>NW_027094113.1:4170365-5370365 GCF_029207755.1 Chamaea fasciata | reverse complement strand
ACGGCCCCATCTCACTCCCCGAATCCAGCAATTTTCAGACCTGGGCTTTGGCTCGGCTCTCGTCACTCATCAGGAGGGGATTGCAGGAGTTAAACTCCTTGTTGCAAAGCAGAGATTCCATTTTCCCCTGGCCTTAAGCAGCTTCAATCCATCTTTGTGCATTACAGAGCCCGTGCTGATTGTTCTGCTGTAGTGAGTAATAACAACTTGTACTTTGCAGATTCCCCCAGGGACCCCGGCTGCCGGCTCTGCCACACCTCAGGCTGCACAGGGCAGGGACACTCTGCCCAGGGACACAGAGAGGGACGGGGCTGCAGGAGCAACACACCAAGAAATTCGGGTGGGAAGGTGTCGGGAGTGAAGGGCACCAGAGCGTGGCTGATGGAAACCGGGGTGCCCAATCCCCTGTGGGGTGTGAGCACCCAGCATGGTGCACACGGACAGAGTGGGGGGGATATTAGGAATTTTCCCCTCCCCAAAGCTGCACAGACAGGTTTTCCCCACAGGAATCCAAGACCGGAGTTACCGGCTCATTTTCACCACAAGACCTGGGCTGGTGAAATAAGTGCCAATCTCTACACAGTCTTTGACAAGCAGATAGTTAAAAAGAGAGGAAAAAACCCAAACCTGCTAAACAGAGATGGCTTTGCTTTACGTCCAAGCTTTGCAAGGCATTTTGCCAAAACTAGAAAAGATATTACTTCCAGCACCAATGTTGAATAAAGATGTCATCTTCTATTGCAAGGCCAACTGCTGGAACTGGAATCCATTTCCAGACAAGGGCACTAACTTGCAATGGCCCAGATTTGCTCAACCGCCCTTTTTTTAATTGTGGGCATTAGCAGATTAGGGGTCCTTTTGTAGCAGGTCCATAAAACACTGCTCCGTAATCTCCTGTACGCATTAGGGTCCAGATTATGGTGCTTGTAGTTGATAATAACAGAGAAGGGATTGCCTGGACCCCTGGGAAATCTGAGGCACCTGGCAGAGGGCAGGAGCCCACGGTGCCCAGCCACGTGCAGGGACGCGCACAGGGCAGAGCCCTGCCAACCTGCTGCCCCCCTCGGCCCTGCTGAGGCACAAACATCTCCATTCCTCTTCTTCCCCGCTCACTTTTGGGGTGGAGGCTCTGGCTGCTTCATCTTCCTCTTCTGTAAAGACGTGGGTTATCCTTCTCTTTCATCCTAGATGAAAGGAGGTGGTTACATGCACCAGTTTCCAAATCAGCTCCCAGCAAGAAAAAAAATCATTAAGAGGGTGCAGGTCTGCCTTGCAGCCGAGCTGGGGACTTGCTCAGTCAGCAGCAGGGAGGAAACGTGTCCCACATATCTTCCGAGAGCAACTGGGAGCACTGGAGGCACAAAGTTTTCAGTGGAAGGTCACTAGATGGCCCCAGATCTTCCTCCGCAGCAGCCACCAGGATTCCAGCCCTGGGAGCGTCATCCTGCAGCCTGACCCCAAAGGAGCAGCATGTCCCAATGAGAAGGGCACCAAACCAGAGCCAGGGATACTTGCCAAGATGTCTTGAGCGAAGCACCCACCTCCTGATGGCTTCTCCTGCTCCTGGCCTTTGGCTGTTGAGGGCAGGAGAGCCTGGAGAGTGTCTGGGCAGTGCCAGGGCCGCAGAGACACTGCCCTCACACAGATAAAGGACACAAAGTCTGATTATTGACAAACTCGCATCATCCCACTGCCCGGCTGCTGCGAACGCTCAGAGGGGAAAAAGCCATCCACACTTACTCCTCAGGTTAAATCACTGCTGGGTCTGGGGCCTGCGGTGCCCGTTCTGTTGGAGCTGGAATGATGTCCACGCAGGTCAGGCTCCTCTGCGTCTCTGTTTCAGTTTAAGCTGTTTGGGCAGGACCAGAATTAGATTCTGCGAGCAGTTACATGGGTCTAAATCACCAGTAAATTCCTCTGGATTGAGCAGATGCTCCTGTGGAGAGCATGCCAAAGGAAGAGCTGCTCTTATACCCCAGCCCTGCACTGAGTGATGGCCCCAAAGAAGAGGCACAAAGGTACAGGGGGCTCTGGGACTGGGGGGAAGCCATCAGTTAATGGAGCCAAATGATCTTTTCCTTTCTCCTGGCTCGGATCTTTGTTCAAGTGGTGAAATGGGACCCGTTCCCTGTAATTGCTCTGCTCTTGCACACAACTGCTCTCTCCCACGTGTGGCTTGTTGACATTTAAATAAATTGCAATTATTCCGACAAAGTAGATTGCAGGGACTCCAGAGAAAATGGGTCAAAAATATGTCCAGGAGCATCTGCAATGTATTTAAGACATGATTATCACAGGGCAGGGTGGGGAGGAGAGGAGGTGCTGACAAGACTGGAGACAGCCCAGCACAGCCCCAGAGCGTGGTGGGATCCTTGGGCACCGGCAGGAGCCAAAACCTGCCGGCCCTGGCAGGGAGGAGAGAGCAAAGGGAGAGCCCAGAGGGGATGGGAGCACACAGGGAACCGCTGGGGCTCTGTGGGTGAAGACCACCTTGGCCAAAGCCTTCAGCTCTCCTCTCCTTCCTCCTGCAGGAGCACTCAGGGATCTCAGAGGAGGCTGGGGGCTGCCGGTTCCCATCTCACACTGCCTGAGGCTGGGAGAGGGGAGCCCTGCTGGCCACCCAGACTCCAGCTTTCCCTCCTTCCTCACTCCCAGAGCCTTCTCTGTACCCCATTCCCTCCTCCTCGCCCTCCGATCTCCTGGGGAGGATTTTTCCTTTTCCCACATCAGTCTGAGTTCCTGAGACCCAAACACGGGATTTCTCCTTCCACCTGAGGGGTTCCACAAGCAATCCAGGATGGCAGCTCCCTGCTGCCTGGCCAGCTGTAGGATACAAGAGGTTACACACAACGGGTTCCTTGATGCCACACCTGCCGCAGCTCCTTGTCCAGCCCCGCAGACAGACCTGCCCCTCGTGTGGGTCACTGGCAGCACAGAACATCAGATCTGAGCAGAAATGGAGCACTGAGTGCAGGAAAGGCGAAGATTTTAGAGAACACTGCAGACGGGTGGAAGCCATCACAAGAGTGAGAACGAGGCAGAAATGCACCTTCAGAAGGTCTCCCAGTGCACCCCCACTTCTTCCTTCTCTCCCATCCAACTGGAAAGCCTTTGCCTTCTCCCCACACCACAAACCTCTTCCTTGTTTTGTTTCCCAATATATCAAAACGTCTCCCTGCAAGTGTAAAACTCTTTAGATGAGGGGAAAATGAAATCGATTTGAAATCACAGCTGCTGGGAGTCTCTGGCACACACACACACTGTCTGCTGACATTTTCTGTAGCTCTTTTCCCAGTGAAATCTGTCTCAAGCAGAGCCCAAGGGGGCCAGTAACAAAGCAGTTCCTGGTACACAAGTGATTTTTTTAACTACAGGTCCAACACAACTGCACTGGAAACCACAGCTTTAGTCTCGCATGGATCATTAAACAAAAAGGGCTCTTTGTTAAAAGGTACAGGTTTTTAGGGATTTGTGGTTCTGAACCGACCTGGGTTTGTTGCATATCCAATCCTGGTTAGTTCTGACAAGCAGCGGAGCATTCCCAGCAGACTGGCATTCCTCTGGGCACTGAGCAGTCACCATCTGAGTGGGGAATTGCCTGAAAGACGGGAGCTTCTGCTGTCAAACACTCTGTGAGGGAGGGACACCACTTGTGCCTTATGCTTTCCCCTCCTTTCTCAGCTTTCTTCACCATTACAGAATTTTAAAGTCAGTTTTGATAGATAGAAGTGAAAGGCTTTTCAGCCATTCGATTTCCAGCTGCTGAAGTTTCAAAGTAAGGTGAAAATCTCCAAAACAAAAGCTGGAGTCCCTGCCAAGATCCCCCACCACCCACCCGCGCTGTGGGGATCCAGGACCCCAGAGCTGAGCTCGGCAAGCCCCAACACTCCTCCAGTGGAGCTGCTCTCTGGGGCTTTGGGAAACGGCAGCGTGAGGCCACTCAGGCAAAAAGAGACTTTCAGCTCCTGCCACAGAGTGACAGTTACCAACTGACTGATTTCCAGTGACAGAGGCCAGAGGGAGATGAAATGAGAAGCTGCATGCAGGGAGCAGACCCGAAAGGAAGGGGAGGAGTTCAGGCAGGTTGTTAATGTTCCACGACCCAGCCCTGGGACAAAGTCAGGGCTGATGCCACAGGCCTGCAGACACGAGAAGTGCTGCTGAGCAGCCAGAGACAACAGAGAGGAGGAGTTTGTTCTGTCCTGGGAACCTCCAAACCTGCCTCCAGGGCAGAAACACGTTCCGATTCCCACCCTGCTGTGGCTCCAAGCCCTGGCATGGTGGTGGTACCCAGGTGGGAGAGTGTCTCTGACTGTCTCTTACACCTTTCCTTTGGGAGAAGCCTGGAAATCTGGATTCAGGGCTACCCAACGGCACCCAGCATCAATGTTCAGCTCCAGCTTGCAAAGAGGAGGAAGGGACACATCAGACCCCCAAAACCCTGTGTGAGCTCTTGTCGAGGCAAAGCTAAAATGCTGCAGGAATCTTCCATGCCAGCAGATTTCAGGGACACGCCCCACATCATCATTGCCATGGTCCCAGTGATAAGCCCAGGGCAAGGCAATGCTGCAGATGCGGGCAGGGAGACAACCACAGGACAGGGTGGTCTGCGGGGCAGGACACAGGCAGGGACCCCCGGGGGATCCCGATTTGTTCCCGTGTTTCCCAGGGCCTGCAGTGACACCTGGCCCCACAGCCAGCCCTGGGGACACCTCTGGGTAACGTCACCTCCTGCCAGAGCAGAGGAGCAGGAGCAGGACCATGAGGAAGATGGCAGGAAGAGGCATCATCTTCCTCTTCAACACATCCAAGCACAGGGGAAGGGTTTGGCTGGCTGGGGACAGCACCTTCTGAGCAGTGACACAGATTATCACCAAACCAAAGGAGGTCTTTGCTGTGCTCCCTTCAGTCCTGCTCCGGGCTGCCTTTTATTGGGAAATAATTAACACTGCAGGTTTGGGCCCCCTCCCCTGGTCCCCACAATGAAAGAAAAGCATGAGATCCCAGCTGGAAATGCCAAAAACTCCTTGAGCCAGGGCAATGGGGGGGGAGCAGAAAAAGGGGAAGGAATCAGGGATTAAAGACATTTGGTGTGGGAGCTGGTTTACATCTGCCAGGAGGCTTCCTCAATTCCCTCCCAGAATACACATGCATGGACACACAGGCACACACAAATAAACTGCATCTTGCTTTTTTGTGTCACCTAAGGGCAGTCCCCCAAATCCGTGAGAGTTGTGAGGTGCTGCAGCCAGCAGGAATCATTCTCCAGCCTGAGGAGTAGAGAGGGGGAAAAGAATATGTGGCGAAATAGGAAGCCGTTCCCAGCAATTCCTCCCTGTCCCAGCAAGAACAGAGCCCACGGGAGCACAGAGGGGCTGCCACAGGCTGGCCCTGAGCCTCAGGGAGCTCAGCGCAGCCCTCTGCAAAGGAGAGCACAGCTTTTACATGCAGCAGCAGAAAAGCCTCTCTGCAAACACTGAGGACACTTTTCACACTATCTCCTCAGACAGGAGGTGCTGCCAGCGGGAGGCAGAGGTCTCTACAGCAGGATTCGCTTTGTGGAGCCGGGGAGATGGAAAAAAAGGATGAAACGCTCCTGAGCGTGGCGTAATTGGCTGCCTGTGCCTGCTGGCTGGCAATCTCCCCGCTCACAGAGGCTGCCGTGACAGGTACACGGAACCTCCTGCTACCCAGGTTGTTCCAGGTCATTATCCAAATATGCCTAAGCACCTTAAGGGGAGCGGGATTTATGTACTAACATGATGCAAACAGATCTTCATCTTTTCTCCAGGCACAGCAGGTACAGCAGCCGTGTTTGGGCGGGCTCTGGAAGCGATTCCAGCCCTGCCCGGAGCCAGCACGAGCTGCAGGAAGCCTTGGCTCCCTGGGCTGCCTCGTGTGGCTCCAACACCCACCGGGGATGGGGCAGGCAGCCAAGTCCCAGACTGCATGTGGGGATACAGGGCTGGAAACGCTCACAAAACCACTATTAGCATTTAATCTCATATAAAAGGCATAAACCCTCATTAGTAAACGCCAAAAATTAAGAAAATGAGCAGCTCTAACGTGCTTCGACCGAGACATCAAACCTGCACAGCTGTCCCAAGGCTGAACTCCCATATCAAAGGCTCTCCCTAAAACACAAACCACCCTCGTTCTGCGGGGCACCATCCAGGCAGCGGGCTGCCTTCAGGTCACTTTTGGACCTCGCAACAAGATGACACGAATACGGCCATCGAGTGAGATTCCTGCCTTGGATTGTTTTCTCTTTTAGTGGTTACATTAGTACTCAAACGCCAGGAGTTCAGAAAAGTACAGTCTGAAAATATCATCCTGCAAAGCTGAGAAGAAAGATGTCTGCAACACAGAAACCTTTGTGACTTCTGAAAATAACAGCACCTGAGTTATCTGGGCTTGGAAAAGATGCATGGATACATGCACTGGCCCTCAACAAAGTGGACCTGAATCCATCATTTCTGGCCCAAGGCAATCCAGACAGCTTCAGGTGGGAGGAAGAGAAGAAAATGTAGTTTCAGATTTTTTTTTTTTTTTTTTTTTTTTTGGCAGTGGAGAAGTTTCAAACCAATTTCTCCTGGAATGAAACATGACAGCATTTCCAAGGGCTTGATGGAAACAAGTCTTTCTGCAAGTCCTCAGACTGAGCTGTTTCATTTCATTTGTGGAACAAATGGGGAAAAATGATTTTTAAGTCAGTTCACAAGAAAACTGCCATCTTCTGCAGGGTGTGCAGCCTGGTGGGAGCCGTGAATCACCTCCAGAGCAGCACGAGGCCCCTGGAGGCACCTGAGGAGGCAGAGGCTGTTGTCTCCTTCTGAGGAAGCAGGCAGGTCCTTTGGACGGTGATCAGTGGCAGGAAGCTCATTTAGTGTTTTTAATTGCCTTCTGGAGGTAACTGCTGCCAGCAGCTCAGGAGGGGACAGGACTGGCTCAGCTGAGCTGCCCCATCATCATCTTCATCCACTGCTGAGCACGTGGAGCTGGAACCCTCCCTGTGTGCCTGAGACAGGCAAGAGCAGAGCCCCAACGGGGAGGGGTGGAAGGAGAGGTGCTGGTGGCACCCCCAGACATCCCAGCACCGCCCTCATTGTCCCCAGCCGAGTCGGAGGAGGCGGAGGGGCTGCAGACACCCGCGGAGGACAGAGCCAGGGTGGTGTGTGTGCTCTGCCAGAGGGGCCAAAGCTGCTGCCGCCCCCACTGCAGGAGTCTCACATCCCACAGTGAAGGACAAGTGGCTGGACAAGAGCCCTGAGCCAGACCTGGAGGTGGTTCTTGATAAAGACACAAGAGCCACGGTGTCACCCGGCTGCGGAGTGCTGGGCTAGAGGAGAGCCCTGGGGGAAATTCTCCAGGCTGCTATGCATGAGGTGAGATGAGTTGATCTCAGTGTCCTTAATATCTGTGAATTTCTTTCCCTCTTCACAAGCAGCATATGCTCTAGATGGGCTGAAGTCTCACTGAAATGGGTCAGTAGAAAAATAGATCCTTCTTACGAGGCAGCACTGCGGTGCCTTAATTTAAAAAGGAACAACAAAAAAGGGAACAGAATCTGGGTAAGAGAGAAACCCTTCGCTGCATTTGATATTACCTAAGCCTTCTGCGCTGAGATGTGAAATGCGTGGCACAGAGAGGCTGACCTCCAGCCCTGCAGCTGCCAGACCCAGAGCCCTCCAGAGCACTGATGGCGCTCCCAGCACAGCTCATTGCCAGCGTGGGACAGAGCCCCACATCTGGACGGGATTACTGACTTCTCTGGAGGCAGCACTCTCCTGGCGCTGAAAATGAACCCCAGCAGACAATGCACGAGGGGGAAAAGGGCAGCTCTGGGAGCTGCTGAGGCTGGGCTGCTGGTGTAGAACAGGGATGGAGCTGTGTATCCCGAATCCCAGATATCCCACAGCACCTCGGGGATGTGCCTGTCCCAGCTTGCTCGGCCACCAGGAGAGAAGCTGAGGGAAGTAAAGAGAAGCTGAGGTTAAGGAACAGATGAGGTCTGGAAAAGGCCGTGCTGGGAGGTGGTACAGGCAAGTGTCCCAGAAGGATTCATGGCTTCTGCAGAAATGACGCAATGGCAGTGAGTTAATTGTCACCAAATCACCGAAGAGCAAGAGATGAGAAGACAGCAGCTACTGGGAAAGGAGCCCTGGTTTTTCTGTGTCCCACAGCTCAAGCAGAAGGGAAATGGTAAATGCAGAGCTTCAAATTTATGCCAAAAAAAAGGATAACTTGAAATACTCGATACAAGCCCTGTGCAGAAAATTAACTGGGAGTGATGGGGAAAGGGGATGCAAAGTCTCATGGGCCCAGCTGGCTTGGAGCAGCCAAAGCCCCGTGAACCCACCAGAGCCCTGGCGAGGAGAGAGCCCAGGCTGCTCCACGCACACACTGTGGATCAGGGCACCGGGGGAAGCACCAGCACAACCCATGAGGAGCCTCCCCTGACAGCTCTGCCTCGGGGGAACACCCCGACTTTGTGCAGAACTGAGCTGCCGGGAGCCCTCCCCTCCTCTGAGGAAGGTCCTACCCCATAATCCAAGCTCCACTGCACCCACTCTATTAAGCAATAACCAGGTTCCAGCAGGGCCTCAAAGGATGACTTACAGACCTCATTTATCAGGCAGTTCTTTGCAGTTTCTTGCACATTTTATTGCAGGCTTTTCCTGCACAAACATGGTTGAGTTTATTGCTGGGAGAGTCACCAGACTGTGACCCAGAGGGGAGCAGCTGCTGATCCAGCACTGGGAGCTGTTGACTCGGCCACCAGAACACCAAGGTGAATTTAATTGTCACCTTGCTTAATTTACAGCTCACCAGGAGCAATTAGGGCGGGCGACGGCCCCATGTGCAGCCTGTCCACCGGAGACATTTCCCTCCTTGCAGAGAACCAGCACTAAGCCTTGACAGCAACACATAAAAACTACTTGGAGAGTCCATGTGAGATTCGAGTGATCTATAGATCCTGAGCAGGCCAAAGGTAGAATTTCAGCCTTGAGCACTCACGGTTAATATTGGCTGTAATTAGAAGGGGAGAGGCAACTTCCCTGCAGCAGCACCCGGCTGACATGGACAGCATCGCAGCAGCAGAGAGCCTCACCTTTGATCCCCAAAATCCATCCTGGGTGGAGATGAAGGACAGGATACACCTGCCCATGGGGCCAGAAACCTCCAAGGGCTGCACCAGGCACAGAAACCTTCCTCCCCTGGGCCTGCCCCACACAATCCCATTGCAGGACGTTGTTTTCTTGCAGCAGACACCATTTCCCCTGCAGGACCTCCCTCAGGGATGTCCGAGCCCTCCAGAGGTGAACAGACCCCTGTTCCCCTCACAGTGGGATGGGGCTGATGCCAGGCGTTTCGGGGAGCTTTGGGCACAGGCAGCTTCACCACCCAGCTCTCCGTTCCTCCTCCCACAGGCGTGGGGACAGAGACTGGGCCCTTTATAACCCTCACACCCTCCCTCATCCTGTCTCAGCCTCTTCCAGGTCAGGTTCTCCCCCCCCCCCCCGAGTTCTGACACCTGGTTTTCCCTCCCACTAGCCCATTCCCACTGCCCTTTTCACTTCTTGCCCACACCTCACAGTGCTCCCCTTTCCCTCCTGCTCACAGAGGAGCTCCTGGGGCCCTTGACAGCCCAGCCAGCCCTGCCTGTGCTCCCAGGCAGGAGCTCTCTGGGGTGACCGGCAGAGCAGGGCGGGTTATTATTGCTCCTGCAGCACAACAATCAACACAGTCCCTGTAATGCAGCGAGGTGGATTGAAGCTACTGAAGGGTACAAGGGAATGGGATCAGTGCTCTGAAAGGAAAGTGGCCTGACTCACGCAGGGCTCTGTGCAGGCAGCCCTGAGCTCACACAGCCTCTGATGCAGGGCTGGGGCTGAGCAGCCCCGGCCAAGCTGGGAGCACCAACACCTCCAATGGAAACGGAAGTTTCCCACTGGAAACGGGATGTGCCCATGCTGAGGCAAAAGGAGCAAGACACAGCTCTGCTGGGTTCCTTCTACTCCTTTCTTGTTATCAGCAGAGATCACACTCTCGCTCTGTGTCTTGCACCAGAACAATTCTGCTCTTTGCCACTTCTCCCTTTCAAATGTTCTGGGAAAATAAAGACCCAGCTCTTCCCATCGCCTCTGCACCAAAACCTGAGCAGACTGCAAAGTCCCAGAGGCTTCAAGCTACCTGCTCTCCCACTTAATCACGAAGATTGATTCCACACCTCCCCTAAAGAGATGAGGCGTGAGCAGGTACAAGACTCCTTCCCTGACCCAAAAACATTCTTTCTCCACAAATCTCTCCGCTGCTTTCTTGAAATCAGCAGAGACGGTGCTCCAAGAACTTAAGAAATGATCTATAAACGAGGCAAAAAGTCTCCCACGAGCCCCAGTAGCTCTGGGAAGGAGGGAATGTTGGCAGAGCTGGCCTGGCACGCGAGGTGCTGGGAATTATCCTCCACAGAGGCATCTCCTGCCCGAAAAGCCTGTGACAGTGATCCTAAAGAAGGAAAAAATAAATTAAATTTTGTCTTTTACTGATTCAAGTGTCTTTTTCTCTCCCAGAAATCAGGGCTGTGAATGCTCCTGTGGAGAAGCCCAAGAGTCTGGCAGAAGGAACAGAGCCAAATCCAGGGACACCAAAGCAGGGGAAGTCACCACCTCACAGGGAGCGGAGGTGCTCGGGGACCGGGGCACATCCAGGATTTCCTGTTTACCCATTCCACAAAGCATCCCCTTATTACTCTTGTTTATTGACTAAGTGTAAACTGCTGTAGTGGTTCAGGGATGGAGATCTGAGTGGATTTCTTTCTGACCTCTGTGCCCCTCTGCCACAAGGCTGGAGGAAAGAGGGGGAAAGCTGACCTGGTCCCGACTGCTCTAATTAACTGGAATCCTGATTGATTTTGATATGCAGCTCTGGCCTCATTCATCAGCAGCACATTTCCCCAGATAAGGAGAGGAGCTGTGCACCAGCCCGGCCCACCCCGAGCAGCACAGGGCTGCTCTGGCCGGAGCAGAGCCTTTAGTGCCTCTCCTCACACGGAGACACCTCAGCACCTTTCCCCTTCTGACCCCTCAATATTTCACACCTTCGAAGGAAAATCATTCACCCCCTTTGGGCATAGAGCAAAGACAACCCCTGAGGGCTCAGCCTTGTCAAATTTGAGGTTTGGGGCTGCAGGAAGCCCTGGCCCCACCAGAACCAGGGACAGAACGGTGATTACAGGGGCCAGGTCCCTCAGCTCGGACTGCAGGACTGGGGCTGCAGCTCCTGTCAGGACACAGCAAAGGCCAGCAGGGCCACGGGGAAGGTCAGAAGGTGGAAATCAAGCAGGGAGACTGGAGATGGGATAAAACAAGGCTAAAGAAGGAGATTTTGATTCAGAGAAGGGAGGGGGAGCCTCGGCAGAGCCCTGCAGTCCAAAGGAAGAGGCTCCAAGAATTTTGCCCATTGGATTTGAAAACCCTTTGAGCTGTCAGTTTGATTTTGCTCTCCTTCAAGCATGTGATGGGGAGAGAAAATGAATGCAGGAAAAGAGATACTGTTGATTTAATTGGCCATCTTCGTCACTGGAGCAAGAAAAATAACCCCAGCAATAGCCCGAGCTGAGTGACACACATTTAATTAGTATTTGGGAGGCATTTGCTTTGGCCAATGAAATAAATATATTGAATCTTCATCTGGACCTGACCTTTCCAGGAGAGCTCTGGTCTAAGCAGCACTGCCCAGTGCTGCTGACACCCCTGAGGCCTCTGGTCAGAGGTTTCCAGCTCAACTGCTCCACAGAACCTTCCTCGGACCCTTCCTGCTGTGGATCATTTGGGACACAGTCCTGGAAGCTCTTGGCCCTCAAGCCAGCGGTGCAAAGGCAGAACCAGACACTCGGAGGGGTCAGTGTCTGCCCCACTGCTGGGATTCCCACTGCAGGAGTAAGGGCTCCACGGAACAAATTCCATGGAATTAGAGCCGTGACATGCTCAAGGAACAACATTGTTCAAATATTTGTTCAGGTCTTTAAGGAGGCCTGTGCAAGATGCAAAACAAATAATGTTTCTGCAGCCACGGTCAGTCCTTCCAGCCAGGCAGGATGGCAGGGGGACAACAACATCCCTCAGCACCTGAGCTCATCCTCTGACACCAGCACACATTTTCTGTGCCTCTCTGGGGCAGGAGTTGGGAGGCTTTGATGGCAGAGTGTCCCTTTGCAGCACAAGGTCAAACCATCCACTTCCTCCTGCCCAGAGCCTTGGATTTACCCTCTTGTAACTCCCTCAACTCCACCGGAAGGATTTTGGCACTGCTGCCTCTCTTTTCTTTTTCAAGTCCCTTCCCACAGCGTGAGGAGACACCTGGCAGAGCCGTTCTGCCTGGAAATCCATCCCTGGGCTGTTTTATCTCTATTAGTCCTCGCAGCAGATGACAGGGGAGCACGAGCGGAGACAGCGTGGGATGAGACATTCACCCAGCTGCTGGTTCAAAGGCAAGTCATCATTTATAACACTCCCAGCTATTCCAGCTCTACCTACTTGTTCTCACTTAAAAGGAAGAAAGAGGAGCAAGCCATTTCTAGCTCTGGATATTTAATTTTCGCGGAGATGTTGTTTATTTTGGTGCCTGTGCCCTGGGGTAGCAGTTTCCCCGGCTCCACGGGGCGTTCCTGGTGCAGAGCAGCTCTGCCCAGTTGTGCCGTAGCCCCTCAGCACCCCGCCAGTGTGACAGGGACAGAGCAGGAACAGCCGCACAGGGGGGAAGGAGAGGAACCTCCCTGGGAAGCCCTCGGCCCCGCCTGCCCCAGGGGCCGTGCCGCCCTGCTGAGCTCCACGTGTGCACCCTGTCCCTGACAAGTGAGCCCCCGCGCTGGGAAGGAGTTAAATCCCATGTTGAATCAATCTGCTAAAAGGTTTTCTCTCCACTGTGCCACTGGGGCCAGCCCACACGCACCTCACCGAGATCAGAGACCCCCCAAAGGCCAGCCCCAGCCAGCCCAGGCCTCTGCAGCCCCCGGGAGCCAGGGCAAAGTGCAGGGGGAGCTGCTCTGTGAACCCCTCCACCGGCGTCACGGCCCGCAGGTGACACCAGCCTGAGCCTTTGGAAACAGCTCCACCTTGCCCAGGTTAAAGCCGGCTCTCCTCCACACTCACTGCCAGCACCTGCAGCAAGAGCCGGTCCTGAGCAGGTCAGGGAAGATCTGGAAGTGGCTTTCAGCTCTCCCATCCGCTGATGCTGGTGGCCTGCCCAGCCTGACAGGGCTCCTGCCCTGCTGCAGCCCCAGCAGCAAATCCGGGTGCTCCAGGGGCTCATGGGCAGCCCAAGTCACCTTCCCTGCCGTGCAAAGGGGAGCCCAGAGAGCCCCTCAGAGTCACAGACCTCTCTGAAAATAACCTGGGCACGTCTCCAGCCCATCGCTAGGACGGCACAGAACCGACTCATCCCCAGAGACTGCAAATGGTCTGATCCGAATTCCGCTGAAGTCCACAGCAAGGCTCATTACCTCCATCTGGCATTAGCTCTGGCTCTTTGCTCACGAGAGCTCCGGGGAGGAACTCCCTCTCCAAGGAGCTCCAGCACAACCGGCTGGGGAAGGATTGCTGCCGCCCCGACCCTTCCCCACCCAACGTGGGCACACCAGCACCGTCCCGGCCGTTCAGGCTGGGCCCAATAGAGGGCAACAATATCACACGAACCGCTTCATTAGGCTAATTGTGAGCAGCCCAGGTGAGACCCACCGCCCACCTTCCCCAGGACGGCTTTGTCCCTCCGTGCGGAGGCAGCCCGGGGCTCCAGACGCCATGGTCAGGAAGAACGGCTCCAGAACGTTCGAGTTTTGAATGTCTTTCAGCCAGTTGTGTCGATTTGCCCCTTGATGTGGGACCCTGCAAATCTCCTGGCCCCCACTGTCCTCCCCACTCAGAGCCTGTCCCTCACCCTTGCAGGCTCTGCCTCCGTCTCCCCACCTCCAGCTCGTGGCAGCGATAACAAGATGCTCTCCGTGTGGCGCCACAACCTTCTGCCAGCCTGTTTTGCATAAAGACATCTTAAACACCAGCAAACATTTAATTAACACTCCTGCTTGCCAGAGGTCTGCCCACAGCCCCATCGTGGCGCTGGCAGGGACGTCTCCCCCTCCACGGCCCAGTTCTGACCCCTCCAGGCAGAGGAATCCTCGGGAGCAAGGCTGGGGAGGCACCATCCCCTTCCCCCGGGGCTGACCCTGGGCTGTGCCTGCTGCAGCCCCCAGCCCCGCGCCCAGGGGTTCATCCCCACAGAGCCGGCTGGTCCCGCTGCTCACAGGGAGCACGTCCCAGGCTGGCACAGGGGATGCCCACGGGAGCCTTGGCAGCAGGCAGGGACCCCGAGCAGCTCGGCCGACACAGCTGCACCCTGCCGGGCTCTGGGCTGCAGCAGCCCTGGCAAAACTGGTTCTGGGGGGAAGCAGCCCCAGAATCAGAGCTCCGGGTTGTCTCCCCTCAGCTGAGCTGCGGGACCCTCCAGTGCTCCTGTGCAGTGACACGGATCAGGGCAATGACTGCTGTGGGATGTTCAGGGATAGCTCCTGCTGCATCCAGAGCAGGCAGGGAGTGTGCAGCAGCCAGGCACAGAGCCGGGCTGACCTGACTGGGTGCAGCCACCACTCCAGCTCCTGTGACAGGGAGGAGAAGTAGAGCTGGAGACAATTTTGGGAGGTGGGATTTCACCCTCACTCCCACCTGGGGGTCCACAGAGGATTCACACTGACATCAGCAGGGTCAAGGCTTCACCCTTTCCCCGTGCAGGGCTAACTCAGCCCTGTCTGCTTTTGGCACAGTGTGGGTGGCAGCCACGTCTGTCCCCGTGTCACACAGCACGTGTCCCCTGTCACCACGCTGTGCCCAAGGGACGTGCTGAAAGCAGCAGAGCTGGAGGAGCTGGGAGTTCACTTGGGCTGGCACCAGAGCCTCAGCCCAGCATCCCCGCAGGCAGCTCCTGTCAGAGCAGGGACAAAAGCCTGAGCCACCCAAATCCCGCACTCCCGTCCTATCCTGAGCCATTCCCCACCCAGCACAGCAGCTCCCTGCCCAAACCTGCCTTGGACATCTTTGTGAGAGGCCACCGGAGAGGCTCCATCCCAGCACCAACAAAACCACTCACTCCACGGACCAGCACACGGGCAGGACCCGAGACACGGTGCTGAGCTGAGGGGCTGAATTACCTCCACATTTGGGGGCCTGGGAGGAAAGGCTCTGTGTGACCCTGAAGCCAGCAGCTGACTCAGGCTGGGGGCTGCACTTTGACCAAAGCAATTCCTCCCAGCAGCAGCTGCTGAGGCCTGTTCAAAGCCACGAATCCCAAGGCTTGGCCGAGAGCCTGCGGAGGAGCCCGTCTCTCACTGAAGATGTATTTGTTTTCAGCTGGATTTACATGGTGAGATGATGAGATCAAAGCAGCTGCACTGGGGTTAGACTGGATTTACTGAGGGCAGAGCTCTGGGGCATTTGGTTGCAGAGTTCTGCCCCATCCCAGTTTCACCTGTGGGGTCCTGCTGTGTTTGAAGGATGAGCTGGGCTGATTTCCTGGAGCCCACTGCAGCCTGTGTGCACCCAGTGCCCCTCAGCTCTGGCACCGAACCTGCCTCCCCAGGGCAGCCTCTGGCAGGATGTGCCGAAACGAGCTCCCAGGGCTTGTCTTTTGCTGGCAACAGGCTGAGGCCATTCCTGTCTGCTCAGGGGAGGGACGGACTGAAACCAGGAGCCACTGCAAACAACTGGAACCAGGAACCACTGCAAACAACTGGAACCAGGAACCACTGCAGACAAACAACTGGAACCAGGAACCACTGCAAACAACTGCAACCAGGAACCACTGCAAACAACTGGAACCAGGAACCACTGCAAACAACTGGAACCAGGAACCACTGCAAACAACTGGAACCAGGAACCACTGCAAACAACTGCAACCAGGAACCACTGAAGACAAACAACTGGAACCAGGAACCACTGCAAACAACTGCAACCAGGAACCACTGCAGACAAACAACTGCAACCAGGAACCACTGCAAACAACTGGAACCAGGAACCACTGCAAACAACTGCAACCAGGAACCACTGCAAACAACTGCAACCAGGAACCACTGCAGACAAACAACTGGAACCAGGAACCACTGCAAACAACTGCAACCAGGAACCACTGCGAACAACTGGAACCAGGAACCACTGCAAACAACTGCAACCAGGAACCACTGCAGACAAACAACTGGAACCAGGAACCACTGCAAACAACTGGAACCAGGAACCACTGCAAACAACTGCAACCAGGAACCACTGCAAACAACTGCAACCAGGAACCACTGCGAACAACTGGAACCAGGAACCACTGCAGACAAACAACTGGAACCAGGAACCACTGCAAACAACTGCAACCAGGAACCACTGCAAACAACTGGAACCAGGAACCACTGCAAACAACTACAACCAGGAACCACTGCAAACAACTGCAACCAGGAACCACTGCAGACAAACAACTGGAACCAGGAACCACTGCAAACAACTGCAACCAGGAACCACTGCAAACAAACAACTGCAACCAGGAACCACTGCAAACAACTGGAACCAGGAACCACTGCAAACAAACAACTGGAACCAGGAACCACTGCAGACAAACAACTGGAACCAGGAACCACTGCAGACAAACAACTGGAACCAGGAACCACTGCAAACAACTGGAACCAGGAACCACTGCGAACAACCGGAACCAGGAACCACTGCAGACAAACAACTGCAACCAGGAACCACTGCAAACAACTGGAACCAGGAGCCACTGCAAACAACTGGAACCAGGAACCACTGCAAACAACTGGAACCAGGAGCCACTGCAAACCCACCTGGTGGGATCCAGCTGGGGACTGGGCACTGGTATGGACGCACTCAGGGTCCCTTTCAGGCTGGGGACATGACCAGCTTTGCTGTTCCAGAGGAGCTGGTGTTGGTGCAGCTCCAGCAGCGCTGGCACAGCCCTGTCCCACAGCAGGGCAGCTTTGGAGCCTTTCCCCAGCCCTCACACATCCCTCCTCACTGCCAACACCAAACGCTCGCACGCGAGGCACTGGCACCTGCAGCTGGACCAGCCCAAACCACCAGCCTCCCTCTGCTGTGAGAGCTGATCCTCCACTGAAATACACGACAGAGCTCCCAGAGCACACCCTGCAAAGCCGATCCCTACATAGCAACAGCGCTGGGAGCTGTCTGTGATTCACTGAGTGCTCCATCACCATCGGTGGGTGACACCCTCCCACAGCAGCTGTGGTGACACCGGGTCCACCCGAGCAACCTCCTCGGCACCAAAATTATTAGGGCTGAAATTTGGGGGAGGCAGTTTAAAGAACAGATGGTCGTGCTTTAGTATCGCAACACACTGCCAGTTAATTAATGCTAGCTGTAATTAAACTTTACACAAATTAGCTGTCAGCTATGCTAAAGGGAATCATTTCTCTCAAATGCCACCTTGAATCGCTGAGTTGTGAGACTTTTCTACAACGTAATTAAAAGCAGGAGGCTGGCATGGAAGGGGGCGGGTGGCAGGGGAGGGAATAACCAGGAGATGAAAGCTGCAGGCTGGGAAGCAGCTGGAGATCCCCACCCTGCACCAGCAGCTCCTCTCCTTTGGTCTGGGGGACCTCAGGGACTCCACTTGGCTTTTATCCTCCAAGCGAAGAGAGAGGTTCCTCCCAATGAGTCAAAGTTTTAGCCTGAAGCCGAATTTTTGACTCTTGGAAGGAGCAACGTTTGAGCTCTAGAAGATGTGGTAGGACCTTGGCAGGATAAAGAAAAAGTTGGGTCGGGAGTTGTTGCAACGGAGCCCTTTCTCCCTTTGGGAAAGCGGAAAACAAGATGTGTTCAGAGGGAGAGGGCTGGCTTTGACAAATCTGCTTAGATGGAAAAAAGTCTGTCAAAACAGCCATGTTGACATTTTCCAACAAGTCACATTTTATTCTGAGTGACGATTTGGAAATTTTAGCTCATTCCCTGCTTTATGTGTTTGCCAGTGCTCGTTGAGCTGCGAGATGACTAACACCAGAGCACCATGACCAAGCAGGCAACTGCTGGCTCGGGCTGCTGGAAACCAGGAATATCAAGGTTAATTTATCCCAAATTAGCACAAGTTTTGGCTGGAAATAAATTGGGGAAACACACAACAACTCTCTCAGCATCCGAGACATCGACGGTGACCAGCAGAGGTGTTTAAACATGGCTTTTCTTGCACACAAACATCCAGGACACATTGCGGGGACCTGAGCACGGTGACAACGACCTCCGGGTCCTGAGAGGCAGGAGATGAGGCTGGAAACAAGGACACAGGGAATCCACAGATAAAGGAGAGCTGGAGAGGGACAGACTCAAACCACAACCCCTGCTGGGTTTATATGGCCCCGTGGGGGAGGAGGTGGGGTCCAAGGTGAGGCTGCTCAGCACAATTAAATCCAGTTAGTGCACTCAGGACCCATTAAGTCAAACCACAGCCATAAGGAGGAATGCAGTAATCCCAGTTCAGCTTAACCCCAGCTAGTTATTCCTCAGGATTGTTTCCAGTCCTGTGAGGCACCTGGAACCTGTGCAGGTGCTGTGGATGGAGCATCCCCAGCCCAGCCCTGTGTGGGGGGGGTGCTGGGCCCCAAAGTCAGCCCAGGGGCTGTGCAGGGCCCCCAGGGATGTGCCTGAGGCAGCCCGAGGCGTTGCTGATGCTCACGTCTCCTGCAGTCACGGGTAATTGATATGCCCAGATGTTTTCCACCCTGTGATACAGAGGAAGGCAGAAATCTCCGTGGTTCCTGCCAGAGTGACATGTGGAAAATTCCTTCCCCATCTCAAGTCTGTTAATCAAACCAAGCACTTCAGGGAGGTTTGGCAGGCGAGGGTGCCGTGGGGAGGAGCCCCCACACCCCCCTGGCCCCGTCGCTGCCCCAGCAGCTCCCACCCCCCGGACTGGGGCACCTGGGAGCACAGCTGGCCAGATGTGCCCCTGAGGAGCCGTTTCTCCTGGACTCCTGCGGGGCCAGAGGAGGCTCAGGATAAGTTACAGCCACGGCCTTGCTGCAGAGCTCCAGGAGCTGTGAACATCCTGAGGGCAGAGCGGGACGGCCTCTCCTCAGGGCAGCAGCGGGAGGGATTTATGGATGAAGGTCAGGAAGGGCCACGGTGACTCTCCCTCCTGCTCCTCCCAAATGCAAACGCCGCAGCCATTCCTCTCCTCCAGCCGCTGAATTAAAGCCTCTGGTTTGTAGCAATATCAAACCTCATTTGATGGGCTCTGAGCACCAGTAAATCCCTGGTCCCCTGCTCTCCATCAGCCCTCGCTGCCCTGCAGTGTGTCCTCCTCCAAGGTTGCCTTCAGCTTCCAGCAATTAAGGCTTCTCCAGCGTTTGGCTTGACAGGCTCTGGGCTCCGCTTCCAGCCCGATACACACAGAGGAATTGAATTCCTCTGCGCCAGTGCTCTCCCAGCTCTCCCAGGGAACCCCCAGCCTCCCATGCCCAGGGAAGCCCCTTCACCCTCTGGGGTGATGAGCAGTCCTGGCCCAGCACCCAGGCAGATTCCCTCAGTCCTATTCCCCTGCACACTGTGCAGGCTCAAGAACACTTCTCAGCTTTTCTTTCCTTTCCTATTTTTTTTTTTTTTTAAATTTAAAGCTCAGTCAAGGATCACATCAACTTCTCTTTCTCCTGCAGCTCTGTGCTGGGAGCTCATGATGAGGGAGTTATACCCATGACCCCTAAATCCTGTTCTGAGTCACTGCTGCTGCAGGCTCTGCTCTCCCATCCCAGAGGCAAACAATCCAGCTCCTTTATTCCCGGCTAAGCTGCAGCGGCCTCATACAAAGCAACAAAGTCGTTGTTATTGTACACCTGGGGACAGCCTTTCCTTCCCCAAAGCAGCAGCAGCAGCAGCCAGCCGTGGTGTGGCAGCCCCTGGAGTGCCCAGCACGGACACGGGGCACTGGGCTGGGTGGTGCCGGGGGCTCCGTTTTCCCAGAGCAGGGATGGAAAGGCTGAGCTGGGTGTTAATGTCCGCCTGCACCAAAATGTTCGTCCCTTCTGGATTCCCAGGCTCCTGGGAAGAGGAGCCAGGATCCCACCGAGCTGCTGTGTTGGGGGTCATGTGTGTGCACATGTGTGTGTGTGTGTGTGTGTGTGTGTGTGTGTGTGTGTGAGTGGTGTCCTGTGTCCACACGTGTGTGTGAGTGGTGTCCTGTGTCCACACGTGTGTGTGAGTGGTGTCCTGTGTCCACACGTGTGTGTGAGTGGTGTCCTGAGTTCACACGTGTGTGTGAGTGGTGTCCTGTGTCCACACGTGTGTGTGAGTGGTGTCCTGAGTTCACACGTGTGTGTGAGTGGTGTCCTGTGTCCACACGTGTGTGTGAGTGGTGTCCTGTGTCCACACGTGTGTGTGAGTGGTGTCCTGAGTTCACACGTGTGTGTGAGTGGTGTCCTGTGTCCACACGTGTGTGTGAGTGGTGTCCTGTGTCCACACGTGTGTGTGAGTGGTGTCCTGAGTTCACACACGTGTGTGTGAGTGGTGTCCTGTGTCCACACGTGTGTGTGAGTGGTGTCCTGAGTTCACACACGTGTGTGTGAGTAGTGTCCTGAGTTCACACCTGTGTGTGTGAGTGGTGTCCTGAGTTCACACCTGTGTGTGTGAGTGGTGTCCTGTGCGCACACGTGTGTTCACACCTGGGTGAGTGCTGGACGGAGACGATCTTCCAGGACCCTTCCAGCCCAGGCCGTCCAGGGGTTCTGTGATGATCCCCCCACGACGGGGAGTCGCTCTGCCGGCTGCCCGTGCTGGCCGCGGGTGGAGGTTGGAGGGAAGGAAAGGTGGTTTTGCAGCAGGCGGGAGGCGGGTGTTGGTCCGGGGCTGGGCTGTGCCTGCCCCAGCAAACCCCCAGAGGCTCCTCCGGGTTCTCCAGCCGTGCCCTACCGCGGGACGGAACAGCCCTGGGGAGGGTCTGAGTGCAGCCGGAGAGGGCTGCCGCTGGGGAGGAAGGGCAGGGGGCACTGGGGGCTGCTCGGGTGGGCTCGCGTTTCCTCCTGCAGCCGCGCTCCGTCCCCGTTCCCACCTCACTGCCGGAGCTTTGAGGCCTGGGCTGCTCTGATGGTGAAGGGAGCTCCCCTGGAGAGAAGCCCAAACAAACCCCACACACGGATCTCCCCAGCCCAGGCAAAAGGTCTCAGCTGCCGCAAGAGGCCCCAGACAATTTGTAGATGCCACAAATAAAGTTGACAGCCCTGACAGGGAACAACTCGAGAACATCACCTGCAGGGAGACCCCACCGGAGTTACAGGCATCAACTGTGCTGAAATTGTTCAATAAATTCCTGGGTTTAAGGCCAGGAGAGAGAGTTCAATCATCCTGGCTGACCTCATCCATCATAATCCCTCCCTCGCACGGGGAGCTGTGCACGTGGGGCTGTTGGAGATGTTTCAGGGTGGTACCTGGAGGTGACCGGGCAGGAACCGCTGCTCCGCGTCTCCCTGCCTGAGTCAGCTCCTGTCTCACACATCTCTCGCTAAATCAAAGGTCCCTGGTCCTCCCGGAGGGTAATGCCGTGTTGTCATCTCGGCAGGGAGCTCCTCACAGCCCTCCCTCGCGGGGATTTTCTCTCGAGGTCGCTGTGCCGGTGCTGGTGGTGAGTCAGGCTCTGCGGGGATGTCTCACCCCACCAAACTGAAAATCCAGGGGGAGTTTGTCCTTCAGGTGAAGAGCTGCCGTAGGGCCACAGAGAGGGGTAGAAGGATGGAACGTCTCTCCTATGAGGAACGACTGAGAGAGTTGGGATTGTTCAGCCTGGAGAGGGAAGGCTCTGGGGAAACCCTCCCAGGGCCTTAAGGGGCTCCAGCAGAGCTGGGGAGGGACTCTGGACAGGCCTCTGGAGGGACAGGACACAGGGAATGGCTCCCCACTGCCAGAGGGCAGGGCTGGAGGGGAAACTGAGAGGGAATTCCTCCCGGTGAGGGCGGTGGGGGCCTGGCACAGGGTGCCTGGACAAGCTGTGGCTGCCCCACGGCTGGAAGCGTTCAGGAAAAATCTCCTTAAAGCGGGGTGAATTCCATGGCTCCGTGCTCTGCACTGTTTGCCTTTGCTTGATGTGGTGCTGGGAGGGCTGCGGCTGACAAGGACACGGCTATTATGGTGATATCCTCCTGCATGTTCACGCCTGCCACCGGCTCAGGTGTCTGTGGGTCGGAATAAATTACAGAGAGACGGTGAGAGGGGAAATTCTGCCTTTCATTAGAGCCCTGCTTCCCATTTGCACTGGGAGTTTCTCTGGTTAGAAGTCAAACTGCACACCCGCCACTCGCTAATTGCGCTTTGCAGAATCAAAGGCTTTAGCCAAAGGGATAAATATATAAAATTGTCGGGAAGGAAACATTTTCTTCTCGAATTCCAAGCAAAAAACTGAACTAATACGAATTTCTTTTGATAATAAGAGCAGCAGAAACAGATATCTGATCTCTGTGGCTAAAGGCTACTCAAAATAGAAGTAAAAGATTCGCTTATCAGGCCAGGACTGTTCTGAGCGACTGAAATTACATTAGGAAAATCATGTCCTTGTTTTTCTCTGTAATTGTCTTTTGTTGTCTTAGCCTCTTTTCCCAGGTAACTCCGTCACTGAGGTGTTTGTTCAATCTCTGCTTTTCCTGACCTGTTAGATCATCTTGCCAAAAGGGCCAGCAAAGAGCGTCGAAGAGACAACAGCCTTTGAGCCTCCCAAACATTTGGATTTTGGGGGATCTGTGGGGCGCCCCCCACCCCAGCCACCCACCTCCCTGAGTTCCCTTTCCCATCTCCGTGCTGTTTTCCCCGGCGGGCAGTGTCCATTGCTCACTGCCCAGGCCTGGACAGGGAGATGGAGGACGGAGTCACGCGTTGTTAACCCCCACTTTGCTGCGCCTGCCGGTGATTTATTACGGGCAACGAGGCGTGAGGACAGTGAGGGGACGCGGTGGCTCCATCCCAGCCCGGGGCTGGTTAATAACCCGTCAGAGAGCAAAGGGGGGGCAGCACTTACTGGGTGAAAAAGGAGAAGGACACGGAGTTTTATTTATTTCATGCCTTGGTTCTTAAAGAGGAAAAATATCTCCATTTCAGATGGGGCAGCTTGAAAACACAACATCTGCAGCGCGCGGGAGTGTTCAGCCTCGAGCGGAGAGGCAGATCCTGCTCTCAGTTGTGGTTTCAGATGCTTGGGTGGATTTTGGGGTGAAACAACGCCCTCCACCACTGCTGATAAAGGCAGAACTCCTGCATGTGCCCCCACATTTGTGCATTCTCCTGCGGTTTCTGGATCAGCTTTCATCATCTGATTTGCTTTTTACCCTAAGAATCAAGTTAGTTCACTGATTAAAAAAAAAAAAAAGAGTGATTACTAATTAAATAAATAAATAACAAGAATTTAAAAAAAAACCCTCTACTGGAAACTGCAGCTTTTTGCAAAACTGACTGTGAAATTTATGGAACGAGAGCTAAATTGAATGAAATTAGGAAGAAAAAGGCCTGTCTATTTATGTGAAGAGTTTTCAGAGTTATCATAATTAATTATAACAAACATTTCACGTTGCACATTAAATCTCCAGCTCCAGGTCTGGGGCTGGCTCCTGACACTCCAGTTTGGGGTGACCCCACCTCATCCTGTCCAGCCCTGGGCAGTGGTGCTGTGACCTGGAGCAGGGTGTGGCCCTGCTCCACCAGGTGAGCACTGAAACACAGCCAGAAATGCAGTAAAACCTCTCCCAGAGCTCAAAAACATCAGGCAGGGCCTGGCTCAAGAAGCCAAAGCTGCCCCGTGCTCCCCATCAGCCCCAGGTGTGAGCCAGGTGTGACCTGGGTGGAGCCAGGTGTGACCTGGGTGTAACCCGGGTGTGACTCGGGTGTGACCTGGGTGTGGCCCATGTGTGATCCAGGTGTGGCCCAGGTGTGATCTGGGTGTGGCCCAGGTGTGATCCAGGTGTGGCCCAGGTGTGGCCCAGGGGTGGCCCAGGTGTGATCTGGGTGTGATCCAGGTGTGACCCAGGTGTGGCCCAGGTGTGATTCAGGTGTGGCCCAGGTGTGACCCGGGTGTGGCCCAGGTGTGATCCAGGTGTGACCCAGGTGTGACCCGTGTGTGGCCCAGGTGTGGCCCAGGTGTGGCCCAGGTGTGATCTGGGTGTGATCCAGGTGTGGCCCGGGTGTGACCCGTGTGTGGCCCAGGTGTGACCCGGGTGTGGCCCAGGTGTGATCCAGGTGTGGCCCAGGTGTGATCTGGGTGTGATCCAGGTGTGGCCCGGGTGTGACCCGTGTGTGGCCCAGGTGTGACCCGTGTGTGGCCCAGGTGTGACCCGGGTGTGGCCCAGGTGTGATCCAGGTGTGGCCCAGGTGTGATCTGGGTGTGATCCGGGTGTGATCCGGGTGTGGCCCAGGTGTGGCCCAGGTGTGTCCCAGGTGTGTCCCAGGTGTGATCCAGGTGTGGCCCAGGTGTGTCCCAGGTGTGATCCAGGTGTGTCCCAGGTGTGGCCCAGGTGTGGCCCAGGTGTCCGTTCCCTGTGGAAATGCCTCATCCCGGTGAGAAATGAGCCCAGGGCACACTGCGAAGCGCCTTGCGCAGGCCGCGGGCTCTAGGAGCCAGGGCTGGGCTCAGTTTCACCCGCCGGCCCGGGCCCGCCGGAGGGGACGGACGGGCACGAACGACTCCCGCGCCCCTTGGCGGGGTTCAGTTCACCACCGGGGGCTCCGCATGTGTCCCCAGCCCCCGAGAGTGTCCCCAGCCCCCGAGAGTGTCCCCAGCCCCCGTGAGTGTCCCCAGCCCCTGTGAGTGTCCCCAGCCCCTGTGAGTGTCCCTAGCCCCCGAGAGTGTCCCCAGCCCCCGAGAGTGTCCCCAGCCCCCGTGAGTGTCCCCGGCCCCCGAGAGTGTCCCCAGCCCCTGTGAGTGTCCCTAGCCCCCGAGAGTGTCCCCAGCCCCCGAGAGTGTCCCCAGCCCCTGTGAGTGTCCCCAGCCCCCGAGAGTGTCCCCAGCCCCCGAGAGTGTCCCCAGCCCCTGTGAGTGTCCCCAGCCCCCGAGAGTGTCCCCAGCCCCTGCCGCCGGGTCAGTGACCCCCAGGAAACACAATCAGACCCCAAACAGCGGCAGCTGCACGGGCACAGGTTCCACAAGCTGATGTTGGGGACCCTGTGACACTCTGGTCACCCAGTGGGGACACAGCCCCGGGCACAGCCCCGCACCCCTGGCCCCGCTCCAGGCAGGCTCTGGCTCCGCTGCTGATTTGTGGCAGGCTGTGGACCTCAGCCCGCCGTGTCAGGAGGTAAATCATAATGAGGTTTTGTGCTTTCAGCAAAAATCGGAAAGGAAAGGAAGTTGGAATAATAATAAAAAAACCTCCTGCCCCCCAGCAGGGCAATAAACTGCTGTGGAACATGACTGCCTCCAGCTGCAGCCCCACGGGGCCTGGGGGGGCTCTGGGAGCAGGGGGGGACCCGCAGGGTGGGCTGTGGGACCCCAGGGTGGGTTATGGGACCCCTGGCCTGGCTGTGGGACCCCAGGGTGGGCTGTGGGACCCCAGGGTGGGCTGTGGGAGGTGTCCCTGCCATGGCAGGGGTGGCACTGGGTGGGTTCAATGCCCCTCCAGCCCATCCCCTGATTCTCTGATTTTTGTGGCACATTTCCCCATCCCCGGCGCCCCCTGAGCAGCCCGTGGGCACCAGAGGTGCTGCCGAGAGGAGCAGAGTGATTCCTCCCACATCCCACGTGTAACTC
The DNA here is from genome assembly GCF_029207755.1 of Chamaea fasciata. Classification (NCBI taxonomy): domain Eukaryota; kingdom Metazoa; phylum Chordata; class Aves; order Passeriformes; family Sylviidae; genus Chamaea; species Chamaea fasciata. Next base: position 5,344,598 of record NW_027094113.1, on the reverse strand, counting down.
CTGGGGCTGGACCGAGTCCCGGGATTGCAGATCCCTGGGGGTTGGATTATTTGAAAAGCTGATTTTGGTGCAGGGTTTGGTGTGGAGCAATTTGTGAATTCAGCTGCCAGCCAAGGGTGCCCGGCTGGGACCCACAGGAAAATAAAAAAAGCAAGAAATGCGGAGTTCGATTCCTCCCCAGACCAGAAACTGCCTCAACATTTCAGTAAAAAAAAAAGGCCAAGTTATGCCAACGCAACGCCACTGAAAATTTTTACTTAATCTGCTGCCATGATTGAGCCAGATGGATAAAATTAAACCTACTGGGGAAGAGCCACACGTGCTTTTCTTCATTTGCAACCAATATATCAACTCAGCTTTCCTGCATGGATTATGAAACACAAATCTTCCTGCTTTCAGAGCCCAGAAATAAAGCAATAATGGCACCGAATTAATATAAATATTGGGGGAAATCATGTTTCCTGTCATTTAAAGAAGAAATCTTTATTCAACAGAAAAGCTGGTAGGTCTATCACAGTACTGCCAGGTAGAAGAAATAAAATACCATCAGACAGGACCCAGGAATCGTGAGACTGATGCAAAACCATTATATTTTTTAAACCAGAGGTTGAATTGCATCCTTTGATAGATGTCCCAGGGGGAGGCAGAGCAGCAACGGGGCCCGTGGGGGTTATTGGGGGGGAAATCCAAGGCTTGTGCTCACCCCGAAGAGCTTTGGCACTTCAAATGCTGGGTTAAATGTGCACTTTGTCTGTTTGTACATTTACACTTATGTTTATATTTATATTTATATTTATACTTATATTTATACCTATACTTCTATTTATATTTATAATCTCTGCCCCTCCATCCCATCCTTTTGGGGCCCAGGGAGGTTGATAGAGACATCCCTGCCTGTCCCTTCCAGGCAACAAATCCATTATGGAGATGGAGCTGCCTTTGACTCATCAGCCTGTGCCTTTTATGCATTTTGGCAGGGAAACATCATTGACTCATATCATAAATCAAATATTTCTCCCCGTGAAGCTCCAGTCAGGCGGTGAACGCTTTCATCAGGGTTTGGGGACACCCTGTCCTGGCCAACAGGGCTTGGACCCAAATCCTTCCCTCCTTGCCCCTTGGACCAGCAGAGGGGAAGGTGGTGGGGGCTCAGCCCCGGGGTGGTGGGGACAGGGCTGTGATTCCTGCAGCCCTGCTACAAGGGATGGAGGGACAGGACACAGGGAATGGCTTCCAGTGCCAGAGGCCGGGCTGGATGGGATTTTGGGCAGGAATTGTTCCCTGGGAGGCGGGCGGGCCCTGGCACAGGTGCCCAGAGCGGCCCCTGGATCCCTGGCAGTGCCCAGGCTGGGAGCACCTGGGACAGGGGGAGGTGTCCCTGCCATGGGTCCCTCCCAACCCATCCCATCCCAGGGACGTGCAGAGGTGGGGCTGCAGGGGGGAGGAACCCAGGGGCTCCTGTTCCATCCCGTCCCTGAGCCCACACGTCCCTCCTGCAGCCCAGAGCCAGCAGGAGCCTCTGCCAGGGCCCGACAACCGCCATTAGAGCTCCTTTAGGAAAATTCCAGCCCAAGACTCTAAAAGCAAGTTAGGGACAGGGGGAAAAAAAGGCAAATTAATTTAATAAGAGCTTAATTGGATTCTCCACAGCGGAGAAAGCTGCTGCTTCCCAGCAAATGTCCCCTGCAGCAGCTGATGAGGCCACAGGTTCCCCCAGTTCCACCAGAGCTGCAGAAGCACCAGTCTCTCCTTGCGTCTGGGCTTGTCCTCACAGCCCCAAAGCCTGGCCCAACAGCCCCAAAGCCTGGCCCAACAGCCCCAAAGCCTGGCCCAACAGCCCCAAAGCCTGGCCCAACAGCCCCAAAGCCTGGCCCAACAGCCCCAAAGCCTGGCCCAACAGCCCCAAAGCCTGGCCCAACAGCCCCAAAGCCTGGCCTTACAGCCCCAAAGCCTGGCCCAACAGCCCCAAAGCCTGGCCTTACAGCCCCAAAGCCTGGCCCAACAGCCCCAAACCTGGCCCAACAGCCCCAAAGCCTGGCCTTACAGCCCCAAAGCCTGGCCCAACAGCCCCAAACCTGGCCCAGCCAGTCCCCCCGTGATGGGCAGCGGGGGCTGCAGGGGCAGCATCATCCCACGAGGGGAGGAAGACTCTGGCATGGGGTACCTGGAGCAGCCGGGGCTGCCCCCGGCCACGGGCTCAGCACAAAAGGGGACGAGTTTGTCCTCCAACACTCCCCACAGCTCCGAGCAGCAGCTGCTGGCTGCAGCCACCCCCAAAGCTCCTCCACAATCCCCCCTCAGACCCGTGGGGCGCCCGTGGGGAGACACTGTGGGGTGCAGGCGTCCCTTGAGAGGGGATTTACTGTCACGGACCCCACTGGACACTGCCAGCCCCTCCCTCCCTGCTCCGAGCCCAGACACATCCCCGACCACCCTCTCCCAGCTTGGCTGCCTCGTTCTTCCCCACTGACCCCGGCGCTCCACCAAAACCTGCGCGGAGCAAAGCTGCGCTCAGTCAAGGAGCCGACGTGCCCGCCGCCCGGACGGGCACAGCCACCAGGGCCTCTCGCCCTCTGCGGTGCTGGAGGATGCCCGGAGCCGGGAATCCCGGGGAGGGGCAGCGGCAGCGCCGGGGCTGGGTGTGCTGGGGGGTCTCTGCAGCCCCACACGCCCCCCGCTCAGGGAGCCCGGCCCGCTCTGACCCGGGGGAGCTGTCAGGAATAAAACACCGTTAAAACAGCTCTGATCAGGATTCCTCCGGCCAAGGCTGCCAGAGAAGCCGCTGGCTCTGGCAGAAAGGAGAGAGGAGGAATTAGGTGACGGTGGGAAGAGGGAATTCACGCAGCCCCACTGTGTCTCCCTCCGCTGAGGTGGACCTGGAGCTGCTCACGAGGTGCAGACCCAGGAGGAGAAACCCAGCCTGCTGCAAGAACAAATTTAGGTGAGGATATGAAGATCCAGCCGCGGTTCCTGCCTCTGGTGGAGTTTTTCTCATGCAATGCCTCGACTTCCCCAGCAATCTAACGAGCTTTTGCTCCTCTCTTCTCCCCTGCCTCTCTCCTCAGAGTCAGGCTTGTCTCTGGTGTTTGCAGAGCTGCGGTTTGATCTCAGCTTCACCCCTGCAGTGAAAGCAAGGTGGAGAAATCGGGATGGCAGGCAGGAGCGGGCAGGAGCCCTTCAGAAATCAATCCTCGAGGCTATTTTAGGGAGCAATCCTTATTTTTGTGGATTCCAGCTCCCCTTTGGCACCTGGGGAACTCTGTAGGACCAAGACCCGATGCGGGGTTGGATCCAGCCTCAGTGGGTGCATCAAAAACTCTGTTTCACCCAAAATGTGGCACAGCTTCACACCCAACGAGGGGCATTTTTAAATTACATTTTAAAAGGTGGGGTTTTTTTAAAACTGCACTCTGTCTGGGAGCAGTTAATTTTCCAGAGCCTGAGATTCTGAGTTTATTAGGGCAATTATCAGCCTTGTGCCCACGAGAGCCAAACCCACCACACACAGAGGAACCCACCCATGGGGGCCCTGGGCAGTGGCAGGAGCAGGGTGAGGGGTCCCCAAAAGTCCTTCAGATCCCTGGAGGAATATTTGGGAGTGGAGACCTGGAGCGCACGGCAGCACCAGTGAGCTCACTTCAGAGAGACAACAGATGGTTTATAGCCCAGAGAAACAGCAAACAGTGAGTGCAAGTGCTGGGAAAAGCCAGCAAAAGCCAGACGTTCAGGATTGCTTGAATAACCTTAAAATACACTTTGTCTTTTAATTCATAAATTGCTGTGAATTGGGTTTTTTTCCCCTCTATTTCAGCGAATCTGAGGCGTGTGAAGGCTCTGCCCATTCCCAAGTGGAGGAGGAGGCCACCCCACTGTGTTTTCTGGGCTTTGCAGGAAAAGTCGGGGTCCAGCCCTCACTTTCCTGCAGAAAAATCCCTTCCCCTCCACCGCTGGGGCTGCCAGGCCCAGTGCCCAGCCCCGGTGCAAGGCTGGGCTGGACAGACATCACCTCCAGCAGGTTCCTGTCCATGGAAACCTCCCGGCCCCAGATTTAATTAAAATAAAATATCCCACGCCAACGGGAGCCTCGTTGTCTTTCAGGGTTGTCCTGATAATTATAAAATAAATTGCGTTTCTATTGCGCCTTTCATCCCTGGATCTCCAAGTGTTTTACAAGCGTTAATTAATTCAGCTTTCAAATGGCCCTTCCCTCTGATGCCACATAAAAATTTAATAAACAGGTAGTGGGAGAGGCAGGGACCTGCTCTGGGACATGGGGTTGGTCAGTGGCCAGCACACAGAGAAAGCCCCAAATCCCAGAACTTGTAAGAAATGAGAGTGTCAAAAAAGAGGGAAAAGCTGTGAATTAGGGCCCTGACCATCCACTCCCCCTCTGGGAGCCCAGAGCCCCCCGTGGCTCCGTGCCAGGCTGGGAACTGCTGCCAGGGAAGGGGAAAATCCAGGGTGGGAGTGTCAGGAGCTGCTAAGGCACATGACACATTGACGGAATTAAAACACATTTAGGGAAATCTCCAAATAGGTTTTTTTTCCCTTTTTTTTCCCTTCCCTTTTTTTTTCTTCTGTTTCCCTTTTTTTTTTTTTTTTTTTTTTTTTTTTTTTTTGGCTTTAAAGAATAACACTGACTGTCTCAAGCTGTGGTAATGTATTCAGGCAACACAACTGAGTCAGAGCTAATTGAATTTAAAAGCAGGTATTACATCTGTGCCTTCGGAGTGAGTACATCCTGAAAATCACTTCAGTGATGAAGTGTTTTACCCAACTACTACTTAATCTTTTTACATAGAAAGCAGAATTAACCCCGCTGCGCAGCCTTCATTAAGGAAACCAAATGAAGTTACCTGGTGAGATTCAAATGTGCTCCAAGTGGTGAAACTTCAGCTGAAGTTTCTTAAATCCGGAGGGACTTTTCTTTCTTTTTGTCTTTTGTTGTTGTTGTTGTTGTTGTTAAAAACCCTACAGAGTGGTTTAAACCAGGTCAGTTATCTGGGTCCTGTTTCACTTTCTGTCGCTGTATCTGAGAGGAAAGAAGCACTCCAGGGCCTGTGTATAAATACGTGCATGACTGGAGGAAGGGGCCAGCCTCCTGCCCCCTGCCCCTTCCAGACCTTCCCTCTTTTCCCCATCCCCACCCCGGGTCCTCCTTTGCTCCAGACTGCCTCCCCCTCTCCAGGAGGATGAAATAAACGAAGGAGAAAACACGCCTTGAAGAAAGCTCCAAAAATAATCCGGAGCCCCCTGCTCTCCCTGGAAAACCCCGGGACGGGGCAGCAGCCCCAAAGCAACCAGACATGGATCCTTTGTGGGCAGAGTGAAAGCCCACAGCTCTTTATGCAGAGATTCATAAAATGGTTTGGGTTGGGAGGATCTTAAAGATCATCTAGTTCCAACCTCCCATACAGATATATAGAATATATATTTATATATATATATATATATGTTATATATATATACACACACACGTATATGTATATATTCAAGCGTACATATATATATATATACACACACAGTTACATAGATATTTTTACTTTATATTCTATTACTTTTTACACTTGGTGTATTACTTTATGCATTTATATATATATCTCTCACACATCTATAAATCCCTTTATGTACTTGGTCTGTTACTTTACACCCAGCCAAAGCCCCAAGCCATGAACTGAGCTCGGAGCTCGCTGCACCCACCTCGCTCCCGCGCTCGGGCTGCGGCAGGGTCCCGGGGGAGGAGGCGGATCCTCCCTCTCTGGGCCAGAAAAAGAGCAGGAAAAACACCCCAAAGAGCCATCTGTGAACCCATTCCAGCGAATCAACATTTTTGGCTGGCTGTATTTATCCCTCAGTTCCCAAGGCAGCCACGAGGGAGCTGGGAAAGCTGTGGGGATCCCCTCGACGCTTCGTGAATTTCAAGCGCAGACAATTGATTTACATCGGCAGAAATTTGCATGGGGAGAAAAAAAATACAAAAAAAAACCTGGGGAAAAAAAAAAAAGGAACGAGAAAAAAGACTCAAAAATGAGCTCTTCACCATTCATTAATTTTCTCTAAAATTCATTCATCCAATTAGGCAGCTGAAATGGTGCGTTGTAATTTAGATACCCTGTGACACACCATGACTATTGATGGTTCCTGATTCAAAGGGAACAGAAATGGAATAAATCTCAGGCCACGGGCTCTTCAAAACCCAATTTCCTTCTAGTTATGAACCAGGAAATCATCCGGAGAAATCAGGAGAGGTTCAGACAAATTTAGGTTGGGCATCAAGGGAGGAAGGAGGTTCTCTGCTGGCTGTGAGCTCACAGCTCTGCATTTGGGGGAATTTTTCCTTTTTGAAACATTCATCACTTGTCACTGATGGGTCTGGAACGGGGGCAGCCACCCCTGTGTGCCCACCCCGGGGAGCATCTCCTGCAGCACCACCAGAGCCCATGACTGGGCTTTCATCTTCAACCTCTGCCCCTTTATTGGCGGCGAGAGGATTTTCGGAAGGCAATTGCCAAAGTCAGGACACCGGGTGTGCGCTGCAGAGGACAGGGTTTAGCTGTAATAAACGCGGGGTTTATGTTGCCTCCTGGCCATTAAGAGCCGCCGCAATTTGCTGACCGAGGTTGCGGGGGTCGTTATCAGGGTGATAAAGCAGCGCCCGGGCCCCGGGGAGGTTCCCAGCAGGGTCTTCCCACCCCACAGGGTTTGACCCATTTTGCACAGGAGGAGAGTGAAGTACCGAGTGCGCCCAAGTTTTTCAATGTAATTTTCAAGTTGAATAAAGTTGCAGTTGCGGAAAAGAATTCTCACTGAGGTGCTAAAAGGTGTGGAAATGATGTTTTCGCCAGTTTCCCTCACTGACCTCGCTGGGAGCAGGGACACTCCATCCACTTGCCCACGAAATGCGTTCAAGTGTCCCCATTTAACACAGCTGAAGAGGGAAATCTGGGGCCAGGCTGTCATTTGGAGACTTTCCACAAGATTTCCAATCACAGGCTGTGGAGGAGAGCTGAGGACTTCACATTCCCCCAAGGATCAGCAAGCCCCGGGGCTGGGGGCAGGGTCCTGCCCCCCTGCAGGAGCACAGAGCATCAATAACACCGCAATAAATATTCCAGGCAGCTGTTTCATCCTGTAAGTGAATATGGAGATATAAATAGAGACGTGTTCGGAGAGTTATGGGCAACTCATCATCGCAACATGTGAGCACTTATTGAGTTTCCCAGGATTTAGGGGGGATCCAGAGATGCACTTTAGGTGCTGCAACTCGGGTAATGAGAGGCCTGGAATCGGTGCTGGGAGGCTCAAGGACACGTCTCGGGGTGTTTGGTGCAGTCCAGTGCTGTCCCTTTTCCCTGGCTGCACCAGAGGACTGTCCTGGGGTTCCTCTGACGCCCTGGGTTTGAATCCACACCAGCAGGGTTTAAATCCACACAGGCTAAAATCCTCCTCTCCAGCCCAGCCCCTTGGCCCCCAAGCACACGGAGCCAAAACCTCGGATACAACCTGTGATTTGGGGAGTCACAGGAACTTTTCCCCCTCCCACCACCACTTGTAAGATCATGGGATGGTTTGGCTTGGGAGGGGCTTTAAAACAATCCAGTGCCACCCCTGCCATGGCAGGGACACTTTCCACCATCCCAGGGTGACCCAAGCCCTGTCCAGCCCGGCCCTGGGCGCTGCCAGGGATCCAGGGGCAGCCACAGCCTCCCAGAAAAAAAACAAAACAAAACAAAAAAACAGGAAGAAGTAAATAAATTTCACTGAGCCTTTTGAAATGGTTTAATTGCCTTTGTGCTCTAATTGCTCCTGGTTTTACAGCCTCATTTCTTGTCATAAAATTAGTCCCACTTTTTATGCTTTTTCCTTTTCTACTGGTCTGTGATTATTATTTTTTAATTGCTTTGGTGTGTTGATCTCTCCCACGTCTCCCCCGGGAAGGGGAAGAGGGACCTAATTCTGCGGCTGTCGCTGTGTGGAGGACGCTGCAGCTGCTGGAGCGAGATGGACGCTCACATTTTGGGGTGAATATTAACACCAATCCCTCCAAAACTGTCACCAGTACCCAGAGCAGGGCTGGGCACGGGCACTCTGCATCCAAGCAGAGCCCAGCCCCGGGAGGAGGAGGAGGAGGAGGAGGCAGTGATGAGGAACACAACGACTTCTGGCAGGATTTTTCTGGGGAAAAGATTTCTTGCTACAAACCACAACCTTCAGGAGCACAATAAAAGCACAGGAGGAAACCAAACCACCTGAAAAAGATGGGAACTGCGTCATCTGTAACCCTTTTAATAACCACCCCTATTTCAGGCAGCGCCGAGGCGTCCTGGCCGCCTCCCAGAGCAGTTCCCCGTTTGTCTGGGCTGATCTACAGCTGCAATAGGAAGCCGTGCGTGAAGTTTATTAAGGCTGGGTAATTTCTATCACTTCTCTGCACTATTGATTCCATCTCTGCCGCTATCTTGCTTTGTCTGGACCTAAAATGTGATTTAAAAACAAGAAAGAAAAGCATATAGTTCTTTAAAAATGGCAAGTATTATGGGATGTGGGACGTTGCCATTTTGGATGCATTAGCAGCACGCTGCAAAGGAATGTGTCTGAGATACAAATCTTATTAAGGGGACTTTGATGATGTGGAGACTAAAAATGAGGGAGCACTTTGAGCTGAACCAAAACACAAAGTTAAATCTGAACTCAGCTCTGCAAGTTTCTGTCTCGGGGTGGAAGGAAAATTGGATTTGCTTTGGCTTTCAGCCAGCCTTGCTTCATCCTGAACCAGCTCTCCACTGTCCAACCTCTCCCACGTCCTTGGAGTTACTCCCAGTTTGTGGCATAAGCAGGAGTGAGCTCAGAGGAGCAGCTCTGCCCACCGTGCTGCTCGGGGCTGGCGCGGGTCCACCCGGGTGAGCCCTGTGGTGTCAGAAACGCAGATCCCCACTGCGGAAAAGCAAACCCTGAGCCCTCCCCTGGGGCACCGAGGGGCTGCACACATCTCCAGCCCAGCCCAGAGCTCCCCTGCTGCTCCTCCACGAAAGGAGGCCCCGGGATGGAGGGGCCGTGTCCCACACACATCCCAGCCCACCCCAAGAGCAGCATTCCCAAACGGACCAAGCTCTTCCCCACAGCTGCATCGGCAGCCTCGTGTCCTGGGCTCCACAAAACCAAAGGACAACAGTGACAGGGCCAGTTAGACAAAGACCCCAGCTGAGCCCAGACCCTCCTGGGGCTGTGGGATGCCAGGATTGGGGTCAGGCCCATCTGTACCCAGTTCAGTGGCTCTCTCAGGTAAGTGGCACAACACCCCCTGCAGTGACATTTAAAACACAATAATTAAGAAATAAAGACCTAGTCCTGTCCTTTAGCCTGTTCTCCCAGCACAGCTCCCTGCCAGGCACAGCCTGCCCTGCCCGAGCTCAACCCTCCCTGCCCTGCCATAACCAGCAGTGTTCTTACCTTTCCCAGTTTTCCACGGGTTTAGGTCACCTCCGTTTCCTCACCAGTACAACCTGGGCCGTCAACCACCCCAGAGCCACAGCACAAGGAGAATTTGTCCTGGCTGGGCTGAAAAAAAGAAGGCGAAGTAGAGCTGAAGGCTGCAAGATGAGTTGCGGGAATGAGAGTGCTTTGTGGGACATCATCCAACTCCTGCTGGACAAAATCCATCACTGCCCTTGGAACTCACCTGCCCCTGTGCTGGAGACACCAAAGAGATCCAGAGGCCTCAGAGACCTCCAAAACTTTGTCCTGCCAAGTCAGGGGGAGCACCTTGGGGGGACGTTGAAGGGAAACCCCAAATGAAGTTGGTAGAGCTGAGGAACCTCTGGAAGGAGCTGTGGGAAGCAGCAGGACTGTTCCCTTGTCCCAGGTGCTTCCCGAACTTTCCTGGAGAACATCTCTGCAGCACAACATTCCACCTGGGAACAGCCCAGGGGAGGAGGTGCAGGATGAGCTCAGGCTCAGCCCCCTCGGGGTTCAGCTCGCTGCCAGCCCCTGTGGGCATTTGGGAGAGGGGGGCCTTCATCACCCTCACAGCGACATCAAGGGAGCTGCTTGTGGGTTTGGGGCTCTTTTGGTGCAGTGTATTCAGAGAGTCCCAGGGTAGTTCGGGTGGGTGGGGACCCTGAAGTCCCTCGTGTTCCGTGGGCAGGGACACCTTCACCTTCCAGTGGACCAGGTCGTTCCAGCCGGGCTTTGAGCACTCAGCACTGCAGGGGAAGGGACGGGCGGAGGAAATGACAAAATCCATCCCCAGCGCTCCATCGGCAGCCAGGCACTTCCCCAGGAGCCGAGGAGCAGCCCCATGGCTGTGACATTTGCGATGCATTAAGTTTAAACATTTTCAATAAAGAAAAACAATCCATTCAGACTTGCTTTATGATTCATAGTAATTGCAAATAGAAGCAGTTAATATAATTGTCCAGCTGAGACCAGCAGGCTGGGAACATGTAGCAGTGAGATGTACAATCAGGGAAGGTTGGGAGGGAATTTAAGTGCAGGTTAAGCAAATGCATTACTTTAATAACACACAGAGACAGCCCTTGTAGTTATAAAGAGGATAAAATAAATATTGTACCAGAAATCTACAGAATGGGAGGTTTTATCACCAAGAACTGCCCGCTCGCTATTTACTTTCAATTTAGATTTTACAAAAGCTGCACTTGCCATGTTTTTTATGTATGGAAGACAATGAGTTGAATTGACAAATGACCTTATTTCTCCATAAGTTTTACAAGGGAGCCTCAGTTTCTCAAAGAAAAATGATCACCTCCCAGCAGTCATCCTGGAGACAGAAAAAGGCTTTTTCTCCTCTTTTATTTTTTATTTCAGAAAGGGAGGACTGTAATTCAAAGAGGAGATGGTGCTCCGGCTCCTCTCTGCCTTGGAGGTTGGCCAAACGCTTTGACATCTCCAATCCCAAAGGGAAGGGACCTGTCTCTCTGCAGTGCTCCTGTGTCTGAATTTCAGCCCTTTCTTTACCCCACCACAGCCACGACCATCCTGGAGGGCCGGGAGGGCAGCCCAGCTTTAGGGCACAGCTCTTGTGCATGACCCTACTGCAGCTTTCCCAGTCCCGAAAATTAAGAGTTTCCTCCCTTTAAAATAATTAACTTGAGCTGGTTGAGTGTGAAGCAAGTAGAGAAGAGGGGAGAGAAAGGAAGAAGCTACTGAAAGGCATCATCTTCATCATCATTTATCCAGCTTAACCGAACGCTGGCTCTCCAGAGAAGAGCTGTAGTGCTTTATTAAAAGATATTTTTGAGGGCAACACATTAAATTAAAGTATCTCGTTCACAGACTTAACGACACATAAACAGCCAAACAAAACAGAACATCGGCTCATTAGAACCGTTTATAAAATATTGAGGGTCTTTATTCACAGGCACCTTTCTCTTGGTGCTGGGGGAGAATGAGGATGTTCAGGCTTGGGGGAGCTACCTGCAATCCAGAAAAAGAAATTCTGTTATCGAACTCCCTCTGCCTGCTGTCCTCTCTTGTTCCGGGGGGTGATGGATTAATGCAGTGGATTAATTTTGGGTGGCAGTGCCTGGGTGCTCTCACCGCCCCACCCAGTTGAATATTCCAGCGCCCCCATCCAGGTGATGGGTTCAAAAATGCAGGATAAGACAGGCAGAAAGTATCAACCCCCCTGAAAAAGCCTCCCCCAAACCCAAGTGAATGTCCTGTGTTTCACAGCCCCGGGACCATCCATGGCAGCCCGCGCTGCAGGTAAACACGCCTGAATCCAGAGGGACAAACACCAGGAGGAGGAGGAATGCAATTTTGAAGTCACAGAATTTAGCATAAGAAGGTAATGGGATTGCAGTGGCTTTCCAGTAAATGTCATCGCCGTAATTAGGAGAACAATTATTGTCAAGCGGCGGAATTGTCCCCTATCTGTCATTCCAGCAGGAGCAGCCAGAGCCGCAATTAAGACCCGCTCGGGTGGGCGAGGTTCAAGCCCCGCTCAAAGGGACGGGCCGGGGCTGCCGGGCCGGGGATTTGGGGGTCCCTCCCCTCAGCCCCTCCTGTCGGGAGGATGCTGGAGACAGAAACTTCGTTTATTTCAGCACCAGCCCCGTGTCCTGGGCTCCTACAGGGAAGAATTTGAGCAACTGCTTAACTCAGGAAAGAAGGATGTGCTGAACTGATCAACAAATTCGAGACCTGGGAGGTCAAACCTTCCTCCACCTACAGCAGCAGGGAGCTGGAGCAGCTCCAGGGGAGAAGGAGGCCGTGAGATGGAGCCGGGACCGCGTTCCCTGCGCTCATTTCCCCGGGGCGGAGGCTGCTCTGAGCGCTCTGGCGGCGCATCGGAGGCGCGGGGCGCTGAGGGGTGAAAACAGAAGTTCCTCGGAGGTTTGAAAAGGCGGAGGCTGCTGCTCTTATTAACAGCATCCACATCCCCAGGGAGCTCCAGCCTTTCCCAGGACACGGCCCCAGCTCCCGAGTCCTCCTCTCGCTGCACACCCGGAGCTGCTGAGCTCAGACTCAAACAGGGTCCCCGACTCCGCCAGGGTGTCACCACCCGCCAGGCCAAAATCCAAACAGCCGGCAGTATCCTGCATCCGAATTTCCCTGCCTGGGTAGAGAAGGGAATTCTGCATTAAAGGAAAAGGGGAAGGAACAGGGAGGGAATTATTCCACTGAAAGCATTTGCAGCATCCTTGCAGCTCGTTGTGATTAACCGTGGCCAGAGTGCTATTAGCAGCCTGGGATGATGATTAACAAGCTCTCCTAATAGCTGTTTTTAAACCTGCTTTAAAAAAAAAAAAAAAAAAAAAAAAAAAAGAAAAGAAAAAAAAAGCTGGAGCAGAGCTGGAAGGGGGTGGGGAGACCGGGTGGTATCTCCAAGGAAACCAGAAACAAAATGGGCTTGGCACATCGCGGAACCAGGCGGGTAATCAAAGATTACAAGCAGTTTTAATTTAAGGTTAATTATTGTTTACTCTCTGGAGCCCGCCCCATCGGAAAGCAGCAGCCGGTCTGACCTTGAGCAGCTCCTGGTGGGGCCCCGGGGTCCGCTCCCCCCGGAAAGGCGATCCCGCATCTCCCGGAGGAGCGGGGAGGGAGGAATCGATGGCGGGGGATGGTCAAAGGAAGCCGCGATGGAGGCACCCGACGGGAGGATCCTGCCCCAGCTGCGGGCTGAAAAGCTTCATTCAGCTTTATTTAACTGCTTGCCCCAACTGCAGACACGGTTAATTAATTTTGGACTCCTATTGATTTTCCATTTGGAGGAATCACAGTGGCATTTTCGCTCAAAGCCAGCCCCATTTTTACCAGTGAAAATGCCGCGTAGAGGCGCTTTCCCCGCCAGACCTCCTGCCCCCGCGGCGGGGACGGGGCCCGAGCCCGGTCCGGGCTGGGGGACCCTGCCCGGGGCTGGGGCCTGAGGGGTGTGAGGGTTCGGGGAGCTCCTCTGCCAAGGGCCGCGGCGGCCCGGGCACCAGCACAGCCCCAGATCCTCCTGGAGCCTTCCACCCAGTGGGCAGGGCTGGTTCTCTGCCCGCCCCATCCAGCCCCACCCAGCCCCACCCAGCCCCGCCCCACCCAGCCCCACCCAGCCCCACCCAGCCCCGCCAGGACTGCCCACGGACAGAGCGGCTCAGCACCCCCTGCTCACACATCCCCACCATCTCCACCCTCCTCAGCTCCCAGAGATTCCCACGAGTCCAGCCCAAGCAGCGGGACCCCAGCTCCACAAAATGCTCCTCCTGCTCTAACTGCACCGCGCTCCGCCCCAGGCTGGCCCCGGCCTGCTCTGCACACCCAGCAGCCTGCGGGGACGGGACGCGGCTCAAAGCCTGTCCTGGAAGACACTTTTTACCCCGAGCCCCTGTTTGGGAACTGCTGTGACAGGGCTGCCGAGGAATGGCAGCTGAGATTAAGGATGGTGACAACTCCCCCAAGCTCTCCTCCCTTCGCTGGGAGACAGACGTATTTAATTATGATAGAAAGGAGATCCTGGTGCGTGCTGCAAATACTTAAGGTGATTTGAAGCGTGAAGCTGCATAAGGTTTGTGAGATTTGAGGTTTCCAATCTGTTTGGGCTTGTTTAGACAGTTTCTGCTGTTTATTCCCTCTGTATTTTTACATGTTCTCAAGCACACGGGGACTTCAGGAGACAAGTCTGAAGAAATCAGTGCAGAAAGGTTTTGATAACTTAATTGTCCTTTTGATGCCATCAGTGGGAGTGATGGGAGTGTGGTGCTGGATGAGGAGGAGATGGGCACCAAAGGAGGCACCGCTCTTCTCCAGGAGCAGTTTCAGTCCCTCTCCTCGGGATTCCTCTCTGCTGATCATCACTTTGCTGATCCCTTTGCTTTGGCCCCGTAGGGACCTGCCGAGGGCTTTGTGACCTGGTGCGCACAGCAGGCAGGGGGATGGAGAGGGTTCCCCCCCACGCCGGTCCCCTGGCCTGACACCCAGGTGTCCTTTCCCTGCCACAAAATTTAGGATTGGTGCTGTGGCATCAGCAGGGGCAACAAAGACACCAGTGGGGCTCCCAGGGCAGGCACCCGAAACTGAGAGGGGGGTGCAGTAAAACCTCCCCTGGGCCTGATCTGAGGCACCGAGACACAAAGAGAGCAGCTCCAAGTCAATGTGGGCCCAAGCTGCTGACACCTGGACCCCAGAGACCCAGCGCTGGCTTGGGACCAGCCCCTTCCTGTCCTTTTGCTTCTGATCCCGGCAGGAACTGACCCGGAGCAGATTCCAGAGCTTGATAAGGACAGGATCAAATCCTGCCTGGTTGGGAACACTTCAGGCATTTGGAGAATATAAAACAAATGGTTTTCCAGTGTTAATATTTACCTGGGAGATCAAATGATTAAACTGTAATCTGCTCAGAACTTTTCTTCTGAGTTGCCTTTGAAAACATTTATCACATTTCCCTTCTGCAGCACGACTGTCCCTGCAGCAACCCCGATGTCCTCCCTGCCCAGTGCCTCCAGAGAACTTCAAACCAGGACACCAAGTGTCCCCACACTGCCCCATTTTCTGCCAAAAGTGAGGCCTTGGCTCCTTGGCCATCAGAGGATGCTCCGGTGTCACCGCGAGGGTTTGGAGAAATCTCCCTCCCTCTGTCACGACGCAGATGGGACGGCCCCAGGTGGCCTCACAGAGACCTTTCCCTAAAGCTGCCCAAAATATCTGCAGAGTCCTTCAGGCACCAATCATCCCCCTCGCAGACTGATGGATGCTCTGGCTCCAGCGCTCACTTTGTCACTGTTCCACCTTCTTTTCCAAAGCTTCATTCAATTAAAGGCAGACTCCCTGTGTTCACTTCACCCCACCAGGCTTTAAAATACTCAGAGAAATATAATTAGATCTTCGTGATCCTCCAGCATTTCTACAGATCCATTTCCTACAGGAGCTGGGCTGTTTTCCCTACAGGATCATTTCTATGGACACCCATTGTTTTTTATCCCCATTAAATATTACAAGCATCTCTTAGGATTTCTTTCAGAGGACTTAGCGGGATTCCCAAGGGAGTAACTCCCATCAGTTTAATCTCCCTTACTGCAGCTCCCAGAGCAGCCCTGGAGCCTCGTGCACGGGGTTTTTCTGGGAGATCTGATCCAGGCTGGTGAGAGGACAGCAGCCACAGAGCCTGGCCCTGCCTGAGCTGGGCGTTCTGACCCAGCCAGTGAGTATTGATGAAGGGGGAAAGGTGAATATTTCCTGTTGTATAAAACAAATCTCAGTTTTCAGGCAGACAAGAAGCCAGGTATATAAACACCAGATTTGGACAGGGACAGGAAAGCTTGACCTGAGTGTCAGTGACCATTTCAATTTTTTTTTTTGGGGGAGGGGTGGGTTATTTCCCCCTCTCAAGCTCTCAAAGCAAGAAGCACACCCCAAACTGTAGTGGCTCAGCAGTCAAGGTGATTTCTCCTCTGCACTAAGGAAAGTGCTAAACACGGTGGGGAAAGCTGCTACTGTGATAAAACACCCACAACAGGATCTGCTTGGGGCTTGGGAAGGGAGACGTGGGGAACAGGGGGGTCACAGGTACCCCCAGAGTGAGCCTGGCACCCTGGCCGGCCCCAGAAGAACAAACAGCTCGTGGGGAGCGAGGTGAGGAGGATGCCTCGGGTTTGGTGGTGTGGGGGATTTGTTTGTTTGGGGATTTGAGCCGCAGTTTCGCATCCCTGGTTGCCATGGCAGCCACAGGCGCTGCCTCGAGCAAGGCCAGCACTGGCCACGCCCAGCCAGGGCCCGAAACCGCAGCCCCAAAACCACGGCCCCAAAACCACGGCCCCAAAACCGCAGCCCCAAAACCGCAGCCCCAAAACCACAGCCCCAAAACCACAGCCCCAAAACCACAGCCCCAAAACCGCGGCCCCCAAAACCGCGGCCCCAAAACTGCATCCCCAAACCCACCACCCCAAAACCGCAGCCCCAAAACTGCCACCCCAAAACCGCAGCCCCAAACCCACCACCCCAAAACCGCAGCCCCAAAACTGCCATCCCAAAACCCACCACCCCAAAACCGCAGCCCCAAAACTGCCATCCCAAAACTGCAGCCCCAAAACCACAGCCCCAAAACCGCAGCCCCAAAACCACAGCCCCAAATCTGCCACCCCAAAACCACAGCCCTAAAACTGCGGCCCCAAAACTGCAGCCCCAAACCCACCACCCCAAAACCACAGCCCCCAAACTGCGGCCCCAAACCGCAGGGAGGCTCGGGGCAGAGCAGGGAGCAGCCCCGGGGCCCTGGTCGGGGCTGGGACCTGCCTGTGAGTGGGGACATCGTCCCCACCCAGGAGCTCCTTCCGCCACTTCCCACAGCCCCCTGGCTTCCAGTGAGGAGCTCTCTGCTCACCGGTTCCCAGGAGGTTTTTGGGCACCCCTTTCCAGAAGGTTCTCGGCCATCTCTTCCCAGCACGTCGTTTGGCCACGGGTTCCTGCTGGCCCAGCTGCCTCCTCTGTGCTGCTCCACAGACCCAGCACCTCTGACACCAGTAACAGCAGCAGGAGGAAAATCCACACTCTCCCACTCCCCCCTGGCTGACACAGGCCGAGGAGCCGGCCCCGGCACGGCGTGTCCTCAATCCCATCTCACAGCAGCACTGAGGATGGGATCGTTCCCTTTGCTGCGTGGCAGGGAGGGAGGGAGGGAGGCAGGAGCCCAAAGTTCACACCCTCGGCACGTTCCCTGGCCGCTGTTTCCCTCATCGCAGCTCCCAGTGCCTCTGCTCCCATCTCAAACCTCTGCTGTCCCTCTCCGTGCTGCGTCGAGTGCTTCTCTTTATTGTCCTGTTTGTCTCCTCTCCACAGTGTCATTTTATCTTGTTAGAGAGGCGCTGGGCAGTGTTTACTATGTTTTACTTTTGTGGTGCTTTTAATTCTAAACTCTCTTCATCTGGGCAGCACTTTATCAGCCACGGGAAGCTGAAGGAAACTATCTTTCATCCTTATCAAAATTCCTCTCCTTTCATTATCTCCAGTGCTGCTACAAAGCATCAAAAGGGCATCTTTGTTCTTGCAATCTAATATAATTCCAAATACAGCAATTCAAGCCTTTTGAGAAAGTTATGGACAGAAAACACATCCATCACCTCCCCTCACTGCCCCAGCGATGCTCCCACAGGGGCCTGCGGCCGCCTTGGGGCTGCCCAGGTTGGAGGGGGGCAAGGGGGAGGAAAAGGACATTTTTAGGCTGCAGATGAAGGGTGGGGATGAGCCAGTGTAGGTCCCGAGCATCTCTGGAGATGATATCACCCCGTGGGTGTGCGAGTGGCCCCGGGGGGACCGTGGGCAGTGTTCCCGCTGCTGGTGCGCCCAGCTGGAGGTGCCAGACGCCAGGGAGAGGGTGCAGATGTTCCCTCCTGGCTCTGTGTGTGGCACAGTCACTGCAGCCATGGATCTTCGCTGTTCCTGCCCCGGGAGAGGCCCTGCGGGGCCCAGGCTGGGCTGGGGGTCGGCAGCAGTGCTGGAGGACGCTGCTGGTGACGCCGGCCACAGGGACGAGGTGACAGACCTTCCACCGTGTGACAGCGATGGACGGAGCGGCCAAGAGAGGCTGAAGCAACGTCGGGGGAGCTTCTGCCTGGGAGCATTCCCTGGTGAAGGGATCACTGAAGAGCTTTGAGGGGAGTCTTAAAATGAGGAGCCCTGCCCCTCACAGCCCCACTCTTCCCCAAAAGAAAACCCAAGTTTTGCTCGGCCACCAAAGGCTGAGAGCCAGTGCAGGATTTTCTCCACGCCTCAGGACCCTCCATGTGTTCCTCAGCGCTCAGTGAGCCCCACGCTGTCACTGTCCCAGCCCAGACCCCACTCCTGGCTCCCTCCCTCTCCCCATGCCAGGGGAGCAGACACCTGGAGCCCTCGGGTGCCCCACGGCACAGCCCGGGGGGGCTCAGGCACCCACCCTCCCCGTCACAGCCCCCAGCCCCTCTGTCCCCACCAGCGCTCCGGCCTGACCCCTCCCCGCAGCTCACACACATCTCACGGATAACCAGCTGTGAAGGTGGAAAAGCTTTTTAAAGCTCCCGAAATTAAGGTACATGAGGGGGCTTCGATAGGTTTTGGAATAAATTGCCCATGAAAGTGCTGGGGGAAAACTATCTAGGGGAAAAAAAGAGAGGAAGAGGGTGAGATAATGATATATCTAGGAAGTGGGGAAGAGGAGAGATCAGGAAGCGACTGGCTGATTGTTCCATAAGCACCTCTTAAAAGCAAACACAATAGACATGAGCAGTTTTTAAAATGACAGACAATACAATGGGAGATAATATATTTAAAACCCATATCAGTTGTTAACAGACCATAAAAACGCCGGTACATTAATCTGTGCTGTCTGTCATAGACTCATGAAGCAGCTGTGTTATTTTATAGTATCATTCCTGCGGGCTTCTCTGACACTTCCACAAATACATCTCAATTTATTTGGGTAAGAACAAACAGAAATATTGAATTCTTCTCACTCTGCTCGTGCTGCTCTTCTATTCCTCGCCCCCCCACCTCAGCCCCGACAACTCGTGGAAGACACTTGGTCCAGCTTCGGCAGAGATTGTACCTGCCCAAAGGATTGGCTCACTGGAAACGCCCCGCGGAGCCGCGGCCATCCCACAGCCTCGCTGGAGACGCTGCCACCCCTTCCCCGGCACAGCCCAGGGCCGGGGGAGCGCCGGCCCCGCGCCGCCACACTCCAGTGTTTAACGTGGATTATTCCAGGCAATGACACGTGGCGGGTTCAAAGCTCGATGCAGGCTTTGGTGTGAGCCCTTCAAAGAGGAGGAATTTCTGCTTTGGATCCCACGGGGCGCGGGAGAGGAGCAGCTTGAGGAGCCGCGAAGGGCTCGGCGCGTCTAATGAGAGCGGGAGGAGCGCAGGAGCCAGCCCGGGGAAAAGCAGGACGGGGCTGGTGCTGGGGGAGCCGGGGTGGCTCTTTTTGATATTGAGCGCAGGGCTTTGATCTCCCTGAGGACTGAGCTCCGGTGCCACCTGCGAGGGCAGAGCCCCTGTTCCCGCTCAACCTGAGCCCAAACCCGGAGCCAGGAGCCCCGGCAGGGTGTGGTGGCCCCGGGACACCTGTGGACAAGCACAGGGAGGACAAACCTCTGCACTGGCACAGCAGGAAAGCTCCCGGCCAGCAGCTCCCACAGGGGAGCAGGAGCCCCGGAACTCCTCAGCTCCCGTTTGGATCCAGCACACTGGCAGATCACTGGTCACATCCCCATCGCCGCCCTGGGAGAGGGAAGATCTGTGAACGGATGGGATGTACAGAGATGAGAAACAGAATTATTATTATCATCATCCTCATCCTCATCATCATCATCACCCTCATCCTCTTTCTTCTGCAGCTACTCACCCAGAGCAGAGCTGATCCCAACCCTTTCTCTGGACCTTGCCCACAGGAGGAAGCGCGTACCTGGAGAAGGATTGCCATGCGCCCTGCCAAGGCAACACAATAACCCCCTTTGGTCAGGAAAACACACAAATAAACATCTGTCGCCCCCACAGAACCCCTGGGTGGTCGGCTGGAGCCGTGCTGCTGTCCCTGGGTGTTTGTCTCCAGCCCAGCCCTGTCCCTGCTGTCGCAGCTCTCCTGGCTGTCACTCAGCTGCGATTTCCCACTCCGGGAGCTGCGAATCCTCTGCCGCTGTCAGGGTATCATTAACCTTTGCTTCAGAATTAAATGGTCCCTTCCTGTCAGAGCAGAGCTGTGCAGTCACTCACTTCCAGCCCCTTCCATCCTGCAGCTCTGGGGCAGCTCGTGCTGGGTCTGTGTGATGTGAGCTCCCCCGTGGCCACACCTGTGCTCACCTGTCCCACCCATGGCCACACCTGTGCTCACCTGTCCCACCCATGGTCACACCTGTGCTCACCTGTCCATGGCCATACCTGTGCTCACCTGTCCCAGCCCATGGTCACACCTGTGCTCACCTGTCCATGGCCATACCTGTACTCACCTGTCCATGGCCATACCTGTGCTCACCTGTCCCAGCCCATGGTCACACCTGTGCTCACCTGTCCATGGCCATACCTGTGCTCACCTGTCCCAGCCCATGGTCACACCTGTGCTCACCTGTCCCACCCATGGTCACACCTGTGCTCACCTGTCCATGGCCACACCTGTGCTCACCTGTCCATGGCCACACCTGTACTCACCTGTCCATGGCCATACCTGTGCTCACCTGTCCCAGCCCTTGGAGCATCCCGTGGTCTCCCTGGACCCTCTCCAGCAGCTCCAGTTCCTTCCTGTGTTGGGGGAGCCATTGACTGGGACTTTGGGCAAGGCCTGGAGTGCCTGGACACAGGGAATGGCTCCCACTGCCAGAGGGCAGGGACAGGTGGGATTTTGGGCAGGAATTGTTCCCTGGGAGGTGGGCAGGCCCTGGCACAGGTGCCCAGAGCAGCCCCTGGATCCCTGGCAGTGCCCAGGCCAGGCTGGAGCACCTGGGACAGTGGGAGGGGTCCCTGCCATAGCAGGGCTGGCACCAGAGGGGTTTTAATGTATCTTCCAACCCGATCCATTCTGGGATTCTGTGATAGTCACGGATAAATTGCAGCCTGGGAGTTGCTCTGTCAAGCAGCTGGACAGGCTTAACCCTTCTATTTAAAAAAAAAAAAAAAAAAAAAAAAAGAGAGAGAGAGAGAAAAAGAAGAAAGAAGAAAATAAACAAAAACTGGAAAAGCAGAATGCAGCTGAGATCAGGTTGTGGGGAAGCAGCACGGATCAAATCTCACTCTGGAGGGATGGGAGCACTGAGGTCTTCACGGATTATTGAAGGGACGTGGCTGGGCTGGCCCAGATCACTTTGCCATGGTCAGGAGAAGCCAAACACATTTTGGGGCAGAAACTGGCGGTTTTGGTGATGGAGTCACAAATTTCTGCCCCAGTCCGCCCACCGTCGTCTCCCCACGGTGCCATCCTCCCAGATCGTTAGAAGAAAACAATTACTATGCAAATCTTAATGAATCAAGGCCACAACCCACAACTGGGAACATAAATATCAAAGTGCAGCCTTTGATTGAAGGCAGAGGAAGAACTGTAATTAATTCCACCACAAACCACGAGCCAGGCTCAGGCTCACCGTGGGCAGGACAGGTGTGGATGTGCCCATGCCCAGCCCCAAACTGCGGTACTGGAGCCCATCCTGTGCCCCTGCAGAGGACACAGCTCCGCGGATCTGCATCTTGGCTTCCAGTTCAGAATTAAAAGGTTATTTGAGACTTTGCCAATTGCTTTTAATCTGGTGATGAAAGACGATGATAAATCTTAAGAGACCCAAATTAATAGAGAGGAAATTGATTTTGTAACGTGTGGACTTGTTTTATTAGACTCCTGCAGGCTGGACGAGATTGGGAAGGCAGCGCTGTAGGGTTGGGTAACAGCTCCGGCAGGGCTTTGCCATCCCTGTCCCACACAGGCACCACCTCCACGCCTCCCTCACCTGGATCCAGGCAAAGCGAGCTCATCTCCTGCTCCTGCCCCACAGCAACCCCCCAGCCCCGCCGTGGGGGGTGCTGCTGACCGTGCCCAGGCCCTTCCCCACCACGGCCCCATTCCATTTCCTTATTTAACGGCGGCAGATCCCGATTCTTCTCGCCCCTCCCCAGATCACCCCCAAACCTGGAGCGTGACCTTGGAGCTGTGAGGATCTCGACTGCTGCAGTGGCAGCCTTGCAATTAAGGGAGTTGGCAGCCAAAGGACCGGGCGCGTCTGCTTATTAATTATAACGCCGTGGTATCGTTCATTAAAAGCTGGGATGCATTTATCAGGAGAGAGGTGGAGTGCCAGGCAGCATTAGGGCCGGATTTTGTCTTGGGAGATGGCAGAGGAGCCCAGGGATTAGGAATGGCTCTGTGCATTGGGCAGGAAGGAGATGAAGGGCCGGAGCTCCGGGCGAGGGGGAGCAGGATTGAGATCCATGGCCACGCTCCCGGGGAGCAAATGGACGCACATATTATTATTGCAACATAATTTGAGCAAAGTATTTTCCTAGGATCTAGAGCATTTGCTATAGTTAATTGAGATCCTGAAGTTCAGTGCCTTCCATTATTGCAGAGCTCTGGAGCGGAATGCTCTCAGCTAATGATCAGAGCAAGATGGAAAGGGCATTTACTGGGGCTGCAAAATGCTGCTGCCGGGGGGGAGTGTCAACAAACACACTCTGGCTCCTGTGCCCGGGGCTGGAAACCTGCAGGAAGCTGGGAAAACCTTCCTGGGGTGCCAGTGGAGCTGCAGCTTGGCTTGGTGGGGTCAAGGGTGTGCATGGAGAAGCTTCACCTGTGCAAATTCCCCGGGTGGCTGAGCCGTGCCAGCAGGGGTCCGGTGTCCAGGTCTGCGTTTCAGGATGTCCCTGTCCACCTCCCTGGGAAGGAGTGGCCCTGTACCCTCCGGTGGCCCTGTGGAGTCTCCAGGGACAGCAGGACTTTTCCTGCCTTCCCTTGCAGCTGCCCTTTCCCATGCACAACCACCTCGCTCTCCAAGCAACAGCTCCTCTCTGCCTTTCTCCATCTCAAACTAATCTAAACTAACCACAGGAGCAGTTATCCTAATAACCTCCACCCTGCTGGAGGAATAATTACTGCGAGTCCAGATATAAATGTCAAAAAAGTAATAACAGAGCTCAGTAACTGACTGAGCCCATGGGATGGGGGCCCAGTGAGGGTGGCAGCAACAGCTCCGGTTCTGTGTGTCACCGTCCCCTGCCTGAAACCCACCAGGGACAAGCTGGACATTCTAAAAGATCACCCCAGCCCATCCCCTTCTCCTGGACAAGGCTGCTCCAAGCCCTGTAGAGCCTGGCCTTGGGCACTTACAGAGCTCCAAGTCACTGTTTGAAGCCGAATTAGTTTCATCCTTTTCTAAGGGCTGGACACAGCCCTGCAGGTCAGGACACCCTGGCACCGAGGAGAAAAACCCACCCTGTGCTGCTGGGGGCACCCAGGTCCTGCCCGTGCCCCAACACCCCAAGGGCTGATGCCCATGCCCCTGGCAGGTGTTTCACACCAAGTCCCACGTTTGTCCCGTGGGCTGACCCCGGGCTTGGGGGCCCAGCAGAGCACAAAGCAGAGGCTCGCCCTGGTGGTGCAGCCACAGCCCCTCCAGCCCTGAGCCCCCCAGACACAGAGGGGGCGTTTTGTCACCACTCAGGCTGCAAACCCACCAGACATCAGGGGCCAGGGGAGTCCCCCCCTCGGCCCAAAAAGAGCCTCCCCTGGGAAATTCGAGCCCTCAATCATTTTGATGTGTGCACCTCGGCGCCTGTCATCGTCCCACTCCACCTGTGCACAGCAGGCTTCGCTTTTCATTAGAAATAAAAATAACCCTTGTCAGAAGGTGTTGTGGGTTTTTTCCGCGGTTGAACGCGGAGACGGCAGATGAGTGTCGGCTGAGCCGGGGCCCCCTGGCAGGGCTGGAAGCTGGAGAATTTCTCTGGAGTTTTTCTAGGTTTAGCCAGGCGGAAAATAGACAAGGAGAACACAAAAGCAAAGGCCGTCACTCAGGGTAACTTTATCTCGAATTAATCCTGCCAAAACGTGGCAGCAAGGGAAGGGCTGGGAGGGGAAGGGAAAAATAAAATCAAATGTAATGTGGAGGAAGTTCTCATCAAAAGGTGTTTTTTCCTATGGCCGGTGCCTCCAGCAGCTCCCGCCCTCTGACACAGCTCCCCGGGTGGCAGAGTTTGGGTTTTTCCCACCTGCTCCGCAGGAGCCGGCGGGGTGCCCGGCACATCTCAGCACCGGGAGCGAGGGATGCTCCAGCGAGAACAGTCCCAGTTTCTTTTGGGAACCGAGAGCTGGGTGGGGTGGAGGATCAGCCCCGAAAATGCACGGGTTATGAAGGGCTGGAGGGAGCTGAGGGACGAGGGGTGACAGCACCCACTGCCTGGGGGGGAAAGGGGAGCGAGAGAGAGCCCGCAGGGACGTGGAGCTGGGAATTCACACGGGAGTTTGGGATACACAGAGCACCCACTCTTCCTTCTCCTTCTGTACCATTCTGCTCTTTGGGAATTTTAATTTAAAAGCACCCAAGAGAAATAGCACTGGGTTCTTTGGCACCAGGCTACACCCTGGGCACCTCCTGCTTTTACTACCACTCTACTCTCCACCAAAGCTTTTATTTTATTTATTTCCCCTCTCCGCTTTTTCCAAGCACCTTCACTCGGTTGCTATAGCACCTCCTGTGCCAGAAATGTCCTCCTTGCCCGCAGATCTGAGTGATTTCAACTCAAAAGTGTCTGGGGGCTGCTCAGTTGGGGCAGCCAGGGGCTGCCTACCCATGGTGCAGTTTGTAGGTCTGGTGCCATCAACCCCCTCTCCCAGTCCCTACTTCTATCTAAATGGTTTCTCACTGAAAAAAAAAAAAAATAAAAAACAACTCCTGATTGCTGGGAAAGAAAAACTACACATCTGCCTGGGGTTAGCAAGGTGTTATTTTAAGGCAGATCTATTTTAAGGTGGTGCCGGTGCCAGGGGAAGTGAGGCAGAGTACGTGTGTTTACACGGGGAGCTGGGAGGTCTGTGCCATTGGCATCACCTTGTTCCCAGATCTTTTATCCCTGATCCCCCACACCAGGACAGGGCTGAGAGCTGTCCCTGCAGTGACCAGACTGGGACCAGTGTGAGAGCTGAGCTGTCCCTGCAATGGGCAAACTGGGATCAGTGTGGGAGCTGAGAGCTGTCCCTGCAATGGGCAAACTGGGACCAGTGTGGGGGCTGAGAGCTGTCCCTGCAATGGGCAAACTGGGACCAGTGTGGGAGCTGAGAGCTGTCCCTGCAATGGGCAAACTGGGACCAGTGTGAGGGCTGAGAGCTGTCCCTGCAATGGGCAAACTGGGACCAGTGTGGGAGCTGAGAGCTGTCCCTGCAATGGGCAAACTGGGACCAGTGTGGGAGCTGAGAGCTGTCCCTGCAATGGGCAAACTGGGACCAGTGTGGGGGCTGAGAGCTGTCCCTGCAGCGACCAGACTGGGACCAGTGTGGGGGCTGAGAGCTGTCCCTGCAATGGGCAAACTGGGACCAGTGTGGGGGCTGAGAGCTGTCCCTGCAGCGACCAGACTGGGACCAGTGTGAGAGCTGAGAGCTGTCCCTGCAGTGACCAGACTGGGACCAGTGTGAGAGCTGAGCTGTCCCTGCAATGGGCAAACTGGGACCAGTGTGGGGGCTGAGAGCTGTCCCTGCAGTGACCAGACTGGGACCAGTGTGGGAGCTGTGCTGGGCGGTGGGTGCAGAGCCAGGGACGGCTCAGCCCCGAGCTGAGCTGTCCCCGTGCCTGTGACACTGCTGCTGAGGGGTGACATCCTCACCGCGGCCGGGATGGACGCGAGCCTCAAACGCCACGGTCGTTTTTCGGCAACACCAGGGAAGGAGAGAACTGCAAAACAAACCCCGCCAAAACCCCTTCCAGTTCTTGTTTCCTTCTGTCCCAGCCCCGTTTCCCGGGACATTTCAGAGGATCCCGGAGCAGGGCTGATGCAGGCGGCGAGGGAGCGCCGGGGCCTCCCCTGGGCCCCTGGAGAGAGCAGGGGGCAGAGCGGGCAGGGACACATCTGGCAGACGGGGGCTCAGCCCGAACACAGCTGGACAGGTGAGCTGGGTCTGACGGGGCTGTCGGGCTGGGAGAGCAGGCGACAGGCAGGGGACAGGCAGGCGACAGGCAGGGGACAGGCAGGGGACAGGCAGGGGACAGGCAGGGGCTCCGCAGCATTCACCCCGCGGGTGCTGCAAGGAGAAGTTCAGCTGGGGAAGAATCAGCGAATCCCAGGGACGGCTCTGCTCTGGCTCCTCACCTCCAGCCTGGCTGCGTGACCCTGGGGATGGGCCGGGCTGTGCACCTCCTCTCCTCCCCGAGCACCCTCCCCGAGCACCCTGC
Organism: Chamaea fasciata; assembly: GCF_029207755.1. Taxonomy (NCBI): domain Eukaryota; kingdom Metazoa; phylum Chordata; class Aves; order Passeriformes; family Sylviidae; genus Chamaea; species Chamaea fasciata. The sequence goes on along the minus strand of NW_027094113.1, from coordinate 5,318,268 downwards.
ACCTTCACAGTCACACCCCAGTTCCTGCTGAGGAGCCCTGCAGCTGATGTGGACAAATGGACAGCGTGCCTTCGGAGCTGCTCCAAGAGCCTCTGGCACGTCCACAGGAAAATCAGCCAAGCCATTTGGCAAACAGCCAGGTGGCAACTTGGAGCTGGAAAGGGGCTCAAAACTCGAGAGATTTACGGCCACCCTGCACTCTGAAAGCCTTTTACATGATTGGAGCCGTGGCCACAGGCCGGGAGCAGGACTGCCTGTACCCGGTGTGCAGCCATGGGGCACCCAGGACCCACTCCAGAGAAAGGGGGAAACAGACTGAAACCTCTGTGGCTGTCTGGAGGCTCACAGGTGCCAGAGAGAGCGTCCTGTGTGCCTCTGGTGGCTTCCAGGTGGATTGGTGTGACCTGGGGGATGCTGGGGGCACACACAGGGGGAACATCCCTGTGCCAGGGGGAACATCCCTGTGCCAGGGGTTCCTGTGTCCCTGTGTCCCTGGTACCTGTGTCCCTGGTACCACCTGTGGGATGTTAGGAGCACAAGAACATCCCTATGCCAGGGGTTCCTGTGTCCCTGTGTCCCTGGTACCACCTGTGGGATGTTAGGAGCACAAGAACATCCCTATGCCAGGGGTTCCTGTGTCCCTGTGTCCCTGGTACCACCTGTGGGATGTTAGGAGCACAAGAACATCCCTGTGCCAGGGGTTTCTGTGTCCCTGTGTCCCTGGTACCACCTGTGGGATGTTAGGAGCACAAGAACATCCCTGTGCCAGGGGTTTCTGTGTCCCTGTGTCCCTGTGTCCCTGGTACCACCTGTGGGATGTTAGGAGCACAAGAACAACCCTGTGCCAGGGGTTCCTGTGTCCCTGGCACCTGTGGGATGTTGGGGGCACACACAGGGGGAACATCCCTGTGCCAGGGATCCCTGTGTCCGTGTGTCCGTGTGTCCCTGTGTCCGTGTGTCCCTGTGTCCCTGTGTCCCTGTATCCCTGTGTCCCTGGCACCTGTGGGATGTTGGGGGCACACACAGGGAGAACATCCCTGTGCCAGGGGTCCCTGTGTCCATGTGTCCGTGTGTCCCTGTGTCCCTGTGTCCCTGTGTCTGTGTGTCCGTGTGTCCCTGTGTCCCTGTGTCCGTGTGTCCCTGTGTCCCTGTGTCCCTGTGTCCGTGTGTCCCTGGCACCTGTGGGGCGCTGGCAGCACACACAGCACAGCCCCACGCCAGGGCGCACACGGGCACTGGGACACCACATGTACAAACCTGTGTCATGCACAGCGTGCCCAAGGGTCAGGGCTGGCGTGTCCCGGTGATCCCACTGAGATGTTTCCTCTGAGGTTATCTACAGGTCACTTCCCAGCTCTCGCAGAGAAGAAAGACAATTTTTTTTTCCTGCCCAGTGACCAGGCTGAACTTCCCAAGCTGTTCGAGCGCCTATGCGTGAAAACTTCAGCTCATTAATTAAGCCCAGAAAATTAGAAACTGGCCTAAATATAGTGGCCCGATGAGACTGAAAAACGAAAGGAAAACATCCTTCCAACTGCCTCACCCGCCCACCCGCCTGTGCTGGCAGGGAAACAAAAGACAGAAATTCCCTTTTAAACTCTGCTTCCCCCGTGCACGAGCAAAGTGCCGGGACCCTCACGGGGGAGAAACTCAATTAGAAAAAGAGTTTTTGCAAAGAGGTTGGTCCTGCAGCTCTCTGGGACACAGAAACTTCCTGCAGGACGGGAAAACTTCACTTCACTGTTTACTGCTCACCAGTTCCCAGGGAAGGAAGGAAGGAAGGAAGGAAGGAAGGAAGGAAGGAAGGAAGGAAGGAAGGAAGGAAGGAAGGAAGGAAGGAAGGAAGGAAGGAAGGAAGGAAGGAAGGAAGGAAGGAAGGAAGGAAGGAAGGAAGGAAGGAAGGAAGGAAGGAAGGAAGGAAGGAAGGAAGGAAGGAAGGAAGGAAGGAAGGAAGATAAATATATAAATTTATCTCTTCCTCTCCGAGGGCTGGCAGAGCATTAAGACCTCATTTGTTTGGCACAGGGATCACGGAGTCCCATGTGGCACATCTCATTCCCCCTTAGTAGACTGTTTCCTGTTTCATATTCCGGATAATTTACCCCACTTCAAACAAAAGCTTCTCTCCCTGCCCCAAGCACAGCGACTCCCCACCACAGACCTGCAAAGAGGAATCCTGAGGATCAGGGCTGGATTTTTATAGCCACAGGACCATGTTGTGGGTCCTAGATCCTACAGGACATGTGCACACACACATTTCCCTGGACGGATTTTACCCAACAAGGCACCAGCTCCATCAGGGAGCTCTGCTGGACCGAAGGCGCTGGAGGTGGTGACGGTGGAGCCCCAGCGCTCGTGCCCACGGACAGCCCCAGCCAGCTGTCACCCCCGGGAGGTGACATCGCTGTGCCCTCGGTGCTGAGCCGGGGCCTGCACGCCCGGTGAGGGCAGAGGCAGCAGAGCAGGTGGGATGGAGAGCTGCGGGCGGGATGGAGAGCTCCGGGTGGGATGGAGAGCTCCGGGCGGGATGGAGAGCTGCGGGCGGGATGGAGAGCTGCGGGCGGGATGGAGAGCTCCGGGCGGGATGGAGAGCTCCGGGCGGGATGGAGAGCTGCGGGCGGGATGGAGAGCTGCGGGCAGGATGGAGAGCTCCGGGTGGGATGGAGAGCTCCGGGCGGGATGGAGAGCTCCGGGCGGGATGGAGAGCTCCGGGCGGGATGGAGAGCTCCGGGTGGGATGGAGAGCTGCAGGTGGGATGGAGAGCTGCGGGCGGGATGGAGAGCTCCGGGCGGGATGGAGAGCTCCGGGTGGGATGGAGAGCTGCAGGCGGGATGGAGAGCTGCGGGCGGGATGGAGAGCTCCGGGCGGGATGGAGAGCTCCGGGCGGGATGGAGAGCTCCGGGTGGGATGGAGAGCTGCGGGCGGGATGGAGAGCTCCGGGTGGGATGGAGAGCTGCAGGTGGGATGGAGAGCTCCGGGTGGGATGGAGAGCTCCGGGTGGGATGGAGAGCTGCAGGTGGGATGGAGAGCTCCGGGTGGGATGGAGAGCTGCGGGCGGGATGGAGAGCTGCAGGACGGCTCTCCCCTCTGGGGATCCAGGCTGCCATGGGAATGAGGGCTGGGTAAACACCGGGCATCCGTCGGCCACGATCCCCCGGCCGAGGGGAGCAGGGTGCGGGTTAATGCAGCCCCGGGGCTGGATGTGCTGCTGTCCCTCGGGGAGAGCACGGAGGGATCCCCTCTCCCGCCTCTCCTCCCCCGGCTCGCAGCCCCGGGCTGTGTCTGCGATGCTTTGCCGCGGCCCTTTGGAACTGACGAGCCCATTTCTCTTCTGCTCCCTCCCCTTTTAGTTTCCAGGGCCCGTGAGGACCAAACCAGAAGTGGTGACGAGCTGCGTGACTCCCATAAACACGGCAGGGGGGTCTGAGCCCCGGGGCTGGATTCAGCTCCCCGGCGACAGCAATACCTGAGCGTCTCAATTAGCAGCAGCTCCTGAAGAAGGTGAAACGACTAATGACTAATCTCCCCGCACCGTTCCAACCAGTCTTGTTCTCACTTCATTCAGACAAAAAGCCTCTGCTGCCGGCTCTGGCTGGGGAGGAGCGAGTATAATGAGGAGCGAGTGTAATTCCCGCAGCAGCAGGGATGGGGGTGGCTCCTGCTCCGGCTGAGCTGCCCAAGGGGTGGGATGTCGGCGGCAGCTCCGTGGGGTGACCAGGCTGGACGGCGTTCTGTCCGGTGGAAGGTGTCCCTGCCTGTGGATCCTTAGGGTCACTTCCAACACAAACCATCCCGTGATTCCAGAGCCCCGAGTACAGGGAGCAGGAATGGGGCCACTGGAGCCCAGCAGGGCCTTGGGGTGCAGTGGGAAAGGGCCTCAGGACTGATTCGGCTCAGTCCTGCAGGGATCCTTCTGTGCTGAGCTGGGGAAAGTGAGCGTGGCCCGGGAACAAGGCCAGGGGATGTGCGAAGGTGAGGACAGAGCACCAGGTCCAGCTGGTGGTTGGGAAGTCCCCCTGGGAGGTCCCCCCACCGCGCTGTGGATCCTCATCAGCTCTGGCTCGTGGTGGGGAAAGCCAAACCCCAGCGTGGGTGGGTTTGGACCTTCCATATGGAGTGGGTTCCATCTGCGGCGAGGCTGTTCGCAGCATCCCACACAGCTTTTCCTTATTTAGCCCGAGCCAGATTTATCCCACAGGCTCCTCTCCCCACACCAAAACCCATCTCACTCCAGCTACCACGGCACAGAGGGCGAACTGCAGCCCCACGGAGCAGCTGGGCTGGAACTTCCCTGCTGGAAGTGAACCCAGAGGGGAGCAGCTGGTGGGATATTTCCCCAACAGAGCAATTCCTGTGTGTAACAAGTTTCTGCCAGCACTGGGCATGAGGATGCTCCTGCCTGCATCCACAGCACCCACGTTTCCACCCAGCCAGGATGGAAACCAAAGAGCTGCTTTAGGCTCCAAAGCTCAAAAGATTCATCAGGATTTTATGGCTTTTGCTGTGCAGTTATGAAACGGTGACCACAAGCCAAATACCTCTGTCCTTTACCTTCCCGCAACACCGATGACTTTGGTGCAATAGAGAGCAAACCTCAGCCTGTCATTTTTCACTGCGCAGACAGAACTCAGCCCATAATGTTCTTGATAAAGCAAAGTACCAATGACACAGCTGAAAAACATCAGCGGAGCAAAGAGCGGAGAAAACTTCCCTGGGCTTCCATATGGCATCGCTCCATCTTGGATCGCGCTGTTATTATATTTCATCCAGCTTGAGCCGCTCTCTGTGTCATCTGACGCGGGGAAAATGTTGATGGGAGGACTCCGGTGCAGACACTCGGATTCCTCTCCCACCGGTGCCTGCCACATTTGTATTCTCCCCAGGACTGCGCCGTTTTCAAAATGTTTTGTTAAGTTAATTTGTATCCGCAGCCACTTGTGAATTTTTCAGATTATTTGATCTGTAACTGAACTAACATGAAGAGTAACTATTGTTCTGCAGGAGCAGACGGTGCCCAAGTGTGTCTTACGTTTTAGACACGTGCCCGTCTCCTGACCCCCAGCGAAGTCCCCAGGCGCCGGCAGCGCTGCTGGGAACCAGCCTGGGGAGGGGACGGCACCGTGTCCCTGCCCCCTGCACACCCCGGCGCCACGGCCCCCAAACACCTCATTGCACACAACCCCAGGTGGGAAATGGTGCCTCAAACCTGTTCCTGCAGCCCGGGGAGCTCCTTCGAGAGCCTGACGGACACGAGGTTTTGGGCGGTGCTGAGAAGCGCAGGTGTGCTGGAGCCAAGGCCGGGCTGGCCGGGGCCTGGCACAGCCTGGGGCAGCGGGTGGGATTAGCGGGGCTGTGTGGTCTCTTCCAACCCAAACCATTCTGGATTCTACCAGACCCCGTGCGGTGCTGAGCCTCCCAGGGCACCCCCTGCCTCTGTTTGCTAAACACCAGAGAAGGGTTTCAATTTTCTGTACCAGCTTTGGCAACTCCGTTGAGTTTGGGCAGTGCCGGGCCAGTGGACAGCCCTGTGGGCTCCCTCCCTGACTGTGCTTCTGCAGGAGTTCTTTCCCCACTGGTTTTCTGTGGGAAACAACATGTTCAGGACCTGGGGGCAAGGCCAGAGCACAGAGCTTGAGCGAAAGCTCCCGGTGGTGAGCTCAGCTTTACCCCTCCTGCTGCTCCTTCAGCCTCCCTGTCTCGGTACTGCTGCTGCGTGGGAGCCAGGATCCAGTGGGATGACAGCAACGGAGAATTCCTCCATAAGTTCCATCAGGAGATGAGTTTCTGCCTCACAAAGACCCCAGGCTCAGAAAGGGATGCGCTTTCTGAGGCGGTTCCTCAGCCGCTGCTGAGACCTTCTCCCGGAGGTTATGGACAAAGCAGGCTCTGAAAGCCAGGGTTTGTTCTGACCTCCCAAAATCTCCCAGTGAGATGAAAGAAAATGGAAATTGAGCAGGTCTGTACCCATCTGGCACTGGCAGAGGCAGCGGCAGCAGTTCCCAGCCCGGGCTCGGGGTCAGGGCGCAGGATCTGGGTTTATGGATCGGCACCTGCCCATTCCGCCGGGAGCGAGCCGGGATCGATCGCGCCTGTGCCGGGGCTGCGGCTCTGGCAGCGTTATTTAAGGACTGGATTCAAACACCATCAAGGGGAGATCAATAGCTTTTTTCACAACCCACCAGTGACCGTGTCTGGGCACAGCGGCTGCAGCTCAGACTCGCTCTTCACACGGCTTTTACAGGGATTAAAACCCAGCGGGAGCAAAAAAGGGTTGGAAAAGAAGTTGGGAGTGAAGCTGGCTCCAGCACAAACCCCAGGTGACAAGGTCAAGCCCAAACCATTTATTCCTTCAGGTGATGGGGAGTGTGTGTTGGATTCCCAGGATAACAATGTTAAAATGTCTGATTACGCCGGGCAAGGCTCACAAAACGTGTCTGCAGGGCCTGGATCACATCCAGGGCAGGACACGGACGGGGCTTGGAGCGGCCTGGGACCGTGGCAGGGCTGGGACAGGATGATGTTTCAGGTTCCTTCAACCCAAACCATTCTGTGATTCCGTGACCATTTCACACTGCAGGAGCACTGCAGAAGCTTCTCTGCACCAACCACTGCCGGGCTGGTGAGAAGATGTTGTCATCCGCTTCAGCAGATTGATTAAAAAAACCCCCAAACCAGGCAGGATTTGGGGCACATCTCCACAGGCTCCACGTGCACCTGAGAACTCACCCATTAGTCATGAGGCCGGGCAGGAATTGCGCATCCCTGCAGTCATTCACCGCTTTATGGCAAGTCATGAGATATTTGGTATTTTCCTTCGAGCAAACAAAAGCAGATGATTAAGGAAGAGGCGCAGCTTGCTCGCTTTCAGGAAGAAGACAGCTTGCAAAATGCAACTCTCAGAGCTTCAATAAAACTCCAGAAAGCAAATAAACAGCCTGGCTGAGAGGAGAGCGCTCCCAGTTTCCTGAGTTTTAAGCCAAAATTGGGATTTTGGGGGGAAGGATGGGGATTACCTCCTGCAAAACTGGCACCACTTGAAATGTCAGGAGAGCGTGGACACTGAAATGCCAGGACAAATGTGTGTCACAGCCCCAGCTTAGCTGTTCGGGCCACACAGACACCAGAAACTTCCAAACCTTTGAGTGGAAAACCATCTCCAAATGGGAAACCAAAATGAAAGCAACTGAGTTTCATCTTTCTTCTAATTTTATTTTACTTTTTTTGTTGTTATTTTCATTTCTGAAACCCTTTTTTTTTTTTTTCCTAAGGCAACGTGTTTATACAAATTGCTTCACTCTCACGAGAAAATAATAAAAAAATAGAACTATTTGCAGATGGAAAAATATTCTGTCAGAAATTTCCTGGCCACCTCTCCATTTCATGCCAACGCTCTGAAGGGCTATAAATGACTGTAGAGCAGCAAATTTGGCTACTGAGATTTTGAACCATGGTGTAGCAGCTCTCTACGCACAGGATTTAAAACCCCCCACTTATTTTACACTTTTCTACACAACTATCTCTCCACTATAAAATATACATGGAAACATTGATTGCTCTAGTGATCAAATATCTCCCCCTTCAAAAACACAGCCCGTCCAGGAATGCAAGCATCCAAATTACGAATGAGTTGGAGAGTTGAATTGCAAATGAATCAATTCCTTCCTCCAAAAAATAATAATAATAAAAAAATAAATATCCAGTCAAGCAAGACCAGAATGGGCTGGTTAATAATTGATATTTACATTTCTCCCGTGTCTGATCAAAGGATTTGATTGCATGACAAATGAGGAAATTACTGTAAAATATTATACATCCATTAAGAACACAGATGCAGCAGATAGGACGTGGAGCCCCGGTGCCGCAGCGTTTGCAGACACGGCCTGGGCGGGAGCGGAGGGACGAAATTCCTTGGATGTGGGACAGGAGCAGTGACTGACCCCTGGCCTGCAGGAGAGGATGGGAAAAGCGTGTCTGGACAGGGCCTGGGACCCTCCCAGGAGAGAGAAGATGGGGCTGGGCCCCACAGCAGCTGGGGACACCTTGGAGCTGCTCCTGGGGGTCCCTGGGGGCTCCTCTGGATCCTGTGGGGTCCTCTGGGTCCCTCGGGGCTCCTCTGGATCCTGCGGGGTCCTCTGGGTCCCTGGGGGCTCCTCTGGATCCTGTGGGGTCCTCTGGGTCCCTCGGGGCTCCTCTGGATCCTGCGGGGTCCTCTGGGTCCCTGGGGGCTCCTCTGGATCCTGGGGGTCCTATGGGTCCCTCGGGGCTCCTCTGGATCCTGCGGGGTCCTATGGGTCCCTCGGGGCTCCTCTGGATCCTGCGGGGTCCTCTGGGTCCCTGGGGGCTCCTCTGGATCCTGTGGGGTCCTCTGGGTCCCTGGGGGCTCCTCTGGATCCTGCGGGGTCCTATGGGTCCCTGGGGGCTCCTCTGGATCCTGCGGGGTCCTATGGGTCCCTCGGGGCTCCTCTGGATCCTGCGGGGTCCTCTGGGTCCCTGGGGGCTCCTCTGGATCCTGCGGGGTCCTCTGGGTCCCTGGGGGCTCCTCTGGATCCTGCGGGGTCCTCTGGGTCCCTGGGGGCTCCTCTGGATCCTGCGGGGTCCTATGGGTCCCTGGGGGCTCCTCTGGATCCTGCGGGGTCCTATGGGTCCCTGGGGGCTCCTCTGGATCCTGCGGGGTCCTATGGGTCCCTGGGGGCTCCTCTGGATCCTGCGGGGTCCTCTGGGTCCCTGGGGGCTCCTCTGCATCCTGGAGGGTCCTATGGGTCCCTTGGGGCTCCTGTGGATCTCTGTGGGATTCTGTGGACTTCTGTGGATCTCCAGGGCTCCAGTCCTTGGAAAAGGCCTTTTCTCACAGAGGAAAATTAGTTTAAAAATTCCCGGTGGAGGTTCTTGGCGCTGCCTCACCCCCTGCAGCTCGCACAGCACCTGCCCGCAGGGAGGGCAGCGCCGGGCGCTGACGGCGTTTTCCTGCAGCTTTCCTGCCCGGGATTCCTTTCCAAGGCCGCAGCAGCAGCAGCCCCTCGGCTTTTGGCTCTTGTCGTGCAGAAAAACGAGCGAAGCCCCAATGGATGCCGGCCCCGGGGCCGTGCCCTGGAGCGGCTCCTCGCAGCCCGGGGAAATGTTCCCGCATTCCTGCTGCATTTCCCGGGAAGAGTCAAAACTCGGCTGGCGTTTGCTCGGGCTCGGGAGGCTCACGGGGCACCGGGGGAGTTTCGGGGCAGCCGATGGGGGAGCGGGGCTTCCCCCTGGCAGCGGGAGCTCCGCCTGCCCCAAAGCGGCGCGGCCCCGGCAGGCTGGGGGGCTCCGGAAAAGGAAAACGGGGGGAAAGTCGTTCCCCCAGTTATTGCTGCGGATACGTTAAACACGGGAGATATGAATAATTGCATATTAATTATGTATAACATTAAATATTAAGTAGGGGAGACGGGGCGAAGAGACGAAGGATTTGCTAAACAGTGGAATGTGCTGGATGCCGGGGGCACGGCGGGTGTGTCGGGGGTGGGGGTCCCACCGGGGGGACCCCCGGGCCCCGCGGGCCTCGCGCCGCCGCTCCCACGTGCGCGGGGCCCTTTAAGCCGCGGCCACGCCCCGGCGGCCCGCGGTGACGTCACGGCCCCCGCGCCCCCCGGGCGGCGCGGGGCGTGGCCGGGGCGTCCCGCCCCGCGGTGACGTCACGCGGCGGCGGCCCGGGGAATGACATCACCCGTGCGAGCGGCCGGCGGCGGGAGCGCGCCGCAGTGTCCCCGCGCCCGGCGCGGCCCCAGCGCAGCCCCGGGCGGAGGCGCACGGACAGCGGGGCGGCGGGCGGGCAGCGCGGCCCCTCGCAGCCCCTCCGCCGGCAGCATGGCAGCGGGCGGCCGCGCCGGCAGGTACCGGCGGCGCGTTACCGCGGGGCCGGGGCGCGCCGTGTCCGCGCGGGGCTGGGCTGGGGGCGATCTGCGCCGGGGAGGGGTCGCGGTACAGCGGGGAGAGCGGGAGCGGATGGCGGGCCAGCGGCGCTGGGCGGAGAGGGGCGCGGGGGTGAGGGATGGCGATGTAGCGGGAGCGCTCGGGAGGGATGCGCGGGCGGGCGGGCGGGGGTCTCGCTGCGGGGGATGCGGCCGGCGGCGATGGGGGGGGTCGCGGGTGGGTGGCACCGGAGAATGGGGGGCGTGTTACGGGGGGACGGATGGGAGGGGTGTGGGGGGAAGGGGCCGCGCTATAGCGGGGGTGCGGGGAGGGGGCGCGCCGGACCGCGGGCACGTGCGGCGGGGGGATGCGGGGGAGCGCCGGGGCGGCGGCCCCGGGACCGGGCGGCGGCTCCGGGGTGCGCTGGAGCCTAGCGGGGCGAAGCCTGGCCGGGGGATCCCGGGGCAGAGCCCGCTCCGCGCCCCGCTGCCGGTGCCGGGGTGCGCCCCGCTCCATCCCCCGCCGCACCGGGATGTGTCCGCGCCCGGCTCCATCCCACGCCCCGCTGCCGCTGCCGCTGCCTTCCCCCCCCGCTTCAGGACCCCCGGCTCCCGCCGTGATCTTTTCTCGCTGCCGCCGCGCCCCCGCCCCGTCCCTCCGGCGCCTCCCGAGCGCGGTCCCGGCGGGTGCGGGGTGCGGGTGCGGCCCCGGGCGGGCTCCGGCATCACCCCCGCGCTCGGGGCTGCGCTCTCGCCGGGCAGCACCGGGGGACCGCCTGTGCTGGGCGCTGCTCGCTGGCATCGTCCGCGGCTTCTCCACCTCGCGGCTCCGGGCGCGCCGCGGTGCTCCGGCGCTGGAGCCGGTGCCGCTCCCGGAGCAGCATCGCCGGGATGCGGGTGCTGGAGGAGCCATCGGAGCGTTCCTCTGTGCGATACCGCACCCTGGGGACACGGGAACAGTGTCCCCCCGGATTCTGCCTGCTCCCACCCCAGACACCGCGGGTGCCGTGTCCTCCCACCGCCCCGAGCCCCTCGGCAAGTGGGGTTTGTCCCGCTGTCATCGTCTGTGGGGTGGCTCCGTGACAGCAGCGAGGGAGGACATGGGTCACCCCAAAAACAGCCGGGTCCCCATGCTGGGGGGACCTCTCCCCGGTGCCGGGGGAGCTACACCAAACCTCCCCCTTCTGAAAGGGAGATCGGGCTCCGGGGCTGGGGACAGCCGGGAGTCACAGAGGGACACCGCGAGGGTGACAGCAGGTGGTGTTTTCCATCTGCCCTCGGGGATTTCAGCTAAAATCTCGAGCCCTGGGATCATCCTGCAGCAGGCAAGAGCTGGCCCCGGAGCCTTCGTGTCACCGAGCCAAAATTTGTCACAATGAGGGTGAACCCCCCCCTCCCCACGCCTTCCATAAGAGAAATGATTTTTGTGTAATGTAAATCATGTTTGTGCCTCCCCGGGAGGATCCTGTTCCAGACCCTGCTGGGCAGGCGAATGGTGCAAATGTGGGATGAGGGGAACAGTGCGGGTGTGGAGGTGACACCCATGGGAGCGCTGTTGGGATCTGCAGGATGGAACCTGGATTCCCTGGGGGCAGGGGACATCCCTGCTCTTGGGGTGTTCACCCTCTCCAAGCCCCCTGGGGCTTCGCCCCCACAAAAACACTCCCTGCAGGTGGGAGGAAAGAGCAGTCTTGTCTGGAGGGTTTCAGCCCTTCCTCGGAGCAGGAACACCCTGGAGTGAGGGGAGTGTGCCGGAGTGTCCCCTGCTCCCTGCCCAGGCAAACCCCCCGGAGATTTGCAGGGGATGTTCCCCATGGTCCTGCCCCTGCCTGTGGCTCCCGGCTCTCAGCGCTGACCGCAGCCTGGCTTGGCCGGCACAAAATGCTGGGGATTTATATAATTTTTCCCTGTAAATCGTGCTTTGGGGGTTGTGAGCTGTTTGTGTAACCTGAAGGGGGTCTGGCTGTGGGGGATTGGGCCGCTCGTCCCTGTGAGAGCTCCCGGTGAGGGAAATGGGTTTGGACCTGGGTGCTGGGCACGAAGGCCGTGGGGTTCAGCAGGGCAGGGCGTGTGCTGATGGGGGGACCCTCCTGCCCTCCCCAGGGGGAAGGTGCCCCCCTCTGCACACCCAACCGTGGAGAAGCTGTTAATTGTTCCCTGCCAGATTGACTTATAAATTAACAGGTTTGCTGGCACTCTCCTCCTCCTTCCTGTGCGTGGTAAAAGCCCATATTTCAAATGGGGAAAAGTCATAACTGCTTTGAGTAATGTGAAAGGAGCTTCCAGCTGAAGCTGTGCCACCAAGGGGTGTGGGGGGAGAGGGGTCCCCTGCAGCAGAGCTGTTCGTGCTCTTTGGTGTGGGGTGACAGGCAGGAGGACCTCGGGTCCTTTTGTGGCTATCTTTTGGCATTGTCCTCACTGGCAGGACAGGCTTGGGCCCTTTGTGCCCCCCGTGTCACTGTCCCCTGTTCCCTGGTGCTCACGGGGTGGATAAACGTGGGTTTGGTAAGCAAAGCCTCATCCTGGGGCGTCCCGAGGGGAGCCAGTTTGCTCTGCCTTGCTCTGGGTGCTGCGGAGTAACCAGTGCGACATCTTCCCTGGGCAGCCAAAGAAAAATCCGTCTTTGCTCTGTCACCAGGAGTGTGGATTCCTGTTAGACCCTTAATCCTGCTGCTGCCTTGGGAACAGAGGTGGCAATGCGGGTGCAGAGACAGCTGAGATCCAGCCCAGTGGGATGGCCAAGGAGAGGATGCCAGGGAAGCTGAGGCAGGAGGGGGGTGGTGTTTGCGGTTCCTCGGAGCACAGGAACAGCCCCGAGGGGCTCTGGCCGTACTAAGGGGCCCCGGAGCTGAATTTGGGGTGGGAGAGCCCGACCCGAGGCTGCCCTGGGGTCTGGGGATCCCTCCAGGGCTGGCCCGGGGGGCTCTCCCCGGAGCAGAGTTACTCCAGGTAGTAAACCCTGGTGCTGTTAGTGCTCCCCACGTGGGGCTGCGTGGGTGGATGAGCGCTGTGGCCTGCGCTGCTCACGGCTTTCATCTGAGCTCGCTCTGGTCCCGACTGAAAGAGTTTTTCTCTTGCACTGCAGAGACAAAATTGCGAGTGTAGGATCCGAGATAAAGCGAAGGCAGATCCAGCCCCAGTCAGTGTGGGCAGTGCGAGCGGATGGGAAGGAGAGAGGTTACTCAGTTGCATGAAAAAGATGCTGCTAAGTAGTTTAATCCACAGTTGCTGAACTTTGAGCTTTAAGTTCGTCTTATATGAGTTGATAAGAACATGCGTATTATTCATAACTCTCTCCTCAAAAAAAGGAAAATCTGTAAATGACTTCTGTTAAATATCATTGCTTCAACAGCGTGAAAAATGTGCCTGACTTGTACTTCAAATAATCCCTTCCCTGGCCCAGCTCCCTCCGTCCGTGAGGCTCTGCCTCCTGCAGAGGATGTGGGAATGGGGTCAGGAGCTGGGGGCTGTGCTCTGGCCTGGTGTCTCTGGGCAGAACCCCCAGGACATATATTTTATTTTTCTGATATTTGCAAATGGAAGGAGCTGGCCGGGCCGGGCAGCTTCCGGCTATGTCAGTATTGCTTTTTAAAAATTGCGGTCGATTTTAAACCTGTGAGCCCTGGAGTAGTAACACTCAGACCAGCTTCCTTTCTGCAAAGTTTATTACACAATAAGCTGGAACAATCTGCGGGCTCTGTTTGTTAGACCTTTTTACTCTTGTCCTCTCTTTCTGATCATTTTCTTTATAACTTGACCAATTTTTTTTTTCCTTGACATCAGCCTAGGAAACTGGAAATTGTCTTTTATTTTCCCCATCTTTCAACTCGTAAACCCTCCAGAGTTCTGGGTCTGATCCAACATAATTCTTTTGGACTTCATTTTTTTTTTTCCCAGCTTGGGTATCACTGTCTTGCCTTGGTAATTTATCGAGCTCGGCGCTGCCATTGCAGAGGCTGCCTGTGCTGTCGGATTATTTGCCCACCCGACAAGCCCGTGTCCTGCACACAGATGGGCCTGTCCCCCTGCAGCCCCAGCATCCTCCAAAAAACCAGGAATTTTCAGAGCCCCATTGCTTTCTTGACCTCGCTCTGTAAGGAGCTGGTTGGGAGGTGTGGTTTCTTTGAACTTTATTTGTTATTTTTTTATGATCTGTGAAGCCTCTTGGCTCCCACACACGTGTGGGACCAGCCCAGGGAGGAACACCCAGAGGTGCTGCCCTGCAGGGGATGGGGATGTGGATCCCCCTGGGATGCCCAGGGCTGACGGGGAGGCAGGTGCAGGTGGAGGAGCTGTGTGTGGCACGGGCTGTGCACACACCTGGCGCAGCAGAACCGACGTGTTCGGGGCTGCTCTGGAGCCGAAGGAATCCTGAGGGTGGGACAGCCCAGCTCATGTCCTGGGGGACACACCAGGACCAAGCCCAGAGCTGGGATTTCCCCCTGGGACTTGCTGACCCCTCAGGGGCTTCAGTCCCCCGCCCCAGAGAAGTGAGACTTCACCAAATCCTGACCCTGCCATCCTGTGTGATCCTGGAGCCTCACCTGGGCTTGTGCCTGGTGGGTTTGGAAAGCTTTGGGAATGGCCTTTGCACAGCCCCTGGTGCAGCAGGAGGGATTTGGGAGCCCCGCTGTGTGGGCATGGGCAGCCCTGAGCGAGGTGGGATTTTAGCATTCCTGTTTTCCATGCATTACTATCACTCAGGCTGATGCAGTGTGAGTGTTGTTGTACAACCAGGATCCATCAGAACCTCCATGCTCTAGTTCCCTGGCAACATTTGCACAAAATAAGAGCTGCTCTAGATTAGACAGCAGATATTAGTTTGTCTAAACAGGTTTAAAAACCTATCAAATTAAACTGGGCCAGGCAACTCGTACAATGTGTACACCTAAATTGGTTTAACATTTGCATAAATCAGATTAAATCGGGGCTGTGGGATGGTTTAGGTTGGGAAGCCTGTGGCTGTGTGCGCCCAGCTTCTGGAGTCCTCCACTCCTGCTGCCGTGTCGGGGTTGTTTCTGCACAGCAGCAGCTGAATCCCTTGTTTTCAGCCCCCTGTCATAGGTGAGTGCTCCGTCAGTGCTGGTTTGCACCAGCCCAGGGGGCTGCAGTGTGACTGCGGCCTCTGAGCAGCCGGGATGTCCCCAGCCAGCCCGGGGACACGGCTGGTTCAGCTGCAGCCACGATTTGCGGCGTGTGGCAGGTCCTGCAGGGGGTTTGCAGGAGGGGTCTCTCTCTCCCCAGGAGGATTTGAAGCCTGTTGGGGTTTGAGGAGAGAAGGTTCACAGGGAAATCTGTACCTGGGGTGCCCGGGGTCCTGCCTCTCCTGCTGCCACCTCTGCACCACTTCGGGGCTGTCTTGGACAGGTCTGCAGGGGTGTGATGGTGGGGATGCCTCACGTGTCCTCCTCTGGTCAGCCAGGTAAAAACTGGTCTGCTCAGCCTTCGGGGATGATTTGTGTCCTGCTCCTGCTGCTGTGCTCCGGGGAGGTGGGGACTTACACATCATCAGGGGATGTGCCGAGATACACCAGATCCCAAATGCACCGTCAAGATCCACCAGATCCTCACTCCCGACAGGCCCTCACTTCACCCAAGGCTGTTTCAGGACTTTTCCTGCTTTCACTTCTCTCTGTGGGCAGCGATACACGGGGTGGTGTGGAGTCACACGGGGTAACCTCGTGCTCTGGGTGCAGCAGGCACAAAGCTGGGCACGAAGTGCTCTCCATGTCGCTGGTGTGGGAGCAGCCGGCTGGGATGGCACGTCGTGGGCATGAGAGGGAGGACACGGAGCCTGTGGCTTCTCAGACTGCAGTGATCCCCTCCTGGGAAAAGAGCTGCCTTGTCAGGAATTCAGTGCTTTGTCCCTTTGTGGCGCTGGAGTCGAACCCCACCGTCATTCCCTCTGATCTTTTGTTTGTTTTCTTCGTGGTGTCCCTGTATCCAAATCAGCATTGCGAGCAACTCCACAGCTGATTTAAGTCTGAAAGCTTTTTTCCTTGAAAGTCTTGATCGCGCTTCCCTCCATTTTCCTGTTGTGATCCAGCGGCAGGGGACAGACCTTCTGCCTCCGTGCTGCGTGTGTGCGTGCAGCAAAACCTGCAGGAATTCAGCATTTCTGGAGTTTTTCGGCCAATGGTCAGCTCTGACATCACCGAGCGTTTGTTCTGGTCCCTGTGAATCACAGATGGGTGCTGCTGCTCGGGGTTTGCGCTGCTCAAGGTTTCCCTGGGTGTCTCCTTTGTTTCCCGAGGCGCTGCCGCTGGCTGGCAGCAGCCTCGGCTCCTTCCCCGCGCCGGCCCCGAGGGTGGCGGGAGCTGAGCTGCAATCCTCACCCAGCACGTGAGGTTCCCGCTGGGAGCGAGGGCTGGACGAGACGATCTTTAAGGCCTCTTCTAACCCAGAAACCCCACAGTTCTGTGGAGGGTGTTTCTCAGGGTGCTGTGGTTTCTACCAACAACTTGTTGTTCCTTGGGATTGTTCCCGTCCCCCCAGGCCGGTGCACCCAGGGCAGGGCCTGAGCACCACAGCCAGGTACTGGCAGGTCCCCTGGGAGCAGGCAGGTGCTGTCACCTGGCCAGGTGGGACCCGGCTGGCCTGAACATCCTGCCAAGGGCAGGGATGCTCTGGAGAAGCACGGGGGCAGGATTGACGCCCAGGGCTGGGTCTTGTGGTGGCCAGTACAAGCCGGGGGACGAAGCAGCTGGTGTGCCTGTCCCCTGGCCCTGCCCGGCAGGGGACCCCAGCCCTGTGGCAGTTTGTGCTGGGCCGTCACGTGCCGCAGCGCAGACCCTCCCAGCCATGTCCTTCCCTCCAAGTCGCCATTTTATTTTTCTTAAACGTTTATGTACAACCGTACACTAACCTATAAAAATTAGTTTAGGATGGCTGCCAAGAAAATCTCTGCGGTGCCTTGTGGGTAACTCCCTGTGAATTACCATAAAAGCTGTAGTGTGAGGCTGCGGTGGCAGTTGTGAGGATGCCAGTCATCATGCTCTGTATTTAAAATTCAGATGAATGTGTAATGCCTCCGTGGCTGGATTGCAGCAGCTCGGAGCACTCCTGGTGTCCCTGCCCTGCTCTGCACCCGCTCTGGCTGCTAATGTCCTCTGACGCTCTTCCAGTGTTTTGCTTGATTGTAAAATGCAACAGGTAGCAAATTGTGGGCAAGCCATGCTGGGAGGGAGAGTGGTTTCTGATCGCTTCCTCCCTGGAGGGACCAGCCTCCTGCTTCCACGGAGCCACTGGCGATATTTCACTGAAGGAAAAAGCCACTCTGTAACCCTTCCCTCCAGCTCCTGCCCGAACCAGGTCCCGTTTCCCTCTGGTCCTGGGTGTGCTCGGTTGGGGCCAGGGCCGTCCCCACGTGCTCGGGGATCCCTCACTGCCCTGCTGGAGAAGGGTGTCGTTCCCTTGCCACCGAGCCAGCTGCATGTTGCTGTTCATCCGTGTGCCCTTGGAAATCCAAGGTGCTTCTCTTCACCTGTCAGGGCTGCTTTCCCTCTGGAGCTCTGAGCCAAGGTGACTGTGGGGCTCCAGAGCCCCAGAGCCTCTCCCTGCGGGGCTTGGCAGGAGGTGGTGCTGATCTGCTGGGCATGATGGATCATTCCATTTAAATTCTCCTGAAATATAATATTCATCTTGGTGTCACCGTCCCACCTTTATTATAGTTCAGTGATAAACATCTGTAATCTGAGAGCGATCCGTGCCCCGCCAGACGCAGCCTGGGAATAATGAACACCTTCCTGGAGCCGGGGGAAGGTGTCTCAGGGATGTGTCCCTGCTCTCCCAGCCCTGCCTGATAAATAAAGCAAGCAGCAAATCTGTTTTTCCCAGGTATTTACATGTGGCTGTTGGCTCCAGGGCTCCAAAATGGTGGCAGCTGGATGTGACCCGGTGTCCCTGTTAGTACCCAGCGGGATCTCTGAACGCAGCCTCTGTCCTGTCTCTGGCTGAGGGTTCAGGCCACCCCCCATGAATCCCCCGTGCTGGGCAGCCTTTCTCACCCTGTGGTAAATCCCTGCTGGATTTTAGCAGGAGGGGGTGCAGCTCTCCCAGGGTGCTGGGCAGGGTTAGGGTTAGTTAGTTAGTAAGTTAGTTAGTTAGTTAGGTACCCTGTGTGTGGCAGGGCACAGGCCACGGGTGGTTTTGCCTTTTTACCTTCTCCCTGCTGGTCCAGAGCAGGCTCAGGAGCCGACAGGACCAAACACACTCCCAGCTCAGTGTGATCCGGGGGGACAGGCCCTTCTGTGTCCCCGCAGTGCTGGCAGCCAGGGAGCATCCACCACATTGCTGCTCATCCCCTTCCTCTCCTGGCTGGTTTTATCCCAAAGGCGCCTCTTTCCTGAGCTCTGACTGTGGGGACTCGGGGTCGCCTCCCTGCCTGGCACAGCCGGGCGGGCCAGCGTGTCCCAGCTCGGCCACCCGCCCCGAAGCAGAGGTGGCCTGACATCTGCTGTGCCCAGGATGGATTTTTTTGTGCCAGTGCAGCAGTGGGAGGTGGCAGCTGCTGGTCACACACGCCACTGGGACTGCTCCGCTTCCACAGGGAGAGCTGTTGGCTGATGATCCTCTGGGGTACCAGCTCCTGACCATCTCCAGGCTTCTGACCTTCAGAATCAGTGCTGTGGATCCCCAGAAGCCTCGTACAGACCTGACCTCTTGGGCTGCTCTCCTGGAAAGGGCTTTCCTCTGCCTCTGCTTGTGTCTCCACTTCCTCCTCTGCATTTGACCCAGAGCAAGCTGAATTTTCTGCTGGTTTGGGATTTCCTGTCACCTCTGTTCCTTTCTGGCATCCCGGTCCTGAGGCTTGCAGCCTGTTTCTGTCCTCTTGCTACACTCGTCTGGAAGAGGAAAATCCCTGGATTTGGAGTCCCCTGGCACCATCCATGTGGAATTGACAGCTGCTCCACCGGGCGAGCCCTGGACCTGCTTTGGGATGTGCTCAGAGCCCCGAGGAGAGCAGCCAGGCAAGATCCTTGCTAACTCCTTCCTGGAAGGACCTGTTGCACCGTGCTGCTGAGAAGATTTCTTTTTTCCAGGAGCCCAAAGCGCAACTTGGGCCTCCCAAGGGCTGAGGCTGAGCCAACAGTCGAGCTCTGAGCGGGGCTGGGTGCAGGGCAGGAGCACGAGCCGCCCTCACCACCCGCACCACCCTCACCACGTGTCCCATTTCCCCAGGGAGGATGAGGATGGAGCTCCAGCCGTCACCTTCACGTCTCAGCACCTTGATGTCAGCAGGCTGACCTGTCTGGTGCCGTGAGGTGGGAGCACCAGTGTTTTTTCCGGAGCTGCTGGTGGACTACAAGCCCCAAAGGCTGTGCTGATGAACCTGTGAGGGGATTTGCCTGTCTGGATTTTGGGAAACACCACAGCCCTGCTGTGCTCTCAGTCTGCTCCTGAGCAGTGGGATGACAGTTTCCATGCTTTACCCAGTCCTTCCTCTGGAAAGCAGCTGGAGAATCCCGGGGCTGAGCAGCTGCCCCAGAGGTGTGGGGAGCAGGAGCATCCCTTGGCTTCCCCTCCCGGCGGAGGTGACACGGGGGTGGCACCACCCGGCAGCGCCGAGATGTGCTGAGCTAAGAATAGCTGCGAGGTGGCTTTGAAAGGAGGAGAAGAAGGGAGGTGGGAGGAACTGAAGTGTTTCTTAGAAGTAAGAGAGAAAGGTGAATGAAATCCTTAATGGCTCTCACAGCTTCTCATCCCAGCTGCCGAGGGTGTGGGAGCTCGGGTGGGGCCCCTTGGGCTTCTGGAGCTGGATTTTGGGCTGGCTGAGGAGTACTGAGGGGTGGGTGGAGAGAACCCGTGCAGTTTTCATGCTGGAGCTGCATTTTCAGCTGGCAGCGTCCTCCTGGTCGCTGTGTGACCCACCTGGGCCATTGTCCCCAGTGTGCCTTAGTGGCTGGGCCGTCCCCTCTTGCCATGGTGGGTGACGTGGCTGTGTCCCTGCTCCGCACCTCGGGGGGCTGGGGCAGGCCTGGCGGTGGGGGGCCAGGCAGGGTCTGTCTGTGCCGTCTCTGGGTGCCCGGGCAGGGGGAGCTCCCCGTGCTCGGCGCTTCCCGCGGCCAGGGCGGCCGTGCCGGGCACGGGACGGGAAACCTGGGGAGAAGCTCCTGCCTTTCCTGCCAAGCTCTTCGCGGGGGGACACAGGGCTGTCCCTGAGGGGTCTGCGCCCCAGAGCCTCTGTCCCCAGCGCTGGGCTGGCCCGGGCAGCTCACGGAGCACGTGGGCTTGGATTTCTCTCCTCTAACCCACGAGCCGGGCTGTAATCGGGCTGTGTTGTCGTGAAACCGGATCTCCCATCCCACGGCCTTGTTCTTCACTTACCCTTGACGTTTTCCAATGGCTCTGAGCGAGCTGTAGCCCGTGTCCGTGTCCCGTTTTTCCTCCTCCGTTCCGCCTCCTGCAGACGATGCCCTCGAGGGCAGCCTGGCAGTGTCCTGGGCTGTGTCCCCGGAGAGCCTTGTTCTCCCCCAGACCCTCTGAACCTTCTCATGAGGAGCCTTTACCGGTGCCTCAATGGCGAGTTTTTCTAGGAAGTATCAGAGGAGCTTGTGGCCCTCACATCAGGGCCCTAGAACACTCTGCAGAGAGCTTTAATCTTAAAATAAAATCAAAGCAAGGCTTTCAACTTGGATTTTTCTTTGGAAGCCTCTTTATTTTAAACCCATTTTTTTTCTTAGTCCTTTAGGAGTGAAAAAGCCCCATATCATGAAATCTTGCCTATGTAAATAATTTTTGGGCCTGGGCTTTTTGAAGTGGCAAGAAGGGTGCGCTGCTCAGTGCCCTCTGCCAAGGCAGTGGCGAAAGTGCTGGCATCACTTGGAGCGCTGTCTGTCCGTCCCATTCCATCTGTGTGTGCAGCCACAGCCCCTGGGTGTGGCTAACGGCAGGGCGGAGCAGGGCAGGGTGGAGCAGGGCAGGGCAGGGCAGGGCAGGGCGGAGCAGGGCAGGGTGGAGCAGGGCAGGGCAGGGCAGGGCGGAGCAGGGCAGGGCAGGGCAGGGTGGAACAGGGCAGGGCGGAGCAGGGCAGGGCAGGGCAGGGTGGAACAGGGCAGGGCGGAGCAGGGCAGGGCAGGGCAGGGTGGAACAGGGCAGGGCAGGGCAGAGGTGCCCCCTGGGCTGCCTGCGGTCACAGAACCTGGAAATGTCCCGAGTGGAAAGGATCCCAGAGCCTTGGGAAGTGTGTGCTGCGGCACAGAAGCCAGGAAAACCCGCACTGCTGCCAGGCAGCCACGCTGGGGAAGGCCTGGAGAGCTTTGGGATGGGTGGGATGGGGTGGGATGGGGGAGGCTGGAGCAGACGGGAGCGTGGGACACGCTGCCGGGAAGGAGGCGGTGGCAGGGACGGGAACAGCCCGTGCTGGAGGGGACACGTGGCCCTGCTCAGCTCGGTGCCAGCTGCTTCCCTGCCACGGCCACCCCCTCCCAGGAGGAGCGGGGATGGAGCCCTGTGCCGTGGGAGGGGAGCTCCTCCCTGCCTCGGGAGAGTCCCGGCTCCCTCCTGTCCCCGTTCCCGTGGAATGTCCCCTGTGGATGCTGTGGCAGCCAGGTCCCCCCGCTCCTGGTCCCCCTCTGCTGCCCGGAGCAGCCCCTGGCGCTGCTTCCCTTGGGTTCTGTTCTCCCCAGAGGAGAACTGGAGCAGCATCCCTGCCCTGCATCACCTCGGGCAGAGGAACCAGAGCCTTTCCCGGTGCTGGGAGCGGGAATTGTGCAGGAGCAGGGCAGCCCCGTGTGGGAAGCAGCTTTTGCTCTCTGGTGCCTGCTGTGCTCTGGGGTGGGAGTTCAGCCTTTCGGGACAGTCCCGGCGTGGGCTCTGGTGTTGATTCATGTCGTTGTGCTTTGGGTAGTGCCCAGAGCCTGAGGCTTTGACCAGCGACGTCCTCTGGGGTGGGAGGGATGGGGGTGCTGCAGGTGACCCCAGTGCCGGTGTGCCCCCGCGCTGGGGCTGTGTGTGGACACAGGTCAGCATCAGCCTCTTGGCTCTGGGGAGGCCCCAGGCCTGAGCCCGAGGGGCCGACACAGCCCTGCAGCGGCTCCTGCTCTCCAGACTGCAGCAGCTGAGCCCTGCGTGCCCCGGGGCTGCTGCCCGGGCTGGGCGGCTGCAGGGACAGACGGACACCACGGACACGGCCCCTTTTCATCTCCAGGCCCTCTCATAGGTCCCGCAGCTGGGCCCCAGGCCCTGGGGCATCCTGTTCTGCCTCACCTCCGGGCTGTAACTGTGTGTTCCCAGCAGGAAATTCACCCACCAGGGAGGGCTCGTGTTGCTGTGGGCTGGAGGCCGCAGCTCCTGCCCCGCGTCCTGGCAGCCCTGGCTGTGCCCCTGGCTGTGCCCCTGGCTGTGCCCCTGGCTGTGCCCGTGGCTGTGCCCCTGGCTGTGCCCCTGGCTGTGCCCCTGGCTGTGCCCGTGGCTGTGCCCCTGGCTGTGCCCCTGGCTGTGCCCCTGGCTGTGCCCCTGGCTGTGCCCGTGGCTGTGCCCCTGGCTGTGCCCCTGGCTGTGCCCGTGGCCGTGCCCCTGGCTGTGCCCGTGGCTGTGCCCGTGGCTGTGCCCCTGGCTGTGCCCCTGGCTGTGCCCCTGGCTGTGCCCGTGGCTGTGCCCCTGGCTGTGCCCGTGGCTGTGCCCCTGGCTGTGCCCGTGGCTGTGCCCGTGGCTGTGCCCGTGGCTGTGCCCCTGGCTGTGCCCCTGGCTGTGCCCGTGGCTGTGCCCGTGGCTGTGCCCCTGGCTGTGCCCCTGGCTGTGCCCCTGGCTGTGCCCGTGGCTGTGCCCCTGGCTGTGCCCCTGGCTGTGCCCCTGGCTGTGCCCGTGGCTGTGCCCCTGGCTGTGCCCCTGGCTGTGCCCGTGGCTGTGCCCCTGGCTGTGCCCGTGGCTGTGCCCGTGGCTGTGCCCGTGGCTGTGCCCCTGGCTGTGCCCGTGGCTGTGCCCGTGGCTGTGCCCCTGGCTGTGCCCGTGGCTGTGCCCCTGGCTGTGCCCCTGGCTGTGCCCGTGGCTGTGCCCGTGGCTGTTCCCGTGGCTGTGCCCGTGGCTGTGCCCCTGGCTGTGCCCCTGGCTGTGCCCCTGGCTGTGCCCGTGGCTGTGCCCCTGGCTGTGCCCCTGGCTGTGCCCCTGGCTGTGCCCGTGGCTGTGCCCCTGGCTGTGCCCCTGGCTGTGCCCGTGGCTGTGCCCCTGGCTGTGCCCCTGGCTGTGCCCGTGGCTGTGCCCCTGGCTGTGCCCGTGGCTGTGCCCCTGGCTGTGCCCGTGGCTGTGCCCGTGGCTGTGCCCCTGGCTGTGCCCGTGGCTGTGCCCCTGGCTGTGCCCGTGGCTGTGCCCCTGGCTGTGCCCCTGGCTGTGCCCGTGGCTGTGCCCGTGGCCGTGCCCCTGGCTGTGCCCGTGGCTGTGCCCCTGGCTGTGCCCCTGGCTGTGCCCGTGGCTGTGCCCGTGGCTGTGCCCCTGGCTGTGCCCGTGGCTGTGCCCCTGGCTGTGCCCCCGGCTGTGCCCCTGGCTGTGCCCCTGGCTGTGCCCCTGGCTGTGCCCGTGGCTGTGCCCCTGGCTGTGCCCGTGGCTGTGCCCCTGGCTGTGCCCCTGGCTGTGCCCGTGGCTGTGCCCGTGGCTGTGCCCCTGGCTGTGCCCGTGGCTGTGCCCCTGGCTGTGCCCCTGGCTGTGCCCGTGGCTGTGCCCGTGGCCGTGCCCCTGGCTGTGCCCGTGGCTGTGCCCCTGGCTGTGCCCCTGGCTGTGCCCGTGGCTGTGCCCGTGGCTGTGCCCCTGGCTGTGCCCGTGGCTGTGCCCCTGGCTGTGCCCCCGGCTGTGCCCCTGGCTGTGCCCCTGGCTGTGCCCCTGGCTGTGCCCGTGGCTGTGCCCCTGGCTGTGCCCGTGGCTGTGCCCCTGGCTGTGCCCCTGGCTGTGCCCGTGGCTGTGCCCCTGGCTGTGCCCCTGGCTGTGCCCGTGGCTGTGCCCGTGGCCGTGCCCCTGGCTGTGCCCGTGGCTGTGCCCCTGGCTGTGCCCCTGGCTGTGCCCGTGGCTGTGCCCGTGGCTGTGCCCCTGGCTGTGCCCGTGGCTGTGCCCCTGGCTGTGCCCCCGGCTGTGCCCCTGGCTGTGCCCCTGGCTGTGCCCCTGGCTGTGCCCCTGGCTGTGCCCGTGGCTGTGCCCCTGGCTGTGCCCCTGGCTGTGCCCGTGGCTGTGCCCCTGGCTGTGCCCGTGGCTGTGCCCGTGGCTGTGCCCCTGGCTGTGCCCCTGGCTGTTCCCCTGGCTGTGCCCGTGGCTGTGCCCCTGGCTGTGCCCCTGGCTGTGCTGACACAGCCTTTGGGTCCCCGGGGGTCGGGTCAGGGTGCCCTGAGCGCTGCTGTGCTGTGGGGTCACACCGCAGGACCCTCGTGCACATCCCTGCGCCGACCCTGGGCTCAGAGCACAGAGCTGCTGTGGCTTCCCTGGCACATCCCGGGGCTCTCCCAGCTCCTGCTGGGCTACAGGGGGCTCTGCCTTCCCTCCCAGCCTGCCCCTGAGCCCTGCATGGTGGGAGACGCCCCGAGTGGTTGTGGGGAGCACCCTTTGGCTTTGTTAGCTCAAGCTCAGGGGAATGCGACGGTCGCAGCTGCGGTGAGGGGGTTTGGGGGTCAAGGAGAGCCAAAGAGGTTTGTTTGCAATCACCAGTGGGTGCTCATGGTGTGCACTGGGAGCGCTGGGCTGTGTGTGGGCTGGTGGCCTCCTTGTCCCCAGCAGTGACAGTGGCCCTGTCTGCCCTGCTCCCCTTCCCTTCAAACTGAGCAGCGCTGACTCTTGGAGAGCTTCTCCTGACCTTTCCAGCTCTGTGCCCTCAGCTGCCACCGAGTGACATGGTGACATTTCGAGTCTTGAACGTCTGAGCAATTTTACAGGAAGAAAAAAGCCAGCAGAAATGAAATGCTTTGGCTTTTTGTCTCTGACAAATTGGATTTGTTAACCTGAAGCCTCATCTGTCAGCTGGCAGGGCCCCTCTGCAGCTGGCGGCAGATGGGATGGTGGGAAGAGGAGTGAAAGTGTGTCTGGGACACGAGGAAGAGGGAGGGGTGTCACCAGCAGTGCAGTATTTGCTGCATTTCCAGCAGTGCATTTCTGGAGGCCCTTCTGGAGGAGATGGGGCAGGGTCAGGCATGGAGTCACACGATGGTTTGGGCTGGGAGGGACCTTAAGGCTCGTCCAGTGCCACCCCCAGGGACACCTCCCCGTGTCCCAGGTGCTCCCAGCCCTGTCCAGCCTGGCCTGGGACACTGCCAGGGATCCAGGGGCAGCCACAGCTGCTGTGGGCACGCTGTGCCAGGGACAATTCCTGCCCAATGCCCCGTCTAACCCTGCCCCTGTCCTCCAAAGTCCCTCCCCAGCTCCCGTGCAGCCCTTTCGGGCACTGGGTGGTTCTGTAAGGTCTCCCTGCAGAGCGCACACCCGGGCGTGTCCGGGCAGGGCACTGCGGGGGCAGCCGCGGGGCCGGGCTGGGCCGGCCTGGGCACGGGCTGGGCTGGGCACGGGCTGGGCCAGGCTGGGCTGGGCTGGGCTGGGCCAGGCTGGGCTGGGGACGGGCTGGGCCAGGCTGGGCATGGGCCGGGCTGGGCTGGGCTGGGCTGGACTGGGCTGGGCCGGGCCGGGCTGGGCTGGGCTGGGCTGGGCTGGGCTGGGCACGGGCTGGGCACGGGCTGGGCTGGGGACAGGCTGGGCTGGGCACGGGCTGGGCACGGGCTGGGCTGGACACGGGCTGGGGACGGGCTGGGCACGGGCTGGGCTGGGGACAGGCTGGACACGGGCTGGGCTGGGCCAGGCTGGGCTGGGCTGGGCATGGGCTGGGCTGGGCTGGGCTGGGCTGGGCTGGGCTGGGCACGGGCTGGGCTGGGGATGGGCTGGGCTGGGGATGGGCTGGGCTGGGCCAGGCTGGGCTGGGCACGGGCTGGGCTGGGGATGGGCTGGGCTGGGCTGGGCTGGGCTGGGCTGGGCACGGGCTGGGCTGGGCTGGGCTGGGCTGGGCTGGGCTGGGCTGGGCTGGGCTGGGCTGGGCCAGGCTGGGCTGGGCACGGGCTGGGCTGGGCTGGGGACAGGCTGGGCTGGGCTGGGCTGGGCTGGGCTGGGCACGGGCTGGGCACGGGCTGGGCCAGGCTGGGCATGGGCTGGGCTGGGCACGGGCTGGGCATGGGCTGGGCCAGGCTGCGCTGGGCTGGGCCGGGCTGGGGATGGGCTGGGCTGGGCCGGGCTGGGCTGGGCCGGGCTGGGGATGGGCTGGGCCGGGCCGGGCTGGGCAGGACACGGGCTGGGCTGGGCTGGGCTGGGCTGGGCTGGGCTGGGCACGGGCTGGGGATGGGCTGGGGACGGGCTGGGCTGGGCTGGGCTGGGCCAGGCTGGGCACGGGCTGGGTGTGTCTGCACTGAGCTGGGCCCTCCCCAGCCTGTGCCCCTGCCCTGCGGGGCTGTGCCAGGGCAGTGCCCAGGCTGCTGCCCAGGGACAGATGGGCCTGTGCTGTTTATGGGGTGTCATTCACGGTCCAGGATCTCCCCCAGGCTCTTCCTCCAGCCCCAGTGTGCTGCAGGATTCCTTGTGCTGCCAGGCTCTGCTGGAGAGCTCTGTTCACACTCAGTGCACTCTCACCCCGCTCTGGGGCTGGCCGAGAGGAGTCCTGGGTACCTGGGAAGTGGCACTGCTGCTTCCCTTTGCCTTTTCCCTTTTTTCCAAAGAAAGAGAGCAAAGGAGGCTCTGGGGTGAGGCAGCTCCCTGTGAGAGGAGCTCCCTGCCCAGGGGCTGCCAGCATCCCTCCCTGGCGGCTCTGGGGACCTGCGCCGGCCCAGCAGTGCTGCTCCCACCGTCCCTGTGTCCCCTCAGCTGCTGCTGCAGCTCCTCCTGTCTGCGCCGTGCTCTGAGCCTTTCCCCGGCAGTGGTTCTGTCCTGCGTCCTCAGCAGATCCGTTTCTGCCCACGTGGTGCTCGTGGCAGCTTCCAGCCTGTGCTGGGGTTTTGCAGGTCTCGCTTGGCTGCTCAGCAGGCTCCAGTGTGGGATGGCTGCAGGCTCTGGAAGACTCTCCAGTGCTGCTCATATGGAAAACACTCTCAGCAGCCACAAGGAATGGAGATGGCGCTTAAAAAAACACAAACAAAGGTCATCAGTGGGGGCCTGACGGGCTGGAGACGGCGGAGCTGCCTCGCCTGGTGTCTGCTGGGGCTGTGTGGCTGGAGCAGCCCCTTCCTGCGGGGCCTGGAGCAGAGCTAAGGCCGTGTCCCGTCCTGTGGGTGTCCTTGGCCCTCCCTCTGCCCCCTCTGACACCTGCAGCCCCCAGGAGAGCAGCACCAAAACACCCCCAACAGCCCCAGTGGCCTTTTCCTGGGGTTTTTGGTTGCACGAGCAGCAGTGGCTGCTTGGAGCGATCCCATGGGAAGGCACATGGTGAATCCTGAATCCTCCCACTGAACAACCCCAGCACTGGGACAGCAGAGCACCTGAGTTGGCCCCAGAGGGGTGCACAGAGGAGTCCCAGGCTGTGTTTGAGGCTGAGGCTCCCCAAACCTCCCTGCACTTCCAGCGCACCAGAGCTCGGGCACGGCGGGCAGTGAATCCATCAGGAGACACCCCATGGACTGAAAAATCCCTTTGTTCACTTTTCCCATCTCTGGAGGGCAAGTGGAAGACCTGGGCCCAGCTTCTTCCCAGTGCAGAGAATGAGGTGGAGACCTTCTGTCCAGTGCTGGTGCCGTGGATGTGTGTGGCGTCTCCTCCCAGCTCTGTGGCCTCCATGTGAGGATTTGGTGCATCCTGCTGCTTAAAAATAAACAATGGGTTAATTTGGGCCAGGGAGACAAGCAAATCAACAGGCCACTGGATTTCCTCAGTCATCCTTGATGCTGCGTGGGGGGAAAGTTAATAAAGAACCTGCCAACCCCAGCAGTGACTTGTGAACGCCGGTGATGATGGTGGGCACGATGAGTTCCTGCCCGTGGTGGGTTCCCTCACGATCCTGCACGTCTCTGAACCATCCCTGTTCCTGTCAGTGCTGTGGTGGGAAAGGAGAACCTGATCTGCTGTCCAGGTCTGGGCCCTTCTAGCGCTGAGAGGAGCAACACGGGGCTCTCCAGCCTCTCTGGGGACTCGTCTGTACTCTGAACGTTGGGTCCTTTCAGGTGTTTTGGGCCACATGGGAAATTCTTCCGTGGATTATCCACAGAGTCGCTGTCCTGTGCTGCTCTGAGGAAGCTGCTTTAGTGGAAGGTGCCCCTGCCCACAGCAGGGGAGTGGAACTGGGTGATTTAAAGGCCGGTCCAACCCAAGCCACGGCTGTAACCTGGTTCACGCCGGATGCCAGCAGTGGGTTGGATCCCGTCTCATCCTTGTGCTGCAGATGTCGTCATCTCAGGCTGTGAGGCTGGATTGTTCCAGGAGAGCCTCGGGGCTGTGTTGGAGCCTCCAGCTGCCCCCGTCCCACCAGGCAGGGCCCTCACCACGAGCCCTGATACCGTCGTGTGGCAGCGGCTGCCAGCAGCCCAGCCCTTCTCTGGCACAGAAAGGACAAATTAAATAAACATGCCTGATTGCTTAAACATTTGTTTTTTAAATTAGCAGCAGCTTTTTTATATTAAAGTCTGTGGATATGCTGCTGGGGAACACTCTAGCAAGTTGGTTTTTTTTTTCTTCCTGGTGCTACTTTTCCAGAGCGGTTCATGAGTTAGAAACCAAATGCGAAATGCAGGCCAAGTTTGAGGTTTAATCCTGCAGAGGATGTTGATGGGAAGAAACTGCACTGCTTGGAGCTGTGGGGCCCAGTTTGGATGCATGATGGGACAGGCCTCGAAGGCAGCAGCGTTTGGAAATTGCGCTGTGCCGGTGCTGGAGAGAAGGGTCTGAATTAAGGAATCTCGGAATGCTTTGGGTTGGTTGGAAAGGACCTTCAAGATAATGTTTTTCAAACCCCCAACACCCTCCACTAGACCAGGTGGCTCCAAGCCCCATCCAGCCTGGCCTGGGACACTTAGGAATGGCTCAAGGTGCTCCATGATTGTCCCCAGCTCCTCGTAGGAAGTTTCGGTTGTCCATAAATTGTCCAAAGGTTGAAATCTCCTGCGAGAAGGTGTTTGGAGGTGCTGTGTGTGGGTCTGCAATTGTCTGTGTGCTGGCAGGGAGTGGATTTGCAGCCCTTGCACTGTGCTCTGGGTGGGCTGGGCTTGGGCACCGGCCGGGCTTGGCGCCTTCCCCTCCGTGCGTGGCACAGTTGGTGTCCCTGCACCAAACATTTCCCCTCCTGTGCCTCTGGCTGGGTTTGCTCTCCTCAGTGGTGTCCTGTGAGCTGGCACGGACAGCGTGAGGGTTTCTGTGTGTCTCTGCAGGGTGAGGGGCTTTGGGTGCTGCTCTGGTGGGAACCAGCGTTGCTGAATCTCTGGGAAGGCAAAATGCAGCCAGGGAGCAGCTGATGCCTCAGACTGACCTTGCTTGGAGCGTGTGGGGCTTGGCTGTTTCCACGGGCTTGCTGTCAGTGTCCCGAAATAGCATCTGCCCAGGAGGAAAACCCAAAATCCAAGTCGATCCTGGTGATACCTGCAGGAGCACCGTCCCCCTGGGGCTCCCTGGGGTGGTGCAGATGAACTGTGCTCCTGCCAGAAAAGAATAGAGAGTTCCACCATCCCACTACTTTTTGTGTCATCCCTCGGGGTTATTCACAGCTCCTGGCTCAGGAACCAGCCTGGCTTGGGGCAGCCCGCGGGACAACCCTGGGCTGGCATTGCTCATTTTCCCTTTGCGCGGACTCTGGGACACGTCTTTAATTTTTTAATTAGTGGATGCATCCGCCCCGAGCACAGCTCCAGCTCAGCTGAGTGTCCACGCATGGATGGATGGAGGATTGCCTCCATCCCAGCCCTGCGCCCTCCCAAAGGGTGACAGGCACTGGGTTTTATTGTTGTGTTGTTTTTACGTATTAAAGGTTTAATAAATGGAATTAAATACTGTGAAACTTAAGGTAATTAAATGTGGAAGCAGAAGGAAAAGGATTGTAAAGCATCCTCTCCAGGAAACTAATAGGCTCCATGCCTCCTTATCTTAATGATTTTCATAATTTAGCTGAATGCAGAGATAATGGATCTGATGAACCTTTCTGGAGCTGATTTGAGATTTAATGGGCGTCTTGCTGGGGTGGGGGCAGGTGCAATCAATGCGCTCGAGGAGGGAGATAAGAGCAGGAGAGGCTGGACTACAGAGGCAAATGAGCTTTCCGTCCACGCTGAGTGCTCCCTCCTTCCCACCTGGAATTAACCTCGGAAATCGTTTTCCGGGGGCACGTGGCTTCCTCCGGCCCCGCGCTGCCAGCGGGTTTTGCCTTTCTGCACAACCTCTGACCCTCCCCGGGCCCGGGGAGCCGCAAAGCCGGGATCATCTGTGTTAATCTGGTCTCATTGAGGCGGGATCAGTGAAACCACCTCGCAGATTCACTGTATTATGGAGCAGATTGAGGGACTTAGAGAGCAAATTTAATAAATATCATTTCGATATTACTTGGCGGGAAAAAAAAAATCGAAATCCTCTGAGCGGCTGATGCTGAGGCGCCCTGTGGAGGTGCCTGACGGGGACGTGGTGTGTGTGGGGCCGGGGCACAGGGCTGGGGACATCCCTGCGTGTTGGCACCGCGTGGTGGGGACAGGAGGAGAGGACATCCCTCGGGGCTGGGTCACATCCGAAAGGAAATGGGGCTGAGCATGCCTGGGGAAGGTGGGAATGGGGAGGTTTGGGTGGGTTTGGGTTGGTTTGGTTCTCTCAGGTGCAGCCCTGGGTCTCCTGCTGTCTCCCTGGCTCTCCTGGCAGGGTGCAGAGCACTCCAGCAGCTTTGGGGTGTTGATGCTGCAGCTGAACCTGGACCCGAGAGCGGCTTTGCTGTGTCAGTGCAGTGACAGCTGCTGGGGAGGCAGAACCAGCCCAGCCCAGTGGGATCCTCTGCCCATCCCTGAGGGGAGCAGGGCACCAACCCAGATCCTGCTGGAGCCGGCCCAGCCCGGGTCCCGTTTGCCCGTGGGGTCTTTTCCCCATCCCTGAGGAGAGCAGGACACCAGCCCAGATCCTGCCGGGGGCCCTGGGACACGGCTCTGTCCGCAGGGCAGGGAGGGAGAGCGATTATTGCAATGGCAGATCCCACTCTTCCTTCCAGGGCCGGCTGTGGTGGGTGAGGGTTGGGCCGTGCCAGGGCGAGGGAAGGGCGCTGCTGTCTGTCTGTCCGTCCGTCTGTCCCGGGAAGGTCCCTGCACGGAGCAGGGCAGGGCGGCGTGCCCGTCCCACACCGAGCCAACCCACAGCCCCAGGGGCTGCTCGGCTTTGTCCCCAGCAGGACCCCCTGCCTGCTGCAGAAACACTTGGGTTAGGAGAAATGTGTGACCTCTTGCTAACCCTCTTCCCTTTCCCCTCTCGCTCTGCAAGATGTTAAAAAGAAGGGGGAAAAAAGGGGAAAAAAAAAAAAAAAAAGAAACCCACGCTGGGGCCAATCCAAGGAGGGTGAAAGCCGGGGACCATATCATTAAAATGCTAAAAATGAGCGTGCTGAAAACAGACACAATTGGGTATTTAAAGCTCTGAATGAAAAGAGTGTGTGTGAGCCGGCTTGTGGAGAGCCGGTCTCCCAGAGCCCCTGGAAAATATGTGGTCAAGCCCACACCATTAAGGTTTTGTTTCTGGTTTGTAAAGTAGCTGTGAAATCCCGGGGGGGGACAGGGACCCCAGGTCCCTGCCAGGCCCGCGGGAGCCCGAGTTCTGCTGGAGGGGCAGCACGGCTGTGCCAGGGCCGCGGGCTGGGCTGGGCTCCGCGCACAACGAGCCTTTTGCAGTGATTTCTGTCCCAGAGTGTGGTAAAACTTCCCCCCATCACACAGACTGGTGTGGCCGGGCACCTCCAGGGACCCTTCTGCCCCTCCGGCGGGGATTTCGGCAGCCCGAGGGGCGAGCGGGGTGTGCGGGAGGCCGGAGGAGTGACCCGCGGCGGCCGCCGCTCCTCCGGGCCGGCCACAAATTGACTCCTGCATGAATCACTGCGAAGTCACTTTGCGGCTGTTGTATCGTTTGTTTGCAGCTTAGAATCGTGGAATTTTTGAGGCTGGAAAAGCCCTCTCAGATCATCGAGCCCATCCGTTACCCTGGCGCTGCCAGGGCCACCGCTGACCCGTGTCCCCAAGTGCCACATCCACGTGGCTTTTAAATCCTTCCAGGGCTGGGGACTCCACCCCTGCCCTGGGCAGCTGTGCCGGTGCCTGAGCACCCTGTGGGTGAAAAAATTATCCCAGTATCCGTAGTCAACCTCCCCTGGCCCAGCCTGAGGCCGTTCCCTCCTGTCCTGCTGTTCCCAGAGCCCGACCCCCCGGCTGTCCCCTCCTGTCAGGGAGCTGTGCAGAGTCCCCAGGTCCCTCCTGAGCCTCCTTTTCTCCAGGCTGAGCCCCTTCCCCAGCTCCCTCAGCCTCTCCTGGTGCTGCAGCCCCTTCCCCAGCTCCTTTCCTTTCTCTGGACACGCTCCAGCACCTTCACGTCCTTCATCCTGGCCTTGTTAAACCTGCCCATCCCGGGCTGCTGGTGGCGGCCAGCTCAGGTGCCCGGGGCTGTGCCAAGGGGCCTGAGGTCCTCCAGCATTCTATGGTGCCTTTTTACAGGGAAATGTGGATTTTGCAGCCCCACTCCGGCACGTTTCCTGCATCCCGGCTCACCCCTGGGGGGAGTTGTGGCCCCTGTGCCCTGCGGGGTTATTTCTGTGCACGGACACGGGTTTCCCTCTCGAGCACACGCAGAGGGATCCGCGGCGGTGCAAAATGCCCCTAAAATGTCTCCCAGGGCAAGTATGAACTGCCAGGCTCGGCTGGGCTCCAGCAGGCAGGAACAGATGAATCAGACACTTAATGGTAAAATCGAATCCCTCAAAGTATAAAAAAAAACAACCCAGTTCCAGCGGGCTCCTCTCTGCCGACCCCAGAGCCCCAGCCCGGCAGGAACGAGAAGGGATTTCAAACCAAACTGGGATTTTTTTGGGGGGCCCCCCCAGCGTATCTCCTGGCTGCCAGCCTCTCTGAAGGGAAGTTTCACCCCGCCTCCCGCGGTCTCGGATGTCAGGTTGGCAAGAAAAATCCCATCTGTTTTCAATCTGGATCCTCACTTCCATCCACCCCGGCTCTCTCCTCCCCGCGCTCCCCCGCTCCCAGCCCCCGGAGCCGGCGTGTGCGCCAGCCAGGCCTCGCTGACGCTTTTTTTTTTCTTTTTTTTTTTTTTCTCTCCTCGTTTTTATTTTTTCCTTCTAAAAATGTATGTGGCCTCTCTTGCCCCCCGCAGCCCCCCTTCTCCCAGGCACATGCTCCAGCGCAGCCCTCCCCACGCTGGGGCCTGCCAAGAACCTCTCTGTGCTCAGCCCCGCTACGGCCGCTGGCTCGGAGAATTCCCAAATGACCCAGGATTTTCAACCCAGAGCTTTCGAAAAAGAAAACCAAAAAAACCCAGAAAAATATCTCTCTGTGTGGAAAAAAAAAAAAAAAAAAAAAAAACCCAAAAAAAAAAACACCAAAAAAAAAAAAAAAACCAGGCAAAATTGAGAGAGGAGCAGAGGGAAGAAGGAATTTTGTTGTTGTGATTTTTTTTTTCCTGATTAGTTCCAACTTTTTGGTCTGATTTGGAAAAGAGCAAGTACAGAGTGTTTTGTTCCTGCCCGGAGATAACAGAGCCGCTCTGAAATCCCACATAGAGTCAATGCAAAGGCGTATACGTTGCGATCGTGATATCCTAATCTCCCTCTGAAGAAACCCTTTTGTTGCACACCCCCTCCTGCCGCTCCCTTTGCCGTCCTCTCACACGGCGTTTATATCTTATTTAAACTCTTAAGTCCTTAGGCTAGGAATTACCTTCTCCCTTTACAGATGGCTGCAAGAGCTCAGCACGGCTGTGCAGCTCCATGAAAAATAAATGAAGGAGGTTGTGGCTTTTGTTGATGGTTTTACTTCCTTTCTTTTTCTCTTTTTCTTTTTCTTTTTTTTTTCTTTTTTTTTTTTTTTGTGTGTTTTTAGAGGTGAGAGTTTATCTCATCACAGACGAGCGGTGCCGGGCTCTGTATGGCCCCGAGTATCGCCGTGAATCTCAAGGCCAGGGTTCCCCAGCAGTGCCGTGCCT
Organism: Chamaea fasciata; assembly: GCF_029207755.1. NCBI lineage: Eukaryota > Metazoa > Chordata > Aves > Passeriformes > Sylviidae > Chamaea > Chamaea fasciata. The sequence continues at coordinate 5,284,294 of NW_027094113.1, read as the reverse complement.
CAGTTTCCCCTTTGGGGCGGCGGGTGAACGGGGACGTGAACGGGGCGCTGGGGGCGCAGCCAGGGGGATTCTCCTCTGATTGTGGGGGAGATCCGTGAACCGGGCGGGTCTGAGAGCATCCAAGGGGCCCGGAATGGGGGGACAGACCCCAGAGGGCCCGGAATGGGGGGACAGACCCCAGCGGCTCTGTCGGAACCCCGCGGGCGGGCTCGGAGGGATGCTGAGCGGCCAGCCGGCGGGGCTGAGCCCCCGGGGTCGCTGTCAGGGTCCCCCCGGCCGGGCCCCGCTGCCCCCGGAGCCGCCCCCGCCCCGCCCCGGGCCCGCCCCGGGCCCGCCCCGCCCGGCCGGGCCGCGCTGGGCTCCGCCGAGGGTCGCGGGGTCCCTCCCTCCGCCGAGGGGTCCCCGGGCCGCCCTCGCCACGGAGCCTCCGCTCCCCGCCGGCGCCGGGACGGCTCCGAGACGGTCGGTTTGATTGAAAAATTCCGTTCTTTACCGCGTTTCTAAGGAGGGAAAGCCGGGGCCGGGGAGCGGGCGGGGGGCTCGGGGGGGCCGGCAGCGGGGGGCGCTGGGCAGGGAATTCCCTTCTCCGCTCTCCTCTCCCCCTGCCTCGACTCTGCCCATCCCTCTCCCATTTCCTCTCCCCTCTCCCCTTTTTCCCGGCGCTCGGGGAGCGTTTTGCTGCGGAGCGAGGAAATGCGAGGAGCGCGTCCAGCATCGTCCCCCTGTGCCGCACAAAGGGGCGGCTCTGCGCTCCCCCCCTCCCCAAATCTCCGCTCTTACTGCGCGTTTCCTCTCCGTGCTGGAAATGCCTTTTATTTTTAATGAGCCCGGGCTGCGGGACGCGCGGTGCTGCCGGCAGGACACGGGCCGCAGCCTTTGAGTAACGGACAGAATTTGTTCACTGTAAACATTGCCCGAGTCCTGCGCTCCCTTCCCGGCATTAAATAGAACTCGTTTTCTCGGCTTTCCATGGTTTGTTTGCTGGCGCTATTAGGCTACCGCTCGGGCTCAAGATGCAGATTTGTCTAAAATGTGTAATTTCGGAAACATAATAGATGTGGAGGAAAAAGCTTTGTTTAGCTGCGGGAACTCTGTAGCTGGAACTTTCAGGAGAGATAACCACAGTTTATCCCTTTATTATTCTTTTCTCACTTTGGCAAAAACAAAGAACTTTTCTGTTGCAGGTAACTCAGGTAACTTTTGTGTCAAGGCTCTGACTTGAATTCGCAGCAGTTGGTCTGACTGGAGGCAGTTATAGCAACAGTTGAAATTAAATTTAAATTTATATTGTTCGTTGTTGGAGAACTCTCCTGCAGCTAAGGAAAGAAGTGTAAAGATGAAGCTGATCGTTGCTATATATGAAAAGTGGTTTCTAACATTAACATTATGGTTCTTCTTCTAAAAACAAAAAAAAAAAAAAAAAGAGAGAGAGAGAGAGAGAGAATTCGAATTCTCCAGCCTGTAGAGCTCCAGCTTTCTATAGCTGCATCTTGTTATCCTTTAATTTCCCTTTTCCTGAAAACGTCACTTAGCAGAGGAAAAATCACAAATTCAAGTGCGCTGGGATTGCCACACGTGGTACAGGGGAACATCTGCTGGAAAGAGACTTTGTGAGAGTAACAAAATAACAAACCACCTGCACTGAGCCGCGGTTCTCCTCTGGAGCCAGCTCAGCGTTTGTCGGTGTGGGGCTGCAGCCCACGGGCGGCCGCGCCTGGCTCCACGCGGGCCTGGCCACCCCTGCGATTTTCGGGGCTGACTCTGTCGGTTGGGCTTTGTTCAGGGTTTTGGCTTCGCCAGAAAGGAAGAAGTGAAAAATCTGAGTGAATCAGGCTGTTTTAGCAGGTTCTCCGCGGTTTGCGTGGTCTCGAACGTAAAAGGAGCGCTGGGGGTGGGAGCCTTGGGCCGCCCCTCGCCCCCCTCGCCGGGCTGGGGGCGGGCCGGGGGCGGCCGGCGGGGCCGGCCGGGGGCACCGCGATGGACGGGGGGCTCTGCCCGGGGCTGCCCGGCCGGGGCTGAGCTCCCCTCGGTGAGCGGGGCCGGCCGGGGGCACCGCGATGGACGGGGGGCTCTGCCCGGGGCTGCCCGGCCGGGGCTGAGCTCCCCTCGGTGAGCGGGGCCGGCCGGGGGCACCGCGATGGACGGGGGGCTCTGCCCGGGGCTGCCCGGCCGGGGCTGAGCTCCCCTCGGTGAGCGGGGCCGGCCGGGGGCACCGCGATGGACGGGGGGCTCTGCCCGGGGCTGCCCGGCTCTGCGCTCCCCCCCTCCGCCGCCCATCCCCGCAGAGGGACCCGGAACGCCTCCCTTCGTGTTCGTGCTCCGAGAAGCAGCCGGGAGGGGAAAGGGATCGTTGTCTTTTATCACCACGGGAGCGTGTCGTTGGTCCCCAGGGCGGCAAGAGGGACATCATCTCCCGGAGAACCCTCCCGAATCTTCCTGCCAAGTCAGAGTGGAGCCGAGGGAGTGAGGCGGTGTCGGGGCTCCTGCTCTGCTCTCCTGCTGCTCTGCAGCCAAAGCAGGGATTTATCAAAGGCACTGAAACCAGAGAAGGCCCAGTCATACTTTTGACTTGGAAGAGATGTGCGTCGTTTTGGGAGGTGGAGGTTCCAAAATAAACCGGCTGAAGGTTCAGTGTGCCGACAGAGAGTGAATTTAGTATTAAGTACTAAATTCCTGCAGAGGTGACAGTTGCAGCAGATATATGAGGAAATCCCTCATTACCCTGAAGAGCTGGAAAAGCAGGATATGGTGTTTTATTGTGTTCCTTAACCTTGATCACAGCAAGTTTCAAACACCTTCTTTACCCTGGCTGTTGAGTCTGCCCTGTGGGTACAGATTCTTGTAAGGCAAAGCTATTTCACTAGATTTAATCTCTAAGGAGCGTGCCAGAAAAACAGCCTTTGGGGGAATGGCAATCTGCTGGCTTCCTTGTCTGCAGAGTGGGAATGGCAGCGCGCAGCTCCTTGCTGGGAAGAGCTTTAGGGTCCACCGGTGAGCAGAGCCGCAGTGCCGTGCTTGAGTCATTCCGCCAAAAGCGAGGCGACAGCAGAGGCGCGGCTCGCCCGGCTCCCGCGGCAGGTCGGCAGCGACGCCAGGAATAGATCCGGTATCTCCGATTCCTGCCCCAGCCTCGCTGGCTGCGGCGTGTGGGCACGGGCCAAAAGGAGCAGCAGCGCCGGTGTCGCCCGGCTACGTGCAGAGGAGAGAGTGGAGGTTGCACAACCCCGTCCTTGGTGCTTTTCTGGGGGCTGCCCTGCGGTGCCGGGTGAAGGAGTGACACGTTGTCTGACACGGCTCAGCCAAGAGCTGGAGCGAAGCCACTGATCCTCATTTCGTGCTGGTTTCTGTGCGGCCCTGGTGGAGTAGCAGCTTTGTGGAGGCTGCTCACCTGGGCTGGATGGCTCACCTGGAGATAAAAGGCACTGCATCCCATTACCGCTCCCCCCAACCATCCTCTGCCCTCTGTCTGAAGGGATTTTGAACCCTGTGTATATTTTGTTCCCATGCAAGGCTTTGCTGTCGGAGTGGGCAGAGTTTGCAGCACATCTCATGGCACCAGGGAAGTGCAATCTTGTTACATTTGAATTTATTTCATGCTGCGTTTGCGGGTGCGAAGAACGAACTGGTAAAATTAGGGACTGTGGAAGGTGTGAGACACCGTGTTTGTTCAGATGCTGACGGTGGGAAAACATCTGTTGGAAGCTCTCTTTGAAGGAGTAGCTGCCCTTCCAGAGCTCTTTTGTAGGAGTAATAACTGCTGTGGTGGGTGAAGCTTCCTGAAGCAGGAGGCAGCTGGGAGCTGTGGACGTGCACAGGCTGAGGCGGGGATGGAGACCTGAGCTCTGTCAAACACAGCTCTGCAAGGCCTTGAGTGTTCTTGTCTGTCTTATGCCACTTCTGAAGTGACTTCTGCCTTAATTTTGCATGAGCTCCTGTGCACTTGGGTGAGTCTGGATTCTTTAAGAAGCTTTTCTGCCCTTCCTGGCTATTTACAGGTAGCTTTTATGAGGTTGTAAGGGTAAGGGCGTGTTTCCATTTCTCCATGTACTGATTAGAGCTCTCGTTAGCACTTAGTAAATCCATTGCCAAAATTATTCCAGAATCCGTGTGGAGGTAGATTTTATTTGTGTGTTGAAGCCACGGAGTGCTCAGTTTCAGCACCAGCTCCCAAATCACAGGATGACTTACCCACTAAATTTGACTTGCTATCTATTTCTGAGCAGGCAGGAAGCAGCGCTGCAGCCGAGGGAATTGAGGCAAGGCCCCTGGTTATGGTAATCCTTAAGTAGTTCATTTGGGCGTAATGCCTTTTTTTACAGTTGCTTCCCTATTACAAACAGATTTTCTGATAATGGCACCTGTGCCATTCAGATGGGATCATTATTATAATGGCAGCAAGTATTGTTAGGGAATCGGGATGTGGAATTTATGTAGGATCGTTACAACGGCAGAAGCAATGCCATAAATAAAATGACGCCGCAGCAGCAGCAGCAGCAGCAGCAGCACTAAACCCGGGTGTGAGGGGGAAAATGACACTTCGAATTTCCCCCGGATTTGTGGCGCAGGGCCCTGCCCGCGGAGGAGGCGGGAGCGTGGGCGGCAGGGGCTGTCCCCGCGGGCAGGGATGCGCACCGGGGGAGGAGGGATGCTCTGCGCTCCCAGAGCCGTGAGCCGGAGCCGCTTCAGAAGCCAGCCGGGGAGACTGGTGCCATTAATTAGTTGTGGAGACCTTGTTCCTGTCCTGGGTGTTGTTCCCGGGTTTTGGGGGATGGGTTTCGGGCGAGGCTTTGGCGTGCCCCGCCTGTCGGGACAGTCTGTGCACGTCGCTTCTCCGAGGGAAATGTGGGAAAGCTTGGAACTGCGTTTGTGAAATGAGGGTGGGGGGTTCAGAGAGTAAACAGCCACAGGGGAGGCTGACGTAGCAGCATGCCGGAATACTGGGAGCAATAGCACCAAACTGCAGGAAAAGGGAAGGAGGGGTGAAAAATTCGTGCATTTGAAAGGTTATTGAGGTGTGGAGTGGAAATCGTCCTCCCCTCCACCTCGTTCTGTGTGCAGGTCGCCGGGGATGGGTGTGTTGTCTCGCAGGCCGGGCTCGTGGTCAGGTTTAGCAGAACCAGATAATCCAGATGGCCAATCTGGAGCGAGGTTTGGCCAGCAAAGCCAGATCTGGGGGGCGCCGGGAGCAGCGACAGCGCTCTGCAAACAAAGTCCTTGCTAATGCAGCTCCGGCGTCGTGTGGACAGAGCACAGATGTCTTGCTCAGGGTTTGATTTTTTTTTTTTTAAATAAAATCCCTTTTGTTTTCCATCAGTGACCCCTGGTTTAAATCCCTGATGCGAGAGGGGAATTGTAACCCTTCGGTGGGCTCAGACGCGGTTTGGGTTTTGTCCCCGTGTCCCCGGTGAGGGAAGCGGCCGCTCCGTGTGCCCGGGCTGTGAGTGGCAGAAGATGCTCGGGTGCCGCTCTGGTTGTTGGGCTTTGAACTCGCGTTTTGCCCCGGGCCCCGTCGGGACAGGGGTGATGGGCAATCGCTTTTTGATGCTTGGCGCTGCCTTTGTCAGTGGACATCTGGTGCCAGGATTGCTGCTGCCGGGCTGGGGGTGGGCTGCAGGGCCGGGGAATTTGATGGATTAGTGTGGTTGGAGGGCTGGGGGAGGGGACGGGTAGGGTTTCAGCTCTCCCTGCAGGTAGAGAGAGAATTTGGGGATTAGGGGCACTTTGCTGCAAAGGGGGGAGGATTCGGAGAGGGGGAAGGCTCGGGAAGAAAACAGTCCTCCCAGTTTTCCCGGAGAGATGACATTTGTTTGCTCTGTGAGGCAGCACAAGGGAAATGTGTCTGTCCGGAGCAGGGGATGGAAAAAATCCACAGCAAATGTGGTGCCGGCCTGTCCCCCCAGCCTCGTCACCCTTGGGAATCCTGGGTGCTCGTGCCTGGCTCCAGGGTCACCCGGTTCATCCCCTGCTGCTTCCTATGGATTCAGTAACCTCCTTCTCTCCCCGGAGATCAGCTTAAATTAAAACTTTATCCTTTACTTAAGGAGGCAGGCAGCGGCCTCTCCCCGTGCCCTGTCACAGGGTCTGGGTCCTTTGCGTGGCCCTGTCCATCCCCGTGCCCCGAGGTCACCCAGTGGGCTGCCCTGGGAACTGGCACTTCTGGGGCACAGCAGGGGCATGAGGGAAACCTGCTGCTGCTGCTGATCTCGAGTGAAGGAGCAGGAAAGAAAAACTGGATTTTTAGAAGCTGCCCTGAGGGTAAATCACTCGATGTGCCCTGGCCTGGGAAGGGGACACCGGCTGCTCTCCCTGCTGTGTCCTGGTGGCATCACAGGATCCCTGCCCGGAGGTCACTGTGCCAGCCCGTGGCCACGCAAATGTCACTTGTCTGCCTGCAGGAGCAGGAGGATTTTCACAGCCATGGAGGCCACCAGGAACTGGCCAAAATGGGGACCTCGAGGAACAGGCACAGTGAAATCCAATCCTGGCCAGGCGCTGTGCTCCAGGATCAAATCCCCGTGTGAGATCTGCCCAGGACGTTCAGTGTCTGCTGGCTTTGGCTCCTGGCAGTGCTGAAGGAGGGAGGTGACCTCTCCAGGAGGCACAGCCAGACCTTCACTCGTGTTTAGGGGCTGCTCGTGCCCACAGTGTGTGCTTTGGGCAGGGCTGGGTTGTTCCCCGCGGGAGGAGCACGGGGCTGCTCTCCACACAGCTCCTTCTCACCTGGCCCCGTGCAGCACGGACACAGCCCCAGCCGGGCAGGGAATTCCCTGATTCTGTTGTAGAATAAGCCCTTATGAGTGGGTGATTTTCTTTACTGCTTTTCCATCAGAAACTGAGAAAACTGGGAGCAAGGAGGAGCAGGAAATCCGTGTGCAGTGAAGGAAACGTTGGGATGGGATGAGGGTGGTACTGCAGAACGTGAAACGAGGAGCGTTGGGGCTGTGGGGTCTTTGGTCCTTCCTCGTGTTGCACAGTGTCCAGGTGCCGAAGTGCCTTGTGAATTTTGGTTTCTTCTGTGTGTTGAACAAAGTGGTGGCCCAGGGCCATGGCAGTGCAGCAAACCTCGTGTCTGCAAGGTCTCTGAGTGTACAAGGCCTTTCAATATTGGTCTAAAGAAGATAGGGGAATGAAAAATAAGAGATAAAGTTACCACTCCCATCCTGAAAATGTGTTTATTTGACTTTAGCAGCAAAGGGCAGAAAATTTCAGGGGAGGGGGAAAGGATGGAAGAAGTGACTGTAAAAATGCATGCAGGGAAGTGAACAGCTGTGTCCTGTGAAATGGGAGCTGCTGGGATTCAAAGGATTATGTCACTAACCAAGACCTGGTGTTTGCTCTGGAGCTGGAGCCCCAAGCATGCAGGCAGGAGGAAAAATCAGAGTCACGCGATGGGTGAGGCTGGAAAGGACCTGCGGAGGTTCAGGCTGCTCCAGGCTGCCCAGGTGGGCTCTGTCCTGCTGGGGAAGGGCTCCAGCAGCCAGGGAGGCTCTGGGTTTGCAGGGTCTTGTGGATCCTGTTCTGGGAGTGCTCTCGGACCATCCACACCTTGTTCCTGGAGCACTGAGTGCGTGTGGAGGAGAGAGAATGTGGTTATTTGCCGTTCTCCAGCATTGACAGATCTGGTGTCTCCAATGCCACAGAAACCCACGGGCAGGTGCTGCCCTGCCCAGTCCTGCTGCAGGTCCTGTGCCCAGCAGGGGTGGCCTGGGCACAGGAAAAGCTTCACCCAGGCAGGAGGTTCCTCTGAAGCCTTTGGGGGCTGGATGGAGCAGCAGTGTTTGCAGGGGCAGGGCTGTCTGCAGGGGCAGGAGCTGCAGTCTGTGTACCAGGAGTCCACGAGTCCGTTCCTCCTGCCGAGGGCAGAGCGCCCGGCCCCCGGCTCGTGTGCCGTGAAACCCTCACTGGTGTGGTGTGAAACCCTCCCTGTGTGCCGTGGAACCCTCCCTGTGTGCCATGGATCATTCCCTGTGTGCCATGGATCATTCCGTGTGTGCCATGGAACCTTCACCGTGTGCCATGGAACCCTCCCTGTGTGCCATGGAACCCTCCCTGTGTGCCATGGAACCCTCCCTGTGTGCCATGGAACCCTCACCGTGTGCCATGGAACCCTCCCTGTGTGCCGTGGAACCCTCCCTGTGTGCCATGGAACCCTCACCGTGTGCCATGGAACCCTCCCTGTGTGCCGTGGAACCCTCCCTGTGTGCCATGGAACCCTCACCGTGTGCCATGGATCATTCCCTGTGTGCCATGGATCATTCCCTGTGTGCCATGGGTCACTCCCTGTGTGCCATGGATCATTCCGTGTGTGCCATGGATCATTCCATGTGTGCCATGGATCACTCCCTGTGTGCCATGGAACCCTCCCTGTGTGCCATGGGTCACTCCCTGTGTGCCATGGAACATTCCCCAGGTGCGGTTGGGATTCAGGATGAGTTTCTGTCCCCGCTTCTCCCTCGTGCCCGCGCAGCAACGAGCGGTTGTAAAGCAGGAGGAAATGGCAGCAGCCCCTGTGGCAGAGGGTGTGGCTGTCCCCTCTGTGTCCCCTGCGGCCCCGGGCCCTGTGCCAGCACGGAGGGTGGGCTTGGTGTCAATCCCTGTCTGTCTCTGGGATCGAGAGATCCAAATCCGCACCCTCCCCGAGCAGGGAGCCGTGGCACAGTTTCCCTTGGGCTTAATAGGGAAGATGAGTGACATGTTAAAAGTGGCTTTAGGTTTTATGCAAAGCCAGTGATGCTTAAGACAGCTGGGGGATTTCAGGGTTTTCAGCAAGTTTTGTTGGGAAAAAAAATTCCTTTGGAAGGTGTCTGTGGTCCAGTGTGAAATTTCGGCAGATTCAAGGTGATGGGAATGGGTGACTTGTGCTTCACACCTCGTTGCCACTTGGGGAGTTGAGTTTCTTCCCTCCTGCTTTGGGGAGGAAAACGTCAGAGTCAGGAGGAAGACACATTTTTCTTTGTGGAAGGAATAAACATTAATATTAAAACTTCTGGGGATTTTTTTTTTTAAGATTAGTTTTGCTTCTTGGCTGTACTCTGGTTTAGATCTGGAATTGCTCTGGAAATGCAAGTTTAGGCAAACACAGAGAAAAGGTGAAGCGTGGACTCCACTGGGCTGTTTTCCTCATGATTTGCAGAGCTCTTGTAGTGCTCCAGCGTTCTCCTGGCTCTGCCTGACGTCCAGGACTTGGTTGTTCCTGAAAATGTAAAGGTCAGGGGTGCTGGAAAGGGATGAACCCCAAAGACTCAGTCCCTGTTTGAGGCTTTGGCTCTCCGAACACAGACATGTTGTGGGTGCTCTCTTACAAATTCTTAAATCTACCTGCGTTCATTTCACTGGTTCAGAGTGAGATATTTGTTTTGAGAAAAATCTGCATTTGCTCTCCCTTGCCCGTAACCAAGCGTGGTTTGTGGATAGCCAAATAAAATTCTTGGTTCAAAGTGTTTCAGCAATGTGTTAAAGTTTATGGAGCATTTAACAAACTTTTTTAGTGTGCAATAGTTTATAGTGCCAGCAAACAGCCAAGTGTCACATCAAAGTTGTAGTCTTTTCTCACTTAATGGCTCAATGTTTAGTGCTTTTTTGGTTTATCTTGGGTGGCTTTTCAGCCCACAGCTCAGAATGGCTTTTTCTTTCCTTTTTTCCTCCCCCAAAAACTCTACAAGTCAGATTATGGGTACTGATTTAGGGCCCGCAATTCAAGCCAAGTGCTTGGGTTTATTTTTATCTTTAAAGAAAGAAAACCACCAAAGGCAAATAATCCCGGTGACTTCAGTGGAGTTCTGCCTGGGCAGTTCCCTGCTGGGCTGGGAGAGCAGAGGAGCACACAGGAATCTGTGCCCATCGGAGGCAGGGATGGTTTTGCCATCAACTCCTGCAAATCCTTCATGATTTTTCTCTTCACCAGGACCTGGGATGTGGCTGAGCCCGAGCCCGCTGGCACCTGTGGGGCTCCATCTTTGCTGCCTTTGCCCCGATTTTGGGGATTGCTCCTCTTCTGGACTGGAAGAAGGCTTGAGGGAACTGTGAGGGCTTTCCTCTGCCCAGGTCCTGTGGGAGAGGAACAAGGAGGGAATGTACAGGAATCCGAGCCTCCAGAGCAGCTGCTGCCACTGGGAATGTCCTGGAGCTGGGGGTTGTCACTTCTGCTAAACCTGAACCAAAAAGGTGTAAAAACCCGGTGGCAGTTTCTAGATAACGCACCATAAACCGCCTGATTTGCCGTATTGTGGATTTAATTATGATAATGCACGTACATATAATCATCACACAAGATCCGTTCAGTAGTAGAGGGGTTACATAACGTCATAAATAATGAAACCTGAGCTGTGGCAGGAGCTCCCTGTAGCATCCCTCGTCGTGCCCGGGAAGTGGGAAGTCTCCCGTTCCCCGTGAGTGACACGGGGCTGGATTGTTGAGGTTCAGCCATTTCCAGGGGGCTGGCTTGTGGCAGGGGTGTGATTTTTCATCACGGCGCCTGCGTTCCAGCCGGAGTTGGCTTTGGAAATTTCCTGTGGAGTGGAGGACGGTGTAAAATGTCCTATTAATGCTGATGGGATCTGGCCTTGGCACACCCAGCGAATCGGTGTATGAGAGGCATGTAAACAAATTCCAAACCAAAATAATCTGCCTGTGTATTATTAAAAAACACAAGCCAATGTGCAGCAACAGAATGTGAGGAAATGCCATTTTGAGTTTCTAACGACAAAGCTCCCGCACGTTCCTCCCATGATTTATATAATTGCCGAGTCGCTTTGATGGCTTGATGGAATTACAGCTCTGCATTACACGATGGATAATCAATCAAAATAAACGGTGTTTACCCCTCTGCTGCAGCGTGTGTGCGAAACAGACACATCCAAGCGGGAATTGCTCCTTAGCGCCGGCGTTTGTGCGGAGTTTCGGTCGTGATTTTGGGATCTGATATCTGTGTAAACCTGACCTCGCCTCGTAGGCTTCAAAATCCCGCTGCCTTCAGCAGGGGCTGTAGTAACTTGCCTTTTCTGTGGTGCGTGTAGGAACATTTCTGCCTAAATATGCAGTGGGCTTGTTTGTTTAAACATCACGGCAAATCAAACCGCATGGGCAGAGGTGCCAGCACCTGAGCTCTGTGTCAGGGCTGGGTGAAGCTGAAATTCTCCCTTTCTAGGCAGCCTTGGAGTTGGTCTTGGCTGATATTAAACGGGCTCTTCTCCGCCTCATTTGCTGCACAAGTTATTGGCGTTTTAGTGTCTGCCTTTAGAAGAGGCATTTCTTACCCTGTTTACCAGATGTGCTGTTGTGGGGTGTGAAAACCCTTTTCTGCAGGATTTCTGGGGTAAAAATCAAACCCGGTCTTTGCAGCGAGCGGTAGCTGGGATGATGTGCCGGTGGTTGGTGTTTGTATTTAAGGGGGTGGCTTTGCAGATGACGCTGTTTGTTACTGCGGAGAGCACAGCCCTGTCCTCCCGGAGGGTCTCCCCCTCTTGCCTGCCCGTTTTCAGCTTTTCCTGCCCCTGCTTTCAGTGCCTGTCCCTGACGCCAGGGGTTTTGGGGAGGCTCTGGAGTCCCTGGCGGTGCGGAGCCGGATTGAGCGGCCCTTGGGTCCCTGCAGACCCTGCCGGGTCCCGAGGAGAAGAGGTGAAATGGAATGGGGGAGCTGGGGCAGGGCTGCGGGCTCAGCCCCCCGGCACTCGCCCCTTCCCCGCCGCCCCAGCCGGGAGGAATTTTGGGGAATTTTGGCCCCTGTCCCCATCGCTGTCCCCGGAGGATCCTCTCCTCTCCCTCCTCGCCTCGCTGTAACGGGATCACAGCTGCTGAGTAAATGTTAAGATAATGGTGTTATTACGGAGTAATTATACTGCGAGTTATTGAATTAAAAGTGATGAGGCTGCCGGAGCCGCCGAGCGGGGAGAGGAGGGAGAGGCCGGGTGGGAGAGCGGGAAGGTGCAGAACGGAGGAACCCTCATAAATTTCCTCTCGTCGAGAGCCCCTCGCTGCCGGGACTGGGACTGAGAATGAATGAAAGGGAAGCTCAAAGAGCTAATAAATAAACCATTTCCCTGAGAATAGAGGGTATAATTAGAAACCGTGGCCCTGTGGTTTTGTGTCTGCCCTGGGGTGGAATCTGCTCAGCGCTGTGCTGTGGCGATAAAACAGGGAGACAATGTGGAGATGATGTCGCACAGTTGTTAACTTTTGAGGAGGGAGATGCTTTGTTCCTCTCTTTTTCTAGGAAAAAAAATAATAATAATAAATAATTTAGGCTTTATGTTACAAAACTTCAATAACTGACTGTACCCTGGGGCCTCTCCATCAGCAACTCTGGCTGATCCTGCATTTTTCTTTCGGTGTGTTTTCTTGCAGGGGAGGGTGGTTTTTGCTGTGGACCTTAGAAAACTTTTTTTTGTTGTTGTTGTTTTTTTGGTTTTTTTGTTTCCTCTCAAGAGAGCCAAACCTGTTTGTTTGCTGGTTGTTTGTTTTTTTTTTCCTGTCTCAAGCTGAGATTTATCCACCGACTGAACATCTCCCACTCCCCTCCAGCCACAGCGTTGATCCAGCTCTGCTGCCAGAGCTCCAGAGGTTTGGACAACGCTCCCAGGGATGCCCGGGGGGGGATTTTTGGGCTGTGCGGGGCCGGGGGCTGCACTCGGTGATCTCCGTGGGTCCCTCCCAGCTCGGGGTTCTGTGATTCCGTTCAGCGTTTTTTGGGGTGCTGATAACGATGTAGATGCAGCAGGAGCACCGGGGGCGGGTGAGACCCGCGGCAGCATCGCCTGCAGGCGCCGGGAGCGGGAGGAGGGTTCGTGCCCCGGCTCCCTTCGGTCCGGCCGGGCTCCAACAGCCCCGGGCGGTTTCAAAGAGGAGTAAATCGCCGTGTCCCGGCTCCGTGTCCCGGCTCCGTGTCCCGGCTCCGTGTCCCGGTGAGCTCCGGAGCCTCGGGCTGGGGCACTCGGCTCCTTTTGTTCGCGGTGATCGCGGCTCCGAGCAGAGGAGACAATAACTGGTGATGAAATCCGGGGGAGGAGGGAGGAGCGAGCCTTTCGCTGCCTCGGAGGATCCTGGGTGGCTCCGGATGAAAAAGGGATGATGCTCTCGGTGGGGAATAAGACGGGTCCCCCCCGCCACGGGTGTTGGTGAAGATTGAGTAATTCTTTCTGAGAAGCTCTTCGGTAGGTGTTAGAGAAATGTGGAGTGTTTACCTTATTTTACAATTTCAAAAGCTCTAATAAAATACACAACAGGAGCATTAACAATGAAACTATTTTGAGGATTATTAAGCTGCTATAAAAGAATGGAAGAAAATCTGCCTGGCATTATGTTCTGTGCCACTAGATATTTAAATTAATGCCTTCCTATAGCAGCTCCTTCAGAAATCTTTAAGGCACTTAATCATCTTCAGTGAATTAGATACTTGGTGGTGTTAAAAAGCTCTTCGGCAACCTCTGTTCATGGAGCACGGGAGGAGACTGAGGCAGGATGATTTGGGCAGCTCGTTCACCGTGGGAAGGATAAAGTGGGAATTTATTCACAGGGGTTGGTGTGGAATGGAAAATGCCCTTGTCCAGCCGAGCCTCCACTGCCTGGGAGTGCTGGATCCTCCTCCCCGCCTCGCCCTGCTGTTGGCACCAAGAATTCCCCATGGGTTTGCCTTTGCCTAATGGCTGCTGTGGCAATATTTACAGCTCTGCCTCTGCCCATCTCAGGCAGGCCCATAAACCCTGATATAATGGTATTTCCTTGTAAAAGGCAATTTGTAAAGATCTGTCTGTGAGCTGCTGTCACCATATCCCTGGGATTTATTTCCAGTTTATTTACGGTTTGTGCTCATGTATATGCAGCTCTTCTTTCCCATCATAATCCAAAACTTGATTGTGCCTTGGATTTGACTGTCACTTGCAGCACTGGCTGAGCAGGTCCCTGGGCTGCCTCTCTCGTGCAGGTTGATTTTTAATTTTATTTTCTGTTCTGAAGGATAGGGAGGGATGTCTGTAGGCATTGCTTCAACCTTGGCCTTGGAATTTGCTTCAGGGAGCTGCAGCTGCCAGGCCCCTGTGAGCAGGGGCAGACCCCTGCCCCGCAAAGGTTGTGTGTGAAATTCATGGCTCAGATTTAGGCTAATAAATGATTTCCTGACTTGGATGGTGCACAAATTCTGTGGTTTAGGAGCGGCTGATTTGAGGGGCGATTTCTCCCTGGTCTCTGCAATCTGTCTGTGATGGGATCTGGGGACTCTTTTCTCTGTTCTTACAAGTCCTGAGTGTAGGAGGTCAATACCTGGAAGTGCTCATTTAAAAATAAGGTTATGGCATCCAGCAAAGGGCTGCAATGCTTTGAATGGCTTCAGCTGCCAAATTCGGTGTGTGCTCAAGATTCCTACTCGCTTTCACTCCTAATGATCCCACCTAAGGGAGAGGCTCGGCTCTTCCCCGGGCTGGAAGCTCTTCTCCATGCTTGGTGGGAGTCAAGGCTGTGCCTTGGGGGGGATCAGGCTCTGAAGAGCAGCAGCTGAGCTGGGAACAGCTCCAGCCCCTTCAGCATTCAGGTGAAATCCCCCATCCACTGAGCAAACCTTGAAACAGACCCTGGCACAGCCCCGTCCTGGGCAGGATCAGAAGAGCTGCTGACCCCGGGGTGGTTTCTGCAAGGAACAGCTCAGGAGAGGGACCTGGGCTGGTGAATTCCTCAGGAACACGCTGCAGATATCCTGAAAAAACCAAAATCAAATGGGAGAACAGGTAGTGGTGCTCTTTGAAAGTTGTTCAAAGAGACTCTGTCAATGTGAAACTCCTATTTATGTTTTGGTTTGTTTGGTTTTTTTTTCTGCCTGCTCTTTTATTTTGTTGATACAATCTTGGAAGTGGGAGGAGGATTTACAAAAATGCTTGTGTTTTTAAGCTGCTGCTTCAGACACCTTTTTTCCCTTGTAAATATTGTGTAAGAAGCCAAAAAGAAAAACAGAGAGAGCAGACAAGAACAGTCCTCCCCAGACCATTCCTCTGATCCCTCCAGAACCTGAAAATCGGCTTTGCTGTGGGCTGTGTGGCAAATGCGTCCCCACAGGCGCACCGAGGACAGACCTGTAGAACCCATCCCAACCTTTGAACCAGAGCAGTGACTCCTCTGAAGGTTCTGCTGGGACAGAGCAGGGGCTCAGCACCCCCAGGGCTCTCCAGACCCCTTCGGGCCCTCGGGTGGATCCATCAGCCTCCGGCTGGGAAGGATTACCTTGGGGCTTTGAAGGGCACGTGCAACAGCCTCGAAGTCAAGGGCAGAGGAGCCCCCAGCCTGTGCTGGCCCCATCAGGACATCCCCAGGGCAGCAGGGGGAATAAAAGGGATCAATAAAAGGGAGTTTTTAGGAAGTTTTCTGCCACTGGTTTCAGCAGGAGCAGCAGCCCTGGGGTGGCGTGGAGGGTGCACAGACCTGGCACACAAAGCCAAGGGGAACTGAGGAAGGTGTGAATTTACTGAAATAGGCACCAGAAGCTCTGTGGATGCTGGGCTTTTTTCTCCTTCAGGTGCTCACCCTTTACTCTGAGGCCGAGTATGGGCTGAGCAGCCTCAGGAGAAGGTTACATCGAAGCAGATTTAGATTTTCCTGTAAATTAACAAGTGAAGGCAGAACCTGTGGTGTCCCTTGGCTTTTCCTTCCCTGCCTGGCCCGGGGAGCTCCGTGTGTGCTTTGGCTGCTGGGTGATGCTCGAACAAGCTCAGGCCAAAGCCGTGCCAGCCCTGGGTTTGCGAGGAGCAGGGCTCTTAAATAACTGTTTTTCTTGGGGATTTGGGTGGGTTTGGCTGCTCAGAGGTGCAGGAGAGCGGGGCAGAGGGAGTGGGCCAGCCGTGCTCTGTGCTCTGGGTCCGTGCTGACAGGGAGGAGGGCTCAGTTCCAGGGAAGGATGTGGGGACCTGCAGGGTTTGCCCCAGGCCGTGGGGTGATGCAGCTGGGCTGGGGCCGGGCGCTCTGGGGCACGGTGTCCTGCTGCTGCTCCTGCCGGGAGTGCTCTTGGCGTTCATTGCCAGTACCTTTACCTTGATTCTTCTGGCTGTCAAACAAACCGTAAGGGCCTGGAGGGCTGGAGCTCGGGTGACTGGTCTGGGTGTCTCTCCCTGGGAGCTATGGAAAGCAGTGCTTGCAGTCCTGTTCGAACTCGTTAGCTGACAAGTTAAAAGGTTGTTTTGACCCTTCGGGATATTTTTATTTTTTTAAATATTTCTTTCACCTTCCTCCTTCCAGCTTTATGAGAGGGCCAAGCCAGGAGCTTTGTACCCAGCAGCAGGAGTGTAATTACAGCAAGTCTGGGCCAGGGACTCTCCCCCAGGGCTGTTTCAGAGTTGGGTTTTGCTCCTCTTTTCCCCCCTCCTCCTGCTCCGTGTTATTGTTCTCGTCCCTCCGCCTCCCCGCGCCCGTGCGGGGCCGCAGCAGCTGCGGGACCGACCCCGCTCCTTGCCCGGGCCCCGGGGGGACACAGCCCCGACCGCGGGGTGAGGCGAACCGGAGCTGGGAGGGAGCGGGGGCGGCGGCCGCGGCCCCCGGGAGCCGTGCGGGGAGGGCTGGACGGGACCCAGCGCAGCTGCTGCGGCCGGGGGAGCGGGGCGCCGAGCGGAGCGGAGCGGAGCGGGGACACCGCCGGCCGGGCTGCGGCCCCGGGCCCGGATCTCCGGCCCAGATCTCCGGGCCCAGATCTCCCGGCCCCAGATCTCCCGGCCCCAGATCTCCCGGGCCCAGATCTCCCGGCCCCAGATCTCCCGGGCCCAGATCTCCCGGCCCCAGATCTCCGGGCCCAGATCTCCCAGGCCCAGATCTCCCGGCCCCAGATCTCCCGGCCCCAGATCTCCCGGGCCCAGATCTCCCGGCCCCCAGATCTCCCGACCCCAGATCTCCCGGCCCCAGATCTCCCGGCCCCAGATCTCCCGGCCCCAGATCTCCCGGGTCCCCAGATCTCCCGGGTCCCCAGATCTCCCGACCCCAGATCTCCCTGCTCCCGCATCTCCCTCCGCTCCCGCATCTCCCTCGGTTCCCTCCGCTCCCGCTGTGTCCGTGCCGCCCGCGGGGCTCGGCCGGTCCCAGCTCCAGCTCCAGCTCCTTTGTGCCGCCTTTGTGCCCCATCCCCGAGTGTCCGGGGCCGTGATGGGCAGCCCTGGGCAGCCTGGGGTTCCTCTCCCCGCCGGGGCTGGGGCTGGCCGAGGTTGACGGTCCTCGCAGCCCGGCCCGCGGTGCCGTGAGCTGCCGGAGCCGGGCGGGCGCAGGGCGGTGTGCGGGGAGCCCAGCGGGCTGTGGGTGTGCAGAGCCCGCAGTGCGCCGTGCAGCCGCGGTTCCTCCTGTGCCCAGCCGTGTCTCTCACCCGGGAGCTGTGCTGGGGCTGGTGGTGGCTGGAGAGGTGTCGGGTTGTGTCTGAGACCTGTGGCATCAGCACCTCCTCCCGCACCTGGGAAAAGCCCTGGCTGGAAAAGTTCCTGAATCCTCAGATCCTCCTGGGGCTGGGCCGCAGCCACAGCTTGGTTTGTTGTTTTCCAGGGAAAAGTCTTTGGGGTCTGATACTGCCCTGTGCAAGTTTCCATTTCCCTTTGCCTTTCCATCTCATCTGGACTTATCTTGGAATAAACTGGGTGTAACTCCAGACTGGTTCTGCTGGGAGAGCAGTGATCATCACAAGTCCCTTAATTCTCAATTAGTCTGTCTACCCGAGGCTTTAAAATTGGTCAGATAAAGCACATTAGAAGTTAAATCTGAATTAACCTCTCCTGGCACAGGCGACCCCTGGGAGCCCCAGTGGCAGCAAACTGCTTCCCCTCGGGGCAGCCCCTTCCTGGGCCAGGGTGGGAACATTTGGGATCGTTTCCCCCACAGGACACAGGGCTGCTCCTCCTCCTCCTCCCGTGGCTCAGCCCTGCCCTGGGCTGCCCCTGGCACGGGGTATTTTTAGAGGAGATAAGAGTGGTGGCAGGAGAGAGGTCTCCATTCCAAGGCACTTGGACTCTTTAATTAGGTTTTTGGTCTAGACAATTATATGGTTCCTGGAGCATAAATAGAGCACCCCTGGGAGCAGGCAGAGGCCGTGGGGAGTGCAGGGCCCGTGGGGAGAGGTGCAGGGAGAGGGGGAATCGGGCTCCTGGGAGCTGTGGGATATTGCCCCAGTATTGCACCCCGGGCTCCTGACACCCCATCCTCTCCCTCCGTGGTGCTTATGGGGGACCCACAGCCCCGTCAAGGTGGGGACCAGTCCTGTGGGTCACCCCACGGCCATTAATCCTCCTTTTGGGGGCAAACCCGCCCTTGGGCCCTCCCTGTGCTGTCCACAAAAATCGTGGTCGTGGTCTGCCCCTGCTGGAATTACCTTTTACCCACTTGGAGCTGATTTCAGCACAATTGCTGACTTGGCTTTATTAGTTTCTTCCTTATCTTTGGAGTCCTGCCAGATGTCCTTGTGGCCTGTAAATTCTGCATTCTTTGCATCCATCAGCACTGGTCCATCCTTCTTTCCAGGCTTTGTAGACCTCCCTCTAGGTCTGAGATGGTGAGGAGCATGTCCAGCCCTAAACTTTAACAAGGCAATTCTACCAACAAGTAATTTCTTTTTCTAACACCTGGATATCACTTGGAGCTTGTTTGCTACTCTGTTTCATGGATTAAATCTCCCTTTTTGTTGATCAGGCTAGGAGGGACACAAAGACCAAACATCGAAGAAGATTCTTACTTAAGAAAATCTTACATATTCCACATTTTGCAACAGCTGGGCACAGCAGTCCGGGTTTTCTGGAGAACGTGGAGATGTGCCCCTGCCTTTGGCTGGGGTGTGCCCTGACCTGCACTTGGCTCCTCAGGGAGGAAAGACATCTAAAAAGTGTTTCCACGTTCGTGCCTTCCACCCTGCTCCTGAGTGGGGAGCCTGCAAGGAGAGCCCCAGTTTTCTCTGCATTTCCTTTTCCTCCGGAGCAGCCTTGGTTCCCAGCTGTAACCCAGAGGCGCACGCTGTAGGATGTGGTCCTCAGTGTTCGCGTCTTGCCTCTGTGTGCTGCCCCGAATGATGTTCTTGTTCTGCAGCAGAAAGGGTGAGGCAGGACCATTTCCTTCTCAGCGCCTTATTTTAATGCAGACAAGCCTAATATTGGGTGTGTACGTTTCTTTTAAAACATTTAATTTAAAAAAAAAATCCCCAAAGCTCAGCGCTGGCAGTTTTCTGTGTCCCCGCATTTGATGGTTCCCCGTGATTGCACAAGGAGCCTCCTCCAGGTGGGGCCTCATTGTTCAAACACTTCCCGCCCCATCCCTGGAGTCCTGATGTTCTCGGGATCTGGAGCCCGTGTTTGAGTCCAGCAAACTCTTTGCTTGAGAGGGAAATCAAAGGTCTCAGTGATGGGAGGAAGCCTGACAGCTGGAGCTGGGAGATAGGAGAGGGACCCTGGAGAAAACAACTGGGATTGGATAAAGAGAATTTGGGCTTCAAACCCATCTCCAGCTGCAGTTTGTGGAGCAGTTTTTGCAGAGCCTTCCCCCAGCCTCCCTCCTGCGGTTTAACCCTCCACATGTCTGGGTGCTGGACACGGGGGATTTCCCCCTCCTCCTCCTTCCTCATGCTTCCCAGTATAAATCCACGGAGCAAAGCCGCCAGCTCTGTTTATTGAACACAAATAGAAGATAAAATAGTGGAAAACTAATTTTTTCATGCTCATTGGTGGGAAAGATTAAAATTATGCAAATCCTCGGCAGCGAGCTTGGTGCAGAGATAAGGGGATGTTCAAGTCAGCTGGCTGCCTGCTAATTCACTCATTGAAAACGAAATGAGCAGGAAAGCTGCGAGCGGCGTCACCGGCCCCTCACGGCGCTGGGATTTCTGTGCTGGGAGGAAGCTGAACAAAGAAAAGCCTTTTTTGGAGGCGTGCGGGATCCGTGCTGAGATGCTCACGTGTCTGCCCGGTGCCTGGGGAGCTCTGGGATGCAGCACCTCCACCTTGGCCAGGACGAACCTCCAGCAGTGTGCAATGACCTGAAATCCCCACAGGTGGTGGTTCTGGGGGTGAATCGGGTGAAATCTGCCAGCCTGATCCCCCAGTTGGGTTCCCTGAAATCCCCTCAGGTGGTGGTTTTGGGGGTGAATCAGGTGAAATCTGCCACCCTGATCCCCCAGTTGGGTTCCCTGAAATCCCCTCAGGTGGTGGTTTTGGGGGTGAATCGGGTGAAATCTGCCACCCTGATCCCCCAGTTGGGTTCCCTGAAATCCCCACAGGTGGTGGTTTTGAGGGTGAATCGGGTGAAATCTGCCAGCCTGATCCCCCAGTTGGGTTCCATAAGCAGAGCAAGGCTGGGAATTGAGTGGGAAAGCAGCAAATCCGAGCAGTGCTGGTCTTGGTGCTTTCTGCTGCTCCAGTGTGGCTCTGGGGGCTGCAGGGGCCACGGTGGGCTCAGCAGGGCGTTCACTGACGTGGCACAAAGGGTTCTGCAAGGCAGGGGAAGGGCAGCTCCTGGATCTGGGCTTCCCCCCAGGTCCCAGGGCTGCCCTGGAGGATCCAGAGCCCATCTCCCCCACCCATCTCCCCTGGACTCGCCTGCTTTGTAGTGGGAACCGAGTCTCGAAATTCCCCGCAGGGGCAGGTTCGTTAATTTTTGCAAAGCAGCAGAGCTGTGGGGGTTTTCCCGGGATGAAAGGCCCGTGTTTGTCTGGGGAGGACCGGGGTGTGTGCAGATGTGGTTGTGGTCAGGAGGAAGGGAGTGAAGCAGCATCCCTCTGCCCTCTGGCTCTGACTCAGCCCTGAGCTTTGGCTGAAGGGAACGTAACCGCTTTGGACCAAGCGGAGCCTGCAGGGCTGGAGGGAATTAAGTGGCCACCTCTGCAGAGGTCTCAGGGTGAATAGTGGGGTTTTTTGCTCACTTTGCCCAGCACAGGCTCCTTAGGCTGTGCATTTATTTCTTGGGATCCCTCAGGGTGTTCCAGGCACAGGGGAGACGAAAAACCCCCACAAACCAAAACCTTCCAAAGCAGCTGAGGCTGCCGACCGTGCAAAGGCACCCAGGAAATGATGACTGCTCATTGTGCTGGGAGAGGGACCTGCTGCCAGCGAGTGTTTTTGGAAGGGTTTGTCTCACTTCCTGTCAAATCAATATTTATTCACAAATCTATTTGTTTGCTTTTGTCATTGAAAACTCTTGTGGGCTTTTTTGTGTGTGTGTGCGCGCGTTGTTTTGTTCCCCTCGTGTATTTTTGGCTGCGCAGTGCTGGCATGGAGGGGGGCTGCCACAGCCTTTCCTGGCTCCGGCCGTTCCAGCTGCTGCTCCCACCCCGTGGTTCTGAGCCTCTTTTGTCAGGTGGGACCTGCCTGGCAGCTCTCCCCTGCCTGGGCACGGCTTCCCCCACGTGCCCTTGGGCTGGAGGTGGCGATGGATGGGAAGGGCCTGACCTCAGTGAACGTGAGCAGTGTTTTTCCATTCCTGTGATATGGATCACGGTGGAACAGGGGTGTGGAAGAGACCAACCACCCCCCAAAATCCCGGGATCGCGGAGTGGTTTGTCTTGGCAGGACATCAAAGCCCGTCCCATTCCATGCCCTGCCGTGGGCAGGGACACTTCCCGCTGTCCCAGGGTGCTCCAAGCCTGTCCAGCCTGGCCTGGGCACTGCCAGCGCTGGGGCAGCCCCAGCTTTGGTCCTGCTTGACTTTCACCGTGCCCACCAACCTTTCCCTTCGCTTCTTTTCCATTTCACTGCCAGTGAAACAAATCATGGCTGGAGCGTCGCCCTCCCTCAGCTGCTGTCCCTCCCCTCTCCTCCATCCCCCGGCTCACTCCTGGTGCCCGTCCTCTGCCGTTTGCTCCCTCCCTGCCCCTCCTCGCTGGTTCATTTGTGCTGCCGGTGCTCAGCACGGGCAGGGATGGGGATGGGCTCCTCTCCTCTCCCTCCCGGGCAGGGTCCAGGCTGCTCCTGCCCGAAGCTGCAGGGTGAGGACGGTGCTGAGAGCTGCAGGTGGAGTAGAACAGGGATTTTCAGCCCCAGCTGAGGACCTGCTGTGCTCCAGGCTGTGGGGAGAGCTTTGCCTCCTCCTGGGCTTGTCTGCTGAGCCCCATAGCTGGAATATTATTTATCTGCCCCCAGCCAAATCACGCAAAACTAAATTGAGCTGTGGCAGGCGAAAGTGTGAAGCGTATTATTAGGAACAGGGAGCTCTTGTTCCACAGCTGCTGCTGCTGCTGCCGTTGGTAATTAATGTTTGAGGAATTGCAGATCTTCATTAGGAGAACAATTAGATTAACGAGAGAGCTCGAGCCGAGGCTGGAGTGGGAAAGGGCTGGGGGGAGGCTTTAAAAACAAAATAAAATCCCTCCCTGGCACCCTGCCTCGCTGCTCCAGAGACGTGCTGATGCTCTTGGAGGCCCTGGGAGGAGACTGGGCTGTGACAGGCGCTCGCAGACCTGTGCTGGGGAGGAGCGTGTGGGGCTTCCTTACGGGGGAGAGAAGCAATCCAGGATTGCCATAAATATTTCAGCAATATTCCAGCACCATGGCTGGCCACAGCGCAGGGTTGTTAGCAGGGAGAGCTCTGCGCAGGGGCTGCTCAGGGCTCTGCAAGGTCCCGGCCTTGCATCGTTAAAAGCTTTAATTGGTTTCCTTGTTGCTGGAATCACTGACCCCTTCCAGGCAGGAGCGCCCTGGCTGAGGTATCACCTGCAGGGCCTGGGCTTAATTCAGGCCAATAAACAGGCCTGAAGTTGAGGGATTTAAGATGCTTCTTAATAACATTCTTTCAGCAGGAGTAGTTTGGGGCTCCCCCCACCCCCTGCTTTCTTCCCTGTGCCCTGTCCCCGTGCTGGGCCCGTCCGTGAACCTGCAGCAGCTTTGCCCTCGCACAAGTGAGGTGCTCACAGCTGGCTGATGAGCAGGATGCAGCAGGAATTCACTCAGGATAAATGAACCGTTTAGAGAGGTTGTAAAATCACAGAAAGTACCGACAGAAGGGAGGTTGGGAGGTCAATTAGTGCCTCTCTCTGGCCCAAGGCAGCGCCGTGTGTTTGGGAGCCGTTGGAGGCAGATCCGTGCCTGGCCTTCCCGAAACCTGCCGTGGTGGTGTCCCCATCCCTGGGCAGTTCTCTGGGTCCCTGCCCGTGGCCCCACGGCTGGCTCAGCCCCACAGCCTCTCCCACGGGGCACCAGCAATGTCCTCTCCCACTGGGAGATGCTCCCGGCACCCCTCTGGAGCCGCCACAGCTTCTGGTGAAAGGGATGCAATGGAGGTTTTCACCTCTCTGGTCTGAGGAAATTTAACCACAGGAAGCTCCTGCTCTGCAGCCAGGTGGGAACCCCTGCGTGCTGCCAGCAGGTCTGAGCTGGGATGTTCCCCCTCCTAGAGGAAGGTGGTGGGATGGGAACAGGAGGACCTTTGAGGTGCCTTCCAACCCAAACCACTCTGGCGTTCTCAGGGGGAGGCTGTGGGGCAGCTCCCTAAAGCAGAGCTGGGTACAGGGTGTGTAAATCCAAAGGTGCTGGGGG
This sequence comes from Chamaea fasciata, assembly GCF_029207755.1. Taxonomy (NCBI): domain Eukaryota; kingdom Metazoa; phylum Chordata; class Aves; order Passeriformes; family Sylviidae; genus Chamaea; species Chamaea fasciata. Next base: position 5,260,841 of record NW_027094113.1, on the reverse strand, counting down.
GGCTCAGCTCCCCCTCACCCACGTCTTCTCCCCTGGAAGTTTTGCCTTTCAGGGGACAGCAGATTTCTCCCCTCGGTAATTGATGGGGACAAAAAAGTTGCATTTCCTGGAGGCTGCAGATGGTGCAGTGACAATGAAGCTGTCTTCTGCAATATGGAGGTTTCTGCGTGTCCGATGGAGAGATTTGTCGTTGGGGCTGTTCCTGCTTGGCCCGGAGCCCCTGAGGATGGCTGGGTCAGTCCTGAGAGCTGGCTCAGGGTGTGGCTCAGGTCAGGCTCAGGGTCGGGGTCCTGGGGAGCTCCTGCAGCCGTGGTGAGCAAGAGGGGAAGAATCTGCTGCTGTGGGGCAAAGCTCTGCCCTGCCCTGCTGGAAATGGAGGGCACACAGCACCCTCCTCCCTGGCCAGGCACAGCCTGTGGATCGTCCCCACCTGCCCAGGAAATATTATTATTGCATGTTTAATTCATGGCGCTGCAAAAACATCGCCGGGAACGCTCAGCCAGCCTCCTCAGAAAAATCTCCCTGCCTGATCCTTCTGATGATTGACTGCTACAAAGACACTGAGATGATCTCAGCAGCTTGTCAGAAAAAGCCCTTATGTTGGTTTAAAGTAAAATATAAAACGACATGCCAAGCAGGTGGAGGCTCTCTGGATGTTGGGTAATGGGAAGGTTCTCCCCTGGTGCTCTCACAAGCTCCTTTCCTACAGCCTGCTCCAGCAGGGATGTTATCAATCTCCAAATGCTTATAAATGTTTTAAGGCACCTCTGCTGCGTGCCTGGGGTGCCTGGTGTGCCGGGGCTGTGCCTGGGCTGTGCCTGGTGTGCCCGGGCTGTGCCTGGTGTGCCTGGTGTGCCTGGGCTGTGCCTGGTGTGCATGGGTTGTATAGGGGCTGTGCCTGGTGTGTACCTGGGCTGTGCCTGGTGTGTGCCCGGGCTGTGCCTGGTGTGCCCGGGCTGTGCCTGGTGTGCCTGGGCTGTGCCTGGTGTGTACCTGGGCTGTGCCTGGTGTGCATGGGTTGTATAGGGGCTGTGCCTGGTGTGTACCTGGGCTGTGCCTGGTGTGTGCCCGGGCTGTGCCTGGTGTGCCCGGGCTGTGCCTGGTGTGCCCGGGCTGTGCCTGGTGTGTACCTGGGCTGTGCCTGGTGTGTGCCCGGGCTGTGCCTGGTGTGCCTGGGCTGTGCCTGGTGTGTACCTGGGCTGTGCCTGGTGTGCCCGGGCTGTGCCTGGTGTGTACCTGGGCTGTGCCTGGTGTGCCTGGGCTGTGCCTGGTGTGTGCCTGGGCTGTGCCTGGTGTGTGCCTGGGCTGTGCCTGGGCTGTGCCTGGGCTGTGCCTGGTGTGCCCGGGCTGTGCCTGGTGTGCCTGGTGTGCATGGGCTGTGCCTGGTGTGCATGGGTTGTACAGGGGCTGTGCCTGGGCTGTGCCTGGGCTGTGCAGGGGCTGCTGTGTCCCAGCCACTGGCAGCAGCCACCTCTGGGCTGGGATGTCTGGACCAGCCTCTGCAGCTGCTGGGAGCAGAAAGGGAGGAATTCCAGATTCAGTGGAAACAAACTAGCTGAGTGAGGTGAGACCAGGCTGTCAGGCAGGAGCTGGAGCGCTGTGAGGATGGTGTTAGTCCCACTTTCTGCCTGGTCGCCAGCCTCTTAATTTTGCGCTTTGTGTGAAAGATGAAAATGGCAGCAGAGCCCTGCCTGGCCGAGCTGCTGGCCTTGGAAGAGCCCCTGGCTTGTGCCCTCTGGGGGCTGCTGCACCTTGGGGTGGTTTGTGGGGCTGCAGTGGATGCGTGAGGGCGATTCCTGGAGGCACCTGCTGCAGCTGGGGCTCTCTGCAAGGATGTGACAAGAGCCAGAGGCTTCCCCAGCCCAGAATTAAATCAGAGGGAAAGCGAGCACGGAGCGTGGACGTGTCTTCCTGACCCCACTGCTGACCTTGAGCAGAGCAGCCTAAGCACTGTCCAGTCTGTTCTGGTGTCTGCTGGTCTGCAGGGCTCCAGCAGCCCAAGCAGTGACCCAGCATCCTCCCAGCTGAGCTCTTAAATTCACATGAGATCACGACAGCCAGTGATGGATGGGGTTTTTGCTTTCTCTCCTCCTTTCTTAATCTCCCCTGGCTGGTGGGTCTGAGACACAGGATTCCTGCCAGAGCAAGGGAAGGGGATTTGCTCATCTTCTGTCTTGCAAGCTCTAAACCAAATCCTCTTTATGGAATTTAACCCCCTGTGTTGGCTGGCAGGGCTGGAGCGCCTGGCACGTGGGGAGGGGATGAATGCTGAAGGGGAGGGAGGGTGAGCCCCCGAGGGGAGCCCCAGGAATGACATCCCAGCGCCCGGGGGCTGCACCCCGAGCGGGGCACTGGCCTCCGGGGGTGGACAGACGGCAGCGGTGCCGGGCCTGTGGGAGCCGCGCTGCCCCGTGTCCTGCAGCCCGGGGAACACAACATCTCCTTAGAACCTTGATTAGCTTTCCTTGCTGGTCACTAATCAGCAAGATGCAAGCCGTGGCGATGAAGCCAGCTCTGCGCCAGGGACAAAGCAAGACAAGCCTCTTTATCCTTCTTACGGCGGCTCAGCGGCCCGGCCTCGCCTGCGGGATTTGCCGGGGTGGTTGTGTGGCTGCCACTCACCCTCCCGCCCCTCCATCCCTCGTCCCTGGGCTCAGCCCTGCCTCTTCCACGGGCTGGGAGGAAAGCAAACAGCTCATCAGCTGCGCTGATCCACAACGGTTTTCATTTACCATCAAACAGCAATTAGGAGAAACTTTGCGTGTTTGCTTCACTACTTTTATTTCCTGTCATTTGTTTTTGCTGATGAGCAGAGTGCTGTGCCCAGGGACTGTAGCAATGCCGTGGCTTCTCCCAGCCCGGTGCCCAGGGATGTGCAGACAGGAGTGGCCATGAGGTCTACAGGCCGTAAAAAGGAAATTTATTTCTTTTCTTTTTTGCTTTCCCAAGGCTCTTGGCTTGCCTGTGGGTGGGCTGGGGATGTTCCTGGGCTGGAATTCATGAGAAAGGAGGGACAGTCCCTCTGCATCTCAGGTATGGGGGATAACTGTCGTTCCCTCCTGCTGAACACAAAGGGAATCCCTGTGCAGACCTGGCAGAGCTGGTTTGGAGGGTGGAGAAGGTCACAAGATGCAGCAGCATCCAAATTTCTGTGTGAAGGGAGCAGAAAGCCAAAGCTGGAGGGATTAGCCTGGTCGGAGGGCCTGGTGCCATCTGGATGGGCTCTTCCCAGTGCAGGTCATCCTGGTGCCGTGCTGCAAGCCAGGAAAGCACCAGCTCCTCTTTGCGCAGTGGTTTCCTCATCTGTTCTTAGTTGGACACACACAGATGCGAGGCCAGGCAGTTCTTTCCTCCCCAGGAATGTGGAGCTGATCTGAACCTGCATTTGATCTCAGAAAAAGGCTTTTCCTTAGCTTGGAGCCCAGACATGAGGAAGGCTGCTGCACTTTTGTTGGTGTGGGCAGCAAAAGCGGCTGGTTGGTTGGACTCTTTGTTGAGTTTCTGTCTTTTTTTGTCTTTTTATTCCTCTGCTGAGCGCAGCAACCTGCTGTCAGCCATGGGGCCAGGTCCCAGGCTTGGGGTGCAGGTGCTTTGGGAGGGGATTGTGGTGGTTCTGGCAGTGCTCTCTGTCAGAGGCTGGTGCAGGTGCTTTGGGAGGGGATTGTGGTGGTTCTGGCAGTGCTCTCTGTCAGAGGCTGGTGTTGGTGCTTTGGGAGGGGACTGTGGTGGTTCTGGCGGTGCTCTCTGTCAGGAGCTGGTGTTGGTGCTTTGGGAGGGGACTGTGGTGGTTCTGGCGGTGCTCTCTGTCAGGAGCTGGTGTTGGTGCTTTGGGAGGGGACTGTGGTGGTTCTGGCGGTGCTCTCTGTCAGAGGCTGGTGTTGGTGCTTTGGGAGGGGATTGTGGTGGTTCTGGCAGTGCTCTCTGTCAGAGGCTGGTGCTGGTGCTTTGGGAGGGGACTGTGGTGGTTCTGGCAGTGCTCTCTGTCAGAGGCTGGTGTTGGTGCTTTGGGAGGGGACTGTGGTGGTTCTGGCGGTGCTCTCTGTCAGAGGCTGGTGGTGGAGGTTTGGGAGGGGATTGTGGTGGTTCTGGCGGTGCTCTCTGTCAGGAGCTGGTGTTGGTGCTTTGGGAGGGGATTGTGGTGGTTCTGGCAGTGCTCTCTGTCAGAGGCTGGTGGTGGAGGTTTGGGAGGGGATTGTGGTGGTTCTGGCAGTGCTCTCTGTCAGAGGCTGGTGTTGGTGCTTTGGGAGGGGACTGTGGTGGTTCTGGCGGTGCTCTCTGTCAGAGGCTGGTGCTGGTTCTGTGGCCGGGGATGCTGTGGGCCGTGGCTGAGGGACGGTTCTTCCCCCGGCGCTGCTGGCGCGCGTGGCGAGCATGGAGCCGGTGCAGCCTGAGCCCCGAGGAGCTCCCAGCCTGTCAGGCAGCTAAGCTGGGGCTAATGATGAATGACTTCCTAAATAAATAAATAAAGCTCAGAGGCAGGGAAAGAGAAACGTGAAGCATTACCCTGGACCACAAGGCAATTTAGCTGACGGTTTCTGAGGCCGCCGGGCGCTGCCGTGGTTTGCTGGGAGTGCCGAAGGAAGGGCTGCGTTCGTGTGGGAGCCAGGGGAAGGGGAGTGTGGTCCTGGGTCACATCCTTCCCTTGGGCATCCCGGAGGAGAGCCCAGCCCAGCCCTGCAGAGGAGAGGCCACCTCTCCTGCTCTGCTCTGCTCCAGGAGGATGCTCCCGGGATTTCTGCTCCTTCTGGCGGTGTCTCCATCTCGCCTTTCAGCAGGGTCCCTCCAGGTCCTTTGGGGTCCTCCCTGGGCTGTGGCCGCAGCCCCGCGGGGCGTGGATGGGCTCAGCAGGGTGCAGCCAGGCCAGGGGAGCTGTGCTTCCTCCTCCTCCTCCTCCTCCTCGTCCTCCTCGTCCTCCGCCCCGTGCCGCGGGCCGCGGCCGCTGTGCCCTGTCGGCGCTGCGCCGCCCCTGCTGAGCGCTCCCGACACATCGGAGCGTGTCACAGCCGTCCCCGCGGGGCGCCGCCGGGGGGTTCATCAATTCCTCGCCGCGATCCGAAGATCCCGACCCCGCCCGGAGCCCTCCGGGCTGATTCCTCCTGCAGTGACCGCGGCTTGACCCTCGCTGTGCCATCGCCCCCCGGGCGCGGAGCAGCAGCTCTTGCAGCGCCCGCGCGGCTGTGCCCCAAAATGCCCCTTGTGCCTGTTGCCGGGCGCTTCACACACCTGGGAGGACCAGAAGTGCCACAGGGGAAGAGAGAGAGAGGCTCTCTGTGTGTGTGTACGTGCGAACAGCGAGCTGTCTCAGTGTGCAGTTTCCTCTGGTTTCCCACATTGTAAAAAGGGATAATACTGTCATATTAAAGCACTTGGAGATCTGGGGATGAAAAGCAGCGAATAGGACCGAGACAGTCCTGATCAAAGCTCTTTTTTTTTCTCCATCTGTGTTTGTTTCCCCATGGAAGATAATACTCTGCCTCTTTCTTGTAAATATTTTTTTAAGATCTAAGTAACTCGGTGATAGATAAACAGCCATGCTTCAGTCTGAAGCATCTCTGCTGCCTGCTCTAATTGTGCTTGCCAAACCCCTGGCCTGCCTTCGGGAGTGGCCTGGGGAGCTGCATTCCAGCCCAGGGGAGAAACTGTGTCCAGCAGCTTTGGGGAGGAAGGCACTGGCTTGGAAATGCTCCATCACCTCCTTTTTTTGGGGCAGGATCAGGCGTCTTTTGAGCTCTGCGCAGCTGGTGGAGCTCGGTGTGGCTGCCCCATCCCTGGCAGTGTCCCGGGCTGGGTGGGGCCCTGGTGCCTGACCCAGTGAGGAGCATCCCTGGCTGTGGCAGGGCTGATCTCTGATGGACGAGGTGACCCCTGAGGTCCCTCCGGCCCAAACCACGCCGTGGTCCCCTGGCAGGGGCTGTGCAGGGCTCCAGAGGCAGCTCTGCGCCTTGGCATCTCCTTGTCCCCCAGCCCCAGTGGGGAGGTCCCCGGGGGGCTCCTGGCCGGGTCCCCGTCCCAGCCCTGCTGAGCCTGGGCTTGCCAGGGACAGGCTGTTGGAGAGGAGCAAGCTGGAATCGTGGGGCAGTGAATTCAAATTTCATCTCTGCCCTCCCCAGGGGAGGTGACAAATGAGCTGGTGGTTGTGCTAAAAGCTTTTCTTTCTCTCTTTAAAGAGGTTGCTGGGAGGAAATGAAGTGACCCACTGACCTCTGTTAATACGCAGCACAAACGAAGCTGGTGCTGCTGGAAGGAAGAGCCCTCGGTGCAGCCCTCTGCCTGCAAGGTGTTTGCTTCCATTGATGTGTCTAATGGGAGCAATTCTCCCACAGCAGCTGCTGAAAATGAAGATATTTAATCATCTTTTAGATCCAAGTGGAATTTTTTGCAGAGAATTTCTTTAAAATCGCCCTTCTCCTTTCCACAGGCAGGTGAAACAGAAAAGAAGCCCTAGTGGGTTGGTTTTTTTTTTTTTGTGCTTTTTTTTCTTCCAAGTTGTCATGTTGTAATGATTCTGAAGTGAGTGCACGGCCCCTCCCTCCTGGATTTTTTTCAAACGCAGAGCAAATGTTTCAATTACCAGCTCCATGGGGGCCAAGAACCAGTGACATATGGCAAAATGTTGCCCAGAGGGGTTGTGGACTCCCCATCCCTGGGAGTGTTGGAGGCATCCTGGACGGGGCTCTGAGCAGCCTGGGCTAGAGGAAGGTGTCCCTGTCACTGAGAGGCTGGAGCAGCAGGATCTTCGGGGTCCCTTGCAACGCCAAAGCACTCTGTGTTCTGTGGAAAGCCTTGCAGGGTTCTGGCCCATGCCAGTGTCTGTCGCTGTGCAGGCCCTGCCCTTCAGCAGCATTTCCCTCTTCAAGGGACCAAGGGAGCCAAACCCCTCCTCCTGTATCCCCTGATACCCAAAGCAGCTTAAGGGAGTTTGGTGTCCAGCACCCTCTGAAATGGGACTTGCTGGGGGCAAAATCTTCAAAAGCATCTTAGCGGCTTAGGTTAAGTCCCTTTGACTCCCAGGGGAACGTAAGCTCTTAAGAAATGTAGGTGCTTGAGAGCATTTCACCCTCTGTGCCTCTCCCCTGGGTCCCAGGAGCCGCTCCTTGCATTCTCAGTTTTATTATTTTTAACAATGCTCCCCAAGACCCCGTGCTCGGTGCTTACAAGCTGCACACATGGCCTTGCTTAGAGCTGGAGATTAGGCAGCACACAGGAATGAATGTCTTACAGGAGCTCTTTTACTGTAAGAATTAATCTTATTCCTGAAATGTGACCGTATCTAGCACAAATCTGACCCCACTGGGGGCCATGGCTTCACTTAATTGCATTCTTTAGCAAGGATTGAGGTCTATTAGGTGGTTTGCTTGTGTTGCAGGGGATCCTGTGCCAGAGAATTTAGGGAGGGCTTGCAGGCCCGTGGAGCAGCCCAGGACAAGTGCCATGATGTTGGCTTGGCTGGTGCCAGGAGCTTGGCCGGGTGCTCAGAGACAGGCAGGGCCGAGCAAACCTGCTCCAGGGAGCGCAGGCAAGGTAAGCTGTGCCCTGAGGAGGGGACAGGATGGGTGACAGAGCCCTTGGGATCTGAGCTTTCGCCAGAACAATGCCCCCTGGATTTCAGCCTCCTCCAGCAGGGAGCTGCACTGCAGGCAGGAGTGGTGCAGGGGACGGGTCTGTTCCCACTGCCAGGGCCCTGCCAGGGAAGCAGAGCGAAGCCTGCCCCAGGCTGCCCTCCCCATCCGCAGGGGAAGCAGGTGGGAGCACATCCTGCTGTCCTGAAAACCCCGGAGTGGGGGCGCAGCCGCTGATGGACCTGCTCTGAAGGATGAGTTGCTGGATTGGAGCTGACATGTCCTAATATCTCTGCCAGCATTTTCTGTCTCTGTCAAGGGCTCGGGGAGCACATTAGCACCGGAGTGGAAGTGTCACCCTCTGGCATCTCCTTCTCTAATCTTGGAGCTGTTGCTGTATCCCCTTTTCCAGACCTTCCCCATCGGAGCCCATTATGTGGCATGAGACGCCGTGCTGGGCGTGGGAGAGCGGCTCTGCCAGGCTCCTCTCTCTGGAGGAGGCAGGACATTCCCCTGGCATTCGGTTCCCTGCCTAAGCTCCATCCTGGGGACGCTTTGGGGACGTGCTGCAGGGAGCAGCTCGGGCTCCCGGCTGCTCTCAGCTGTGGAAGATCCTTGGTGCCGTGTTTGGGGAGCACACGAGGCTCCAGGAGATGTTTGGTGGCATTTTTGGCACGGATGGGGGTGGATATACTGCTCTGATAAAGGAAAATAAGCGTTTCTGAAATGGTGGCTGAGCCGGCGGGGTCTGTTGGATTTTATTTTAATGCAGGCACCTAAAATAGTCGGGTGGATGCTTGCTCTCCCCAGCGCCAGCCTTGCTGGTGGGAACGGGAGCTGCGTGGCTGAGGGAGGAAGAAGGGAGAGCCAGGGAGCTGCAGCGTGGCTCCATTTGCTGTGCTGGCATCGGTGCCACATCCCCAGTTTAATTAACAGTTCCCATCGCAGCTATTCACCGTGTTCCCTCTCTCTGCTCGCCCCTGACAGCAACAAAAGAAACCCCAACGTGTTGTTCTGTGCCCTGGAACCCAGAGAACCCCGCGCTAGGGCTGGCTGGAGCCTCTCTGTGTTTCCCTAAGTGCGTCTAGAACAAACATTTGAAGAGATTCCCAGTGATAGGATTCAGATTTTTTCCTCTTTTTTGTTTCAGTATTTACGCTGGTTTTCGGTGAGCCGGCGCTCACGGTGGATCTGGGCTAGCACAGAGCACACAGCAGAGGCTTTGTAATCCTCAAAGTGCAAGTCCAAAGCTTCTCTCTGAAAAGTTGTTCTTTAGGGCTGAGTACATATGGGGACTTCTTGTTTATCCTGGCTTTTCTTTTAATTCTGCAGAGTTCTGCCTTGGAGAGTTAATGGGACAGAAAAAGATTAAAATGCCCCTTCACACCGCCTGTCCTGACGCTCTCCCACCCTGATGTGTGTCAGAAGGCTTAAACAGCCTCGCTATCCCCTTAGTCCTCTCGAAGCCTTTGATCATTGCACAATATCTCCTACCTGGCTTTCCTCCAAAAGGTGATAAACCCCGGGTTTGATTTCTAATTGGAGTAACGATAGCGGGAAGGAATCTGTCAGATCTGAGAGCGTCCTTCCACGGCTCTGCCCCATTATCCGGGGCTCAGTGTCTGGCTGATGGGAAACCTCTGAGCTGCCGACCCTGTGAGGAGGTTGTGGCTGCAGCTTTCACTCTATTTTCAGCCCTTCTGGGGCAGATCTCACCGCTGTGCCTGAGGGAAGCGTTTACCGGCATTGACACAGGCCTGGGCGGTGGCTGGGAATGCAGCTGCCGTAATGCCATCCCAGCTTTGCACAGGGATCGGGGCAAAGCCGTAAGCGGGGAGCTCCCCTTGGAGCCGGGGGCTGTCTCCATGGAAATGTGCTGGCAGGGTGAGGGGAGCAGGCTGGTGCTGAGCTGGATCGCCCCTGCCACAGCCCTGGTCTGCTGGTTCCGTCCTGCTGCCACGTTCTGCCACGTCCAGGGCAGAACTGGTCAGGAGAAAACCTCTCCCACCTCCTGTGGGGGCTGCATTTGCTCGATCCATCAGGATCAGCCATGATGTTGGTGTTCCCTCTTCCAGTTTTGTGTCTCCCAGTGACACAGCTCCTCTGGGTGGGGCAGGTGGGGAAACTGAGGCACCGAGTAGGGTAGGGGCTCTCAGACGTGTGTTGGAACCCTGGGCTCTCCTCGTGGAGCTGGGCTCGCTCTGTGGAGCTAGCCCATGGCGCTGGGGTCTCCCCGTGGAGCTGGGCTCACCCCATGGAGCTGGGTTCTCATCATGGAGCTGGGCTCTGTCCGTGGAGCTGGCCCATGGAGCTGGGTTCACCCCCTGGAGCTGGCCCATGGAGCTGGGGTCTCCCCATGGAGCTGGGCTCACCCCATGGAGCTGGGTTCTCATCATGGAGCTGGGCTCTGTCCGTGGAGCTGGCCCATGGAGCTGGGCTCACCCCCTGGAGCTGGCCCATGGAGCTGGGGTCTCCCCATGGAGCTGGGCTCACCCCATGGCGCTGGGTTCTCATCATGGAGCTGGGCTCTGTCCGTGGAGCTGGTCCATGGAGCTGGGTTCCCATCACGGAGCTGGGCTCACCCCATGGAGCTGGCCCATGGAGCTGGGTTCCCATCACGGAGCTGGGCTTACCCCATGGAGCTGGCCCATGGAGCTGGGCTCTCCCCACAGAGCCGGCCCCTGGAGCCGGGTGGGTGCCCAGTGCCCCCCTGGGGCAGTGCCCCGTGTCCCCCGCGCAGGGACCGCGCGCTTCTGTCTCCGCTGGGGCTCTGCTCGTCCCCTGTCCCCTGCCTGCCCTCAGAGCTGTCCCTTTGTGCCCCACAGGTGCTGACAAGGCTGGGGAGACGCTGCAGTTCCCGCTGAGCCGGAGTCTCTCCGGCTGGGGCCGAAGGCCTTTGCAGAGGATGAGGATCCTTCCCAGCCCTGGAATGTCTTCGCTGGTCTCTCTCGTGAACGTGCTCTCCGTGCTGCTGATGGACTGCCTCGCTGAAAGTGAGTGACTCTGCTGTCCCCCCGCTCCTTTTTTCATCCTTCTGCTTTCGCTGTTGAAGAAGTGAAGCTCACTCAGTGCCTGATCGAGTGGTTCATTTTCCAACATCCTGAACTTTCCCCCGGTGCCTTCCTATTGTTCCCAGCCCCGCCTCGGGGGGCACAGGGCAGCCGGGTTCTCACCGCCCGCTTTGAGTTTGGGGTTGTCCCCAAGGCTGCCAAAGAGCTGGAGAGAAGGGAGGGAGCTGCCTGGCAGGTCCTGCCAGAGCCTTCCCCCACCTTCTCCCAGCCCCATCTCCACCCGGCTCACCCGCGTGGTCCCCTCCTGCCTCCCGGGATCTGTCAGACACTGGTCACTGCTGTCATGTTACTTTCTGGGGCTGGATTCCAAACAGCATTTCAAGAAAGAGTATTATGTTTCTCCTTCCCCTGAGTGAACCAGTTCCAGTTCAACACAGTTTTTATCTTTGCTGCCTTTCAATCCCTGCTTTAAAAAATGAAAAGGGGGAAAAAAAAAAAAAAAGTGAAAATCTTCAGCGACTTGAATGTAATGTTCCTTCGACACGAAGGCTGATCATTTGGGATCAGTGCAGAATAGACTTTTCCAAGCTGATTGAATTACGACTTTTTTTTCCTCCCCAGAAAAGCTGCTTGAGGCTGGTGAGAGGGCTGCTCTGGTCAGCGTAGCCCTGGACAGCTTTTAATGTAATCACTTCGTTATCAGGGTTTATTGTGCTGGTCCAGGGGATTGGATGGATCCGCCACCTCTCTGTGCTGGGAGATGTTTTTGGAATGGGATTTTCCTCTCTGTAGCAGGCAGGTGGGATGTGTTTGCCCTTGCCTCTCCCCTGAGTTCTGCTGGGTTCATGCTTAATCCCTCTTTGCAGAGAGAACACACATGTGCAGAAAGATAATGTTTTCTTTTTCTTTTTTGTTTCCTAAGCCTGGGGAGTGAGCTGGGCTGGGGAGGTTCACTGCAGGGTGAAGTGTTGGCTGTGGGTCAGTCCGTGGGTCACCTCGGATGGTGTCAGTGGTGTCCAGAAGGACAGACCCAGAGCTCTGGGCTGGGCTGGCAGCAGCAGTGCAGGGCCTGCCGGGGCACGGCCACGAGCCTTTTGTCCAAGGATGTGCCCGGGGTCCTGCTCTGCTGTTGGAGCCGATGCTCTTGCAGGGGCTTTATGAGCACCCGTGGGTGCTGCTCTGTGGGCCCAGGGGGCTTTGTCAGCTTGTGAGGGTGGGCACTGGGAGTCTCCATTCCTGGCTCTGTGTGCAGGGGAGTCAGGAGTGGGGAATCAGTGGAAACCTGGAGTCCAGGGTCTTGTTCTTGCCGCTGGTTTGCTGTAACAACGCCTGGCAAAACCACTCAGTTTGCGAAGCAAACTGCAGCTCTGGAGGCGTGGATGGAGGGTTCAGGAGTTCTGCAGCTCTACAGCCCCTCTGTGTGAGCAGAGCCCCGATTCACCCCCAGTGACACCCAGTGCCTGTGGAAACTGGGGTCCATTGGAATTTGGGGTGTGCAGCGAGGTCTGTGCTCAGTGCTGGGAGTGGCCTCTCCAAACCATGGCTGTGACCTCAGGTCTCCTGTGGTTTTCACTTTCCTGGGAAGGAACGAGCCTCTTGTCTGTCCCACATCTTTGGGGTGAGGTTTGCGCGGGGCTTCCAGCAGAGCTGGGCGGTCCCACGTGCTGCCTGGCTGCCACAGAGCCCTTGTGGGGGAAATGTCCCTCAGGAGGGGTTGGTGCTGGTCAGACACTCGGTGCACCGGCGGTGTGGCCTGAGCCCTGCTGGAATCTGTCACTGCTCTGCAGACTCCTTGCTGCTGGCAGCCAAGTTTCCCTCTCCTGTAGTTCTGCAGTGTCCTTGGATCCTGAACTGGGGAGGTTTGTGCTTTTCTTCCTCTGGCTGCTCACAGATGTCCGTGCAGGAGCTTTGCAGGTTGCTGAGACGGGGCTGCTCTTGCCTGCCCGTGGTGCAGATGTTGGGCCAGGTGTTGTCTCTCCTGCCTGCCCGGTGCCCTTGGGGTGCTCCCTGGTGCCTGAGCTGCTCTGGAGCTGTTGCTCTGTGCCTGGGGAGGGGCAGTGGGCACTGGGTCGATGGTTCCCGGCTTTGGAGGGAACGGGGTGCTGGGAGATCCCGTTCCAGCCTCAGCCCCCGAGCTGGGCCGTGCTGCTCCCCGCCGAGCCTTGCAAACAGGGAACAGCTTTGTGTGTCACAGCTGCAGGGGCCGTGAGGAGCTGTCACTCCGCGCTGGCACTGTCCTCTCCCATCAGATGGCCCCGGGCTCTGTCACATTCCCGTAATCCCCTGGCCAGCTTCCACTTGGCCACGGCGCTGACCCCGTTTCCTGCCCTGATTCCCCCAGGCCCTGCAGCCCCCAGCACGGGGTGCTGCTGCCCCTCCTGGGGCGGGAAGCCCAGGATGGAGATGGGGAACCGCAGGGATTTGGGCTTTTGGAGGGCATCACCCTCCCAGCTCCGCGGGGAGCAGATCCCAGTGAGCAGAGCCTGGGCTGGGGCTTCTCTCCCAGGGCAGCTCTGGGGGAGCTGTGGCCTCTGCAATCAAAGGACCATTAAAATACTTCCCTTGTTTCCGAGGCTAATTGATCTCAGTCAGCGATTTCAATCTTTCTGTGGCAGGAGCATTCTATTTAAAGGAAACTGCCATTTAAATTAAACACCCAAAGCACCACACTACTTTCTGCCTGCTGCTCCTCCTTGGGAAGCTGAAGAGAGCAATAATGGAAAGGTGTGACACAAACACGTTCTTCCTCTTTTTCTCTGGTTGCATGTGGATGTTTTCTTTGTTCCTTCCATATGGTCAAAGGCAGCCATGGAACTGGAAATTACTAATTCCGTGATTATTTTCAGTGGTGTCGCTAAATGGGAAGTGTTATCCTTTCCTTAGGGATTCTGCTGTTGGTGTGAGTACCATGGATTGCTGCAGGAAGTTCGGGGAGGCCTCCCCGGAGCTGCACAGCCAAACGTGCCCCTGGGAGCAGGGAGGAAAGCGGGCAGCAGAGACAGATGAGGCTGGAGATGAGCACGGGGAGAGAGCGAGAGAGGAAGGGTTCCCAAATTGCTGATGGACCTGGGCACAGCAGCAAGTCCTGCTGCTCCCTGTTCACCCACCCCGCCTGGGGCGGAAAGCCGCTGTGGAGAGCAGCCCACAGCATCTCCCTGTGCGCGGGCAGAGCCCTGCTGCGCTGGGCAGGGCTGCTCCCGCCCGTGCTGGGCTGCCTTTGGCCGAGGGCAGCGCTCAGGCCCCCTGCCCTCCCCTGCCACCCCCAGGAGCCACGGGCCTGCTCCAAGTGCTCCTCAGCTGCACATAAAAAGCCATTTGCTGCATGGAAATGTGGCCATTTTTCTGACTGGAATCAGCACGCTCACTGTTTTCAAGTGGATTTTTCTCATTGATTAAACCTTTGTGTTTTACAATAGCACTTTGCTAATTGGCACTTTGCATACACAGAAGGCTGGTGCGTGGCTCTCTCCACCCCAGCAAGGATTTAAGGGCAGGGAACATTACTTATTACTTACGTTTCCTTCCTTTTATAAATCACGGTATAGAACCCTTACTAGCACACTCTGAAGTATTACCATAAATAATTAAATCTAAATTGCAATTGACAAAATAAAAGAATAAAGCCCCTTTTATGATGCATTACCCTGGCTTTCTTCCCTTTTAATTGCCCTTGCTCCATCATTAATTTGCAGAATTATGCAGTAATTCATGGGAGGTGCGTGTGAGGGGGGCCCTCGTGCTCCGTGAGCATCCCTGGGGCTGGCAGAGGCAGCAGCCAGGTCTGCACCGTGTGGGACTCACAGAGATGATGGAAAACGTGTGATGGGATGGGAGCGGAGCTCCTCTAGGTCCGTGTTTGGGGAGCTGGTGCCCTGTCAAGGGTGTGAGGCGTGGAAGGTGTGTGCTCTGTGCCACCAGGGGCAGGAGCTGGGGCTTGGCCGCGTGGTTTGGCTCCCTGAGATCCAGATCCCAGCCACTTACAGGTGTCCCTGCCTCCCCGGGTCCCTCCCGTGCTCTCATGGCTGCAGCATCAGCCCCTGCTGCACACACAGCTCACAGCTCACGGCTCTGGAGGTCCAGGCTTTGATCTGCTGTTGGCCAAGACAGCACTTGTCAGGTAAGAGGGGAGTAAAAATCAAGGAGCCTCCATCTTAGGGCTTGAGAGGCACGTGAAGTCGACATCAGTGGGAAGGAAATGTCTCCGTGCTGGGGGAAAGCTGCTCCAGTCTGGAGCGTCTGAGGTGGATCCGGGACGAGGCAGCGGCGCTGCCCCAGGGGAGGGGAGCTGTGCTGAGGCTGAGCACACCTGACTCTTTGTGGACCCCCAAAAGCACAGGGAACCTGCAGGGGCCGAGGAGCCAGGGAGATGCTGCAGAAAGGCTTTTCCCCTTGGTGGGTGGGCTGGAGGAGGAGCACAGTTCATGAGTTTGAGGTGGGAGCCTAGAGGAGGTTCCGGGGTCGATTGGAGGGTGGTGGAGTTTCCGGAGTTGCACGTTGTCCCTGCAGTGAGTGGAGCGTGAGAGAGGAGACAGCAGCTGGATCCTGCAAAGGCAGAGATCCCTGCCCAGACCCACCTGCTGCTCCTGCTCCTCTGCACCAGTTGCCTTCGTGGGGACCAGGGGACACCTCCCTGTCCTTGGTGCTGCCCTTTCCCTCAGAGCCTCCCCCGTCTGCCAGCTGTGATCTTGCCGAGGGTTCTGGACTGGTTGTTGTCTCGCTCAAGGACACTGAATTAAGCTTCTGTGTCACCTTGTTTAAGTGCCTGATTAAATTAAACCTTGGCTGACTGGATCAAGTGATGTATCTCTTTTCTTTTTCTTTTCCCTTTTTTTTTTCTTTTTTGAGATAACTCAAATTGGAAAGTTTGTGTGTTCTGTAGGACCCGGAGAGGAAATAAATCATCTGTTGAAAGAGCTTCCTCGGGGGCAGAGGGGGCTGTCACTTCCCAGGTCTCAGCTGTGCCCCACGCTGCGAGTGCTCGTTAAATTAATCTCTGCTGAGGAGCACCTGGGGACAGCAGCAGCCACGGTGGCTGGGACCCAGCCATGGGTGTCTCCTGGTGAAGGATCTTTTCCCAACCAGAGGCTCTTTCTGCTCAGCTTCATTAGATGGTTAAGTTAGGGGAAAAGAGCATCTGTCTGTTGTGTAAACAAGTGGCTTGTGTGAAAATGTCACCTGCAGAGGATCGGGATGGAGGAAGTGTCTGTCTTCATACCTGGATGCCAGAACTGGGGCTGCTCCTCTGTGCCAGGCTTTGCCAAGAAGCCAAGACTTCTTTCTTTATGATTCTTCCCCTTGGCTGTCCTTTGCACACCAACAGTTCTTGCCCTTGCTGCCAGGAAGGACGGGATCTCTCCCAGGCCCTGGGTCACATCAGCTTTTCTTCTCTCTCTGTGCTTGTGTCTTTCCAAGACCAGCTCCATGCGAATCTCCTGGGTCACTGAAGGGGATCCGTGAGGGATTCCTCCTTGTTGTGGCCTGGCAAGCCCAGCGTTATTCTTAGAAGGCGAGCAGAGTGTTTCTCAAGGACGCCCGAGCAGAGGAATGTCGTTCCTCCATGCGTGGGATGGAATCTGGGCTCGAGCTGGCCTGCGAGACACAATCTCCCAAGAACGGTTTTATTTTCTCTGTGCCACTCTTCCCCTCCAGTCAAGGATGTTCTCTTGCAGCATAATTGGTCCCAGTTCCCACCTTAGAAAGCTGTGATGTTCTGTGCGCTGCAGCTGCCTTTAATTTTGGGGGGATTGTTAAAGTTCATGAAAATAGTCACGTTTTACACCATCTGCTGTGTGCAAGGAGGTAACCAGGGTATGGGCTGCAGGCCAGGGAGCCGGGAGCATCCTCACTCTGCGACTGCACCTTCCCAACCCTCCTTTTACCTGCCGGGATTTGCTTTCTTGAGCAAGGACTTCTCTTGCCGTGTTGTTGCCTGGTCTGATCAGCCCCAGACGTGGTTTGGTTACACCAGCCTGGCTTCGCTCTGCACACCCTGAGCAGACACAAGGGCTTGGAACCAGCCTGGGTTCACACCCTGAGCAGACACAAGGGCTTGGAACCAGCCTGGGTTCACACCCTGAGCAGACACAAGGGCTTGGAACCAGCCTGGGTTCACACCCTGAGCAGACAAGAGGGGTTTGGGATCCAGCCTGGGTTCACACCCTGAGCAGACAAGGGGGTTTGGGATCCAGCCTGGGTTCCCCCCTGCACACCCTGAGCTTTGGGAGCTGCCAGCCCATCCCAGGGCCAGCCCAGAGCAGCAGGAGGGGGCAGCGATCACGGCTCGCGCGGCCCCGAGGAGTGCCAGGAGAGAGCAGTATAAATATATTTTGGATGTCTGCTGCTCTGACTTTGAAAGGGGATATTGGGATGAATGATTTAAGGCGTTGACAGGAGGGACTCTGGGCTGACCTGTTTTCACAGAACCGCTGCACAGAGAACCCTGAGCATGTCCTGGTGCTGGCAGACATGAAACGTTCCATGCGAGTGGAAACCGACGCTGCTCGTTTCATCTGCAGCGCACGCAGTCATTTCTGTTTCCTTTTGAGGCCGAGAGGAAAAGCAAAGCTTTAAAGAGGGAAAAAAAAATAAATAGAAGGAGCTGCAACTGGTTTAGCATTCTACAAAGTTTCTCCGAGTCCTCCAAATCTTTAATTGACTCAGGAGCATAAAATTGAGAAGGGGAGAGAGTGAGAAGAGCGTGCGAGTGGCGCGAGTGATTTGAATAATTTATTGTCCTTTGAAGTTGCAAGAGAAATTTCAGCTGCCTTGGGGAGTAATTTCTCCCCATTCTGAAAGGGTTTCTCCTTATTTTAAACTCATTCAGAGGATGATAGTTTTGCATTTTCTGCATAATTAATGAGCATAGCTCCCCCCACTCTCACACAACCTCTAAAGAGTGGTGGGGTGATGAAACTTGGTGGTTTTTTTAATTAATAAAGTCAAATTAATTTGACTGTGTCCTCATCCTCCCTCACCTCCGTTGGAATCCATGGATTTATTCATAAATTAGTCTGAGCACGCTGCTAGGAGTGCCGACACTTACAAATCTTTAGCCTGGACTTTGATTTGTTTGGATGAATTTCTGAAAAGATGGTGTGAGGGTTTTTTCAGTTCAGCTCTTAAAGATCACCTTGAGACTGGCTCCAGCGATCTCCCAGGGAGCCAGGAAGATCCTCCAGCTCTCATTTTCCTTTGTCTGTCTGTCTGGGGAGGATCTGCTTGGTACTGCGGGGGTTTGTGTGGTTTTTTCTGGATGAGTACTGTGATACACCCCTGTTCTTCCAAGATCTGCTAATTGTGATTAATTCCGGTAGCTGCCACTTGAGGCAATGAAAGGAGAGGGATCTTCTTCCTGCTGCCTGGAAGGGCTGCAGGACAGCTCCTGGTAAGAAGCCGTCCCTGGACAGGTGTCAAACACGAACAGGAACTGTCCTACTCCAGAAAAGCTCACCTTCCTCACTCACTGGCTTTGACAGAAGGATTTGGGGTGCTGCTGCTGCTTTTCCATGTTTCCATTTCTCTCTCACTCACATCTTGCACTGTTTTTCTGGCTCGCTGAGTCTCTAGTTGTCCCAAAGCTGAATTCATCACATTCCCACTGCTGTCAGTTCTCAGCACTGTTGTTGAAGTCTCGTGTTTTTCTTGATTCTTTTGTGTTGATGTTCCCACTGCAAATCTGAATGACGAGCAGTGTGGTTCAGAGGCAGAAATTGTAATGACTCATGTGGTGAGAGTCGAAGTTCATCACTGTTAGAGGTTGTGCTCATCCATTAGTCATGGTGTTCTTCGGTCTTGGTTTCTCCTTTTCAGGATCTGCACTCTCGAGCTCCCTCGACATCCCAGTTTCAATAAGCAGTGCAGGCTCATATATATGAATATATATAATAATACACTGTTTAGTCCCAGGCGTTTCAAGCTTGTACATCCAGAATCTCCTTTTGTTCCATGGAAAATGTGGGCTGAAGTCTCTCACCAGAGGTTGGATAGGAATGGTGAAATGCTCTCTTGAGAACACCCCGAATTCTGTGCTCTGGGAATTGGCCCTCACCCTGTTCCTGCAGACCAAGAGCCTCCTTCTCTTGCCTGAGGGAAAGAAGCACTGGGTGGAAGTCATACAGTTTTTATTTACAGAGTAAGAGAGCAGAGCTCTATCAGACATATTTCATTTGCCTGGTGTGCCTTCGGTCCCCAAAGGTCCCCACGTGCCCGTGTGAGCCTGGCTGGGCTCGTGCACGCAGCACTGCAGCCCTGCAGGGCTGGGGATGCAGGGCAGGATTTCCCTGTGTGTTTGCAGAGCTCTCTTGGTGTCACTGGAGTGGAGCTGATCTCCCTCATCACACCCTCGGAGCAGTTTGTTTTCCCCCTGCTGCTGACTCTGCTGTCCCTCCGTGGTGGCAGAGGGCCAGGGCTGGGCTGGGTTGGGATGGCATTGTCCCCTGGGAGCTGGGCCTGGGCTCCTTAAGCCTTTGCTTCCTCCAGGCTCGTCCCGTCGGAAATGTTCTCTCATGTTCTGGTGTCCCCTGTGGCCTCCGGTTCTTTAGTGACTCAAACAGAGCAGTGGAAGTTGAGCAAAGAGCCCAACCCCTTTTAGCTGGGTCTTTTCTGGGGAGGTGGTGGACCAGGCTGCTCCAGGACGCCAATATCGATGACATGGCTGCAGGAGAAGCTGTCACAGTGATATGGCAGGGGCAGGAAGAGCTCCCTGCCTCGAGCCTCTGCTTGCAAACGACCTGGGATTGCTGTCACTGATGGACAAGGGGCCCTCATTAAGTCGCCAGGACGCTCCTTGGGTCTCTGGCTCTGCTCTGGGTTGTTTTGCCTCGTTACGGGACTCGTGGAGAGATGTGGGAGGAGATGCTGTTACCGCTGATGGGAAGCGCTCGTGTAGCCCCAGGGTCCTGCCTGGCCAGTCCTGGCTGCGCCCCTGTGCTGGGCTGCCCCTGGGCTGCCATCCTCCAGCAGTGCTCACCTCCCCAGCTCCTGCTGCCTTCTCCCTGTGGTGCCGGAGGGTGCAGGAGGATCCTGCCTGAGGTCCCCCTGCATTCCCTCCAGGCTCCTCCTTGGCCCTGGGGCTGTGGGTACCAGGGGGTGGAAGCGGCACTGGGCCCCTGCCGTATGGAGGTGCCAGTCACTGGAGCTGGGGCTCATCCTGTTTGCCATGGAGGCAGGTGGATCCTTTCCCTGCACAGGGATGTGCAGTGGCAGCCTGGGGGAGTCCTGTGGGGACGGGATGACTTCATCCCAGCTGGCTGCTCCCATGTGATAAGGAACGGCCCCAGCCCTGGAAACCAGCAGCTTAAATAGACCAGGAGGAAGGATTACGCTTCCCCTGCAGCAGGCAGGATAACGTGGTTCTTCTCACCTTGGATGTCAGAACTAGGAGCAGATTTCTGTAGCCTCAGCCTCCTCCTGCCTCAGTGCTGCAGGCTCGTGCCTCCCTCCCAAAGGCTCTGGATGCCAGTGCCGTGCAGACAGGAGCTGGGAGGCTGTGTGGGTGTGCCAGATCCCCAAATCCCCGTCCTCACGTCCTCACGGTGACCGAGGAGAGCAGCTCGGCATGTGCTGGCCGGGAAGGGTCTGCTGCCTCATCCCAGCGAGGGGACAGGGCAGCTGGCACAGGGGTGGGGTTGTTGGACATCCAGCGTGGTAAAGGTGCAGTAGACGAGTTCCTCATCTTCCTCACCCGTTTTCTGCGTGTGTTACCGCCCGTGCTGGTGCCACCCTTCCCTGCTGCCCTTCCTCCTCCGGGGCCCTGCAGGAGAGGAGGGGGGCGATCCTCCCAGTGACGTTCCCCGTGCCCGCAGGGGAGCAGGCTGCAGCCCGGGGCAGCCCAGCTTTCCTGACTCAGGCAAGGCCTTTGGTGGCTCAGCAGCAGCAGGGGAATAGCCAGGTGGAAGTATTTCACTTCTAAAAAAACATCCTTGATCTTTTTTTACCCTCCTCTGCCCAACCTTGCCAGGCCCGTCTCCCTGAAGGGAGCCAAGAGCTGCTGACAGTAAGAGGAAGTCTCCATCTGAAGCCTATAATTATCCTGTCTGCCTTCCCAGAAAAGGCCAGTTGGGGAGCGAGTGTGCTCCCGTTCCCCGGCCCAGCCCTGCCTGCTCCTGCCTCCCCAATTACTGCCTAATGGACTTTTTATGATGATAAGACGACTGGGCTGAGGAGAAGTTATTGACGGGGAAATGGAATATAATTCACTCCCTGTTTGTTTGTTCTGTCAGAAAACCCGCATTTTAATTTTATTTGTGAGGCACTGGGAAACAGCCCTCAGAAAGAAAAAGTGCAAAATCTGTCAATAAAAGCCTGGATTTCACGGGGCCCGGAGTCTCTGCAGGACCTCTCCAAGGGGTGTCCTCAGTCTTGTGGAGTGTCTCCACAGAGACTCCTCCCCAGCCCTTCTCCCAGTCTGCAGCTTTCCCACTTGTCCTGAAGGAAAATGTAAACTCTGGAGCTCTCTTCCTTGCCTGTCCCCCTGTCTCCAGCTCCCCAAGGCCGCTGCCTGGGCACACAGACCCACTCCAAACAGCACATCCCTGCTCCCCACTCTCCATCTGTCTCAAATTTGGCTGCTCTCTCCTCTTTTCATCTGCTCTGTGGTTTGTCTCCTCCATCTAATCTTCACTTCCTTGCTCTGGCTCTGAACACCGCCCTCCTCCCCAGCTTGCCCCAGTTCTCTTGCACAGGACTGTGGAATATCCTGACTTGGAAGGGGCCCACCAGGATCATCAAAGTCCAGCTCCTGTCCCAGCACACGGCAGTGTGTCCCATTTCCCTGCTGCTGTCTTCTCATTCCCACCCATTCTCCCATCCTTCCCACCTTCTGCTCCCCATTTTATCTCCCTGTCCCTGGGGTGACAGAGCTGCTCCTCTGGCTGTCCCCGTCCCCATCCTCCAGTTCAGGAGGATCTCCATGGAGAGGCAGAGCACAGCAGCACCTGTGAGAAGTGTAAAGGTTGAGTAAAACTGCTCCCTGAGCAGCAGGCAAACCCTGGCAGCGTGGCTGGGCCCCAACCCCGCCTGGCTGGGCAGGAGCTGACAGCACAACTGCCCAGGGCTGTGGCTGTGCAGCACCTTGGGCTCGTTCCCCACCTGGGAGCCCACCAGCAGCCGTGGAAAGGGAGATGGAGTCCCGCTGGACCAGCAGAAAGCTCCAGCCCAGGAACCAAAGGGAAGAGGGAGGAGGAAGAGGAGGAGGAGAGAGGGTTTAATTCTGTGCACAGCAGTGGGAAGGCCATCAGATTCCTTCCAGGTTGCTCTGGAAATCAGCAGGAGGTGAGAAATAACAGGGAGATGTCTCACTCCAGCTGACATGACTTGGATATTGGGAAATTCCAAAAATCTTCTGTCTGGCTTCCAATTTTTATCTTCTTCCCCCGAGAAGCCCCTGTTGGGGAAGGCCTCTGAGCTCTCTGTGGGGTGTCTGGGCAGGACAGGGCAGGCAGGTGTGGGGTGTCTGGACAGGACAGGACAGGCAGGTGTGGGGTGTCTGGACAGGACAGGGCAGGACAGGCAGGTGTGGGGTGTCTGGACAGGACAGGGCAGGCAGGTGTGGGGTGTCTGGACAGGACAGGGCAGGACAGGGCAGGCAGGTGTGGGGTGTCTGGACAGGACAGGGCAGGACAGGGCAGGCAGGTGTGGGGTGTCTGGACAGGACAGGACAGGACAGGCAGGTGTGGGGTGTCTGGACAGGACAGGACAGGACAGGACAGGCAGGTGTGGGGTGTCTGGACAGGACAGGCAGGTGTGGGGTGTCTGGCTCAGCCCCGCGGGGCCGCGTGCTGGAGGTGGGATGGGAAGGTGAGCGGGAGGACGGCTGGGCTGGTGTGCAGGGAAGCTCCGAAAGCGGCCGAGGGGCAGAAAATGTCCTTCCTGCTGTGCCCCGGCTGCAGCTCCTGGGGCCCTCGGGGTGCAGACCCTGCTCCTGCGCCGGGCTGGGGTGCCGAGGGTCGCCCACCGCCCGGGGAGGAGCTGGAGCCTTGTGTGGGTCGGCGGGACGGCAGCGTGGGCTGCCAGAGCTGCCAGCGGGCACCGGGGCTCCAAAAACGGGGAAAAACCTCCTCAAATACGAGTTTTGTGGCTGCCTTTCTTTTGTCCCCGTGGATTGCCGTGGGCGAGGGGCCCTCTCAGGCAGGCCCCTGCTGCTCTGTGCTGAGGCCGGGCGGAAAGCAAGGGGGTTTGTCTTGAGTGGCAGCCCATTGTTGAGGGTGGCAGGAGGTGACAGGTGAGGTTTGTCACCTGCACTCGGCACCAGGTCCCTGCTGTGGGGCTGGAGGGGAGGGGGCAGAGCTGGAATGGGGGTCAGGAGGATGCAGAGGCGCCTCAGGGAGAGCCTGGGGGACACAGGGACTGTCCCCCACGCTGGGGCAAACACACTCTGATGGTCAGCGGCCTCCAGCCTGTCCCTGGCACCTGGGGGGCCAGCCTGAGTGGAAGGGGACATGTCCCCGTCCTTGTGGGAGCAGCTTCCTGCCTTGGACCGCCCCAAAGCCGGCAGGTGGAGCTCCGGAGGGAGCAGCAGTTTCGGGGTGCTCTGGAGAAAGCTGCTCCTGCCCCGTGGTGAGTCAAGGAGCCTCAGGTCCTGCCCAGGCTCCTGCTCCCCCATAACCCACCTGCAGGGCCACAGGAGAGGTGGGCAGGGCAGGGCACGTCCAAAAGTGGCTTCTCTTCTTCTCGCCCTGCTCCCGTCAGCTGTCAACTGGGATATGCGCAGCTCATTTGTTCTCCTGCCTCTCTCCCACCCCTCAAAGCACCTCTGGGTTCTCCATCCCTCTCCCTGTCTCTGGCTTTTGATGTTTCAGACAGGCATATGGTGGCCGGGCTGTCTCCCTGCTGCTCGTCCATCACGGCTATTCACCCTGGCAGCCCTTCCCGAGGGACTCTGGGCTCACGGGCTGAGCTGTCCCCTCCTTCTCCCCACTCCCGCATCCCTCCAGCTTCCCTGCTGCAAACCCTCTCCGCCTGTTGTGTCATCCTCAGCAGGGAGACGTTGGGTGGCTTTTACACGACTGCCTTCGAAAAAACTTCTCCTGCTCTGGTGTCACATGGAGGAGGGAAGGAGGAGAGGAGGCCGCCGAGTTTCAATGTTTGGTGAGGAGCTGCCGGGGTGTGCAGCCCGCCCCCGTGGGCTGGGGGATGAGGAGGAGACCCACACCCTTCCCACCTCTCACCTTTTCCCAGAGTCTGTGTCAGAATCCCCAAATCCCGGCAGTGTCCCCTAGAGCAGGCGCTGCCCGTGGCTCCCCAGGCTGGGATTTGGGGAGGGAATCCCAGGGGAGCTGCTCCGTGTGTGGGGCCCGGGGCAGGAGCAGGCGGGGGTGGTCAGGAGTGGTCAGGGGTGCTCAGGGATGGTCAGGGGTGATCAGGGGTGGTCAGAAGTGGTCAGAAGTGCTCAGGGATGGTCAGGGGTGGTCAGGGGTGATCAGGAGTGGTCAGGGATGCTCAGGAGTGCTCAGGGGTGATCAGGAGTGCTCAGGGGTGATCAGGGGTGGTCAGAAGTGGTCAGAAGTGCTCAGGGATGGTCAGGGGTGGTCAGGGATGTTCAGGAGTGGTCAGGGGTGATCAGGAGTGATCAGCAGTGCTCAGGAGTGCTCAGGGGTGATCAGGAGTGCTCAGGGATGGTCAGGGATGTTCAGGAGTGGTCAGGGGTGATCAGGAGTGCTCAGGGATGGTCAGGGGTGATCAGGAGGGGTCAGGGATGCTCAGGGGTGCTCAGGGGAGGTCAGGGATGCTTAGGGGTGCTCAGGAGTGCTCAGGGGTGATCAGGAGTGCTCAGGGGTGATCAGAAGTGCTCAGGGATGGTCAGGGGTGATCAGGAGTGATCAGGGGTGATCAGGGGTGGTCAGGAGTGGTCAGGGGTGCTCAGGGGTGCTCAGGGGAGGTCAGGGATGCTCAGGGGTGCTCAGGGGTGCTCAGGGATGATCAGGGGTGCTCAGGGGAGCTCAGGGATGCTCAGGGATGCTCAGGGATGCTCAGGGGAGGTCAGGGGTGATCAGGAGTGCTCAGGGGTGATCAGAAGTGCTCAGGGATGGTCAGGGGTGATCAGGAGGGGTCAGGGATGCTCAGGGGTGATCAGGGATGCTCAGGAGTGCTCAGGGGATGCTCAGGGGTGCTCAGGGGTGCTCAGGAGTGCTCAGGGGTGCTCAGGGGTGCTCAGGGGTGATCAGGGGTGCTCAGGGGTGCTCAGGAGTGCTCAGGAGTGCTCAGGAGTGCTCAGGGGATGCTCAGGGGTGATCAGGATGGGTCAGGGGTGCTCAGGGGTGCTCAGGGGTGCTCAGGGGTGGCCGGGGCTGGACACACGTGTGCCGGTGGAGCCGCAGGGCACGGGGGGCAGGAGGGATCTGTCCCTGTTCCCTGCACTCCGTGGCAGCTCTCCAGCGTGGTGATTGTTGTTTTTGAGAAGTGTGTGGGCGGTGGGCAGGAGTGAAAGCTTCGCTTTGACTTGATGGCTTTCCATTAAGTGTGGAGCAGGATCACAGGTACACAGCAGCCATCCGGTCTTTTCAGCCTTCCCTCTGGAGACCCGGACCCCGCAGGAAGCCTCTTGTAGTAGGAAAATTCTTTTAAGCTCCAGATTTTTCCATTCCTATTTTGATACTGCACAAAAAATGGGCAGAGAAAGGGGGAGAAATTATCTGTGTGACTGCTGGACTGACAGAACTCAGGCTCAGCCTTTCCAAACCTGACTCGTTCTCAGCTGTCTGTGAGGGAAGGGTGGTGAAGTGATATAAAATCCCCTGGACTGTCAGTATGTTGTCTGGAAAATGCGTTTCTTTGATTTTTATTTATTGATTAATTGAAAGCCGTGGTCCTGCAGTCTTGGCAGACGAGGGGGAACACCTCAGGGCCTCCGAGGGGGCTGATGGGGTTTCACAGGGTCCCTTCCCAGAGCCCTCACCTGCATTTCCCTTCGAGCTGGGCCTGGCACTGCACAGCTGAGGCTGTGCCACACAGCCCAGGGGACTGGATCGCCGGAACCTGGATGGCCAGAACCTGGATCACCGGAACCTGGATCATCGGAACCTGGATCACCAGAACCTTGGATCGCCAGAACCTGGATCGCCAGAACCTGGATCACCAGAACCTTGGATCGCCAGCACCCGGATCACCGTCACCCTGGATCACAGCACCCTGGGTCACCAGAACCTGAATCACCAACCCTGAGTCACCAACACCCTGGACCACCAGCACCCTGGATCACCGAACCTCAGATCACCAGAACCATGGATCTCCAGCACAGTGGATCACCAGAACCTTGGATCTCCATCACCCTGGGTCACCAGAGCCTGGATCACCATCCCCCTGGATCACCAGCACCATGGATCACCAGCACCCTGGATCACCATCACCCTGGATCACCATCACCCTGGATCACCAGCACCCTGGATCACCATCACCCTGGGTCACCATCACCCTGGGTCACCAACTCCCTGGATCACCATCACCCTGGGTCACCATCCCCCTGGATCACCATCACCCTGGATCACCATCACCCTGGATCACCATCCCCCTGGATCACCATCCCCCTGGATCACCATCCCCCTGGGTCACCATCCCCCTGGGTCACCATCCCCCTGGATCACCATCACCCTGGATCACCATCACCCTGGATCACCATCACCCTGGATCACCAGCACCCTGGATCACCATCCCCCTGGATCACCATCACCCTGGGTCACCATCACCCTGGATCACCATCCCCCTGGATCACCATCCCCCTGGATCACCATCCCCCTGGGTCACCATCCCCCTGGGTCACCATCCCCCTGGGTCACCATCCCCCTGGATCACCATCCCCCTGGATCACCAGCACCATGGATCACCAGAGCCTGGATCACCATCACCCTGGATCACCATCCCCCTGGATCACCATCCCCCTGGATCACCAGCACCATGGATCACCAGAGCCTGGATCACCATCACCCTGGATCACCATCCCCCTGGATCACCATCCCCCTGGATCACCAGCACCCTGGGTCACCAGCACCCTGGGTCACCAGCACCGTGGTGGCAGTGTGTGGCTCTGTCCTCCCCAGAGGGGACGGGGCTGCTCGGTGCTCGGCGTGGGCTGGAGACAAGCGCTGCAGTGACTGGGGGTGCAGAGGTGGAGAGCACGGGGGGGCCGGAATCAAACCTGCAGCTCAGAGGCTTGGGCAATTTTCAAATCAACAGTTTAGCTCTGATTCTCACCTGTTTTCCAGGTGAATAGTAAAATCTGGTAAGTTGGGTGGCAGGGATTTTGTGTCTAGCAGTGAGTCCCTTGTGTGCAGCTGGGAATTGCAGGAGCTCAGGAAAAGCCCCAGGCACAGGCAGCTCAGCTCCCTGTCACCCCACACTGAGGCTGCACAGGACCCCAAAAAGGGACGCTGAGCAATGACTCCAAATTCAGCGGGTTTTGGAGCACCATCCCTTCCTCGAGGACAGAAATAGAACCTTGTTTTTCTCCTTGGCTGAGCTCTCATCATGCAGCCTGCACCCATTTAAATGTATACGTGACATTAAGGTTTATTAGGGGCTTTTATTTTAGGAAATGAACTCGCATCAATAAAGTGTTCTTAAAAGCCCTGGATGTTTTTAGCTGTACCTTCAGAATTGACTTCTGCAAACTCTTCAGATATCGAGCGGAGGTGAGGGGAGGAAGGAAGTCAGGGGCAGAGTGAGCATTTATATTTTAGCCTGGAGCAGAGTTTGGGTTTTACCTTTCTCAGATGGAAGACAGATCCCCCGGTGCCAGTTCCTCCAGTGGGACCTGCCTGATAACCTTTAGCTGTAACATTGCAAAGAAGACTCTGACCTCTAAATATAGATTTGGATATTTATAAACGCGCTGCTTTGTACACACAGCATTCGGTGGGACGTAAACAGCTCCAGCAAATTGTATTTACCTCCAGCATGGAAACAAATGCTTGATTGCATCACATGAGCTTGCTCAGTGCCTTTTATTTATATACTGCTGGCCACGGCAGGCAGGGACGGGGAGAAGGCTTCCTTTTGTCTTTCGACCCCTAAAAGACCCTGGAGACTTCTCCCCAGCTGCCATTCGTCCTCCTGTCGAGCTCTGTGGGAGGCTGTTTGCATCTTATTTTATAGACTCTGGAGTATGAACAGATAAATACACACTTTCCATGGTCACGTGCTCTGCTTTTCTCAAGAAAACAGACGGCAACTTTATGATCTGAGTGATTTTATTTGAACACAGCTGTGGCCTTGTGATTTAAATATTTCAATAAATTTTGAACTAACTAGATGAGAGGAAACAGCGCAAGGAAAGCAGGTTGGAGCACGGAAGGAGGATTCCCAGTGGGTGGGGGCAACGTGGGCTCTGCACAAAGGCTGCTGGCCATGGTTTCCTGTCATGAGCAGCCCCCTGACACCTGCCGTGGTCAGAGCCCACCCCAGAGCCCACCCCAGCCTCCTGCCGTCCTGCAGAGCTGCTCGGGATGCTGGTGGAGATCAGTGGAGGGGCTCAGGGGTTGTTCTGTGGGCCTGGGCTGCCCCCAGCACAGCCCCAGCCCCTGTGTGTGCTCAGGCATCGCTGCCCTGCTGCTCTGGGAGGAGATCGTGGCCTCCTCCTGGGGCTGCAGGGATTCCACGTCTGCCCTGGGAGTCTCTGAGCAGAGGGGAAGGGGAGCTGCAGGAGCAGCTGGGCTCTGAACTCGGTGGTTCTGACCTGATCACAGCTCTGGTCTGGGGGCAATTTCCGCCTGTTCTGCGGGGTCACTGACCTGGTCTGTGTAAAGGTACCTGTGAGGGCCACGGGAAGGACGTGCAGGTGAAGGCAGAGGTGCCTCAGCCAAGGGGATTTCACATCCTAAAGCCACAGGCATCAGCCCCTTTCACACCATTGTCCTCAAATCTCTGGGTGCCAAGTCCTGCTGCATCTCTTCCATGGTCCTTCTCCCACCTTCTCCCGTCCCTGGCAATATTCCTGCTAATCTCCCCCTGTTCCTCGGTGTTTTGGTCCTCTCCAAGGAGCTGGGAAGTGAAATTCACCGTTCCTAAGTGTTGTTTTCAGCTCTACCAGCTTTTGGTGATGCTCATTAGATGGGTTTTGCAAGGGCGATTTCCCCTGTACGAAACAATTTAGAAGTCCACTTTTCAGGAGTAAAAGAGGCTTTGCAACATTGAAACCTCTTAGCAGGATCAGGCCTTTAATCATTTTCTGCTGGAGCTCCTTCATATGTAAAATGGAGGTAAAGGCTGTTCCGAAAAAGGCCAAGAGGTTTAATTTCGGCTGGGATCGTTAAGAATAGCAGCAACAACGCTACTGCTAATTACAAATGGTGTTTATTCGAGTTTGTCTTTGTGACTGCCGCTGATGATATTTCCTTTTTGCCCCCCAGGTCCCCCTGTGTTCATTAAGAAGCCTGTGGACCAAATTGGTGTGTCGGGAGGGGTGGCCTCCTTCGTGTGCCAAGCCACTGGAGACCCAAAGCCCAGGGTCACCTGGAACAAGAAAGGGAAGAAAGTGAACTCTCAGAGGTTCGAGGTGAGACATGTCCCTGAAATCTGGTGTCTCTGTGAAGAGAGAGACTGACACAAAGCAGCCCCTGCTCCTCTGCAGCCGAGCTGATAATAAAGGGAAATTTGGAAGGGGAGGAGTTTTAACAGCAGGAGGAGTGAAATGCAAGCTCTTGGCCATGTCAACAGCTGGGCTTGTTCCAAAGCCAGAGAGAACTTGGCTCAGTTATGTTATTGAAGTTTTTTATTTCGTGTTGTTGGGTTTTTTCCCTTCCTGGATAACTTCCTGCTCTCCTAAGAAACCCCAGCTAAGCTGGTGGTACTTCAGCTCTGTAAATGTGCCTTTCACACCCCTCCATGGCTCAGCATTTTAATCCTGGGACAGCCTGGAGTAAACTGCAGTTTTTAAATTGCAGTTGCTGGCAACCAGAGCCAAGCAATTGGCATTGTTTAGATAGAAACGAGAGCAGAGGAACAAGGGCTGGGAGGTCATCCTGTGGAATTTGCCGTGGGACTCAGCCCTGCCAGGCAGCTGTGTGCTGAGAGAGCTCTGTGCAGTCAGCTGCCCCTGCCGACGGAGGAGCGGGGCGGGGGTCCTTTCATTTTGTTTTCCTTTGGTCGGCTTGGCCCTCCTTCGCCCCAGTTGTGCCCTGAACTCCCACCCCACACCCCTCACTGTGGCCTGTTCCTTCAGAGCCCTTGAGAGGCACGTTGGGGGTTTGGGGGGTCAGTGGCCACTGCGGGGGTTGGTGACAGCTCTGTCACCCCGGGGTCGGTGGAGAGCCCTGTTGGGGACACCGGGGGCTGAGGGGCAGCTGCCGGGGGGTTTGCTGTGGTGTGTGCTGCTGTCTCTCCATGATGTGTGTGTCTCGGTGCCTCTGTCCCCAGACCATAGAGTTTGATGAAAGTGCAGGAGCCGTGCTGAGGATCCAGCCCCTCCGCACACCGCGCGACGAGAACATCTACGAGTGTGTCGCTCAGAACCCCCATGGGGAGGTCACTGTCCACGCCAAGCTCACCGTCCTGAGAGGTAAAGAACCTGCCCAGTGCCAGGGAAGGGCCCTCAGCTGGGTGGGAAGGCTGCTCCAAATCCCTGCCTGAGGCACCAAGTCCTCCTGGGTTTGGTGGGGTTTGTTCTGACCCGTCGGATCTGTTGGCTGTTCTTACCCCAGAGAGACACAAAACTGCTGTGGTGGGAGCTGGGCCACTCCAGGAGCTTTGACTGATGATGTGCTGGGGTTTCTTTCCAACCTGATCTTCCTCCCCTCCAAAAACTCCTTCCCCAGATTTATGAACAGCACCAGGAGCTCCCCGTTACACACCCAGGAACGTGGCTCCAGGAAAACCCTCACTGAGGAGTCACTGAATGGGCTGGGGTTGAGATGATTATGGGTCTGCATGGGTTTCCACACATTTGGCAGCAATGCGAACGTTTTTCCTTGTGCAGGATTCCTCTTGTGCCTTTCTGGGCTTCTCCCCTCTTCCCAGAGGTCCTTGGCTCTGAGCACTCTCCAGGAAAACAATTCCATTCTCCATTTTGTTCTGGTTCTTTTTCCCACTTGTCCCCGTTGCAGAGGATGTTTACATGGATGCCTCCCTCATGTCATCTGTTTGAAATCTGCTCCCTGAACTGGATGTGGGGGAGGGAACAATATGCTGCTGCTCTGGATGCCTCTGGATGTTTGCTGTTATTGCCCTGGAGATCCCTAAAATCACTGTGGGCAGCGCTGAGCGAGGCCGGCTGCTCAAACTGACCCGGTTTGGGTTTGGAACACCCTGCAGTGGTGTTCTCTGTTCACACCTCAGGGCAGTGCAGGTGATCCTGGCGGGAATGGGGTGGTGGATAACTGCCTGGGAGCTCCCAAGGGGAATTCAGCTTGGCTGTGGATGAAGCCATGGGTGGTTGGGTAGCACTGGCAGTAAAAGCCCTTCTCTCTGCAGAGAACAAGACTGAAAACAATTCCAGGAGCTCCGGGCAGGAGCCCCACAGGGCCAAGGGGTAGCTCTGCCTATGGGCCAGTTGCTTTTCCTTCAGCAAGTCCAGTATTCCCTCCGGGAGCAGCTCAAATCCTTTTGTTTGAACAGGCAGCGAGCACGTCCTTCACAGTGCCGAGCAAACCTGGTGTGTGACTCCCCAGTGTGCAGCAGAATTAACACCAGACGTGGAGGGCACAGAGCCCCCAGCCTCCCCTTTAGCTGGGAAGATCCCTGCTGTGGGCTCTGAGCTGTCAGGATTTTGGCTGCCTGGGAGCGTGGGGGCCCGTGGTCCAGTCATGCCTGACAGATTTGTGTAGGTGCCTTGGATGTGTGTGCAGCTCCTGTGCCTGGCGTGGCATTTAACCTTCTGTTGGAGGAAGGAGGTGGGATGGAGCTGTCAGGAGCTTGGAACGGCTCGGTGTGACAGGAGGGTGTCTGACTGTGCTCGTCCCGGAGCGGGGGAGCCTCATCCTTCACACTTGTTCCCATGAGCTCCTTTGGAGCTGTGGCAGCCTGGGAGAGGGGCCCCTGCAGTCGTATTCCAGGTTTGCACCCCTTGGGTTTAGCCACAGGCCAGGGCAGGCTCTGCTCCCCTCCTGCAGTGGTTCCAGTGCAGTCCCCAGCAGGAGCTGCCGGCTGGGGGATCATTGTCCCTGAATCACCGAGGCTGGAAAGACCCCCAAGATCACCAAGCCTGACCCGTCCCCACCTTGTCCCCCAGCCAGAGCGCTGAGGGCCATGTCCACGTGTTCCTTGGGCACTTTCAGGGCTGCGGACCCCAAACCTCCCTGGGCAGCCCTTTCCATGGGGAGATTCCTGCTGGTGTCCAGCCCGAGCCTCCCCTGGGCCAGCCGGAGGCCGTTTCCTGCCCCTCTCTGTGGCTGCCTGGGGGCAGAGCCCGACCCCACCTGGCCACAGCTCCTGTCAGGGAGCTGGAACAGGAGTGAGCCGTGCTCAGGGACCGTCCTGAGGGACCAGGGCTCTCTGCACATCTTTGTGCAGCTCTTCCTCCTGGGATCAGCACCATCCGCGTCAGCCAGAGCCAGCTGACAGCTCAGGGGCTGCATCCTCCCACTGCCTGACTGCTTCCAGCCTTTGCTGATCCCACCAGAACGTTCTGGCTGTGGCTCTGCTCTCCCAGCTCCCCTGCTCTGGTTTGGAGGCTCCTGGAGCGCTGGGGGTGCCTGTCCATGGAACCTGAGGGAGCAGGAATTACCTGCAGGCTGGGCCAAGGTGATGTTGAGGAGCATCAGGGAGGCAGATTTTGTAGCAAATCCTCCCCTTGCCTGCTCAGCTGGAGTTCCTCCATCCTTCACCACTCCTCAGCTCTCACACAGCACAGTTTGTCTCCTCTTTATCTGCGTTTTTAAGCGCTGGGAAAGTTAAAAGCACCGAGCCAAACGCACTGATCTGCACAATGACAAAGTGAGCATGTTGGCATCTACTCCTCTCCTGTTCTCCCCTCTTCTGCACTCACCCACTCTCCTGTTTGTCTTTTCTCTCCCTGCTCAGCCTCCTCCTCTGTCTCTGCTCTCACTTGCAGAGCTGATGCTGAGCAGAGGGAGGGGGCTGCTCTGGAGATGGATGGGAGCTGTCACTTGCAGAACCTGTTACCTTGGCACGCTCTGGAGAGTGCAAACCTGGCCCCAGCTGCCGCAGACTGCCCGGGGGGCTCTGGGGTGGCTGTGCAGCCTGTGCTGCTGTGACCCCACACACACCTGTGGGGACCTTCCTGCACCAGCACTGCAGCATTTCCTCCACGCCAGGGCAGGCCCTGACAGCGAACAGCACAGAGAAGATTTCCTCTTTGCAGAAGACGATACATTCTTCCCTGCTGGACGCAGCTGGCGAAGGGATTGAGCACAAGCCCCTCTTGCTTATGCACACAATTGCTCCTGGATCAGACCCTGGTAGAAACCCACAGCCTTCACTTGAAAACAGGAAACTGCAGGGGAGGAAACCTTGGGGAGATCTGAGAAGCAGAGCTGTGATGGACGCTGTTCAACTCACAGAGTCCCTTCTCAGCAGCTCTGCTGCCTTGTTTGTCCTTCCTGCTCTGCTCCTCCAGGGACCCCAGTTTGGTAGGGCTGTGGAAACTGGCTGTTCCCTTCACAGCTGGCTAGACAGAGTGCCTGCAAACCTGACTCCTGCAGAGCTCGGAGAAAAAAGCAGATTTGGGAAGCGTTTTCCAGTTGTCCCTGACTCCAGCTGCTGTTGTTTTCTGTTGTAACTTCGGCAGGAGGGAGGGTCGTGGCACAGGCACAGCAGCTCCCCGCTGGTGTAGATTCCCTAAGCTGCCCACTCCCAAGAAAGACGTTTGTGTCTGTATCTCTTGGGGTAGACACAGAGAGGTTGTGGACTCCCCATCCCTGGCAGTGCCCAGGCGGGGCTGGACAGGGCTGGAGCAGCCTGGGACAGTGGGAGGTGTCCCTGCCGTGGCAGGAGTGGGGCTGGATGGGCTTTGATCCTGTCCCAGACCACCCTGGGATCCTGTCTGTGCCTACATTTATATCTCAGTCATCTCTGTCTACGTTATGATGATTATTATTACTTCCTGGACGCAGATTACCCTTTCCCTCCACGTCTTTAGTAGCCTGGGAGAGATTCTGGTGCTGTGCTGGCAGAGCTGGGCGGGCGCAGGGCACAGGGACCCTCAGCTGCGGGAGGCAGGGCTGGGTCTCACACAAGGACCAGGCTGGCTCCATTCTCTGCTCTGTGGAAGCTGGTGGGGGGAGTTCTGTGGGGTTGCTCTGGCGAGCTCTTGGTAAATGCAGCGCAAAAAGCAGTGACTGGCCCAGTTCAGTGTGAGGAGCAGAATTTGGAGTGCCCTCCCCAGCCCTGGGCAGTGCTCTCTGCTCCTGGGGCTGCTGCACTGCTGGGCAGGGGGACAAGGGGCTCTGGGACACCTCAGCTCTGTGAGACACCTCAGCTCTGTGAGACACCTCAGCTCTGTGGGGCACCTCAGCTCTGTGGGGCTCCTCAGGTCTATGGGGCTCCTCAGTTCTATGGGGCTCCTCAGCTCTATGGGGCTCCTCAGCTCTATGGGGCTCCTCAGCTCTATGGGGCTCCTCAGCTCTGTGGGGCTCCTCAGGTCTATGGGGCTCCTCAGTTCTATGGGGCTCCTCAGCTCTATGGGGCTCCTCAGGTCTATG
Organism: Chamaea fasciata; assembly: GCF_029207755.1. Taxonomy (NCBI): domain Eukaryota; kingdom Metazoa; phylum Chordata; class Aves; order Passeriformes; family Sylviidae; genus Chamaea; species Chamaea fasciata. The sequence continues at coordinate 5,226,686 of NW_027094113.1, read as the reverse complement.
GGGCTCCTCAGCTCTATGGGGCTCCTCAGCTCTATGGGGCTCCTCAGGTCTATGGGGCTCCTCAGGTCTGTGGGGCTCCTCAGCTCTGTGGGGCTCCTCAGGTCTATGGGGCTCCTCAGGTCTATGGGGCTCCTCAGCTCTGTGGGGCTCCTCAGCTCTGTGAGACACCTCAGCTCTGTGAGACACCTCAGCTCTGTGGGACACCTCAGGTCTATGGGGTTCCTCAGCTCTATGGGGCTCCTCAGCTCTGTGGGGCTCCTCAGGTCTGTGAGACACCTCAGCTCTGTGGGGCTCCTCAGCTCTGTGGGGCTCCTCAGTTCTATGGGGCTCCTCAGGTCTGTGGGGCTCCTCAGGTCTATGGGGCTCCTCAGCTCTGTGGGGCTCCTCAGCTCTATGGGGCTCCTCAGCTCTATGGGGCTCCTCAGCTCTGTGGGGCTCCTCAGCTCTGTGGGGCTCCCTCCTGGACTGTCGCTGGGGCCGCCAGGGACAGACTTTCACAGCTTCTGGTGGTTCCCTCTCGGGTTCCTGTCGTTAAGTATTCAGACACTTCTTTAACAATTCCAGCCTGAAATCTCCCTCACACATTTCCTACTCCGGGAGCACATCTGGTGTGGGAAGGTGTGAAGTTCTAGTGAGATCCCTCCGGTTTGTTGGGGTTTATTTTTGTAATTGTTGGCTTTAAATCACAAAAGGTAAACAAGAAGCAGCTCTGGATGCTCAGCAGAGAGTCCCAGGGGAGCACAGGGGAGAGGGAAGCTGCCCCCTCTGAAATGTTACCTTGCCATTCGGAGAATTCCTGGCAGTCTTTCTTCAAACTTGACTTGCTTTGCTTTTCTCGTAGTGACCTGAAAATTGGGTGACATTGACAGCAGATTAATTCTGTAGCTTCTGAATAACATCAAAGTAATTCCAACCGAGATGCCAGTAGACAGAGGGTATGTGGGGACACGTCAGTGGAGGGAACACAGGCATCACCTGCCCTGGTTTGGGGCCCAGCACACCTGTCTAAGGGTGCATTTATTGCCTGTGGGCCCACAAATCTCAGTAACATTGTTAGGCTGTTACTGTTCTCACAGTGAAACATTCAGCTCCAAAGAAACGGGACCAACAGACAGAGCACATCACGGGGACTCCTCCCGGCATGGAAATTGTCTTTGGCTGGGCAGTGGCAGAGAACTGAGGCACAGGTACACGCACAGGGGTGGAAAGGACCTGGTGATGGAATTACACAAGGCTCGTGGTGCCAGGATACCTGGGGAGAGGGCAGCCCGAGTGCTCATAAACATAAGGAAAGGAACGGGTGGCTTCAGGAGTGCTGGATTTTGATTTTGATCCTGATTAAAACTTGTGTCACTCGAGCTGCTCCATCTCTGTGCTCTTGCTTCTTCCCCCCTGAATGAGGACAGTCAGACCAGCCAACATCCATATCTCCAGAGGAGAGTGAAAAATCCCTCCTCCTCCTCCCTTCAGAGCATCCTCTTGGCTTTCTGCACCGACTCCATGGCACGTCTGCTCACGCTCACACCCTCCTCCTCTAAATTATTAAACAACTGTGTACACCCTGCGGGGAAAAGAGCAGCAGCAACACCCGCTTTATCTTCCTTAATCATCCTCATTTCCAGCTCAGCTAATTAGCTAAACCCAGGGCTGCCACCTTCCAGAGCGACAGGGGGACAGGGCAGCCCTGTCCCCTGGCTGGGGCTGGGGACCCTCGCTGCGTGTGGCAGCCTGAGCTGGGCCCAGGCAGGTCCCCGGGCACAGAACGTGTCCCTGGGTGGGATTTATTCCAAATGACAGCTCCAGTGCTCCTCTCTGTGCATCCCTCCTCCCCTGTTCCTTCTCACCCTCCTTTGCTCAGTGAGGCCTGGGGGTGATTCACCAGCCGGGGGGGCTGTGAGGAGCCGGCTCTGAGTCAGGGAGGAACAAGGTGTCGGGATGTTCCTTTCATATGGCAGCTGCACCTCAGGAAAAGCTTTGCCCGCGTCAGCCAGCGCGACTCCAGCAGCAGCAGCAGCTGCCCAGATGTGCCCTTGCAGCATCTCCAGCTTGTGCCTGGTTCTTTTGTTCCTGCAGTTGCCTGAGCTGCCTTCAGGAAGAGAACTCGCCACCCAAACCATCCCTTGTTTATTGGGGGGCAGGTCTGGGGGTGTTGGGGATGGATGGGGAGGGCGGCAGTGCGCGTCTTGTGGGATCGCAATGAGGTTGTAATTGCACTGGTAGAGGGAACCCGGCTGGAGGGGCCGGAGGAGTTTCACTTCCCTGGCAGGAAGGAAATGTGAGCGCTTGAATCGGAGCAGCCTGTGATGTTCAGAGCCGCCTCCTCTGCCGGGCTCATCCTCAAACCCGAGCACGCCTCTCGTCGCAGTTGTTTTAATTAAACTCAGAGGAATTCTGCACATTGTGCTGCAAGATGAACATTTCTGTTTAATTAGAAACACTCGGTAATAACGGTTGTAGCCGGCCTCCCCCAGCACACGCTCACACACACGCGTGTGCGCACACACCCCGCCGGGCACCGTCATTCCCTCCGCGCATTAATCGCCCACGGAGGGAAGGGGCAGCGGCTGGAGGCAGCTGGAGCAGCATCGGCGGGGAGAGGAGAAAAGCAGGGATCAATGGTGATGTCATCTGCAGCCAATGCGGCTCCAGCCCTCGCCCTCCCCCGGCTGCCGAGGGAGAGCAGGGGAGGGAGGACCATTAAAGCCGGGCTGAGAGCTGAGCTCAGCCACAGCCCTTCCCAGGGTCCCTGCGCTGGCCCGGCATCACTGCTGGGGGCTGCAGGAACACACCGTCTGGGGGGTCCTGCGGTGCCCCCGCACAGCCCAGGGAGCTCCGAGGGCTGGGTCAGTCCCTGGTTAAAGATGTGTGAGAACAGCTCTGATTGATGGTACTAAATTCCGGTTAAGAGGTGCTTCAGATGCACCGAAATGGCTTTAAACTGAACGAGTTCAGGGTTAGGTTAGATACCAGGGAGGAATTCCTGCCTGGGAGGCGGGCAGGCCCTGGCACAGGTGCCCAGAGCGGCCCCTGGATCCCTGGCAGTGCCCAGGCCGGGCTGGACACTGGGGCTGGGAGCACCTGGGACAGGGGGAGGTGCCCCTGCCATGGCTGGGGACACTGGGTGGGTTTAAGGTCCCTTCCAGCCCAAACCATTCTGGGATTCTGTGGAAAGGCACCACAGCAAGGCCACTGGTTTGTCCCCCGTCGCGCTGTCTCTGGGCTCTGCCATTTGTATTTGGCTCCACTCCTCCGTGTCCACCCTGTGCCAGCCGTAGGAAAGGCTCTGGGTGTGTCTGCAGTTGGCAGGATGGTTCCCAGCCAAGGCCAGCTCCATCTCAGGGCCTCTCTGAGAGCTCCTGTCAGGTCAGTGGGGGGCTGCTTGTGATGGATGTTCATTTTTTAACAATCCCACCTTTTTTAAATTCCCTGCGTTAATTCCCTTCTGTTCCCTCACCTGCTTTTGGGATGGATTCCCTGGCACAGGCTCCCAAGGCTGTGATTCCCTGACACGGCTCGTTGGAGATGACAGAGGATCCCTCCCCAGTCTCACCCTGCTGCTGGAATCCTCCTCCCCAGACACGTTCTGGGGGGAAAACGTCCCATTCCTGAGCTGTGGCAGCCAGCAGGAGACAGCCCTCCCCATCCCGCGGGAGTGAGGGGCTGTGTCAGACATTCCTGGGGAATAATATCTGGGGTTTGTAGGAGTTACCACCAATTAGTCAGCCTTGTTGGGATCGCCCTGCTCACCCTCATTAGTGAAGGCAAAAGCAGCACTGGCAGGAGCAGGAAGCGCAGTTGAGCCTCTCTGCTGGGTGCTGGTGCCACTGTTCTTGGAGGGCAGCAGCACTCAGAAATAATAAATCCAGAACTCACACCCTGGCTGACAGCACTTGGCGTGTTGCTGTTGTGTGTGTCCCCTCTGGTCACTGCAGTGGAGGAGGAGATTTCCCTCTCCTCTCTGCCGGTCCCAGGGCCTTTGACAGCCCTTTCCCTCCGTCGTTTCTCTTGTGCAGTGTGCTTTGTACTGAGAGGTTTGGAGGGGGAAGGGGAGCTTTTCCTGTTCGCTGTGACTGCTCAGAGCGTCCTGGGCAGTGCAGGGATCCCTGCACAGCCTCTGCTCTGCAAACCTGGCACAGCTCTCCTCCTACACCTGCAGAGAGACTCTGACACCCCGTGAGGAGCAGGCGGGGGAGCTGGGGGGCTCAGCCTGGAGGAGGGCGGCCTCAGGAGGAACCTTCTCACCCCCTGCAGCCCCTGACAAGAGGGTGCAGCCAGGTGTGGGTTGGTCTCTGCTCCCAGGTAACAAGTGATAGCACAAGGGGAAACGGCCTCAACTTCCTCCAAATTGTTCAGGTTGGATATCAGGAAAAAAATTCTTCCCTGAAAGAGAGAATAAACGTGGAACAGACTGCCTGGTGGAGTCACCGTCCCTGGATGTGGTCAGAAAATGAGTTGATGCGGCACTTGAGCACGTGGTGGACCTGGGGATCTGGGAGGCCTTTTCCAACCCCAGTGATTCTCTGACTCTATTCTGCTATTCCCCGAAGGGTTTTAAAAGTTTGCATTTCCGTGTAGAATCTTGAGGGACATTGCAGTGGCCACCCCAGATGGACAGGCTGGTAAATCTTACCCTGTCCCGCGTTTTCCATCCTGGAGCCCCCAGTGTTTGAACTCGCCTCGTGCGGGGCGGGCTCTGCCAGGCGCTTCTCTCGGGGTGTCCCACTGAGCCCTGGCAGCTGCTGAAGCCTTTCCCTTCGTTCTGCACCCCCAGAGGACCAGTTGCCCCCCGGCTTCCCCAACATCGACATGGGGCCGCAGCTGAAGGTGGTGGAGCGCACGCGGACGGCCACGATGCTCTGCGCCGCCAGCGGGAACCCCGACCCCGAGATCACCTGGTTCAAGGATTTCCTGCCCGTGGACCCCAGCGCCAGCAACGGCAGGATAAAACAGCTGAGATCAGGTAGGGGCTGGGGCTGGAGGACTTGGGAGCAAACAGAGGCGTGAGGAGGCGGCAGAGGGGCCTGGAGCACAGGAGAGGGCTCAGAGCTACAGCCCCACTGCTGCGGATTGGGGCACCCGAGTGGTTTGGGTTTTACGCCAAGAGTGGTTGGAGTTTCCACTTGGAGCCCTCCTGGTGTTCCCTGCTGCCCAGCTGGCATGAGGGCAATGACAGCAGGGAAGCTGGTGCCTGTCCAGACAAGTTCCCAGGATCCTGGTACTCTTGAGCTCAGGGGCATCTCCAGGGATGGGGGCTGAGGGTTTGCTCCTCAGGGCGACAACTGGCGAAGGAACAAAGACCCAGTCTGGCAGACACGGCTCTTTAGGCCACACACACCTGGCGTGGGGTCCGTGCTCAGGCAGCCTCTTGCTGTCAAACACGGGGGTGCGAACAGAGCCACCGAGAGCTGGTGGTGAAGAGCAGCTCCTGCAGGGAGTCCCCAGCACCACGTCCCTGCGGCCGCCGCTGGAGAGCCCCTGGGAATGTTCCGGAGTGACCCCTCGGTGCCTCTGCCCAGGGAGCCCATCTCCGCCAACAGATGTACCCCAGCTCCGTGGCTCTTGTCAGTTTTCCATCTTTCCCCATCTGCTTGTCCATCTGTCTCTCTTGTTTGTTTTCTGTTTGCTGTTTTGTGTGTGTGGCAACGTGACGTCTCTTAATATTCACGTTTCAGGAGCTGTTTCTTTACTTGAGAAATCTGCCCGTTCTCTGTGTGAGAGTGTGTGCAAGGAGGGCATAGGTGGATTTATTTTTGAGTACTCCTGATAGAACACTTCCATTGATAGCTGCAAAAATGAAACAAGTTTTGTAAGTTCCACCTTTTGACAAAAACTAACCCAAGAAATAATCCTTTTCACAAACTGCTGGGGCTGACTGCTTTGACCCAGCCTAGAGAAAGGTGTCCATGGTTCATTTTTAAGTGTTCTCTGGCAAAAAGAAAGGCATTGTTGTAGGCACAGGGAAAGCAGAGGCTTTGGTGAGGCAACTGCAGTTGATTTGTTCATATCAGACCTTTCACAAGTTCTCCAGTAAAGTGATAACCAAGTGCTCCTGCCCAGAACTCTGCTGGCCCTGGAGAAATCAGTTCTGACTCTGTCCTGCTGGATCTGGACAGCAAGGCATGGAAACACCTGGTGTTTCTCTTGCTTGGTCTGGCAAAGATTCCACAGAAAAGATTTTAGTTCTGCGGGCCACCGGTGGAAAAGCTTTAGCGCAGCTCCAGTTTAATGTAGCTTTTCCACACCTGCATAAATGTCTCCTTGCTCAGTGAAGCAAAGCTACGAGCAGATCCTTAAACTGCTTTGTTGAATTAGAATGGCTTGTTGAATCCCACGAACGCAGATGAGATTGACCTCCCTGTTTTATCATAACAGCTGAGGCAAATGCAAATAAAAAAAATCACTCAGCATAAATAATGAGAGGTAAACTAGAATTGTATCATGCTCTGTGACCGTGATCTGAAGTGTGAGTAATGCACAGGCAGATTATTTTTAATACATTCATCATCTTGCTAGAATGCCTTTACTCTTTAGCTCAGTTTGATCCGGTGCTTTCCTTGAAGCCACCTGAGTGCTGCCTTTTCATTCCAGTGAATTTATTAACCTCCCAGTGAACCCTTGACCCTCCTGTTAAACAGAAGATACCTGCTGAGATTTAATCTCATTTGCAGCTGCTTTAAATTAGTAAACTGGTGAAACCCTGAAGCATCCCTGTTGCGTTCAGGGCACAGACCTGTTGCCTGTGTGTCAGGGGGTGCAGATCCTTGGGCAGTCAGGACATTCCCAGTTCTCCAGCTTCATCTGCTCTCACGGCCTTCCAAACCTTGCATGTCCTGCACAGAAAGGGCTGCCAAAGTGCAGAATATTAGCACTAGGGATGTTACTGTGTACTGTGTCAGCACTGGGGTCTGTGGAAGGGAGTCAAGGCTGAGGCAGATTTGAGTGTGAGCTGAGCTGCTGTTTCAGCTGCTAAAGTCAGATCGTAATTTCATATATTCATCTTTCCAGAAAAGAAACTCTGCTGCCAGAAGGGTGGCACTGGCACACCTCAGGGCACTGTTGATGTCCTCAGGGCCTTTCACCCACCAGCCCCCAGTGGGACTGCAGCCCAGTGACACCCAGCTGGAGGCTGCTGGACAGACCCTCTGGGAACAGGAGCCCTCTGCAGCCAAATCACAGCTGCACTTTGTGCCAACACGCTTAGCAAGATTTAGGAAGGAATTCTCCCTGGGAGGGCGGGCAGGCCCTGGCACAGGGTGCCCAGAGCCGCTGGGGCCGCCCCTGGATCCCAGGGCCAGGCTGGACATCGGGGCTGGGAGCAGCCTGGGACACTGGGAGGTGTCCCTGCCATGGAACTGAGCTTTGAGGTTCCTCCCCACCCAAACCAGTCTGGGATTTAGTGACTGCTCCCGCTGAAGCCGGAGCTGTGTGTGCTCCAGGCTGGCCAGGCTGAGGGAGCGGCAGGGCAGGACAGACACCCGGATCCCCCCGGAGATGGAGCCATCAGGATAACAGCCAGGCTGCTGGAGGACAGGGGCTGTTAAGATCTGAATTTTTATCAATACATGAGTTAGTGGCAAATACACAAACGAGCTCATTAAAGGGAACAAGTGAAATCTCAGACCAGGAGCTCGGTGAGATCGGGTTCCGGGCCCGGGTTTGGTTCTCATTTGTGTTAAATCTGAACGTTTGGCTGGCAATACAAAAATACAAACAGTCCTCTGAGACCGTGGTCATTATATTCCCATCATCCCAGGAACCCATTTGGAATGTGGGTCTTCACTCTAACCAAGGCACGGGTGATAGCTCATTAACCACAGTGGCTTTTCTCTAGCGGATGTTTCTGCTTCCCCTTTCCATCGCCAGATGAAATTTCCAAGCAGTTGGAAATCTTTTAGTGCTTGGGGGTTTTGGCTGAGTGCACAGCTCAGCTGTCAGCCAGAGGAGAATGGGAAGAAGCTCTGTCTGGGCTCCTGCTTCCCTTAGACATCGAGAACACCTCAGCCTTAGCGATCCAGGTTGGACAAGAGTTGAAGTGGCCTCGGAAAATGGATATTTCTGTTTGTCTTGGGACATTCGAAGCAGAAGGCAAAGCCAATGTCCTCTGCTCAGCTGCCATCTAGGGGGGACACGGGAGGCAGCCTTCAGCCACCTTCCTCAGCACTCAAACACTAAAACCTTTTGTGTCTTGTGTGTGTCTTCTGTTTTCTAAATAACTGGCTATAACAACCTTTTCTTTTCTTTTTTTTTTTTCACTTTTTATTTAACATTCAGAGACCTTTGGTAAGTTTGTTCAATTAAAAAAAAAATTTAAAATCAAACCAAAAAACCCCAAACCTGCTAACGTGCAGATTTGTAACCCTTGCCCTTTAAACTAATTCCTTTGTAACAGCTTCTTGAGAGGCATGCTCTGCATTTCTTCTACTAACTCTTTCAGTAGGGATGTTCTGCCCTCTAAATTAATTTCTGCAGGGGTATTGCAGGCTACAAAAAAAAAAAAAAAGGAATAGTAATAATAATTCTAATTAATTTATCTGTATAAAGAGATAACAGCTAAATATGAACCTCCTAACATTGGATAGAAATTTTTTTTTTTTGGTATCTTAGCAACAGTTGTCCTGGAATTCCCCAATTACACAATAGCTTGTACCCTGGAACTGTGATAATTGTGTTCACACCTGCAGGAGGTCTTGGAGTTTCACATCTAACGGGGTTAGTGGCATTTTGAGGAGGGAGAACTGGGGGTGCAGCGTTTCCAAACTGAAGCTGTGAGTGCCAGGACACGTGGGGAAGGGCTGAGGAAGGGAAGGGCCCCGGGACCCTTCCCCAGAGCCGCTGTCCCCGTCCCTGCAGGGCCACGTCCCCTGGTTGGGTGTGAGGGTGCAGCTGCCAGGACCCGGCCCTGCAGAGCTGCAGAGAGCCCGAGGACTGACAGACAGACAGACAGACAGACAGACAGACAGACAGAGAGCTGCTGCAGCCCTGGGGAGAGCAGCTCAGCACACACATGTTCCCACACGTGGCCTGACAGAAGGTGGGGATGTGTTTCTGTCATTGCCATGGCGATGGTGACTTGTCCTCCTCTCCTCTTGCCCGGGCTCAGGGAATCTGTGGGCAGCATGTGGGGAACTGGGGAAGGGCTGGTGGGAGAGCAGAGCCCGTCCTCAGGGACCGGGGGGACACCTGCACGGGGAATTCTGCCTGGCACCACCGTGGCCCGTTATAATCCAGAGGCAAGGCCTTTAAGCTGCCTTTTGCCTCTGCTGCTAAACCCCGGGCTGGCCATCTGGGCTCAGGCAGCCTCAGAATTCGCCCTAAATAGGCAGATCTGGAGATGCAGGGAGGCTGCGCAAGGCACTGGGAGAAGTCTGCTCGTGGCATCTCAGAACCAGCTTCTCGCTCCAAAAGTCAGCAGCCAGTGTGAGCTCTTCCTCCTGCAGTCCTGCAGAGCTGCTGCCCTCGCTGTGCCCTGCACCCTGGCACGTGCCCGTGCCCTGTACAGGACCCCAGGCCAGGTGTTGACTGCAGGTGCCTCCCCTGCACCGCCACGACCCCGTTTCACCCCCTCCAGGACCTGTCAGAGTCCCTCAGGATAATTCATGGGGTGGACATCCTCCTGCAGCCCCCTCCTGCTGCCCCTGTGTTGGACACGGAGCTGGTTAGATGTGAAACTCCAGCAGTGAAAATCTCCCATCTGTGTCTGTGCCCCCCCCCAAAGCGCTGCTGGGGCTCATTTGACTCCAGTTCTGGCGTGGGGCATGGTCCCAAAGCTGCCCCTCCCCGTGTGCCCCAGTCAGAGCTGGGGAGCCCAGGGTGGCACTGCCTGCTCCCCCAGAGCCCTGTCCCCAGGCCAGGCTGTCCCCAGAGCTGCCGGCAGCCCCTTCCCGGGGCCGGTGCTGGTGCTCAGGGGGGCAGGGAGTGACAAACCCGCAGTGACACAAGAGGTGACTCTGATCTTGTGTCTGGGCTTGCACTGCTCTAACTTCCAGCGTGTTTCTGCTGTCGATTAGAGTGAACTTGTGCAGGAAACTGCCAGGCTTAGCCAAGGCCAGAGAAGCTTTTGAGCCACGGGGGATGTTGGGATCTCTTCCCCTCCTCTACCCTCTTCCCTTGTTCCATATTGGCGCCACAGATGGCAGATTTTCACTCCAATTTTGAGACAGAAGGACGTATCAGAGGCTGTTTTTATTTCCACTGAATTGATCTATAACCTTTTGCTGCTTTCTCTCTCTCTCTCTCTCTCTTGCTTTTTAAACCTTCCTGCCACCTCCTGGGTGGGGGTCTGCCCAAGTCCGTGCTCCCCCACCTCCTCCAAGCGCTGTCTCTCCAACCTTTGTCCTGAGAGCTAACAACCTGCTTCATTAACCTTAGCTAGTTCCTAACCCTAACTAGATGCTAACTTTTCTCTAGCTAATTACCTAACCTCATAACTAGAAGCTGAGTCTAACTAGAGTCTAATCCCTAACACTATAATGCCTCTGCTCCCTTAGCTCCTTTGAAAAATAAGGTGAACTCTAATTAGTGTCTCTGTATTTTTACCCTCTGTCCTGAGAATGGAGGCTTGAGCCGCAGCAGAAGGATGAGCAGGGCTGAAGGAGAAGGAGGGAAGGGTTTTTTGGTGATTAAGGCAGAAGATTGGCACGGAGGAGGCTTTGACTCCTGTTCTTGCCTCTGCCACAGTCTTCCCTCCGTGACCTTGGGCAAATTGCTTCACCTCTACCTCAGTTTCCCCGTGTGTAAAGCAGGATCATAACTCTGCTGCTCCTCCCCAGGGGAGAGGAGAGGGTGAGAGGCTGATATTTGTCATTTAATGTGCTCTACAGCCCTGGCTGGGAGAGCTGCAGTGGCAGCAGTGTCACCACTGCAGCGGAGCTCGTGCATCTCTCCCCGGGGAGAGGCAAATCCTGGCACTGCGGGGTCTGCCCTGTTCTCAGGATTGGGGTAAAAACCCACCAGCTAAACCCCCTTCTTTGATAAGCTTTGAATGCCACCGTGAGCAAAAGGACCTGCCGTGTTTTCAAAGGAAGATGGTTTGGTTGCAGCCTCAGGAGGTCAGGTGGGGGACAGGGGTGTCCCTCCGAGCCGGGAGCCCTGCCCGAGGCTGGGCACTGACAGGCAGCAGGAGGGGCTTGGAATAAAACCACCCGAGGGAGAGGCAGCCAGCAGGCCGGAGCAGCAGGGCTCTGCTGTCCACGCAGCCCCTCCTGGCCGGTGTCAGGGCGGCTCCAGGGCCGGGCAGGGGGTACCAGGCAGCCCTGGCTCCTCTCCGTGCCCAGATCTGCCTCAGCCCCTGTGCGGAGCCCCGAGGGATGGCCGGAGGTCCCGGGCAGGACACGCACTGAGCTCCTCACGCGTCTGCGCCGAGAGCTGAAGTGTGGAGCTGGGGATTTGCTGGCCAAGGTGGGATCAAACCTGCAGATTAACGTGGTGCAGGGTGCCCGTGTGTCCCTCTCCCTGCCTGGGCTGGCACAGCCCCGGTGCCAACCCTGTCCCCAGGAGCGGGGAAGGCAGATGCAGGGCCGTCCCGTGCTCAGTGAGTAGCAAACAGAGATGTTAGCTCAGAGCCTGAGGGGTTTCCTTACACTCCCACAACGAAATGGAGCCAGTCTCGAGCCCTCTGAAGCCAAGAGCCACAGAGGCTCTGCAGACAGCACTGGGCTGCTTAAAAGGACACCCCACCTAAAGTCCCCCAAGCCCTCTTCAGTGTCCTGTAATTTAAGATGAGACAGAGCAAGAAGTTTCCTACTGGGAACTGTCTTCCTTGACTCAGGTCCTTTTCCCACGGGCAGTGCAGGCGTTTGGGGTTTTGCAGTCATTTCACTCATTTTCTTTGTTTTCTTTGCAGAAGGTACACCGATCCGAGGTAAGACACCCCCAGCTCACTCACTCACCCACTCTCCAAACACTTCTCTCCACACAGATCCCGTTTCATTGCCCTGTGCTCAATACAGATTCGTGTTGTTGTTATGTTTTCTTGTCCTGCTTCACCTCTGGATATTTCTTTTTTATACCTGTCTTTATTTTATCTATGGTTATAATGTCCTTTTTTGTTTGCTGGGTGCACTTGGTAATACTGATACTGTTATTCTAATAACGCCTCCGGCTGCGCTGCCTCAGATTTATGGCAGAGTTTTAAGAGCTAATCTCTCCAGGACTATGAAGGACTGAAGTTTATCTCGAGCATTAAATGCTATCAAGGCTTGGTAAATACTTAGGACTTTCTCTTGATTGGTGCAAAGTGCTCCCGAGCTGCTGATGGTGATGAGAGTTTTGCAGTCCTTTGCTCGGGCAAATCCTCAGCACTCACCATCTCAGCGTCCTCGTTTGTTTGGCTCCAGAGCCTCTTCCCACTTCCTCCCCACTCTCTTACCCTTAGGTTTCTCTGGGAAAGATCCACGGTAAGTAGCTTCTGCACTGTCTCTTTAATGGAGTCAAAAATTGACCTCAAGCTGAAAGGCAGGAGGAATTGGGTGTGCACCCCTTGGAAGAGCCTGCTTTGATTTTATCTCCACTGGCACATTTAAAATTCCGTAATTCTCTGCTGGTAAAAGCAACAGGAGGTGCAGTAGGTGAGATTTACGTTTTCACACATCGTCTCTGCTGGCCTCTGACAGGTGCTGAACACTCCTCACCCTCTCTGCAGCCTCATTTCTGCCACTGCCTTGACCGGCAGGGGTGAGGAGTGGGCAGGGCGGGAGGGATGAGCCCCTGTTCCCCAGGGAAAGCTGCCCACTGCAGTCCTTGGTTCCCTTCCTGCTCTGGAGTGGGCTTCGTCTCCCCTGGGTACTCTCAGACCAGTGACGCTCATGGCCAGCACAGGAAATGGATCTGGAACCAGTGGAAACAACCCACAGATCTGTCCAAATCAACAGAGATTTCTGGGAAAACTCACCAGCCAGCTTTCCACCCAAGTGGAGCCCTCCAACAGCAGAGCTGGAGCTGTAATTCCATATGAAATATGCTCAGCTGGGTGCTCGGTGGGAAGCTCCAGCCACTTTGGGGTTTAACTCTTGTTGTGCTGAAATACCCGCAGATCCTTTCGGAATGGGTTTTGTTTGGTTTACTGGCCTGGGTGGGGGTTTGGGGGGGTTTAATTCCCTCTGTTCTGCCTTTGGGAGCTCCCAGGCACAGGGAGAATTGCACTCACACCCCAGCCCTGTCCCAAACCCTCTCGCAGCCCCACGTCCCCCCACCAGCATCGCTCCCACCCTCGCACACGCAGAGGAACGTGAGCTCTGTGTCCTCTGTGAACACACGGCTTTTTCCTTCCTGAAAAGGCTGGATCTGCAACCAACAATGATCTCATTTGCACTCCTCTCACTTAAGATTTTATCAATACTATTACGCTGGGCTGGAATTGTTTGGTTTTCGTATTTAGGTGGGTTTTTTTTCCAGAGATGGGAGTTAAGAATCTTACCACATGTGAGCTCTGTCCATATCTGTAGTATAATCATGTACTCCTAATACATAAAACATTTGAGAGCCTGTTGAATTATTTATGTAGTATGTATTTTAACTGGAGTTTTGCAGGGATGAAGCCTTCTGAGGTAAATGAGGCAATTTTCTTCCATGTAGTTCCATGCTGCATCTCTCTGCATATTTGCTGACAGGAATCTTTAGTTTGGGCTCTGGGTATATTCTTGTAGCCTGCAATAATATACAAGTTTAAGAAAAGCCTTAATCCTTTCGGCCCAGATGATGTAAACCATGCAGGCAATTTTGAAGTTCCAATGCAGTATTTACAGGGTTTTCCCTGGGGAATATTTACTCTCACTAAGGTGCTTTTCACGGGGGCTCTTATCTCCCGTAGGCTTCCTGAGGAGCACGTATTGGGCACGAAACAAAGGCAGCGGTGATAGAAATTCCCCAGGCAGTGGGTGACAAAGCCTTTCACTTTTATGGTCACCGCTTCAAATTGAGCAAGGGAAAGTCAACTGCCTGCTGATGGATTTCTGGGGATCACAGTAATATGGATTATTGAGGCTGATTTCGGGAGTTCTGGTGCAGAACGCCTGCATTGCAGAAGCCACAAAACTCGGCGCTTTTGCTGATGAGTTGAGGACAAAGAGCAGCACCGACTGCCGGGGGGGGTTGAATGTTCTCCCGGTGCCGTGCCCGCGTGCATTCCCAGCCCGTGTCCGTGCGCCGGGGGAGGAACGGGCGGAACCGCGGGGCTGCTGCCCGGCCGCAGAGCCAGCAGAGCCGTGACCATGTGTCTGTGCTGCCGTCTCTTCTCCCCTCGCAGGTGGGCTGCAGATCGAGAGCAGCGAGGAGACGGACCAGGGCAAGTACGAGTGCGTGGCCAGCAACAGCGCCGGGGTGCGCTACTCGTCCCCCGCTAACCTTTACGTGAGAGGTAGGGAGCTCACAACAGCGGCTCACTGGCACTCACCCTCCTCCCGGACCCTCCTCCCGGAGCCCCCCGGAGCCCCCCGGCCCCCTCCCGGTCAGGGCATCCCCGACACGCGGCAGGGCTGCCTCGCCCACGGCCCGGGGGTGCACCCAAAATCTGCCGGGCTCAGAGCCCGCGGGGAGTGAGCCCCTCTGGCTTAGAGAGGCCACAGTTCCCCTTCTCCCAAAGCATCCCTGCTCTCTGGGGATGCTCCGCCGGGGAGTGAGCCCCTCTGGCTTAGAGAGGCCACAGTTCCCCTTCTCCCAAAGCATCCCCGCTCTCTGGGGATGCTCCGCCGGGGAGCGAGCCCCTCTGGCTTAGAGAGGCCACAGTTCCCCTTCTCCCAAAGCATCCCCGCTCTCTGGGGATGCTCCGCCGGGGAGTGAGCCCCTCTGGCTTAGAGAGGCCACAGTTCCCCTTCTCCCAAAGCAGCCCCGCTCTCTGGGGATGCTCCGCCTGGGAGTGAGCCCCTCTGGCTTAGAGAGGCCACAGTTCCCCTTCTCCCAAAGCAGCCCCGCTCTCTGGGAGCGGGGAGGGTCCTCTCCGGCTGCCGTGGGTGTGAGAGGAGGGGAGGACCCTCTCAGCCCCCGGCACGGAGCTCAGTGTCCCCGCACTGTCACTGCTCCCTCAGCCCCGGCTGCTTTTCCCTCTGCCAGCAGTAATTTGTCCCCGGTGCCTTGGGCACAAAGGCTGGGGACACCGGCAGCCATCCCTGCCTCAGTGACAGTGACACCCCTGCCTCAGTCACCCCCAGGGGGGGACAGGTGACAGGGGATGGGCTCCCCGCCCATGTCTCCCACCCCGTGGGCCAACAGCCTCTCCACTTCCTCTTATTTTAATCTCTCTGACCTGTAATATTTTGCGTGTAGCTTTGGTTTAACATCTTTCCACAGCAAAAGCCCTTTTGGTAATGAGAGAGCAGGGCTGGTCCTTCTCGATTTAAAAAAAAAAAAAAAAAAAAAAGGAAAAATACCGTTGGGAGGAAAAAAGAAAAGTTACATCCCGGCAAAGTGTTCCCATTTCCATCCCATCGACAGAGGAGGCGCCTCCCACCTACACTCACGTTAATCTGCAGTCCAATGCAGAGCCATGCTCCTGTGTGCACTCCTTTCTCTCTCTCTTTCTCTCTCTCTCTCGTGTCTCACGCTCACTAAATCACATGCACATGGAGAGAAGGCTTTTAATAATTTAATGTTTCCAAGCTAAATTTTTAAATAGCCTTTTGTGGCCAGCTGGAAAATTGCGTTTGAAATTTGCCCTGTCGCCTGGGCCCCGAAATTCCGCTTTTGGGAACGTAAATCTGGATCTGATACTAATTCAGGGCTGAATCCATTGCAGACAGCTTAGCTGGAATGGTTTGGGTTCTTTTTTTTTAAAAAAAAAAAAAAAAAACAACCTAAAAAGAAAAGAAACAGGAAAAAGTGGGGATTTTTCATTATTGTTTTGTTTATAAATTTCCTCTACTTTTCTGGCCACTCGGAAACTGCCCGGGAGACAAAGGTTGTAACACGGTGTTGTCTCCACACCTGGATGAGGGGGCTCCAGGTGAAATTCCTGTTCCCATAGCCCAGTGTGCACCTGGGGCTGCCTGCAAACCAGCACTGACAGAGTGCAGAGAGCAGCGTGTGCCAGCTCGGCCTGTGGTCTGGGTGTTTTTCATGCTGTTTAATTCCTTGTTTCTTGTGTGTTAATATCGTGGAAAGGTAACAAATTTCTGAAATGGATTTGCTTTGGTGGGTGGGAGAGTTCATGCACATTTTTCTTCCCGTTTTTTTTTTTTTTGTTGTTTTAAAAGAGTCTCGAGCACTCTTGTGTTTCCAATTGACTTGTTTCTCCCATAACATGCTTGTCTCTATAGACCACCTGGGATAGGAGTTGTAAGTTTGAACATTGCAAGGAAAATGGTTTGGTTTGGTTTTGCTTTTCTTTTCCTTCTTCTAATTATTTCTTTTTTTCCTTATTCAGTCCCATGGTGGAGGCAGAGTGAGCAGGGCTGGGTTGGGGCTGGGGGGACCTGCCCGGGGCTGCTCCGCTGCCCTTCTCCGAGGAGCACAAGGACTGCAGGGAGGGAGAATCCTGCCTGGGCTCAGACCCCTCAGGGGGCTGACTCTGCGCCAGGATTGCTCCCAGCCCGGCCTCCCTGCGGAGCTTGGTTGGGCTGAAAGGGATGGGAGGGGGAGCGTTAGGAAGGCAGGAAAGAGGGTCGTTACTATCTTCATTTTTTTTTTCCTTTCTTTTTATTTTGGTTAAGAGAAAAAAAAATCAATCAATTTGCAGCTGACAGCCTTGAGAAGGCCTTTTTTTACTCTCTCTGTGTTTCCCCTATTTTTCTCTTCTCCTCATGTCATTGTGTTCCGCATCAAACCCCCTTAACATCCCTCAGAGCTACGAGAAGGTTGGTGTGGTTTTTTTCTTTTTTACTTTCTTTACCCACATTTTTACATTCGTAAGAGAAAAAAAAAAATATGAAAAAAAAATTTAAAAAATGAAAAAGAGAAAAAGCAAGAAATCTTTAAGATGAGCGAGACCCGCGCGTTCCCGGGTCTCTCGGAGATGAGTTGAGTTGCATTGTGGGCCTCTCTATGCATCCTTTGGTAATGTTGCTGAGTTCTTGCACTTTTTTGTCGTCATGGTTACCTTGCCGTTTGGACATTGGGCCTGATGCATGATAGGAGAATGTAACAATCTTCTTTGCATGCCACTTTTTAAATTAATTATGAGTTATTTTTTCGATATATAAATATGTATAATTTCTTTTCGTTATACGATTCTGGTTTCTTTGAAGTGGATTTACTCTTACTTTCCAAATTTTTGGTTCTGTTGGGTTTTTTGCTTTCTCTTGATTTCCCGTTTCTGTTTTGATTGGTTATGCTGTGCTGTAGTTTATTCCAAACGCATTGTGAGAAGCCAGTGTTCCTGCCCACCCGGTGGTAACTGAACTCCTCAATCCCTCCAGGAGGAAAGGAGTCACACAGCTCTAACGCCTGTCCATGGAAGCCCTGCTATTTGGGACAAGCCTTTGTTTTGGGGGAGGGAGGGATCTGGGAAGTGGAAAAGATGGTGAGAACCCAGGGGGTCATTCCAAGAGTCAGAGCAGCCCCTGGGTCACGTTATTGCTCATTTGTTTCTTGAGGTGTGCATCTTGTTCCGCCTCCTGCGCACAAAGAAAAGCCCTGACCCTGCTCCGAGGGCGTCCCCAGCCATGGGAACTCGCCCGCTGGTCACTGCCCAGTTCCCCCAGTAACGCCAGGAGCCGCCGGCCCGGTTCCCCCAGTAACCCCAGGAGCTGCCGGCCCGGTTCCCCCAGTAACCCCGGGAGCTGCCGGCCCGGTTCCCCCCAGTAACCCCAGGAGCTGCCGGCCCGGTTCCCCCAGTAACCCCGGGAGCTGCCGGCCCGGTTCCCCCCAGTAACCCCGGGAGCTGCCGGCCCGGTTCCCCCCAGTAACCCCGGGGGCTGCCGGCCCGGTTCCCCCCAGTAACCCCGGGAGCTGCCGGCCCGGTTCCCCCAGTAACCCCAGGAGCTGCCGGCCCAGTTCCCCCCAGTAACCCCAGGAGCTGCCGGCCCGGTTCCCCCAGTAACCCCGGGGGCTGCCGGCCCAGTTCCCCCCAGTAACCCCAGGAGCTGCCGGCCCGGTTCCCCCCAGTAACCCCAGGAGCTGCCGGCCCGGTTCCCCCAGTAACCCCGGGGGCTGCCGGCCCAGTTCCCCCCAGTAACCCCGGGAGCTGCCGGCCCGGTTCCCCCCAGTAACCCCAGGAGCTGCCGGCCCAGTTCCCTCCAGTAACCCCAGGAGCTGCCGGCCCAGTTCCCTCCAGTAACCCCAGGAGCTGCCGGCCCGGTTCCCCCCAGTAACCCCAGGAGCTGCCGGCCCAGTTCCCTCCAGTAACCCCAGGAGCTGCCGGCCCGGTTCCCCCCAGTAACCCCGGGAGCTGCCGGCCCGGTTCCCCCAGTAACCCCAGGAGCTGCCGGCCCGGTTCCCCCCAGTAACCCCAGGAGCTGCCGGCCCAGTTCCCTCCAGTAACCCCAGGAGCTGCCGGCCCGGTTCCCCCCAGTAACCCCGGGAGCTGCCGGCCCGGTTCCCCCAGTAACCCCAGGAGCCGCCGGCCCGGTTCCCCCCAGTAACCCCAGGAGCTGCCGGCCCGGTTCCCTCCAGTAACCCCGGGGGCTGCCGGCCCAGTTCCCCCCAGTAACCCCGGGGACAGGGGCTGCCAGCCCAGCGTGGCACTGACAGAGCGTCCTGCTGTTCCCAAATCCAGGAGCGCCCGGAGAGCCGCAGCTCAGGCAGAGCCCCAGCTCAGGCAGAGCCCCAGCTCAGGCACAGCCCCAGCTCAGGCAGAGCCGCAGCTCAGGCAGAGCCCGGCACGTCCCCTGGAGGAGCCGACCCCTCGTCCTGGCCGTGCGGGGAGGGCAGGGCAGCCGGGCAGCTGCCTCCTGGCTCTGCCCCTCCCCGTAGTCCCGCTCCCCTCCCGGTGATTTACCCTTCGCTGCCTGCTGCAGGCGCCGCCCGAGCCGGCCGGGCACAGGGCAGAGGCTCCGTCCTAAAGGAGCGTGGGAGGAGAATGCAGCTGTGCCGGCGCTGGAACAGTGCTGGCGCACATCTGGCAGCTGCAGCCATTGCAAAACAGCAGCCGGCAATCCGGCGGGTGACATTGGAGCTGAAAAATGCCTCTTTTCCCTCTTCTCACGTCCCTGTTTACCCCGCAGAAGCTCCTGCTGCCTCCCATGTGAGCACCCCGGCGGGTGAGACGCATGGGAGAGTGCCCAGGGGTGTGCAGTGTGTCAGTGGTGCCAGTGGTGCTTGGTGCTTTCCCTGTGCAGAGCCGAATGCCAGCCCCTTCCCCGGGAATGCCTTTCCCTCCGCCCCTCAGCCCTCACCTCGATCAGCTGCCAAAGGAGCGGCTTTCCTAGGGCACAGGTATTAAAGCTGTGTGATTTTTTTGAGAAATCCAGTGCAGTATTGACACAGTTATCTGTCTCTCTCTTTCTCTCTCTCTCTCTTTCTCTCTGTCTGTCCTTCTCTTTTTTTCTTAAAATGCTGAGATTTCAGTGCTCGGACCCTCAGTGCTGGTATTCTCCCCTCCCCTTCCGAGTCTCCCCCCTCCCCGCAGGAACCAGGGTACCCCTCCCAAATGCTGCGCTCTTGAGAATTCTCCGGGAAGAGACCAGCTCTGGCTCTTCTGACTTGGATGCTAACAATAGCCAAAAAACATCCCCCAGTCCCAAGGCTCTTTTTAAAGAAAAAAAAAAAAAAAGAAAAGAAAAGAAAATAAAAGAAAATGCTTGTTCTATAAAAAAAAAAAAAAAGGAATAGCATTTGAAACGAGGTTTTCCCATCTCACCTCCCTCCTGCCTAGGACTAAAAGGTAATAATCACTCCTAATTACAGGATTTTCCTTCATGACTAGGAGTTTGAGTTTCAGGATTTAGGTGCAATTAAAAAGGGATTTATACACCATTATTTTTTATTTGTTTATTTTCTCGTTTATAAAGTATTTCTAACATGGCCAAACTGCACTGCTGCTGCTAAGAATCTCTTGTGATCTGAGAAGGCTTGAGGATTAAATTCTTCCTTGAGAGCCAATAAAAATAATAATAATGATAATGACACCAACAACAATAAACTAAAGCTAAATGGGATGAAATCATGATAGGCTGGAATGACACTGGGAGAGGAAATGAGACTCGATACCTGGCTAGAGGAGGTTGTGGGCTTTGTTAAAGTTGTCTCTGGACCTGGTCCAGTGGAAGGTGTCCTGTGGGAACAGGATGGGCTTTAAGGTCCTCCCAACCCAAACCATGGGCACGGTCTTAATTTATTGGTGAAGGGTTCGCCCCGTGTGTTTTAATAGGTCAGATAACGCCATGGGCCAGAATAACACAGTGCTGA
This sequence comes from Chamaea fasciata, assembly GCF_029207755.1. Classification (NCBI taxonomy): domain Eukaryota; kingdom Metazoa; phylum Chordata; class Aves; order Passeriformes; family Sylviidae; genus Chamaea; species Chamaea fasciata. The sequence continues at coordinate 5,206,412 of NW_027094113.1, read as the reverse complement.
CAGGGGCTGCCCAAGGCCAGAGGCAGAAGCGTCTTTGTGGAGACCACAAACCGGGCCAGGAGCAGGTGAGGGGACCTCTGCCACCAGCCCAGGTGTGACTGAGGCCGTTCAGGCTGAGCCGCCTGTCCAGGGGTCACCTGTGGTCGGTGGAAAGACAGATGCAGTTCTAGGGGAGAGTCAGCACCTCCTGGTTTTAGGGGAGCCACACGGCTCACCCGGCTTTCTAAAGTCTCCTTGGATGCTTCTCTGTATCCCTAGGGATGCCAGTGGCATCAAACCTGTGGCCCATAGTGATTGCAGGAAAGGATGGATCCAAAATCCTGCAAACCAAGAGCTGTCTGCCCACGGCGGGGTTTGAGAGGCTGCCCCACCCCTGGCAGTGTCCAGGGCCAGGCTGGACGGGGCTGGGACAGCGGGAGGGCTCCCTGTGCATGGCAGGGCTGGCACTGGATGGGCTTTAAGGTCCCTCCAGCCCAAAGCACTCTGTGGAGTTTTTGTCTGTAACCAGGGACCACCCGGGGGCTCAGCCCTTACCCCAGTGAGGGGACGTGTCCCCCCAGCCAGGACCTGTGTCCCCCCCAGCCAGGACCTTGTGTCCCCCCAGCCAGGACCTGTGTCCCCCCAGCCAGGACCTGTGTCCCCCCAGCCAGGACCTGTGTCCCCCCAGCCAGGACCTGGTCCCCCCCAGACAGGACCTGTGTCCCCCCAGACAGGACCCTGTGTCCCCCCAGCCAGGACCTGTGTCCCCCCAGCCAGGACTTGTGTCCCCCCAGCCAGGACCTGTGTCCCCCCAGACAGGACCCTGTGTCCCCCCCAGCCAGGACCTGTGTCCCCCCAGCCAGGACCTGTGTCCCCCCAGCCAGGACCTGTTGCCAGAGCTGTTTTTCCCCGGGAAACAGAGCACTTTGCAGCTCTCCTCTTTAATCTGGGGGGCTGCAGGGCCACCGGGATCGCTCAGGTTTGACCCCAAAACGCAGCTGCTGGCTGGCCTGGAGCCCTGGTGCTGTGTCGGGACCCCGTGTCCCTGTGCTCCTCCGTGTCCCAGGGGTTAGGAGGGAGGATTTGTGCCTCGGATACCCCGAGGGCGCAGAGCTGCTGCTGCCGCAGACGTTGTCGTGGTTGAATTTAGCAGAATCAAGAATTTCCCCCTTTTTCACCCACTGGGGCCCTGCTGGGAGGTAGAAGAGGGAGCTGGGATGCTGCAGGGATAATCCTCCCTGCTCCGTGCTCCCGCTTCTTGTGGCTCTGCTCTTTGCCAGCCCAGGGAGCTGAAAATGGCTCAGCAGGCATTTAGAGCAGCCCGGTGCCTGCCTCTGCTGTGTGTCACCATCAGCACAAGCTTTGTCACCCCGAGCCAGGTTCTGCAGCCCAGGCCCTGCTGAGAACATTCCCAGCAGCTCCCAAGGCTCTCTGGAAAACCTCAGCTCGTCGAGAGACCAAAGTTGAAACCAGGCCAGGGCAAAACATGGAAGAGCTGAACTAGTGGAAATCAATTAAAATAAAACCCACAGAAAGGGCAGGGATAGTGTGCCGAGCACCTCAGGAAATAAAGCTTCAAAATAGATTAAAATGTGACTAATTTAAGCAATAATTTAGCCTGTAGCCTGGGTTAAGTTTGGCTCATGAGTAATTTGACCATCAGAGCAGAGCTGCTGGTCGGTTCCAGGTGGAGCCTTTGCTGAGCTTTTCCCTCTCAGTCCCCATTTAGAGGTTGAAGGAAATAACTCCACATGCACTAGAGATTTAACAAATAGCCACAAGGTCAAAACAGTCACTGGCATTTTAAACTGTAGGAATTTTAATACCTCCTTAGACTAGATTGATAAATTCTTTAATGGAGAAGGAGGGAGGCAGAACCACCCCTGGGCTGTACAGCTGCCTCTGCAGTGCCCAGTTCCCAGGTGCTGAAATTGAGGGATGGAGAGCTCTGGGATGATTTTTTAAGGGTTATTTTGGCACTTCTGTGGGTGGGGGAGCGCCCTGTCCATGTTTGGGGTGTCCTCAGCTCTGAAATTCTAGTTCCAAACCGAACAAAGCAAACAAAAACTTCACTGTGTTTCTGCAGAAGGATTTCTCAAGGGTATCAGGAAATGGAAATGGATACAAAAAGCCACCCCCCAAAAAAAACAAACAAACAAACAAAAAAAATCCAAACTGTGTATATATCGATGTATATACATGACTATCTCTCTATAGAGGGCACTTTGCAGGAACACTGTGCTGTACTGATCTCGAAATCTCTGCCTGCCTGTGTCTCTTACACCTTTTGCATCGCTGTTCTCTTTGTTTTAGGGGAAAAAATTAGATTACACCTTGTCAAATTAAAATAACAAAAACTAAACCAGTCAAGTCTGTGTTTAAAATTACAGAGCTGCTTGAGAAACAATTGGATTCTGATTATTTTCTGTTCAATCCTGTAAAAAACAACAGAAAAAGAAAATTGCAAAAGACCAGAGATGTTCAGCCAGCCTGTCGCTCAGCTAATGTGGTTTTTTTTAAGTGAAAAGTAACAATTATTGGGAAGGTAATGGATTTCCTCCAGACCAAATCCAAGCCTTGGTCTCATTCTTTATTTATCTACCTACTTACGCATTTATTTTATTTGCTGTGAAGGAAATGAGGAAGGAGATGGGCAGGAGGAGGGAAGCTTCAGAGGTCGGAAATCCAAACCCCAGGGAGGTCTCGCCCCAGGGGATGAGGCTGGAATTGGGACGGGGCAGGGAGGAGGCAGAGGCGGCTGCACGGACCCGCAGGGCCAGGGACACACCACCTTTGGGAGGGGAGGACAGGTGTAATCTAAGCTTCACTAATAACGTAGAGGCTGCACATTATTTTGGCACCCTTTCCCCTACCCCTCCTCATTTTGGAGCAAGACGGAATGACTCCTGTCTCCCCAAAATGGCCAATAATGTCCGCCTTCTCACCTCATTTGGAGCAGCAGCTTGCTGAGTGTCAAAATGTTTAATACCATTTGGTTTTGTTTGGTGCTTTCAACCAGTCACTTCACTTTCTTTCGTTTCCTTTTTCGATTGATTTCTTCTTTAAGGTATAAGATGCGTTTCTCTTTGAGTTGGTTTAATGTGAATCGGGGTTTGAAGTGACATGTTCTTGTCCAGGACATTCTCCTTTCCCCACCTCGCTCCTCCTCCAACATTCTTTCTCTCTGAGATAATCTGGAAGGGGCTTTAAAAGAGCAGCTGGTGGGGTTCCTCAGCACAAACTGGTGGGTCCTCGGGTTTCTCTCATTAGCAGCACCATGGGAACACATTTTAAGGAAGGATTCTGGTGTTGCAAAAGCCAGCCCTGGATCTCCCAGTGTCTCTCCCCATCAGCTCTGGAAATCTGGCAAAAACACCTCCCGCCTTGTGGACCCCGAGTGGTGGTGGGGAACCTGAGCCGTGCTGATTGGGACCAAAAAAGCCAAAAATGCCACTCACAGAACACAAACTGGGTCAACCTCTGCCTCCGTGAGCAGCAACAAAACCAATTGGCTTCCCAAGGGTGTGAAAAGTTATGGATCTGTTCTGCTTCTAAAAAAGAGCACAATTTGGGGTGCAGATTTGCAGTGTGAAATGCTTGTCCAACAATTAAACAGACTCATAACTAACTGCACTTAAGAAATTCTCCTGTGCCTCTGAAATGGCTTCTCTGCACTGAAATAATTTAATTGCATCCCAAACACCCAGCTCCAGTCCTGGAATCTGGTTCTGTCCGTAACAAGCTGTATCCTTGTTTGAAAAAAAGCTCCTGAGAGTTTTTTGGCCATGGACAATGTCTGTTTGTGTGTGCCTGCTTGTGTGTGTCTGTGGGGAGCTGTTGCACATGGAGCATGCACATCCGTGTACGCATGCAGGGTCTGGCAAAGCTGTCCTGGGAACCAAACAGCCCCGGAACTCAGGGAAGGTCCTTCTTGAACCAGAAACTGGGAAAAGTGTTGTTAGACAAGTGTTTGTAAAGCAGAGCCCTGACTGCCCCCTCCCAAGGTTTCCTTCCCAGAGAGGGAGTTTTGTTCTTCCCGATCCTTTCAAAGCCTTGGATAGCAAAAATGGAAGGAATCTCTTCACCCGATTTTTTTTTTTCTTGTGAAAGTCCCCTCCTTCAGCTGCCGTGGAGCTGGACCCAGGGCTGCAATTGGTCTTGATTCCATCTCCAGCTTCCTTTCCACCACGGCTCTCCTCCTCCTCCTGGGCCTTGACCTAAAGGCTGACCCAGAGATTCTCAGCTTGACAGATTCCCTGTCTCCAGCCAAATGCAAATGTCGCAGCAATTAAAATAAACGGCAGCCTGGTGGCTCTGGGTAGCCAGAGAGGAACCCTGTGCCCACTGCGGTTGTCACAGCCCTGAGCCATCGCAGGGCTGTATCCGGGGGACTCTCTGAGGTCCCCAACATTTACCTGGAGTTCCTTTCCCGTCCTAGATCAGTGTGTGGATGTTGGTATAGCTGTGCACGCAGGAGAGTCCAGTTTTTTTTAAACCAGGATGCACCAAGGAAGTGCCGCTGCCTGTTTTGGGCTGGTGTCAGCCCCAGTCCAAATTCTCCCTCCTTGTGGAAGGGGTGGTGCTGAGGGCTGGCACCCAGAGGTGCTGGCTGCTTCCCTTGGAGGGTGACAAATGCCACGAAACCAGCCCAGAGAAAGGGTCCCTGAGCCCCCAGGGCTGACCTGCACCCCCGGGAGCTGTCAGGAGGAGGGCAGGGCTGCTCTGCACCTTTTTGGGATCGTGCTCTGAGCAGCCCCTGAGCTTGTGTTTTGTGAGTGGATTTCTCCTTCCCTGCCCAAAACCACAGCCAGGAACAGTCGGTTCCCTTCAGACTCCGATTCTCAGCACTCCGCCCTACATCAGATGATGCTTTTCAGTTATTAAATTCTGGTTTGTTCTTTCTTTTTCTTTTCTTTTCTTTGTTTTTCTTTTTTTTTTTCCCTTTCTCTTTCAGTTGGGTTTCATTTCTTTGCGATTAGCTTCGGTTTGGATTAATTGTCTTGTTCTGTTCCCATGACAACTCAGTGTTTGCATCCCACCTGCCGTTGTTTGTTGCTGTTGATGCTGTTTGCTGACCGGATCTTGTCCGGATGTGTCTCCCCATTCCTCCTCGCCTTTCCCACCTTGCCTCCCCTCTCCAGAAGGTCACCAGCCCCCCCCTCAGAAGAGTCATCCCCACCCCAGATCTGTCTGCATGTTGACCCCACTCGTTTCTTTCCGAGTTCTCTCCATCTTGTCTCAGACTGTGACAGGTGTGGTTTCCACCTGGCTCCATTTTCTGCGGTGTGGTCCCTCTGGAAGCAGTGGGAAGCAGGATGGAGTAGGGAGCAGGGCTGTACCCTCGTGCCTAGGGCTGGGTGTTCACCATAGTGGCAGGAGGGAGCAGGGAGCGGGTTGCCTGAGGTGGAACAAACACCGTGGTACCTCCCTACACCTTTCTGCAGGTAGAAAATCATCTCCTGGTGTCAGTGGCCAGGTGAGTTTGCAGCCCCTCCCTCGCCATCCCCACCCCTGTCCCAGCTGAGGGCATGCTCCCCGTTGTTCCCTCTGCAAATCCGTGCATGCAGGAATTCCCCCGTGCCACCTCTGAGCTCCTGCCGCCCAGTCTGGAAGTGTTCCCTTCCTCGCCTCCCGGTGCTGCTTCCTGGCTACTGGATCCCACAGAAAAGGCTCCGACAGCCCGGTGGGGAGAGCAGAGCTCCCTGTGACACTGTCCCCTGTCCCCGTGCAGGGGCTGCAGGAGGCTTTTGTTTGCCAAAGCCCCACTAAACAGCAAAGAGCCCCTTTCTCTCCGGGCAGTGCCCTTCCCCTTGGAAAGATCCCCAAAGCCGGAAGGTGAACACTGGAAGCCCCAAGACTGTTCCAGGGGACATCTGAAGACACCGGGAGGGACAATGGCAGGCTCAGCTCTGCTGTGCTCTGCTTTGGCATGAGGCAAGGCCACCAAGCTTTGGAGAGGTTGTGCCGAGGTTACCTGGGGGCAGACGGCAGGACAGGCAGTTCTCAGCCCGCCAGACCCTCCTGGCCCCTCGCCCACCCTGCCTGTGGCAGTCCCTGCATGGCTGTCCCTGAAGCTGGAGGAATCCTGCACTCCTGCTGCGGTTCCCGCGTTTTCCCCGGGTCCTGCGTCCTTTTGTCTTTCTTGTGGGATGAGACCCTGCCCTCAGCCCCCTCCCTGGGCCCTCTCTGATCCACACACGTTCTCCTCTGTCCGTTCCCCTGCTTCCCCCCCGAGGAAGGGCCCCCAGCATCCCTCCAGCCAGCCCAGGTAGCTCAGAAAATGGAGCCAAGGAAACCACAGCCTCCCCTTTGCGTCCATGTTCTTCCTGTGTAAGGTCTGGAAGCTGCATCCACCTCTCTGCTAAGGAGATGCACAGAACATGTCACTGTTTTCTCAACGTTAAAAGTTTCATTACCTTGTTTTTCTTATTAATTCTATTCTATTTATTATTCCGCCAGGGCTGAGATGTGACAATGTGAGCCACCACATTGAGTCACATCAGCTAGAAAAAGTATGCAGCATTAAAGTGGGTTTCCCCCTCCCCTCCCTTTCTCTTTCTCTTCTTTCTCCCTTCCCCTCTTGTTCTCCTTCTCCTGGTCTTCCTTCCTCTCTCTGTCGCTCACTTTCTATCCAGTATCCATGTGGGCATTTGCTGCCGCCCAGAAATTATATTTCTCTGCATTTTCCTCTCTCCTTCTCTCTCTTTCTCTCTCTCTCTCTCTCTCTGTCTCTCTTTTTTACCTATTTTGCATGATGTTTGTGACTCTGAGAGCTGCATCTATCGATGGAACCGTGTCAGATCTTAAAGAGGCTTCGTTAGGGTTTCTATACCCGAAAACCACAAAAATTTCATTAGAGTTTCTCATCTTTTCCACACTCTCTCTCGCTCCAGGGGGGCTGTGTTCCCCTGGACGCTTCTCACACGCAGACACCGACTAAATTCTGTCCCACTCCGGGGCCTCCCTCTCCTCCCTCGTTTATCCCTTTGCCTTTCGCCTCTCCAGTGGAGCGTCTGGAATCTGGGGATGCGACACTTCTCTCTTTGTTGAATTCTCTGGGTCCAACAAGGCAAAACGTTGAGAAGTTTCCATCTCCGTCCCAAGCTTCTCCTGGCCCCCCACGCCACCTGTGCAGCAGCCCCGGGTGGGAGAGGGCCCCTCTCCGGAGGGGACCCCGCCGGGTGGTGGTGGCTGTCCCTCGGGACAAGGGGACGGGCTCAGAGCCCACTGGGACAGGGAGGAGCAGGTGCCCGGGGTGTGGAGCGGGGAGCTGGGGGCCCCAGCGGCCGCCGAGGAGAAGTTTGGGCGCTCGCCATGCCAGCTCTTGCCAGTAAAGATGAGAAATTGCTAATAAATTTTTGTGTATTTATCTGTGCTGTGATGGGTCTAATCTTGATCAATGGAACCCTGTTGCTATGAAATATCGCTTTTATGTCTATATTCTATATATTGTTTGTGAAGTACAAATTTATTTGGAGTTTATTTTTTTTTTGGTTTTTGGTTTTTGATTTTTTAATTTCTTTGGTTTTTTTGTTTCGTTTTTAATGAAGGAAGAAAATAAACGATGACAAACCCCATCTGTATTTAAATTATCTTTTATTCTTTTTTCTTTTTCTCCTTTCTTTTTCTTTCCTTTTTTTTTTTCCTCTTTGTTTTGTTTTTTTTTTTTGTTCGTTTGTTTTGGTTTGGTTTTTTCCGTTTTGTTTTTTTGTTACCTCTGTGCGTCTCGTCCACAGTTCGCCGTGTGGCCCCTCGCTTCTCCATCCTCCCTGTCAGCCATGAAATCATGCCCGGGGGCAACGTCAACATCACCTGCGTGGCCGTGGGGTCTCCCATGCCCTACGTGAAGTGGATGCAGGGAGCGGAGGACCTGACGCCCGAGGACGACATGCCCGTGGGCAGGAACGTGCTGGAGCTCACGGACGTCAAGGACTCGGCCAACTACACCTGCGTGGCCATGTCCAGCCTGGGGGTCATCGAGGCCGTGGCCCAGATCACGGTGAAATGTAAGGGATGGGAGCGGGGTGGGGCTGCACGTGTGGGAGGGGGCACGTGCTGGGGGCACGGCTGAGTGTCCCAGCATGAGGGCAGGGGACACCTGGGCACGTGTCCTGCCCGTGCATGGGAGCGGTGGTGGCACCTGTCACCAGAGTGGGAATGGCCCCTGGTTTGTGCCTGTGGCGTCGTGTGTCTGCACGGGGAGAGCCTGTGGCTGCCTGACCTGCACAGGGGACACGGTCCTGCATGTCCTGGTGCTTGTGCATGACTGGGATGTGTGTGTGCATGGCCAGGGACAGTCCCGCACGACTGGGATGCGTGTGCATGGATGGGGACAGTTCTGCATGTCCTGGGGCTCCTGCACGAGTGGGGTCTTTGCGCATGGATAGGGACACAGTTCTGCATGTCCTGGTGCTCCTGCATGAGCGGGATGTGTGTGTGTGCATGGGTAGGGGCAGTTCTGCATGTCCTGGTGCTCCTGCATGAGTGGGATATGTGTGTGTGTGCATGGGTAGGGGCAGCTCTGCATGTCCAGGTGTTCCTGCATGAGTGGAATGTGTGTGCATGGCCAGGGACACAGTTCTGCACGTCCAGGTGCTCCTGCATGACTGGGATTTATGTGTGTGCATGGCCAGGGACACAGTTCTGCACGTCCAGGTGCTCCTGCACAAGTGGGATGTGTGTGCATGGCCGGGAACACCGTGGCTGCATGGTGGGCACCTGGCTGCAGCAGTGTCAGTCCCTGTCCTTACCTGTGTGGACACGTGGAGCTCTGTGAGCTCGAGTGGCAGGACAGACGTGTGCACCGTGAGTGCCCCGTGCTGGGATCTGTGCATGTGTCCTGGGGATCCCACGCACAGGGAAACCCACAGTGGAGGGGAAGCTGGTGGCTGGAGACCTTCCCTGGCTTTAGGACACCTGAGCTGGTTGTTATGAAGAGAGCTGTGGCTCACATCCCCGCATGCTGTGTCTGTCCTGACGGATGAGGCTGACTGGGCACTGTGCAAGGAGCCCTGGATGGCTTGGAGCCTGCATGCCAGCCTGTTCCAAGGCCTGAGAGTCGGCCAAGGCCCTGAGGATCTCTGGCATGCGCAGCCTTGCAGTAGAGCTTAGTTCCAGCATCTTAGTGGCCGTTGTTGCCTCAGCAAGATGGGGAATAAGCCCGGCTTCCAGCTAGTGATTCCCAAGAGGAGCACGGGTGCCATCTTCAATCTATTCTGTCCTCAGCAGGGGAGTATTAAACCCAAGCAGGAACCCCTGAGGTTGGGTGAGTGTAGAGCTCTGTGTGAGCTGCTGTCTGCTCCAAGGACTGCGGCTGCCCGTGAGGGATCTGGGAGAGGCGGGGTGGGAAAGGACCGGCCGGTGGGGAGAGGAGGAGCACTTGGGAGTAAGGGAGGGATAAGGAAAACCAATCCTGTTGTATCAGGATCTGTCTGAGGAAGGTCTGACAGGAGAAATGAGTAGGGACTGGAGAATCTTGGCATGACACCCGTCCTGAGTGTCTGCACAGGCAGTGCCAGCAGAAGAATGCCTGGGGCTGGACTCAGGTCCTCTTTATTTTCCTGAGTATTTCCTTCCTTCCTTCCTTCCCTTTTTTCCCTGTCTTACCCTGTCAATCTGAAAAGCTGCTGTGTAGGGCAGATTGCTTCTGCTTCCAGCTCTCCCATCTCCTCACGTGGGGAATCTCGCCCTGCTGGCACCTTCTGTCTTTTGTAATTTTGTTCGGATCCTGTTCCCTGCTCTGTTCCCGTGTGTGAGCACCTGCGGCTCTCCCGGGCAGAAGGTGAAAGAAGTTTGAGCTTTACTGTGGTCAGGTCTAGAGAAGTTTGGCTTCAAGGCCAGGCTGGACAGGGCTTGGGCAGTGGAAGGTGTCCCTGCCCATGGCAGGGGTGGCACTGGACGGGCTTTAAGGCCCCTTTCAACCCAAACCATCCTGGGATTCCATGGTGAGAAGAGGTTGAAAAGGGAGGTTGAAAAGGGTCTAAAGTGTGCGGTGAGGGGAGCACACAGAGCTTGAGAACAGGCGGAGTTAGAACGTGTACCAGGCTCTGCAGGTGCAGCCCCCAGCGGGCTCCTGGGGGCTCCCTGGCTGAGGGAGAGGGGAGATGGGGATGAACACGGCCCTGTGGCTTGAGGGGAAGCCCTCCCAGCATTTCAGGGGATTTGCTGTGGAGAGCAGAGCCCGCCCTGTGCCGTTCCCTGCCTGCAGAGGCTCAGCAGAGCCGCGCAGGAGACGTGAGCACGTGCTGGGAAGGAGCTGCTCTCCCTCCCTGCCCCGGGAGCGGCGGATGTGCAGCTGAAGCCTGTGCCAATGATTCCAGATGTTTAGCTGAACACTTGGCCTTTGATGGAGCAGTTTGAGGAGGATTATAGAGTGGATAACTAGGTTCATCATATTGCAGCAGCACTTTCCTGAGCTGCCGGGCTTGGTGCTGTGCCTCCAGCTCCTGCAGCCCCAACCAGACCGATTAGGCGCCATTTCAGCACCTGTGGGGTTTTTTAAATGCCTGTTCTTCCTGATTCTCAGCACTCCCCAAGGCTCCTGGGACGCCAGTGGTGACAGAGACAACAGCAACGAGTATCACCATCACCTGGGACTCTGGCAATCCAGACCCCGTGTCCTACTATGTCATTGAGTACAAGTCCAAGAGCCAGGACGGGCCGTACCAGATCAAGGAGGACATCACCACCACGCGCTACAGCATCGGGGGGCTCAGCCCCAACTCCGAGTACGAGATCTGGGTCTCTGCAGTCAACAGCATCGGGCAGGGCCCTCCCAGTGAGTCGGTGGTCACCCGAACTGGGGAGCAAGCCCCCGCCAGCGCCCCCCGCAACGTGCAGGGCCGCATGCTGAGCAGCACCACCATGATCATCCAGTGGGAGGAACCGGTGGAGCCCAACGGGCAGATCCGGGGATACCGAGTCTATTACACCATGGAGCCCGACCAGCCCGTCAGCAACTGGCAGAAGCACAACGTGGACGACAGCCTGCTGACCACCGTGGGCAGCCTGCTGGAGGACGAGACCTACACCGTGAGAGTGCTGGCCTTCACCTCCGTGGGGGACGGGCCCCTGTCCGACCCCATCCAGGTTAAGACACAGCAAGGAGGTGAGCACCCCTGGGCGGGGGGAAGAGCTGCTGGTTGGATCTGGAGATTTAAATGTGATGTTGGGAAGGAATTATTTACTCGGAGGGTGGGCAGGCCCTGGCACAGGTGCCCACAGCAGCTGTGGCTGCCCCTGGATCCCTGGCAGTGCCCAAGGCCAGGCTGGATGGGGCTTGGAGCAGCCTGGGACAGTGGGAGGTGTCCCTGCCCATGGAACTGGATGAGCCTTATGGTCTCTTCCGACCCAAACCATTCCATGATTCCAAGTGTGTTTAACAGATGTAAAACTGCCCAGGCAGTGGTGACACTTTAACTCTCCCTGAAGTACCCAGGAACCACGTTGTCAGAGATGGGTGGGGAATGGGCCTTATGTGTTGAGCTGCAAACACAAGGTGTTTTATCGTGGGCTGTCACCCAGCACATTTTTGGCCTGGGGTATGGGAGGAAACCCTGTGTCCTCAATGGGCTGCTCACGGGCTTCCGTCCTCCAGAGTTTTGTAATACTGGGATTGATGGGAAGGGTTGTATTCTGCACTGCTGAGAAAGAGGCATTTGATCCACTGGGATTCTTCCATCTCCAGCAGCTCTGGACACGCTGGAGTCCTGCAGTGGGATGTAGCTCCACAGCTTTGGAGGCAGGACCTGCCCACGCTGCCGTGTGGCATTCTGCTGCTGACGTGCTCTTCCCACACAGGCTTTGAAGAAAACAGGGCAAGAGCCTCCTAATTAGCCAAGTTAATGTGGTTTCTCCTGTTTCTCATCTTGCCTCCCCTGCCCCGTCGGCTCCCTCCCCGTGCCAGTTCCCGGGCAGCCGATGAACTTCCGAGCGGAAGCCAAGACGGAGACCAGCATTGTGCTGTCGTGGAGCCCCCCGCGCCAGGAGATCATAGTGAAGTACGAGCTCCTCTACAAGGAAGGAGACCACAGCAAGGAGGTGAGCGCGAAGCGGAGCAGCCTTGGGGCTGAGGGGCTCCCCGTGCCCAGTGGGAGCGAGGGGAGCAGGGCAGGTGTCTCTGGGCAGGCCTCACCTCTGCTGCCTGTTGTTTGGGTTTATTTTCCTCTTCCTCCCCCCTCGCCCATCCCAGGTGCTGAAGAACTTCGAGCCCACGACCTCGTTCACGGTGGAAGGCCTGAAGCCCAACACTGAGTATGTCTTCCGGCTGGCCGCCCGCTCGGCCCTGGGGCTGGGGGCCTTCACCCCGGAGGTCCGAGAGCGCACCTTGCAGTCTAGTAGGTGTCTCTCCTTTCCCACCCTTCTCCAGTCAGGGAGCCAGAGATGGTGGGCACGGGGGTACGGAGCTGGGGGTCGGCGTGTCGCTGCAGGGAGGGGGAGGACACCTGTGGGGCCCGCTCCCCTCTCCCCTCCCCGGTGCTGAGGCGTGAGCCAGGAGCAGAGCTGGGCCCCGGGGTGCCGGGGAGCGCCGTCCCCGCGGGGTGGGAGCCGACGGGGCTCCGTGGTGGCCACGCTGGCCATGGCTGAGCATGCTCGGGGTGGCGGCCACAGCCCACGCAGACCAGCAGCTGGCAGGAAGGGGCACGGGCAGCGCAGCGGGGACGTGGCGGGGAAGCGCGAGGCAGAGGAGAGGGGAAGGTGACCGCTCGCGGGCCCGGCCTTCCCCGGCCCCTGGGGAAGCCGTCCCCGCGCTCTTCCCCACGAGCAGCTCCACAGCCAAGGGGAGGAAGGCCTGGAGCTCTGGAAATGGTCCCGTTTGGGCTCCGGCAGAGCGGGAGAGAGGAGCCCTGTGGAGGCTGGGAGGGGGATATTGATGGTACCAGGATGGAGCCTGTGCAACCAAAACGTGCTGGTTTTAGTTTAATGGATTGTCTCCCTTCGCTGTTGCCCTGGGGACAGTGACCCTGGATGGCAATATTTCAACCTGGGCTTTTCACAGATCTTTGCTTTTAAATGAGGTGTTTTTTCACTGCATGAGTGGCTGTGGCAGCTGTTCTTTGTGTTTTCTGTCTCCTCTCATCTCTACTAAATCACTCCGCTGCAGTTTGGAGTAGCCGGGAGCAGAACTAACTCAGAAGTGGCTCTGGTCACCAGTGTGAGCGGGGACAGCCCTGCTCCCGTCCCTCAGAGTCCCTAACGAGGGGGAGCAGCAGGCTCTCAGCTGGGCTTTTTAATTGTCACATCCTGCTGTCTCTCCCTTTCCCTGTCTCCTTCTCTTTCTGTCCCCTGAGGAGTGGGAAGAAAGGGGAGTCTGTTTCTGCGCAGACAGAATTCCTTACTGGGGCTTTCTCAGGCCTCCTCTCCATTCAAAGATTTTTTGGTTTTTCTTTCCTTCAAATGTTTTTTCCCCTTTTTTCCTTCTTTTCTTTTTTCTCCATACTCTCTCTACGTTTCATAGGAAAATCCTTTCCTGACTCTGCTGCTGGTTCTGATCCCAGTGTGGTACTGCCAGAGGGAGCATCTCTGTGGGGTGGGGGAAATGAACTGAAAGGACCTGAAAAACAAGTGTTCAACTTACACTCTGCTGCTGTTTTCCAAGGGGTTTCTCTCCTTGAGACCTGTGGGGATGGGAGGCAGGGACGGTCTGGGATTTGTGCTCTCTGGTTCACTAAAACAAGCTGGAAGAGGGGTGTGGGAGCTGGTGGCAGTAGGGCTTAGTGAAAATTTGTCCCTTAAGGGTGAAGAAAAGGGGGTCTGGGAAAAGGGAAGGCTTTGGGGCTTTTTCTAACTTGGCATCTGCCCAGAACACGGACGGGTTTCTCTCTCTGTAGCTCAGCTGTCATAGGGAGAGTCTCATTAATTTAACGCTCTTAAGAACCTCAGCTGGGAGCTGTCAGTGTCCTGTAACGCGGTGAAACATTTTTTTCCTGGCTGGCTGTTGGAGGAACGAGTCAATTCTCCCTGGTCCGGGTGACATCCTGCGGCTCACAGACCTTCTGGCTCGGGACAGGCTTTTGTGTCTTCCCTCCTCAGCTCCTTTTCCGTTCAGCTCCTCCTTGGCCTGCTCCATGCCTCTTCTTTCTTCTCTCTTCTGCTCTCTGCTTGCCTGCCTGCATGCCCTGCACCCGACGAGCCAGCTCCCCGCTGTCCCTGTCCCTGTCCCTGTCCCTGCCTGGGCGATGTCACACCGCGACGGCATCTTGTCTCTGGAATGACAAAGCCTCTCCCTGGTCCCCCCACCCCGCTCCTGCTGTCCCCTCCCAGCGCCCACCCGCATGTGGCAGCCCCTCCCCGCACCTCCCTGCCAGGGTGGCTCCTCCTGAGCATCATAACCAAAGTAAAATCCATTAAACTAAAGGTAAAGTATCTTTTTCTTCTTGAAGTGGCTGGGTTTTAACTCTTCAAGTACCAGAGACATAGCTCGTAAATCTGACCGGCTCCCCGTGGCTGGGAGAAGCTGGTTTGCCCTTTCTGGTTTAGCCACGACCTTCCCAGGCTCCCTGGCAACTCTCCCACTCGCAAATTCCGGAGGGCAGAGCGTGCTCAGCAGGCAGGGGTGGCAGGGTGGGTGCCGTGAGGCTGCACGTGCAGGTGTGGAGGAACAGCGGGGCTTTCTCACCCCCCGTTCCTGCCCAAGAAAGGATTTCCCCCACGTAGCTCCGCTCTCCCTCCCGCCCCCCTCCTCACAGTACGTGAAGTGAATGAAATACCCAAAGTCTGTGGTACCTAAAGGGTTAAAAAACATGATTTTGTGCAAGGTCAGTAAGGGTCACTCTTGTGGCTTGGACAGTCAACTTTAAAGCATGTAAAAGGTGCAGCTCAGGTGAGTACTGGCTGGTCTCAAGCAGATTCACAAATACAGTCCACCCTGTGGCTGCGGGCTCACCCCGGTGGCTCTGCAGACACTCCCGGGTGTCCTGGAGCCCTGGGAGGGTGGGGAGGGGTCCCAAAACGCTGCTGAAAACGGCCAGCGGGCCAGGGCAGTGCTCTCCTGCCCGGGGCTCTGCCCGTGCCTGGCTCCCCAGCCCAGGGAAGGGCTGGCAGCAGAGCTGAGCTCCCAGCCCCGCTGGGCTTGGTGGCACTGGGCTCCTGCCACAGCTCCTGGTGCTGTCCCCAGCACCCCCAGGGTGACACAGGGTGGGCTGGATTGTGAAGGAAACAGTGCCATGAGCTCCCAGAGGCGTGTCCAGCGTGGCCAGCCAGCAGCCCTGGCCGTTCTCCTCCGCTGCTGCCGTCCAGGGGTGACGGGGAGGGGGCCGGGCAGGACCTGGGCCTTCTCCCCCCTCACCCACGCCCCACCCCGCCTTTTGGACCAGAGAAAGTGCAAAACCATCCCCAAAGGAGGCCTCACCCCAGGGCCTCTCAGTAGGTCCCTGTGCTGGAGCGTAGAGGGTGAGTGAGCGAGCGTGGCAGCGCAGACAGTGAGCCCAGGGCCAGCTGCAGCTGAGCTCTGCTTCCTG
This sequence comes from Chamaea fasciata, assembly GCF_029207755.1. Lineage (NCBI taxonomy): Eukaryota > Metazoa > Chordata > Aves > Passeriformes > Sylviidae > Chamaea > Chamaea fasciata. The sequence goes on along the minus strand of NW_027094113.1, from coordinate 5,190,975 downwards.
GGGCTTTCAGAATGAGGTGCAGGATGAAGGGTAGGTCAGGTCAGACCCTCTCTGCAGTGGGTTTCTCAGCTGTGCTGGCTTTGGCTGGAACTGAGCAGGCAAAGGTGGATTTTAACGTGCCCAGCCTCCGATGAGGACAAAAGAAGGAAGGGAGGGGCACCGTGGCAGCGATGGGGGAGGGCTGAGCCTGTCCCTCCATACCCTGAAACCACCCGTGAGCTGGTTCTGGGACGTGGGACGGGCACCTCTGTCCTGGAGAGGTGCTGCAGCAATCACAGCAGATGGAGAGAGCCAGAGGGAAGGAGATCTGTCGCTGGGAATGTGCTGTCCTGCTCTTCGTGCTGACAGTTTAGCAAAAGAGAACAGATTGGGGTCCAAAATTGCCATCTCTGCAATAGCTGGGGCTCTGCTGGTGGGGGAGGACGCGGGGGGGCTCATCATGAGCAGAGTGGCGTTTTAAAAGCCAGTCATGTGCAGAAACCCACCAGGAGCTTGGTCTGGCCTCGTAGCTCAGTTCCTCTCGTTCTTTTGTAAGAAAGTCTGATAAGTTAGCAGTTGAAGCATGGAAGGTAGGTAAACAGACTGGGAATGTTCTGGAAGGAATCACTTTTTATATCAGTATTATTTTATTATTATGATTTCCTTTCTGGTGTTTGTTTTGGTTTTTTTTTTGGTTTGTTTGTTTCAAATTATTGGCTTGGTTTGTGTTTTATTTTCCAGTTTGTTCTTTTTGGTTCGGTTCATTTCACATCTTCTGTGTTGTTTTGCGTGGCCAGCCACGGCCAGGGCTTGTCAGCCTCCTCACTGGGAGCGCTGGGGAGAAGGGGGTCGTTCTGCCAGGTTGAAGACAGCAACAGCGCATAAAAATAGCAGGAGAACACCCAAAATGTCCTACTGGGCAGGGTGCTCAGACAGCAGTGCAAGGATTATCTCTGCCCTTTTGGAAAAGCCGTTTCCCTCAGTCTCCTGGAGGCTCCTGGAAAGTGTGTGCCTCTCGCTCCGGTGCCAACTGGGCCAAGTGTGACTGGATTTAGCAGAGTCCTCAAGGCAAACCGGGCCTAAACATCTGGGTTTGACTCAAAGACGGGAGTAAGAGGCTTGGAAGCAATCATTCCTCGCTAAAAGAGCTTTTTGTTGACTAGAAAGCATCAGAGGAATGAGGAGCAGTGACCAGCACTGACCTACTGCTTCTTGCAGGTGATGCCTGGGGGGGCTTGTGAGCTCAGCCCAGTTTCCTGCCCCGTCTGCTGAGAGTTAAAAGCTCTTTACTGCAGTTGGGTGATACTGGCTTTATCGACTTGCCTTGAAAATGTATCACACTCTGCTTCCCTGGGCTGATCAGTTGTCGTTGGTGACTGGCAGAAGTGGGATCTGGTCCCTGGCAGTGTTCACCCTGGATGCTGCCCAGAGCAGCGGGTGGAAGGAGAGGAGCTTTAAGGGAGAGCTGTGGGTTCCACCTTCCCCACCTCCTGGTCACCCCTGGACAGGCGTCTGCTGCCCCCCTGAGAAGGTGCCTGGGTAGGGCCACAGTTGCCAAGGATTTCTCCTGGGATCTTCAGAAACACCCTGGCGCAGTTCAGGCAGAGGGTGCAGTGGGAATTAGACCTGCTGCTGCTTTGGAAAATCCCCTGGATACCTGAACACCTCACCAAACCCACTGCCTCCCTCCTTCTGCAAGCGTTTTCTCGAAAACCTCCTCTTCAAACACGGCTGCTTGGCAGTGTCCTGGGCATTCCCACCGTGGGATTTGGCCTCCTCCAGTCTGGGGACAACTAATCACTTCCATCTGGAGGTACAGACTCTTAAATTTAAGCCTCCTGGCAAAAGATTTGCTTTTCTTACTTAATTTTCACAGATCCCTTCAAAGAAATTCAAGATCCCAGAGACTGAGGTTGGAAAGAAGTGCCTTCCCAGCCAGAGCAGGATTTGCCAGGCTGCTGTAAAACAGGGAGCCAAAGGAAAGGGCTTTTATAGGGTGCAGCTGGGTGCTTAGCTGGGGCCAGCTTAGTGGAAGCAGCAGGATCCCTCTTGGCTGGCCCGCTTTGCTGGTTTAGTCCTTTGCTTTACACCATTTCAGTTTTGATGCTCCATTTAATTTCTGTTGGCTTTTTTTTTTTTTTTTTTAAAAAAAAACCCTCTTCATTTCGGAAAAAAAAAAAAAAAAAGACAACAACAAAAAAGCTCTCTTCTCTTTTAATTTTATCTTCCTAAACCAAACTTTTGTACGTTTTATTTTAGATTTTTTTGTTATCATTTTTTCCTTTTTTTTTTTCTTTTATCTTTCCCATCTTTTGTTTTTTTTTTTCCCCCCCCACCCCACCCCTCCTCCCCCCCTCTCCCTTCTTTTCCCCTCTCCCGCTCCTGAATTTTCCCCCCTCGTAGAACCGTCTGCCCCCCCTCAAGATGTAAAATGTGTCAGCACCCGCTCCACCGCCATTCTGGTAAGTTGGCGGCCGCCTCCGGCCGAGAGCCAGAACGGCGTCCTGGCCGGCTACAGCGTCCACTATCGAGCGCTGGACTCGGAGGACACGGAGCTAAAGGAGGTGAATGATATCCCCCCAACCACCAGTCAGATCCTGCTGGAGTCCCTGGACAAGTGGACCGAGTACCGCGTCACCGTGGTGGCTCACACGGAGGTGGGGCCGGGCCCGGAGAGCTCGCCGGTCATCGTCCGCACGGATGAGGATGGTGAGTGAGCTGCTGCGGGGGCTCCGGGGGTTCCTGTCCCTGCGGGGGTGGCTCCCGTGCTGGCAGCACACAGCGAGGCCCTGCCCTGGCTCTGGAGTGGTGCAGGGGGATCCGAGGTCTGAGCTGCGCAGCGTCCTCTGTGCCGTCGCTCCTGGATGAGCCCTCTGGGCTCTGGGGTGCCTTAGAGCATTTCCTGGATTCATGGCGCCTCTCCTAATATCTCTGAGTCTCAACTGCACCACTCCTCCTGAAAAGATGCTCTCCCTGAGCCAGGAGCAGCCCAGGCACCGAAACCTTTGCTCTGAGGAAGCCTTTGCTGCCAGAACTTGGTTTCCTGGAATCACTGTATATCCTGAGCTGGAAGGGACCCACGAGGATCAGCCAAGTCCAGGTCCTGGTCCTGCATGGGACAGCCCCAAGAATCCCACCCTGCCCCTGAGAGCACGTTTTAAAATATTAAAGAGTCCTTCCCACACATTCCTTGTTACTACACTCCTTGTTACTGCCTTCTCCTTAAGCCAGAGTTTTTGTCAGTCGTAGAAAGGAGGAATCTGTTAAAGTTTCAAAAGCTTGAGAGACAACAGTTCAGTGGCCCCACTCAGAGCCTTTAATTTTCCTGGTATTCCTACAGTAAAATAAACCAGGGAAAAGCATGAATGGGTGCATGAAGGGAGAGGAGCACCCTCACTGTGGGGGTAGGAGCTCAAATAATAAAGGTCAAGTAAATAACACATAGAAATCCTGAATTTTTCAGGTGTTCCTCATCTATTCCAAATAAAAAGAATTTTAAAAAAAGCAACAGGTTTGTCCCCAGTGTTGGTCCTGTTTCCCTGAGCCTCTGCCCACATGCAAATGTAACAGAGTACCCTGCTCAGGAACTCTGGTAGATGCCCTCTGTGATTAGTAGTAGTAGTAGTAGTAGTAGTAATAGTAGTAGTATTTCCAAAGATTCAGCCCAAATTCCATCCAAGCCATCTCTTGTTTTCTGTCCTGAGATTCCACAGTGGTTGTAGCCACCAAGCCCCCATCCTGCCAGAGGGATGAGGGAACAAGCCCTGTCCTGATCCTCTGCACCCTGACCTCCCACAGGCCGGACCAGAGCTTTTCTGGCTCGCTGGAAATCACCTTTGCCCTCAGAGTGAGACCTGGAGCCATAATGGCTCCTTCCATCCGGGCAAACCGGGCACGGAGGAGCCTGTGCAAGGCTGGGTGATGGGACGTGCCCGCTCCCACCGCTGTCTCCAGGCCGTGCAGAGTGGGTCCCACAGAACTGCAGGGACAGGAGATGGGACACTCAGGTTCCCCCAGGGCTCAGCTCAGTGTGTCCTCGTCCCCGGGGACATCCCCAGTGACAGGAGGTGGGACACTCAGGGCTCAGCTCAGTGTGTCCATGTCCCTGAGGACACCCCCAGTGACAGGAGGTGGGACACTCAGGTTCCCCCAGGGCTCAGCTCAGTGTGTCCTCGTCCGCGGGGACACCCCCAGTGACAGGAGGTGGGACACTCAGGGCTCAGATCAGTGTCCATGTCCCCGGGGACACCCCCAGTGACAGGAGGTGGGACACTCAGGTTCCCCCAGGGCTCAGCTCAGTGTGTCCATGTCCCTGGGGACACCCCCAGTGACAGGAGGTGGGACACTCAGGGCTCAGATCAGTGTCCATGTCCCCGGGGACACCCCCAGTGACAGGAGGTGGGACACTCAGGGCTCAGCTCAGTGTGTCCATGTCCCTGAGGACACCCCCAGTGACAGGAGGTGGGACACTCAGGGCTCAGCTCAGTGTGTCCATGTCCCCGGGGACACCCCCAGTGACAGGAGGTGGGACACTCAGGTTCCCCCAGGGCTCAGCTCAGTGTGTCCTCGTCCCTGGGGACACCCCCAGTGACAGGAGGTGGGACACTCAGGGCGCAGCTCAGTGTGTCCTCGTCCCCGGGGACACCCCCAGTGACAGGAGGTGGGACACTCAGGGCTCAGCTCAGTGTGTCCATGTCCCTGGGGACACCCCCGGTGACAGGAGGTGGGACACTCAGGTTCCCCCAGGGCTCAGCTCAGTGTGTCCTCGTCCCCGGGGACATCCCCAGTGACAGGAGGTGGGACACTCAGGGCGCAGCTCAGTGTGTCCTCGTCCCCGGGGACACCCCCAGTGACAGGAGGTGGGACACTCAGGTTCCCCCAGGGCTCAGCTCAGTGTGTCCATGTCCCCGGGGCACCCCCAGTGACAGGAGGTGGGACACTCAGGTTCCCCCAGGGCTCAGCTCAGTGTGTCCATGTCCCCGGGGACACCCCCAGTGACAGGAGGTGGGACACTCAGGTTCCCCCAGGGCTCAGCTCAGTGTGTCCATGTCCCCGGGGACACCCCCAGTGACAGGAGGTGGGACACTCAGGTTCCCCCAGGGCTCAGCTCAGTGTGTCCTCGTCCCCGGGGACACCCCCAGTGACACACCCCTTGGTGCCCGCAGTGCCCAGCGCCCCGCCGCGGAAGGTGGAGGTGGAGGTGCTCAACTCGACGGCCATCCAGGTGTTCTGGCGCTCGCCGGTGCCGAGCCGCCAGCACGGCCAGATCCGCGGCTACCAGGTGCACTACGTGCGCATGGAGAACGGCGAGGCCAGGGGGCTGCCCCACATCAAGGACATCATGCTGGCCGACGCACAGGTAAGGCCTCACCTGGCCGAGCCCCGGGGGCTGGGAGGGGCCCGGGGGGGTCCTGGCGCAGCCCGGGCAGTGTCACTCTGCAGAAGGCCCACGGGGAGCCGTGGCTGTGTCTCTGCACTTCCCTTGTGCTCCCAGACAATCTCGCTGTGGAGGAGCAGGAACTGCTGTCCCAGCACTGAGATAAATACCCGTCCACCCATCCTCACTGTGTCTGGGAAATCTTTTCATTCAGGCCAAGGCCACAAGGAATCTACTAATTTCTCCCACTCTACTTCTTCCCTCATGCTTGCCTGGTAACTTCTGACCTTGTGTGGCTGCTTGCTCAGGGACTCCTTCCTCATGCTGTGTCTCTGTCTTTCCCTTCTTTCCCCTCTTGTATTCTCACGTGCCAAACCTCTCTTGTTCTCTGCCCAGTGGGAAACAGATGACACTGCTGAATACGTAAGTAAAAACAGAAAAATCCTCCCGTGCTGGTTCTGCCTCTTCCCTTCTCCCACTTCCTGTTGTGGTGTGATATTTTCCTTTTCCTTTTTTTTTCTTTTATTTTATTTTGCAGTGCCAGTGTGCCTGTTTTAGAGCCTGTTTTTGGTGTTCCCATGCACTGTCCCCTCCCTGTCACTGCTCTGTGACCCTCTGTGACCGTGTCGTTTGTCAGCACGCAGCAATCCCACAGGGTTTTCCCTTTGGCTCTGAAGGAAGGATGGGTCTGCTGCTCCTCCGTGGGGAGGCAGATGGAATATTGAATTTGGGACTGCTTTGAACATATGAGAATCCTAAAATAGTTTGGATTGGAAGGGACCTTAAAGGCCATCTTGTTCCACTCCCAGCCTGGGACAGGGACACCTTCCACCAGAGCAGGAGCTCCGATGGGCTCCTTTGCAGCACCTCTGTGTCTGGAAAAGATACCTGGGGAGCACTGGGAATCCAGAATCCACGAGTCCTGCGCTATCACGGCATGGGCAAATGCTTTGTGCTCTCAAAGGGCAAAGACTCTTAGGAACTCATTGACGCAAAGCACTGAATCATTATTGGTGCCTTTTACCTTTGAAGTACCTTGAAATCAGCTTGGCTGGTTGGCATTTGCTATTTCTGCTAAAACGATAAATGTTTTCCAAAATCCTACAGCTACCCAGCAGTAGGAGAAAGCATTTTCTCCGTGGAATGACGGGGTCCTGAGACAACACAGGCTAACCTGGTTGTGTTTGTGTCTCCTGGGGATTGCCAGGAGCCCTGCACAAGTGAGGGGCCTCTCCTTTGAGGGATGGAGAATGAGTCTCATGGGAGGCAAAGCCCCTTGCCTAAGATCTTAATAAAACTCAGTGGCAGGTGTGAGAGCAGAACAGGTTTCTTGACTTCCAGAAGTCAGACCTGTCCCTGCAGCCGACGGCTCCACAGTCACTGATCAAAATCCCACCGTTCCAAAGTTCTGCTGTTTCCAGCTCACCATCGGGGAAATAGCTTTTTCAGGACTAACAAATTCTTCCCAAGTGCTGCCCTGAGATTTAATACCGAAAGCACAAAGGGGTGAGGAGAGGGGGAAGCCATAAAACATGCACAACATTCCCATCTCCCTCCTTTCTGGGGCCTTGGGGAAAACCCTGCTGCATGTGCTGTCATCCTGTTTGATTTAGCACGGGTGTTCCTTTCCCAACGCAGCCCTTTGAAAGGCTGGATCCCTCCTGGGGAAGGGCTGTTCTTGAGGCCAGTGTTCCAACAAAAGCTCCTGGGAGCCAGGTGTGGGGAGGCTGATAGAGGATGGGGAAGGAGGGGGTGGGATTTAGCAGGGAGCTTTAGCGTGAGCGGAATGTGTCGTCTTGCACTTTGCATTCAAGCAATCCCTTTAATATCATGAAGGCATTAAAAATATCTCTGAGGAGAGAAGAGAGGGGTAATGGCGAAAAAAATGTAATCTCCCTGAAACCTCCGAGCCTCCTCTGAGGCCGCACAGTGGAGAGGAGAGCTTTGAAGGGAGCGGCAGCATTTGGATGCTGAAGTGGTTTGTGTGAAGACAGGGAATGTGTGAGAGGCAGATCTGGAGGAGGACGCCTTGCACGGGGCCCTGCAGAGCCAGGCTGTGTGTGCAGAGCTGGGGGTGCCTCGCCAGGGGAACAGGGCTCTCCCCCTCTGCCACTTCCCACAGAAGCCCCGGAGTGTCTCGTGCTCTTGGATTCGCTGTTCCTGCATGCTGGGAAAGGGCTGAGGCTCCTGCAAGGGGGAGAGAGCTGCTCTTGGGTGCGGGGCTGAGTACTGACACGATTTCCCTTTGGCATGTGGCAAACAGGAAATGATCATTGCTGGGCTCCAGCCGGAGACTGCCTATTCCATCACCGTGGCCGCCTACACCATGAAGGGAGACGGAGCTCGCAGCAAACCCAAAGTGGTCACTACCAAGGGTGCAGGTGAGAGCCTTCTCCTCAGTGGGATTCACCCCTTTCCTAAAGCCAGGGAGCTGCTGCAGACCCACCTTCTTTCATCCCACTCCCTTCTTGAAGGACGGACTCTGCAGCAGGAGCCAGGCTGCCCCAAGGGCAAAATTAGATTCAGTAAGGCAGAAACCCCTTCATTCCTCACATGCAGCCCTCACCAAATGTCACAGTTTTCTGACCAGTGCCTCAGAAAGCCCAGGCACACCCAGAAACACAACAGAGGATGAATTTGTCGCTTGTAATCTCTTGGGCTGTAAATCCCAGTGTAGCAGAAGGAAAGTGACTCTCCCTGGTCTGACCCCACGCAGGTAGACTGGGGACAGGAGAGTCTGCTGTCGGGGTGGGGGCTTGCAGAGACCTGCAGAGCAGCAGGCAGACAGTGGCCTTGTCCTGCCCACTCCTCTCTTCTGGTGCCACGTCTGGATGCACGTCCCCTGTGTGCAGGACTGGTGGAGGGAGAAACTCTGACAGTATTGGCCTTTCCTGCCTCCCATTTCTGGGACCTGGGCTCTGCCTGCCCAAACCAGCCAAAGCCTTTTCCCTCCCTCACCCTCTTCTCCTTCCCCCCCAGTTCTGCCCATGTTTCTCCTCACTGACTCCCTGGTTCTCTGCTCTCCTTCTTCCCAAGGCTCTCCACCCTTTGTGTTTTCCCCTCCTGGAGCCTTTCTCTCTGCCTGGCTCCCTTGTCACTCTCCCTTGTCACCCTCCCTCATCTCCTCCCATTAGGATTTGCAGTGCAGGTGATCAGTCACAGAGGGATGTTTTCTCCAGCACAGCAGCTATTACCCGAAACTCAATTTCCCCCAACTTGAAATAGCTATTAAAAAAAAAAAAACACCTCTTTCAAACGGCTCTGTAACATTCTTACCTTCTTTGAGTCAATACACCTTCTGAGAGGAGAGATTTCTTTCTCTATCATTCAGGGCTGGGGGCTGAATTTAAATACAGCAATACATCTAATTTTCTCCTTTGCTGTCCAAACCAATTACAAAATAAAACATTTCCCCTTCTCTGCTCTTTCTTCTCACCTTTATTCCAAACAGTATTTGTTGTGCGGATGTAATACTTTCAAGCTCAGCTGATTACAGTAACATTTGTGATAAAAACTGAAACACAAAGGTAATGGCACTCTTTTTCTCTTTAATGTGCTCCTCAGGCATTCCCAAGGGAGGAGGCTGGCTCTCCCAGCACCGTCCCTGCCGCTCTTTGGCAGTTTGGAAGGAATTCAGCATTTGTTTCAGAGACAGCCCCCGGTCCCCACTGAGGTGTCAGGCAGGGGTTCCCCGGTGTGACCCTTGCAGGTCCTGCCCTGCTCCCTCCGCCACACTCCAGCCCTCACCTTTGGTCGGGCTCGTGCTGTGGGAGTGGGCTGGGATCTCTCCCAGCTCCATTTTCTCTCCTCCTGTCCAACCGGGAGAAATACCAAGGAGGAGAGAAGGAAATTGGATCTCTAATAGCGGGGCTGAGCGTCAATGACGCGTGAGCTGCTGGAATTAATGCTCTGCTTTCCCCGGCTTCGGCAGCGCCTGGGCCCGCACGTGTCATTTAACTGTGGCTGTGGGCTGCCTTGGCAGGCAGGCAGTGCCAGGGCTCATTAGGCAGAGACATGGCACTGCTGAGCTCCCCAGACCCCCACGTGTGGGGGAGCTCGCTGACAGGTAACGGGGAGCTCGCTGGAAGTGCACCAGCACTGGGAGTTCCCTTCCTGCAGAGGAGAGGAGCAGCACAGAGCCAGCAGCAGCTCTCCCTGCCCCCTGCCTCACACACAGTCTGGGCTCTGGTTCCTCTGCCTGCGCTTGCTCCTGTACCCAAGTGGGCGATGAGCTGCCTGCCAGCCCTGTGAGCTGGCCCCGTGCCTGCTGCTCGGGACCTGGGGCTGCCCAGACCTCCTTCCATCCTTCACTGCTTCACCCTCAGCTGCTCTGGACTTCCCAGCCTGGGCCAATCTGTTCCAGTCTCTTTCTGCATGAGCTGGGCTGTGTAATGGAGAGAGGGAGGGAGGTTGGGACGTTGTGGACTCCGGGTTTGTTTTTCCCTGCCCTGGGAAGCAGTTGGGACAGGAGGCTGGGAGTCAGGACTCCTGAGCCTGTTCTTCCCAGCAGTGGGAGGGTGAGAGGTCCAGGGATAGGGGAGGAGCCGTGCACATCTTTCCATCCTGAACGAAGGGAAGAAAACAAATTTATGAGTGTGTCAGCAGCTCAGAGCTGACACGCTGGCAGTGCTCCTCGTGTCCCAAACTGTTTAGGGCCCGTCCACCTGTACAGGGTGGCAGCAGTTTGGGTTACGTGAGGCCGAGCTGGGACATTGCTGCTGACTTGAGGAACCTGTTGCTGCAGCGGAGGAGTCCCTGCAGCTCCTGTCCCCTGCCCCAGCCCTGGCTGAAGGTGTCTCTCTTCTCTCCTAGTCCCAGGAAAGCCCATCCTGTCTGTGCACCAGACAGAGGAGAACACTCTGCTGGTGAAGTGGGAGCCCCCCCTGGGCGCGGAGGGCCAGGTCCTGGGCTACCGGCTGCAGTTTGGCCGCAAGGACGTCGACCCTCTGGCCACGCTGGAGTTCTCGGCGCTGGAGGACAAGTACGTCGCCCCCAGCATCCACAAGGGCGCCACGTACGTCTTCAAGCTGGCCGTGAAGAGCCGGGCTGGCTTCGGGGAGGAAGCCGTGCAGGAACTCACCACCCCCGAAGACATCCCCAAGGGTTACCCGCAGATCCTCGAGGCGAGCAACGTCACGGCCGTGTCGGTGCAGTTCGGCTGGCTGCCCCCCGTGCTGGCCGAGCGCAACGGAGCCATCGTCAAGTACACCGTGGCCTACCGGGAGGCCGGTTCTCCCGGGAACCTGCTGGAAAAAGACCTGCCCCCCTCCCCAGAGAACTCCTACACCCTCAACGGCCTCAAACCCAACACCGCCTATGATGTTAAAATCCGTGCTCACACCAGTAAAGGCCCCGGGCCCTACAGCCCGACCGTCCAGTATCGGACGTTCCAGCTGGACCAAGGTAGGACTCACCGGTTTCTCCTCCTTCTCTCCCCTTGTGTCCGGGGCTGGTGCCGGGAGGCAAGAGAGCTGGAGAGGTCAGGCCAGGCTCAGCCGGGCTCGTGAGTAAATGCAAAGCACTCTGGTGTCACACTCAGTCCCTCCGCTCCTCTCTGCCTTGGGCCAGGTAAGTCCCTTTTACCGCTTTCTTCTAAGTTAAGTCCGGACACCTTCTGTCGCTGGCACCCGCGGGGGGGCCGGTCGCTGTACAGGTGGGAAGAGCGTTTTCTTCAGCTTTTGCAAACAGCCAAAAGAAAAGAGCAAAAATTTCTAAACAAAGCAAACCCTGAAGCCGTGACCTGGGATGGGTTTTTCCTCACCTGAGCATGCTCAGCCAGGCAGCACCTCGTTCCTGCAGCAGCCACCCAGGCCCAGAGTGTGGGGGCGAAGCCACGCGCCCTGCTGGGGTTAGGCACGGGGACAGGGAGCACTGGGAGATGGACCTTGGCAAAACTCCAGCACAGTGGAGGAGGGAGCAATCCCTTCTGTTCCTGCAGCCGCAGCCAGAGCCAGCCTGGCAGGGCCCTCTTCCAGCACTTGACATTCTCTTCCTTCTCTTTCCTGCTCTTCCTTCCCTCTGCTGCCTTTTCTTCTCCTTTCTCCCCTTCCTCCTCACTTTTTTCTCTGCAGTTTTACCCAAAAACTTCAAGGTGAAGATGGTGACAAAGACGTCTGTCCTTCTGAGCTGGGAGTTCCCTGAGAATTACAACTCCCCTACCCCATACAAGGCAAGTGCAGGAGTTTTTTCCCGTGTTTGCCCCAGCTCTGCAGGGCTGGGTGTTCCTGCAAACCAAAGGGATGGGGAGGAAGCAGCTGGAGCAGGAGCAGCCCTGCTGAGGGAACAACCTCCTCCCTCCCACAGATCCAGTACAACGGGCTGCACGTCGACGTGGATGGACGAACCACCAAGAAACTCATCACCCACCTGAGGCCCCGAACCTTCTACAACTTTGTGCTGATGAACCAGGGCAACAGCATGGGGGGGCTGCAGCAGAACGTTGCAGCCTGGACTGCTGCTGACATGCTGTCCAAGAAGCCAGAGGTGACCCACAAGCCTGATGCTGATGGCAACGTGGTGGTGATTCTCCCCGACGTGAAGAGCTCTGTGCCTGTCCAGTAGGTTTCTGTTTAACTGCTGGGGTGGGGTGCTCAGTTCGTGTTTTGGGGGTCGGCCCTGATGGCTGGAGACCACCACAGACCCACAGGGGCAGTACCAGGAGGGTGATCCCTGCATTTCCAGCCTTCCTGACTGTCGCCTTTTGGAGGCATTTCCACAACTAACGGGAAGTGTGAAGGGAGTACAAGGAGACATGGAGCTGCCACTGAATCCAGCTCCTTCCAGGAACAACAACCGTGCTGAATGAAAAATAAGGGGCTTAGGCCAGTGGGGCAGTTTGGGCAAACTCACATCAGTGTGTGCTCTCTTCTTCCGTGGCTGATTCCTTCTGTTTGCTCTTCTCATCCCCAACCCCCAGAGCTTTCTACATTGTGGTGGTGCCTCTGAGGAAGTCCCGGGGAGGACAGTTCCTCAACCCCCTGGGCAGCCCTGAGGAGATGGACCTGGAGGAGGTGAGCGTGGCTGAAACTGGACTCAGCTTAGGTGGGAGAGAACAGCTGGAACGGGATGGGGACCTGAGGGCTGGGAGGGGGCTTTGGGGTTCCTGTGCTCCTCATTCAGGGCACCAAGGAGCAGCCAGTCTGGGAGGGCTGCTCTGGCTTTCCAGGCTCTCAGGGTTGTTCCCCTGCCTCCCCCAGCTGGTGCAGGACATCGCCAGGCTGCGGCGGCGGAGCCTGCGGCATTCCCGGCAGCTGGAGTTCCCCCGGCCCTACATCGCCGCCCGCTTCCGCTCGCTGCCCTCCCACTTCGTCCTGGGGGACATGAAACACTACGACAACTTCGAGAACAGAGCCCTGGAGCCGGGGCAGAGATACGTGCTCTTCATCCTGGCCGTGCTGCAGGAACCCGAGGCTGTGAGTGCTGCCGGCTTCCCCAGGCCTCTCCCTTCCCTGCCACTGCCCTCCTGGTGTCCTTGAGGGGCTTTTCCTTCCAGCTGTGGGGCTGTTGGATGTGGCTCTTGTGCTTGGTGAGCTGCTTGTGCTTGTGCCTGCATTCGTGCCTTCCAAGCACCGAGGACACGAGCAGCCGTGCTTGCCCCAGTCTCTGAGGGCAGAACTCGTGCACTTGTGGCTCCAGAGAGGAGTCCAGAATGGGGGAACACTGAACTGTCCCCTCAGGAGGGCACAGGAGTTCAGAGAGCCCCGGGTCAAACCCCTTTTTGAACAATAATTTCCTTTAAAGGCTGTTCTTTAACTCCTCGGAGCAATGACCCCAGACATTCTGCTCCAAGAGCGTGTCACGCTCTGGGCATTGCTCTCCAAGCACAGAGGGGATCTTTTTTTTATGGAAAACTACAAGTTCTCTCTACCAATTCAGCATCTCTGCTGTTTTCACTGGGGCTGGACCTGGCCTTTATGAAAACAACTATTTTAATATTTACCTGCCTCCTCCCTCACACACAATGGGAAAGAACCTAATACTTTGTTGTTTGTAAATCCCCCTACGGAATTGTAGCAGGGAGCTATTGGAAATTAAGGGTTTTCAGAGGTTTTTTCCCCAAATAAATATTTAGTTGTGTATTTGATATTAAAGGATTAGGCTGACACGCTCCTGAATGGGTTTCTCAATCGGATTACTGCAGCTTGAGGTAATTTCTGTTTAGAACAAGGTGCTGCAGACTCACTCCCCGTGGCCTGGATCCACAGCAGCTCCTGAGTGTGGAGCAGGGTTCCAGCCTGCTCAGAGCTGATGGAGTTCGAGGACCCAGAGCCCCTGTCCTTGTCCCTGGCTGCTCCCCCAGACCAGGCCATGCAGTTCTCTGTGCTGTTCAGTTTCTGGAGTTCCTGTGTAGGATGGGAATTCCTCCTTAGTCAGGACTCTGAAGGGTTTGATCCTCCTCAAGGACCCGGCTCAGTGCAGAGGCAGCAGAGGACACACGCACTGTTTTACTTCTTTATATCTATTTGTCAGGGTTGGTTTTTTCAGTCACCAGACCAAGCATTAATTCTTGTTTTAATCCCTTCCCCCTTGCTCTGTAATCCCATCTGACTGTCAAAATGCAGACGGTTACACGAGAGCTTGGGAAGTGTTTGTGTGTTTGTGGCAGTGCTGAGGGCTCAGGGCTGTGGTGGAACAGAAGCAGCTGGACCTCTAAAAGCACCTTCCTGGCCGTGAGAAGGGGTGAGCCACAGGCACAGGGCGGGCTGCAGCTTCGCACGGGTGTGATCTCTCTGTGCTCTGTCTCTGGAGTGTTGGAAGTGGAGGATGCCCCTCATGTGGGTGCTCAGGAACAGGCACTTTCTCTAGGCTGAGGAGGAGGACAGGGCATTCCCTCTAGGCTGAGGAGGAGAAGGACAGGGCATTCCCTCTAGGCTGAGGAGGAGAAGGACAGGGCATTCCCTCTAGGCTGAGGAGGGCATTTTCCCCGTTGCCATTTGGGGTGTGCTGCACAGAGCTCACCTCCTGTCCAGCAGTTCCTCCCGTGGAATATCGTGTGCTTGCCCCTTCCTCATCCCATCTCTGAGCTGTGTTCCTCCCGTTCCCTGTGTTCCAGACCTATGCTGCCAGCCCCTTCTCCGACCCCATCCAGCTGGACAACCCTGACCCCCAGCCCATCATTGATGGTGAGGAGGGGCTCATCTGGGTCATCGGGCCCGTCCTGGCCGTGGTCTTCATCATCTGCATCGTCATCGCCATCCTGCTCTACAAAAAGTAAGAGCTGCTGTCTGCCCACGCCTGGGGTGGTTCTGAGTGTCCCCAGGGCTCCCTGAAGGGGATTTCTGTCCTGGTCAGCTGCGGGGAAGCCCCTCCCTGGGCCCAGGAGAGAGGAGCCCTGAGGCGCCGATGCTGGAAAGGGAGAGTCTGCCCAGCACAGGGGGACTAGCCGGGGCTCGGAGGGATTTGCTGCGGCAGGTTCTGCCCCAGGGCACTCCCAGGGAAAGCTGTGCTTGTCCCACAGACACTCCCTTGGCCCTGCGTGCAGCGAGTGTGTCAGGACTCCAGCACTGCTGCTCACAGCCCCAGGCACCCCTCTCCATGCTCCCTGTGGGCAGTGAGGGGCTGCAGGGAAGGCACCCCTGAGCTCTGGGGCACCAGAGACCCCCTCTGCTCTCAGGCTGCCTTTCTGCTGGAGCTGGGGGACGGGAGCAGGGTGTGAGTCTTCAGGAGAGGGAAGGGAAAACCCCTGGAAGCGTCTCCCTTTCCCTTTCTGAGCAGCTGGTGGTGTGTGGAGGAGAACTGGGGGTCCCCTGAGCACACGCAGGGCAGGGGAAGGGCACGGGAGGGGAAGCAGGGGCTGAAGGAAATAAAGGTGGCAGAGGCCAGCAGAGGCTCCTTAGCTGGGACAGCTCAGTCCCAGGGTGGGGGGAGCTCTCCCAGCCCTGCTCCACCTCTGACCTGCACAGGTGTGTTCCCCTCTGACAGGAGTGTGGCCTCTGCATCCCAGCGTGCGAGGCTGCTCTGGGGCAGGGGCTCAGGGCTCCTGCTTGGTGCTCCTCTGCCTGGGTGATCTGTGCTGGTCCCACCTCTGCTGCCAGGGTTAGAGCTGAGCAAATGCTTCCCCTTCCCCCTGCAAGTCCTTTCTAACGTGAACATTTGTCTTGTCTTCCCTCCACTTGCTGCTTTCCTGGACAGCAAACCAGACAGGTAAGAGCACCGGATTTCCCATTTATTCAGGTTCTTGCTTGCTGTGTGTTAAGCAGTGTTTGCTCTGGGGTGTTGGGACTTTGTCGGTGCAGTTCCCACCTCTAGATCTGTCCTCACAGAAACCCCGTGTCAGACTATGTTTGAATTGGGGCAGGAAAAGCAAAGCAAGGCCAGTTTCCTCCTGTTGTCCATTCCTAAACAAAAGGGCCGTTTCTCAGGTTGAGCAGCAGTGGCAGTCAATGCTCACAAAGTGCTGGGTTGATGGAGCAGAGAAGCTCTCGTTTGTGTCCAGGCAGAGGTGAGGGTGAGTGAGTTTCTCATGTCTGGCTGCTCCACAGGGCTGTCCCTGAGCCACTGGCAGATTCTCACCGCGGAGCTGTCCCTGTCCCGTGGCAGAAGCTGCTCCTGCCCCCTCAGCCAAGGGCTTCTGACAGAGTGTTTATGGCTGCAGAAATGAGACTTTTCCCCAGCCATTTCCAAGACTGGAGGAGCTTTCAGTGGAAGTAACTGATGGGTTCAGTCCCTGAACTGCTCGCAGCAGTTTCAGAACTGCGGCAGAAATAAACATCTCCCGAAGTGCCAAGTGGTGTCATTCCAAAGTGCTGCCCCATGCAGTGCTGGCAGGGCTCAGACCACTTCTTCTGGCTGTTAATGACATCAAGAGACAGCTGAAAATGTCCCGAATAACCTCCTCTCTGCCTAAGTAACTGCCATTGCTGCTGCAGGCAAATTACTGGAGGCTCCTGTGCAGCCCAGGCAGGGGAGGTGAGGAGCTCAGCCCCTCTCTGGAAGGGCTGGGACCCCTTTCCAAGCCTCGGGGTGGCGGCCACGTTCTCTGCTCCCTGGAGAAGTTCAGCTCCCAGCACTGTTTCTTTGCAAGAACTTATCACATCTTTAGGTCAGCACAGACCTTTGCTTCTAAATTCTCTTCAAGGAGAATGAGCCAGGTCAGCAAAGACTTTTCCAACTGCCTGAGCTAACCTAACCCATTTGGAGGAAAATATATTAGGAAGCACTTCCATGTGCAGCTCAGCTGGCGGCTTGGAGCGGGCTCTGGCTGCTGGCAGGGAGAGGTGGATCTCAGCAGGCACAGCTGTGCTGGGAGAGGATGTGTCTGCACTGTTTGTTGAACCCAGATTTTTAGGGTTCTGCAGTTCAAAAAAGATTGAAAACTGCTGCTCTGACTTCTCTGTCTGCAGCAGGGCAGCTCTGAGAGCTCCTGAACCAGCCAACAGCAATATCAGAGCTTGACATCCAAGGTCACAGCCAGGAGGTTCTGTACTTTTCCAAACGATTCTGCTGGCTCTGGTTCTCTCAGGCTGGAAGTGGCTTGGCCAGAGTTGGAACATTTTTGCTCTGCAGAGTTCAGTGGAGGCTGCTCTGAGCAGGGAGGGTGAGCTGTGTGTTCACAGCACCTCAGCTGCTCCTGGCTGCCAGTCTGTGCTGCTGCTGGAGAAGGGGGGAACTTCCAGACTTACCTGAAAGCTGCTCGGGGGCTCCCAGGCCATTGTCAACCCCTAAAACACAGCACTGGCAACGCTTCCAAACCTCTTCCCTCTTCTGATGTGTTTTATGTACTTAAACCCTTGGCTGCGCCTTTGATTTTCGGTGGGAGCTCTGCTCGTGCCTGAACACGAGTAGCTGAGACCACAAGGCCCACAAGCTAAGCTGCGTTTTCTTTCTGGTCTCTTTTGTGTCATTCTGGGTTTGTTGTGAAGCAAACGGAAAGATTCCGAGCCACGGACCAAGTGCCTCCTGAACAACGCAGAAATCGCCCCCCACCACCCCAAGGACCCCGTGGAAATGAGGAGAATCAACTTCCAGACTCCAGGTAACAGCCGCTGGCCAGCCTGTCCCGCTGGGAAGGCAGGAGTGGAGCACCTGCCCCTTCCCTGAGCCCTGGCTGCCTGCCTGGAGCTGCTGAGGCTCTGCCTGGAGAGCCAGTGCTGCCCTTGGGCACAGCCGGGAGCCCCAGCCTGCTCTGTGCTCGGTGGGAATGCTGGAAGGAGCCTTTGCTGGGATCCTCAAGGACCCTGCACCAGTGCTGGCAAGGCAGAAGAAGGCTTTTCCTGGATTCCCAGATAAATTGGTGCGTTCTGGGCTGTGCCAGCCACACCAGAGCAGCAGGGCTGCCCCGTGCCCCAGCCGGGAGCTCCTGGGTGGGGAGATGGAGCGTGGCAGCTGCCCAGCCCCCTGTGCTCCAGCCACACGTGGAGCTGGTGTTTTCTGGTGCCAGCCCAGCCCTGCTGGGAGCCAGGCCTGCCCGGGGCCGTGCAGGGAGAGAGCAGCTGCCTGCCTGGGGCAGCTGAGGCAGCGTCTCCTGGCTTGGTGCAGGTGCTGCCGTGGAATCCGTGGAATCCCAGGCTGGTTCGGGTTGGGAGCACCTTAAAGCCCACCCAGTTCCACCCCCTGCCGCGGGCAGGGCACCTTCCACCAGCCCAGGCTGCTCCAAGCCTTGTCCAGCCTGGCCTTGGGCACTGCCAGGGCTGGCCCAGCCTGTCCCTGCAGCTCTGAGCTCTGGGCAGAGGCTCTGTGCACCCTCCCTCCTGCACACACGTGTCCCCATGTCCGTGCATGTCCCAGCTGCTGCATGGCACCTCTGCAGCCACCACGTCCTCACACACACGGACACGCTGACCCCGTGCCTGGCCACGCCTCTGCCTCCAAGTTCCTGGTGCTTGAGGATTTGGAAGGGAATTTATTGTGCTTTTTGGGGGCTGGCTGTTGTTTTCAGTTTGTTTGTTTGTTTTGGTTTTTTTTTTTTGCTGTTTTGTGCTCGTTGGTAATGTTTCTGTAGCTCCTGTTTCCCCTTCCCGTCCCAGTCCTGTCCTTAGCCTTGTCCAGTTTCCTTAGGGTGGGGCTGGCAGGAGGGACCCGGAGGGATTTGTGGGGAAGCACAAGGCAGAGCTGAGCTGAGGGGCTCTTACCAAAATGGGTCGGGAAGCACCTGCTGGGATCGGCCAAGCTTAGGAACAACTGAGGGATGGCAGCGGGTTCACTCCAGCGTGCAGGGACAGCAGTCCGGCACAGGTAGGTCCCTGAATCAGCTCTTAGTGCTGCTCTTGCAGGACAGTCTGGAGGTGTCTGAGATCTTTCGGGTGCCCCCAGCTGCAGCTCAGCAGCAGTTTGCCCTTGTCTGGGCGCCTTTGGGAGCGTTCTGTGGGTGCTCCAGGGGGAGGGAGGTGGGAGACCCCAGAGAAGGAGCTGCACTCCCTCTGATGAAAAGGCTGTGCTGAGATAGAAATGAAAGGTTGTGGCCTTCCAGCTTGGTCGTGGTGCCAGGAGGCAGCTGGAAGTGCTGGTTCCTGTGTTTCCCTGAGTGTCCCACAGGACAGCAGGGTCAGCTGGGGGTGCTTCCATCAGGTAATGGGATCCATGGAGGGGGGAGTCAGTCTCCTCTTGACCCCTCTGCTTTGGTCATGCTGGACCTCTGAATTCTGGCTCTGAGAGGTTTGTGAGACACCAGAACCTGCAGTAAGGCTCCGCAGATCCCAGAAGACACTGCCTGTGTCCGGTCTGGCTTTAGGAGGTGCTGCCCTTTCCTTTCCAGGTTTATCTGGCCGCAGCTGACCTACCTGGTGTTACCCTGCTCTAGAATTTGTGAAGCACTAAAAGGTTTTAAAGGATTTGGGGGAGTTGATCACCTGCCTCCCACAGAATTTTGGAAACATTGGGTGAAAATGGAAAACGAGCTTGGAGTGTGTTGGCAGGGATGGAGAGGTTGTGGTGCAGTTTGCAGGGGAAGAGTCCACAGGTGCTCTCTGAGTTAAAGGCATTTAAATTCAATATAGTGTGGTTCAGAAGGGGCCTGTAGGCTCTCCTGCAGACAGGTGAGGAGGGACATGGGAATGGGAATGTGCAGCTCAGAGAGGGGAAAGCAAAGCACATCTTAGATATCCTGTCCTAATCAGCACAAAAAATACCTTTCTTTTCCTCTTTAGATTTATGTTGGTTTTTGGTTTTTTCTTTTAATTAGCATGAAATTTTTACAAAAGTGTATCTTTTATTTATTTATTTTTTACTGTTTTCTGCAGATTCTGGTCTGAGCAGCCCTCTCAGTGACCCTGAGTTTGACTTGGAAAGTTAGTTCCTGTGTGTTTTTGTTCCTGTTGGTTTCATTTTTTCCCTCCCCATTATTATTTTCCTCTTCTGTCACTTTCCTTTCCAATTCTTGTTCCGTTCCTGTTACTATATTTTGGTTTTCTGCCGACCTCTCCGTGTTCCTGCGGTGTTTGCCCATCCCATCCCTTCTCTGTGCCATCTGTTTGTCTGAACTGCGCTTCCAGTTTTACAGTTTCCCTTTGGAGGCCTCAGGAGGAGCCGGGGGCAGCCCCAGGCCGGGGTTCCCTGTCCCCCCTGGTGTCCCCAGGAGCGTCCAGGGCTGCCTTTCCCCCCTGTGGACGATGTTCCATCGCTGGTGCTTGGCTCAGTGTCCTCAGTGTCCCCTGTGCTCGTGCCCTGCTGTCACTGGGGGGTTTGTGCTGTGGTGTTTGCGAGGCAGGGAAAGGGAAACTGGAGCTGCAGCTGCTGCTGCCCCTCCGAAAGAGCCACCCAGGCACCTTCGCATTCACGTGGGGACATTGCCCAGCTGTGGCAGGTGCCTGCTCCTTGGCACCGAGCTGTCCCAGGAGCGCAGGGGCCACCCCAGGATCTCACAGGAGGTGAAACGCTCCTCCAGCCACGGTGCTTTTGCAGGATAAATGGGCTCTGGCCCACGGAGCAGATGTTAGGGTGACGTTTCTGGCGACTTGGCTGCTGCGCGGAGAATCAAGTCTTTTGTGATAAGATTAGAGAGATTCGAGTGATTGAAATGTTAGATGAGACTGGCTCGAAAAGATTTCATCCCATTAGGAGCCAAGATCCCAGCCTTGCTGGGTGGTTTGGGCTTGGATTTTTTTTTCTAATACTGGGCAGGGAAGGATGTGAGGCTTCAGCTGATGAATGTGAAGAGTCACAGGTGCTGCTTGTGCTCGGAGATGCGAGGGCTGGGATATTTCCCCGAATAGTTCAATCCCAATACCGGTCTCTTTGGTACTTTCCTGGCTGAACTCAGCCCTTCATGCCCCAGAATGAGTTCCTGAATGAAAGGAGAGAAGAGCAGCTGCACAGCTGAGCCGAGGCAGCGCCGCTCCTGCCTCGTTTCACAGCAAACTCCCGGATCCTGTTGGAAACCCCATGCACTTGGCATTTTGACCAGGGGAGTGTTTATTGCTGCAGAGGCTCTTTTATTCCAAAGAGCCCTAGAAATCAATCCCACGAGGAGTTTCTCTCCTTAACAGCAGCAGCAGAAGTTCCCGTGTGCTCCCAGGCGGGTTCTGTGCAGGGAGGGTAGGAGGGGAGGCAGGACAACCCCCAGCAAAGGGCAGAGCTGCTGGTCCCACTCTGGGTTTTCCCGGGAGCTTTAATGAAGGAAACTTGTGAAATTCCTTCAAGAGGAAGGTGACTCCCCATTCCAGATTGGCACAGTGGGGCCTTGCCCTTGCAGCCCACTGGCTCAGAGGTTCTTGCACTTGTTGCTCCAAGACTTCTGAGCCGAGGAGGATCTGGGGGTTTTCTGGCTCGTTATTCCTGGGCTTTCAGATTCTTTATTTTCTCCTTTTAACCTGCATGTCCATCGAGTGTTGGTGGTGTTAAACTGGTTTGGTCTGACCTGGAGCATCTCAGCCAGGGTGGCCTCCCCATCCCACAGTGGGAGAGGATCAGCTCCTCCCAACACCCCGGTCAGGTGCTGGGGTGGACAGCAGCCCCCTCCATCCAGGTGGAGAAATAATCCTCCATCCAGGTGGAGAAATAATCCTCCTGCAGCTGTGATGGGCCAGGACAACAAGAGACGAAATGGGAGTTTTTCCTCCGTGAGCTGAGGGAGGTTTCCTGCCCCGATCCCAGCAGGCTGGAATGGAGCCAGCACAGCCCCCAGGACAGTTCAGGGTTATTTTTGTGAGCTTTTTCGGTGTATTTCCCCTCTCCTTCTATTTTCAGCTGTATTCCCTTGTGCTGAAAATAGATGTGTGGTGAGCTTAGGAGAAACCTGTCCAGGTATGGCAGACTCCTCCCGTGCCCAGGCCTGGGGGAAGCAGCCCCTCTCCCAAATCACTGTAAAACTGAGGATGTCATGCTTGCTTTGCCATCTCTGTGCTGAGTTTTCAGAGTATCTGACCATGCTGCTGCCACGCCGCTGCTTTGTCACCCACCAACACCCACGGGGCTCGAAATTCTCCCTGGCTTCCATCTCTTCTCCACTCCTGTCCTTCTCATCGGGGGCACTGCCCAGGGCTTCTGGGGATGCTGCTCTGCAGGCCCCGGGAGGGGCTGGCAGACAGCATGGGAAGCCTCTGGAAAGACATGATCCCATGCAGATGAGCAAAGCACGGAGAGCTTTTCCCCCTGGGGTTGTAGTGCAGCCACCGAGGGCAGGGCAGGGTCCCTGCTCTTCCCAGAGCTCCAGCTGCCCCTTCCAGAGCAGGATGCGCAAACCCCAGGCTGAGAACTGAGCCAGCTGTGGCTGCTCAGCCCAGTGGTGGCTATGTGCCCCAGTTGGAGCAGTCTGAGCCAGTGGGACCTCCCAGTGTGACTGCCGAGTTCCCTGCAGCTCTGGCTGCCTCAACAGCAGCGCACCAAAGTGCTGGGGGGGATTGCAGGGGCAGCAGCTGAACCAGCTCAGGGGCATCAGGCCCTGCAGCAAATTGTTCCAGTCCCCCTCCTGAGGAGGATCTGCTGCCTGCCCATCCCAAAAGGTGACGACGCTCCCAGCACAGCCCGGGACGACCCAAGAGAGTGGGAGGGAGGGAGGGAGGGCTGTGCTGCAGAGGGAACATCGCCCACCAGCCAGGAGTGGGAACAGGAGCCAGCTCTGGGTGCTTCCAGGCCTGGCTGCACTCTGGGGACGGTGCAGGTCAGAGCTCAGGGTCCATGAGCACACCGAGAACTTCCAGAGCCTTGATGGGCAAAAGGCAACAGAGAATCCCTGAGGTCGGAGAAGACCTCCAAGATCATCCAGTGCAGTTCCTGAAAAGCCTCCCCTGCTTCCCCCCATCTGCATATTCCCATCTCCTGCCCACATCTCCATGGTTGGCTGGATCCTGCCCCTGCCTCCCTTTCTGTTGGAGCTGGTTCCTGGGCCCGGCGGGTGCTGTGCCATTTGCTGCGTGGGTTCCTCTGGCAGCGTTTGCTCATTCCAAGTCCACTTTGGAATCGCTAACACGCATCTGCTCTTCGGATTTTCCTTTTTGTTTTGCTCTGATTTCCATTGAAAACGGGGCCATCACGGGAACACTCTCATTTTACTGTTTGTTTTTTTTTAATTTCCTTGATTTTTATTTTTTTACTTCCAAGGACACAATTTCGAGCCCTGAATTCTTCTCTTCTAACCTCCCTACTTTCATTGCAGATCTTACATTGTAATTTATTTTCTTTCCTTGTTCCCTCTTTCTTATAAAATGCGCAACGGTTCTGAATTTTAGTTATTATTAAATGAGATTCTTTTCCTGCTGTCTTGTCTTTTAGGTATGCTCAGCCACCCACCCATCCCCGTTTCCGAGCTGGCTGAACACACAGAGCATCTCAAAGCTAATGATAACCTGAAATTATCCCAAGAGTATGAGGTATGAGCAAGAGTGAGTGCTGTGCATGGGTTTGCAGAGCCAGGAATTAGGGAATTCAGACAGCCCTTCATCCAAATGAACAGCTTTTTTAAAGATCTGGTTAGCTGAAATTTAAAAGCTATTTATGTGTTGGAAATTAAGCACTTGCTGAGCACTTTGCTGCGTTCAGTTCTGGTTCATAAAGATGAGGTTGGTCCATGAGCTGCTCCTGTGGGGTGAGCAGGGGAGAAGGGGATGCAGTCCTGGAAGGTGACTGCTGGGTGGGTGGGAGCTGTCCTTGGGGTACCCCAAGAACGTCCTGCTGCTGGACACAGAGGAGAGCAAGTGAAGGGTTGCAACACCCAGCTTGTACGGCTGAGCTTGAGTGAGACGGGCAGGGATCATCTCCTCCACAGCTGATGCCATCAGCAGCCAGAGAAAACCCTTGTCGTGTCTGAGGGGTTTGTGCACATCTTCCCTGTTCCTGGCAGTGTTTGGTTTCCCTGTCTCAGACTGGTGTGGGTTGGAAGCACCTTAAATCCCACCCAGGGCCACCCCTGCCATGGCAGGGACACCTGCCACTGTCCCAGGTGCTCCCAGCCCTGTCCAGCCTGGCCTGGGACACTGCCAGGGATCCAGGGGCAGCCCCAGCTGCTCTGGGCACCTGTGCCAGGGCCTGCCCACCCTCCCAGGCAGGAATTTCTTCCCAATATCCAATCGAAAGCCTCTTTCAGTTTAAAGCCCCTTCTCCTATCATCCCATGCCCTTGTAAAAAGCCTCTCTCCGCTCTTGATTTTGTCGTTGAAAGACATCAAACGCGCTGGTATTTTTAGCCTGATAACGAGTCTAGACTGCCGAGGTCTGTTCGCAGGCAGGGAGCGAGGGATGTTTTCCAAACCAAGGGATGCTTTTTCCCTGCCCCGACCCCCGGCTATCCCCGGGAGCGGCTCGGCGCCCCCAGCGGGGGTCACGCCTGGCAGAGCCGCTTTCGGCCCCGCCGGGGTCTCTCCTCCCACGCTGGGTCGCGGCAGCAGCAGCAGCAGCAGCTCGTTCCGTGCTCCATCCAGATTCCAGAGGCTGATCTGCATAATGCCACATCCCGAGTGCCCTGGCTCCGAGCCAGCCCAACCTCCTCCGGAGGGAGAGCCAGAGCTGAACAAACATCGCTAATGAAGTGAAGGCGAGGCGTGATTAGAGGGATGGAGAGCAAACAGACACATTACAATAGTATAAATACCCATTAGTTAGGAATTCTCCGCAGCCGGAGCGCCGCAGCTCTTTCTGTGGGTGGTTTTGTACCAGCTGTGCCCGGGGAGCTCCGCGGTGGGCACGGGCAGGGCGGGCAGAGCGCCGGGCGAGGGTCGGCTCGGGGGGCCGGGTCTGGGATCCGGGGCCGTGTCCCCAAGGGGTGGCAGCGGCAAACACAGCTGGCCACCTTCTGCCAAGCCTCCGATTGAGGCAAACCCCAAGGGCTCTGCAAAATGATGAAGGAATTAAGCCCTTGTTTTATTTAATTCTCTGGCTGAGGATTTAGAGGTAAACGTAATTAACCTAATTTCCATATCTGGGACAGCTGGACTTTAAAGAGGAGAAAAAAACCTGACCACCAAACCTGGCATAAATCACTAGGACGGGCAGAGGGGATTTTTCTCTCCAGTGCATTCCATTGTTTATTCCTTCGTCCCTTCTAGGAAAAATCCATGTTGATTGAGTGTCCTAGGGCCGGGGTCCTCACCCCTGTTTCGTGCTGGGGGATGCACTCCTGTCCCGGCCAGGCTCCTGTGGGGCTTCCTCCCCATCTGCACTGGGAAACCTTCAGTGCTGAGTGCAGAGGAGGAATGACCTCAGATATTCCACCTGGGGCCGAGGCAGGTGGGACATCAGCTGTCCCGTGGGGCTGGGCCTTCCCACACCTTTGGGGCCGAGGCAGGTGGGACATCAGCTGTCCCACGGGGAGCAGGGCTGGGCTCCTGTGGGACGCAGACCGTGATCGCTGCTGTCCTCAGTGAGACCTCGCAGCCACGGGGAACGAGTGCTCAGAGCTGCTTTTGCTGCTTTTCTCCTCACTGACTGTCCCGTTTCCTGTCCCAATCCCTCCAGTCCATCGACCCGGGGCAGCAGTTCACCTGGGAGCACTCCAACCTGGAGGTGAACAAGCCCAAGAACCGCTACGCCAACGTCATCGCCTACGACCACTCGCGGGTCATCCTGCTGCCCATCGAAGGTATGGAGCGTCCCCCGGAGCATCCCCGCTCCCCCAGCAGTGCTGGGATGCAGCTCCTGCAGGGAGCACATCCCACAGGCACTGCTCTCATCTCCGTTTATGTTCTTCTCTGAACGTCTCCCCGGGAGTTTGGCAGGCAGGAGATTCCTCTGTTAACCAGGCGTTTGTTAAATTCTGGTGACTGACACATTCCACTGGAGCTGCAATCCCTCATATCAAGGGCTGGTTTATCAAGAAACCACCTTCCCTTTGCTTGGAGATGCCTGTTTGATTCATCTCTGACTAAGAGGAAGAATTCAGACCACACTGCGCTTTAGAGGGAGCAGGAACAGGGAACGCGGAGCGGGGCTGCACGGGGAGGAGGGGGAAGCAAGCCCAGGGCTGACTGTACAAATGTGAGAGGCAGCAGCAGCAGAGATGTGGCTGCTGAGTTCTGCAGGCACAAAGATCACTTGATACGCAGCCCCTGCTGCAGCCCTGGCCCCTGAAGGGCTCGGGGTAAGAAGGGGTTAGCGCGAGCCTGGCGGGTCATAAATTGTTTCCTGAGCTGCTTATGTGAGCGATGGTGCAGTCAGAAAATTTACATTAAATTTCACAACTCGTGGCTCTTGACAGAGCTGCTCCAGTGCACGCCAGGATAAGAGGGGCTTGAGATGGAGTTGAGCAGGGCACCTGCTCGGGTTGCTGCTGCCGAGATACTAGTGGAGTTTCATGGGCTCAGGATGTGGCTGTGCCGGGAGGATAAAGCCAGTCTTGCGTTGCCAAGAGCTGATCATCAGAGCAGAGAGGATGTGGGATGTCCTGGTAACTGCCTGGTGAATGGAGAGGTTAATTCCAAAGCCTTTGAGACCAGGGAATTGCTAAAATAATCTCCCCGTGCCAGGGTAGCTCCGAGGGGCACGGGGAAGGGGGAGAGCTGAGGCAGCAGCAGAGCACGGTGGTTTGCCAACAAACTGCACAATTCTGGATTGCTCTGGTCTGCTATTAGAGGGCTTTAAATGTTTCTCCTTGTGAGACTGACTGTGCTCTGCCTTGGTTTAATTCCGAGA
This sequence comes from Chamaea fasciata, assembly GCF_029207755.1. Taxonomy (NCBI): domain Eukaryota; kingdom Metazoa; phylum Chordata; class Aves; order Passeriformes; family Sylviidae; genus Chamaea; species Chamaea fasciata. The sequence goes on along the minus strand of NW_027094113.1, from coordinate 5,164,623 downwards.
TTAATATTGTATGAGCCAAGGAAAGCAGAGGCTTTAAAAAGTTGCTTTGTCATTCAAGGGAAGGGAGAGGAGCTCAAGTGAGGGAGTGAAGGACACTTGGGCTGGTCTTGGATCTGGGGCTGGATGCAGGCAGCAGTCCCAGCTCTGCCCAGGGCTCCGTGAGGGACCAACAGTGAAAGGATGATGGGCCAAGGTTGAATTTTCAAGCATCTGAGAGGTTCTGACATGTCTTGGCTGGTGTGCTCCTTCCCACCGAGCTCTATTTCATGCTCAAGGCTGGAAGATGAAAGGAGCTGGAGGAATTAGTTTTGTTGCTTTCTCTTTGTTTTAAATCTGGATTTGCCAAGGCTGCAGATTGTCGCTGGCTGCTTGGTCAGGAAGAAGTAGTGGCTGTAATTCTGGGACTTCTCTGAGGCTGGGTCTGTCACACAGCAAAACCTTGCAGGAGCTCGTGGCCACCATTTCAAATGACAGAGGGGACCCCAGGGGGCTGGAGAGGAGATTAATTCCAGAAGCTCAGCCTTGAACACACTCCTGCCATTGCAGCCACCTTCTCTCCCTCCTGAAATTTCAGACTGGGGGGAGAAAGGGTAGGGAACACTCCAGAAATTGAATCCAGGAGCTGAAGTTCCCGAGTGCCCTTGAGGACGGGCAGGCTGCTCTGGGCTCGCCCCTCGCCAGCAGCAGCAGCAGCAGCAGCCCAGGGCCCCACTGGTGCTGCTCCCCTGAGACAGGAGTGAAGGGCTCTGCGGCGAGTTAACCGTGGGTTTGCAGACCCTGCCAGCCTTGCCAGGCGCTGGCTGTGCTCGGGAGCAGCCAAGGCAGCCCCGGGTGCGGCTGCTCCGTGCCAGGCGCCGGTTCCGGAGCCCAACCTGGGCAGCACCGCCTGCCAGCGCCGTTTTCACTGCAGAGCAGCTTTCTCCTGCCATGTCCCAATCAACCTCTTCACTCTGGCAGTGCCTCCTGCTCATCCCAAACCCTCAAGCAGGGACCCAGGCGAGCAGCTGGAACTCAATAGCCTGTAACTCATGCGAGTAGGAAAAAAAACACTCTTAAAAATGACAGCGGGCAATTTACAGCCAGTCAAAGCCTGTAATTTCAAAGCCTTCATTGGCTAAATCAAGCCTGGCTTTATTCTTTACTCTGTCCAGCTGTAGCTCAATGCCCCTGGACCACACAGTCATTGACCAGGTGCATTTGCTGCCTGGGCTTGGGGCGGGCTGGGACAAGGACTTGGGTTTGTACTACTGGACACCAATGCACCAGGAGCCCTGGGCCACGACTTTGCTCCTGTTGAGCACATGAGTAAAAACACCACGGCTTCAGGGCCTGATATTCGGTCTCTTCAATATCTTTTGCAAGGAGTTACTGTCTCTCTGCAGTGCAGGAGCTCGAGCTGGGGAAACCTCGCCAAGAGCCTGCGTGACTCTGACCCACCAAGCCACGAAGGCTCTGGTGTTTCTGCAGGGGGCTTCTCTCTAACAGCATCCCTGCAAAAATCTCCTCGTGCTCCCGGCTGTGTGAAGCCCTGTGCAATCCCCTGATTTCTGCTGATTTGACACAGGAATTGTGGGCAGTGATTACATCAATGCCAACTACATCGACGGGTACCGGAAGCAGAACGCCTACATTGCCACGCAGGGGCCGCTGCCCGAGACCTTCGGGGACTTCTGGAGGATGGTGTGGGAGCAGCGCTCTGCCACCATTGTCATGATGACTAAGCTGGAGGAGAAATCACGGGTAAGACGCACGAGAGGCATGACTGGTTAGTCATAATCCAGGGGGATTGGAGGGGAGAGCTGGGGGAGCAGCAAATCCCTTTGATGTGCAGCCAGGGGGGGAATTCTGCCTGCCATGCCAGCACCCTGAAAGTTCAGTGATTCATTGCTTGTAAAAAACCAAACCATTCACCCCGGGAAGCTGCAGCCTCCTTGGCAACTCCAGGAGAAGAGGCTGCTGGATCCCACTGCACGTCTGTCTAGGAGTTAATCATGTGGCAAGTTTCACATTCAGTTCTCTTGTTTAACAAGCCCCAGTACATTCCCTCTAATCTTCGGGATCATTCCAGTCTGCTGTCTATGGGATTGATGTAGCATCAAAGTCTGTGCTTAGTCAGTAGGAGCTTTTTCTGCTGGGCCTGTCCCTGTCCTGGTGCTCTGCAAAGACACTTCTGCACCTGCCTTTGCCTTTGCCAGCGGCCCAGCTTCACCTGTAACAGGGCAGTTTGGGAATGAGCACCCCCAGCAGGGAAGGGTTTGTCCCAGCACTGAGCCGTCCCTCCTGTCTTGCAGATCAAGTGTGACCAGTACTGGCCAGGCCGAGGCTCAGACACCTATGGGATGATCCAGGTGATCTTGCTGGACACCATCGAGCTGGCCACGTTCTGCGTCCGGACGTTCTCCCTTCACAAGGTGAGCTGGCTGCTGCTGCTGTTCTCCCTGGGGCGGGCTGTGGCCCAGTGTGCACTCCCAGCCCAGCCCAGCCCAGCCCAGTTTGGGCGCTGCTGCCCCTGACCCTGTGCTCTGTCCTGCAGAACGGCTCCAGCGAGAAGCGCGAGGTGCGGCAGTTCCAGTTCACGGCGTGGCCCGACCACGGCGTGCCCGAGTACCCCACCCCGTTCCTGGCCTTCCTGAGAAGGGTCAAAACCTGCAACCCCCCCGATGCTGGGCCCATCGTGGTGCACTGCAGGTACTGCTTCCCTTCCCCTGGCACCTGTGAGGGAGGCAGAAGCTCAGGAGGGTGTGGATCTGCCTGGGGGACAGGGACAGCTCTTAGCCACGGGTGGATTCCCAGGCAGCATCGGAGAAGGAAGGCTGGGGATTCCACTGACCACGGGGATTCCACTGACCACGGGGATTCCACTGACCACAGCGTTTCCTGAGACGATGAGGGGTGTAACTGGTGCCGAACCATTTGGATCCAGCGTTCCAGGCCAGGCTGGACGGGGCTTGGAGCAGCCTGCTCTGGTGGGAGGTGTCCCTGCCCATGGTAGGGGTGGGGCTGGATGAGGTTTAGGGTTCCTTTGGAACCAAACCGTTCTGGGATTTGATGATCTTGTTGAGCAGTGGGAGGCGCCTGGTGCTGCTCCAGTGTCTGGTTCGGTGCGGTGGGGCTGTCTCTGGTCACAGTGACAAAGGAGGAGGATCAGGTGGGACCTCGGAGGGTGTTTGGGAGGCAGAGCTGGCAGTGATTGACAGAGGGTTCCTGAGTGCTGCAGCCTTCCTGATAATGCCAGGCTGAAGGCAGGTGACATTCCCTAATTCAATTTACAACCCCGAGAGGAATCCTTGAAGCCTCAATGCAGATAAATGCCCGTGTTCCTCGGAGGGTGCGGAGGAGCCCGCGGGTTCCTGGGCACCGGGGGAAGATCTGAATTGTGCAGGCTGCTGGGGAGCCTAATCCTGCCTCTGCCGCACGATGCCATTTAAACAGTCTTTGCGAGTGGGCAACTTATCACTACCCTTGCAGATGGCAATTATTGTGCACCTCAGAAAATGAATAAAGAGCTGTCAGCTCACAACCGGCTCCCAGATCAGCTGCTAAATCCTTGCCAAAGCTCCAGTCACCTGCTTGCTTCAGGTGTTAGGCAGTCTAATTAACAGAGATCAAGGGGGCTCGATGAAAAAAGGGACAGCCCTGGAATGGTAAGAGGAAACCCTTCATTAGCAGTGGCACGAGAGAGCACAGAGCCCTGCTGAGGCGCGAATGCCATTACACGCAGGTCTGGTGTGACCTCGGTGCACAAAAGCGTGGAGGCAGAGAGGTGACGCATGTTACTCATTACAACGTCGGTGGCGTTTCAGCGGCTGAGATCTGAGAGATGGAACGGGCGTTTGCAGCCTTCAGATCCCACCAGCCCCGGGCTGGAGCCCCGGGCTGGAGCCCCGGGCTGCCGCAGCTGTGCCTGGCCCGGGGTGTCACAGTGGAGGGGACAGGAGGCAGAGCATGTGGAGGGGACACAGGATGGAGCATGTGCAGAGGGGACAGGGCAGTACAGAGGGGACACACGGTGTGGAGGGGCCCAGTGGGAGGACAGTCCCTCACCTCCCTGTCCCCGTCCCCAGCGCGGGCGTGGGCCGCACCGGCTGCTTCATCGTGATCGACGCCATGCTGGAGAGGATCAAGCACGAGAAGACCGTGGACATCTACGGGCACGTCACCCTCATGAGGTCCCAGCGCAATTACATGGTGCAGACTGAGGACCAGTACAGCTTCATCCACGATGCCTTGCTCGAGGCCGTGGCCTGCGGCAACACCGAGGTCCCGGCCCGGAACCTCTACAGCTACATCCAGAAACTGGCCCAGATCGAGGCCAGGGAGCACGTCACGGGCATGGAGCTGGAGTTCAAGGTGAGCCCGGGCGCTGGGATGGCGCGGCAGGGCCTGCCCAGGGCGCGGCGTGAGCGCGGAGCCTTTGTCAGGCTGCGGGCACCTTGCTGCTTCCGTGAGGGAGGTGAACGTGGCTGAGTTCTGCAGCTCCCCGGGGAGACCCGCCTGGCGCGCAGGCGCCTTCCCTGGCCGTTCCGCGTCCAGGCTGAATTTGCTCCCTCTTAAACTGGGGGGGTTAACTTTTTCAGTAGCAGTGCTATTTTCCGGAAGTTCTGCTTAGGGAAAGGCCTCAGTCTGCGTGCCCCAGCCCCAAAACCCGACCCCGGGAGGGCACAGAGGGGCGGGACAGGTCCGGGGCTGGCGCGGGGCCAGGCTGCCCCCAGCTGAGGGAACGCTGTCCCTCCCTGCCCGCAGCGCCTCGCCAACTCCAAGGCCCACACCTCGCGCTTCATCAGCGCCAACCTGCCCTGCAACAAGTTCAAGAACCGCCTGGTGAACATCATGCCCTACGAGACCACGCGCGTGTGCCTGCAGCCCATCCGCGGCGTCGAGGGCTCCGACTACATCAACGCCAGCTTCATCGACGGCTACAGGTACGGCCGGCCACCTGGGCCACCTCGGGGCCACCTGGGCCACTTCAGTGCCACTCCTGGGCCACCTGTGTGCCATTCTGGGGCCACCTGGGCCACCTCGGGGCCACCTGGGCCACCTGTGTGCCACTCTGGGGCCACCTGGGCCACCTGTGTGCCATCTCTGTGCGCTGGGGCTGCCACAGGGGCCTGTCATCTGCACACAGGTGCCAGAGGTAAATCCCCCCCACACCTGTGACACAGGGATTAGGGCAGCCCCGTGCCTGCAGGTTGGGTTTTACCCCTTGGAAGTGACATTTAAGGAGAGCTTCACCACTGGCACCCAAGACATCCCAACCCCTTCAGCCCCTGAGCGGCTCCAGTCCTTGCCCAGCGTTTCCATTTGCTCTCCCACTCCCCAGCCTTGCACTTCCCAAAGCTGCTGCCCCTGCAGTGACCCCCTGACCCCTCCTTGCCTCCCCAGGCACCAGAAGGCCTACATAGCCACGCAGGGGCCGCTGGCAGAGACCACCGAGGACTTCTGGAGGATGCTCTGGGAAAACAACTCCACCATCGTGGTGATGCTGACCAAGCTCCGCGAGATGGGGCGGGTGAGTGGGGCTGAGGAGGGGCTGGGAGGGGGATCCTGCGGGGCAGGAGGGGCTGGGAGCGGGATCCTGCGGGGCAGGAGGGGCTGGGAGCGGGATCCTGCGGGGCAGGAGGGGCTGGGAGCGGGATCCTGCGGGGCAGGAGGGGGATCCTGCAGGGCAGGAGGGGCTGGGAGCGGGATCCTGCGGGGCAGGAGGGGCTGGGAGGGGGATCCTGCGGGGCAGGAGGGGCTGGGAGGGAGGGGGATCCTGCGGGACAGGCACTAACTGGGACCTGTCTGTCCCGGGCAGGAGAAGTGCCATCAGTACTGGCCCGCAGAGCGCTCGGCACGGTACCAGTACTTCGTGGTGGACCCCATGGCTGAGTACAACATGCCCCAGTACATCCTGAGGGAGTTCAAGGTCACGGATGCCAGGGTAGGTGCTGCTGTGGGCCGGCCTGGGGCAGTGCACGCTGGAGGAAAGGGGCTCTGGTGGGCTTGGCTGAGGTTTCTCTGGGATTGTCAGAGGAGGAGAGCTCACAGAATATCCTGCTGGGACCCACAAGGATCATGGGGTCCAGCCCCTGCACAGAACAAGGTGCTCAGTTGTGATGAGGAACAGAACACACGCACCCAGATTGTGCTGGAATATTTGTTCTTACAAATTGAAATTAGTTTCAAGCCTCTCTCACTGCCTTGAGTTGCTCTGTTAGACGTGTGCCTGGCTTTGAGGTTTAGCTGCAGCTTATTTGAGGTGAGAGCAGAAAATATTTCCCCCCAAGAGGTGATAAAAACCTTGCAAAGGTTTCTCGGCACCCTTCAGAAAACGAGCACTTCTATGGCTGGGAGAGGAGCCACTGTCAGTCATGCTCAAAGGGACAAATTCACTCCAGTAATCTTCGATTCAGTGTCGGGTTTCTCATCCGAAGGAACATTTCAATACCTTCTCAAATTTCTGTAGCAAACATAACCCTCCCTCTCACAGCACAGCTTTTGAGGTTGCCAAAGTATTCCAGAACCTGATAATTCAATTTGCAAGGTTGAGGAGGAGGATGCCTCATCAGTCCTCGTAGAACAAGATTTATCTTCCTGTCAGCTGCAATTCTGACACTGTGGCAATTCTTTGTGAAGATTGATTAGAGGCCAACACCTCACCTTGAACGTTCCTTTGCTGAAGACTCCATCTGTGCTGTCTGCAGTGGTCAGAGCTTTCAGCACCTGCCAGGATATGGATCTGTGCTGACAGCCTGACTCCAGGAACGTCAACTGCAGCACAAGCAGCCTCATCCTGGTGGGGCTGGATAATAAATATGTGTGCGCTTGACTACAGCACTCAGTTGCCTCAACTTTTCATGCCCTTTAACAAACTAGCAGCAAAAATAGGGCGGTTTTTTGCCTTTCCTGCCTGTTGTCACGAGTCCAGGTGTTTAACTGTTCCTGCTTTGTCCCCCAGGATGGTCAGTCACGAACTGTTCGTCAGTTCCAGTTCACTGACTGGCCAGAACAAGGCGTGCCAAAATCGGGAGAAGGTTTTATCGACTTCATCGGGCAGGTGCACAAGACCAAGGAGCAGTTTGGCCAGGATGGCCCCATCTCTGTCCACTGCAGGTAGGCACAGGGACACACCCCGTCCACGTGGGGTGCAGGAGAGCAGAAGGAAATCAAATCCAGAAATCCCCCCTTTCCCAGCCCGTCCCTGCAGGGAGATTTCCTGGGGGTGCCAGTGCCAAACACTTCCCTCTGCCAGCCAAACTCATCTCCCTTCAGCCCTGGCACTGCCCACAAGGCTTTTTTATATTTGCAGGAGAGGTATGAGGTGCCTCTGAAGGGGATGGGAAGCGCAGTGTTATGTGTAGCAAGTCTATGGAATGTCTGCCATATTTGACCTGCAGAAGTATTTTTTAGCAGTCTCAGCCCGATGTACACCTCCAGCTCTGCTGGGCTGTGTTTGCTGCTAGCACGAGTTGAGCCTCCTTACCCACAGGCAGGACAGGATGATCCATTCTTATTAAGATTATTTCATTTCAAAAGCCCAGTGTTACATATTAGGAATAATTCTCCCACTGAATGCTGTTTGCCACCACCCAAAGCTTTTTTGTTAAATTTCCCTTTCTCAAACACTTTTTTGGGTCAGGCTCTGGCACTTGGGTTATTTCTGGGTATCTCTCCTGGAGGGCTGACCCAGGCTCTCCACTTCCAACATGTTCACAGGGCTCTAGCCCACCCCAGCCAGCATTTTCAGGAGCATTTGGACGTTAAACAATCCCCTGTTTGTCTCCTCCCCTCCCTGCAGTGCTGGCGTGGGCAGGACCGGGGTGTTCATCACCCTGAGCATCGTCCTGGAGCGGATGCGCTACGAGGGGGTTGTAGATATTTTCCAGACAGTGAAGATGCTGCGAACACAACGACCTGCAATGGTGCAAACAGAGGTGAGAGGAGGAATCGTAAAACGGGCTGGGCTGGGTGGGGTTGGGCTTCGTTGGGAGGGACCTCACGCCCCTCTCATTTCACTCCCTTCACTGGCCCAGGTTGCTCCCAGCCCTGCCCGGCCTGGCCTTTCTAGCCATGATCAGACCCTTCCCTGAGCTCCCTCAGCAAGGCTGCACTCACTGCTGACTTCTTCTAAGGAAATACAAAATACATTTAAGAAAAAAAAATCCTCTCGTTACAATATAATATATGCTATAATATAATGTGTTCTTATATTAATTATATATAATATCGTATATAAACTTATTGTTATATTATAACGATATTATAACGATATTACAATGCTATTATAATGATATTATAATGATATTATAATATATAATATAATTCTATTCTATTCTCTATTGTTATAAAGTCTCTTAAGTATTCCCTCCCGGTCTGGAGCCCCGATTCTCACCCGACACCCAGACTCTGCCTGGGGGGCTGGCAGGCGGGTGCGGCTGTTCGGGACCTGGGGCACAGGCAGAAAGGGGAGCGCTGGCAGTTCCCCTCCCGGGAGCCCTTGGAGGCTGCCAGAGGCTCCTGCTCGGCTTCGTGGTGTCTGAGGGCAGGACAGGGACCCCGAGGAGCCCGCTCCCACCTCTGAGCTGCCTCTCTTTGCTCTTGGCAGGATGAATACCAGTTCTGTTACCAGGCAGCTCTGGAGTATCTGGGAAGTTTTGATCACTATGCAACATAAAAAGCCATCGTTGTGCAGACTCTACCAACCACTTCAGTCCTGGAGGGCCTCTCCTGACCCAGGAGGAGCGCTTGAACTTACAAAACTGACTCAGAAGAAGAACCTTTTCATCGGGACAGGGGGGAGGATTGGAAGGAACACCCCTTGGGGAAGTCCATGTTGTAACCTGGCCCTGGCAGGGGCAGCCTGGGAGGCTGCTCAGGACCGCCCTGGAACCTCAGGAGGTGTTTGCTGGGGAGGACAGACGGACACGGGGACTGATCCAGAAGCTCCAACACACCTTGGGAACCGTTTCTGCTGGAGAAGGGAAGGAAAAACCGACTTTGGTTACATCATTAGAGTTCAGTTTATTTACTAATATAGTTGGCAGTCTTTAAAGGAAGTCACTTGCAGAATTGGAGGTGTTCTGTGAAAGAAAAGGAACTAAATCTCAACACTTAGGCAGACTTAGGGTCAGGAGTTCTTCTAGCTGGAGTCTTAATAACCTCAGTATGAGCATTGGGATGATTCTGGGCTCGCAGGCACCTTGCAGACAGCATTCACGGGACGCCCCTGCCACGCCAGAGGTTTTATAGCTCACATTTTGAATACTTGGAACATTCCTCATTTCTTCTAATTCCAAAATTTATTTTTTAGGGTATTTAAAAGGCTAGAGAAAGAGCTGGAGTTACAACCCCCAGAGCTGGCTGTGGGGGGTGGCCCCTCCCCAAGCCCGGGCTGGGGTCTCTGCGGGCTCTGGGCCCCTCCCCAGCACTTCTGGCTCCCCTTGGAGCGGGGTGGGACCCCCGGGAGGAAAGGCAGCCCCTTCCCCGGGCCCTTGGCCCCCCACACCCCCCTGCTGTGCCCCCCTGGTCCTGCCGGGAGCCCCAGGAAACACCCGCAGAAATCGATTCCCAAAATCCAGCAGCTGGTTCCTGGTGCCAGCCCCTCGCCTCTGGACCCGGCGGCTCTCGGGAGCTCCTCTCAGGACTGGCCCAGCACTCCTTGCACATCTCCCACATCCCACTGTCCCCAGCATGCCCCAGCTGGAAAAGAACTGGGAAAGATCCAGGAAGGTGCATCCAATGGCAAATACTGTGAGTGGCTTTCTTTAAAGTATCGATGTAACTGTAACAAGTGACATTACCTTTTTTTTAAATAGTGTATTTTTTCCTTTTTTTTTTTTTTTTAAAAAAAAAAGACAAAGAATATCAGTCACTGAATTTAAAAGAAAAAATTTGCTTATTTGTTCATATTATGTTCAAAGACAGTCTATTTTTTCACTGTAGAAATGTTACGTGTAATGGCTGTGATATATAAAAATGCAGTGCAAATTGCTACTTCTACATATTGCTTTTCTACCATTTAAAAGGTTTAACTTGCTCATGTAAGAACAAAATGTCCTTTCTGGATTTTTTTTTTATTATTATTATTTTTTTTTTGGTGTTCTCTTGTTTTAAATCACAGACATATCCCACGTCCCTGGAAGGGTGGGGGAGCAGCAGTGGAGGGGTGGTGGCAGTGCCAGTTCCCTTCTGCTCTGGCCAGGCAGGGCCAGGGCTGAACTGGGAGATTTAACACCACCAGTGGCTTCTGCTGCCTGGAGACAGAGCTGTGATTTCGGAGCCTTGGCACCCACCAGGTGTTTTGGCAGCCCAGGTGTGTTGCAGGTACCAGCCTGGCCTGTCCCTGTGCTGGTTGTGCCTCCAGTGCCCAGGGCTTTTCCTGCAGCCCTGCACAGAGCACGGGATACCTGAGAAAAGCCACCCTGCCCCAAACTCTGCTCACCTCTGCCCTCCCCTTTTTTTTTATTTTTCTAGAAGGGGTAATCATGGCCATCAAGTGCTGCCCAGAGCCCCCCACACAACCCATTTCCTGTCTTTAACTGAAAAAAAAAAAAGAAAAAGAAAAAAAAAAAGAATCGACTGAAAGGCTTCTTCGAGATTTTACTTATTTGTGTGAAAGTTGCCCAAATTTCTAAGTATGTTGCAGCAAAATCTTACTGGACAAGTCGGGGGGAGGGGGGAGGTTTTTTTTCTTTGTATGAGAGCAAAGTGCTGTTGCTTTCACACTGTTATTTCAAACTGAAACAGTAAGTGGTTTTCATACCACGGTGTATGTAGATATATTGACTTTGTATTAAAGGAAGATTGTCTGAACGTGCTGCAGCCCTGTGTGTGTGGGAGGGGCAGGGACTCCCGGGTCCATCCTGCTGCCGCCCGGGCAACTGTGGCTGTCCCTCTGCTCCTGCTGAGAGCAGGCACCTGCCCGAGCCAAAGGCGGCTGCAAAGCTCGTCCCGAAGGGCGGCACAGGCACGAGGCTGGGGAGGGTGTGGGAGCTCAGCTGCATCCAGCTCCAGGGGTCTGGCCCTGGCTGGGTGTCCCTGGGGAGGCACAGGCTCAGCTCCTGCCCCTGCCCAGGTGGAGGATGCAGAGCCAGGGCCCAGGTGGTGTCACCTGCAGAGCAGGGAGCTGAGCTCCCGCCCAGGGACAGCCTGGAAGGGGCTGGGGCTGCCCCCGGACCCCTGGAATGTCCGAGGGCAGCTGGAGCAGCCTGGCACAGCGGAAGGTGCCCCAGGCCATGGCGGGGGGGGCACTGGGTGGGATTCAAGGTGCTCCCAACCCATTCTGGGCTCCTGAGCTGCTGCCAGACCCTAAGCCAAGCCAAAGGCTTTCCCAAGCCTGGCTCCTGCTCACAGGTAGGCCCCGTCCAGCCTGAGCTCCCCACCTCACCCAGGGGGAGGCTGGTGAGGAGAGGGGCTTTGGAGAGTGATGGAAGAGCTGACCTGGGATCTGGGATCCTTCCCTGCCTTCCACAGCCCCCCCCGTCCCTGCTACACTGACACCACCAGCAGCACTCGGGCTCCAGCTTAAAGAAAACGACCAAAAATTAATGAGCAGCTTCAGAGAGAGCCGTGACCAGCATCAGGTGAGCTGAGATCCCAGGGAATGACATCACCTCCAGAATGTTGTTACTCCGCGTGAGAGCCGGAGCAGGGAGGGAGCCAAGCACGCACCGAGCAGCAGCGGGCCCGGTGGCACAGGAGAGCGGGGACAGGAATAAAACCCAGCAGGACAATCCCCTGGTTTGTAACCACGGCTCCCCCAGGCAGCCCGGGAACTGCAGCGAGGTTTGACTCCGTAATCTGCGCTCAAAGGGAATTTGTAGCACGAGTGGCTCCGGAGCTCAGCCGCGGGACAGGCTCCTCACCACCTCACACGGGGAGGGGTTTGATGCTCACTTTATGTCACCACTGAAGAGTAGAAAGGAAAAACGGATTCTTCCTCTAAGCTGTGCTCCTCAGCCCTCCCTGCCTGGCCGCTCCCCTGCGCTCCCAGCGCTGCTGGTCCTGGATAATCATTCCCACCTCTGCTCCCCAGGCTCTGATTTTGGTTCCATCCCATCTGAGCTGGCGTGTCCATCCCCCGGGTGGGGATGCAAACCCCTCACAGAACTGAAATAAATCCCGCGTGGAGCACGGCAAGGTGAGAGGCGTGGACGGGTTTTACGAGGGAGCTCAGAGCCCTCTTTTATCAGAGGTGAGAAGGACACAGAGCAGAGCCAAAGCCCCCCCTCCAGCTCGGGTTTTCCGTGTGGAGTGGCCGGGGCACGGCCCAGAGCGGCAGACCCAGGCAGGAGCGTTCCTGGCAGGACCCAGAGCCGCCCCCAGCCCTGGCCAGCGCTGGTCCCATCTCCAGGAGCCCCGGGACGAGCCCGAAGCCCCCCCGAAGGGATTCTGCTCGGTTTGGTCGGTGTCTCTGTAAGCCCAGTGCTGCCCCGGGAGCTCAGAGCAGCAAAACCCTTCCCAGGCTGGTCCCGGTTCCCGTTTACACCACGCTGGGCAAAACCAGTTCGTGCCTCAGCTGGAGTTTGCAGCGGCCTGGATGCCAAATCCCTGAGGAATGGACTTGCAAAAGCCCCCAGGCCCCTGCGCAGCCCGAAACCGAAGCCCCCAGCCCCCTGCAGCAGAACAAAGGCTTTAAAGTGGCTCCAACTGTAATTTACATTCCAGAGGAAAAGGAAAAGCTTTTCTTGGTTTACAGAATTACCCAAGTGGCAAAGCAGTTCCCAGGCCAGGAGAAATTCCTCACGTTGCAATATGCTTTAATTATACCGAGAGCAGCAGTAACAGACCGAGAAATCAATCCCTTCTCCTAAATAAGATGGTTGCAAATTCCAAGTCGGCAAGTGAACAGATGTAGAACTGAAATGGAAAAAGTAAATACCCTCGGAGGTGCTGAGAAAACTGTCTGCCTGTTGCTACAAGTTCATCCTCTGGGAAGGGGGTTCAGGGAGCCTGCTCCCAGATTTCCCAGGGAGGAAATCACGAGTTCAGCCACGGCCACTGCAGCATCACCTCGGGCACCTGAGAGGCCCCAGGGTGAGCAGCGATGGAGGAGGGGACAGTTCCCGGCCAGGTGGGTGGGAAAAGCCTGGCACCGGTGCCCAGAGCAGCTGGGGCTGCCCCTGGACCCCTGGCAGTGCCCAAGGCCAGGCTGGACAGGGCTGGGAGCACCTGGGACAGTGGGAGGTGTCCCTGTCCCTGTCCCATCCCTGTCCCTGTGTCCCTGTCCTGTCTCTGTGTCCCTGTCCCTGTCCCTGTCCCATCCCTGTCCTGTCCCATCCCTGTCCCATCCCTGTCCCTGTCCTGTCCCTGTGTCCCTGTCCTGTCCCTGTGTCCCTGTCCCTGTGTCCCTGTCCTGTCCCTGTGTCCCTGTCCCTGTGTCCCTGTCCCTGTCCCATCCCTGTCCCTGTCCTGTCCCTGTGTCCCTGTCCTGTCCCTGTGTCCCTGTCCCTGTGTCCCTGTCCCTGTCCCATCCCTGTCCCTGTCCTGTCCCTGTGTCCCTGTCCTGTCCCTGTGTCCCTGTCCCTGTGTCCCTGTCCCTGTCCCATCCCTGTCCCTGTGTCCCTGCCGCCGTCCCTGCAGGGTGGGGTGCCCAGGGGATGGCTGAAGCCTTTTTGCTGTGCGATAACCACAGCCTCTGCCCAGCCCTTTGATGTTTTCACGCCAGTCCAGCTCTGATCTCCCGTTTTCCCATTGTCCCCTTACCCACCCCTCGGTCTGCAGAGCAGGAGCACCGGGGGATCCCTCTGCAATCTGCCCAGGGATCACAGCCCCCGGCCCCGAGCCCGCCGTGCCTTTATCCCCCCGAACACTCGGGCCCGGCTCCCCGCAGCCGTCAGAGGGAGAAATTCCCAAATCCCCACGGAGGAGTTCGGGCTGGCTCCATCTGCGCCGTGCCCGGGCCCGCACACACGGGGCGCACGCAGGGTGCAGATGGCAATCCCGGATTAATGGGTTACACAAGGGCTTTATCCCGGGCTTACCGAGGATAAGAAACCCCTCGGGAAAAGAATCGTGTCCAAATGATTAAAAAAAAAAATCTCTTTAAATATACAACGTTCCGCCTGAGCCGTGTAAGGTGTTGTTCAGGAAATTGCTGAACAGCAGAACCGGGTTCCACCTCTCCCATCCCGGGCCCGGGAGGGCCGAGCACTTCCCGGGGGAATAAATATACCACCAAAACCGGCCAGAAAAACACCAAACCGGCCAGAAATGCAGCACCAAACCAGCCAGAAATACAACACCAAACCGGCCAGAAATACAGCACCAAACCGGCCAGAAATACAACACCAAACCGGCCAGAAATACAGCACCAAACCGGCCAGAAATGCAGCACCAAACCGGCCAGAAATACAGCACCAAACCGGCCAGAAATACAACACCAAACCGGCCACAAATACAGCACCAAACCGGCCAGAAATACAACACCAAACCGGCCAGAAATACAGCACCAAACCGGCCAGAAATACAACACCAAACCGGCCAGAAATACAACACCAAACCGGCCAGAAATACAACACCGAACCGGCCAGAAATACAACACCAAACCGGCCAGAAATACAGCACCAAACCGGCCAGAAATACAACACCAAACCGGCCAGAAATACAACACCGAACCGGCCAGAAATACAACACCAAACCGGCCAGAAATACAGCACCAAACCGGCCAGAAATACAGCACCAAACCGGCCAGAAATACAGCACCAAACCGGCCAGAAATACAGCACCAAACCGGCCAGAAATACAGCACCAAACCGGCCAGAAATACAACACCAAAACAGGAGGGGTCATATTTTAGGGTATCCCCTTTTTAGCTACAAAACCTTTTTTTAGGTTGAAACCTAAAGATAATTCAAACCAAATTACTATTCCCTCAGGAAAAGCAGATCCAAACTGCTGCACAATTTTTTATCTAAATAATGTTTAAAATTTTTAAAGGGGGGAGAAAAAACTAATTACATCTTTGTGTGGGAGATCATAAATCACATAATTACAATGGGAACCTCTGCATCTTTCCAACAGACCAAAAGCAGACTACACAAGTTCTTATCTCATTACTGTTTAATTAAGAATTATGTTTGAGCATCTTCTTTTTAATTATCACGGAGCCCAGATGACTTCTAATCTCCTTTTTCCCCAAAATGAGGGAAGGTGCAGTCCAAAACGGGCACTAATGAATTTACAATTTGCTCTTTGGGGAACTTTAACAAAATTTACTCCACGCAGAAGATTAACACTGATAAAGTGAACTTCCAAAGAGAACATTTGGTTCCTTTCCACTGGCACCACACCAGTGCCGGAGCTCACAGAGGGGTCGCTTTTTGGGGAGCTTCGCCCACGGTTCTGTGGCTGCACCCCAAAAACACCTCCCAGGGGACAGCGGGGCTGGGGACGTGGGGACAGCAGGGTTGGGGACAGCGGGGCTGGGGGAGTGGGGACAGCGGGGCTGGGGACAGCGGGGCTGGGGACATGGGGACAGCGGGGCTGGGGACAGCGGGGCTGGGGACATGGGGACAGCGGGGCTGGGGACAGCGGGGCTGGGGACATGGGGACAGCGGGGCTGGGGACATGGGGACAGCGGGGCTGGGGACATGGGGACAGCAGGGTTGGGGACATGGGGACAGCGGGGCTGGGGACAGCGGGGCTGGGGACATGGGGACAGTGGGGCTGGGGACGTGGGGACAGCAGGGTTGGGGACATGGGGACAGCGGGGCTGGGGACATGGGGACAGCGGGGCTGGGGACATGGGGACAGCGGGGCTGGGGGAGTGGGGACAGCGGGGCTGGGGACATGGGGACAGCAGCAGCAGGAGCTGTGTCTGCACCGAGGCAGGGACCCTCCACTGCCCCAGCCCGGCCCCGGGCACTGCCAGGGGATCCCGGGGCAGCCACGGCTGCTCTGGGAATTCCATTCCAGGGCCTGACCCCTCCCAGGGAGGAATTCCCTCCCCAAATCCCACCCAGGCCTGTGGCTTTGGGAAGCTCCACGTCCCTCCTCTGAACACGAGCAGAAACTTTTCCTCATCCAAACCTTTTCCCACCGAGTCTGTGCCCGTGTCCTGCTGACCCTGTGGTGGCAAACCGCAAAGAACACACACAGAGATGTATATTTATATTTTTAGAAATAGGTGAGGGCTTGTTTAAGCCCAGCACACGGCAAATACCTTTTAATTCAATTGGCTGAATCGACACAGAGAGATTATTAGTTTTCAGTTAGATTTGATTCAATTAATTAGCCTGAAAATATCAGCACAGCCAGGCGAGCAAAGAAAAACAGAGATAAATCCCTGCCATGGCGCTGCTTCATCTTTTAAAGGCAATTAACTCTTAGTTATTAGCTTTTAATTAGGGAATAATAATGACACCATTAATACAGTTTATTATACTTGTCAGCAGACAGCTGTTCCAACCAGATTCCATTATCAGACCTCGGCTTTTGTCTGCTCCTGCCAGGGGAGGGGAGACACAGCCGGGGGTCTCTGGTGGAGCCTGGGCAGCTCCGGGCGGGTTCCTCCCTTCCCTGGAGCTGCCCCAGCCCAGCCCAGCCCAGCCCAGCCCAGCCCAGCCCGGGCTGACAGAACTAAACCCGAGCTTTCGGTGGGTTAAACCTCGCTCCTCCTCCCGGAGCATCCTCCCAGCCCAGCCCGGGTTGACAGAACTAAACCTGAGCTTTCGGTGGGTTAAACCTCGCTCCTGCTCCCGGAGCATCCTCCCAGCCCAGCCCGGGCTGACAGAACTAAACCTGAGCTTTCGGTGGGTTAAACCTCGCTCCTGCTCCCGGAGCATCCTCCCAGCCCAGCCCGGGCTGACAGAACTAAACCTGAGCTTTCGGTGGGTTAAACCTCGCTCCTGCTCCCGGAGCATCCTCCCAGCCCTGCCCGTGCCTCTCCCGGCGCTTCCCGAGCCTCTCCTGGCCAGGGGGACGCTGGAGCTGAGCCAAAGGTGGTTTTACACCTCGCTGACAACCTCGGGTGGATCCCAAACATTCACAGCACTAAAACCTTCCCTGTTCTCTCTTCTTTTCCTCCCAGTTTAATCCCCCTCTTCGGCAGTGCCGAGCAGAGCAGGGCAGAGCTGACTTGGACACAAACAATCACTTTAAAGAAACTCAGCACTTGGAATAATTCTCCCCTCTCCTAATCGCAGTGCCAGGCCCCTGTCTGTCCCTGTGTGCAGGCAGCTGCCGAGGCCCCACAAACACCTTGGAATTCTCCTTCCTTTGGCCCCAAATTTATTGTGAAACTTCAAGTCCTGCGGTAAGAGCAGCAGCCACGACCTTGGCAGTGGCCAAATGCCTCAAGTTTTCATTTCTGTGTCTGCTGAGTCACCAAAATAAACCCTCCAGAGGACAGTGATTACACAGCAAACCACATTTCCCATTATTTTTCCCATTATCCTGTTTCACCGTGTTCTAGCAGAGTCTGGAAACCATTTCCAGGGCACAAGCCTCTCTCCACTGCGGTTTTTCGTTCCTTTATCACGCAGGAATTAATCTCACCCCAAATTACGCACACAGGATGCTCCAGCAACACAAAAACACAACGCCGTGCATTTCCCCGATCTACTCTGGAGTTAATGAATCTCGAAAATAAGTGTAAAATATTCTGGTGGGTTCCACCACCTTGGTTTTAATTTGTTTTCCTTGCTCTGGACTGGAGGAAGCCCCAAGGGAAACACCAGGAGCTCCTTGAACTGGCAGCCTGCTCGTGGAGGGAATTTTCTTCCTCCTCTCCCAACACTGCAGACAAATCCTGAGGAAAGAAACGAACGTGGAGTAGGAACAAAGCAGCTGGGAGAGGCTGTTTGCAATTTTTCTACAGGGAAGCAGAGTTGTTAAATTGAAAGCAAAGCCGTACAAAGGGAAAAACTTCTCCCACTGAGCACTGACGCGAAAATGACGAGGAGGAGGACGGCAGGAGTAAAACCAGATTATAGCCATGAACTGCAGGGAACTGCGGGGCAGCGGCTGCACTGGTGGGAACGGGAAAAGGGAAAAGGGAAAAGGGAAAAGGGAAAAGGGAAAAGGGAAAAGGGAAAAGGGAAAAGGGAAAAGGGAAAAGGGAAAAGGGAAAAGGGAAAAGGATGGTGTTTCACCACTCGGGTCTGAGCACAAACACCCAAACCCCAGCCAGGAAAAAACCCCAGGACACGTCTCACACCTGAGAAAAACCGCAGGGAAATTGATTTGGACAAAAATGGACCAAGTCCTTGATTTGGGAGTATCACAAAAGGGAGAGAAATGGCAGCATTTAACAAGCAGCCAATTGTCTCTGGGCTGAATTAGTGATAAATGTGATGATAAATTGCTGCTGTAACCCAGGCCCGCCCCCGAGCACAGGGATCTCACACAGTCGTGCTCAGGCAGATTTTTCACTTCGCGCTGACAAAAATCTCACACTAATCACCCAAGCCAGGCCACAAAGCCCCGGATTGCAGCGTTAATTCCATGTCACAGCTGAAGCCCAGATTAATCCCCCACGTCTCCAGCTCCAGGTGGCTCTGAGCCGCTCAGGTAACAGAGGGAGGGGAACCAGCTCTAGGCAGAGCCACAGCAAACCAGACCTGCAGCAGGGCCCTTCTCCCACCTCGTGGCTTCTCCCCAGAGAAAAGTGCCCAGAGACCCTTCTGCACCCCCCATCAGCCCAGATTCCTCTCTCCAGTCAGGCAGATGAATCCCTGCTCCTCTCCAAGCAGCAGCATCTTGGCCCGGATCATGGGTAACTGACCATTCACTCCTAATCAAAGACAATTTGCTGCGTTTTCCAGAGATGGCTCTGTTAAATGAAGCAGATGAGCAGTGGATCTGGCCATTTCTTTATTTTTAAACCCTGATCTGGGGCACAGGGGAGGGCCTCACTCCTGTTTCAGGGACAGACTGGCTGCGAGCTCGTTTGCTAGGGGACATTAGCAGCTGGCATGTGAAATGGCAAGGCTGGGGTGGAGAGGTGAGCCAAAGTGAACTGTGCTGAAACACAGCCCAAATCCTGTTTGTTCCACAGGAAAAGCGGTGGAGCTGTGGTCGCTCTGTAATTCCAAACAGAACTTGCACAGTGACCTTTACATTTCCCCTCTTGGAAACCAAAAATTTAATTGTTTTGCTTCTCTCATGCAGAATAAATAACTCCCAGTGATTTTCTATTGGTGAGCAAGCAACCCAAGGACTTCTCTTCTCCTGCTATCAAAGCTGCCAAATAATTCTGTGTCAACAGCTCCGGCTCATTTGAGGCTCAGGATTGTGCCAAAACTGCCTTTTTTTATGTGTGCCTGTGCCAGCACAGTTGTTCACGGGACAAGGAACAAGAGATGACCTGGAAATCAGGAACCCACAGGGGCTCCTCAGGAATCTTTCCCCTGGAGTCCCAGGAAATTTGTTCACTCTGTTCCTGCAGCTTCAGGTCCAGCCTCATCCTGCAGTAACTGCAGAGGAATTTATCAAAAAGCTCAGGATGGGAAATTTAAGGTGCTTAAATGAAGTTTCAGGGAGATGCTGTTTGAGGAGGTTCAACGACCTCCTGCTGAACAAAAGACTCTAAACTTAGAAATGAAGAGACTTCAACCCCCCAAAAAGTGTCATTCTGAAATGCTCAACAGCCTTTAATTCATTTTGAACCTAGAGGCAGAGAAAAAAATAGGCAAAAAATACATCACAGCCTTAATCTAGGGGGAGTAGGGAAAAAAATCATTATTTTTATAACACATAATCAGACACTTACAAATATATTTCACTGGAGGAAGGGGTAGGAATGTGCATTTCCTATTTCCTTTTCAGTAGGCTGATGCCCAGAGGCCATCACTATCCTGAACCTGCACAAGCCATTCCAAAACCAAAAGGAGGGATCTAAAAATCAACAAAAAGAGAGAAGACCCTTGCACCAAGGAAGGGCATTCCACAGTTCCAGGTTCATGTTTCAACATAACTCAGCATCTGGATATGGGGTGAGGAAACACACTTCTGTTTTTACAATATAAATAGTATTTGGGGAAGGTACATATGGATACAGCAAGGGTGCTATTGCAGGACTCGAGCATGCAGAGGAAATTCCCCGTCGCTCACAACCACTCCTCCCATCCCACCCTCCCCTCCCACCTCCAAAAAAAAAAATCCTCTGCTGGGTAAATTTCTCTTTGAATTGTTTTAAATATTTCTCTCGTGGCCTGGCAACATTCTTAGTCTTTAATACAGCAAGTTTCCTATTTAATCACATTTCATCCGACAGGAGACAGCTCTGTAGGAGGAACAACCGAGGCTCGGGAGAACCTTGCCAGTTTTTTAAACTTTTATTAGCCTCAGTTTGGTTTTATTCGTGGAGACATCTACTGAAAAACGTCAAGAACTCAGAAACAAAAAAGAAAAAAACCAACCCCAAAGCAGAACCCTGTGCCCAAGGCCTTCCAACCACGCAGGCGCAGCCACGCACACGGAAAGGGCCCGGAGCAGAGGCAGGGAAAGGATGGGAACTCCAATCCCCAAGGGAGAACAAAACCAAAGGGAAAAAAAAATTAAATTGCTTTATTCTATCTCCACTCTTTCACTAGGACAGTTTAATACCCATGGAGTCTCTTAAGATGCTAATCTACCATCTGCTAGCCCACAAATCCTTCCCACTTATTCCCTTAAAGATCCAGCCAGAGCGTTGCTTAACAGCCTCTCCCCGGAACAACGACCACCTTGCAAAGGGGCTTAGAAATAATAATAAAAACAAGAATATTGTCTCTCTCCATCCAGCAATTTCAGGGAATTAAGTGGAAAAGATTGCAGTGCAGCATTCCAGGTTGTCTGGCTGGCCCGAGGAGGGAGGGGAGGGCCCGGGTGCCCTCTCCCCCTGCCCCTGAACCTTCCCAGCTCGGGCCAGCACTGCCTCGTTGTCTCCCTGTGAACTGACTGAGGTCCTCCAGAGAGGGTGGAAGACTTGGAGTGCCTCCGGCAGGGTTTGGATCAGGCTCTTTCCCCAGCACTGCTCCACAGCAGCTCCTCGGGGGGTTTCCGGGCGTCCAGCTGGGAGCTGCTCCCTCAACACTTCGGGGTTTGCCTTCAATGCTCCTGCAATCCTCAGTGGGCTGAGTCCAGTCAAAGGCAGGGCTTGCACTCCTCTTCCCCAGGAGCAACTCACAGGCTCAGTCTTTACTTAAGGAAAGGATGTCACGACAATCAGATGTTTGGGGCATTTCTTCTTTAATAGGATAAAAGAAAAACATACAAACACCTCCCAAGCTTCTGTCATGGAATGATTCTCACACTGTAAGGAGCACAACTCAAAAAAAAAAAAAAAAAGGAAAAAAAGAAAAAAAAAAGAAAGAAGAGACAAAGGAAAGAGACTTTTCCTGGGGGAGAAGTGCTGGGAGCAGCCCCCGGAGCTCTCGCCGCGGCTCGAAGGGAAGGAACACAAACAGCAACAGAACACTTGCCAAACCAGGGTGGCACACTGGAACTCAAAGCCATGCTGATCCTGAACTAGAAAGCAACTGTGACGGCCGAGATGGGGAAGGAAGCTGACAGCAATGACCCAAACCTGGCCATCTCTCCCCCAGGGCCCTCCCTGGGACGTGGCAGCGATGCCAACAGCCACCCCAGGGCCTGCAGAGAGCCAAGGGCAGAAACATCCCAGCCGTGAACTTTCTTCCCCCACTTCCCCAGCTTACAAAGGTAGTGTTTCTTTACAAAAGAAGAACCCAGAACATTCCAGGACATCTGCTCTTGCTCTCCCTCTCCCCGCTGTAACGTCAGTCACGATTCGTTTGGGGGTGAGGGGGGAGGATTTCATTTATTTTCTGTTTTAAAGCCATAATCTAGAAAAATGTTTTGAGGAAACTTTCGTTTTCCTATTTTTGCTTGCTTTTTTTTTTTTAATAATGCTCATTCATAGAAAACTTCACAAAGGTGGCGTCTATGTACAGAAAACACGATTCCAAAGGCTGCTTCAGTAGTCAATGTAATAGCACCTTGAAAGACAAAAGTTTGACAGGTTTGAAAAAGTCATTTTGTTAAATTTTAACCCTATCCTCATAAAAAAGAACCAGTCACAAAGCTCCATCTGTAGAAACTCTTCCAAAGTCTCCGTGTGAAAAGCTGAAGGGGTTTCCAAGCTCCCCAGCTCTTGGTCAGCAACTCCTGGCAAGGTCGAGGTAGCAGCCAGACAGGGATTTCCTGCAGTCCAAACCAAGAGGAGATGAAAGAAATTCACAGCAGGCTATTGCACAGGGCTGGTCTTCCATTCCACAGTTTCCTATTTGTTTTTCCACCGACTCAAAAAGGGTTAATTGAATATTCTGAATGAATCCTGGTTAAAACATGTTGCTCTGAGTCCCAGGCTGGTACTGTGTCTGCAGCAGGCTCTCCATAAAGGCCAAGTAATCTGGGGTTTGTCCATATTCTTCAGGATTCCTGGGATTCCCCAGCCGGGGACGCTTGGCTGCTCTCACTTCATCCCCCGAAAATACATCTTCCTGAGGGGCCCCAGTGCTGAGGGACTGCAGGAGACACAAAACAACCATTAGGGGCACAGCAGGAAACAGGGAGAGAGCCACCGTCCCCCTGGGCTGGGAACAGTCTGGGCGTTCTCCAGCCCCATCGCCTGCTTAGATGAAACGGCCTTGAAGGGTAAAGCAAAGACCCGGCAGGTCTGGAACCAAAACAAAGCCACGAAATAAATCCCTCATCTTCTCTACGCTCAGTAATTCCACTCTATGCACTTCAAGGCAGCCTGATCTTGTAGATTGGGAGATTTATAGGTAAGAGTCACACTCTAAATCTCCAGTTTGGTGAGGAAAGGGGGTTTGGTCCCAGGGTGATAATCAGTTCTCCAGAAACCCCTGAGCTGCAGCCCAGCTCACCTCACACCTGGACAGGATGACTCCACAGAACTGAATTCATATGGTGGAAAATGATCTGAACGTAATCTTTTAACCAGAGAAAATAAAACTCTGAGCTGAACACGTGCAAGGGAAAATCGTTTCTGTGCCTCTCAAGCATTCATGGCCAGATTTCTTCACTGCGTGTATTTTGGGAATGACAAGCAGTTTTACAGCCACAGGAACTGGAGGCTGCATTCACCTAATGTCTAAAAAATACATGAAGAGAATGTGAGGGGGTTCTGCAGGCTGCAGCTGGTTTATTGTTTGCTATTTTGGTACCCACCAGGCGAGACTTGACTCTCTTGGGAAGCTCTTCCTCCAAGGTATAAATATCCCCACGCTTCACCATGAGCTGAGAGCCATCTTCAAACTCCACCTGCAGGGAGGCAGGAGATGAACTCAGAGCAGCCTCTGCCCAGCCCATGCCCAGCCTGTGCCACCCCTGGGCCCTCCAGGAGCACCCGGGAGCCACCAGGGGCCAGCTCCCATGGATGTCTCCAGGGCTGCTGGGGAATGAGCCCTCCCCAGCTCTGCTGAGGACGCTGAGCCCAAAAAGTGCAGCTTTCAGGGCTGCTCAGGCACCTCTGTCTTAGCCAAGTGGGTTCATTCAGTGCTCCACGGATCCCAAAATATCTGTACTCCAGCTGGCCCAGCACCTCGCATTGCTACTGATTTTTGATTCATATCCTGAAAAAAGCAGCTTTTCACTTGTAATAAAAGCAGCCCTGTATTCAGGCCAGTATGGTAATAAGAATTTCTTTCATCTTAAACAAAGCGTTTTCACAGGTCACACGGAAACAACTGCAGCTACCAAAGTACATTTGTATTTCAACCAGCAGAAATAGTCAGCCAGGTACAAAAAAACTCCTCCCATGAAACCCTTTTTGCTAAGCACTGATTATATCATGAATTATGCATCAGATGTTCCAGGGATGTTTATTCATGGGAACGTGCACAGCAAAATGTTAAAACTATTAAAAGTTTTTAAGGGATTCTTATTTCCTTTGCCCAGGACTTTAATACACTTTTCTGCATAAGGCAGAAGGACACAGAGCACAGTTTAATGGAGGTGTGGAGTTCAGGCCGGACAAACACAGAGGGAATAACTCATCTGTGCTCCCAAAGCCTCCTCCTGCTCTGCCCAGCTCCAGCAGCCCATCCCTGGTGCAGGATCAGCTCCCAGGGCTGGGATGCCCCTGGCACACTCACCTGGTAGATGTGACTGATCTGGGCTGCAATGAACTTGGCCTTGTAGACGATCCCGTCCGTCCACTGCAGCTGCACCAGCTCCCCCTCCAGGGGCGGCCCCAGCTGGAGGCAGTCCCTGCTCTGAGGACACAGAGAGAGGGGTCAGAGACACAAACCCAGCAGGGCTCAGCAGCCAGAGGTGCGTGTGCTAAAATCACAAAGCACTGCAACGAGCAGCGAGATCCATTTCTGCACTTGTGATTAATTGTGGGCATCTCAAACAGAACCAGCCTGAGAGACCAGCAATCAACTCTGGCAGCTCCTTCTGCTGACAGCCCCCAGCCCGTGGACATTTCTCATTACAAATCCCACAACATCACATCTCCTGGATCTCAAAAACAAGCAGGGCAACTCAGTGAATCAGTGGCACAATCAGGGAGGCAATGCATGAGCTGACAAATCAGCCTCTTCTAGACATTCCCTCTATTAAGTGAATTCCCTGTTTTGAACCAGAAGTGCTCACGGACAATCTGCTTCCCCCATGAATCACACTTGTCAGTTGAAAAATAAGATTATTCAACCACAAAACAAATAGGATGAAACTTAGAACAAACACTGCTTTCTGTGAAGTCATCTGCATTCAGCAAGATCACATCTTTGTAAAGCAACCAAAAACTAAATGAGATAATGTCAGAAACAAGATCTGTCACGAAGAGCAGGATGAGATTTCCTAGGCAAGCAGCAACTTAAAAATTAAAATGAAAAAGTGAAGTTTGGCTTTGCTGTTCCACCCCAAGGCACAGAGGAGCTTGTGCTGTGTGCGACACAGGAGTGTCCCCAGGCTGCCTTACAATGATGCTCTCGGGGTAAACGTTGTCACTGTAGGAGCCGTCGTCGAAGTTCACTTCGTAGAAGGTCTGTGTGCTGGTGCCGATGACCCTGCAGCGATAGTAGAGCCCGTTCCTGTTCTTGGTGATCACTGCCTGCCCCAGGGCCACCTCCCTCCGGAATGGGACCTGTGGGGGACACAGCAGCATCAGTGCCAGCCACAGCTGCAAAGGCTGTGCCCAAAGTTCCACGGAGCCATGGAATGGTTTGGGTGGGAAGGACCCTAAAGCCCAGCCAGTGCCACGGCAGGGACACCTGCCCCTGCCCAGGCTGCTCCAAGCCCCAGTGTCCAGCCTGGCCTTGGGCACTGCCAGGGATCCAGGGGCAGCCACAGCTGCTCTGGGCACCCTGTGCCACTGTCTTACGCCCTTCACAGCCAGGAATTCCTTCCCAACATCCCATCCAAACCAGCCCTCTCGCAGATTACAGCCAGCCCCAACAATCCTTCTGCATTAAAAGCACAAAACGTTCTGAGCCAACACAGGCAGAGAGAAACTACTTTAAAAAACTCCAGAAACCAAACAACCCAACCAAACCCCAAATCCCCCAATCCAGCCCCCAAAGGCCAAAGCCTACGTTCTGGTTTGCTGCTCTGTGCTTGAAGCAGGTGATGGACACCACGTAGGGCCAGTCGTCGGGCTCCATGGGCACGCCGGCCGCGTGCGCGCACGTCACGTGGAAGGACGTGGAGCAGTGCTCGAAGGAGCACTGGACACAGGCCCCTGACACCTTCTTCATCCTCTTCCTGCAGTACACACACCTCTGCAAGGGAACACAGCTGGAGTGAGACACCTCTGCGAGGGAACACAGCTGGCTCACACACACAGCTGTGCAAGGGAACACAGCTGGCTCACACACACACAGCTGTGCAAGGGAACACAGCTGGAGTGAGACACCTCTGTTTGGGAACACAGCTGGCTCACACACACAGCTGTGCAAGGGAACACAGCTGGCTCACACACACACAGCTGTGCAAGGGAACACAGCTGGCTCACACACACACAGCTGTGCAAGGGAACACAGCTGGCTCACACACACACAGCTGTGCAAGGGAACACAGCTGGCTCACACACACAGCTGTGCAAGGGAACACAGCTGGCTCACACACACACAGCTCTGGGGCCCTGCAGACAGCCCGCAGCCCCCACGGGATGGGCACAGCACAGAGCCTGTGGCTGCAGGGCCCCAGCCCAAGGGATGCTCTGTGCCACGGCCAGGGCTGTCTGTGTGCACCCACTCAGGGCTCTGCAAGCCAAGGAACTCCAGTGAACTGTCAGTCCCTGTCTCAGCACCCCTGTGGCCACGCCAGCACCCGCAGAGCCCCACTGGGCACCGACAGGCCGGACCCCGGTTTGGACTGGGCTCACTGGAACCAGCGGCACCAGAGAACTGCTGCACCCTCACCCTCCTCACATTTCATTAGTTCCAGCAGCAGCTGGATCCTCACAGGTGCACTGCTGGAAAATAACATTTCCATTTTTCTGAAGGAACAGAACACAGTAACTGGGTGGCAATTTTCTCGACTATATTTAATGGGACATTGTATTGATTAGATCTCATGGAATATAAAATCATATAATGGAACAAAAATAATGTGTGTTTGTTTTAGATGCATAAGCATATCAACCATAAATATTTTATTGGCATCCATGTCAGATGAGCCACTGTGGATAATTCAGTCAGTTTTGCAAACAAAAGAAATGAAAACATTGTATGAAAACACCAGAATTATGGGGGGGGGGGGGAAGGTCTGAAATCTTGGAGACATTTTCACACTCATTTTCTGCAAAGCAGATCCAGTTATTAGGTAAATCAATGTGAGACGTGTGACTGCCTTAAAAAGAAACTACATTTTCTCAAAGTTAAAAATCCTGAGCCTGATGGCACTGACAGTGAGCAGGAGCTGTAGTGGGAACAAGATAAATTTCCTCACTCCCTACACCACCACCAAGTCCTGTTTCCAGCACTCAGAAATATAGAAGAAGAGATTTTGGGAATCCCAGTCTAAAGAATGGATGCTTGCAAAATGTTTCCAGGGATCCATTTGGAAACACCACTCAGTTTTTAACATTTCCAGGAACCTGTCACTGATCAGCAAATCCCAGAATGGTTTGGGCTGGAAGGACCACAAAGCTCATCCCGACCACCCTGCCCCGTCCAAGCTGGCCTTGGACACTTCCAGGGGTGGGGCAGCTTCTCTACTTTATCTGAGGCTGGGACAAGGCAAACCAGGGCAGAATTAATACCACACACACCAGACAAAGGTGCCTGTCATGGCTAAAATGAACAAAAGGTGTCCCTGACCACGGCAGGGGGTGAACTCCAAAACCTTCAAGGTGCCATCCAACCCAAACCATTCTGGGATTCCTTCTCCAGGAACAATTCTCTTCCTTGAAAGCAAAAGATGCCAAAGAACAGGAGATTTATTCTTCGTTATTCCTGAGCAACACTCCCCTCCCTGCCTGGGCTCTGGCCCACAGTTCTATGAAATAAGTCCCATTCCTTCCTATGAATTAACTGCAGGCAGTTTGTTTACACCAAAGATTAATTTGGCCTTTTTACACAAACGAACAAAAGCCAGGAAATTCAAAGGCAGAGCCCTGAGTGCTGCCAGAACGTGGGTTTAGCCTTTAATAAGCTGAGCCTTTATCGCTCTGCAAACCATGTTCCAGAGGCAGATAAGCAGCAGGAAAGTGCCCAGCAGGACTGAGGGGAGTCAATAGCACAGATCCCGTTATTAACCTGTCGATATCCCCTTGTCCCAGCAGCAGGGACAGCTGCTGACACGCGGGGGAGCATCGACCCTCCAGGGCAGGGCTCTGCCAAGGCAGGATTACACACACCCTGCGCCCACACAACCCCCCGGGACAGACTAGAGCTGCACCGGGGGGACACTCGGAGCAGATAGGATCAGAAGATAAATGTGAGTGGCAGGGAGCCTGAAGTGTAAGCAGTGATGGAGGGAGGGACAATTCCTGCCTGGGAGGGTGGGAAAACACTGGCACAGGGTGCCCAGAGCAGCTGGGGCTGCCCCTGGATCCCTGGCAGTGCCCAGGCCAGGCTGGAGCAGCCTGGGACAGGGGGAGGTGTCCCTGCCCATGGCAGGGGTGGCACTGGGGGGTTTAAGGCCCCTTCACACCCAAACCAGTCTGGGATCGTATGGAAATTCAGACCTGGAAGTGAGGGAGCTGGGATGGACAGACACACCAGTGCCAAGGGCTGCAGGAAAGCTGCACGTGGAGATTTAAAGGCATTTTCTGTGGGAGGGAAAGGAGTGCAAAGCACAGGAGAGAAATCTTCGGAATAAATGCACACCAGAGTCAGGTCACAGCTGAGAGTAAGAAATGGGCTGTCTGCTGCATGATGAACACTGCAATTCATTTACTCCGCTGAGGAATGACAGCTAATTATTCCAAATTTCCACGTCATAAATAATTTACGTGCACAGGCCTGTAATGTGCCATCAATCTGGGAGCAGGAAACTGCACTCCTGAAAACGGTGCCATACCCACAAACGGGCTGAAAATCTGTGCCTGCACAGGGAGACCTGCTCCATGCTTAGAGAACAGGATACACCTTTCCCCAGATCTCTGCCACTCCTCGGGACCTCAGCCCTCATCACAGGAACTTAAAACAATGTAACATATTAAAAATCAAATAATAACCAAGGATAACCCCTACCCCCTCTCTCCTCCACCACCCTCATCCATTCACATCAACTGTCCTCACCCTTCACATCATTCCTTCTCTCCTTTTCCATCTTTTCCAGCCACAAAAGTCCTCTTCCCAGTTTCATCAAGTACTGCACCAAGCCCACCATTGCCAAAGCCAGCAGCTCCGACACCATCACCTTTCAGTCACCCTCAGTTTCTCTCCCTACCTGCAGCTGCTCACCTCCAAAGCCCAGACACCCCCAACTCCTGCACTGACACCCCACGTGCTGCAGGAATTACCTGCAGATTCCCATGAAGAATCCCAAAACTCCCCCCCATGGCTCATGAGTGTCTCCACAGTCCAACTCAATTTACACTCCCTTTGACCCTCACACCCCACACCACTGCCTCTGTGTTCTGCCATCCACACGAATTGTTTAATCCTTACCTAACTGATACTTCTAAAGCTTTCCAAGTGAAGGGCTTAAGCCAGGCTTTGACATCTGAGCTACAAGGCAGGCTCTGGCTAACAGCAGCATGAGGAATATGTGCCTGTAAATTCCAACACTGGCCTGTGTGAGTGGAGGCACTTCATGCAAAAATTCTCCACGTTCCCTGAGACAGGAAGAAAACACGAGGTGCCAATGGAATACAACAGAAGAAACCAAACCAAGTTTCTTTCCAGAGCTCCAGGAGTGCTGGCACAACGCTCTCAGGGTGGGACTGCTGGGGGGTCTGTGCAGGGCCAGGAGTCGCACTGAAGGTCTTCGGGGACCCTCCCAACTCAGGGTATTCTGGGATTCTATGAAACTTTGCGGTTTTAACTGAGGAATGAAGGGGAAATGGATGCAGTGGGTCCATGCAGAGGCTCTGGTTTGGAGCAGAGCAAAGCAGCACAGTCAGACACGCACAGACACTGCCCTGGCTCTGCAGGACTGCCAGGCAGCCAAGGAAGGGTTAAAGAATTAAGTCATGTTTCCTTGTGAGGCTCCATTAAGCAATACAAGTGAGTGCTGTGTAAAAGGATTTTAAGTTCAGCGTTACAAGTGCTGGTAATGAAGAGGATGCACGTTGGAAGTGTCAGCTGATCCATAAAGAGCCACGGCTGCAAGATTTATCACCCTGGCACTGCGCTGCCCCATCGCTCCTGCTGAATAATGAATGCTTTTTACATTCACATTTGTGTACAAAACCCATTTGCACAACAGAGAAATAACTCTGCGAGCAGGGATAGGTTCCTCCTAATCTCTCACCCGGGCTCAGTGCACTAAGTAGCAGCTCTGTTAACGAATCCATCAGCGCTAACCCATCTATCACTGCTCCAGCACCTTCCCCATCCCACACCGTGTCACCCAGCTGACTTCTGAACCAAAAAAAGCAGGAAAAGCACAATTTATTTTGCAATAACACACTATAGTGATGGAGCATTAACTAACATTAAGATAAATTGCTCTGAGCTAATGAATCGTCCATTACTAATCCCTCGGATGAGGCCACACAGCCAAATAACAACTTGGAGCTGGGCTTGTATTAAAATCCTTGCAGTCTTGCCTTGCAGTCAGGGTCACAGAAATGTTTATTCATTTCTCCAAGAGATTTCTTGATAGAAAAAGAGAAATGTTGCAAGGAAAGATGAATTAGAGATGAACAAGTCAGCCTCGCTCTAGTCACCGCATCCCTTTGCACTCCTGCTGTGCAGTACTTGGAGTAAACTTGGAGTAAACGTCGCTTTCAGGCAGTTTACACCTGGCTGCAGGTGGGAAGGAGTCCCAGGCTCTGCCCAGGGTACAGCACACCCCCAGAGAGTCAAGGCACATCTGGAAATCAGAGCTGCTTGGGGTCAAAGCACTGACAGGGCTCAGCGGACACAAAGGATGCAGCTTTTGTTTGGAAATGAGAGCGAGATCATCCCCAATCTCAGCAGCTGCTTTATGAACACACACGATGTTTTTGCCTAGTTACAGCTTTTCTCCCTGGCTCTTGCTCCCAAACACTGTCCCCAGTAGCAGACACCCACCAGTTTCCACCTCTGCTCGGGGATGTTGCTGATGTCCACGGGATGACGCTCGATGACATTGAGGAAACGCGCCTCGGGGACTGCAATAGCACAGATCACGTGGACCCACCTGGGGAGCACAGGGGAGACACAAATCAGGGCCTGCCGTTATCTGAATGAAATGCTCTGGAGGGCAGTTAACATTTCCCTGCCTCCCTCAGCATCGCGGCACATTTCCAGGGGTTGGCAGCCTTGGCAACGTTCCCAACCGACTGTTAATCAGGGTGGCACAAGGTAAAGGCCTCTGGAACAACGGAGACCAACCTTTTCTTCCACTGATTTTGCACAATGCTAAACATCCTCCGAGAAGACTTTTCACTGAGAAACAGCCACGTTCAGCGGCTCTGCTGCCCAGCAGCCTGGCGCAGCGTAGGGCAGCACTTGGGCTCATCCTGCCAAGTCAGCGAGGAGCAGTTCCCTCCCAGAACCCCAAAAGTTGCTGCTACCCTGAGCATTAAGACCAAATTCCCAAGACAAGGAGAAGAGGTGCAGTATGGAAGGAAACCACACTGAAAGGCAGCACTCACCGGCCATCAGTGGTCATCTGGAGAGCTCCTCCCCTGAGATTGCACAGGCAACATTCCTGCGGGAACACAACTCGGTCAGAACGGGACGCAAAGGCTCTGCCAGGCTGCTCAGCACGCACAGACAGTGACCACAGCCCACCCGGGGTGTCAAAGGCAACCTGAATCCCCCCAGCCCGGTCTGTGGGGGCAGCTGGGTGACCCCAGCAGTGTGCAAGGGGACGTGCAGCCCTTACCGCTGCCCAGGCGCCGGCCGAGCACCGCGAGCACCACCAGCTCTCGTTCACCAGCTCCGGGCGGATGCCGTAACAGCCTGCAACAGACACAGCACAGCCCGTCACAGCATGGCCCCCACAGCACCTCCGAGCTCCACTCCACGACTTTTCAGCTCAGAAGCAACTCTGAAAGCATTTGAGGAACTGTACTCAACAGGCTCTGGCACAATCAGAACTGGGAGCAGAAAACAAACCAACCAAAAGCCCCACACAGGTAACCCTCATGTCTGGTGTTCACTTCTCGAAGGGCTACAGTGGCAAGACTTTGTTTCTTTGGGCAGGAACTGGGCTCCAAGGTGATGCCACCACTGCTGGAGTGCACTCACACATCAGAACAGGGAAGGGCACTGAATTTTGGCAAGGTTGAAGCAGTTACTTTTGCTGCGTGGTGTTATGAGGAAGGACAAGCCCAATATTACTGCAAGGAAATTAAATACCTGCATTCCACACGGTTAGCAGTATTTAATTTATGGTTACAGGAAGTGTTAAAAACATCTCATTTCACAGAGCATCAATTGCTGTAACACGCAAGCACCAAACCCTCCTACAACACCAAAACAGTAAAGTGGTATTCTGTCCATTAGAAAGACAGGGAAATAAGAACAAATCAGTCCTTAAAATTCCATAAAAGGCACTGAGGTTTGTCACTGAAAACAACGGGGAGAAGACACAGATCCAGTTTTGGAAAAGCAGATCTATGTGATTCCTGCAAGCTTGGAAAGGGAGTGGAAAATTGAAGATAAGCATCTCAACTAACACACAGCTCACTCCATCCAGCCTCTACCCTCCCTAACAAAATCCCATCCAGCCTTCACCTAACCCAACAAACTGAACAGAAAATTTCAGCTGGGAACAACAATCTCAAATTACTGAACTTAAAAGAAGACATTCAGAAAGCACTGGGATTACCACCCCAGCCTGATTTATAAATATCATCCACTTAACCAGATAAACAGCATGTCAGAGAAAGTCAATACTATGGATCTGCAGCTGCTCTCCACATCTGAGGTCTCTTTTCATCATATGGCAAATCAGGGAAGCAAATTCCAGCCAGGCCTAGAACAGGGACAGGGGTGTCAGTCCAAAACTGAGCTGAGGGAGAGCCAGACCCTGAGCACAGCCTCAGGCTGCACCAGGGGAGGCTGACATTGAAAATTAGGAAAAATTTCTTCATGGAAAAAACTGTAAAGCACTGGAACAGCCTGCCCAGGGCAGAGGTGCAATCACCATCTCTGGAAGTGTTCAAAAATCCATGGATGTGGCACCTGGGGACATGGCTAGAGGTGGGCAGGGTGCTGGTGCTGGGCTGGGTGACCTTAAAGGTCTTTTCCAACCTCAGTGACTCTGTGAGGGCAGAACAGTTCCATTTACTGAACCCCACGTTGTCCCACAAGGATAACCCAGGCAGACCAAGAAAAAGATGCTCTTTAAATGGATTTTTTCAGTGCCTGAAAAGCCCAGAAACCTTCCCCTCTCTGTAGGGCCTGGCTGCTGGACCCAGCACAGTTTGGGAGGGCACTTCCCAAGAACACACAGGCTGCCAGCGGCTTTTACAGTCAGCCAAAATACACCTCACCACTGCAATCCTGCAATAAAAGCAAATGGATTCTCTGCAGCAAAGTCAAAGGGATGTCACAGAGCACAAGGAAACAACCAGGCACCGGAGCCTCCATCAGATCTTACAGCTGTCCTGCCCTATCCTCAAGGGGAGAGTACAGCCAAAATATAAAACTGAGCTTCTCTAAAAAGTGACGGATCTCAGGTCTGAGCCTGCAGACTAACATCCTCCTGCCCACACCCCTCTGTCCTTAACCAGAATTCAGCCACATTCCGCTGGACTGGCCTATTGCAGGCCTGAGGATGGACAAGATGCAGCAGCCCTGACTTGTGAGGGCAGGATGAAATCCTCCTCCTCACACCCGCCCTGCATCCCACAGCCTGATTAGCCAGGAATGTCCATAGCCAGGGATTCAGCAGAAACCAAAGTTTCCTTCCAGTTCCCCAGCCCTGCTGAGCTGCACCGGGACCTGCGGACTCTAAAAGTGGAACAACAAAAGTAATTCCAGCTGATGCAAGGCAAATAAGATTCCCCATCTGTCAAGATCAAACAGCTGAACAGTAATTCGTCACAAACGTTAACTGGATGCTGTTCAATCTCCACTGAAGGTACACTCCACCAGGATTAATCAGCTCTTCTTTTAGACATAACTATCAGGGAAGCAAACAGACATATGCTCCCTTTTGTAATCAAGTGCCACTACTGCAAACACTATCACAGACACTAATAAAATATATCTCAAACTACTCCATAATCTCTGCTGCATGCAGGAACAATACAGCCTCCCCCAGCAGAACAATATTGGAAGGAAATATGTGAGAGAAAAGAGTGCAATAAAGCCTTTGAGTTCTGCTTTATTACCAAAAATGAAAGGTATCAAAAGAAAGAATCTTTTCTTTGAGACAGAGAAGAATCAGCCAACAAAATAAGCAGTAAAAGGAATATTGGTGTGTATTTTTAAGATCAGTGACTGCCAAGATGGACTTGAATACACAGATGTGCTCTGAGAGAAAGGGGATGGGAGCTGGATGAGCTTTAAGGTCCTTCCAACCCAAACCTTTCCGAGATTCCTGATATCCTTGTGCCAACAGAGATAAAATGGGAGTGACAGGACACAGACCTGCCAAGAAGGAGCTCAAACACAGCAACACACAAACTCCTGAGTCTCCCAGGAGCCCAGGGCTGAGGGGAAGGGGAAGCACTCACTAGCATGAACCTGCAGGCAGCATTTGGCACAGGATATCAAGGGACTGGTTCCATCCTCTCCGATGTAGGAATTTGAAGGAAGGGGCTCGGTGTTTTCTCCACTTGAGGTAAAGCACATCTCCGGGATCAGGGGCTTGGTCTTCTGCCCACACCTGGACAGGTGCAGGAACGAGGAGGGCTCCCCTGTGGGGGCAGGGGCAGCTTCCTTCTCCACCTGTGAGGACTGGAGACAAAACCCCGTCACTGGGACTGCCCCTTCCTGGCCAGGCTTTTCACTGCCCACCCTGAGCACCCCCCTTGCCAAAAGGTCACCCAACACCTGGCAGCAGGCAGCCAAAACTCAGCCTCAAACCCTGACTCCCACCCCTGCCTTGCCTCTCCCCCTCTTCCTCAGCCTGAGATCTGTAATTTGTTGTGAAAGCTCAAAGAAGCATTAGAATAACGAGCAGCTTTTCCTGTTTTCCTTCTGCAAAAATCTAAATTCCTAACTTGCAGCTCAAAACACCAAGGAAAAATAAAAAGGAAAATATCGCTAAAAGCAAGACCTTCCCTCCCCCTCTCCCATCCCTTTGGCATCCTTCCCTACTTTTCCTGCAAGAAGTTCTCCTGAAGGACATTTCAAGGTGTCTGGTAGCAGACAGAGTTAAAAGCAGTGGATAGAACCAGCTCAGCTGCACCCAGTTTTCCTCACAACAGCCAGCACTCAGAACAGATATTTTATTTTCAGTCCGTGTAATAAATCAAGAGATTTTATTGAAGGGGTTCTGCTTTTCCCAGGAAAAGCTTCCAACACATCTACAAGTATCTAAGGCACCAATTCCTGGTGGGCTCACAAAGCCAGATTTGGCTTTATGTGAGAACAAATCAATGCACAACTGCACAAATAACTAATTCATCTGATGAATTTTGCCGTTCTGCTCATAACATCTCCCAAAGCATATTGGTGGTTTCCAAAAAAAGATGATGGATGTGCTTACTCAGTAAATTTTTATTTTGTGGCTTGTTTGCATAAATTCAGCAACTCGGGCCCGTGTGGAA
This sequence comes from Chamaea fasciata, assembly GCF_029207755.1. Lineage (NCBI taxonomy): Eukaryota > Metazoa > Chordata > Aves > Passeriformes > Sylviidae > Chamaea > Chamaea fasciata. The sequence goes on along the minus strand of NW_027094113.1, from coordinate 5,129,405 downwards.
ACAGGAGCCTGGTGTGACTTTTCTCTGCATGGAACAGTGTTTGCAAAGCTCTTTCAGTGTGAATTCAGAATGAACACTGAGCAAGCCAGGGAAGCCAGGAAAGATAACAGAAAAGGCTCCAACCACTGCCAAGTCCAAACACATTTCTTTGGTGTGCAAATTTGTCTGGGTTTGTCTCTATCAGAAACGTCTGCATCCTAATTCACCCATGGGAGCAGTGTCAGGGATTCAGACGGGATATCAGGGGAAATCTCTTTGTGGAAGGTGTGGTCAGGCAGTGGCACAGGCTGCCCAGAGAATTGGTGGGGTCACCATCCCAAAAACACAGATTGGGGGAACGTGGCTTTAGGGTGAACAGAGTGTGGTGTTCCCACCTCAGTGATTCCCTGTCCCTGTGGGGAGGAATTACCTGGTTATAGGGGTAGAAGAGGGTGCAGACAGCACAGTATGGCTCACTCAGGGCAGCAGCTGCATTGAACTTCCTTTCAGCTGGGAAATTAAATGCTTTGTTCTTCCACTGGAAGGAAAGTAAAGATTTCAAAGCCTCTGGATCACTCATATCTTCCTCTCCAGAAAATGGAAACGTTTCTAGAATGAAAAGGAAAAAAAAAAATCCCAAAACAACAGCAGTCAGTAAAGGCAAAAGAGTTTATGGTTAGAAGAGGCAAAAGGAGCAAGGCTGAGTTAAACAGCTCAGGTCTCAACAACACAGGAAGTGCAATAAATAAAAACATTCAACTCCTCCACGTTCTCTCACAGGCCTATGCCCCAAATACTTCCTCAAATGGACACAATCTCCCCTCCGGGGACAGGATACACAAGACAGGGACAGCAGTGACCTGAAGGAACTGGCCAGGAGGAAGGACAGAAAGGAGATTTACTGCCTTTGTAACTCTTTCACCCTTTCCAGCTGTGAAACCTCCACCACCCTTTAGTGAAGGTTTAATTTGAACTTTGCTAAGTTCCAAACACAGGATGCCAGTGCAGGGAGCTGCCCCTTTCCTGCCTGCTCTGGGAGCTGTGGGTGCAGCTGGTGCTGCTGGGCCAGGCCAGCTCCCAGCTCCCACCCCCCCAGGCTGAGCCAAGCCCCCCAAGTGCACCCAGAGCTGCCCTGCACACACTGACCCTGATCTGGGCTCTGCACAGCCATTCCCACACCCCTGAGCCCCCATCTGCATTCCCCACCATCCCTCCCTCTGCCAGAGCCCTGCCAGGGACTGCTCCTGCTAATTAGTTTGCTAATTCCTTATTTTATAAACCTTTCAAAGGTCCTTGGCATTTCATGATTAAACCACTGCAGGATCCATCTGTGGCAGTCTGGGGGTCCAAGTTTCTTACCCTTCCTTATGAAGGAGTTTTGAGTCGCTGTAAGTGTTAAAGAAATTTTCCACTCAAGGCAGAGTGGAAATCACTCCCTGCATCACCAATCTGCAAAGTTTCCAAAAGAGCAGGGAACTCAGAAACATCTTGGAAGAACATTATCCCCAGAGCTCAGCACATTAAACCAAATTGTTCACTGCTTCACTGTTAATTACTGGAAATAAGCAGTTTATGTTCTGCTCTACAAGTCTAAGTCTCCTCTCTAGTTCTCCCTCCCTTTGAAGATTTTCTGACTCTTGGGTTACCTCAAAGGATAAAAGGAACTTGGAGTAAAACCTTCATGGCTGAGTTTACATCTCAGATTTTAAATGTCGCCCGTAACACATTTGTCAGACAATGTGGCAATTTTACTGTGTTTAATCAATCCCTTTTTTGAGGTGATGAGTGCTGGTTGTGTGGCTCTGCCACATTTCATACGAGGGTTACTTCCTAAGAAGTGCCTTCTCTTGTTTATTTTTAAGAGATGAAGCAAAACCCACGTTTTGCCAAATTTCAGTCGAGGCACATCAGGTGACAGGCCAGGATTTATGATACCAGAGCAATCAGGGAAAGCAGCAGCCTAATCCAGAGTGACAGGGGGAGAGAAGAAAGGGAATGACTGTCGTGTGCTATCACCTTCGCTCCTCCAGGATGGATCCAGGGGGACACACAGCATTCAGGATGGCTCCCACACCGCAAACAATTTGTCTGGGCTGAGTCTCTGTGTGACATGTGCATTCCCTTCATTTGCATGCTCACTGTTCTCCTGCAGCCTGCAGATCATCCTTGCACATCATTCCCTGAAAAAGCCCGGGGTGCAGAGAGCTGCCTCTGCTCCCTGGTGGGGAGGGAAGAATCTGTTTGATCAGATTTTGCCCAGCAGAGCAGTAAATCAGCCCCCAAGAAATGCCAGCTTCCACAAGAGCTGCTCCTGCTGCACCAGCCAAGTCCCCAAACACCATCCAACAAGTCAAAGCAGGGAGAAGAATCTGCCTAATGAGGATCCTCCAGCACAGAGCTGGCTCCAAGGTCTCACACCAAAACAAGACAACAAATCTCAGCTGCCTCTGCACACTCCAGTCCCTGTTACACACTTGGAAGGCATCAAGTGCATCCTCCTCAGTGAGGAAAGGAGCTCTGTGTGCTCAGGAGAAGCCCTTCCTGCAGGAGGCTGCTCTAAAATCAATGGATGCATTCCTGAAGGAGAGTGAACGGGAAAGGCGTTGTCCTTGGGAAGGAGGAGCGGTGAGCAGGGGCTGCCAGCTACACCCAGCACACAAAAGCTCTGTACTGGGGGCTCGTCCATACTCTGAGTAACGAGGGCGAGGCCTCAAAGTGGGGAATTATAGCACAAAACAGAGGAGAGGTAAGAATCTTTTCTTTCCCCTTGGTCCAGACTGTTGGGGCATTCACGGGGACCAGAATGTGGGAAAAGAAGGAATCACTGATGTACGGTTCAATACCGAAAAACATTTTCATTCTCATTTCTGCATCTGCCAAGGAAAGTTGGACCCCAACACTGATGTGAATTAGAGCCAAGCAGAAGGTTAGAACTGACTTTCCTCACACGAGAGAGCAGAGCTGACCTCCACTGCCTCCGAGGGGAACAGATCTCATCCCACCGCAATATCCAAGACAGAGCTTTGCCTTTCAGACGTTATTTTCTGCAAACTCTTTTTTCACTTTGCCCAAATTGCTGCCTCATCCTGCAGCCAGCAAAATATTTTTCTTGGGTGAAAAAAGGGTGGGAGGTGAGAAGTGACACCTCCCACGGAGGAGTTTTGTTTCCAGCTGGGTTATCCAAACGGGAACACGCCGCATTTCCTACCAGCTACGTGTAACACAGAGCTTCAGGCCACACGGTTTTGTCAAAGGCTTCAGCAATTCCCTGGGTCAGGCAGGACATGAGGCAGGACATCCAAGGTCCCTGGGGCTGCTCACTCACCCTCGTCACTGGAGGTCTCCTGTTTGACCACGGACAGCGGGGAGCGCGTCGGGGGCTTCCCCAGCGGGTGCCGCCGGCTCTTCTTGATCTCCATCTTCATCTTGGAGAAGGCAGAAGCAGCCTGGAAGGAAGCACAACAAGCTGGATGGGCACCCCCCAAGGAGGGAACAGGACAAGAGAGGCAGAGCCCCCGTCACAGAGTTCTTGGATTCACACAGCGAACTTCTCTCTGCCTTTTGGCTGAACCACCGACGCCTTCCGAGCCAATTCCTGGAGCAGACAAAAGCCAACACTAACTCTTAAGAAGTTGGGTAAACTACAGAGTTTTCTTCAAGTCAGGACAGCCTCAGAACACCTGCAAGCTGCCAATTCCATCAGCTCGTGAAAAGTCTGCTCAAGCACTTACACAGCCGGGAACTCCACGGAAACTGTGAATCGTGGAACCCCAGACTGGTTTGGGCTAGAGGGGACCCAAAAGACAATTCAGTTAAACCCAGCCCCGGCCAGGTTGTGCTCTCACCAGTTAAACCAGCCCCAGGCCAGGCTGTGCTCACACCAGTTAGACCAGCCCAGGCCAGGCTGTGCTCACACCAGTTAGACCAGCCCAGGCCAGGCTGTGCTCACACCAGTTAGACCAGCCCAGGCCAGGCTGTGCTCACACCAGTTAGACCAGCCCAGGCCAGGCTGTGCTCACACCAGTTAGACCAGCCCAGGCCAGGCCGGCTCCCTCCAGGCCAGGCCGTGCCCTGCCCAGGCCGGCCCGGGGCCGGGCGGTGCCCACTGACCTCAGCGCTGAGCTCGCTGTGCTCGGCCTCGGCGCCGTCCTCGTCCTTGGCGGGGCCCTGCAGGGGCCCCTGGGGCCAGCCCAGCCCCTTCTGCGTGGCGAACTGCTCGAAGGCCTGCTGGCAGGACATGTGCTCCTTGTCAAACACGACCTTCTTGCTGCGGGGCACCACGTACAGCATGGGGATGATGGGCCGCGGCTTGAACTCGTCCTCCTCGGCCGGCGCCTCCGAGGGCTGCACCACGTTCAGGGGCGCCGGGGGCCGGCCCTGCCCCGCGCCCGGGGCTCCCGGGGGCCGCGCCGGGGGCTCGGGGGGCTGCTGGGGGGCCGGGGGCTGCGCGGGGAACGGCTGCTTCTTCTTCCTCTCGCCCTTGGCCTTCGGGGGCCGCGCCTTGGCCTTGCACTCCCCTGCTGGAGACAAAGGTGACGCTGAGGCACGGCTCCTGGGAACTGCGCGTCCCTCCCAGAGCTCAGTGTGTGCCCGGGCTGGTGTGTCCCACCATGGAATTACTGCGTTCCCATGGGCACACAGCATCCCTCTCCTTTCCCAGAGCTCAGTGCTGGGCTGGGATCTCCCATCATGGAATTACTGCGTTCCCATGGGCACACAGCATCCCTCTCCTTTCCCAGAGCTCAGTGCTGGGCTGGGATCTCCCATCATGGAATTACTGCGTTCCCATGGGCACACAGCATCCCTCTCCTTTCCCAGAGCCCAGGGCTGGGCTGGCACATCCCATCATGGAATCTCCGTGCTCCAGCAGCACTCTGAGAGCTGCCCGCACTCAGCTGTGCCTCAGCACTGGCCTAGAGAAGCTGCTTCAGAAAGAAAATACTTGTGTCAGTTCTATGGACTATTCAATTCCTGACTGGAGCACAAAGGCTGCTAAAACCCCCCTTTCCTGGAGGGAAAATATCTAAATCCCTAAGAAACTGGACTGTGTGCCAAAAACCTGTAATATGTCACATTAGCCCTGACTCTGTGTTTCAAGTGTTTTGTCCTCCACAGACAGGGGCACAAAACCATCCGCTGGGGTGCAGGAATGAAACATTGTTGTCCCATTAATAAAATAAATATTTAAAACAGTATTTTTTTATCTCTATGCCTTCCTTTTCCAACCTCTGTTTTTCTGTATATTCATAATGGGCACATTAGCACAGAAATACACGTGTACATGTGTATTGCTGTGCTATCCATGAATAAATCTGTATATAAATAAAGACATACATCAGGAGGTGCACTCAGATTTCTTTTGCTGATAAGGAGGTGCAGTCAAAAGAGTTTGGAGAGCCCCATTCTGTCTCAGCAGTTTGCTGCTCCCTGTGTTTGCAAGCACAGCTCTTATCTGGGTATTACTGTGTGTCAATACACCCAACAGCCCCAGGAAATGAAGAACTGAACAAAGATACCTGAATCATTATTACCCAAAGGTTCCTGCTATCGAGTTTTTTTAAAAATGCTTTTAAAGCATAAATCAGGTGCAGCAGAGAGCTCAGCTGGATCCTGAGATATCCTTTACTCACAGCCATGTCCTTGCCTCGCCCAGCTCACTGTCCCTCAGTTTATCTGCACAGCCCTCGTGGATGTGACAACACTTCTCGAGCAGATAAACATCTCAGCATTGTCACCAGAGGCAGCACTGGCCCGGAAAAGCCTTCCTCACCTCTCCTCCCTGTGAAGGATCCACGTTCTACAGCAGTGATTAAAATTCCTGCCCTCCACTGAGGGGGAATGTCCAGGCTGGGATAATCAGGGACACCCTGTTCACCCCACTGAAGAGTTTCACCAACCCCGACCCCTCCACTTCAGGCTACACCAAACCTGACCCATGAATGGAAAATCAGAATAACCATCACATGACAGAGGTTTCTGCATGAAGAAGAGTGGATAATCTCACAAGAGGATAAAGTGCCAAAATCCCTGCTGGAATCCCCATGGGATCACCTGAACCCCAGCATTTCCTAGAAGTCTGATCACTTTATTTACACTAACATAAAAATGGGAACAAGTCCAGCTCAAATAATTATAGTTGTACTCGTGTAGGCAGTCCCTCAGATAAACTGGTTTGTTCTATCACAGAGAAAGGAATATTGAATTTCCTTAGAGAAACAAACATATTGAATGAAAGGCAAATTGGATTTCTCCCCAGTTGCACAAAACCAGATCATATTTACTCTCTATACACTCCAAGAATTCTCTCCCCAACAGCACCACAAATGCCATTCACCAGCTTTATTGACTTCTAAAGGGTAATTTGACAGCAGCTGGCACAGAGAACTGTGCTTGAAAGTTTCTACATTAAGTGAGTTTGCAAGTGAATCTACGGAATCAGAAGCCAGGAAAAAGGGAGGCAAAATTCCAAGAGCCTGTCTGGCTACCCTGAACACTTCCAGGAAGGAAAAGGATCTGAAGGCACAGATGCACAGGCAGGTTCAGAGAGCAATGTCCTCCCTGTCCTCCCACTGCAGGAGGAGCAGGTGTGGGTGGGACACAAGGAGCAGTGGGCCAGAGCTGTGCTGCCTGCCCAGCGACAATCTGAACCCTCAGCAGAGCTCAGGAAACTGAGGAGCAGCTGAGGGAGCTGGGAAAGGGCTCAGCTGGAGAAAAGGAGGCTCAGGAGGGACCTGGGGGCTCTGCACAACTCCCTGACAGGAGGGGACAGCCGGGGGGTCGGGCTCTGGGAACAGGGGACAGCAGGACAGGAGGGAACGGCCTCAGGCTGGGCCAGGGGAGGCTCAGGGTGGACACCAGCAGGAATTCCTCCCTGGAAAGGCTGGTGAGGCCCTGGAAGGGGCTGCCCAGGAGGTTTGGAGCCCCAGCCCTGCAGGTGGCACTCAGGTTTGCAGGTCCCTCTGCACAGCCCCACAGGAAGAGTTGCTGACTGCCAGGAGGGTTTCTGCTGCTCAGCAGGTCCAGGCAAGGACAAAGCCTCAACACTCTCCTTCCTAGGGGCCCAACACAACCCGCTAGAATTCTAAATATAATAATAGCAACATCATAAATTATGAATATAAAGCTGAGTCATAAAAACCAGAAGTAAACACCGTAAGGGATCTGGGTCAGAAATCCTGAAAACCTCGAGTTATAAATACTCAGCTTGTCCAAAGAACAACACAAAACACAAGACCCACTTTGGAAGCGTGACTACTTTGAAATCTCATTCTTTCTCCTTCTCAAGGTCATCTCTCCTGGCGTAACAGAAAATGGAGTCAAATTAAAACCAGGGAAATAAAGAGAGGAAGTGCAGAAGGTGGGGGAGCAGAATTGCCATGAGCAGGGCCATCCACACAGATGCTGTTGTTCTCTTCTTCAAGATGAAACCCTGAGCCACTGGTGAGAGGCAATGCAGACAGCGGGACGTGGAAGACGAGAGAAGTCGTTGGGGTTTAATTGCTGTCTTGCAGCGGGAAAGCTGAATATTTGTGAGCAGCCACACCAAGCTGGAGTTTGCTCCAGTGGCACTTCTGCAACGGTGCTGAAAATGAGCTTTTCCCTCCCGAGCCAACAGCTACAGAGCTCTTAAGAAGTAGTGGAAGTGTATGATTTGGAAGCCGTTCAGCTAGAACAGAGTTTTTATTATTCCTTGGCCATTCTAATGATCTCAGATCTGTCCTTGTCACTTATCTCTCGTCTCCGAAGAAAAATCAGCATTTTCGGGCCATTTATTACAAGCATCAAGTGTTAAACTTGTACAGGAGCTAAGAGCAGACAATTTAACACACTGCTGATGCTCTCAAGCTTAGGGCAATAGAAATTAAGTATCTGCACTGTGCAACAATGGTTCTCCAACTCCTTGTTTCCAGTAAAAAGGGAAAATACACTGTCTGGCTGGCAGACTCTGAACACAGCCCTCAATTCTCTTCCCAGAGCTTCCACAGATTTCCTTTAAGATCATTATCGAGCTTCTCTAAACAGTTTGCAGCATCAGTTTCTCCAAATGCTAAACAAATAATGGATGTATACAATGGATGTAAATTAATTCCCTGTAAGCAGTGCTGGAGAAGCCTCAGAGGGAGTGTCACAGACACAAAAACCACTTAACCACACATTAGGAGGGGGGAAAAAGCAGCTTTTTCCCAGCAAGAACTCCAACCTTTTCCACAGAGCCAAGAAGAAGGTGGCACAGAAAGAGCCCCCAGCACAAAGGGTGTGCTCAGGCCTGGGGGCTGGATGTGCACAAGGAATCCCAAAGGAATGGGAGTTGTCAGGGCCTGGTTTTATTTTCAGCAAAGGTTTTATATTTCATGCAGAGGAAGCTGAAAAGCTTCCCCGCTCCAGCTAAACTTGAAGAAACCCAAGTGGGACTGGAGCAGCAGCTGCGGATCCCACCCAAACTGAGGCTCTCTGAGAAATGGGAACAAAGGGAGGGGAAGAGGAAAGATGAATTGCACAAGGCAGTGCACAAATCATTCCTTTTCAGAGCAGGACACAAAAAATACACTTATTTGTTTCTCTATGAAATAATTTAAAATATTCCTCACATAATACATATTTTTACACCCCTGTGATAGTTTGGGCCTACAGAATTTTCCAGCCCTGCCAAAAAAGCTATTTGGATCAAATCCTTAAAGAGAGGGAAAAAATCAATTGCTGCTGTGAATGATGACATATTTCAGTGAGCAGAGATTTAATATTGGGGAAAACTCTGCTGATATTTCAACAGGAATAAACAGCAGCAGACAAGTTATTCACAGAGGTGTTTCAGAGCTCGCCCCAGCTCCTCACTTGTCTGGCCTCACCTTCTCCCTCCAGCCCTTTGCTTCTCTCCTCTTCCTCCAGGTCCGGGCCCCTTTTCAGCTCCTCTTTTACTTTCACATCTTCCAAGGCAGTTTCAATAGCCATGACATCCCCAAGAGACTTCTGATCCTCTGTTTTGTGTCTTCTGGGTTGACTCCTTTTTCTGTGAGACCTGAAAGTACAGAAGTGTGATTTGACATAAAAGAGCAGCCTTCAAAATAGAAAACCATCACTGACTTAAAAAGCTGAATACAAAACAAAAGGATCTTCTTTGGAGAGAAAACACAAGGTAGCTAAAATAGCTACAGGGCAGAAGAGATATCTGAAAGGGAACAGATGAACCCTGCATAACACAACATTTAAGATCCATTCACAGCAGCCATTAATTGTCTGGGTCTCCTGAAGAGCTTTTCCCTACCATTACTAATGTAAGCTCACAAGCTGCAGTTAAAGTGATTTTAATTGTGTTTTCAATCTATTTCGCTTGTATTTCAAAATACAGATGAAAACTTGTTTAAATCTCTCTTTCATCCTCTGCCTCCATTCCATTATTTCTTTCCATTCTGTCCGTGCCTCCCTTTGGCAAACTGCTGGAAGTCTGCAAAACATCATCTTCCAGCTCTGAGACATTACCCAGCACTGCCAGATCCCCAAAACACACTGTAATGAATGCTCAGAGCAAAATCAATAGGCAGCCTATGATTTTTCAGCAGTAAATTCAGAAGGTCCAAGGCCTTGAAGAAATCTAACTAAAAAATATGCATATTAATAAGAACCGACAAATACTAACGAGGCAAGAGCAATGCTGTTCACTCTTTTTAAAGTCAATGCCACCAAGGCAAAGATCACAGGAGCCACAATGCAAAGAGAAATGGAAATTCGCAAGTCAGGACAAGATTTTGGGTCGGGAACTGTGAGACACCAAGGACCCTCACAGGCACTCCCCAGTGCCCAAGAGGGACAGGGAGGGAAAATGAGAAGATCAAGAGCCAGAAACTTTTAAGTCAAGACAAAAGACAAAAGTTTAACAGGTGAAGGAAAGAATAAAAAAAGAAAGAAAGAAGCCCAGGAAATCCACTCACCACCTCCCCAGGCTGAGCAATGCCCAGCCAGCCCCCAAAAACGCCCCCTCAGAAGCCACACCCTCCTTCCTGCCCTCTCCCAGTTTTTATTGCTCCCCATAACATTTTATGGCACAGAATTTCCCCTCGGCCACTCGGGGCCAGCTGGGTCCCCTCCCCAGGGTGCCACTGGGTCGGAGTGGGACAAGATAAAGCCTTGACACTGTGCAAGCACCAGCCACAGCTTCGGAGCCTTGTGAGCCCTGGTGCAGCCCCAAACCCCAGTCACTCCACCCCAGCCTGCCCCAGCACAGGGCTGGACAGAGACTGCAGAATTGCTCCTTGAATTTCAGGTTTAAATCTAACAAGCCTTCCTTCTCCAAAAGGACTGATTCAGAAAGTTGTGATTTTTACCCCATTTTTAGCATGCAGACATTTCTCCTTTGGTAGAAAGAAGCATTTTCCTTATGGCCTCACATCCATCGTGTGACAAAGACTAAAACACACTTTACTCAGCAGCCCCAAAGTCTAAAAAAGCTAAAAAGCAGCTCCCCATCCTCAGAACCCAGGAAACTTCAGCTGCTAATTAGATTTGGGGCACAACAGAGTTAAGAGCCCTTAATCAGCCTTTAAACTGAAAAAGAAGGCAGAGAAAAAAACTTCAACCTGAGCTGAATGATGAAGAGAAAAGCAAGTTGTGATCCATATGCACAGGGAGCTCTAATTGCCAGACTCTGAGCAGATGGGGGCCCTGCAAGAAGAGCCGGTGCCTTCACACCTGCAGGACAGTCATTAGCAGGAACAGGGGCTGAGCCCAGAAGGATCAGCTCTGCTCCTCACCCCGATTCCAAGCACACAGCACCTTCCCTGAGAGGGGAACGTGGGGTGGGAGGTGAAGATAAAGCTGTAAGGCTTTGCCACTGCAGCTGGAACCTTCTGTAGCTGAAGGAGGAGCAGAGGCAAGAGTTACAAGCTGGTTTTAGCAAAGTGTGTTTTATTCCTGTGGCGTGGAAATGCCAGGCAAAAATTACAGCACAGAGCGCTGTACTCACAGGAGAGAAAAAAAAAAATGTGTTTTGCAGGGCTCTTCTCACTCAGGGGTTGTGGGGGAGAGAGGCAGAAAGCTCAGCACTTACAGAAAGTGCTTCCACAGGCACAGGCTGAAGGCTGAGCACTTCCAGGAGTGAAGCTGTTCTGTGTCTGACAGAATTCACACACCAGCGATGGGCTGGTGGGGACTGGACTAACACAGTCTCTTGCTGAAGCCATAAAGTAAACCAAGTTGGGTTTTTTAAGGTAACCAAGTCTGACTGACCTCAGAGAAGAAATAACACCTCTCTGCAGAGTTGAAAAGCTCCATTTTTCCAAGAGGGCTGACAAAAAAGCAGCGTTTGTACTCTTTGAAGAGCAGACCACAAAGTGACTTAAATTAAGTAGCTACAACTGTGAAGGTTTGGGCAGGGGTGAATCCCATCCCTCCGTCCTGCTGAGAAAAGTCAGGCTTCAAGCAAAACCATGTCTTGGAAAGACAAAAGCACAGGAGAAAGTACTGCTAAGGAGCATTGAACAGCCTCAAAACTGCTTCAGGATAATGCTGGAATAATCCAGGAAACACTGAACAGATAAGCAAAAAAAGTACCTGGATCACTTGCAATAGGCTCAGGCTGAGAGAGAGGATTCTCTGCTGGGTAATAGGCTCAGGGAGGGAAAATAATCCTTGGTGCTCATACAGTACCTTAGACTGTGCAAACATCAGCTACATCAGGAGCCCTGAACAGTCACAGAAATGCAGCAGCACTCGGATCAGCGCCCAGCTCCCTTTCCCAGTTACCACCACACATCCCTGCCAGCCCAGGAGAGCAACTCAAGAGTGAAAAGCAAAGAGCCATGAGAGGTTCTCCAGTGATGGAAGAGATCACAGAAACTCAAACCAAGATGAAGCCTGAGGAACCTTGAGGCCCAAAGATCTCCTGGGGGCTTTCACAAAAAAACTCAGTGACAGAGGAAAAGAGTCCCAGAGCTGCTATGCTAAGAAACTTGCCAGGAAAAAGAATGAAGTGACTGAGGTTGCTGAGGGAAGTCACATACCGGTGTTTGTTGTCCTCTTCCTCATCTCCTATCCTATAAAGCAAGATTCCAACAGGAAAAGGTTAGCATGCCAAATTTTCAAGTCAAGCATGCTGTAACACACAAAAATCACAGACTTGTAGAAAATTAATACAAAGATCAAAGGAAGCACAGAAAGGCATGCATAAAATCCCCTTTGCAACCGATGGGCTTTTTTAAACTCCTGCCTTCTGAGCAGTGAAGCTCTAAATGCTCTCTCTGTAGATTTTTTGGTCTTCCAGGATAAGAGATGAGATGTGAGGGGGCACAAAGTGTCCCACTTTGAAAAGCACGTGCTTTTATAGCATGGGAAGGAAACAGGAGCGTGAGGGACAAACGGCACGAGGAACTGTGCGAAAGGAACAAAGGAAGAGTTTGACCTCCCTGCAGCGAAGACTGGAGCAATGACAATCAGACAAACACTCTCTGCCTTTACCTGCGGAGCAGTTTGGCCTTTAGGTCGGCCTTGGTCTCGTTCCAGGCGTCCAGCTCGGGGCTGCTCAGGGCCGTGGGCTTCATGTGGTCCAGCACGGCGATGTCCTTGCCCTGCTTCCAGAGCTCGTAGCGCTCGGGCTGCAGCACCCGCACAAACACGTCCATGGAGATCTTCACCATGTCCTTGCGGCACGTGCACTGCAAGAGACCCCACATGTCACGCTGGGACCTGCCCAGGGGACACAGCTCTGCCCACAGGGCCCCAGGACGGGGTTCTGCAAGGGCTCAGCGCTGGCAGCGCCTCAGCTCTACCTGCTCCCGGAAAAGCAGCGGCACTCCAGCGCTCCCCAGGGGTGGGGGAAACACTGTTCCCCTCTGCTCTCCCCCTAAGCCCCCAACAAGCCAAAGCCTCCTGGGACTGGCAGTGCTCGAGTCCTGTGCTGCAGGAATTAGACACAATTACTGCCTGGGCTAGCCCAGGTCGGAGTCTGCCCTCAAGCCCACGTTCCCTCCATCAACCTCTCTCTGGCAGAGTTCCCCAGGCTGAAAAGATATCACTGGTACCACTTCATAACTCAGAAAACCCTTCCAGGAGCCAAAGCCTGACCCAGAGCACAGGGCAGCGCAACCTCATAACGAGACATCCTGACATGGCACAGCAAGCCCGCACAAAAGGGAAGAAATAAGAAACCCGCAGTAACTACGACCTGCATCCAAACCATTAGGTGGGAGAAAATGTGCTTTATTCATTTCAGCTGGCATATGCTCATTAAAACTCACCTGGAGTTACACCCCTGCCACTGCACAGAGAGGACTCAGGTGCTTTTCCTTGATGTGTCCCTTTGCTGTGATGAATCAACAGACTGAGTGCAGCAAGGGGATTCTCACCCTGCACTGACATCAGTCTCAGAGTCAGCCTTTATAAACTTCATCAAAAGGAGGCAGAGGATGGAAAAGGACCCAGGAACCCCCCAGGTGCCTCTGGGGGCTGCAGCCACAGCTCCCTGGGGGTTTCTGCTCTCAGGTGCAAAGCTTTGCTTGCACTAAATTGCTTTTCAACTCCCAGCTGAGGCTGAGGTAATTGGAGCCACTTTGCAGGGCTGCGTTGGGCTTTTTTCCCACCCTTCCTCCACATCTTTTCAAAACCATTCTATCCGTTCTTTTGGCAGAAATGCCTGAAATTAAACCTGCCTCTCCCCTCTCTCCCTTCCCTTTTCCCCACCATCACTAAATAATGGATGGCCAGAGTTGAGAATTCACTGAGGCAGCGAGAGAAAAGAGTCCTTCTGTACAGTTCCCCACCACCCCACATCCTCCTGCTCCTCACTGTGCAGGGACTGGGGCAGGGCTGGTAACCCCAGGGACTGTCACTGGTAACCCCAGGGACTGTCCCTGGTAACCCCAGGGGCTGTCCCTGGTAACCCCAGGGGCTGACTGGGAAGGAGCACATTTAGGGACAGGCATTTCCAGGAAAACCCCATTTAATGAGCGAGGGCTGAGGCAGAAAGGCTGGCCATGCAGTTTGGCCACAGCACAGCAGGAGCACGGACGGCACCAAAGCTTCCAACCCCAGCCCAGGCAGGAGCTCCCCAGGGCACCTCCATCAGTCCTGGCCGGAGGGACTGCGCACGTTTCCCCTGAGGAAGTTTAAAAGCTGTGCAGAGCTCCAGAGAGGAGCACAGGAGAACATCCCCAGCACAGCTCTGGGGGTGGCCTCCTGAGAGGCTGAAAAATGGCTCAGAAGGGGAGCTCTGCGTTTGGTGATCCTGACCTGGGCCCGAGAGCTGCAGCCCAGACACGTCCACACCCGCAGACGTGCCAGCAAAGGGCCAGCCCCCGGGGCCAGGGTCTCAGAGCATTCCCAAGCTGCAGCAGCAGCTGCAGAGTCCCCCGGCTGCAGCAGCCCTGGCTGAGCTCTGGGGATGCTGCTGGGCTGGGGCTCAGCACTGCGGCCTCCATCTCCCACAGCCTGCAGCAGCCAAGCTCCCTTCTGCCCACAAATCCACCATGATGCATGTTTATGTTTCAATTTTAATTTAATTCTGTTGCTTTCACACCAGCCAGCATGAATAATTCACAAAGCCTCTTTCCTCTGGGGCTCCTTCTGGACCGTGCAGTGACATTTCCTCAGCTGTGCCACAGCCACAGTCCCAGCATGGCCAGGACGTTTCTGCATCCCTCCCCTCAGACAGCAGAGAGAGCCTGCTGACGCTTCCAGCTGGAAAAGGGAATGTTCTTGTGTGTGAGAGAGCTGGAGAGGGGCAGTGGGGGAGACCAGGAGGAGAGTGAGGGTAGGGAAGGGTAAGAAACTGCCTTTGCAATAAACTCCCTGCCCTGCCCCGTTCCAGCAGGACAAAAGCAGCAAGGTTGTTTCCTGGCGCTGATCTCCAGTCCCAGCTCCGCCTTCCCCTTTCCACACACACACAGCTGTATTTCTTTCAAAGCGTTTCACTGTGCTCATAAACACATGTATTTCCTAAGAGACATTATGCCTACAGCCCCTTCCCTGTCCATCCCCACCCCAATTTCTGCAGAATATATCCTCCCAAATCCCCTCAAATTCTAACACTTTTATATTCTGCTATTATTAAACTTTATGGAAAAAAAAAATAAAAAATGAACACGTCAACACTAAAGCACCACCACTAAGGAGAGACGTGAAACCTCATTTCCTTTACACGAGACAAAGCTGAACCCCAGAGCTCCAGCGTGGGAATTCACAGAATTCCTGTGGATCAACAGCCCTGAGAAGATTTCAGGGTGACACGATCACCCAAAGCACAGGACTGAGTGGCAGCACAAACATTCTGTCCAAACGACAGGTGAGAAATTCCAGGAGCTCGGAGATCTCACCCAGCACCTTCCCCTCTCCCTCCATCCCCCCCAGCCTGGCTGCCAGAGCCACTCACCAAACACCACCAGAAGCAACAGAATATTCCTAACTGGCATCTCCAAGGACCCTCTGCAAGTCCCCAAAACGAGAGTGGAAAAAAAACCAAACCAAGAATCAACAGCTTTAGGGTCAGTGCTTTGCCTTTGGTTACAGGGGAGCTGAGACCCCAAAGAGCAACCAGAGAGGAGTTTCCAAATCCACCAAATCTGCAGGAACTTCACTTGCTCCACCTCCTGAAGGCTTTTCCCAGCCTCACCTCTCCTTTTCCAGAAGTTAATGGCCTTAGCAACTATGAGCACATGGAAAAATACTGTAAGGAAATGCACAATTAAACCTTTTTCCAGCCTAAAACCCCAACGTTCTTCCTTTCCTCATTATTTTATTATCTGCAGCTCTAATTTGGAGCCTGTGGTAAAATATGTGACCACACCAGGAGCCCTGTCCCATCAATTCCAGCTCCAAGACTGATCGGGGGGGATTTGTGGCTGTTGAATGCACAACCATTATCTTATTTGCAATATTTCTTAACATAAAAACACAAATAAGTCTACACAAAACAACAGTCAAATAAAATGACTGTCTCCTTGAAGTCATAAAATCAAATGATTTATGGAAAAGTGCAGACTCATTCAGCTCCAACCTTCAGCAACAGTTTTGGGAGGATATTTCCCTCAGCTCCCAACTAGTAACACTGAACTGAACCTCAGCAGTTCCATCACACAGGAAAGGTTAATGGAAAATGAGCCTTTTCCTTAGAAATAGTCACCAAAATGACACATTTCAAGTGGCACCTCTGGTTTTCATGGAAAAAACCTTCATATCCAGATGAAAGCAGTTGGTAAGACTCAGCTGAGCCTCCCGCTTGGCCTGAATGGAAATTCATCCACCACAAAACCCAACGTGCTCGAAATTGAAGCTCTTTCAGCTTTTAAATGCCAGACCAAAATCTTTGCTTGAAGCTTTTCTGCCTTAAAGCTTCTCCATGACAATGACGCCTAAAAGCAAGGAAAGAGGGGTGTTCTGTGGGAAGGAACACAGACATCACCCCCAGCTGCTCCCTGTCCATCCCCAGGACAGAATTTCAGCTGTTGGGAGAAACGAGCCCCCAGTACAGTCAACGCTTCCAAGCAGCAATAATCCAGTTTATTCCCATATTACAGATGTGCCACTGGGGTCCACCAGGACAGAAAAACCAGTTTGGGGCTCCAGTTTCCTTTTCCTTCCACTCAGCCAGTCCAAGCACGCTCCTGGAAGATGAACGGCAGAAATTCTGTGAGGAAGTGAGGAGTTAAACGTGGAGGAGGAGAAGGAGGAAAAGCCCAAACTGCAGAGTTGGTGTTTAATGCTTGGTGGCTGGAAGCTTGTGGGAAAGAAGATGAGCCTTGACCCCCCGTTTGCAGAGTAATTACCAGCATCAACAACAAACCAGTTCATTAGGAAACCCACTGGAAACCCTTCCCAGAGCTTCATAAACAAAACAATTAGGGAAGATTTCCACGGCCTCCCCCTGGCCCTGGCTGCAGGGCACCATGCCTCCCTGCCGGCTCCTAAAACACTCCCTGAGCATCCCTGGGGAGCAGGAGTGGGGCTGGGGGGAGGCAGAGTCACCCCACTCCCCCTCAAACACATTTCTGTGTGACAGAAACGCTCTGGGACCTGTCCCGGCCCAAGCAAACCAAATAACCCAGCCCAGCAGGGCCTGGTGACAGTGACCCACCCCAGGGACACCCAGCCACCCCCCCAGCAGCACCCCCAGCACTGGAACCCTGCAATTCCCAGCAATTCCCAGCAAATCCAGGTCTGATTCTGCTCACACAACTCCCATGTTCCTCCTCCATCAACAAAAATCGTGCCAAGAAACTCCCAGCCAGAACTTCAGGAGAGGAGCTCGGAAAAGAGCTGATAAAACAAAGCTTCCAAAAAATAACCATCCCCTTTCCACCTCAGCACACAAAAAAAAGAAAAAAAAAAAGCTGTAAAAGTTCCTTTTTTCCTGCACAGAATCATGAGCAGGGCATTAGGGGTGTTTACAAATAATACAAGAAAATAAGTATGAAGAAAGGTGGAAGAATTTGTACAAGAGCAACTTTGAATCTGTCTGACAAAAATAAACCATGGAAATGTTATTCCATAATAGATTTCTTTAATGTATTCTAAGCTTAAAAGGTCTAATTAGAGTAAAAGAGCAATTCTGAACGTCTGACAAAAATAAACTATGGAAATGCTATTTCATAATAGATTTTTTTATGTGTTCTAAGCTTAAAAGGGCTAATTAGAGTCAGTCGAGGCATAGACACAAAGTAATGCAAAAATACAATTCTGATTTGCCTTATTTTGGGGACCAATTTTGCAGTATTACCAAACAGGTTTCTGCAAAAAACCTGACAAGTTTTATTTTCTTGGGAAATACAGACATATTGAAGGGGGAAAAATCTACTAAAATGTGAATAGTAAGAAGAAAGCTTCAATTTTACCTGGAAAATTATATGCTATTCAACATTAAATCACAGATACTCCAAGTGCAAATTTGAGATTATTTCTGTATTATACATACAATACAGAAAGAAGGAGTGAGCAGAAGGTTTGGAAGCAGCAAATCATGTAAAGGATCCCAGGCTGGGATCCCAAAGGTCCTTTCTCTTGGCAGAGCAGGAAAATCCAAGGGGAAGAGTTTTCTTTGTGCCCCCTTCTCCAGAGCAGAGAGCAGCAGAGCTGGGAGCTCTGGAGACAGGATCTGATGGGAGCCCTGCCTGGGATGGGGTGAGAGATGCTCATTCCAGAGCCCAACATGCAGGATTTGGGCAGGAGGGGCTGTCCATCTGAAAACCCAAAATGCAGGATTTGGGCAGGAGGGGCTGTCCATCTGAAAACCCAACATGCAGCATTTGGGCAGGAGGGGCAGCCTGACCCTGTTTCATGTTGAGAGGGAGAATTCCAGCAGTTTCTCTGGAGTAAACAGGAGACAAAGGAAGGTCTGAAAGGGGCAGCCAGCAGGAACCCAGACCTTCTCCAGGAGTGGCTGCACTTAATTGAAAGGAGAGTGCAGAAATCGTTCCCCTCCCATCCACTTATTTCAGTCCAGTTTGCCAAAGGAATAGAAAAGCTGAGCTGGGATTTGAATTTCTGCTAAAACCGACACTCTGAAAGGGTCTCTGCATAGCAGGAGCCCCCCAGGCCACCTCGACCACAGGGAGGGCACTTCCCTGAACCCCCTGCTTTAAAAGGCTTGTTTGGGCAAAGACACAGCTGCTCAAATCCTCTGTGGGGGCATCCAAGGGTTTTCAGAAACAAAAAACCACGAATCCAGGCAGGAACTGCAGGCTCATCGTGCAAAATAAAAAGAAATTAAAAAAAAAAAAAAAGATGGTAAAGAATGAAAATTTTAATTTCCTGCCTTTCACTCAGCAGCTTTTTTCAACAACCAAACAGCAAAAAATTCTGACAAAATGGAAGACAAACGACTGAGGAACTCCAACTACAGAGAACAAAGGGAAATATTTCTCCCCGATTTCCAAGTTCTGCCTGTGCAGGCAAACATCACCCGTAGTATATCCAAATAAACCCATCCCTCCCCAGCTGTAGCCCTGAACCAGGAACGCTGAAGTCTCTCCCATGCCCAAACAAGAAGCTGCTGCTCAGCCTTCCCCAGGATCAGGTGGAAGAGGAAAGCCGAGGTTGGCCTCAAAGTCACCTTGGCAGTCACCAGCAGCAGCAGGAGGCTCCTCCAGGACAGATGGAGACATTTACCTCAGCAATAAATGGCAGAACAGTTCACAGCTGTTCTTTGCTGCACTCCTGGGCTCAGTGTCCAGCTGCAGGGGAGACACCCACACCCAGCGGGGCAGCACCACGGGATTATCACCACAGAGGAGGAGGCCAGACCCTTCCTCTGGATCTGACACCTGCTGAGAGCACAGAGAACCAGCCCTGGAGACTTCTGCACCTCACCAAAGCCAAGGTGAAATGTGTCTGCCACAAAGCACCCTCAGCCCTGGGGCTGCAGGATCAGAAAACCGCACCCAAGGGGCAAAAGTGCCCGTTCCAACTAAAAACCCATGGAAAGAGACTCCAAAACCTCACGCCACCTCCTCAAAAAGCTTTGAGCCAAACAGCACAGCTTAGGTTATTCCCTTGGTAGTCACCAAACCAACTTCCACTGGAGTTTTTAGGATCTGCCCATCCTGGTTACTAATGTGCAGATGCAAGTGGATTTACCCACGGTTAGTTTCCCACACTGCTCTGCAGCCATGGCTATTTTTTCTTTGCTAATCCTGACACTTGTTCTACAATTCGAGCAGGAGCAGTGTCTCAGAAGCTGATCTTTACACTCCAGGCTGGTTATTCTGTATTTTTTACAGCCCAGGCAGGTTCTCGGTGGGATGCAGAACATTGCACCCATCTGGCAGGCAATTAGCACAGCTCTGCTCTCCGAGGTGAGCCATCTCCTCCCTCTCCTGCCTGCACCACTGACACACACAGCTCCCGGCAGAGCAGGATGCAAACCTCCTCCCCAGGATCATGTCCAGGAGAACATTCCAAGAGGCTCGTTCGGAACCTTGCCTTGTCCCCTGTCCTGGGTGCTGCTGTGCTGGCAGCCCAAGGACAGGAGGGATCACCCCCAGGCTGCTGGGCTCTGCAGGAGGAGCAGGTGCCTGCAGAGCTCTGCCCAGCTCACACTTCCCAAGGACTTTTATCAATGAGCATATGGCAAGGAAAAAAACCCCAAACCCGCCTGCACGTGAGCCAGGATAATCTACTTGTGTCTGGGAGCATATAAATCAATAAAGCCAGCTTTTAAACACAGGAAAGCTGTAGGAGTTCACCAAAAATCACATGCTCAGGAACTGTGGAATGGTGTGGGTTGGGAGGGGCCTTAAATCTCATCTCATCCCTCCCCTGCCACGGCAGGGACCCCTGCCACCATCCCAGGTGCTCCCAGCCCTGTCCAGCCTGGCCTGGGCACTGCCAGGGATCCAGGGGCAGCCACAGCTGCTCGGGGCACCTGTGCCAGGCAGGAATTCCCTCCTGGTGCCTCTCCAGGAATTCTCTCCCCACAGGGGTGCAGGCAGTGCACGCCCTCAGCTGATCATTCCTTAGGTCCTGCTTAACCTCAAAGGAGCTTTAAACAAAACTTTGCCCTCACAGCGAAACAAACTCCCCCCTGAGCCGGGAGCCCCAGCCAGGCATGCCAGGGTTAATTAACACGTGCCTCAGAGAATCATTAACCAGGAAGCTGAGGACAGACAAGTGCCAGGGAGTGCAATGGGAATAAATTGGGCATCTCCTTCCCCATTTCCACTTTGTGTCCCCAGATCTGCTCCCAGCTCTGCTGCTGCTTGTTCAGTAATTTCACACTACGCTGCTTAACAATGTAAGCATGGAGGCTCCATCTAAAACTGCACTTCCCAAATGTCACTTGTTTGTGAACACATGGCTGAACCCAAAATTGCTTTAAATATTCGAGTGGTGCCTGCTGGCTCTGTTGTAGTTAAGGGTCTGTCTGAATCTCCATGATAAACCCCATTTTCTGGGGTGCAATACCATGACCACTCACTACACACAAACCTGCTTTACAAGGTCACAGCAGACAAACACTGTTTTTTACATTTTAAACTGAGGTTGCTTGGCCACTTTTGAGATTCAGACACAATTTGAGGCAATTCAGACACTGATTTGAGGCCTCTTACAGTCTTAAGGTTTTTCTTACCATCCCTTTAACTCCAGAACAAAGCCAAATGTCTGCCCCATCCCTGGAAGTGTCCCAGGCCAGGCTGGACAGGGCCTGGAGCAACCTGGGATAGTGGAAAGTGTCCCTGCCCATGGCAAAACTCCCCAGATTCTACTGACTGAGCTTTGCTGGTTACTCTGCAGACTCCAAAGCAGGAGAGCACCAGGGCTGTCACAACCCAAAGCACACCAGGAGTCTGCCCTAATGAGAAACAACCACACAAACATGACTCCCCAAACTTAACTGAGTGCACAGATTAGAGGAGTTCAGGTATTTTCAGTGTTATTACCACAGCGTTATTAAAGCTTAAAAGTATTTCCAGCTTATTCCTTCCCCTCCAGTGTGTACCTAATGAGTTGTGCTCAGTTACATCAGTCACTTCACTCACTGTGAAACCAGTCTGGATGCACCAGAAAACCAATTCCAACTTAGCAGCCCTAAAACAGCCTGTTCCCAAAGTGAACGCAACACTTGAGAAAGTCATTCCTGCACCCTCGGAATAGAACAAATCATCAAGAGGCAAAACCAGCAGGGTGGGACAGCGGGAGAGCACGTCCCGAGGCAGAGGCATTTTCCAGGCTGCCCTCAGGAAGGAGCGCAGGGGACAGCCCCAGTGTCCCTGCTGTGTGTCCCTGAGCTGTGTCCCAGCCCTGAGCCCACCTGTGTGGCCATTTTGCCATAGTCAATCCAGCGCAGGGTGGCAAAGTTGGTGGACTCGGCGCAGTTGAAGCCGTGATTGAAGCCGGCGTGGTAACCGTAAGGAAACGTGATCATGAACTCCCCGGCCTCCTGGGTGATCTGCAAAGCAAAGGGAAAAGGAGGAGACACCCCACGGGTCACTTAATGCAGCAGCTGGAGAACACAGAGCCATTAAAATCCCCCAGGGATTAAATCTCTTCCCACTGGAGGGTGGGCAGAGCAGCCACTGCCAGCCCTGGGCTGAGCCTGGAACGTTCCTGGGGAGCTGCAGGAATGCTCAGACATTTCTCTGCAGGGAAAAACTCCCAGCCGTGGGTGCAAGGGGTCACATGGCCTGAACTATTTACACCCGCAGGCTCCAGTTACAAAAGGGTCTCCTTCCAAAAGATCAATAAATCTTTGGTGTGACCACTTTGGCTCAGGCAGTTCCAAACCTTCACTGACAGCCCCGTGCCAGAGCAGCAGGAGCCCTGGAATTCCCTCCTAACACTCCCTCTGCATGGCAGGGCCTTCTGAAGCTCCTCCTGCCCCTCCCTGTATTAATTTCCCCATTTGTTTCTCAGCCTCGCTCACATCTGTTCACCCAAAAATCAAACACCCCAAAAATTCCAGCCCATCTTTTGTCTGCTTTGGGATTGAACAGAGCAGCTGTGGCTGCCCCTGGACCCCTGGGAGTGCCAGGGCCAGCCTGGGCTGGGCTGGGAGCACCCCGGGGCAGTGGGAGGTGTCCCTGCCCATGGCAGGGGTGGCACGTTAAGGTCCCTTTCCACACAAACCATCCTGTGACTCAACTTATTTAAAATTAAAACGACAATAAGCATTATGGACATTATTAATAAGGGATGAACTCTCCGGATCACAGCTGGAACCAGAGGCAAATCAATCCTGATGCCTCTAAAGAAACCCTCTTTTCATATGTTGTGCAGAAAAACCATTGGGAATAAAAGTTTAATTGTTAAGAGCACGGGCTGAGACACGGGAGCAGCCCCCAGCCCAGCTGCCCCCCAGGCAGCAGCACCTCCCCTCCATGGGGCACAGGAGGGGCAAAGCTTGACCTTCCCTGTCTTTCCAAGCCAGCAGTGCTGACAGAGCTCTCCCAGCTGTCACAGGCCAGGAATTCTGTTTGGATTCCTTCCCACAGCCGGAGCTCCCACCCCAGCAGCCCTGAGCCCACAGGAACTCCAGGACTGCACTTCCAAACACGGGGATGGGGCCAAATGCAGAACGTAAACACACGGAAGTTCAAACATCTCCCCCAGCTGGGCCAACATCTGAACTTGCTGATGTCATTGACATCAGAAGAATAATTTAAAGCAGAGGGAATAAGAGCTGCTGTGGCACACAAGAAGCTGCTGCAGGATTCCAGGAGGTGCTGGAGTCCAGCCTGCAGCCAGCCCCTCCAGAAACCCCAGCAGTGCCACTCTGCTGCCTTCAGGACACAAACAGATTTTGTCTCTGTCGCTGAATGCACATCCTGGTGTCTCCATTGCAAGCCCACATCATCCATGGCACTGCTGTCAACATTATCCCACAGTAAATTAGAAAACACTCCAGATGATGGATAGGCCATGCAGAAAAGTAATAACTATTGAAGGGAAGCCAGCACAAACTGCCACTCATGAAGAAAGCCCCAAATTTACTGACTTCTGCAAGCTCTTGAGGAATAAATGGAGAAATCAATAGGAGATTACAGAAATACACATTTTTAATTATTAAAAAGCCCTAGTATTGATCTGTTTCTTTTTTTTTTCCAGAACAGCATTATAGAGATTTATAAATGCTGCCTATTTCAACTTCATTGAAATCTGCCAAGAATTCGGATGAAGGGATCCTGTCTCTATTCCTCAGGAAAAATGGCACTTGTTCCCTGCCTGTGAATAGCAGCGACCTCCTCCAACAGCCAGCAGGGCAGGACAGGCTGGAGCAGCCTGGGGCAGGGGTGGCACTGGGTGGGACTCACGGTCCCTTCCCACTCCATGATCCCATGAATCCAGCCTGGAGCAGGCCCCTGACACTCCCCACAGCCACAGGCAGCTCTGGCTCCCCGTGCTGGCAGCACCCAGCAGCAGCAGCAGCAGTTTGAGTGATTCTGCACAGATACAAATCCCTGTAACCACACTTGGCTGAGGAGATTTACTTCTTGCCACAAGACTTTAAGAATAAGCACATTAAAACGATCATACCAAATAAACATGACCCTTCTTTTCAAATCAGGGCTTAAGAGCTGCAGGGATCCTTCCAGGCTCAGAGCAGCAGGAACACTTACACAACAGGGAACCAGCACAGCAGCTCCACTCTGGGTCACCCTGGATCCACCAGAAGATAAAAAACGTGTTTCTGAATCACTGGGGGAGTTTGGCTGCCCCTTGATGAGCCAGAACATCCTCATTAGCTCAGAGAGGCTCCCTAATTGCCAGAGTTTGTTCAGTGACAGCTTTTCTTCCCTTCAGTGTCTCAGGCAAAGCCCAAACAGGGTTCTGCAGGCAGAGCTGGTGCGAAGGGGCTGCGCTCAGTGCAGCAAAGCCCCTGGAAATGAAGCCCGCTCCCCTCAGGAGAGAGGAGCCTGCCCCACGGGCCGCAGGGGCTCCTGCACCTACCCTGTCAAAGGGAATCCCGTACTTCTTCAGGATGGAGGGAGAAATGAGGGTCATCTTGTGACGGAGGAAAGCATCGCATCCCTGAGAGCTTCCTGGGAAAAATCCTGTGGAGACATCAGAGGAGGAGCGTCACTGCGGGGCTGCTCTTGGGAAAACAGCGCAACCTCTGGGATTCCAGACCAACCTGCCCCACGTTTCACTGCCGAAAGGGAAAAATGGTAATATTCAGGGAAAAGAAAGGGAAGGGGAGGTCTCCATCCCAGGCAGTGGCACCAGGGACAGGCTCACAGTGGCCACCAACAAGGCAGAGGCTGCAGGACCTGACCCAGGCAGGCCCTCCACACCATGAAGGGTTAAATCCTACCCAAGGTCCGCGCTGAGCTATTAAAACAAATCACAAATAATTAAGAAAACGAAACCTGTGATGAACACTGACCAAACCCCCAAGGGCAGCTCAGTTAACCCCATTTTCCTCAAGATCGTGTCCTTCCCTCCAAGTGGCTGATCCCATAACAAATTGTGTGTTCGTGGGGACTCAAACCCATCACAGTTTAGGAAAACAAATAACCCAAGCTCTGGAAGCAAAACTAATTGATGAGACATAAAGGAAGGGGTTTCAGAAAGTCAAAAGGATTACTGGATTCCAGGTTTTCTTATATTTTTGTACTAAAAGCATTTCAATTAAAATTATGACTGTCTGCTACCCAGTCTGTCGTCCCTCTCTGCAGTTCCTCTTTTTAATGCACAGTTTAAGTGGCTCTCATTAAAGCCACTAATAAAGAAGCACATTTTAAGTGATTAGCACCAATAACATGGCAACACATTAACATTCTCTCCATGGGCTCCGTGGCTCTCCCAGTGAGCCCATTTACAGCTCAGCTATTCATTTTCCATATTAATTGCACACTCATTTCTCCATAGTAAACTTCTCCCCACTGATGCACAGGACAGGGGAATGGCCAGGCAGCAATTCTGCCTCTTTGCAGAGTTAAATCATCACCCACCCAGCTCCCAGGGACAGGAAACTGAAATAAAGACCAGATCATTGATAATTTGCTCCTGGTTTTACAGCACAAGCCATCTCCGTGCCTCAAAATTGATCATCTGTAAAAATTAGTTACAAACAGCAAGAAACTTATTATTGCTCCTGTCAGACTTGGAGTGGTATTTCAGAGTCTGCAGAACACAAGTCATCTGATTGATTGACTTCTCATAAAAATTACTTTTTTCATCTATTAAAACCCGGCAAATGACTGAGCTGTAGCTTTGAAATGCAACATTTCTGAGCAGTGTGATTTGTATTTGGGGATCATGGAGCTCGGTGCCCAGGACACCACAGCACCAAGCCCCAGGACCCGCAGCCCCAGCTGCTCTGCATTCACCCCACAGCAGCAGCTGCTCCCCCCGACACCCTGGAGTGAGCTCAGCAGGACAAGGCAGCACAGGAATTTGCCTCTTTTCTGGGAAATCAGCATCAGAACTTCTTTTCTTTTGCATCAGACTAGAGCCTTCCAGATTTCCCTGCTCCTACCTTCACCACCAGCTTTAAACCACCCCAGATGCCTCGCTGGAGATGAACCACAGAGATTTGGAGTTAATTATTCTGGGCCAGCAGCTTTTTTTAGCTGGGCAGCTCCTTGAACATTTGCAAGCGAACAAAAATAGAAACAGCACCAACAAATTCAAACACATCCACTTCTGCAGCCAGACATCCTCCCTGAAGCCTGAGAGGTGGGAGTTTGCCACAGCTCAAAGTAACTCTCCTTCCCTCCACATCCATTTTCCTTTCTTTCTCTCCCTTTCATTGGTTTTTTGGTTTGGGTTTTTTTTTTCTGTTTTGTTTGTTAATATGGACTTTATGGCACTGAAAAATAAAGGAGGATAAGGCTAGAGTAAAAGGAAAACCAAATACAGAATGCATTTATAGGGTGAAGGAGCAATGGGTACAAGCTGGAAGAGGGGAAATTTAGGTTCAATATCAGCCAGAAAATGTCATTGTGAGGGTGGTGAGACCCTGGAACAGGCTGTGGCTGCCCCGTCCCTGGGAGCATTCCTGGCCCAGTGGAAGGTGGATTTTTAGGGTCCTTTCCAACCCAAACCACAGTGCATGAAGCCCATTGCCCAGCCATGGGAGGGTTTGGCCTCAATGCCTCAAAACTCAAAAGGTTTTTGAAGGAATTTTAGTTCAGGTCACGCCGTGCCAGGAGAGAGAGGCTTGGAGGGAAGAGCTGGAAGGAAAATTCCCTGCCAAGCTCTCTCTGGCTGTGCAGCAGCTCCAGCAGCACAGCAGGCTCCCGGGGCAGCCCCGCAGGAGTCCCCAGGAACACCCCAAAACCCAGAGCTCACCTTTGGCCAGGCGTTCCAGCCTCTTGCCGTGCTCCGGGGGAATGGCATACCTGTGAGGAGACAACACAGAAATCAAACTCCAGTCTCATACAAAAACAGTGCAAGGAAAAGTGGAGCAATAACCCTCAGCACGGCACACCGTGGCTGGCAATAAAACCAAAATTCTCTGTGTCAGAAAGGCCTGAGTAACCCACAATCCATCCAGCATTTGATACAAGTCCTTAGTTAAACGTGTTCCACGAAGTGTCTCATTTTCCTGCCATTTTCTCCAACAGCATCACAAGAGTTCACAAGGTAGAAGGAAAATTGAGAAGGCAAAGTGATGATGCAGCACTGGAAACCCCAGAAATAACTGAGTGCAGGGAATAGCAGGTGTGCTCTCCATGGGGAAAATACCTGCAAAATAAAATGGTGCTAAATATTAATAAGCAAGAAATGGATGGGCTGAAAAGGTGTGAAGGAGGGTCTGTGTGCTTTGGAAAAGAATAAACCCTCTGTGAAAACAGCTTTCATTTTATTCAAAAGAGTAAATGTTCTTCAGCACAGCTCAGGCAGTCACGGCTCGATCCTTATGTCCCTGTTGGATTTCACTGTCTGATGAAAAATAAAGGAATTAAAGTATTCAATCATTTTCTTGATGAGGTGACCCTGAAATGCAGGGTCTGCTGATGAAAACATCATTAAAGGGTGTAGGGAACAACTTCTACACTTCTTAAAGACAGTTTTCTTAGAGTAGGGGTCAATAAAGTGCAAGAGGAATTTTATTTTTTTTTGAGTGCAAATTATTGAACACAAATCTGGAAAAACAATCAAGTGTCCCACAGGTCTCAGACACAGGGCTGGGTGTGCCCAGCACGTCCAAACACCAGGGAAGTTTCAAATGGCTTTTTCTTCCCAAAAGCTGTTAGTTCTCTCAGTGCTTTGAAGTTCCCAGTATTCTCAGGAGCACAGCCCAGGTGACAGAGATTTATGTGTGCGGGTTGTAAGGAGGGAACTGAAAACCAGGATACATTTAAACGTGTTTAACATGATGACACACAATAACATTGCCAATGGAAATTTGTGAATCACTGGTTACATTCTGCAGCAAATTAAATATGGCTCTCCCTGCTTCTTGTGACAGAGAATTCTGAGAATTTACATTTGTGGGAATGGCATTTACTGCCAGCTATAACTTCTCTTCAAAGGGAATAATAAAAAAATGCATTATTTTTGCTATTTCCAATGGAGATGTCAAACCCATCCTGTCTCCTCACCCACGCTGGGATCGGGATTTGCAGAAGGGGATTCAGCAACAGGAGCCCAGCACCGCCCCTCCCGGGGCTCAGGGTGCCCCTGATCTGGGGGATTCCAGCCAGACAAACTCTGCATTTTCAGGTGGAAAACCAGCACTGGGGAGGGCAGCTGGAAACCCCAACCTGTGCCAGGAGATCAAACCCACCTGATGGCCTGGCAGGGGGGGACAGCACACAAATCACACCCCGGGGGCTCGGGCTTTACACACAAATCACACCCCGGGGGCTCGGGCTTTAGCCACTAAGCTGATTTCAACTGATGGCTTCAGAAAAATTTAAGGCAAAACACTACGTAGCACCTAATCTTGTAAAATAATAAATGCAGCAATGGACTCCCAACATCCCCTGACCAAAGTCTGACAGTGCCTTAAATTGCATAATTATCAAACAATTCAATTTCATTTGTCTGGGACAAAGCTAGTGGCTTTTATTTTACAAAAACCATTCATCACTTACATAAATGTGATAAAACTAATCCCGATCCAAAGCTCCTTTGTGGGATTAATGTCCCTTAAAACAGGGAAATGAGACATTCCATTCCTTCTGGGAAAAATGCTGAAGGATTGGGAAAGAACTAATTTATGGCTACAAGGCTGCTGATGATTAATGTAATATCCCCAGTCTACAATGCAACCTTCACTTAATTAGTGCCTGTAATTGGGAGTTGTAAAGATAAGATTAATTGAATCTTGAGGATGTTAAAAGTTTAATACGTTGGAACATGGTTATTGTGTTATCTGAAACTGCAGCCTGCAAAAAGCCAAGCCAGGCTTTAGAGAACAGCCCATGGAGAGACAAAGAAAAAAGACTTGCTTGGATAGAAACCAGCCAGAGAGGAGGAATTTCCAGCTTATAAAAAAGAACTATATGTAATAACATACAAATCAAAATACCCCAGCACAGCATGGTAATAGCTGACTCCAATTTTAGAAATTAACTTTTTTCTTTGGGCCAGTCTTTAGGAAGCAGAGCCTACACATCCCTCTGCATTTATTCTTAGGAATTCAAAATATTAACTGCAGAAGAGAATTAAAAGTAGGTCAAATTCTGCTTTAAGTTATGCTCACAAATCTGACTGATTTGCATAAAGATAGGCAATAAAGACAGAATTTGGGCTGCTATTTACAACCAGGAAGAGAAACAGAAGGCTCCTGCATGCATGGCACAGACTGAGCTCTGTGTACACACAAAATGATTGATTACGAGGCAGAACAACAATGGAAAGATCAGAAATTGCTGCAACCCAAGGGGTGCAGCCACTGAACACCCAGGAGGGGCTGGCTCTGAGTGCCCTGGCTGCTCTCTGTGACACCAGCAGTGAGTGCTGCTGTCCCTCAGCCCCCACAGCCGGGGCTCAGCTCAGCTGCAGAAGCTCCAATCCACAGGTATGGGCAGGGAAAAAACATCCAATAATCTCCTTTTCTGCAGGCATGACTCCAACAGCCCCCAGAGCTGGGACACTGACCTGCATCTCCCCTCTGCCCCAGCCTGGCCCCCAGGAAAAGGGACATTCATGGCCACGGAGCCAAAGCAGCAGCTGGGGGAGGATAAATCAAATTTCCAAGGCACCCTCCAGGCCTGTTCCAAGGGTGACCAAGACAAAGGGCCAGGCTTCACCCCAAACCCTGCCACTCAGCACTTTGGGGATTACAGCAGGAAAAATGCGCTGCTGCTGTGTCAGGGAGCACGAGATTTACACAACGGGGAAAGAAAAACCAGCTCAAGATAAAAAAAAGTTATAGTTCCATGACTCAAATGTCATCTTACCCCCAAGTCAACAACCTCCAAGTAATATACTGAGCCTTTTAAATTACCTTTTTCTACTTTGCACCAAAACAACAGAAAATCCCTGAAGTGGATCAAGGACCACTTGTACACATCCAGAACTTGCTGTTCTGCGGGAAAGACTCTCAGCTTCCAAACTTATTTCATGAAACCTAATTGCAGCATTTCTGATCTCCACTTCCATGTAATTTTCTGAGTCCTTGAGCCAGGATCACGGGTCCAAAAGCTTTTGCCCCAAAGCTCTAAATGTGTTAGGAAATGATCTTCCTGGAGTGCTGCTTGCTTTTGTTAATATGGAATCATGGAATCCCAGAATGGTTTGGGTTGGAAGAGATCTTAAATATCCATTTCCACTCCTGCCATGGCAGGGACACCTCCCCCTGTCCCAGGTGCTGCCAGCCCCAGTGTCCAGCCCGGCCTGGGCACTGCCAGGGATCCAGGGGCTGCTCTGGGCACCTGTGCCAGGGCCTGCCCGCCTCCCAGGGAGGAATTCCTTCCCAACAGGAGGTTAACTGGACAATCTCCATCCTTAACACAAAAGAGAGGTCTGTCCTATTTGCCATCATAGGATATCATTAATAGAGCAATTTTCTTGGTGTTTTGTTTATTCCCCTGGAATGGGGCTTGATGGATGTGGATAATTATCAGACTATAAAAGCCAGCAAATGTGCTATTTTCTATCGCTCTAAATCATCAAACAAATAAAGTGTGAAACAGCATTTCTGAATACAATTTTCCCCTCTAATGGCTTAGAATTATTATCAGGAACAATGAGAATAAATAAGCAAATGTCTTGTGAATTAAGAATTAAACAAGTGTGTCAGTAGAAAGGAGCACTCGGGCCATCCTGGGATTCAGGGACCCCTTTGGAGGCCACCAAGGAACGACGTCCCAGGGAATTCACCCGGGCAGCTCCAGCACCAGGGGCTCCTCGGGGACCTCCCAGGCCCTCACTGCTGCTTCCTCAAAGGGCCTCAGCTCAGTCTGGGCTTCCAGTGGCCAAAAACCTAAAACTTCATCCACACCGAAGGCTGCTCAGGGCTCTTTTCTCCTTGTGAGGAGTTCTTCTCACCTGAAGCCATCCCCACCTTTGGCAGAGGACCAGACCATGCTGCCCCTTCATCCAACACCCCTAAAGCTTCCAAGAGCTTTTCCCACTCCAGCTGTGGCTCCCACACCTCATTTACACACTCTTGCACCAACACAGAGCAATTAAGCAGTGATTAGTTCACCAAATCCCACTCCCTGCGTGTCTGGGCTCGGCGGGCAGGGGAGGTTCAGCCACGAGACTTTGGAAATGTCACTTCGGAGCTTTCCTGGGAGAAGGTAAGAAACTCAATTTCACAGAGTCTGCACAAGGGCTGCCCAAGCAGGCCCCACACAGTTTAACACACCATAATTATGGAATAAGGAACAGAAACAGAACGGGAGCAGCACTTTTAAAATGCCCAGGCCAACGTGTCAAGCTGGGCTGAGTTATCTGTCTTCAAAGCAGATTTAATTGTGCCAAGAACAGTGACCCTTTAAGATTCAAATGCCAACCTGCTCTCAGCCATGACAAGCAGAATGAAAAGCTGCTATTTCAGTCTCTGCAAGGCAAAGGGTGCCCATAAACCCAGGGCCTGAACCCTGACCTTCAACATCTTTAGCCCCCAGGACAGCAGCAAAGCCAGCAAAGAAAACCCGTCGGTCCATCAGGAATATTTATCACCCAACAGAAGCATTAAGAAGCAGCATTAGCACAGGGTGGTCCCTCCCTGCAAAGCTCAGATCCTGCTCCCGAGGCCTCGTTTTTCTACCAGCTAAAAACATTAAACGAGATCTCCTCGCTGTGTCAAAGCAAAGCTCAGGGCACAAGTGGGGCTTTCCATGCTGGAATCTCCCAGAATATCCTGAGCTGGAAGGGCCCACAGGGATCAGAGCCCAACCCCTGCTGTCCAACACTATTTTTAAGCTGTTTTGCCTGTACAAGAAAAGAAAGAAGGTATTTCAACAAGAAGGGCTGATTGTTCCCTTGCTGGTAGCACTGTCACCTCCCTTCCACGGTCACCTCTCTTTTCCCCACCTTTACCCTCCTCCATAATTAACTTCCCTTCCTTCCTCTCTCCCAGCCATTCGTTAAAATACTGAAATCAACTCCCTTTGTCCTCATCAAATCTGAGGCTGGCCCAGACTGACTGGGCTGGAAATCTCCCCTTTCCCTCCTCGAGATCCTGGTTAGGAAAGGAGAATCTCTGGCCTCGTGCTGCGGCAGGAATGCAAACGCTGCCTGCAGATAAGATCACACAGGGATCAGAGAGCTCCTTCTTCCTAGCAAAGAACCTTTATCAAGTGCCTGCAGTTTTATCTTGAATGGATCATTTCACAGGACGATGGGTGATGGAACTCAGCATCTTTAACCAGCAGCGTCAATGACTTCAAATAATGACATTTTTATTGAAATACACCCAGAGTGAGAGACAAACACAGAGGCTGGGGAGTATCAACTCCAGAAGCCATAATGAGGAGTAAACAGGTAATGACAGGACCAAATCACAACCCCAAAACACACCAAACCCACCTGCCTCCCACTGTGCTCAGTGCCAGCCTTGGGGAAGCAGCAGAGAGAGAAAATCAGGGCAAACCTGCTGAAGAAGGGCCTGGGCACCTCCAAACACGCAGGACTCACCCACAGGGCCCATTTCACTCCAGACAATCCCTCCTCCACACGCAGAACTCCCTCAGCACCTACGACAGGAAGAAATGGCAGCGATTTTGCTGCCAATGGAACAGCAGGATGAAAAACCTCCTCCTGCCCCAAAGAAACTCAAGTTGTGACTGCAAGCTCTCCACTTGTTTTCCAGTGAGGATGGGCAGAGTATCTCAGGTTCCTCTGAAGCTGGGATCAAATCCCTGGGGATTGAGTATTGGAAGATTAGAGCCAAGCCTAACTTGTGCCAATCATGTACTTCTAAAAGACTCTTCAGCCCTTAGAGTTGCCTTGAGCTAGAAATAGGATTAAAGAGCCATTAGTTTCAAGAAGTGACATTAGACAGGAGCTTTTTAAAGTTCTGATTTTAAAGCAATATGAATTTTCAAGAGGTACAACTGAGCTCCCAGATTAGCACAATGGGTTACTTTCACAGTGGTTCACTAACCCCCAGCTCAACAAATACAAAGAGGAGATTTTTCCAGAACTCCAAATGCGATTTTTAAATACGTTTTTTTAAAGCAGAGAATTTAATGTGAACAACCATCTGCTCTTGGAAGGACTCTCAGTGCCCCAGTCCAGTCAGCTCCGCAGCACAAGTGCCAGGCACAAAGCACAAAATTGCAGAGCACATTGGAGCATCTCTCCCTCCACGTGTAAAAATAACCCACGGCTCTGCCTGCAGTGAATGAGCAGCATGAAGGAGCCATTTCACTAAGAAAAGGTGTTTGGGGAAAAACATTATGAAGTCATTTACTCATTCAGTTTAGCCAAGAAGATAATTAGTACACAATTCAACAGAGATGAATGACTACAAGATTCACCCCCTTGCCATTCCCCGTTATTTGTTTGGAAGAACCTGCTCACATCAGATTCATTTCCCTAAACTGGCAATCAGATTATTAATTACTGGTTGTTTTTGTAGTGCATACCATACAAATAGGAAGAAAAGCAAAGATTATGCATCAAAGAGCCCGTGTTCTGAAATAATAGCTCGTTTCAGCTCCAGAAACAAGGAGAAAAAAAGGTAACCAGGGGAGATCAGAGCTATCTGTGCCTTGTACCAAGTGACCTGTGTGAGCTGCCTCCCTCCCCGGGCACAGCACCACCAGCTCCTGACAAAAACACGGCTAATTGCCTACTGCACAACAAAGGAAATTTGCCCATGAGTAATGAAAGATATTCTTAGATTAGGAAACCCCTCGTGCTAGAGGTGCAATGCCTCTACACACACACACTCCTTTCTTTCCTGAGGAGAAAAAAACCCATCCAGCATTCCAAAGGTTTAATGCTCCTCATCCATCAAACTGCACCGTTCCCAACTACAACGGCTTTGAAGTGAGAGCTGTGCTCTTGTCAGCATCAAAGCCACGAGTGTTGTAGCTGAGATTTGATAAAGATCACTGACACAGTTTGTAAAGTTTCCTTTATTTCTTCTGTTTGATCCCCTCTGTGTGGCTGATTGGGCAGCTGGAAACGAAGGGGATGCAGACCCAGCACATTTATTCCTTGGGGCATTAAGGGGTTAAGGAGTGCACAGCTCTCAGACAGCACCGAGTGCTATTTAAGCGCTGTCATTACTACGGGCTCCTCTTATTTTAAACCTCACTTGTGCTGCACTTGGCATCACCCCTCCACAATTTTCTCTGCTGAGTAAAGGAAAAAAAAAAAAAAATCCCCGCCGATTTCTGCCAACGTGTTAAGAGAATGTGAATAAAGACAAAGCTCTGCAGCACCACTCCTGGTTCCTCCCAGCCTTCCCCAGCTCCACGCCAAGCTGGAATGTGCAAGCTCCTTGTCCCACGGGGTGAGTCACATCAGGCTGAAGGAGTGAGATGGAGCATGGAAGCACACCTCCCTTCCCTCCAGCCTCAGCGCTCTGCTCAGAGCTCTGTTATTAAACCAACCTGTGATCCTGTCAGACTCCCATAGATCTTCATTTCAAACCGGGCCGGAGTCTGAGCAGACACCTGGAGAAGGCAGGGATGGGCTGGAGCAGGAGCCTCCCTGGCTCAGGCACCTGCCTCTCCCAGTCCTGCTGGGGCTCCTGGGCTGGCAGCAATTGCTGTGCTGCCAGGGCAGGGAGCAGGAGCTGCGGTGGGAATGGGGCCTGAGCCCACCTGAGCACCTGCTCCTGCTACAACCGTCCTGGGAAGGGCCAAGAGGAGCCACAGGTGGGAAGGGAAGGGTCTGCTCTCTGCCGGGTCAGGCACAACACATGAACCTCAGCCTCTCTAAGATTTCTAATTTCAGCCAAAGGAACAGGCTCAGTGAAGACGGACATAAAATGCACAGACCGAAAACTGAAACGGCAGCAAAGCACAAAATAATCCCGTGCCTTTTGCAGTGGGTTTGGGTGAGAACAAAAACCGAAGAGGGCTCTGGAGAGGAAGCACAAACACAGCACAGAGCTGAGTGAAAGGGGTGCTGAGGCTGAGATCAATCCATCTGTCCCTCCTCTGACAAGGCCCACAGCTGATTCCATCAGTCCCAGAGTCTGGCTTGACCTTCCTGCCATTTCCTCTCAGATGAGGGTGAATGAAGAGAGGCAATGCTTGAGTCCTGACTCCCCAAACCCTGCGCCTCCTCTGCAGCAGGAAAACGACCCTTCAACAACCTGCCTGCAACAGCCTAATGAAAGGCCACAAAAACCCGAGTCTATTCAAAAGAGGAATCTCCACTATTCCAACTGCACCCCCTGACGGGGAAGATAACCCAGGGCAGAGCTCGCCCAGGTCCTGGACAGGGTGGTGACCCCGGGGGTCCTGAACGCAAAGCAGCAGCGAGCACTGTCCCCTTCCCAGGGACCCTCACCCCTCTGCCACAGCAGCACTGCAGGAAGGGCTGGGCCCTGCTCTGTGTTGATTAACTAATGACTGCTAATGACTCTGTGCTCTCAGCTGTCAGGGAATTACAGGGGGCACAACTCTGCATCCCAACACATCCCTCCTGCCACGCAGCTCCAGCGAACCCACGCGCACACGGATCCCCAGCGCAGAAAGCCCACTCCAAAGCAGATTTCACCTTCATTTTAGAAGAGTCAGGAGAGTGAAAAGCTGCTCTGCCTGGCCATACTTTATCTCACTTTCCTTTTATCCCTTTTAATGAATATCCCTGTTCCTTTCTCTCTCCCTTTTATCAACAGAAAAGGGTCTTGCTCTGCCAAAGCTGCCTGAGAGCAAATGGTGTTGCAGTTAATCTATAAATCAACCATCACCATAAATTCTGCGCTTTCTCCATCCAAAGCTGCAGAGCTGTAAAACAGATTACATGGGACAGCAGAGGCAGGAAGGAAATCTGGGAGCTGTGAGGAGCTGCCAGCACGGCCAAATGGCCTTCCCTGCTTCTCCTTTCTCCCCACTCCACCCAAAAAGCCTCCAAAGCTCTGCTGCCAGGCCTGGAACGCTTTCAGGAGCAAGGACACCTCGCACACTCCCCATGGAAGATGACGCAGACCTCGGGGACCGAGGGAGGAGAGGCTGCAGAATCTTCTCCCGAATTCCCTAACACCAAGAAACAGGAGAAGCGAAACTCAGAAAAACAAAGAAATTCTCAGTGTGGAGCATCAGCTCCCTCAAGGGTAAATGCCAGCTGTGATTCCAGCTACTGCAGCCCAAGGAATGTCAGGGTGCAAGAGCCCAAAGCCCAGCAGTGCAGTGCCATCTGATCCCTGCAGTGACTGCAGCACCGGGCAGTGCCCCGGGAGCAGGGAATAAATGCTGAGGGGACAATGCCCTGCCCACATTCTGTAGCAGACACACATTCTGTACCAAACACTAAAGCAGCTGCTGCCCTGGGATTACACCGAGCCCATGAACATCTGGGAGAGTGTTAAAGCAGGGGACAGAGCAGAACATCACAGGGGACAGGCAGTGAGGGGAGCACCCTGCACAGAAAATGAGCAGAGCTGGGAGAGTTAAGCTCCATGACTGCATTAGGTCATTTTCCTCCTCCAAGGCAGTTTTCCAGGGATTAACATTTCCTATGCTGAGGGGAGGACAGGACAAGAGTTCAGCAAAGAAAGCTGCAGCTCTTGCAGACGAGAGTGAGAAATAAAAGCAGGGAGATCCTCCAGCCCTTCAGATGTGCTGGTGCCTCAGGAGGGGCTCTCAGGCAAGGACAGAGGGGGCTCCTGTGAGAATCCCTCCCAGGGCACACACCCATGGCTGGGACTGACTCTCCCCTCAGCCCTGCCAGGAAAGGTGAGCTTTCCCTGCTGCCAGCAGCACCACCACACGCTACAAATGCACTGAACCGTGGATGTTACAAGAAAGCCACGGAGTCCCTGACTGGGCTGGGCTGGAAAGGACCTGAAACCCCACCCAGTGCCACCTCTGCCACGGGCAGGGACACTTCCACTGTCCCAGGCTGGCCTTGGACACTTCCAGGGACCCAGGACAAGGAGGATCTGCCCTCCTTGCTTGCTCTTTCACTGGAGTCACCCCACCCAGGGAGCCTCCCTGGGCAGCTGGAGGGAAGAAAGCAGAAATTCTAAAATATTTTAACCAACAAAGGTTTGGGGAAACTCCATGGACTCTCAGGTTTGCAGTCCTCAGACTTCCACAAGACAGAATTCCAGAAGTGTTCCCAGAATGTAATTGTATCTGTGACCAGTGCTTCCAACTAATCACGTTATTTTAAAGTTCCTTTGGTAATTTGTCCTTAATTCCACATAAACTGCTGTTCTGGCATAAAGTGTACTTTGTGATATCAAAGTCAAACAGATTAGGCATGATCCACTTCCAGCGAGGGAGTGTTTTGGAGAGGAGATGATATAACTTAAAAGCTAAAGCTGGCTCCCTGTTTTAATTAAAGGGGATTAAACATCCATCATGATAAGGGAAAAGGGACATTTTATAAAAATCAATTACCTTTCCTCAGTGTCAGTCTGCTTTAACACCTGCGGTTTCGGAGAGAAGGAAGAGTGAAACATCCCAGCAGCACTCACAGAAGGTAAATTAAATATTCTTGCTGTACAGCAAGAGCAGTCAAAGTATTCAAGAGCAAAAACTTTTCTTACCCAATCAGGTGGTACACCGCTGACAAAAGAAGATGGTGCACTCCTAAAGAGCATCTGGCAAATTCACGAATCTGAGTTTCAAAGTTTCCTGCAGCACTCCCCCACCCCAGGAAGACTCCAGGTAGG
The DNA here is from genome assembly GCF_029207755.1 of Chamaea fasciata. Classification (NCBI taxonomy): domain Eukaryota; kingdom Metazoa; phylum Chordata; class Aves; order Passeriformes; family Sylviidae; genus Chamaea; species Chamaea fasciata. Next base: position 5,091,802 of record NW_027094113.1, on the reverse strand, counting down.
GACTGCACATCTTTACAGAGACAAAGAAGCGCTGGTGGAGCACCTTAGCATCTAAAAATATTCTTCTGGAATTTCAAAGGCTGAGCCACATCCATTCCTCAATAAAATGCCATAATAACCATGAAGAATGAGGCCTGGCACTCAGCTTTGTTGCTCCTGTCATTACAAAATCAGTTTCTGCTTGCACCGTTTGACAATATGCTCAATTTTAGATCTCACACAGGAGTGTACGAGGTAATTATACATAATATGTATAATTGATACAGCAAAAACTCCTACCACGAGAGGTTTAATATGGGCCTGCAGAATTAAATACATTTCGCTTTTTTCTAGAGTTTGAGACTATGAAAAGGTGGCAATTAAATTCCTAACGCGAGAGGGACATTCTCCTGTCATTTGAGGGAAAAAAAAAGGCAAGTGAAAGGCTGGATCTGGCAGCTCCCTGCCTGAGGGGCTTCACATGAGGTTACACAACTGCTCCCAGCTCGGGGTGTGCCCACACCTCCCGTGCCTCCTGCTCAAGCTGTCAGGCTGATTCTCCAGCTGGAACAGCAGCAGTGAGAGCAGGGCCAGGAGCCGTGCCTGGGAACATCCAGAGGGAAAATCCCCCTGGAACGGGGTGAGGCAGCCCAGGGCAGGCTGGGATGGGGCTGCAGCAGCAGCTGAGCACAAACAGCCCTGCTCTCCCTGCCACAGAACTCAATAAACAAATGCACTGCGATCCACAGGCACAGATAAATCATTTAACGAGGCTGCAAACGGGAAGACGGCTGTTTTCCATTTCCCCCTTGTTCTCCCTCATCACTGGGTGACCTTCCACAGCCCAACTGCCTCTCTTGGTGCTGAAGGAGCTCTGGAGCTGCATCCCAGGGACCCAAGTGAGGCAGACCCCGGGAGCTGCAGCCTGCCCTGCTGTGCAGGAGCCAGCACAGGAGGGCTGGCAGCAGCTCTCTGCAGGCACAGACACTCCTCCAGCACGGGCCTGTAACACCAGCCTTCAGCAGAAGCCACTGACTTTACCTGCAATCCCAACAGGCCCCAAAACAGCTGTCTGGTAGGGGGGAAACCCAACACTGCAAAGACAGAAATGAGAAACATGAAAGACTCAGTCATGATCCCCCCTGGCCCAGGAGAACAATTCCTTGGGCCACCCAGAGGTGGTTCCTGGTGGTCCAAACGTTCCACCCAGAGCTCCCTGAGAGGGAATTTCAGGTGTCCCAGAGCAACTCTCCTGTGAGGAGGGACTGCAGGAGCTGGGCTGGACAGTCTGGGGAAGGGAAGGCTGGGAGAGGATCCCACCAATCCACACAGAGACCTCATCAATCCATACAGATACCTCATCAATCCATACAAATCCATACAGATACCTCATCAATCCATACAGATACCTCATCAATCCATACAGACATCAATCCACACAAATCCATACAGATACCTCATCAATCCACACAAACATCCCCAGGGGGTGTCAGAGGATGCTGTCCCACCCCAACCCGAGGAAGAATTCCTTTTCCTGGGGGGTGGCAGAGCTCTGGGACAGCTGCCCATGGAGTCTCCCTCTCTGGAGACATCCCAAACCCACCTGGACACATTCCTGTGCCACCTGCTCCAGGTGACCCCACCTTGGCAGGGCTTGGACTGGGGAGTCTCCAGAGGTCCCTTCCAACCCAAACCACTCTGGGATTCTGTGAAATAAACACAGATTTTTCCTAAAACCCACTCCAAGGAGGTTTGTGAGGGAAGCAGCTCCTCTCTCCCCTTCCCTTCAGAAGGCAGCAGGGCTGGTGGCTCCTCACCCTTCCCACAGCCTGGAGAGAAGCACCCCAAGAAAATTTATGGGAGACACAAAGAAAGAGTTATGGCTTTTAACAGGCAATTTTGAAGCAGATACTACCAATATACAGAGTCCTTGGTTCCACTGAATAAATATCTCTGACAGCCAAACAATAACTCTGCCTCTTATTTTAGAGCTCAACCCCAAACTGGTAGACTTTGTAACTCTCCACACTCCTGCTATTCCCTGAGGTGCTTCCAAGATGATCACTGTCAGAGGCACGGAGTCTATAAAAAGGATGAAGGAAGCCGGGAAATTTCCACAGAGGTGGTGCCAGCAAAACAGAAGGAGCATTTCAGCCCTGCCTGAGCGCAGGCAGGCTGCGGCGCTGGAACTGCAGCAGTGCAGACCAAGAGCTCCCCCAGCTGAGCCCTGCGGCGCCCACACTCACCCTCACAATAGCTCAGGTGCCTGGAAACTCCCAGATCTGCTCCGAGGGGATCCAGACTTACTCTCTGCAGCCACTGCCTGTTCAGAGAAGGCCTCGAGAAGTCCTTAAGAGGAGCTGTCAGTGCAGGACAAGGAAGGAGAGACTTGGCAAGTGGCAAACTCCTGCCTGATGCTCAAGGGAAGAGCAGGGAGGCCGTGCCAAACCAGCAGTGGCATCCTGTCACAGCGCATCCCATCCTGTGTCACACGTGTCACCCACCCATGAAAACCCCATTGGAAGGGAAAAGCTTCTGCCCCAAACAGGGCCTGTCCTCAAAATGCTCATTTTCCCCCAGCTGGGGCAGCTTTAGAGAACAAGTGACTCTCAAAAACACAGGCTGGAGAAAGGATGAACAAACCCAGACCAGACCTCAGCCCTCCTGGGCAGCCCAGTCCTGCTGGGCCTGTGTTGGTGTCCCTGAGCTCCTGCTGGGACCGTGCTGGTGTCCCTGAATTCCATGGGCAAAGGAGACGAGGAGCTTCCCGTGGACTGTGGCACCATCTGCTGGAGACGGGACCAGGAAAATGGGCTGCAATTAAGGGATTCTGGAGGGAAAACTGACAGGATCCAAACTGAATCATGGAATATTCTGAGCTGGAGGCCCACAGGACCGTCAGTCCCACCCCTGGCCCTGCACAGACCCCCCAACAATCCCAGCCTGTCCCAGAGCAGTGTCCAAATGCCCCTGGAACTCCGGCAGCCTTGGGGCTGTGACCATGCCCCGGGCAGTGCCCCAGCACCCTCTGGGGGAAGAACCTTTCCCTGGCACCAGTCACATCCCAGAAATGCATTTCTGGAGCTCAACCTCATTTAACAGAGGTCTCACAAGAGATTCTGCAAAATCCCTGTCCATCTGCCTCGGACAGCGAGCCCGAGGATCAGCAGTGCTGGGAAACAGATTTCACAACGTGTTGGAAGGTTTTAAAAACTCCCATCCACGTTCCACCGAGTCAGCCCCTCCCTCCACCCCTTCCCAGGCTGGAAAAGAGCACTGGAGCCATTCATTTCCATCCTCCTGGCCCTCGGGGGCTTTTATGTGCCACAGGCACCACCACCCCGAGCCTCCGGGAGTCCCCAGGGAGCCACAGCCCCGAGAGGTGGGAGGATGTCATCTGCCACTGCCAGGGCACGGTGACAGCACAGCTCGGTGACATTTCTGCTCTCATCTGCACGCAAATGTCAATATTTATTAGTCACATCAAGATCTTCAGCAAAGCTCCCCTGGGTTGCTGAGTCTCTGCACTTATACTTTTAAATTGCTTTAAAAAGAAGGATATTGGCTCTTGGTAACTTATTCCAGACTTCCTACATTCTTTATTTCATCCTCAACTACCTACTGCTTTTGTGGAAAGTCATTTCCAACCAGTCTGTGCATCAACAGTGTTGAAAAACGCTTTGCCATCAGGCCAAAAAATGACCACGGAAAAGTCAAAACCTTTTCACTGAGCTTGTCCCTGGAGCTGTGAACATATTTATGTATTTAAATAATGGAAATCTGAAAGTAACAGATGTTTCCTGCTAGAGCACAGTGCAAGAACAACAGTGTTTCAGTATTACAGTGCCTCTGAAGCATCCACACATTCCCATCCCATTTGCTCTCCTGCGCATGAGGTTGCAAAAATCCCCAAGTGTCGAAATCTGGCTTTAATCGTGATGTCAACAAGTCTCCCTAATCCTGCTGCAAGTCAGGAATTAGGCCTCTGAGCAAGCCAGCATGAAAGAAAGTGAAATTGCTTTTAAATGTAGAGTAGGAGGGAAGAGGAGAGAAAAAATGGGAATTGAGAGATTGGGTAAACCTGATGGGATTTGGGAGAGCTGGGGAAAGGATATTTTAGTGGTGTCCAAGAGCCCTCACTCACCAGGATTTGGGCTCCCCAAAATGCAAGTAGTTGATGCTGTAGAGATCCATGTCCTCTGTATGCCAAGCAAAAGTTGTCTTCCACATCCCAAAGTAGAGGTAGGGAGTGTTCACCCCCTCGATGATGATGCCACACTCGTGCTCCACCATGTCCAGGAGGGTGTTCAGATTGCCAATGTTCCACTCATCCACGTCCTGGAAGCCAACAGAAACGTTTGTGCTGGGATTTCAGGAGCAGCCACAGCCCACAGCTCCCTCCCAGGGCACAGAATGGGGTGAAGTTATTAGCAGCCCTCATTTAACACTCTCTGCTTCCTGCAAGGTTAAAGAAACCTTCTTTCCTCTGCTCCTCTCTGACCACAGGCAGGAGGCAGCTCCAGCACTCTGAAGAAGCTCTTGCACTGTGCAGTACCCCAGCATTAATTAACTGTTCTGCTAATGAACACAGCATAAACTCAGGGTAAAACACACTCCTCTCAGATGTTCTTCCCTGATCAGAAACACCCCAAAGTGGCCAAAACAGGTAAAAACAGGGAAAGCATCTGCAGAACAGCTGTGTCTGTGCCTGGTGTGTCCCACCCTGGTCACGGCAGGGAAAGGATGGGACACTCCCACCCAAGCACCAAATCCTCTGCACCCTGTGATGTCCACGGCTCGGAGCACCTCCGGTATCTCTGCTTATTCCAATTAATCCCACATGAAACCATACTGATAATAAAAGGACACTTGTACATTCACACACTATCAGACAACACTCCAAAAAAAGGCCACTTTCCACTCAAAAGAAAACTACAGAGGAAGAGATTTAAATTATCTGCCTAAAAAGGGTAAGAAGAGAGAAACCTTTATCATTTGCAGAGTTACTCAGAGGAGAGGATGAAATTTCACCATGGAAAAGCTTAAACAATTTGAATTGTAAAATAATTCAGTGTGCAGGTGCATTGTATCCTAATGGAGCTGCCTACAAAGAAAAAATCCAAATGCAAATAATTTAAAATCCAAATGCAAATAATTTATTTACGTTAAGAATCAAAAAAATACTTTTGATGAAGCACCATTTTCCTTGAAATGCTGCTTTTTCTCCTGGCTTTTTAAGGAGCTTCAGCAGAAAACTCCATTTTATTCCCTTAGAAAAGAAACAAAACCCACAGTATAGACAATTTTTTGTCACAGTCTGCATAAGGATTTGTCTAAATAACACTTTCGCTCATTTTTCTACTAAAAGTCAGCTTTTCACAGCTTCCACTGACTATTATCCTGAATCTCAGGGGAAGATTAGTCCCACATTAGTAACGAGAGGAAAGAAAACAAAGGTATTGCGGTCTTTTTAGGGTGGCTACGTCAATGAAACTCTGAATTTCTGCTCCTTAATGAGAAAAGTGCAATAAGGAAGTCAGTGTCTGAAGTGAATAAAGGAGAAGCACTGCACTTACTGCATCATACAGGGAGCCACTGATGTCAGCCCCATAAATGGGGGACACAAAGGTCAGGTTCTTCCAGTACTTGCGCTCCAGGTCCTCAAAGTCCTGGTGCCGAGGGGTGCAGTACCTGCCAGGGAACACAGGGTGTGAGGGGTCCTGCCAAGAGCAGCCCTGCAGGGGCTCAGGGAGCATTTCACCCGAAATTCACAGGATTTGCTGCCTCTCGCACCTCTGCACAAACCCTCACGGGCAGGCTGCCTGTGCAGTACCACATCCCACAGACACGGGAGGTGGTGTTATCCCACAGGGAGCTGAGGGCAGCTGGAGCTCTCAGGAGCCACAAAAGCTCCAAAGCTGATTGTCCTGGAATGGTTTAGGCTGGAAGGGACCCCAGAGCCCACCCCGGGCCACCCCTGCCGTGGGCAGGGACACCTCCCACTGTCCCAGGCTGCTCCAAGCCCCAGCGTCCAGCCTGGCCTGGGACATTTCCAGGGATCCAGGGACAGCCACAGCTGCTCTGGGAATCCCATTCCAGGGCCTGCCCACCCCCACAGCCAGGAATTCCTTCCCAAGATCCCATCTAAATCTACCCTCCTTCAGCTTAAAGCCAGGACTGCATAAACTCAGTACTGATAAAACCCAGGGTCCTTCAGAACTCCAGAAAACTCCAGACTCTGGAAAAGGGATGGAACTGCAGTTGTCACACCCCAGCTGACCAGAGTGCCCTGCAGAGTCCCCAGGCACTCCGGAGGACACTCGTGTCACCACTACCAGCCCAAGCACTCCAAGGTATTTGGATTTCCACCCCAGCCATGGAACACCTTTTCCAGAACAGCCAAGAGATCCTTTTTTCGGTCCCAAGCCATTCTTTTCAGAAGATTCTCAGCCAAATACTGACCTTCAACAACCTTTCTACACCAACTCCCAGACAAAGATCTGAGACGCACCAAAACCCACCAAGTTACGTTTGAGACTCAAGAAAAAGCAGCTTCCCCTAAAATACTCCACGCTTAACATTTAAATTCCCCCCAAATGCTCCACATTTAACCTGGCCGCACTGTTTTTGCCAGCTGGTTTGTGGGGAGAAAAGCCCCCCAGGATGTGGCCGTGCCCAGGGGGAGCAGAGCCCCGCAGCCACGCACTTCTCGCTGTTGGCCAGGCGCCGGTACTCGCCCACGGTCATGGGCTTCTTCTGGATGTTGTACTGGGTGAAGAGCCCCGACTGGCCCGTGACCACCTGCTGGATGGGCGCCGGGATCACCATGTCATCGATGTCATCGTACGTGCGCCGCGGCTTCCACTCCTTGGGGGGGATCACCTGCCAGGGAGAGCAAAACACGGGAGTTCAGACACACCCTGGGGCTGTGGCCTTGGCTGTGCCGCTGCAGGACACCAAAGAAAGGCTCCAAAAGTTTCAGAGGGCAAAGAAGGCTTTACTTTTTAATTCTTTTTAATTCTTACTGCTTTTTATAAGGTGTTCCGATACGGACTTAACGTGATTGGTGAATAGGAATGACACCTCTCTAGGCTTCTTGGTTAACTAGAGAAACTGCAAAACACCACCTGGAGAAAGATTCTTTGGAGAAAGGACAGTTGTTCACCAAGATTGTTTTGAGAAGAAACTTTTTGAGAAATTTTTCCTTGGGAAAAAGTTAGCAGCTGCTAGCAGGCTGAAATCTGTCAGGCCCACAGGCTGGGCTCGGCTTCCCTTACAGGGCTCTGAACTGCAGCTGCAAGAGACACAAAACTGACCTGGAAGCCTCAGAGAGAGAAAAAACTGACCTGGAACCCTCAGACAGACACAAAACTGACCTGGAACCCTCAGACAGACACAAAACTGACCTGGAACTCTCTGAGAGACACAAAACTGACCTGCAGTGCTCAGATTAATTCTCCAAATAAAATCATTTCTTTCCAACACCTGGAAGTTACCAACAAGCTTTATTAAAATAATCTCCCTAGCAGAGGCCTGGAAGGTAATTGCTTGTACACCTGAGTGGACAAGGAAACATTCCACGGGGAGCTCTTCATCAATAGCCAGCTCTCTTTAGAGCAGCAATAAACCCAGTAATTGACCTATGTTTTAGAAGAAATAAGAATTATTTCATGCCTAACAGCTTTATTTCTCCACTGTGCTTTATTAAGGCCAGCTAAATACCACTCCTAACAAGTCCTTGTCAGAACAAATGATCTCTTCAGCCTGTGGTGACATGGCCACAGGAACACCCTTTCTATCACTTAGTCCTGGAGTTTTCCAAGCAGTTCTGTGTCAGGTACTGGAGTTCAGAAGCTTCACATGAAAAGTTCTCCTGACCAGAGGCTGCTGGGGCACAGCCCAGGCTCCCCAGGGAACGGTCCCTGCCCTGAGGATGTCAGAGCTCCAGGAGCCCTCAGGGATGCCCAGGGTGGGTTGTTGGGGTGTCTGTGCAGGGCCAGGAGCCGCACTGGATGATCCTGTGGGTCTCTCCCAACTCAGGACATTCCATGGCTCTCCAAAAGCCCTGGAGCTCCTCTCCTTTCCTCTCTCCGTAACCAAACCAGAGGTGCCAGGTACAGTTCCACAAAGCACAACTCCATGAACACACACAGAGGGCTCCAGGATCTGCACACCCCAGAGGGCAGCTCCAGGCCCAGCAGCCCCTGACCTTGGCCAGCCCCATCTCCTCACCTTGGCCACCCCAGTCCATCTCCTTACCTTATCCCATCTCCTCACCCAGCCCCATCCAGCCCATCTCCTCACCTTGTCCCATCTCCTCCCCTTGCCCCGCCCAGTCGCTCCCCTTGCCCCGCCCAGCCGCTCCCCTTGCCCCGCCCAGCCGCTCGCCTTGCCCCGCCCAGTCGCTCGCCTTGCCCCGCCCAGCCGCTCCCCTTGCCCCGCCCAGCCCCGCCCCTTGCCCCGCCCAGCCCTGACCTTGGCCAGCCCCGCCCGGTGCGCTCCCTGGGACTCCATGAAGGCGACGAACCGCCCGAAGTCGCGGAACTCGTCCAGCGAGGGCCGGAAGGTCATGATCTTACAGCCGGGGTTCTGCGGGCTCGGGTTTTCCGACCCCATCGCTCCAGTCCTGCACACGGCGACACAGGGAGGGAAGGGGCACAAGAAGATTCCGGTTAAAACCTTTGGTTTTCAACTCCCAGCTCTAATGAGCTCCGCAGAAAGCCTGGAGAGGTTTTTCGTTTTCTCCCTCTCCTCCCGCACGGGGGGATTTGTAAGAACGCCCCTCTAAGGTGGCTGTGAGGAGCTTCCAACCAAAAATCCACTTGGTCAGGAACTCCTGACCCCAGGATCGCCCCAGAGCTCAGCCAGGGGCTAAATACAGACCACGGGCGTAACACCTGCGCCCGGCTCACCACAGAGAGCGGTGTCTCATCGGGGTGGTGCCACAGCAACAACCCCCCCGACCACCTTCAGCACTGCCAGCGTGCAGAACACTGTGCCATCCTGCAAGCTTTCCACCAAAACGCTCCCCCATTTTCTGTTCAGGCTCAAACCCAACACCGTTCCCCAATCTGGGTTTTTTTTCGTGTGCCGGACTACATTAAAAACTATAAAATTAAGGTGTTTTATTTTTACGTAGCTTCATTACACTTTGTATTTGCAACGCACATAAACAGAACGAAGCGTCAGGCAAGTCTAACGAGAAATACAGATCCACAATTCCAAAACAAACTCTCAAACGATTCCGGCTGAAATCACAACTTTTAAAATGGACTTTTTTTTTTTTTTTTTTTTTTTTTTTAAGGTTATGCTGGAAATCTGCAAAGGTTTTGGCGGCGTTTCAGGCGCAGCCCCGGCCAGGAGGGAGCTGCAGCCCAGGAGATGGCAGCGCTGGGCTGCGGGAGCCCCAAAGCGGCAGGAAACGGCTCCGGGGACACGCCGGCAGCCAAGGAAAGCGGCTGCGCCTTCAAACGGATCTCAAAGCGGCCAAGAGGGATCGCAGATGCTCCTGGAGTACTCGCGGCGTTGGGAAAACACAAAATAAAGCCGGGAGTCCTCGCAGGTCTGCGCGGCACAGAAGGCTCCGCAGGGACAGCCAGCCCCTGGAGATAAAACCAGCACCACACTGCAGGGGAACGATTCCACACCCAGGGCCCCACGGCCGCATTTTAACCGGGCAAAACTTCTCATCCCAAAGGCACGGGAACAGTTTGGAGGGAAATTTTAGGAACCGGGAAACCTTAGAATTTTACACAGGAACTTTTATGCGGATTTGTTTCAAAGCAAGGATCCGCAAGTCTTATGTCCTTCCCCAAGGAGTCTTTAAAGGAATTTTATGCAAAAAAGTCACAGCTTCTCACAGTCAGAAAAGCCCTTCCCAAGCCAGGAGCCAGAGATGCAGAACCCAGTCCAGAATAAAATCAAATTATGAATCCCAGTATTGCAGGAAATCCCAGAGCAAAACCAGCTGAGGGAGAAAAATACCATTTCACCCCCTTCACCCCAGCATTCTTCCAGTTTCCAACAGAAATTGCTGCAGTTTGGAAACAAAAGGGCCATTTAACCAACCCTTCCATCTCCAGGGTGGCCCTGCCCAAGGAGATCCCCAACCCTGCCAAAGAAGGAACAAAAAATTGCCTTTTGGGAACAGAAATTGCCGTTTCAGGGTCAGCACTCGGGGAGAAGCAGCAGATGGATCCACGCCCCAGGAAACGCTTTCCTGCACGAAAGTTCTGCAGGAATACAAGGAGGAAAGTCCCGGGCTGGAGCTGGGGATCAGAGGCTGGCTCAGATCACCAAAGCCAAGCCCTGAGCTCAGGAAAAGGGGCTGAGCTGGGGGGGACAGGGACAGGGACTGGAACACCCCAACCCTGCCACAACCTCCCCGGGAACACCGGAGCTGTTCCTGAGCAGGGCCTGGGAATGCCAGGGATCCCGGGAGGAGCTGGCTCGGGAGAGGAGCCCCAGTTCCGTCCTCGGGAGGAGCCCTGCCAGCACCATCTGCTCCACACAGGCTTCCCAGGATCTGCAGCTTCACCCACAACCGGGGGAAAAACAAACACTCAAAGCCAGGCTTTATCCCGTCCTTCCCTCAAGATTCTCTCACAAAATTCCAATTTTCAGTCGATAAACTCAGAGCAAAGAGAGAAAATACACGCTCCAGTAAAGAAGGGAGATCAAAAACTGCTTCATGCAAAGCTTAATCAATTAATTAAAGGATAAAACGACTTCCTGCAAAGCCTAATTAATTAATTAAAAGGTCTACTCAATACAAGCAGCATCACCTGGCGCTCTGGAATTCTTTAGTCCACAGACGGCAAAGCACACGGTCTTTCCATGTGCAGTCCCACCTAAAGCACATCTCAACAGGACGGGGCCGCAGCTTCCTCGGGGATTTTCAGGAGGCGACCTCAATTAAACAGTGCCCTAACGAGCTCCCAGCAGCACGGGGAGGTTCCAGAGCAGAAGGTGACTGCTGCGGGAACACTGAGAGCCCCTTTCAGCCCCGGCAGAGCTGCAGGTGAGGGCCAGATGGGAACAAACCCTGCTCGCCGCGCCGAGGAGGATTCTGCACTCAGAGCCCCCATTAGCTCCTCAAAAGAAGAGCGAAGGTATTTTTCTCAGCTGGATACATTCCCTTTCTTTGTAAGAGAGTAACAACCTGAAATATTATGAAAACCCTCTAATTTTCAACCGTGGTGAGGAAGCTCTGAAACTTGTCTCCAGAGGGACGCTCTGGGTGCACACAAAGGACTGAGTTTTAATTTCAATGACTTTCACATGAGACTTTTTCCCTTCCAAAACCCATGTGAACCAAGACACTTTTGTGACCAAAATCCTGCACCTGTTGCCTGAAACCTTTGTACAGCAGAGAAAAGGTCCAAGACACCCAGCTGAGATGAGTGACTCCAGCCTGCTCCGGGACCGGCAGCACTGGGAATCCTTCCTCCAGGAAAAGGTCTGGGACTTGCAGGCAGCTCCCGGCTGCTGCCCCAGCACTGATCTCGGCAGAGCCGACCCTGCCAGCTCCTTCTCCTCCACCCACAGCAGGTGACTGACTGCAACCGTGCTGCGAGTGGGAACCAACTCCAGGCAGCAGCACTGGGGCCCAGCCTGTCCCCTGGGACAGGGCAGGGACAGCCTGGGACAGGGCAGGGAGAGCCAGGGGACAGCCTGGGACAGGGCAGGGACAGCCTGGGGACAGCCTGGGGACAGCCTGGGGACAGCCTGGGGACAGCCTGGGGACAGCCTGGGGACAGGGCAGGGACAGCCTGGGGACAGCCTGGGGACAGGGCAGGGACAGGGCAGGGACAGGCAGGGGACAGGGCAGGGGACAGGGCAGGGGACAGGGCAGGGGACAGCCTGGGGACAGCCTGGGGACAGCCTGGGGACAGGGCAGGGACAGGGCAGGGGACAGGGCAGGGGACAGGGCAGGGGACAGGGCAGGGGACAGCCTGGGACAGGGCAGGGACAGCCTGGGGACAGCCTGGGACAGCCTGGGGACAGGGCAGGGACAGCCTGGACAGCCTGGGGACAGGGCAGGGGACAGGACATGGACATGGGACAGGGGACAGCCAGGGGACAGCCGCCCAGTGCTGCTGCCTGTGAGCACGCCAACATCCCCCCGGGCTGGAGCGGTGACACGTCAGCTCTGAGGGCACAGACACACCACAAAAACACTTCTGTGTATGAAACAGACCACTAAAAGCTATTTATATTTATATATCTATTCAAACTATAATGGTTATGGGGTGTAAGGAGATCTGAGACAGCTTTCCTTCCTTCCCTCTATTCCCAAGAATCAGATTCCAGCATTCAGACAAACAAAGGGTAAATTTTTGAGTTTGAAGTTTGCTGCTGCTCAGCCCAGTTTTAAACAACTGTACAATTACAGCCAGGATTTAAACTGACACCTTTCCCCCCAAAATATTTATATATTCAATTCAATACATTTTTAACATTCAAATTGCTTTGAGTTTTGTATACCCTCCATAAAGGCTAAAGTAAAACATAACAGAGAAAGCATCTGGGAAAGAGGAGCAGAGACAACATTCCCATCCAGCACGGGGATGAAGATCTACAGTGCTTGGGATCTGACAAACTGAGAGTTGTTTTCCATTAAATTTTACACTCCACGAGGCCCCTCCGCAATTCCAGATCCTCCTGTACTTCAAATCAAGCAGCATATGTGGCTCATTAAGGGAAAATAAAATTTTCCCCCAGAACACCCTCTTTGCTGTAGAAGTGCACAGTTACTCACATATTTCTCTAACAACAAAATTATTTCGTCACAAACAGCATTTAAAAGGAATTTAAAAAAAAAAGTGGTTACATTTAAGAGCAATAAATCTGGATGACTTTAAAACAGTTTATTATCGCCTGAAGCAAGGCAGTTAACGTGGAAGGGTTATTTCTGACTAAACCCCGATCAGAAGCTCAGAAAGTCAGAAGTTTGACTGCACAGGCAAGATCAAGTCACCCCAAACCCACCCGAATGGGGTCACAAGGCACTGCTGGGGCCTCCGTTTGCTGCATGGCACGAATCCTCTGGTTCTCTCTGCTGCACCGTATTATCCTCACTGCATTTACTGCAAGCTCCAGGAGCATTTCAAAAGCAACTTAAGGAATAAGCATTAAAAAAGGCATTTCATGTGGCCTGAGCCGTTTAATCAAAACAGGAATTCCACGTTTTAACACATGGCACCTCAACCCAAGGCGGCAGCACTGCAAACGTCCAAATAAAGAATGCCACGGGCTTTTGTTCTTTTGGGAAAGGACCTCAGAAACCCTGCAAAGCAAGCAGCAACCTCGATTGCTGCATCACGTCCGCACCTCCACAGGGACTGACTCCCAGCTTTCCTCCCACAGCCCGGCCGGAGGAAAAGCCCGGAGCTCGCAGTAACTTCTCTGAGCTCCTTTGGAGTTTTCTACCGAAACAATCTCAGCCAAGGGGGCCGTGCGAGGCGTCTCTGACCACCCTGCCCACAGCAGGGGAGGCCCTGGGCTGGTTCAGAGCCCGGCCTGGGCGTGACACACTGACCCACTTCCCGCTGCTGCCACAGCCCGGGATGCGGGCAGGCACAGGGAGCAGCGAGCCCGGCCCGGCGGGCGGGCCAGAGACCAAAAAAACCCCAAAACCCTCCAAAATCCCCCCAAAAACCCCAGAACACCCGAGCCCGGCACAGCAGGCAGGCCAGAGACCCCAAAACCCCCCAAAATCCTCCCCAAAACCACCAAAATCCCCCCAAAACCCCCAAAAAACCCAAGCCCGGCTCGGCAGCGGGCCAGAGACCAAAAAAACCCCCAAACCCCCCAAAATCCCCCCAAAAACCCCCCAAAACCCCCAGAACACCCAAGCCCGGCACAGCAGGCAGGCCAGAGACCCCAAAACCCCCCAAAAACCCCAGAACACCCAAGCCCGGCACAGCAGGCAGGCCAGAGACCCCAAAACCCCCAAAACCCCCCAAAACCTCCCAAATCCCCCCCAAAAACCCCAGAACACCCAAGCCCAGCACAGCAGGCGGGCCAGAGACCCCAGAACACCCAAAACACCCAGAATCCCTGAGCCCAGCACAGCAGGCAGCCCCAGAGACCCCCAAAAACTCCCCAAAAAACCTCAGAACCCCAGAGCCTGGCACTGCAGGCAGCCCCAGACACCCCCAAAACACCTCAGAGCCCCCAGAACAGCCCCAGAACCCGGCCCTGCAGCCCCAGAGCCCCCCAAAACACCCCAGAACCCCCCCAGAACACCCCAGAGCCCCCAGAACAGCCCCAGAACCCGGCCCTGCAGCCCCAGAGCTCCCCCAGAGCCCCCCCTGCCCTGCAGCCCAGGGCTCACCTGCCCAGGTACCCTGGGGAGCCCCGAGCTGCTCACACCCACCTCACACCTGTCGGCCAAACCTGCAGCTCCAGCAGGGCCAATCCAAACCCAAATCAAACGCAAAGCTTCAAGGTGAAAGGAGACGACCTGAGTCTCTCCCAGCTCCGTTTTCCCCAGGCCTCTCTGGAAGCCACAGCCCCAAACCTGACACACCCTCCCAAAGCTGTGCTGCTCGTTCTGCCAGCAGAACTGCGATCAAATGTGGGAAACTTCATAGAAACTTCTTATCTGCACCAAAACCTCACCAAAGGCCTCTCCACTGCCCTGGGGGTGTACCCAAAATCGTGAAGGAACATCAGAAAACCTCAGAAATCACCTTAACCCCCCAGCAACTTCCAACATTCGCCTCCTGGGCCATGTTCAAAAGCAGAATTTCCAACAGATTTAGGGACAAAAGGACAATCCTGTATTCTCTAAGGGTCTGGGAACTGTGGCTTGTGCATGAGCCTTATGAAGCAGCAAGGAAATATAAAAATAATGAAGCTGCAGGTCACTTCTGCCATGAGTGAGGCACTCACAGACCAGGCAAGGGCAGAATCCAAATGTGTTCTGTGTAATCCAGTAAGAACAAGACGGAGGAACTGCCTCATTTACAAAGGAGACTGATTTACCCAGGAAAATATAAATGAAAATAAGAACCTTAATTAAGCCACGGTAGCAAACGACTCCATCCCTAAGCTGTGACAAGACAGAACACACCCGGACCAGAACAAAGGTTAAAAAGAGAAAATCTTATTAAGCAGTGACCAGTTTAGTGGAGGACACTGACAACGGAAAAAGCCCTTTCTCATCCCACAGCGCTCAGACATTAATACCCCCAACCTGTGTGAAGTGACAGCATTTCTGCCAACGAACGCTTCGCAGTGCTCCAGGATTTCAGCTGCTACCACAAACGGACAAACCCTCTCGAATTCTTCAGCTGATGACAAATAATTATTTCCAGCAGCGCCTTGTGCAGCCCCGGAGGATCCCGGTGCCATCCAAAGCCATTAAGCAAATCCCTCACTCGTGGTGACATATTTAGCTGTCATCCATCTTCGCTATTAACAGATGCTCCAGTGAAGGGACGCGGAGCGGCACAGGCACTGCAAACCCTTCCCCACAGCACACCCCGAGCACCGCAGGAGGCAGGAAGGGGAAATCACCGGGCCGAGTCCTCCCGACCGCCCAGAATTCATTAAGGAACACCAAGTTTCTCCTGACTGCCAGCAGCTTTCCCTCCCCGCTGCCCGGGTGGCTCAGCCTGCAGCTCACGGTGATTATTGCTGCTCTCAGGTGGATTCCCTGCTCTCAAACACGAGATTTAAACTTGCAAGGCGAATCAGAGCCTCCTGGTGCCGGCACTGTTTGCTCTAGTGCAGCTGGACACCCCAGGAGGAAATAAAACAGAACCTTCCATAAATGTAAAATCCCCGCAGAGCTCCCGCGCCTTTCCAGCAGGGCTGGCCAAACTGGTTTTCCCAAGGCACACCAAATTTCTTGTGACCTTCCATATGGAAATAGCTCCGAGGTTTAGGAGCTGTCTGGATTCTGGGTGATCTAACACACCTGCAGAGCTGTGGAACTCTCACCTGATCTGCTCAACCTTTCTCAGGTGTGTGACAGGAGCTGAGGACTGTCCCCAGAGCTCAGGACGCTCAGGTAACAGGTGAGCACTTCCCAGGGACCGAGAGCCAGGACGATCTGCAGGAAAGGGGTGGGACTCTCCCTGAAAGTGAATTTTGCTGTTGACTCCCCACCAAAAGCTGGTGAAACCTCTCAAGTGTGTGAGGTTTTATTTACAACAGCCCAGGCTCATCCTAAAGCCAAACTTGGAATGTCACACCTGTGCACTCTTTACCAAGTAAGTTCTGACTTACTGACAAAACTGACTCTTTATATAGATACATAATGTCCTTTTGTAAACATATTACATATTTTATATACAATGTTTATATACAGGACCACATATATTCTGGTCCCACTGGACCACCCGGGGGAATTATCTCTTTCCAATCAGCATAAAAAGGAGAAATGGAGCATTAGACAAAATTTTCCTGCCAAAAGATGCTCCAGTGAATGTTTCATCCATGAACATAAGCTCTGGAACAAGGAATCACTTTGTATCCACCTACATCTCCTTTGCATGGGAGGAACTCCTGCCTCTCATGAGACAGGAACAGCCGTGGATTCCTTCAGACTCCTTCAGGATTCCTTCAGGATTCCTTCAGGCACTGCAGGAGTTGGTCAACCCGCCCCAACTTCCTTCTCTTGTTACAGGGAAACCCAGGAATTGGGAGCTTGCTGTCACAGAGCAATTACTGCGTGCTCCAACAGCTGCTTGATGTAATTGCTGAAAAGTAACTGTAAATTTGCCATTCCAGGCTTAAGGTTTCCCTGGCTGCGAATTTCAGTGAAACAGGAAAAGGAAACAGATGAGAAAAAAGCAAAAGTTCCCAGGAAAGAACCAGTGCTGTGGGTGAAATGCCATGGGGTTTCAGATGGACAGAGCTCCCCAAATGAACTCTTTTTGGCTAAAGTAAACTTAGTTTGGGGAGGGTCAAGCTTGATATAACACAGATTTACACTGGCCCAGCACAAAACAAACGAGTTACAGAGCAAAAACCCAACGTCCCAGGCCAGGGCAGCAGCTCCATCAAAACACAGAGGGAGCACAGATGAAACTAAACCTCATTGGGGACTTCCAATCTTCAATACAAAGGGGTCCAAAGCAGCCTTTCTGCAACACCCCCGGCTCCTAAACAGCTCCAGGAAAGCCAAGAACCACAGAACGTCCCGAACTGGGAGGAACCCACAGGGATCATCCAGCCCAAGCCCTGTCCCTGCACAGAGCCCCAAAATCCCAGCTGAGCATCCCTGGGAGCTCCCGGAGCGGCGGGGCCGGGACCATTCCCCGGGGGAATTCAGAGAGCCTTTCCCTGAGCTCCATCCCGACCCCTGACACAGCTCCGGCCGCTCCCGGGGCAGAGCTCAGCCCCCTGGAAGGCTTTCCTGAAGAGTTCCCCTTCCACCACATCCCACATCCCACCCACCTCCTCTGCTCCTGCCAACAAGAGCAGCTGGAGCCCGGGGAAGGCACCGAAGCCCGGACACACAAACCCCGCAGCTCCGGGGTCCCGCTCGCCAATAACACCACGCACAGTACAACTGACACCGAAACAGAAAGAAAACAGAAGCAAAGAGCTTCGGTTTGGCCCCAGACTTTGACAGCCCCCGGAGGAGGAAAACAGAGATAAAGCAGTCAAACCCCACGCCGGTGTCACGCTCCTGCCCCCGGATTTCCCAGCACGGAGCGCCCGCACCCAGTCACGGAGCCAGCGGCAGCTGCTGCTCGCCCCCAGCCGCGGCCCCGAGCCGAACCCGCATCGCCATCTCCCCGCGTTCGTGGCCCAAACCCCCGCGGGGCCGGTGGATCCCGGCCCGCAGCCCCGGGACCCAGGGGCCGGCCCCGGCTCCGCGCACGCCGAGCGGCGCGGGGGGCTCGGGGCGCCCACCCACACAAAGCGCGGCGGGCCCGGGGCCGCGGGCCCGGCCCGGCCGAGGGGAGGCGGCGCGGAGGCCGCGGGGCCGGAAGGGAGCGGCGGGGCCGGGGCCGGGGCCGGGAGCGGCGGCGGGCCCGGCGCGGCGCGGGGGGCGCGGCGCGGGGTGCCGGGGGCGGCGGGGCCGCTCGGGCCGGGGCCGGGGCCGGTGCGGGGCCGGTGCGGGGCGCGGTCCGGCCGTACCTGCGCGCGGGGCCCTCGGCGGCGCGGGGGGCGCAGCGAAGGGGGGGCGCCCAGGCGAGCGCAGCGCCCCGCGGCCACCACCTGCTCCCGCCTCCCCGCCGCGCCCATTGGCCGCGCGCGGCGCCGCCCTCGCGCTCATTGGCCGCGCCGCCGGGGACGGACGACGGCTCCGACCAATGGCGAGCCCACTCGCCGAATAACAAGGAGAGCGGGGGCGCTAATTGGCCGGTGGAGAGCGGCGACGGCCCGCCCACCGACGGGCGGGGCGGCGGGGAGCGCTCCCGTCGCTCTGGCGCTTTCCGCCAATCGCACGCGGCCGTGGCCCGCCGGCCGCCCGCCCCCAGCGCCCATTGGGCTCGGCGGGCACCGGGCGGGCGCTGATTGGCGGCGCGCGATGCCCGTCGGGCGCGGGGCGGGGCGGTGAGGACGTGAGGAGCCGCACAGAGCGGGGCGGGGGCGCTGCGGCCGCGCTGCGCCAATGGGGGAGCGGCGAGCGCGCGCGCCCCCGCGCGGCCGGGCGGGGCATGGCGGGGCCGGGGGGACAGCGGGGACTGAGGGGACAGCCGGGGGATAGTGGGGGGACAGCCGGGGTTTGGGGTGGCATTTGGGATCGGGGGATAGTGGGGGGACAGCCGGGGTTTGGGGTGGCATTTGGGATCGGGGGATAGTGGGGGGACAGCCGGGGTTTGGGGTGGCATTTGGGATCGGGGGATAGTGGGGGGACAGCCGGGGTTTGGGGTGGCATTTGGGATCGGGGGATAGTGGGGGGACAGCCGGGGTTTGGGGTGGCATTTGGGATCGGGGGATAGTGGGGGGACAGCCGGGGTTTGGGATCGGGGGATAGTGGGGGGACAGCCGGGATTTGGGATCGGGGGATACTGGGGGACAGCCGGGATTTGGGATCGGGGGATAGTGGGGGACAGCCGGGGTTTGGGATCGGGGGATAGTGGGGGGACAGCCGGGGTTTGGGGTGGCATTTGGGATCGGGGGATAGTGGGGGGACAGCCGGGGTTTGGGATCGGGGGATAGTGGGGGGACAGCCGGGATTTGGGGTGGTATTTGGGATCGGGGGATAGTGGGGGGACAGCCGGGATTTGGGGTGGTATTTGGGATCGGGGGATAGTGGGGGGACAGCCGGGGTTTGTGATCGGGGGATAGTGGGGGGACAGCCGGGGTTTGGGATCGGGGGATAGTGGGGGGACAGCGGGCACCGGGGGAGCGCAGTGACCGGTCCGCCCCGGGAGCCGTCGGTCCCCATCCCCGCAGCGCCCGGGGCAGGGGGCGAGGCCGGCGGTGGCCGGGGGACGCGCTGGGGTCGGGGCACGGGTCGGGTCACCGTGTCCCCGTCCCCAGCCCCGGCGGAGCCGCGGGACCATCGCGGCCTTTGCCAATTCGCTCCCACTCGCAGCGAGCAGGGCTCGGGCTCTGTGCCCGCCCTGGGAATTGCCACAATAGACGCCGATCCTTGGTTAGATTCTTGCTCCTGTCACTCCCCGAGTCTTTACCAAAAGGAAACTCGGTTACCGTTCCCCTCGCGGGTATTTGCGCCAGGAGTGGACCCGGGTGCGAGCGGGAGCTGAAGCATCACCCAGCAAATGATCCCAGCATGAAATTCCTTTGTACCCACAGCCAGAGCCGCTCACTGTGCAGCACAGGCGTCTTCCGAGTAGGGCTTTAGAATTTGGGACAGATAATTTCGGCTGATCTCACCAGAAAGTGTCCGGTTTGCAGAGGAATTCTGGCTGTTGCTGTAAAAAAGCCACTAATGGAACAGTACATTGGCACCTACAGAGGAAACAACGTTTGTTTTTCATGGTCCAAATAACAACAAACCCAATAAACGAAGGAAGTCATTGCAGTTATTGCAATTTAAATGCAAAAACACTTCCTCACTTTTACTCGCTCACCCCCAATTCTTCCCATCACAACACAGAAGAAAAAGTGCAAGGACATTTTCAGTGAAATCTAAATATCTGAAAGTGCTTAATAGTAACAATGACCTTAAAATAAATTACTTTAAAGAGGGCAGATGGTGCTACTGCTGCTTAATTTCACAGATTACGTTTTTACCACCTTAATGTTGCTTTATTTCCTTCATCATGGCTGAATTTATCCCTCTGCTCTGTGGAGATGCTCACACTTGTTCCTGTCACACCTCAAATATGATGCAGGACTTGGCACTTGCAACAATTTTGGGGTTTATTCATTCAATGGACAAACAATTCCAACTGCCAGCTGATATTTGGATTTTGGAGCAGTGGAAATCTAATGCCAATAAAAAGTTTGGGGAATCCTGAACATAACGTGTGCCCTCACTAGTGCCTAGAAGCAATTCTGCTGAAGAACATCAAATGAGTATTTTCCAAATTTGCAGTGAAAAACCATAATGAAAATCACAGCCCTTAGAAAAATAAAAGGCTTGGCATAACAGGACATAAATTCAAATTCCTGCACAAGGAACCGGGTCCGGACACCCACTTTGCATCAAAAGAATTGAAGGAGAACAGTCAACAATGAACTTGAGAAGATATTTATTTTGAGAACATCAACTTGCACATTATACAAAAAATTGACAAATTCACCAAGAACATCTATGAAATGCTGTGGGGTCTTTTTCCCTAAAGTATTAACAAAATCACTTTCCAAAGGGTAAGAGTCGAGGAAACCAAAGGTAGGCACATTTGTTCCAGTCTGTCTGCAGAAAAGTGTGATTGAAAACTTTATCCCTGTCTTGCTGAGGTATCAAACTGCAAACTTTGGTTATGTCAGAGGGAGACCACGGGAGCCTCCTTGAGGCGTGGCCAATACAAAACGGTTCATAAAAAAGCCAGAATTGGTTATTTTTCATTTCCAGGTAGAAATGCAGTGAAACAAAGAAAAAAAAACCTCCCCAATACACCTACGACTAGGAAACCTGATCCTCTGCAAATCCCCACTAATCACACACAGCTACAGTAATCCACGCTCCCCAAGAATCCGGCTGGCAAGTCCCAACAATTCAGTGCTTATGAAAAAAAGGAGACATTGATGGTGATTCAGAGCCCAAGTCTTCCAGCAAAGGACAAAAGGCACTTAAGAATGGCTTTAGGATATTCCACAATGGCATTTTGGGATAGGGGACAGCGCCTGGCTGAACAAATCCTTCCCTAAGACAAGTCCAGTGAGGTAGTACTTCAAATTGCTCCAACCACTTGGCTCTAAGCAAGCAGCCTTCTGGTTCTGAGATACAAAATTAGCAGGAAATGGCTTTTTGTCAAACGTATAAAACCCAGTTCTTACAAAAAAATAGCAAAAAACCCACTTGTGGTACAAAGCCAGAAACCATCTTGTACAAATTGAGTATCAAAATGCTGCCAAGGTGATGCACAAGTCTACCTTGATGGCCAAATCCCCAGACAGTGAAGATTGTTCTAGCAACCAAGCCATTTCTGGAATAAAAAATAAACATAAAAGGGGCACAGGGGCACTCTGAGAACTTTCCTCATCATTAGCAGCCTCACCGGAAGCACTTTCAGTCCATTAGAAACAAATAATTCTGTGCTGATAAATGGCAGGTTTGAGGGGATGAAAAAAAATTTAAAAATGCAAAGTTCAACACAGAGAACAAAAACAAAATCCACAAACATACAAAAGGAAAATCCTTGGAGTTTACAGTTAAAAAAAAAAAAAAAACCAACGAGGAAGACTTAAAACCATTTTTGCGGGGCGGGGGGGGGCGGGAGGAAACACAGACTATGTTGGGTTTTTTTTGTCTGTTTGTTTTAAATTAAGCCCGGGGGTGATGTGGGGAGGGAGAAGTGCTTTGGGGGATCACCGGCCGCTGCCGTAGCCGGGGAAGAGCTGGGCCAGGACACTCTGCAGGGCCTCGTTCACCTCCATGCTGTAAGCACGGCCCAGCTCGTAGCGACACGCCGGGCAGCTGAACACCGAGGCCTTGAAGGACCTGTCCAGGCAGTCCTGGGGACAGAAGCCAGCACGGGGGTCAGGGACAGGGACAGGGGTCACTTGGCACAGCCCCAACCCTGCTGGGAACGGCCCAGGGGGAACAGGAGCACTGCTCTCCAACTGAGAGTGTTCCTGCTGGACACTGCGCACATCAGGGAGTTCCAATCCCTTAAAGCCCCCCAGGGCCAGCCCTGCCATGGCAGGGACACCGCCCACTGTCCCAGGCTGCTCCAGCCCGGCCTGGGCACTGCCAGGGATCCAGGGGCAGCCCCAGCAAACCTGGGAATTCCACTGCGGGGCCTGCCCACCGTCCCAGGGAACAATCCCTTCCCAACAGCCCAGCCCAGCAGAGCCCCGCCCAGCAGAGCCCCGCCCAGCCCCACCCCACCCAGCCCAACAGAGCCCCGCCCCACCCAGCCCCACCCAGCCCAGCCCAACAGAGCCCCGCCCAGCCCACCTTGCAGACGTTGTGCTGGCACACGGTGGTGACGGGCCGGAACACGACCTCCTGACAGCAAATACACAGAAAAGCCTCCTCCACTTTATTCAGAAATTTCTGCCGAGAGAAGGTTTCGATCAGTTTAGTGCTGAAAGACACAGCGATTAACCCAAACCCCCACCGTTACATGCAAGGGATTACTTTGATCAGAGAAAGATTCTCAACAAATCTGAACATGCAAAACCTGTCCCGTTAAACCTGCTGGGGGTGTTTCCACTAAAACAAGATGATTTTAGGTCTGAGGCTGTTGTTTTCCTCAGCCAAGGGTTTGTGTCTGGGGGCAGCACAACTACAGATGGGGAGAAGCCCAACGTACCGGTCCATCCTTGAGAGCCTCTAGGACTTCATTCCACAGTTTTTCGTTGGCTTCATCACTTTTTATAAGAGATTTCTGCTGGGATGTCAGCTTGTATGGCTCAACTTTAGTTTTCTTCGGAGTCCCTGCTGGAGAGCTGACGAGTTTTTCCTCCCCACCTGGCAGAAAATGCAAAGATTTCTTAAAAAACCAACCAAAAAACCACCAGAAAAGAGTAACCAAGTAAAATGCACAAAAACCTTCAAGGCTTTCTATATCCACTTGCCTACTCCACAAACCTGCTGATTTCCTTTTCCTCTTCCCTTTCCCGGGGCTATCAAACTCATCATCTTCATTATTTTCTTTTTCCTTATCTTTGTTTGCAACAGCTTCCAAATATCCTTCAGGATACTGCAGGGAAACAAACCAAAGAGCATCAATGCAAACACAACGGGTCAGACTTGCAGACCAAGACAGGTCCAAGGGTGACCCTCTGGGGAACTGCTCCAGGGGCAGTTTTAATCTATTTTAAGCAACAGATCCCTGCTATAGGGAAGCACTTCACAGCCTACAGCAATGCCACGCAGAAAAAAAAAAGTGAGTTTTGTCCCTTTAGCCTCCTGATGTACAAAAACAAACGACCCAGCAGACTGGAAGCATTTACGTCCCCCTTAGTCTCGACTTTTAGCTAAGGATCATCCTCAGGAAGAACATGTAACAGAGAAACCCCTGCTCTCCGTCAAGTTCAGAGTCCAGGGCACGTCCCAAGGCAGTACCTGCATTGTCAGGCCGAGCTTTTTCATCCTGTCCTTCCCCTCCTTGGTCCAGGGAGCAGGTTCTTCATCGTCCCTCCTGAGCAGGTAACGCCACACCAGAAACCCGGATTTCCCCGTCTCGGGCCAGTACTTCACCACCTGACAAACCCACAGCAAGTCCACCACGCTGCGCAAAGGCCGCCGGCCATCAGCACGGCCCCTTTCCCGGGCTCAGGAGGGCAGCCCAGCCCCGCTCACCTTGTAGATGCCGTCGTATCTGTTGCCCTCCAGGGGCGCGTACTTGCTGTGCTTGCCGCCCTTGACGTTCCTGACCACGCGCACCGGCTTCCCCGCGCGCCAGTCCTTGGCCTCCGCCCCGTGCTTCTCGTTGATGGGGGCGCTGCAGTTCAGGGCCAGCGCCCTGCAGGGAAGGCACAGCTCAGGGCCGGTCTGCTGCGTGCCCCGTGCGACGCTGGCAGCCTGCACCCAGCCGTGGGGGCACCTTTTAGACGGCTGATTGCTCGTGCCATTGCCCCAGTGCAGCAGCCCACATCGCCCCCTCCACTCGAGTCCAGGCTCAGCTGTGACAGTGACGGCTCAGAATTACAGAGGGTCTGGGCTCCCAAGGTGACCAGTGGCTGCAAAGGTCTCCAGGAGAGAGCAGAAGAACTCCTGCACCGATTTACTGCTCTGTTCCTTAACTTCCAGCCACTACTGCCCGTGACACCAACAGCACTCACAGTTCTGTCCCATTACAGTGCACTGAGAGGAGCATTCCCACCGTGCAACTGACCTGCAGCCTAAACCGCAGCCCAGCCCCAGTTCTGGCCTTTTCTCTGCTTAGCCAGCTTCCCTGGATGCAAACAGCCCCAGCAAGCCCTCGTGCCGAGGGCAGGATGGGGCCCCCAGGTTCCCACCTGTTCATGTTGGTGAGTTTCTGGTCACAGGACTGCTCTGCCGTGCGCTTGTTCCCGGACAGGTCTCGGCCCCCGCTCCCCGTGTAGGTGAAGGAATTCCCATGATCCTGAAATGAACACGGGTGGTTTTGACACAGTCACAAAAAGAATTCAACAAAAGCAGAAAAGTCTTTCGATCAGGCAGGTTTAGCAGGACACTCTCAACAAAAGAAAAGGTGCTTCCTGTATTCAAGCTCCAGACTGGGCCAGTCTCTGGCCAGGGTGACAATGTTGTCTCGTCACCCCCTGAGCAGCCCAGGCTCACACAGGGTCTGCTGGAAGGGAACAGCTGGCAGCACAGCCCATGGGACCGCTCAAACTGTGGGTGTACTGCAGACCCTGGGAAGTCTGAACTCTGGGATCAAAAGCTGACACAGGGATATCAAAGTGGGTGTGGATGACCCTGCGGCTCAGGTTGGCACAGATCACTGCAGCTCTTCCTTGCCTCATTTGCTTCTGAGGGAAACAGGTGAAGCTGGGGAAGCGTTTGGTGTAGAGTGTAAAAAGCAACGAAGGCCAAGCCCTTGTTTAAACAAGTTCATTTGGCTCTGTGCATAAATGACCAGAATCCACTCACGATGTCATCTTCGTATCCTCCTGCCAGCACCAAGGAATAGGCCCCATCGTTGCTCCTGCCGTGGATCCCTGCCACGTGGGGCCTGTGCACCCCGGACTCGCTCACCTGCAGACAAAAGCGGCTTTGGAGGCACCTGCCCTCATCTCAGCAGCCGCGCACAGCCCTGCGCCTGCAGCTGAACCAACTGTGCTACCTCACACTTGCTTCCCGCCCGTCACAGGGGGAAGCTGCTCTCACCATCATCCTCCAAAAAGCTCCAGGCAGAAGGAAGAAACATAAAAATGGCACTGAGTGTATCAGTAAATTGAAGACATGGATGAGGTTTGTGGTGCAAATCTAACTATTTGGATATTTCTTACTGCAACTGCTTATTAAAAGGCTCCAGGTATTTAGGAATAATACAGATACTAAATATTTACAAAGTTTTGAAAGAGCTGTAATAGCAAGCTTCCCTCAATACTTGAAAACAAGATCTGGACAGGCCAGTGCTTTTTTCTGCCCCAACTTTCTGCCAGGATGAGAAACCTTCTGTTTCATCTACGGATATTTGAGACACCCTTGCCAGGGCACACTACACACCTCCAGGACAAACTACTGGGAACAAATCTGTTTGCTTTGGGGTTTTTGAGTTACAAAAAGAGCCCAAAATCAAAATAACCCAGCAGCTGACGAGCCCCAACAATGCAGCATTAGTGATGGAACACTTGGTGCAGACAAAGCCAGAATTCTTTTCCTTCTGCACTTCCACACATCCAGTGACACCCACATTCCCACGGGAACTGGTTCAGGTTTCCTGTAGGAGCTGGATCATTCCCATTTCTCCCCAGAGTAGGTCAGGCCAGGGTTCAGCTTCCTACCTGAACTCTGAATTTCCACATGGTGCCCACAGGGATGCCAGGAATTGGTCCGTAGTGGTTGGAGGGGACGATGGTGCATTCCTTGGTGCGCCCCACACACGCCATGCCCTGGGCAGAGAGCAGGGTCAGCCAGGGCCCAAAGGAACAGACACAATTCCAAGTAAAACAGCTTTGGACTGACCTTGCCCCAGTCTCTCCGGGAGGAGGAATTAGCAGACGCCATCTTTTGTTTCTTTTTACTTTCTTTTAATTTCTCTCCTGCTAAAACCACCTCACTTGCATCATTTCGACATTCGGGGCAATACCTAAAGTCATTGAAAATTAACAAGCAGCAAAGCCTTCAGTTAGGAGCATTTCCTCCAAACACAGTGAGTCATGTTACAATTTCCCCACGTGAAACCAGACAGGACATGGAAACGCTCTCCATACTGGAATCTGACCTACAACAGCTCCTGTCCTTGCACCAGGCACTGCAGATGTGCCAGGAAAGAGCTGTGTCACAAAATCATTGCATCCAGGGTCGAAACAGGGCAGGGGGAACAAACCAGAGCATTTCACTGACTCTGTGTCTATCGGAAGATGCATTTCAGCATCCACATCTCTCAGAGTGCACATCTCATGTACAAACCAGCCTGATGTGAGGATGGAGCCTGCCTGCAGCGACCCACAAAAGCCTCTGCACAGCCGAAGCCTCCCAACATCAAGTTCTCATTGCTCCTCTCTGAATCCCAGGCTGGTTTGGGTTGGAAGGACCTTAAAGCTCATCTTGTTCCACCCCCTGCCAAGGCAGGGACACCTTCCACTATCCCAGGTTGCTCCAAGCCCTGGCCTCAGGCAGGTACACAAAAAAGGCATCTAGATCCCAAAACTAGGAAAAGGACTGTGCAAGCCACTGGCTTAAAACGATTCTCATTAAGCTCAAGAAAAGTTTTACCAAAAAAACCCTCCCAAAGCACACCCCTGTACAGCCACTGCAAAGGGCAGCCCTCACTCCCTGCTCCTAACCAGATGTAACTGGGACCCCCCAGACCTCGTGAGAACCTACCAGTCCTCATCTGGGATCCTGCTGAGGGGAGGGTTGAGGCAGTAGATGTGGAAGGCCATGTCACACTCGTCACACATGAGCTGCTTGTCCGGGTCCTGCTTTCCCCCACAGATGTGACAGGCACAGACCCTGCAGGTCTTGTTGGGGTTGTCCTTGCAGGCTTTACACACGGGGCCGCTCTGTCCTGTGGGCGAACGCAAAGCACGCTCAGCCGGTGCCAAGAGCCACTGGAAACGGTCCCAGAGGCACCAGTAATTGTGCCCTGGAACTGCTAAAGCTTTGATCCTCACAGAGACAACTGGCAGGGCAGCACAAGGTAAGACACACACGCAAGAACTCCACATCACACTCACGTTTCGGGGTACCAGAACTGATGGGAGAGGCAGTGCCTGGCTCTTCAATTTTGTAGATTTCATCCACTAATATAATCGTGCAGTCGTTCAAGGAATCACCAGGTTCCCTAGAAGAAGTTGAGAAAAGAGATCAAAGTTTGGAAGTATCCCAGAGCTTGAGTTCACAGCTGGGCATGCATCAGACTGCTCTGGCATTAAAAATCAAATCATTTTCATGCAATTAGAATTAACCCCCTCTCGTCTTAGGGAGAATCCAGGCACTTGTAGCATTTCAATTATCAAGAATGACTGTTCCCCCTGCCCCCAAATACATTTCAGACTAACCCTTCTCATATTTTATGGTTAAAAAGTCAAAAACACTGTGCTGAGAGGAAAAAGGAGGAATATTCTGGTAACCCAATGAAAATTACCTGAAATTAAAAAAAAAATATATCCTTTTCTTCCTGAAGTTGAGAGTCTCCTTCAGGAGAGAACTGGAATAATTTTTCATCCCCTTTATAAAGTGGGAGTTCATTCTACATCATCCTATCTCCAGAAAACATTACACTGCAGTTTTTGTAAAGCTGCTGTGGATAATTAACACACAAACAATAATTTGCCTCATGGTGAATATAGGGCTTTGCATCCTTTCAGCATCAGGTGAATCCATGGATCAGCATTCCCTCAGTGTCCAATTCCTCAGGGGAAGTTAATCAGACTTGCAGAATGCTGAAGTTAATCACCCAAAAAAGGACAGGCCACTTTTCACCCATCCCCAGCACTACACTTGCAGCATTCCTTGCCAGCAGAGTCACTGGGAGCTCAGAAAGCTGAAGCAGAGTGGGGGATTCCATTAATTCCACGTGAACAGCTCTTACCCAAGCAGTATCTTCGCATTGAGCTCCCTGGTCATTTTTGTTTCCCTTTTCTGCAGGATCTCAGCATCGTACCAGAATCCTCTCTCCTTGGGCTCGTCAGGGTTGTAGTTGACCATGACCACCTGCCCCACCTCCAGCTGGTGCCACTTGAGGATGGTCCGCGCCCGAGCCCGCACGTTGCTGGAGCTCATCTGCACCACCCCGTTCTCTGGGTAACTTGAAGAGGGACAGAACAAAAATCACATTGGACACCAGTTCTGAGGAGTCACTGGGGACGTGCAGACAGCTTGGTTTTGCTGTGCAGCACTAGAATACCATCAAAAATCAAAAGTCTCCTCCCACACAGACACGGCCAGAACCAACCAGTCTGACGTTGCTACCATTGCCTCCCTTTAGCACCGGGACACCAGCACTTCCTATCAATGCTGGTATCCATAAAAACACGATTCCAGCCCCCTGGGATCCCAACTGCAAAACAGCCCTGCAGTTGCCAGGGCTCAGTGACATAATTACTGCCCAGCTCTGTTTTAACTTGTGCAGAATCCACAATAAAACTTCCCACCAACATCACGACCCGAATGACTTTACTGGCCAAGGAGGCAACAAAACAAAACTCACTCATCGTATTTCACATGATAAATTACATCTTCTTCAGGGACAGCTGTGGGCTGGTCAGGATCTGGGCAGCTCTCAGCTGACTCACTGGAGGGTTTTTTCCTGGTCACGTTCACCACCGTGGCTTCAAACCACGCTCCCATGTCCGTGTCCCGAGCATCCACCAAGTCATTGATCTGCACAGAGCAAAGAGCACAGCTCACCAAAGGGGATTTGCAAATGAGGCATTCATTTCCCACCTACTTGAAGATTTAACCACCTCAAGAACTGCACCATTATCAAGATATTTAACTGATGACCTTAAAAATTAAGATTTCCTCTGCTTTCCTGGTCCTGTTGTGCAGCCCTGCAGCCCTGCTTAGGCTGAATTTGGAAGGTTATAAATCCATTCTACACCAGCACATGTAAACCCAGCCTTGTTAGCGAGGCCAAACCGTTACTGGTTAGTCTGTAACAGAGTCTCAAAGGGTCTTGCTCATAACCTGGCAAAGACATCACCAGATCTGTAATAAAAGCCATTGAAACAGAGAAGTAAAGTTATTCTGAACAGCTGCTCAAGATTTTCTTTTGTCCATTCAAGAAAGTTTCAGCTTTGACAAATGTAGTGACTCCAAGCAAAAATATTGGGAAAATTTGTAAAAAAATCAAAGCAGACACTCTGAATGCCTTTTTTTTTTTTTTTAATCAGTTAATGTATTGTAGTTTTAGTCCAAAGGACAAAATGAAAAAAAAATGAAGTATTTTGACCTACAGCATGTTGCATTGAATTGGTTTGTGGGTTGGTTGGTATTTTTGTCTTTATTGTTGGAGGGCTTGAGAGGAAGAAAGGAAGTGCCCACACAATTGGGGTATGAAAGATTCTCCAGCGCAGAGAACAATTCCCCGGCAAGGCGCGGGTCTGGGGGCTCCCAGGCGCCGAGGACCCACCTTGTAGAGGCCGAAGCAGGGGTGGCTCCAGTGGGGCTGGGCTGCCGTGCCGGGCTGTCCCTCCAGCTCCAGGGCCCCCTCCCCGTTGTGGGAGCTTTTGTCGGACTCGCTGGGGCCGGAGCCGCAGCCGGAGTCGGTGTCCGAGAGCTCGGGGTCCTTGTCCTTGCTCCCCGCAGGCGGCACGGCCGGGCTTTGTCTGACCAGCAGCTGAACAATATCGTTCAGGCCCACGCTGTAATCGAACAGGGAGTGCCCGTCTTCCATCTGCAGGGAAAGCACCGAAACCATCTGGCCACGGGCTCCACGGGGCCGCCGCGACACCCACCGCGCTCAGGGCGGCTCAGCCCGCCAGCGCGCACCACGTGGCCCCGGAACCATTATCAGCCACCCCGAGCCCCTCTTCCCTCCCGGTCCTGCCCTGTCCAGCCACCCCACAGTCCGCAGCAGCAGGGCTTCCATGCTGCCCTGGACTCGCTGCCCAGCCTCTGTGAGATCTGGGGAAGTTTGCAGCACGTTCCCTAAAAACATCAATTAAACAACCACAGACCCCCCACGCTCCCGTCAGGATTCAAAGATAATTCCACATGACCTACAAACTCCGAGGGAAGCCATTTCTTCCTCAATTCAGACACATCCCAAATGCTAATGCAGACTGTCTTTATATTTTAATTGTGTGTGATCCAGATCATTGCCACACCATCCCCATTAATCGTAGCATTAAGCAGAAGCCAGAGTTAAGCACACATTTTTTCCATTGAAAGCAAAATCAAGAAAGATCCAATTCAACTTGAAACTACCCAATGGCTCTTTGGCGTAGCCAGGCGTGCCCTCATTTCACACCCTCTCTAAATCTAAGAGTTTATTTGGCAAGTCTGGCACGGTCTGTAGTCAAATCAAGACCCTGTCCCTGCAAAAAGAGAAGTGCAGAGGGAGAGAGAGGTTCCTCAGCAACCTCTCAAGAGCTCTGAGGAGCACAAGCACTTCAGAGTTAACACGCAAGGCTGGAGCCCACGGAGCAGTCAGAAGTTCAGACAAGCTTCCCCACATATTTAAGGTCTGACTAAGAAATTATACAGGAAATGATCATCCCCTTCCAGTCCACACCACCAGAAAAAGCAATCCCTGGAGCTTTGTTCTCTATCAGGGGGAAGCAGAGCAAAACCACAAAAATTTACACTTCACAGGAATCACTATGATAATTCGATTCTGATTTATGGCATCAAATGGCTCTGGAACAATCCCTGGAAATCTGACTGCACAGGAAGAGGTCTGAGCTTTTTGCTGGTTCAGAGATGAAAACTCCTCGAGATGCATAAGAACACACCAGAAATCGGTTGTTTCTTCTCAGCCAAGACACAGTGTCACAAACATGGGGACGCCACCAGCAGAGGACACAGTGACAACAGGTGCAAAGCGAAATGGAAGAGCACAGGAACGGGACAGGAAACCACAGGAGCTCAAAGCACAGCCAGAGAGAAGAGCCCGAGACAAACCGAACAAAGGGGGCAGGTTCCGACTAACAGCTCATTTTCTAACCCCATCCAGGAGTGGAACATTTGCAGGGATTCCAACAGCCAGACAAAGCACAACGGGCACAAGGGCTGAGAGGGGCTGGATCACCCTGGGGAACGTTCCTGAGCCGAGGACCACTGAACTGCGGCAGGGATTCCCTTTGCAGGGCAAGGGCATCCTGGTGAGGAGTCACCACTGCGGAGAACGTTTAACCCTGGCTGTCTGCACAGACTGCAGGGTGAGGCTGACAGGTGGCACCTGCCCTGGACCAACCCCCCTTTACCACTTAATTTACAACACAAATGGGTCATTAACGCGTCCAGATCTACTCTAACCCGACAGAAAGGCGCGTTACACCCAACAGCCCTTCAGGGAGGTTACGCCATCCTACGAGCCTCTTCCTACGCCAGAGCTGGTACCTGAGCTTAGGCTGAGCCTAGTCCAGGTGTATTTCCATGTCCTACAGCCACACCTGCTAATTACAGAGTACAGTTAGCTCAAGACAGCCTAAAACAGAAAAGCAGCTAGAACAAAACCTGTCCATCTCCAGCCAACTCAGCACCCCGCTGCTTTTCCTGGAATTAATCCTGTCATCAACCAAACACCAGAGCAGGAGTTTCTCTAGCACGAAGGTTTAGCAGCATAGGACTAGGCAGAATACAGCAATTGTGGTTTAAAATGGTTTTGATTGACTTCAGTGCTAATTCAGTAATGTTATTAACTCACAGGGAAGAAAACAGTTGTACAACAGCAATTGTAAACGTATTATTGAGAATATAATACAGCACTAAGCCACGCGAGTGCTCTGTACGTAGTGAGAATTTGATAACAGAGCTGAAGAACTTCAAAATCATGAGTTGCTTTTCCCAATTCACAAAGAAAAATGAGATCTTTACGGCTTTCAGAGCGGTGAAATTTGCAAGGCTCGAAAACATTAGGCACTTTAAAGACCATAAAATCACTGGTAATTTTCTGACACTTCATAAAGGCGATGTCAAGGCAGAAGAGCAAGACATCAGCTGGGAAACAGTATCGAAAAGTAAGAATAAAGGCGACTCTGCAGCTGCGTCCCCTCCTTGCAAGCCCACGGAAGCCGGGGGTCACTAGATGGCAGCAAAACCCCTCATCTCCACGCAATTAAAATTAAATAAATTAAAACATCCCTCCTCAGCTGGAGGGGAGGACGGGGCCGGGCGGGGGTGTCCGGGCTCCCCGCCGCCGCCGCTCCGAGGCTGTCAATGCCCCCGCCGCGCCGGTACCTGCTTGCCGCGGTAGAAGAGGCGCTGCCGGTGGGGCTCCACGCCGAACACCTCGTGTATCCGCAGGCGCAGCCCCTCCACCTTGGTGAGCTTGGAGAGCGAGTCCACGCGGTGCGTCTGGCTGCCGTCCATGGTGCGCACCTGGATCCACATGGCGCCGGTGCTGCCCCGGGAATGGGACCGCGCTCAGGCGGCGGCACCGGCGGGGCGGGGCCATGCCCGCGCCCGCCCCGCCCTGCCGCCCGCCATTGGCCGCCGGCCCGGCCGGCTCGGCCGCTGATTGGCTGCGGGGAGCAGGCTCCGCCCCCCCACGCGGGAGCCTAACGGCTCGGCTCGCGCCGACCGTATCTCGCGCCACAATTGAAACCCGCCCGCCGCGCCCACGCGCCAAGTCTCGCGCGATCATGCAAATGAGAGAGGGGATAAAGGGGTGGGGGGGGGAAGCGCGTGGTCTTAAAGGGGCCGTCACCGGCGCCCGCCCGCGGCCCCGGCACAGGGCGGACCGGGTCCGGCCGCACACCCACTACACCCACCCCGGGACTGCAGGGGAACCGCGGCGTGTCACAGACCCCCGCCGCGCCCGGACCCGCCCCAGCCCGGCCGCGTCATCCCCGCGCACCCCGCGGGGCGATGCCACTCCCCGGGCCCGCAGGGCACGGGTGCCGCGGGCACCGCCCCTGACGGGCACACCCCCCGTCTCGCGGGCCCGGTAGGGGCGGGGGTCTGTCCCGCTATCGCAGCCCCGAGCGACGCGTCCCCTCCGGGGCACCCGAGCCAGCTGTCACCGCCCGGGCACCGCGGGGCGCTCCCGCCGCTTCCCGCACCGCCCCGACACGGGCGCGGCAGAGAAACCCCCGCGCCCCTCGCTGTCCTTCCGCTCCCGGTGCCACCGGCCGCTCCCGGCCCGCGGCGGGACCGCGATGGGGCGGCGGTGCCGGGGCTGGGGGTCCCGGAGAACTCACCGGGAAGCGGTGCCGGGGCTGGGGGTCCCGGTGGAGTCACCGGGGAGCGGTGCCGGGGCTGGGGGGTCCCGGCGAACTCACCGGGGAGCGGTGCTGGAGCCGGTACCGTGCGCTCTCCGCGGGCTTTGGAGTTTGGCGCGGAAAAGCCCCGTGCGCGCCCCGCGCGCGCCCATTGGCCGCCGCTGGCGGGAACGCGCGGGCGGGGCGGGGCCGCCGCCGCCTCCCGGGGCCGGGGGGGGCCCGGGGGGAAACGGGGTCGGGACAACGCCGCTGGAACCGGGGGAGACAGCGGGGATCCCCCGCCGGCGGCCCGGCCCGGCGCCCCCCGCTCCGCTGCCATGGTGGCGGCAAAACCGCAAATCCTCCAGGGCTCCATCACCCCTCAAGCCCCGGGGCCACGGGCACCGTACCGGTTATTGTCCCAAAACCCGGCCCCCGGTGAGCCCCAGCGGAGCAGGAGACTCCAGTGACTCCCCTATGACAGCCGCCCTTCCCCGAGGTGTCCTGTGCCCCCGGGGGGCTCCGGGAGGGGTCCTGTTCCCCCTGGGGGCTCCAGGCCCTACCCTGATGCGAATAAACCGAATAATCCGAATGATGCGAATAAACCGAATAATCCGAATAACCGAATTCGAATGGACAGAATAATCCGAATAAACCGAAAAATCCGCATCAGGGCTCTAACTCCCCAGGCCGTTAGCTCCACAGGGACTTGTGGCACTGCCGCAGGGCCCCTCTGGTGACGACGTGGCCTGGCTGACACGGCAGGGCCATGGCGCGGCCGCGTGAGCCGACAGAAAGGGCCGGTCCTGCAGGATGTTTATCCCCAAAACCACCATGCTATGAGGAAATTAAAAACGATAATATTTGCTTAAAACCACCATTGGATGGGGGGAAGCGTGGCCAAGAGGCCCCTGAGAGAAGGCTGCTGGAAGAGAAGGATGCAAGGCCGAGGGTTGGCGTTGGCGGGGGAGAGAGGCTCGCTGGGGACGCGGGGATGGCGGCAGCTGGGGCAGGAACAGCCCCGCCGAGGCTGCGCCCGCCCGGCCCCGCGGACAAAGGAACACGAGGCGCGGGAGGCCCCGGCACGGCCCGGCACACCCCGCTTCCCGTGCTCCCCTGCCCGCCCCCGCAGCCTCCCCTCGGCACCAGAGCGCAGGGACGGCGGGACGTGCTGCCCTCCCGCCCCGGTTTGCTTTCCTCTGCCCTGTCCCAGCCCTGCCCTGGGCCCGCCACGGGCCCCACGGCAGAGCCCCGGAGCCCGGGCGGGAGCCACGGCTGCCTGGGCTCGGCGCCGGGGGGTGTTGGGGCTGTGGGGGCACTCAGGCCACGTCTCTGACCCGCAGCCTGCAGCTTCACCCCCTCCCAGGGCCCAAGGCTCTGCCTCGACACAAACTCATTTCTTGCCCTTGTAGATGTACGGGAGGATTAACCTGAACCCACCACGGCACTTCCTGCGGCCTGAGAGGGTTCTCGGATACCGGGAAGGAATTCCTCCCTGCCAGAGCTGCCCAGCAGGGTCGTTCACTGTCCCTGGCCCAGTCTCTGTCCTGTGGAATGGATTGTCCCTCTGGCCAGTCCAGGTCAGCTCTCCTGGCCACGCTCCCAGCCAGCTCCCTGTGCCCCTCCTCGCTGGCAGAGCCTGGGAAACTGAAAAGTCCTTGATTTGGAGTAAGCACAACTCAGCCACAACTACAACATCGGTTGTTATCAACATCACTCCCATGCTGAATCCAAAACACAGCCCTGGACCAGCTACTGGGAAGAAAATTAACTCTATCCCGGCCGGAACCAGGACACAGGCACTGGCATTTACGCTTTCACGTGCATAAATACATATTCCTTGCATAGCTGCTGCCAAGGACAGGTGATGATTCAGGCCTGCCACACGCGGCACGGCGAGGAAGCTGCCCCCAGGTGAGGCTGCAGGTCAGGGGGAGCAGTGCAGGCTCCAGCCCCACGTGCTCTGGGATGATCCAGAGTCACGCTGCACTCCGGCTCCCACGTTCCCCTCCCTCCACGCAAAGCTCTGTGTGATGGGAGCTGAAGAAGCAGCAGCTGACAGGGGTAAAGCTGGCCCAGGCCCAGGGCTGGGGAGGGCAAAGGAGGCCTGTGGCTCTGGGGAAGCAGGACCTGGGGTCTCAGCCACAGCTGGGGATGGAGGGGACACATTTAGCAAGCCCAGGTGACATCTCCTCTCCCATCTACCAAAACCAGCCAGCATTACACTACCCCAGCTCACCTCAGGCAAGAGCAGCAGCAGAGGGAGGAGCAGCCAGGCACGTAGAAAACCATCCTGCAGCCTGAAAAAGCAGCAGAAAGGTGAACTGGAATATTGGGAGAGCAGCCAGGAACCATCAGGTTGTGAGGGCAAAGCAGCCAGAAGGGGAGCAGGAACCTGCCACCACCTGTCCTGGGAGGTGGGGTGAGCTGCTGGAAGGGGAGCAGGGGCTGGGGGACCCTCCAGGTGAGCTGCTGGAAGGGGAGCAGGAGTGGGGGACCCTCCAGGTGAGCTGAGAGAGTGGAGCAGCAGCAGGGCTGAGGGACAGGAGCTCCTGGCTCCCTCAGGTGCAGCAGGTGGGGTTGACACCTGAAGGGTCCTGCCCCAGGTCTGGATGCTGCAGCTTTGCCCAGGGCTGCACAGGGCTCCAACCAGCACAGCTCCTCTCCCTTCCCCAAACGTGTTTCTCCACTTCCTCCCACGCCCTTCCCACGCCCACCCAACCTCTTGGTGATGATTCTATCTCAGATTTAAATCCGTGCCTTTCATACAGCACCAAGGGTCACAGAAACGATTGTGCAAACCTTTGCTCTGACACCGCAATCCCCCAGATCGTGTCCTGACCCTGCAGGCACTTCTGCCACCCAGCAGGAAATCCCAGCATTGATACTTTACCCTAATATCAAACCCACACATTAGATATCAAACACTGCCTGGTTAATTTTCATTCCTGGTATCACTTCTCACATTCCCCCGTGCCCCACCACAGCCACATGAGGGTGCATCATGCAGACACTGCTGTTTCACTCACTGAGGGGATGAAACAGGATCTGTCCCCTGAGGCTTTCACCATCCCCACCACAAGTGACCCACTGGGGCACTTCACACCTGTGAACCACGGACACGTTACCTGAGGGTGCAGCACTGGCCATGTCAGGCCAACACTCCAAAGTGCACAGCACTCATTGCTTGATTCCCTGCCCCTGTAAAAGAAAACCCCTTCATTTCATCAGCTCTTTACAGAACAGACAAAAGCAACTTTTATTTCCCTTACAAACATCACAATTGTTAAAAGCCACTGGTTGGCTTCAGTTTTAGTATAAGATATCAAACAGTTCAGAACTGCATCAAAAACTTGAGGTCCTTCCCAGCCAGCCCATCCTGGGATCCCATGACTGTGACAGGTTCCCAGGTGGTGACAGAACGTGGAGTTTATGTCACACAAATGCACAGGGACTGTTTCCAGCAGTGCAGGTGATGAAACAAGAAGCAAAAGCCACAGTTTGTAGCTGGAGAGGCTCAGAGTGGACATTGGGATTTCCTGTGGGCATTAATGCACCATCCAGACCCAATGGATCCAACACCCAGAGAGGTGTGTGAGCTCTCCATCCCTGGCAGCTCTCCAGACTCAGCCAGATCCAGCTCTCCAGGAGTGCCTGAGCTCCACAGGCCTTCCCAGCCTTTCCCAGCTAAGTCAGCCTCAGGATGAGGATTCCTTCCAACTCTGAAGCTCAGGAGTGACAATTGTTTACATTTTTGTCAGCTTAACAGCACATTTTTCAAAAACCATTGGCAGCCCCCGTGCCTGAACGGCAATACAGAGACAGAGCCAAGGTCTCCTGCATCCAGTGGCCCAAAACAAGGTGACTCAATCCCTGTAATAGCGTTAGAAGACTTCAGATAATTTTTACCTGTGCCTCAGTTTCCTCCCCCGCTGATCTTGACACCAGACAACAGGAAGCTTAATTGATGTTTTCAAACCAGTT
Organism: Chamaea fasciata; assembly: GCF_029207755.1. Lineage (NCBI taxonomy): Eukaryota > Metazoa > Chordata > Aves > Passeriformes > Sylviidae > Chamaea > Chamaea fasciata. Next base: position 5,054,323 of record NW_027094113.1, on the reverse strand, counting down.
TTTGGGGAGCTGAAGATGAAAAGGCACAAATGGAAAAGAAAAGCATTAACTGGACTTTTCAATATTTGTTACAGCTGTTAAAAAGCCCTGAGCTCGCAGGAGCCCCGCACTGCTGGGCCCTCTGCAGGATCAAAACATAAATCGACTCCTACCCTGAAAGTCCCAGGGAAGAGGAGAAGCAGGAGGTTTCATCAGCAGGTGTCTGCAGGGGGCTGGCACGGGCTGAGGTGGGAGAGCCCCTCTGGCTCCTCAGCAGCCCCCGCGGGCAGGAGGGCTTTGCCAAGAGAACATCAGGATGATGATGATGATGGGTCACACCACAGACGCCAGGTCCCGCTTCCCCGGGACTTGCTGACAATATCTGTGACCCCCTGCAAGGAGCGGCCCAAGGGCAGCCTGTGTCCCCAGCCGGGGGACAAACGGGGGCTCAGCTCCTGTCCCAGCACGCTGTCCCCGCGCAGCTCCGTCCCGGCTCTTTGCAGGAACCAGGCACGAGGCTCTCTGCTCCCAGCACAGGGGGGATTGTTGGGGGTCTGTGCAGGGCCAGGGGCTGGACACAGATCCCTGTGGGCCCCTCCCAGCTCAGGGTATCCCACTGTTCCATGGCCCCGAGGCCAAAGCACCAGGGGATGGAAACCCTGACGGATGCCCTGGACACCCTGCCAGGTCCGTCCCTCCTGGGGGACAAAGAGCAGCTCCCAACGCCCGCCATGGCCCCCAGGGGACCCCGGCCCGTCACCTGCGGCCCCTCACCTGAGCCCCACCCCGCTGCCCGCCCCATTGGCCCGGCCGATTCCATCACCGCCCGCGGGGTATTTAACCGGGGCGACGCCCAGTGCTCCCAGTCTCACCAGTGCCGGGCGCCGAGCAGGCAGGTAAGGCTGGGCTGGGCAAGGGCTGCGGGGTGCTGGGGGGCCTGTGACTGGTCTGGGGGCTCGGGGGGACTCCCCAGGGCTGTCCCAGGGGGTCTGCAGCCCGGCCGGGGCAGAGGCTGGCGTGGGCCCGGCTCTGTCCCCACGGCCCTTGGCTGTGGGTGCCACAGGACCTCCCCAGCGCCCTGGGAGAGCAGGAGCTGCGCGCTGTGTCCCCGCTCTTCTGTGCGTGGGGGGCTTTGCTTTCCGAGGCCAAAGGCGGCATTTTCTGGTGTCAGGATGTGTCTGCCTCGGGTAACAGCTGGGAGGCTCGGAGGGTGGAACTACGTGATCTTTAGGGTCCTTCCCAACCCAAACCAGGGTGGGGCTCAAACCCTTCCCACCTTCGAGATGACTCCTCGGTAACTCCGTGGATCTCTGACTGTGATTGAGCAGTTTGGGGTTTAAAAGGGGGTTTTTTCTGCTTCTCGTCGGCTGGGGCGGTCCATAGGAGGTGTCTCCCACCAGTCACCGTCACGGGCACAGCCCGGCGTTGTGTTTGGGATGGTGGGGACGGGATGGATGCTGCGGGGGCAGGAGGTGCGGGTGACCAGCTGGGCGTTCCCTTCCTGTGACAGCGCTGCCAGCCCTGCCTGGGGCTGCTTCTCGTGACCCTTTGGCGGAGGCACGAGAACTGGGTGACAAGGGAACTCTTGCTCGGGAGCATCCTGTCCCTGCAGGGCTCTGCCAGCTCCCGGAGGGAGCTTTGGCAAGCTGGATTAGTGTTTCTCAAGACCAACAAGGCTTTAAGTGTGGTCATGACTACCTCGAGCTCCGCATGGCTGGGAAGGATTTCAGTTTCTGAAGCTGGTTCTGCTGAAAATTCCAGATGGAAATGTGCTGAGCTGCTTGCTCTGCAAGTTACAGCTTCCAGGTGAAACCAAGAGCTCTGTCCTCATGGAAAGATTGGGAAGTGTTGAGAAGCTGTTTTAGTTCAAACTTTCTCTCCTCTTTCCTAAAATATTTCTGTTCCAAGCGGTTACTGACCCAGTGGTGGCCACTGTTTGCGGTGCTTAATTTCTTCTGGAGGTGTGCGGGGAAGCCCTGCATCCATCAGCAAGGGTGGCTTTGATCGTTGAGGTTTCCTAGTGCTGCTGGTTTATCCAGAAAGGTGAGATGGGCACCTCTGCCACCCTACCTGAAACTACTGTCCTCAGGTCAAAGCTGGGAATCATTTGATCTTCCTTCTAAAACTAATTCTGTCCTCCGAGCCCATTTGCAGCCCATTTCCCACAGACATCCCGTGACCCAGTTCTGCATTTTTGGGCACAGGGTATCAGTGGCAAATCTCGAAAAGAATGTAAATAGGTGCTTTAACTACAATTGAATTCCTCTGCCCTGATTAGCCCTCCCTGCTCGCATCTAAAGCACTAAATTTAGCTTTGTTTTCCTCAGAGGTCATTAAGGAATTGCCGGTTAAGCCACTGAACCAGCCGTGCTGGCTGCGCTCAGTTTGTGTCCCAAGGTAAAACCCCTTGGAAGGGAGAGGAGCTCCCTGAACGTGAAGATCCTACAGGACCACACAGCAGCAGCCTGTTCTCGTGGAGCTGAACTGCTGCCCACAGGGAAACCTCCCGGCCAAGGGGAGTAAAGAACCAGCTCTACCTGAACTGCTCACTGCCAGTGACAGAAATCAGGGAGGCGCTGGTCCCAGCAGGGGAGTTCCTGGCTCTGCCAGGCCAGTTTGGGATGAGGCAGGGAAAAGGGAGCAGCTGGGTGGGTGTGGTGCCCCTGTCCTGCTGTTTGGTGCCAGCCCTTGCTCTTCCTCTGACTCCAGCTGGGGAGTGATCAGGAGTTCAGCTCCTGATGCCAGAAGATCTCTTGACCTTGATCCTAGAAAAGAGCACTGAAGTTTCATCACTCTGAAACCACCTGTTTCAAGAGCTTTTTCCAGCAGTGGCCTAATACTTCAGCTGTAGCAATGGTGTGAAATCATCTGATCATCCCTTTCATACGAAGCAAACCACAACCAAAACAAAGTGATGCTGTTTCTTTTCCTCTGCCCACTGGGATTTCCACTCCTGACCATTCTGCCTGGGCTGTGGCTTCTCCGAAGGAGTCAGAACCACCTGACCCAGAGTTGCCAAGCACTGGGCTTTCCTGCAATCTCTGAAGTAAAGCAAGGGCTGCTCAGCACTTCTGCAGGGAAAGAGAAAATAAAACCCTGCTGTGGGGATCTGCCCACACTGCAAATCTGGGTGTTGCAAAACATGGATTTCTCCTACACAGCAGAGAACAAACCTTGTTCCAGCGTGACTCTGCTGCAGGATTTCCTCTGGCCGGCTGCATCCATAATGAACAGGGGATCCCTGTGCTTCAGAGGCTGATCTAACCTTACACCAGTTTTTACAACAGCCAAGGAGTTACTCTTGAATTCTTCTAACGAGAATCCTCCCCTCTTCCTTTTGCTGCAATGTCTCTGTGCTGGCCCTGACACCAAGGCCACCACGGTGCCAAACTCCACAGTTTGAGCTTCTTCCACCTCTCCAGAAGTAAAATAACTGAGGAAAGGGGTTGTTTGTGATGGTGTTGAAAGAGCTGTGCTTTGGCTCCAAAGAAATAACAAACCTGCCCTGAGGCAGAGCAAGAGGGACAGCAAACGCCGTGGACTTTGGGACCTGGATTTTCTATTCAGCCTTGCTTTGTTTGGAGCAGGTTTTTACAACTTCTCCCAGCCTGGTGAGGATCCATTGGTGTTTCAGCTGTGCAGATAAACTGGGGAGGGCCCCTAGAGGGGCTCCCAGCTTCTCACTGGAGAGGCTGGAGGTGACAACTTGTGTGACAGCTTTTCCCATAGGCATGTGGCACTCAGCATCCCTGCCCTGCTCAAACCTCACTGAATTCTGACTAATTCAGTGGTTAATGCAGCAATATTTGGTGTTTTGCCAAGTCACCTCCTGAGATGTCCCTGGCCAGTAGGAGAGCCCGCAGGGCTTACAAATGCTGCTTTCACTACTTCTCTTCATCTCTCTGTTCCTGTTTCTCAGCAAAATAATGACCTTGGACGAGGCAAAGAACGCAAGGAACAAGACAATGGGCTCCACCACAACTCAGATGGCAAGCTTGTCTGGGAAGAGTCTGCCAGTGAGCCTGGAGCAGTGCACGGCTTGGAAATCCACTTGGGGAGGGTTTGAGGGTTTTCCACGGGAAAATGTCACAGCCAATCTAAGAATAGGAATTAACTGGCAAAGGAGAGAAAAGCAGACTCTGTCTTGAAGAACAGATGTGCTGGAATCCCTGCTGTGCCTAAGGCTCGGGGTAATCCTGGGTTTATCACCAGTACAGGAGTGTCCAGATACCACAGGAGATCTATGCTGGGGAACCAATACCCGTTCAGATTATTGCAACATCGTATACTTCTTCAGTCCTCTTATGTCATGAGAATGTCTCTGAGCCTTGGTTTCACAGGAAGGGAGACTTCCTGCCTTGCTGCTCAGTAGGATGGGAAGCCATGGCAGCCATGGAATGCTGCAGCTGGGAAACCTGGCTCACCCTCCAGGGAAAACCCCACAGGACTTTCATGTCCTTCCCAAACTGGCTGTACTATTGTATTTTCTCTCCCCTGACCAGCTGACGAGGGGGGTGAGGGAGTGGTTTTGGCGTCCAGCCAGAGTCATCGCACCCCAGAGAGAAAACACAGGGCAGATAAAATAGTTCTCACCTATTTCTAACCTGAACCTTCCTGGGAGCAGCTGAATGACAGAGCCCAGCTTTGTTGCCCTCTGCTTCTCCAGTTTTGGCAGGATTTTATTTCCTTGGGGGCAATGAAGTTGTCCTCATGATGCTCTTGTTTTTCCTTCCAGCTGCAGCTGAAGTCAGCATGGCCTCAGGAAAGACCCCAACCCCAGACCTGCTGAAGGCTGAGGAGCAGCAGACTGTGGTAGGTGCCAGGGCATGCACAGCAGTTAAATCACCCACTGACATGTGCTGGTAAACCTCTGCCAGCACCCCCAAACAGGCTGGGGGACGGAAAGATTAGCCCTACAAAGCTGTGACCAAATCAAAAACCCCTCAGTACAGAAGGTCATTGTTTGGCTCAAGAGACAACTTCAGGGCTGGCCAAGTGGTGCAAACAGGAGTTCTGAAACAGGAGCTGTTACAGGTCCTACTTCCACGTCTGGTTTGGTGCTGAAACCAGTGTGACTCAGAATTTACAGAGTTCAGGGTTTGTTCACTTGGTGGAGGCCTCTGGATGAGTCTCCTCGACTCTGAACTGAAGAAGGATGAGGGGGTGGGTTTGCTGGGACCTTTCTGGACAGACACACGGCTGTGTCCACCCACCAGCTCAGGCTGGGCTCTGATGTCACTGCCTCTCTTGGGTTTAGAGCGCTGTCGATCGAGTCACCAGCCTGCCCCTGCTCAACTCTGCCTTCAACATGGTCTCCTCTGCCTACACCCACACCAAGGAGTGCCACCCGTGCCTCAGTGGTGTCTGCAGCGTGGCCGAGACCGTGGCTGCCGTGGCCGTGGGCAGCGTGGTCGGGGGGGCACAGCCCATCCTGAGCCAGCTGGAGCCACAGAGTGAGTGCGGGCCTGGGGACCCTGGGGACAGGGGGACAGACAGGGAGGGGAGGTTCATGTGCCTGTAGGGTGATCCCACCTCCCTCAGCCCCTTCTCTGGCGCTGAGCCTCCTGCTCAGCAGCTCCCTGGCACTGAACTGCCTGGGAATGAAAGTGTTTCCAGGAGAAACAGGGTTTGGTTTCTTTAGGTCACCAAGTAACAACTCCCTGCTCCCTCTCTCTCACTCCAAGTTGGGACCGTCCCAAGTAGGAGTCGTGTCAGTCTGGGATAGAGCTCACTCTGGCTCATCCCAACGCTTCTCAACCCTTTAACCTCAATGCCCTGCCCACCATGGGTGGGTGCCGCACTGCAGTTGGATTCAAGTCTACAGCTAGAGAGCTGGGAAGGCAGAATGGAGACTATTTGAACCTGCCAGATTTTAGGGTTTGTTCACTTTAAACAAGACTCCCACACACATCCTGCCTCAGAATGGTGATTTATTTTGGGGGGCTTGTTTTCATGAGTACATCTTGAACTGGCCGTTGTAGGGTCAAAAACCCACCCCGAGTGTAAGAATCAACTGGTGCCTGTTGTCTCTTCCAGTCGCCCTGGTGAATGAATACGCCTGTAAAGGTCTGGATCAGCTGGAGGAGAACTTGCCCTTCCTGCAGCAGCCAGCTGACAAGGTAAGGAAAGGCTTTTCCCAGGGAAGCCATGGCTTGATGGGTACAGAAGAATATGGGGAAATAAATAAAGCCCAGGGAAAGCTGGAGAGGTGCCCTCAGCATGCGGGAGCAAACACTGAATATTCCATGTCCATACAGGTGTGCTCACTTCCCTGGCCCTCCCACAGACTGCAAGTACGACCAACCCAAGTGGAAAAGCTTTTCCAAGGAGGGAAAACAGATTTTTTTTGTTGTTGTTGTTTCAAAATCTTCCTCTCCCTCTCCCTGGTGCAGGTAATCTCAGACACCAAGCAGCTGGTGTCCACCAAGGTGACATCTGCTTTGGACGCCGCCTGCGAGGCCAAGGAAGCGGTGGCTGATAAAGTCACTGAAGCTGTGGACCTCACTAAAAACGTTGTTGGGGACAGTGTCAAGCTGACCAGGTCTGTGGTCACCTCCACTGTCAGCAGTGCTGTGGAGGCTGCGCAGGGGGCCAAGGAGCTGGTGACCAATAAGGTGACAGAGGCCGTGGATGTCACCAAGCACATGGTGGAGGACAGCGTTGACAGGACCAAGTTTGCCGTGGCCTCTACGATCGTCAACGCCGTGGAGGCTGCTCAAGGGGCCAAGGAGCTGGTGACCACCAAGGTGACGGAGGCTGTGGACCGCAGTAAGCACCTTGTGGAGGATAGCGTTGACAAGACCAAGTCTGCTGTGACTTCCACCATCACTGCAGCTGTGGGGGCTGCCCAGGGAGCCAAGGACCTGATGGCCAACAAGGTGACAGATGCTGTGGACAAGGTCACCAAAGCTGTGGATGTCACCAAGCACATGGTGGAGGACAGTGTTGACCTGACCAAGACTGCGGTTGCTTCCACGATTGTCAGTGCCGTGGAGGCAGCTCAAGGGGCCAAGGAGCTGGTGACGGACAAGGTGACCAAGGCAGTGGACCTCAGCAAACACATTGTAGAAGACAGTGTTGACCTGACCAAGTCTGCAGTTGCCTCTACAATTGTCAATGCTGTGGAGGCTGCCCAGGGGGCCAAGGAGCTGGTGACCACCAAGGTGACAGAGGCTGTGGATGTCACCAAGCACATGGTGGAGGACAGTGTTGACAGGACCAAGTCTGCTGTTGCTTCCACCATCACTGCAGCTGTGGGGGCTGCCCAGGGGGCCAAGGACCTGGTGGCCAACAAGGTGACTGAAGCGGTGGACCTGACCAAAGGGGCTGTTCAAGACAGTGTGGAAAAGACCAAAGCTGTGGTCACCTCCACGGTCAGTACCGCTCTGGATGCGGCCTATGGCACCATCACCAGCAAGATCAACACAGCCCTGGAGCAGGGCAGGGAGGTTCTCCAGGAGGGCGTGGAGATGACCAACTCAGTGGTGACCAACAGCATAAGCAAAGCCAAGGCAGTGAGCCAGGCAGTGGCTGGAGGTGTGGAAACTGTCCTGGGGATGTCAGAAGATCTGGTGGATCATTACCTCCCGGTGACTGAGGAGGAGCTAGGTAAGAAATTACTTACCTGGCGCTTGTAGATGCAAGTCCCTTCCCATGTGAGTAGAGAGAGCACCTGACACAGCAAGACTCAGCCTCTGAAGCAGACAGGTAGCTCTGAATTTGTCACCAAGTTGCTGGCTGTCAACACCCAATTGCCACATGGTATGGGACAGAGTTCAAGCATTTGCTGGCTGGTCCTTGCCCATCAGCCTCAAAGTAAATAAACACGTGGGTTCATGCTTCAACCTCTCCATCAAGTCTGCTTACCTGAAGACTGAGCAGGGACTAACCTGCCTGTAACACACGAGCAACTACAGACCTCCTACTCCCACAGCAAGCTTCAGCCTTCATGTCTTCCAATGGGTGATCCAACCTTCCACCCCTGCCAGCTGCAGCTCTGTTCTTGTTCCCTCCAGGTAAAGTGGCCACCACGGTGCAGGGGTCAGGCGTGGCCTCGGTGGAGGAGCAGAAGAGGCAGCGGAGTTACTTTGTCCGCCTGGGCTCGCTGTCGGGCAGGGTCCGGAGCCGAGCCTACCAGCACTCCCTGGCCAAGCTGCAGAGCTTCAGGCACCGCACCCAGGACACGCTCTCACGGCTGCAGCTGGCAATAAAACTGGTACCGACACGCTTTGCCCTTCCTCCTCCTGTCTGTAGCCTTTCCTGCCCTGCTATCCAGCTGGAAGCTCTTCCTCCATCCCGCACCAGCTCCGTGTCCCCCTGGATCCTTCCCTGGCAGGGAAGCACTCATGGCTCTCTGTGCCTGCTTGCAGTACAATCTTTCCTCTCATTTTTCCCATCAGATTGAATCCGTGAAACAGGAGGTTGGCCAGAAGCTGCTGGAGGGGCAGGAGAAGCTCCATCAGCTGTGGGTGGACTGGAGCCTGACCCAGCCCAAAGGAAACCAAGTCAGGACGGCGTGCCAGCCCGAGGTATCCCCGGGAGGGCCCGGGGCCGGCCCCCGCGCTCCGCGGGCCGTAACTGAGCTGTTCTCTCCCAGCAGGTGGAGCCGCGCACTCTGGCCATGCTGAGGATCATCACCCAGCAGCTCCAGCCCGCCTACCACCGCCTCCAGCTCAGCATCCACGGCCTCCCCAGCGGCATCCAGGACGCCGTGTCTCAGGCCGCTCGGCACATCCACAAGCTCCACAGCTCCTTTTCCAGGGCCGTGTCCTTCCAGGACCTCTCCAGAACCACCCTGGCCCGGAGCCGGGAGCGTGTGGCAGAGGCCCGGAGGTCCCTGGATGTCCTCTTTGAGTTTGTCACTCACAACACCCCTCTGAACTGGATTGTGGGGCCCTTCAGGGCCATGGCCAAGGCGGCACAGGACAGCAGAAAGCACAAGGGGATGAGGAGTGACAGAAAACTACCCAAGCTGGAAGAGGCTCCACTGTCACAGGAGGTGACAAAGGCACCTGAAGAGCCAAAGGGAGCCAACAAGCTCTCAGAAAAATGGTGTGAAGTGCTGGAGAAGCTGGAGGAGAAGGCAGGGAAGCCAGAGGAGCAAGCAAGGAAGGACACAAAGGTGGCCCTGGCTGCAATGGAGATAAAAAGCAGTGCACCACAGGAAGATCTCTGATAAATCCCAGCTCTTCTGGCCGAGGCTGCTTGGCAAGGACAGCACTGGATCTTCTGATTGTGTGCCCATTTGTGCCACAAGTGCCTCTGCCCTCTGAATTTAGAGTCAGATGTAATTGTAAGGAGATTTGATAACCAAGGTGGGGAGATTCTGAATCTGATTTACTGTTCTTAAATCCAACTGCTGTGCTGAAAGGGGAGATGGGACCTGCACTTCAGCTTTTTAACTCAGCCCAGCTGTAGCTGTGAGTGGCTAAATCTTGCTGAGACAAGCTCTGGGAGAGAAGTGATCTCAGCTTATTTTTAATGCTGGATTTGTTTTTAATTTGCCCAAGCTGTGGAACTCTTGAGAAGATGCTGTGCTCAACCTTTGATACCATCTCCCACCTTCTCCACGTTTAAAAATACAAGTTCCAGACACAATTTCCTTTGTGCCTGCTGTGATTCCAGGGAGGCTGGGCCCTGCAGCACATCTGGCACAGCTGGGAGCAAGGAGCTGCTTCTCAAGGAGAGATTTCTCCTCATGGATCAGCCAAACACTTTTCCCTTCATGGAGAAGCACTCAGCAGTGTGGGGTTTTCTTTAATCTTTTCTAGTTCTGTGAATGACTTCAAGGATTATCTGTGAGTAATTCCATGTATGAAACACTTCACGGCCATTAAATGAGGCAGCTTTTCCCAGGAGTTACTCTGCCATGGGATTAGGATATCCTGTTATTAAAAGAGGGGGGATTTTAATCCAGGTGCTGGTTCTTTCCCAGAAAATGCTACTTTGTAATAATTTCCAATGTAACTTATTTTGGTAACTGTTCCTGGCATTGTCCCTGTGCCAGGGCTGGTGAGCAGACACTGGAATAAAGCCTGACCTGCCTTCAAAGCCATGTGGGTTTGTGTGTACTTAAAGCTGCAGGGTTGAGTTCTCCCCTTACCTGACCTGTGGTGAAGCCGTGCCTTTACCAACTCTTGTCCAGGGCCGGCTTGTCTGTTCCCTGCTCTTGCTGGAGGGGAAAAACAAAGTGCCTTTAGCAGGTCCCATGCTTTCCCAAGCAGCAGAATGCCTCAATTACTTTGTTTCCCTGACTTCTGCCTGTACTCCTGAGGCTCAGGTGCATTTGTCCCTGCCCCACTCTTCCTCCTCACCTCACCCCTGGCTCCTGGGCTTTGCATGGCTCGTCCCTATTCCAACAGTTCCCCCCGGCACTGCCCGCAGGGGAGGGCTCGGTCGCCGCCCTCCTGTCACCTGGGGCTGCTCACGGGGGACAGGGGCAGGCGGGGAGGGCTGGCTCGCCCGGGCTGCGCTGTCCCGGCCCCGCTCCGCCCCGCTCCGCCCTCCGTGCGCCTCGGCCCGCGCCGCTTCCGCCTGGCCCGGGCACCGGCTGCAGGTAGGCTGCTCCCTTCCCTCCCCTTCCCTTGCCGGCTTTCCCCTTCCCTTGCCGGCTTTCCCCTTCCCTTGCCGGGGCACCGGCCCGCGGTCTCGCCCCGGTCCCGCTCCAACCTCCTCCCGCCCGGCCGTGCCGCCCGCGGGGGGACACGGGGCAGGCCCGGCCCGGCCCGGGGAGGGAGGGCAGTTGGGCAATTGCAGGGTTTTCACGAGACGGGAAAACAAAACTGAGATTGGAAACTTCCCCCAGTTGAGAGTTATTCCGGGGCGTTTGCTGGGGCTGCCTTTAAATAGGGCAAGTTTCTGCAGCGGGCTCAGGCAGCGCCCGGAGCAGTGTCCAGCCGGGAACCCGCTCCTCCCCTCCAGACACTGCTCTTGTTTAATTAAAATCCCCTCAGAGGCCTGGGGTGAGTGCAAGGGCTCAGGGACCACCGGTGGATGGGGATATAAAGCTTCCCAATGAAAGAAAGGACGTGGAGCTGCTGGAGAGTCCAGAGGAGGCCACGGAGCTGCTCCAGGAGCCAGAGCCCCCCTGCCCTGGAGCCGGGCCGGGAGAGCTGGGGGTGCTCACCTGGAGAAGCTCCAGGGACACCTCAGAGCCCCTTCCAGGGCCCAAAGGGGCTCCAGGAGAGCTGGGGAGGGACTGGGGATACGGCAGGGAGGGACAGGACACAGGGCATGGCTTCCACTGCCAGAGGGCGGGGATGGACGGGGTATTGGGAAGGAATTATTTCCTGTACTCTTCCCTGATAACACAGGTTATGGGCTGGAAAGGGTTTCCTCTCCACCTGTTTTATTCCTTGGCTGCCACCACAAGGAGCCTGTGAGACCCCCTGGAACCAGCTGCCTGGAGGAGACACTTGGATTTACCTAAATATAGCATTATTCCATCAATTATTTCAAACCAGCAGTAATTAATGTGAAATGAAGGCAAAGAATGTGCTCTTTGCTTAATCACAGAGTTGGAGTAATGCACAGAGCACTGGCACAGCTGCAAGCACGGAAGAGATGGAAAAATATTTGGGAGGTGTGAGAGAGCCTGGCAGCCCCAGGAGATCCCACATCAGCCCTCTGAAGGCTGTCCTCTGTTCTCCTCACAGATTCCCAGCACAGAGAGGCCCCAGCTCCGAGCCCAGGCCCTGGGCACCAGACGGGTTTGTGCGGTGCAAGGAGCACCCCGAGCCCCACAGGGACACGCGCCTCTGCCAGAAGATGCTTTTCCCACCCCTGCTCCAGGCCAGCAGCTGCTGAGATGGCACAGAGCACTGAGCTGCAGCCGAGCTTCGAGGCTGTGTTCAATATCCTGTCCCAGGCCCCACCAGAGAAGCTGCTGAACCTCAAACTCAAGCTGAAGCACTCGAAACCTGGGCCCTGCAGCAAGTTACTGCAAGCTATGGTCCACCTTACTCTGGGGCAAGAAACGGATGCAAGAATTTGTCTGGATGCCTTGAGGGACAACAGGGCAGCCCAGTACATCCAGCAGACCAAACTGGGCACTGCAGGAGAGCAGCAGGACAGGGAGGATTTGCAGCTGGAGCCAGGTGCCACGGCACTGCTGGCACAGGTGTACACAGTGCTGGCACAGGAGCAGCTGTGCACTCCTGAGGCCAGGGACAAAGCCTGCCAGGCCAGCGAGGACACTCAGCGGGGGACACTCAACAACGTCCCAGCCCAGGAACAGGACAAACAGGGCTCTGCAGCCAGTGGGGGCTCAGGGGACAGGATTTCGACGCTGAGATCCCACGAGGATGCAGGATTTCCCCACACAGCCAGCTCCCACGGCGTGATGAGGAGTTCACCAGTGCAGATCGAAGGCAGCTCAGCCCTTTCAGGCCCACGGACCCTGTGCTCTGTGGGGAGCTCCTCCCTGCCCAGCTGTCTGGAGATCAGTGTGTCACCAACAGCTGCTTTTCACAGCCAGCCCTCTGTCCCCGAGCGTGTCCCCCAGCCCGGCCATGCGGCACAGCCCGAGGGGGACACACAGAGCCAGGGCCCGCAGGAATCCAGCTGGGCCAGCACACCCAGCTCTCCCCCCGGGCAGGACGCAGCAGCCCAGGGGCCCCGGCCAGAGAAGGTTCTGCAGCTCAATCCCTGTCACCCCACCCCTCTCCCTGTCCCTGAGACACCGCTGCTCCCAGAGCCTGCCCAAAGCAGCGACGTGTCCAGCACAGTGACAGAGCCCCACGCACCGAGAGAAAAGCAGGATGAAAAGCAGGATGAAAAGCAATTATCTGCTGGTGTCCCTGACCCAAGGGCTGCAGTGGACACTGCTCCTGCCCACATGCCCATAGAGGATTCCTACATTCCAGAGGGCATTCCCTGTAACTCTGCTCCTGCTTCTATTTCAACCTGTTCCCTTCCTCCTCCTACTTATTCCTTCACCTCAACTCTTCCTCCTCTCCAGGAACCTCACTCCAACCCATTCCATTCCCCTCCCCTGCGCTCATCCCCCTCTCTAGCCTGGTCTGCTCTCCCAGCCATGGATCCATCAGAGCCAGATGGTGCCAAGTTCTTCTCGTTTGTTGTCCTGCACGCCAGCGAAGATGAGATTGTGGCCCACAAGGTGAAGACCCAGCTGGAGAGCATGGGGGTGTCCGACGGTGCCACGCTCAGTGAGGATTTCTTCATTGCCGGGCGCAGCCACATGACCTGCTTCCAGGACGCCATGGAAAACTCTGCCTTCGTGATCCTCCTGCTGACCAAGAACTTCCCCTGCAACCTGTGCCTGTTCCAGACAGACACTGCTCTGATGCAGTCCATCCTGGACCCCTGCAAGCGACACTCAGTCATCCCATTCCTACCCAAGGCAGACGCCCTGGAGCGCAGCCAGATCCCCGTGACGCTCAGTGCGCTCGTCACCCTGGACGAGAGCTCTCCCCACTTCCCCAGGAACGTGCAAAAGACTTTTAACCCCAGGAAGATGAGGGAGAAGAAAGCCCTGTGGGAGCAGATGCAGAGAAGGAAGCTCCAGGCGCACTGGGCACGGCAGCAAGCCCAGCAGCACCTGGCTGGCCTGAGGCTGGGCTCCCCTCCCTGGGTGCCCCCGGCAGCGCCCCGGCCGTGGCCAGCAGAGCCCCCAGCGCAGCCCTGGTGTCCCCCTGCCCCGAGGGGACCTCCCCCTGCCCACACACAGCTGCCCCCAGGCCACTACAGCATCACACCAGGCCAGGGGGGGATCCCACCCCTCATCATCCAAAACGCCCGCATGGTTCAGATCGGGAACCACAACGTGATGCAGGTGGGAACTGCCCCACCTGGGCCCGGGGACAGCCAGGAGCAAACCAGGCACAGGGTCTGAGCCGGGGCAGCCGAGCTCAGAGACAAAATTGATTTCCAATCACGGGTTAGAGTGATTCTGCTGGAACTGGGACTATTATTCTATGCATCAAGAGTGCCATTTTCCTGACGCACAAGAGAAAAGTCTTCATTTTTTGTTGGAAAAATGACGTGGTAATCTCTTGGAACTGTTCTTCCTGGTGCTTATTTTCAAGTAACTGAGAAAATTATTTTCCTGATTGTCTGGAGCTACTTGAAGATTTTATAAATGAATTTTAATTAATTTATTTGTGTTCCTCTGGTTCTTTCCCATAGAATTAGAAAAGAGATAGTCAGGGATATATGGAAAACTATTCTCCATGTTGACTGGAGAGGCTGGGACATGGCACTGACCAAATGATTTGAGGGACAATCCAAGGGATGTTTTGGGAAGCTCTCTTTAAGGAAAAAGTGGAATGAAAACCCAAAAGCAGTGAGCAGAGTAGTGCAGGAGGGCAGAGAAATCCAGGGATGGGGAGTGGGAGGGGTGACTTTGCAGGATCTGAGCAAGGGATGCACCAGGCTGGTACCTACTGAGCTTTAACACCAGGAGGGCACCTGCAGCAAAGCCCTCGCTCCAGGCACAGCCGTCTTCCCGATCGTCAGCAGAGGTCACCCCAAAGCCACCGAGAGCCTGGAAATGGGACTGTTCCCTCGGAGCAGAGCCCAGAGCCGGCTCAGCCCGTGCCAGGAGCAGGGCAGAGCTGCAGGCTCCTGAGGAGCCGCTCCCTGTCAGCGAGGGAGGGCCCGTGACCAGCACAGCAGAGTGCAGGTATTATTGCACATTGCAGGGATTCCTGCAGCTCCGTGCGGGCTCCGGTCACTCCTTGGCTTCCCCAGCAGGTTCCCAGTGTGTGTCCCAGCAGCTCCAGGAGGATCTGAGCCCATCCCAGCCCTGCAGCCTCTGTCCAAGAGCCCTCCGAGCCCCAGGCCAAGCCCTGAGTGAGACACGTTACTGAATCCTTGGAGGAGACTCTGGGCTGCCCCCAGCTCAGCTCCCAGCCCTCAAACAGATTGGATTTTAACTCTGCAGCACCCACTGACAATGGATTAACTCATCTACTCCTTCCAGAGCCTGCTGGCATCCTCCAGCTGCTGGAATTCCTTTAATTCTCCTGCTCTCCCTCCTCCAGAGCACCATTAAGAGGTGCTGTGTCACTGTAGTTCCTGTCCCCCGCAGCTGGTGCAGGGCAGTCCCTTCCCTGGGAGCACTCACATCCCTCCTCCTCCCCTACTATAAATAATCGTGCAGAATCAGTCAAGTGGGAGCTGCTCCAGCTTGTAAACAACCCCAGCACAGGCACATCCAGCGTGCTTGGATCACACAGAGGGGAGGGAGAGCTGTGCCTGGGGTACAGGAGGGTCTGCAGCCACCACAGTGCAGAAAAGACTCCTCTCTGGCCAAGAATTAACAAAATAATCACTGGAACATTGCCCTGCTCTCCACAACTCCGTGTTTTGCCCACATGGAGCTGGCCCTACAGTCAATCAGGCCTGTTCAGTGTAATTACCCCTAAATCATGCAGTGATTTCTTCCACCCTGTAATTACTATCAACATTTAATTGCTGGGCCCTCTATGTAATTACAGATTATTTGTGTGTTCAAAAAAAAGTGAAGCCTTTTCCATCACACAGAATATTCTCCTCCTTGGGGCTGTTGCAGCACCTGACTGGATCCCCCAGCTCCAGAGCTGCTCCTGCCTGGAGAAACTCCCTTCCCACCTCTCTCCTGCCAGCAGCCCAGACAGAATTGTCCTGAGCAGCCCCTGCCTCGGTGCTGAGCCCACCTGGCTCCCTGCACCTGCCTGGCAGCTGCTCACCTGCAGCTGGAGATCACCTGCAGCACAGGAGGAGTGTCTGGCTGGGAGCAGCCCGGCCCCAGGCTCCACAGACACGCCTGAAATGGCATTTTTACACAAAGGCATCACCATTCACCACGGCATCGAGAACTAAGGATGGAGCAATGAACGACAGGACAAACATTCCAATGTTTTATCCACCCACCCTCCCCGGGGAACACCCAGCATTGCTGGGATCCAGGTCCCTTCGTGGAACTAACTCCAGTACCATTAACTCCTCTGTTTTTACCATCCCTGATGGATCTGGGGTTGGAAACCAAACTGATGACAGCGTGTTCCCCTTTGCCGTGTCCACTGTCCCACGTGTGTAAGCCAACACAGATCCTCTTACACTGTTTGATTTACATCAAAACATAAGGCAAAACATAGAAGAAGAGGTGTCATTTCAGTGCCAGCGTTACTCTTCTCCAAGGGAAATGTTTGGAACTGCAGCACAGATTGGCTTTTCACAGGAGTAATCATGAAATGAACCCATCACGCCTGTTAATTGCAAACACCCCAGATCCATACCCACGGTGTCCCATTCCTGGGAAACAGACTGAAAATAGAGGCAGACAGCTGAATATAGGGGAGTATCAGGAAGAAGTCCAAGGCGTTTGCATTCTAGCAGCCATTTTTTGTTTTATTATTTAAAGTTAAGAGCGCTCATCAGCTCACAAAGGAACAAATCCCATTCCTGCAGTTTAGTTCAGGTTTCAGCCAAAAGGGGAAAAAAAAAAAATAGAAGGCAGCTAAACTAACTCTGCACTTTACAGCTCAATTCAAGTTAAACCTCCTCGCTTTATAAATAAATGTTATAGTTAACACTGCAAAATGTACTGGCAGATCTACAATACCTTGAAGGGGCAGAGCATGGTTATTGAGGCTGATAAATACAAGTAGAGAAGCTACGGTAGCACAGAGAGCGAGGGTGGTGGGGCCAGGGGTCTGCTCTCCCAGGTGGGACCTTCCCCAGAGCTCCAGGCAGCTGCTTCCCCCCTCAGCTGTGCTTCCCACCCTGCTCAGGGCCAGGGAAGAGCCACGGGCTGCCCATCATCCCCTGCACAAGGACAAAGCACTGGAAACTCTTTTGTTTTCCACCACGGAGGGTTCGGCTCACGGAGGCAACAACCTGCCCTGAGACTACAGAGTTAGAAACAAGGTGGGTGCAGATCCTCATCAAAGGAAGGAGCTTGCCCAAACAGCAGCCAGGTGAGATTTCAAATTCCACCTTGGAAGTAGCACCATCCTCAGTGAAGTTACAAAAAAAAAAAAAATTAAAAAAAGGAAAAAAAAAAAAGACTCAAAAGCCCAAACCAGCTGCTAAGAACCCACTGCACGAGGCTTCAGAAAGGGGCAGTACCAGAGCCCAAGCAGGTGATACTAAAACCCCAGAAGGACAAGGAGGCACCTTCAACTTTCATTTCTTGCTTCTTCCTTCAGCCCACCCTGGTGCAAACCCACCACAGACACTCACTTGCCTTCATAACCCCCTCCAGGCACCTCCACAGCGCAGGCACCTCCTGGCCTAAAGGGCTTGCGAGAGCTCAGCCTCAAAAACAGTTCAAAATGTGCTGCTCCGGCTCCCCAGCCATCCACACTGACCCTTCCAGCTCAGTCCCTGCTGCCCTCTGGAGCCAAAGCACGTACATGCTGGGGATGGAGGGAACGGGTGTGGAATGGACAAGCCAAGGGCCTGAACACCACATCAGGATTTTGCTCTTAAAGTAGTTTTTTCCTCCCCATTCATAAACTACAACATCTATGGATGAAACTGCATAACCAGAACTGACCTTCCTCTATCTTACAGGATTGGAGAAGTCTTGCAGCATAGATAGGGCCTGGCTCTACGAGAGAAAAAACATCCCAGCTTTACACACAATCACGGAAATCTCGGGCCTTTAACACCATTTGCTACTTGGCCAACCAAGAGAGAGACAAACCCCATCCTCAGCACACCCAGCCCTGTGCCATCCCCGGGCAGAGCATGAGCCCCTCAGCTGCTGGGCATGGGCTGTCCCAAACCTGACAGGAGGGAGGGGAAGGGATTAGCTGGAGGGTATTTTATTCCTCACTCACATTCTATCAGTTGGGTGTGTGGGGTGGGGAGGGCCAGAGCACGTGGGGGGTGTGTGGCTGCTCCAAAGCTGAACACTGAGTTAATCCAGCACTAGTGGGAGACGCAGCAGGTCCCAGGGAATCTCCATCTCCTTCCTTCTCAGGACACGGTGGTGGCACGGGGAAGGGCAGGGGCTGTGGCCTTCCGTGGACACAGTGCACTGGAGAGAGCTGGTACCTGAAGGTGACAACGAGGGACAGCCACGAGCTCTGGGGCCTCCTCCTCCCCTGCCCCGACATGCCAGCTGGGTGGTGACAGATGGGGACAAAGCTCAGCACAGCGACGGCCCTGGGCACTTTGGCACAGCCAGCCCGAGCCCTCCAGCCGCACGGCCTCAGCGGGGTGGGGACAGGCCGGGGACAGGCCGGGGACCGTCGGCTGTCGCGCCCTAGTGCAGCTCAATGAAGGCTTCCAGCTCCTCGGGAATGAACCCCTTGTAGGGAATCTTGTGCTTGTCCAGGGCGCGAGCAGCAAGGCACTGGAGGGTGATGTAGTTGAAGGGCTGCATGGTGCTCTTGGTGAGCAGCTTCTCGTCCAGCAGCTCGTAGGCCGTCTGCTTGAAGGCGTTGGTGGCGTCCATGTGCGCCCCGGCCTCCATCAGGGCGCTCATGATCAGCGGGCAGTTGTTGCGGGCGGCCACGTGCAGGGGGGTGTTGTTGTCATAGTCCCGGCTGTCCGGGTCCGCCCCGCACTCCAGCAGCAAGTTCACCACGTGCAGCGACGGGAATTTGCCCACGGGGTAACGGCCCACCATGGTGGTGTCCTTGTCCACGGCCATGTGCAGGAGGGTGAAGCCGTTCTTGGCGCGGGGGCTGCACTTGAGCAGGCGGTAGATGGTCTGGCGCTTCTGGTGCTCCTGCTCCGGGGTGCACTCCACCTTCTCCAGCAGGAAAACCAGGTGCAGGATGATGGCCAAGGTCTTGGTGAACTGCGCCGAGTCGGCCACGGGGTCCTTGCCGTGCACCAGGGCCCTCTCCACCTCCCGGACCCCTTTGCTCAGCACCCCGATGAGGTCGGAGAAGCCCAGGTGGGTGGCTAAAGTGCCTTTGGAACGGTCCTGGAGCACGTAGGAGTAAAGCTCGGCGAAGGAAAGGAAACTGCTGGCGGTCATGGGGCTGAGGGGCTCCAGGTTGCCTTGCTGCATGTCCAGGGCGTACTTCCACAGGTTGATGCAGCGCTCGAAGTTGCCGGAGTCGGCGTAGACGGCGCCGCGGTAGCGGATGTAGTAGGAGGTGTCGGGGTGCGAAGGGCCCAGGATGCGCTCCCGGATCAGCAGCGCCTGCATGCGCATCTCGTCGGGGTCCGTGATCAGGGCCTCCAGCTCCTCCAGAGAGCTCACCTCCCGCGAGTAGTCGTAGGCCAGCACCAGCTGCCGGGGCTCGGGCTTGGGCAGGTACTTGCCGCCCTCGCAGCGCAGCTCCATGGCCCTGCGCCAGTACTTGTGGGCTCCCAGCAGGTCTCGTTTCTTGTCCACAAAGGTGGCACCCAGCAGCTCCAGCGCCTCCACCGCCGCCTCCCGAGTGCAGAACACGTGCGGGACCTCGTCCTGACTGGACGCCGAAGCGGCGCATCCCTCACAGCCCTCTTCACCGCAGCCCCTCTGATGGCTCCCGCCTGAGGCACAGCTCCCGCTGTGGCTCCCCGCAGCCTCGTCCTGCTGCAGCCCCCCCTGGATCAGGTACTCCACGATGTTGGTGTGGCCGGTGACGCTGGCGGCGAGCAGAGGGGTCATGCCGTAGCCGTCCTTCTCCATGCGGGCCTTGGAGCGGAGCAGCAGCTGCAGGATCTCCAGGCTGCCCGACTCGGCGCAGTCGTGCAAGGCCGTGTTTCCCTTCACGCTGCGCCGGTTCACATCGGCCCCTTTCTCCAGCAAATACCGGGCGATCTCCCGGTGCCCTTTGTAGCAGGAGATCATCAGGCACGTGTGGCCGTGCCGGTTGGCCACCTCCAGGTCGGCGCCGCGCTCGCCCACCAGGTACCGCACGATCTCCAGGTGCCCGTCGAAGCAGGCGGCCCGCAGCGGGGTGGAGTTGGTCAGCGTGGTCTGGTTCACCGAGGCGCCGTGGTCCAGCAGGCTCCGCACCACGCCCAGGTGCCCCGCGGCCGAGGCCGCCCACAGCGGCGGGGCCCCCTCGATGGTCTCGCCGTCGAAGCTGACGGAGCCGCCCTCCTCCACGCGGGCCCCGCAGTGATCCAGCAGGTACTCCACCACCTCCAGGTGTCCGTGCCGGGCCGCGATCAGCAGCGGGGTGCTGCCGGCCCCGGGGCCGCCCCCGCCGCCGGGCCCCGCCGTCAGCGCCTCCAGCTCCTCCCGGCTGCGGCTGCCCAGCAGCTTCTGCAGCAGCTTCAGCTTCCCGTCGCGGGCCGCATTGTACACGGCCGTGCGCAGGTCCATGGCGCCAGCGGCCGCCTCCAGGCCATGGACCGGCGGCGGCGGCGCGGCCCCAGCGCGGCGCGGGGCGGGCGGGGGCCGGCGGGACCCCCCTGCCCTCAGTGCGGCGGGACCTTCAGCGCCCGGGCCCGGCCGCCATCTCAGGCTGCGCCGCGGAACAAAATGGCGCGGCGCGGGGCGGAGCGGGAGGCGCCGGGGACGATGGTAGCTGTAGTCCCGGGAGCGGCACGGCCCGCCCGGCGCCGCGCCGCGCGCACTCTGTTTCCCAGAAGGCAGAGCGGCCGGGCCCAGGGGGGAAGGATGTGCGCCCTCTCCTTGCGGGGCATGCTGGGCACTGTGGTCCCCTCGCCCCAAAGCCTCTGCCGCCGCTAACGCGGCTCCACCAGCGCCGGGACTGCGCTTCCCAGCGCGCCCCGCGCGGGCCGGGCGCTGTCCACGGGGGTCTGTGACTCCCCGCGTGTGCTGGTTCCACAGCGCGTTCATTTCTCTTCAACTCCTTGATGTTTTAGCACTTCGAAACACAGCGGCTGCACAGCATCCATCTGACGTGGTTTAATTGCAGGCTTTATAAACTCGTAATGGCCTGAGCTGTATCGGAGCCACAGAGATGACGCAGCCCAGCCCACGGCCCTGCACAGGTCTGGTGATGCGTTTTAAAGTACGAGTTTCCTGCCTTGGAGGTGGCAAAGCGTCGTCCCCACCAGCGAACACAGATTTATTCGCTCCAATTCCTCCCACGGGACATTATGTCCGGCCCGCTCCATCCCTGAATGACAATACCTGCTCGGAGTGAGGGAAAACACTCAAGCAATAAATAGCTCGGCTTAGATGAGCAAAGCTTTACTCACCAGAGTCTATTTTTAGGGCGTAAATTGAGTTTAAGTGTCCCTAATCTTTGTACAGAAAACTGGCACAGGGTTTCTCCCATTGTATTTTATTTAAAGCTGGGTTTCTCCTATCCAGGGAAATAAGCTTAGTCTCATTATTTCCATTATTATTATTCTGTCTGTCATGATTATTATTCAGTCCATCCACCCGTTTTAGGTCTTGTCTGGAATTACAGTGGATTATCCCACTGATGCCTGTTGCCTTCACACAGAATTTCACTTTTGTTGCTAAGAAACTGCTTTTGCATAAGAGGCAGCAGGAGCCCAATTTTCACTTCAGCAGCTTCTGAAAGTCCCCGGGAGCAGCAGCTGCTCCTGGAGCCGGAGTGGCCGTGGCAGAATTCCCACACAAGGTCTGTGCCCGGGAATTGTTCCCCGTGAGGGTGGGATGGAATTCCCAGAGCAGCTGTGGCTGCCCTGGATCCCTGGCAGTGCCGGAGGCCAGGCTGGAGCAGCCTGGGACAGGGGAAGGTGTCCCTGCCCATGGCACTGGATGGGCTTTGAGGTCCCTCCAGCCCTCAATTTTCTGGAATTCTGTGACACAGCGACTTTGTGTTTGAGAAGAAAAGGGGCAAAGGTCCCTTAAACATCTCCAGGGTGTCTGTGCTGTGCAAGGGCAGCTCCTTGCACGTCAGCACAGGAGGAACCGGGGAATCCCTCCAGGATCACCGAGTCCAACCTCTCCCTCAGGGCTGTGGGAACACACAACCCTGGGCACGAGTTCAGCACGTTTTCACCCAGAAAAGCCCCACGAGTTCCATTTGAGCACTGTGAACCCTCCGGGTGTGTGTGGGTATTCCTGGGCTGTGGATATCCACCCTGGGAGTGCCGTGTCCCCGTCCCTGTCCCCTCTGTGAGGAGCAGACCCGCAGCTCCCAGGCTGTTTGTGCTGCAGGTCAAGGCACAGACACGGTGACATTTCCTCTCCCCGCTGGCTCTCGTGTTGCCATGGTGACCAGATGCACTCGCTCTTTTATCTGAAGTATCTATTAACCAAAGCTTCCTATTAATTTCCCCTCCGTAGAATCCATTAGGAATTCACCAGAACACCACACAGGTTTTAGGTCCCAAATCCACCTCAGAGCCCACCCCCCGTTCCTGGGTGGGCTCAGAGACATTGTGGGGTAAAGTGCAGCTGATGGAAATGGTTTTTCCATTAATAAGAAATTTCTCAGTAATGAGGGAATAAAGAGCAGGAGGAGAAGTGGCACAGCAGCCTCTCCCTGCGGATCCCTGGATGTGGAATGAGCTGGAGCCCCAGGACCTCACCCCCAACCTTTATAGACGAGGGCTCCCAGCCCCAGTGTCCAGCCTGGCCTTGGGCACTGCCAGGGATCCAGGGGCAGCCACAGCTGCTCTGGGCACCCTGTGCCAGGGCCTGCCCACCCTCACAGGAACAATTCCTTCCCAGTATCCCACCTATCCCTGTCCTCTGGCAGTGGGAAGCCGTTCCCTGTGTCCTGTCCCTCCATCCCTTGTCCCCAGTCCCTCTCCAGCTCTCGTGGAGTCCCTTTAGGGCCTGGAAGGGGCTCTGAGCTCTCCCTGGAGCTTCTCCAGGTGAGCACCCCCAGCTCTCCCAGGCTGCTCCCCAGTTGGAGCCTCTTTCCAGGACAGCTCCCACTTCCACTGACACAAGAGCTGGGGACAAAGGATCTGTGCCGTCCCTCTGAGGGTGTCAGGGACATGTGGTTGCTCCTGGGTTCCCCTGCTGAGATCCTCTCCCAGGAGGATCCTCCACGTGCCCACAGCAGCTCAGGAATGTGGGTGAATCCCCACATCTGGGGCAGGAACGAGGGGCTCAAAGCCTCCACGTCCCTCGCCTACAGACCACGATCCCCCACAGGGGACACCTGTGTAGGGTTTTTGGGATGACACAGAGAAAGCCCCAGTCAGAGTTCTGGGAATAAGAGGGGAGTTAAATCCCCACGGGAGGAAGAGCAGATAAAAAATGAGACGTTGTGACAGGGCTGCCAGGCTGCGTGGCAGGAGGGTTAATTTTTTGTGAAACTGCCATTTCATATTCCCTTTCAGACAAGCTGAATTACACGGTGCTGGCTGCTGCAGGAGGAGCATAATTTCCTTCACAGAAATAATGACAGGGTACTTAAAGAGCAAGTGAATGGATGGCTGAAGTACTGGGCAGAGACTTCAGAAATCCAGGCTGAGCCCTCACCTTTACAGGAGGCTCCTTTGGTGACCTTGGGCTGGTCATTTAATCTTCCTGTGTCTCAATTCCCTGCCAATAACACGGGAATAATAACTGTTCTCTGCCCGCCTGGCTTATTTAGGCTGCGAAGTCGGAATTTACAGCTCGTGTTTGCTCTGCCTTGAATCCATGCTGAGGTGTCTGGGACAACCACCATGTACAATGTGGAGAATAACAAAGGGCTGGGATGGATGGCTTGGAGCATCCTCAGAGTGAAAGGCTCCGGAATTCCTCATCCATTGCTCCCCGTCTCTTCCCTCAAAATATGGAGAAGTTCGGAGCTGTGCTAAGAGTTCCAAAAGCATCAAAATAATTTAGGAGCAGAGTCCATACTGATTTATTGAATCCCTGAGTTCCTTCTGAAGCAGAGAGTGGATAATTTTGAAACCTGCAGAAATTTCCTTTGTGTTCAGTCAGGGCTGCAGCAGCTCCTCGGGTTTTTCAGTGTAAATTGAGGCTTGCAGGCTCCTGTGTACCCAGATTTTATCCATCTCCAGCTTTCAGCAGTTTGTGTGATTTCCTGAAGCCAGGGAAGACGGGTCCCTGCTCCCAGAGCCCGTGAACACCAGACTGTCTCTATAGTTGTACAATTTGCTGTACAAAGGGAACAATTCTAAAAATAGGGAGAAATGGCACCCTGACATTAGCAGGAACGATGACCCAATCCCCACCTTGCTGCAGGGCCTTTGTCCTGTAACTGCCTCCATCAGCAGGGCTCTGATGACATTATTTTCTGTGCTTATGTGGGGCACGGGGCTGCCGGTACCTGGGAGGAAGGATTTTGATCAGCCTGCACTGGATGAACACGCTGGGGAGGCTTCTGGGGAAACACTAAATCAAAGTTTCATTTACATCAGACACCAGCCTGGCCGCTGCAGCATTAATGGGTGCACTGCTGCCCTCGGAATTTTGTGTGGATTTAATCTGTCAGTGGGAAAGTAAAAGACAGGGGGAGAGAGAGTCGTTGTGGTTTATGAAACCTGGATCTTTTCTTTGAGGCACCATCAAATGACAGCGATTTGTACAGGTTTGTACTGGGAACAGATCTGTGGCTGTCCCTGGATCCCTGGCAGTGCCCAGGCCAGGCTGGATATTGGGGTTTGGAGCAGCCTGGGACAGTGGAGGTGTCCCAGCCCATGGCAGGGGTGGCCCTGGGACAGCTTTAAGGTCCCTTCCAGCCCAAACCATTCTGTGATTCCTAAATCACCTCTGCCATAGTACCGGTGATGTGGGCAATGCTGAGCTGGGTAAGTTGAAAGTAAAAAGGAAAAAGAGAAAAGTGCTCAACAGCACGAACAACCCAAATTATTAAAGATATTTCAGTGCTTTTACCACTGGCCTTGGCAGGATTCAGGAGTTTCATTTTCACACCTAAATACCTTTGAGAATGGAGGCTCTGGGTGGTGTTGAAAATTTGTTCTTTTTATATTTTAAGGCTCTGTTGGAAGCAAAGGGCTCAACTCTCCAAACAAGCCCTGCCAGGCATCGAGGTCCTGGCAGTGCCCGAGTGCCCTGACCCTGCTCTGCAGTGTTTGGGGCTGGTTCCTTGGATCCTGTGCTGCTTTTAGCTGGGGCAGGGTGAATTTCCTTCTCCACGGCTGCTCTGGGGCTGTGTTTGGGTTTGTGCTGAGCACAGGGCTGATAACTCACAGATGGTTTTGTTCTTGCTGAGCTCCCTCAGAGCCAAGGCCCTTCCTGCCCTCATCCAGCCACGCTGGGGAGGGGCTGGGGGTGCCTGGGACTGACCCCAGGGATGTTCCAGACCCTAGGACATCATGCTCAGGGTGTAAATGGGGCCAGAGAAGGAATTGGGGGACATTTGGGCTGAGGAGCAGAATAAGCCACGACAGGGGCTCCAGCACCCCAAAACACTTGCACACCCGGGCCGTGGCAGCCTGGGCTGTATGGCAGGCTATGATTTGTTGTCACCTTTACAAACACAACAACAAAATCACTAGTCTTCCACACAGAGCCAGGCCAGGAGAGCAGCGCTTCCTCCTCAGGGACGTCCTCCCGCACGTCTTCTCCCAGTCCTTCTCATCCTGTAATCCTTGTTCCTGTCTCTCCTTCAGGGATGGCTGCTGCCCTTTGCAGCGTTCCTCCTGAGACCACATCAAATCTCCCTGTAATCATCTCTCCAATTTGTGCTGTTCCCGTGAGCTCCTGCTCCATTTTCTCACTCCGGAGACTCTACAGGGACATCAGGGCTCAGCAGGGGCTCCTCTTGCCTTACCCTGTGATAAACTTCTCCAGGAGTGCTCTGTCAACCTGTCTGTCTCCCAGCTGTATTGGAGTCTGACTACAATAAGCAAATGCAATATATGCTGGGGAACGCTGGAGGAAAGGACTCTGCAAAGAGAAAGATAATGATAGTGCTGAGTTTCCTAGAATCCCGCTGAGAGGCTGATTTAAGCAAGGAAAACAAACCCCTTTTGCTGTTCCCTTTCTCTGGATTTGTTGATGAGCAATCTTTGGTTCAGGTCCAGCTTTTCTTTCAGTGCCCAGCTTTTCTCAGTTAATCCCTCTCGTGGATGAGGTGTGGGAAGGACAGTGCTGGCTCACTCCCATGGAAAGGATCTGACTTTATTCCTTGTCCAGTAGAGCTTTGCTCACCTCAGCCACTGAAATCAGGCAGGGAAAGGCCTCTTCCCATCTTCACCCAACTGTTATGGGTACTTTCGTAAGCAGGTGGGGAAAAGGGGTGAAGAAATAAAACCATTCCTCAGCAGCCTTGGCCGCTCCTTCCACGGGAGGATGAAGAATGTGCAGCAACAGGAGAGGGTTTGGGTTTGCTGCTGCTGGCAGGGGCTGTGCCCTGTGGGAGCTCATGGGGAGCAGTCCCATCCCTCCCTCCCTCCCTCCCTCCCTCTCGTTTTTTATGACAGATGTGCTTTCTATGGACACTTTATTCTAACTCCAGATGGGAGTTTCAGTCTGGGGATCGGGGCTGCTCCCAGATAACAGCCCTTTGTGCTGGCCTAGGTAGCAGAAGTGTTTGTGATAGCTGGGGCTGATACCAGGAGATGTCCAGGTGGTCTTATTTAACAGGGAGCATTAGTGATACTGCCATTGTCCAGGAAATCAGATAAAAGCGGGTCCAGGTGTTACCCAACACCGTGTTTGTGTAAGGACAGAGCCAACTGCTGAACACGGGGGGATGTGTTCCTGTTCAAAACTGCTCTCACCCCAAACCTCCTGGGTAAAATTTAACCAGGACTTGCACTTGGATGATCCTTGTGAGTCCCTTACAATTCAGGATATTCTGTGATTCTAATCTGAATATCTAGTGGAACAGTAGTGAGTGTGCAGTGAAAAAATCTGGGGAGTGAGACAATAGTTAGAAATAGAAATTCAGGACAATTCAGTCTTCAGCCCAAGATAACTGGAAGAGAGGATGAATTGTAAAGAAGAATGAATTTAAGAGAGAAGACAATTTGGGAAGTGCTAAACTGGACTGGGATTGCAGGTGACAAGAACACTTTTCAGTCCTTGTTCTGGGACACAGCTCCACGAAGGGATTTACCACAAATCATTGCTAGACAGGTAAAAATCGAGACAGGAGACGCGTGAGCAAGAGCTCCTCTCTTGGTTTCACACCCAGACATTCCCTGTTCAGAGTGAGGTGTTCAGTAGGAAACACAAATCACAGGCAGGGAGGCGTGTGAGGTTTCTGTCTAGACTGTCTCCGTGGGGCCGTATTTCTCCCTGTGATATTTGTCAGGGAGGGCTCTGCCACTTCTGCTTTGTCCCAGAGATTTCACGGACCCGGCTCCTTGTACTGGTGGCAGCTGGACCTCGCCCCTCTCCCCAGCATCGGGAGGCTCCTCAGTAATTGTTTCTGGGGATGGGAGCTAAACTTAGCTCCAGAACAGGGGAAAAAGCCTGTCTGGAGAGAGTGGGGACTCTTGGCCTCCAGCTATCTCCAACCAGGTTCATCACGGAGAGATCCCCAGCTGCACTTCCAGGCTGTAAATTAAACAAACAGTATTTCCTCTACACCAGAGCACAGGGAGGGCAGAGAGAACAATGTGGCCTTATTGCTGTTATTTCCTCTGGTTTCAATCTCTGTCCTCTGCCCCCCACCTCCTCCCCAGCCCCGTGTCTCCCACTTTACCCGATTTGTCATTTATTACCGTGCTTTAAAGAGAGGCAGGGGGAAAAATGCTCAGTGCAAATTATATTTTGAGCTGTTGTGCTTTGCCTCTTTGGTGGATAATAAATCTCTCTGGCAATGCTCCTCTGTATAGGATTTGTCATTAAATGCAATTAAACAAACCCTGCAGGTGTCCATGATCAGGCCTGCAGCAGCCCATTCACAACTGCAATGTTATTATCAGCCTGACAACAAAACACCAGATATTTCCTGAGCTCCTCTGATCGATGAGCTTGCCTGATTTGGAACTGGAGGGAGGAGAGAAGGGGGACCAGAGCGGTTCAAATGCTCTTTAGACTTATTGATGGAAAAGTCAAAAAGCTGCTCAGCAATCAGAGGGAAGGTGGAGAGAGAAGGGCCGAGGGACAGGAGAGCTAAAAGGGAAAAATGAGAGAGGAGAGCTTAGGAGTCAAAAGGCAGAAACAAGGCGAGTTATTACATGGAGCCCTTCCACCCAATGAGTTGGTTAATGCACAAGACTGGAGTTTAAGAGGCAAGGAGGGTATTTTAGGGATGATTCTATGGCAGTTGGGCTGTCAGTGTTGTCATGTAGCCTGCCTGCCCAGTTGGCACAACAATTCCTCTCACCCCGGGACAGGACTTGACTGGCAGCTTATCCTGTTGTCCAGGAGTGTCTGTCTGTCTCCACAAACTGTAGCCACATGGTCGGATCAGACACCCAACTAATTTCAAATCCCACCTGGAACAGTCAGTGGAATTGGAGAGGGCTTGGAGCAGCCTGGGACAGTGGAAGGTGTCCCCACCCATGGCAGCACTGGATGAGCTTTATGGTCCTTCCAGCCCAAACCATTTGGGATTCTGTGACTCTCTGAGTGCAAGTTCTTCCCTACCCTCATTCACACCGAAGCATGTCCTGGCACAGCTTTGGGAAGCTGCAGAGGTGCTGCTGACAGGACTTGTCCAAAGCAGATTCAACAACATTCACACCAGAATTGTTGTGTGCTCTGACAATCAGGAACAGGAAAAAAATCTCCTGTGGTTCCTGTGAGCCATCCCAGGCAGCCTGTGGAGTGTGAAGGTCAGGGATTCACAGGGGACTGGCTGCCATCAAGTCCAGTGAGAGAGAAAAATTTGCCAACAGCGGTGGAATTCTTCTGCCTGAGTCGTTTGCTCAGCTCAGCCTCGGGGTGCTCTCGGCATGAACCCCTGTCCCCTCCTGTTCCCACCCCAGGACTCCTGGCTCAGCCCAGCTCATTCTGGGGCACACACGGAATTGCAGTGACAAGGGACAAAGCCCACATTGCTCTTCTAGTGCCACCTAAAACAATGGAGTTTTGGGTTGGAAAAGGGGAGTCAAGGGTATCAGTAGTGCCTGTGTAGAGTGTGAGGGGTGGTTATTTACTGCTACAATAAAAAGCTTTTGCAGGGATCTTTGGCGTAGGTTTTACAGCCTCATCCATAGGGCAAATAGCCTGTTTGCTGCCATCCAAGGTCACACTGGGATTGTGACAGAAGGAGCCAGGAATTCTGTCATCTAGCCATGGGCCTCAGAATGAAAATCTCCCTGGAGCCTGCACCTAGATCACTCTGCAGCACTGGGCTCTGGCTCTCTGGGCCTTGTAAAAATCCATGAATAAAATTATGAGTAACTGTACTTTGCGTGGCCTCTCCTACAGACCATGGGGACATCTGAGGTGACACTGGGTCAGAACACTTGGGAGGCATGGATGTGGGCAAACCCAGCGTCTTTACTGGAACAGGCGCTGCCCCACTCCAGTCCCTTCCACCTCCCTCTGTTCCTGCCGGGATTCCGCTCCCGGCCCCATCTGCCAGAACTCACAAACGCCTGCCATCCTCCCGCGGCGCCGCGAGCTTTGCGGGGGGCCGAGGCTGTCACACAGGCACCTGCCCTCTCCTGGGGCCGAGGGACAAGACCCCGCACGTCCCAGGGCCAGCCCGAGGAGCCGGGGGCTGCTGTGAGCCCGCAAGGAGCGTGCGGGATCCACGGATTTAGCCGCGGGAGCAGCGGGGCCGGGCCGGGCTGCTGGGGAACCCCCCGGAGCTTCCATCAGGGGCTGCCAGAGCGGCGAGGGAGCAAATCTAAGGCAGGATGGAAATGCACAACTGATTGGATCGACTTCAACAAACCAACACTTTTTTTTCCCCCCTTCTTTCCACTCCTCTTGCTCCCCAGCTCCAGCAGCTCCTCTCTCTGCGCTGCTCATCTCTCTTTGTGCACCTCTTACCCGCACTCTCCTCTCCAAACAGGTGCAGTTGCCACTCAATAGACTTTAATTACCACTTCAAGGGCTCTCACCGGGGTCTGCGGGAGGGTGGAGATGAATTTTCCCGAGGATGATGCGTGTGGCTGAGTTCTCTTCAGTCAGACGGTGATATTGCTGCCAGCCAGGATCCTTCGAGAGATCGGTTCTCCGGTTCTCTCTGTTCGTGTTAACAAAAAGGAAAACTGCTGCTGAAGGGAAAAAAACAACCCAGCCATTACCTGGATTAATTAGCAGGACAGCAAATGGGTCTGGAGAAAAACATTACAGAAAATTTACAGCCCGGGAGTCTCAGCTGGGCTTCCAAACTACTATTCCTTGCAAATCAGAAGTGGAGAGCTCAGCATCTCGGAAGATTTCTGTGGGAGACTGGGCTCTAAAAATACGAGTTGTTTTTAACCACTTTACCTTTTTTTTTTTGCTCCGTGCTCTTCCCATCACGGCTCACTGGAGAGACGTGCTGTTAATGCGTCCTGCTGGGACCCTGGGGATTCCTCCCGGGGAACGTGTGGGTTCATTCCCGGCTTCAGCACAGTTTGCCTGTGATGGAGGAATTATTCCCAGTGTTTAACTAGTAACATAACATTATTTTTGTTATTAAGATCCTCTTCAAAAGGCACTCCTGGAGAATGCAAAGCAGCTTATGCCTGTCAGAACCACATGGAATTGTTTGCCCAGGATGTGAGTGCACACTTGTGGGGATGCACACAGAAATTTGGTTATGTGCTCCTCTGTGCTGATACATGCAGAGAGGAGCTGGGAGT
Source organism: Chamaea fasciata (assembly GCF_029207755.1). Classification (NCBI taxonomy): domain Eukaryota; kingdom Metazoa; phylum Chordata; class Aves; order Passeriformes; family Sylviidae; genus Chamaea; species Chamaea fasciata. The sequence goes on along the minus strand of NW_027094113.1, from coordinate 5,023,873 downwards.
ATAACAGGATCTTTTGGGACAAGCGAGATTTCCAAACATTTAAAAAATAATTTCTTTCACTCAACATTGGCATTTCTAATTTTTTCATAAAATGAAATGTAGGAAAGAGATTTTTATAGCAAATTAAGCAACATTTTGTTCTGCTGCAATTAAGTTTGTTTTCCTAAACAAGAAATTCAGCAAACTGGGGAAATAGTGCAGCCAAATGTGCTTTTGCAGATGTGTTTTCCATGAAACATTTTGCCTAGCTTCGAAACAGCTGGGGATGTGCAACGTCTGAGCTTCTGCTTGGCTGCTGTCCTGGTCTGGAGTCCATGTGGGCTCTGCTCTCCCAGTCCACCGGGACAGCTGGGGCTGAGCTCATCCCCCTGAGCCAGCCAGAGCTCCTGGGAGAGGCTCCGGGCTCCTCTCACCCCTCAGGCGTTATCCCAACAATGAGACTCTGGCTCAGGTTCCCACCTGCAGTCCCGGCTCGCACCCCTCATGTCCCCCCAGCTCCCTCTGCCCCCATGCTCCAACCCTGGGACTGTGCTGGGAACTGCAGCACAAAGATGGGAGGGAGGGAGGGAGGGAGGAAAGGAAGGAAAGGAAGGAAAGGAAGGAAAGGAATGGTTCATGGTTGGACTCACTCAATGGCTCTGTGCAATACTCAGGAGAAAGAGCAGCGTGACCATAACAGTGTCAGCCCTGAGGCATCACCTCAGTCCCTGGGAATGTTCTGGTCCTCTCTCCTCAGGCTCGGGATGGAGCTGTGCCCTGATAAGTGAGGAGGTAGAAGACACAAGGCCTGAGATAGGAAGAGTCACAGGTTCCCACAAACATTTCTCAGGTTCTCTCCTTCTCATGTAACTCATTCTTTCAGCTTCTGTGATTTGAAATCCTTCTGCCTTCATCACCTCTTCCTCCCACCCTTCTTTTCCTTGTGCATTTTGATTTCCAGGCCCATCTACCACGTTTTCCTGCCATTTCTGCAGGACTGGGATGAACATTGATCACAGCCATCTCAAACCCATCTCTCCTTTTTCCCAAAGAGCCGATGAAAATGTCACCCATGAGATAATCATCATGTTGCTTACATCCCTTAATTGCTCTCAAAGTACACGTCGAGGCTTCAGAGCCTCTTTGAAAGGCAGGTTCTGGCCTTTGGCACATTATTGACAGGCTGTTGATAGGCCCTTTTGTTGAGAAGCAATTTTGTCCTTTTTCCTGTACAATTTTTTGGTTTTTTTAAAGACAGCCCTTTCAGAGAGAGTAGATTTTTAAAATAGAGCTGAGCTTTGAATGAACAGGCATCAGAGTTATTCCTGAGGAGTGGTGGCACACGTGGGAGAGGAGAGCTACTGGCACACTTTGTGCAGGACTCTGTACAGAAAATAACACTGAGATGACAAATGGCTTCATCCTTGTTGCTTTTTAGTCCTTCCCCTCTCAGACCTGATAATTAAATGTCTATTTGCAGTGTATTACTAAAGCATTGGAGGTCTTGTGTTTTCTAGTGGATTGTTCCATGGTAAACAGGAGAAAGTCGGCACTTCAGCTGTGCAGTGACTCATTTGTATCTATTAATGATAATTTTTAGGGGGTTTTAATACCTGCTGATAAAAGTGGACTGAGTTTTCCTCATCACAACCTCCCCTCCTGGTCTGAAAAGCTTTGTGGGTCTGGGGCAGGGACAGAGCAGAACCAGGCACATAGACAGAGCTCCATCAGCAGTGCAGAGCCTGTGGCACGTGCCTGAGCAATTCCCACCTCAGCTGCTGATTCCCAGAGGGGACACAGGCTTTAAAGTCACCTCTTTAATGAAGATTTATTTTAATGTGCCCCTGCTGTGAGCCAGGGTCCCTCTGGGGCCATGCTCTGGGTGCCTCTCAAGGTGACCCCACCTCAGCCTCTGGCACAGCCGAGCTCCACACTCCAAGACAACCCTGAGCAAAACCCCCAGGCTCTTTGCAACTCAACCCCAACCCTGAGAGAAATTAAATCCTTTCCTCTCTGAAACAATGTCCCTTGGAAGGATTTTGCCCCTAATGAGCCCTGACTGGGCTGCTGTGTTCTGGAGCCACTGGTGTGCATGTTAACAAGCAGGTCTCTCCGTGTGGAAGCGTGGAGATGGCTGCCCCTGTAATGGGATTCTGTTCAGCATCCTAAGTCCCGCATTAGGCTGTGCCTGTAGGAACCCTGGGACGTTCCACAGAGACTGCCTGTAGGTAATCATCTCTCCCAGCCTCCTGGCTGTCCCTATCCAAGTGCTCAGCTTGCAGCTATTCCAGGAACCGCTGCAGACATGATAAAGTTTAGCCCCTAATGCATTCACCAGCAACGAGGTGGGGAAAGTGCCCATTGATTCGGGGTGAAAAGGGAAAAGGCAAAGGGCTGTGGTACCCAGAGAAACCTCCACCTCACTGGGATTTGGGTCCTGAACCCTCTGAGGGACTGGGAGGCCTGGAATTTCAATGTTTTCTCTGAATGGGTTCAAATCCTGAGCCCTTCTCAAAAACCATCATCTGCCTCAAATTTATCTTTGAGTCCTCCTTGATTCAAATGATGCATCCCAGTGCTTCCCATCCCAGAAACCAATTCCATACATCACATCCACTTAAATACACATTGTACAACGGGTATAGATACACACACACACATTTAAATCTGTGTGTTCCATGGAACGAGTCCATTCTTTAAAAATTCCAGAAAAGGAGTTCTTCCAAACCCATTCCCTCATTGACAGACCAGCAGAAGGATATAACACTTCTCTACTAGAAAAATATACCAGCTCGTTTATTTTTGAAAGTTGTGAACTCATTAGATGTTCCACCTACCTGTGCAGCCCCTCGTGAAGTCACGTAAAACCTGCCCAGAGCTCCAAGCCCACCTTCGTCAGCACAGGGTGAGAACTGCTGAGATAAAATGTTGTCTGAATTAGATGGGGAGGATTAGAAAGGCGATAAAAGCTAAGCCAGGAGAAAATCAGACGGTAAATAGGCCTGGCAAGATAGATGGATAATCTTCCTCCCAGGCCAAACCTGACAGGATAATCACCTTTTTCTGTTCTCTGGTTCCATTTGCTCTCAGATCACCAGAGCTTTATAGATATCACTGAATTTGGTTTTCTGGTACCCTGGAAATGGGGATCACAAGATCTGTCTTTAAGGACAAGGGATCTGAGGTGTCTCGTTTAGGAATGGCTTTAGATTTCAGATTAGAACTGCAAAAATTATCTCTGAGCAGATTTAACAACCCATTGGAGCAACTGAAATCTCTTTAAACATTCCCAGCTCTTTCCCAGTTGGGAAAGGGTTTCTCTGAACTGGCCTTTGCTCTCCTCACTCCTGAGAAATTCCCGTTGCTCCTGATCCACACAAAGGCTGAGCCTGCAGAGCTCTGCCCTTTGCTGGAGCCTTTGCCCTCCAGAGGGAGACTCCTTGTCTGAGGGGAGGAACTCAGGAAAGTTTTCCATCTCTTCGTGCCGTTGATTTCCCCACGAACATTCGACTGGCAACACGGAGCAACGGAATATTTGATTAGCCAGAATTACAGACCACAACATTAATAATTTTGTGAGCTGAACTGAAAAGATTTGCACTTGTTCTCACTGGGAATGGTGCAATTTTCTCCTTTCTAAGAGAAACTTTGCTCTAATGGCAGGGTGCACTGTTATCTCACGGGGGCAGGTACTGACTATTGCCTCTGATTTTGGGGGGCTTGAATCCATGCAATTTTCACCTGGGCTGGAATCTTGTAGGTGGACTGTTCATCATGGCTCTGGATTTTCAAAAGAAGTTAGCAATTTTGGACACCTTATATTTGTGTTTGAGACACTGAAAGGGACAGATTACGAGAAGCAGGTGCTTAGAAGCCCCTTAAAATCAGGATTAATTGGAATATGTCATGCTGGGCACCTGAAAACACTAAAATGCTTTGGAAAATCACAGGGGAGGGCGTTGTGTTTCTGAACATGACTTGGGAAGGATGTACAGCCTTAAGTAACACAGGATAAAGGGAAGATCTTTGCATAACATTATGGAAACATCCTTTAATCCTCAGTGCAGCCAAGTGCTTGACTTTCGTTTGATTCCTGAGGGAGTTCAGCGCTGAAGTTTGTGTAAGTGCATTTGTATTCTCCTGAAGTGGGGCCTGATACTGTGTAAGTTATTGTAGGTTTATGAAGAATTCTGAGTCTCCAAATTAAAATAAATCAAAAGGCAAAGTTCTCTCCTGGAGGACACACAGGGTTTGCTGCAGGTCCGTGTGTTCACCTGCAGAGCCACAGACTGTGCCATGAAAGATCTTTCCTTTGACCTTCCCAAACCCCTGAGCCAGAGCCCCAGAGTCGGAATCTTTAAGTGCTGAACACACATGGAACAAAATTTCCATGTCCCAAGGAGCTTTAAGGTCCCTCCCAACCCAAACCATTCTGTGACTCTATGATCTGGATGAGCACAAAAACCGAATCCTTTGCTCAGACTTCCCTGAGATGTCACTGTGGCCCTGCACTGTGGCTGAACCCTGCAGGGCCGGGGTGGGTGTAGGCTGGTCCTGTGTCCCCCCGCCCGTGCAGGGCCGGCTGTGCCCCAGGGCAGGGCTGGGCTTGGCACAGCCGCGGGCAGTGTTTGAGAGAGGCTGAACCCGCCGCAGGTGTCTGGGGCAGAACAAATCCCTGCCAAAAGCACAACAACCTCGCCCTGTTTACCCAGGCTCAAAAGCTGTCGCAGATCTTGCGTCTGAAATCCACTCTCTTTTTTCCTGCTGAGATTCCCAAGCACCTCCCAGTCTCCCAGCTACTACCAGATGCCACGATTGCAGTGGAGTGGCAGCGACACACAGACAAATATTTGTGCAAGGCACACAGAGCCAGGAGCCTGGAACATTGTCTGTGTGGTGGGAGGGGGAGAGGGCAAGGAGGATCCTGCCTTTAACAGGCTTTATTTCTACTGAATTTTACACAACAAAAACCTGGATGTCTGAATGGAGTTTATTTCTAGCAAAACTTCAAATATTTCCTTCCAGCGGGTGATGTGAGACCCTCCTGCCAGATTGATTTCCAGTTTACTCATTTTGAGGAATACTTAAAGGGTCAGGAATTAAACTGAATTAAGTTCAGACCTTACCCCGAGTCCTCTGTTCTTCAGAGACCTCTGGGGTGGATCCTTTTATGAGATCTACAGAAAATTGCCAGTAATTAAAAAAAAAAAAAAAAAAAGTGACAAAATATGCCCTGAACAAATGGAAATGAAACTTTGATTAAGCAAGACTGCACAATACAAAATTTAGTTAGCTTTGAGGATATGATATCATCTGTCCTACTATTTTTTAGATGAAATATGAAATCTGATTAGGCAATTTCCCAGAATGCAGAGATAAACCTATAAATGCAGGAATAGGTATTTGGTGCAATATAATTTTCTGGCTTCTTCTGCATGGCTTTTTGGGGCAGGAGGTGAAGAATACAGGAGTTTTTCCCTTATTTCACAGCTGAACTTCGAGGCAAGAAGCCTGATACTGTGTTGGCAGAGCCAAGGCACTGCCCAGACTGAACCTCAGCAGTTGTTGCATTCAGGACAGATCAGAGTCCCTGTGTGACAGGACTCATGGGAGATGTTAAAAGATTTACAGAGAGATAACAAAGATACCTTTCCACCCCAGTTCCATAGGGAAACATCACCACCCTTACTTTGTTCAATGTCTATAGAATATTTCTAAAGGCTGTGTGGATATTCGAGGCCTGAAGGGAAATAACTTTCTTTTGAAACGGTTCTCTTCTTTTTTCCCCACAATATTTAATTCTGAAATAACAAATAGGAGTTTCCCTAAAATGGAGAACAGCTTGTTTCCTTTTCCTCTCAGAGACCAACATCACTCAGGAAAGATACAAGTATAAGGACAGGAGATGTGGCCAGGCTGAGCCTGGACTAAATCACCTTGAGCCTCTGTTCAGTGAAGTGTTTAAACACACATTTAGCAGAGCTGGGGGGGAATTTCCAGTGAACAGGGATTCATTCAGGGAATATCCTAGTTTCCAAAAATGGAGATTAAAGAAATGCAGCAAATCACTTCAGCTGGCAATAGCTCTGTGAAATGCTTAATTTCCAAAGTGCTCAAACACTTGAACATTTTATCTTTTTTATTTTCTATATTAGATCCCTGGTTTGTTAATCTACAAAGAAAAAAAAATGTTTTATTTCATCGTGAGCCAGAGATAAATACTTTGTTGCTTTAAATTTGTCAAAATTAAAAACAAAACCCAACCACTTTGTTTAATTTGATCACACTCAATTTTTAATTTTTCTTTTCTCTGGAGGGGAGCATTTTAGGGAAAAAATCCACTCTGATTTAGCCATCGAGCACTTCAATACAACACAGTCTGTCAATGGACCCAAAGCGTGCCACTACTGCAAGGCAGGTTTGGAGTAGTCAGATAGAATCAGCCAGACAAAAATTAATTTCAAATAACTGTTCATGAAGCATCACCTCCCAACAGAATCTTGGAGAAATGTCCTGTTTCTCCTACAGACTAGGGAATTTTAAGAGCAACTTTTCACATGAACTACCAGTCAGGCACATTTTCAAAACAAGATTGTTGGGTTTTCCAGCACAAAGCTTTGATGTTGAGTAGATGGGAAGTGCAGGTGACATTTGGATTCATGTAATCATTCCGTGCTTCCCAAATGTTTTTATTCCCTGCCCTTCCCGAGGCTGTGAGTGTGTCTTACCTGAGGCTGGCAGGGATGTTTGGAGAACGCATCCATCCCAATGTCCCTTCCCACCTCATCCAGCCTTGGCTCTCAGCCAGACCCCGAGTACCCCGGGACGGCTCCCGGCCCCGGGTGTCCGCGTCGGGCAGGGCTGGACGGGGACGCGCCCCGGGAGTCCCTGTCCGGCACCGGGTACCTGCGGGCAGGTGACCGGGCTGTGCCACTCCCCTTTCCCGCAGAGAGCCCTCCGGGCTGGACTCACCCCGGCGCCGGCGAACAGTCCAGCGCCGCCTCGGTGGCTCCGGGCGGCGGTGATGTCCCGGGAGAGTCCCGCCCGCCGGTGCCGCTTCCCGGCGCCGGGCCGGTGTCCCGGTCGGGCCCGCCTGGGAGGCGCCGCCGGGCGCTGTCCGTGGTGCTGATCCGCGGCCCCGCCGCCGGGAGCCGCTCGGGCTCTCCCCGGGATGGCCTCGGCTGCCCCGGGGCCGGGGCAGCGCGGCCCCTTCCCCCGAGCGCTGCCCGCACCCGCCGGGTCCCCGCGCCGGCGGAGCCGCCCGGCAGAGGAGGGACCGGCTCCACAGGTGGCCGGGGAGCCCCGAGCAGCGCCCCCGAGCCGCCTCCGCACCTGCGGGGCTCGCCCGTCCCTGGGTCACCTGAGCGGCGGAGGAGCCGGGGAAGCTGCCCTGCCTCTGCCTCGGGGCTTTTATGGCCCGCCGGGGGGGCGGCGGGCGGAGCGCCCGGGCGGGGACTCCGCGCCTCGGCCAACGGCAGCGGCCGCTCCGGGCAGCTGCGGCAGCATTACATCATGGGACCGCCCGCCTTCAGTGTAAGAGTCTCACCGGCGCTCGGCGGCGGGGGCACAGGGCAACAGGTCCGGCCGGGGAGCAGCCGGCCCTGGAAACGGGGAACGCCGGCGGAGCGCGCTCCGAGCGCTCCCCGGGAGGGGGAACAGCGGGGACAGCCCGCCGGGACAGCCCACCCGGCTCCAGCGGGAGCACGGAAGCTTTGCTTTGTGGGGGTCACTCGCTCCGGATTCCCCAGGACCAAAGGCCACCAGCCTGTCCTCTCCATCCCGCCGCAGTGTCCCCCGGCCTGGGTACCCTCTGGTTTCCCGCTCCAACGGACAGCCAAGCTTCAGCCCTCACCGTCCTGTTTTCAGGGCTGCACAAACCCCAAACCCTTCATTTCTTCCCAGACACACCGAACTGAAAGACAGCCCAGATCGGAGTACCTGGGATCCGCTTGGACCTCTCCTGTTTCCAGAGCAGGGAGGTCAGACAGCTATTCCCTCAAGTGTGCCCAGGAGCACAGCATTCAGCACTGAGAACAAATTTATTTCCTAACCCTCACCTCCAGATACACTCATGTTCCTGGGTTTGATGGGGTGTCAGCAGGGATGGATTTGAGTTGCACCTCTAACACAGAAGACACACAGGTTGCAGACACACCAATTTTTCAAGATTGCCCAAAATTACCCTAGATGGTCAGTCTGTTGAGTAAAGCTTTGTCTTCTGGTATATCCTGTGCACAGGATGTGATACCAAAGTAATGATAGCAAAGGAAAAATAATAATTGGTGGCAACATTAATCAAATAGAAATCAAAATGGTCCAGAGTGGAAGGTTTGGTCTGGGTAATACTTGAGACCCACATCCGGGTCTGATTTAGGAAATTTCTGCTACAAATGAATCTCTGTGGGTAAATATGGGGCTCTTAAGACCTGTCAGTAAGAACAGATGACATGAAGGAGCCCATTTTCGAGTGGCCCTGGATGCTATTCAAATTACAGAGCTATTACAATAAAGCCAGGTGCTCTGTTTCCAACCCTTTTTGTTTGTTTGTTTTCCCCCACTACCATGGATCAGGGGTCAAATCCTTTGCCTGGCTTACACCAACCCAGGCCCTGCCCGGCCACAGTGACAGCGTTGTTTTGCCTGAGATAAAAGCTGTTTTGGGGCAGGATGTACCTGTGTGTGACACAAATCAGGGAACAGCCTGGCAGGCTCAAAGCCTGCAGCAGGGCATGAGCCTGGCAGGACCTGATGGCCTTGCCATGAATTAGTCACAGCACAGAGAATGTAGATTGGTGTTGGGGTAAGAGAAGATGTTACAGCCTTGCTGGTGCCTGACCTTGGACGTGTGTCTGTGAGAGAATTTCCTTCAGGAGACAAATCTGGGAGCCATTGCCCTCACTTTGTCCAGGCAAAGCAGAAATTTGGGGAAAATACGAAAAGCATGAGAGCTGAAGCTGTAAACACCTTACAGGAAATGCCGAGGGGTGCTCGAGTCCTTGGATACCTCATGCCCTCAGAAGATCCTACTAGAAAGGAAACCCAGAATAAGGAACAGCCCCAGTTCTCCCAGGCTGGCTCCAGAGCAGAGGGGCTCCAGTTCTCTGTCTCTACCAAGAACAGCCATTTTGCAGCCATTCACAAGGGATGAGATGTGCACAGGCACTGCCTGTTTTCCTGAGAGCTGCAGCCTCTTCTTTTAGGGCTGTTGGGCAGGACTTTGGACTCAAGTCCTTTCCCTGCATTCTAACTGGTGATGCTGGCCAGCAAATTCAGTTGAGGCTTCAGAAATATGATTTTCAAAGGGATCCAAGTGATGAGCAGAAGCTGTACCTGTCCAGCCAAAAGTGCCTCAAGCCTGATCTACTTATTCCAAAGATTCATTTGAAACGTTGGGCTTATTTTGAGTAGAGAGCTGGGAACTCTCTGTGTCCATGGTGCTTTAATTCTCCCTGGGTTTTCCACCTTGGGAGACTCCTCTGCCTCACTCATTTGCATTCAAGATTTGTTTCAGTGGAAAAAGGGATCGGACAGATTTTTTTTTTCATGGAGAAAGTCTGGGATGAACTTAGAATCCACGACAAGAAAGGTCACTGTTTGATTTAATTATTTTGAGTTGTTTTCCACCCCGTACTCGGAGCAGCCCTTGCGGCTCAGTAATTAGCAGTGGAGCGGAGGGGGAGCGCGCTGGACTTTGGCCCCATCTGACCTGATTCATACAACATTTCTGATTAATGCACCTGGTCACATGGCAGCTGTCAGCGACTTGTTGCTGGGCATCCAGAGGTTTCCAAGGGAACCGCTCCCTCTCCTGCCGATGCTCCTCAACAAGTGCGGGAGAGCCGCGGTTTGGTCCCGAGGGCCTGACGCAAGCCGGACAGAAGACGGGAGCAAAGGTGTGCGGAGAAACACCCGAAATAGAAAGCACTCGGGTGGAATTGGGGGCTGATCCTGGCGGAGCGGCTCGGGCAGAGCCCTGCGGTGCATGCTCGGCTCCCCGAGCCGTGAGCTGCCTTTGGCTCAGCCCTCCCGGCCGCCGCTGCACGCCCACCCAGCCCACGCACCCCACACACGCCCATCCGAGCAAAACCACATCACACACTGAACGACAGCTCCAGAGCAGAGACACTCCCTGGGAGCTCTGCACAGAGGAGATCCAGGACACGTTTGAGACCCCTTTCCTGAGGCGTGTTTAAAAAGCCTCCGACAATCCCAGAGGCCTCGATGGAAGCCTTCCACCCCTGCACGCACAGATCCAGCCTACCTGGATCCTCTGCAGGCTGGCACAGAGCTCCCACGTAGACCAATCTCCTCTCCCTCCCCCAAACCCCTTTCCCTGCACATGCAGCTGGAGTTCTGCCCACAGAAAGGCGTGGCAGCCTCCACGGACAGCAGCTCCTCGCACCTCCCTCCACAGTCCCTCCCGTGCGCTCGGCGCTACCTGCAGGCAGCTCGCTCTGAGCACGGCACTGCCCTGGTGTCATCGCTGCTTCTCATCCCTGCCTGCCATCCCTGCCTGCCATCCCTGCCTGCAATCCCTGCCTGCCATCCCTGCCTGCCATCCCTGCCTGCCATCCCTGCCTTCAATCCCTGCCTCCAATCCCTGCCTGCCATCCCTGCCTGCCATCCCTGCCTGCCATCCCTGCCTGTCACCCCTGCCTGCCCAGCGTGCCATCCGTGCTTCTCGCATACAGACCAGAGAACCACACGCAAGTTTAAGTTGGAAAAGGCCTCTAATATCACTGAGTCCAACTGTTAACTCAGTACTGCTAAGTCTCCCTACAAACCTTCCAGTGCAAAGGGAAACTGAGGCACGGGCAGCCTCTGCAAAGCTCTCTGCAGTGCAGAGAGTACTCAGAACCACAGCTCTGAGCACAGCAGGAGGAGGCCGCAGGACAGGGGATCACAGAGTCGTTTGGACTGGAAGGGACCTTTAAGATCACGCAGTTCCATCCCCTGCCACGGGCAGGGACACCTTCCACTGAACCATTTACATGATGGGAAGGGAAAGATTCAGAGTCTGGATCCTCTACCTGCTAACTTAGTTATACATCAGAACGTTTCAATGAGGAGGTGCATCCGACTGAGGAGAAATGTTATTTGGACTGAGACCAAACGATTTGCAAGAGGAGTGTCCTGGGTTTGGTTTGGGTAATGCTGATTTTCATTCTAGCAGCTGGAGGCATGATCAAAACTGCCTGTGAGACAGTGCAAGGTAAGGATGCACCAGCAAAGTACAACTCCAGGAAGGGCAGAGGAGGCTACAAATGAACAGCAGCTCGTTAGAGTCAAGGTCTGGGCAGACCCAGACACCCTGGTGTGGGGCTGAGCTCGCCCTCCACGCTCAGATTACGCCTGCGAAAGGACAAGGGGGTGTTTGTGTGGAATAACCCACTTTTAATGAGGCGTCTGCCAAAGGCACAATCAAGGAGCGGCCGAGTCGCTCACGCCTCGGGGGAGTGGGGATGTCTCTCCTGCCTTTATCTCGGCGCTGTATTGAACCCCGTGTGCCTGTGCTTGAACTGGTGACATTGAGACCATCACAAACATAATGAGGAGGAAGAGGTCGCTCCGAGGCATGTGCCTGTCCTTGGTGGGGTTTGTGCTCACAGCTCCTGCAAGAGACTCTCGGCTGCTGCTGCACTTAAAAGGAGAATATCGTAAAAAATAAAGCCCATGCAAACAGAGTAAACAAGGAGCTTGAGAACTGGATCTGTCAGGGACTAGGGCAGCTTGTAAAGAGAGGTTAAGGGAAAAAAATTAAATATATAAAACAAGCTGAAGAGCAAACAAGAGCACTGGAGGCAATGTTTCCATAAGCATTAAAAGTAGAACCTATGCTCCATTTTCAGAAGTGCTTTTAACACATAGAAGCCATAATCACATGCCCTTCCAATAAAATCCGGGATTCTGCTTCCCTCAGGTATTTTGGATGCTGTTTCTCACAACACGAGGAGTCAGTGCCCCAGTGAAATTACGAGCCCAGTTTAAAACAAACAAAAAGAATTGCTTTTTCACACAGCACATAATTAAATTTTGGAGCTCGTTTGCCACAGGATATCTTGTAGCCTGAAAATATAAATAGGTTCAAAAGGTTTTAGACAAGATTATGGAGGTTTGGTCTCTCAGTGATAACTAAACTTAATAGTTTGGATGCAACATCCAAGCAGACCCCACAGATTGCTGGAAGCTACAAAACCACAGGTAGGAGAAGCCTTATTCTTTGTACACCCTTGTGACCTGTCCTGAGTACCTTCCTCTGGTTACATCCAGGGCCAGCACACTGGGATAAGGACGTGTCTCCTGCGGAGCACTCAGACCATGTTTATAGTCCTCCCTGCACCCCACTCCAACTCAAACACCCAAGCCTTGTTTTGGATGAAAATGATGAAAAATAAACCCCTTGTGAGGCGCTGCAGCACGTGCTCTGCTAGAGAGCAGTCTTATTCATTAAGGGAATGGTCTTGTATGCATTTGGGCCTGTTATCAGTAACACTCCAAAGGGAAATGGACTACTTAAACCTATTATATCACTGCTTTATTCACCGTGTGCTGCCATTTACCTCCTACATGACGCTGGGCTCTAATAGCACCAGTTCTGAGAAACCCTGCACATTAGCCACAAGCAGCTCATTAATCCACTGTTTTCATTCTTGCAAAAAAATGGGCTCCAACCACATGAGAGCTCAGATGCCGAGTGCTCAGCCAGAACCAAAACAGCTCTGTTGTGCCAGCAGTTCTGAGGTGGCCCCAAACAGAACAGCCCTTCCAGCTGATGGGGCACAAAGGGGGACCCTTGGGCTTGGAGGAACAAGGGCTGTGCAACCAGAGAATGTGACAAAGCTGTCAGCCAGCAGCTGCTGCAGGGAGACTTGGAAAATCCAGTTCCTGGAGGCTCCAAGTCAGGTTGGTGTGGTCTTCACAAGGATCAGGTCCTGGCTGTCGATGCAGCTCCATCCCGGGATAGTTTCCCAGACAGAAGGAAAGAAATGAAAGGCATGTCTTGAACAACAGCACAGGGAGTCCATGAGCAGGCTGGGGACTGGCAGAATTAATTTTGAGCAGGTACAATGAGCTCTTCCTCGAGAGCCCTTGAGGAAAATGAAAGGCCCCGTGTGCCAGCCCGAGGCACAGCCCGGGGAGTCCTTTGGCCGCTCGGCAAACACGCAGCGGTTGTGGCACAAAGCAGCTGCCACATCTGTTCCATCAGGGACAAGAGCCCTGTAAGGGCCCGGCCTTTCTCTCCGGAGCCTGCTCCTGTTCCACGCTGAGGAGCTGAGCTGCTCCATCTCCTGGCTGCTGCATTCCCTGACCCAGCTCCTCTCCATCCCAGGGCAGAACTGCGTGGGTGTCTCCAAACAGGATTACTGCTGCTGAAATCTCCAAGGCCAACAAATGAACCCTTTCACTGGAATATGGACGGGAGCTCACATGAAAACAACTGCTCATCCACGTGGGAGTTATAGAACATCTGTGTTCACAAACAAAGCACAAACCAGGAACAAGGGGCAATACTTTTTCATGAATGAGACTTCAGGAATCTGAGCTCTGTTCTTCTGGTCACTTTTTCCTGTCTTATTTATCCTGCCAGCTCTGTCCCTGTCACGGAGCTCTCCCAAAGTCATCAGGGTGCACAGAATGTAGACTATCCTGAGTTGGAAGGGCTCCACATGGATCATCAAGTCCAATTCCTGAAAGTGTTGCTTTATTTGAGCTGGCTTAGTGAAAATGTAAGCAGGGAAATCAGGCTTAGAGGTGAGCAGTTGACTTTATTTCTGCTCTTGGGTGAGGACATGAGTGAAATGGGAGGCAAGGGGTAGAGGGCTGCTGGTGGTGGCAGAATTCCTGCCTGGCTGAGCTCTTAGTCCTGCTCAGGAGAACTGACAGCCCCACCATGCACACTGCCCAGGGAGACTGAGGTAGATAAAATCCCCTTTGCCAAAAGGAAATGTGATTCCAGGATCCTGCTCCACTGCGTCAGTGCAGAACAGCTCTCAATGGGCAGGGAGCTGAGAGGCACTTACAGAGGCATTCAGTCTCACACAAAACATTCTCCTGGGGCTCGAGGGGGATGGAGCAAGGCCGGGCAGACTCCTCTCATCGAGCTCAGCTCCACTGAAATCAATACATGATTAGGCAGTGACTCCAGTGCTTAATATTCCACCTCTGGACATGACCACGTTTGTGTTGAACAAGGAAGATTTAAGCTAGATATGGGTAAAAATTCTTTGCAGTGACAGGGATAATATATCTTACAACAATCACTTTACCCAGCTGCACGACCTCCAGAGCTCTGACCAGTGTGGGAGACAGGTCCCAGCTCCAGGCTGCCTCTGCCCCCTTTCCTCTCCAGCTGAAGCTGCCATGCCAAGTGCCACGACAAACCGGCTGCAAGCCCCTCTCCCCACCTCCTGCATCTCCCTGCCCCACCTGAGGCCCCGTTTTCTCTCGTGATGCTTCTAATGAAACTAAGTGGCTGCAAGCAGAAAGTTTCCACTTCCCGCCTCAGGGCTGATTAGCGCGGAGCTGCCGGCGGCAGCATCCCGGCTGGAACCTCTGCGGACGGGAACCCTCGGGGGAGGGCCAAAGGGCTGCTCCGTGCCCTCTGCTCAGCGAGCACCATTAGAGCACTGACTGCCCAACCTGGCAACCTGAGAGAACAGGACCGAGCTGCTCTGGCTGCTGGGGCCGAGCTCTCTGGAAAACACGGGCTGGTGCACGGATGGATGAAATCCTCCAGTCCTTGACACAGAGCTGCAGCAGCAGAACCCAGAGAAGAAGAAGTAAAGTTCTTTTATCAGGCAATGCTGCAGCAATCTTGGCTGGTGCTGCTCAAGGAGAGCTGGTCTCACCTACTACTTTTGAGCATGCTAAATGCTGTCAGGAGACACTTCCCTGCATCGCTGGTGGATGGAGACTCTTGTGTCCTGAGGGGGGAAAAAGGGGCAGCTGCCAGGTGCTGCTCCATCTCTCCAACGCTGAACAGTGACAGAGATCAGGGCTGGCCGACGCCTCGTGCCCTCTCTTGCTCTCGGGTTACACTCCTGCACCTCAGAGTTCCTGGCTGTTCCTGGAAATCTGGGCTGAAACAGCAGGCCTAGGTTGCCCCGCGATCACCTTGGGGATGGGAGGGGAAAGTAAACAAGATTCTGCTCAGCACTGCAGAGACCAACTGCTCCAGCGTTGCCTGGCAGATGGGGCCCAAGAGGGAGACCATCTGTTTCTGAGTGGAGCCCTAAACTTCTCCCTGTGAGATCCCGGGCTGAGGAGATCCAACAGAGTTCAGGGGGCGCAGAGGCACAGGGGAGCAGCCGTGACCTGAGGGCTCCTTCAGTCCTTGGTGGGCAACTTCCAGAGCTGAGCCAGGGCTTGGACCTTGACTCTGTGGGCTGTTGGATTCCCGAGTGTTCCTATTCCCTACATTCATTCTTTTCTCTCTCTCTCTCTCCACATCTCCACCCTCTCTTCCTCTTGGCAGTCCTCCCCGTGCTCGTGCAGGGCTGTGGAGCAGTCTGTGTTCCCTGTTGCAGAGTTGGGTGTGTGGCTCACAGCTGTCACGGCTCTGCCCTCTGCCCAGCCCCTCTCCCTGTCCCACAGACCCCACCTGGCTGTGCCAAGGCCACCTGCCCAGTCCCTGGCTGCTGACATTTCACCTGGCTCCTGCAGCACAGCTCGGTGATGCCAGCAGGGATTAAAAAGAGGCACAATGGGGAGGTTGGAGAATTGCTGTTAGACCTCAGGGCAAGGGCTGGCATCTCAGAGAGAAGAGAAGGGCATCCAGGGGAAGCTGGAGAAGGAAAGAGCAATTTGCTGATAGTCAGCATGTCTGGGAAGCTGGGAGCACATTGCACTAAACCGATAATAACACCTTGAACAGCAGGGTGGTCGTTTCCACCTGGCCTCATGCTGGGCTTGGGCTCTCTCATTTCCTCCCCCTGCAGCCAGGGAATCTGAGGCTCTGGGACGGCACAGGTCACCCAGCCAGGCTGCAGCTGGAGAAGGAGAGCTCCCACAGCCTCTTGGCTCTCCTTTTGCCCCAACTCCATCCTCCTTCGCTGGGGAGTGGGAAGGCACTGGAGCTCTTCGCTTAATTAGAAGTAACAGCTGAAGCACTTGAGAAACAAAAGCTCCTTTCTTTCTCTGCCCCATTTTTACTTGGGAGCCAGGGGTGGGGAGCAAATTGCTTGGAAGCCAGAAAGCGCCCTGGATCTTGTCACCATGGCTGCACAGGCACAGCCTCCTGTTATCTCCAGAGGAACAAAACCCTCCTCCCACCCTCCCCTGTCTCAGCTGGAGCTGATAAAAGGAGAAGAAATAAACAAAACAAATAATAGTAATAATAAGAATAGAAAAATACCCCAGCCCAAACCAGCAAATAAATATTCAAGGAATGAACCAACCTTCTGCAGAACATATTATTTTCTGCAGTGGATTTTGGGTTGTTGGAGAGCTGAAGGACTCCAATGAGCATTTCAGGTTATAGAGGCCATCTCAGGAATGCTGGGATTTACACAGTCACAACTCAGGAGCATCCCAGATGATGCCATTTGCTGGAGAATAACAATCTCTACCTATATACACATAATCGTATCATTCTGATTTATTTATATATACCTATGTGTGCACTAATAACAGGATCAGATATAACTTCTATGTCTTCTCGTTTGGAGCCTGCAATGATCACACCCCTAAGCTGCCAACAGAAGCTGGACTCCTGCCTCTTCTGCCTCTGGGTCACCCCACGTGCAGGGACAGAGCTGTGTCCAAACGTTCCTGGAGCTCTGGCAGCCTTGGGGCTGTGACCATTCCCTGGGCAGTGCCCCAGGACCCTCTGGGGGAAGAACCTTTTCCTAATATCCCACCTAACCCTCCCCTGACAGGCAACACATTTTTGTGCTACCACAGTTAAACTGCTTTTGGTACCTGGGCACCTCCAGTCTCCACTGCAGTGTGGGCTTTAGAAAGTAAATCATAATGCAAATCAAAGTGGGCTGTTGTTGTTTTTGTTGTGTTCTCACAACTAAACAGCTAAAAATACACCAAATAGTATAGCTGTAAAGCAGCGAAAACTAGCAACCATATATTTGTATTTTGAGAGAAATTAGGGCTATTATGGTTGCTCCAGACGGGCTTCCTACAGGAACTGGGTGGATAATTTCACTGGGTGCTTCATGCATCAGAGCTCTGACCATCTGCTGAAGGCAACATACCTTTTAACAACATGTCTCATTTTGGCTCCGTGCCTTCGGGGCCACCTCCCCTACAACAGGCACTATTTCAGTGCTTAATTACACTCCCTGTTCAAAAAGGACAACTTATTTTTAGTGCCTGTCTTTCCAATATCAGCTGGTGGCCAGTGAATATTCCGCTGCCTGTGTGTGCCTGTGGGAAGCAGTGTGTTTCCATCAGCCTGGGAATTATCTAGGCCATTGTAGCTGTAGGGAATTATGATGGCCCAGAGTAGTTCTAAGCTATCTCATATTAAAAAAAAAAAAATAAAAAAAAAATAAAAAAATTATTCATGTGTGAAGAAACAAATGAAGGGGAATAGCAACAACTGATACTTCAGCTTAACCTAGTTTCCTCCTTTTGGCACTGGCTGGCACATTCAGTGCTTTGGCTCACCTACTTTTTTACAGCGACTAGTAGAAATGATAACACTTGCAATTTAAGCATGCAAATTATGACTTTGTAATACAATGAGCATTTTTCTTAAGTACTGTTTTTGTTCACAGCTTTTTCTTGCAACTGAAAAATAATATCAACTGTCCTTCCAAAAAACACTGAATTAAGTGGCTAATTACATCTTTCCACTTTTCCACACCCACAATTTCCCCCACTGGTTTTTGGCCCAACTGTAGCAAAGTAGCACCTGTAAAAGTCCAGTCTGGAGCACAAAGGATCATTCATTTATTCCTGGGAGACTTGAAAGAGTGGACTCTTATTTTTTAAACTTACCTGCTCTCCTTTGCATATGGATTTACCTGGATAAATTCATTTAGACCATGACAACAGCTTGCTGAAAAGATGAGGCTCTTGCTAATAGCTCTGAGCACGCTGCTCTCGTGTCCTCCCATGGCCAGGTAAACAGGAACATCTGCATTGCCACTGTAAAAACAGCAATAAGGATATTAATGAAACTGGGGGGAGAACTGGGACCAGGCTCCAGTGCTCACATCCTCCTGGAAAACTCTCCCCAGGACCCCTCCCTGAAGGCAGACACTTGGATGGCTTTGAGAACCTGAGATGAGACCATTTTGAGGGAGTTGCTGATATTTCCCCAAACACACCCTTCCCTAAAGAAGCCAGTGTAGGATTTCACAGCACACCAGGTGTTCAGGCCAGGCACGGACTTTGGGGGATCTTATGAGGGGAAAGAAATTGGGCAACGCTGGGGATTGCAACTGAGGTCATGGAATCACGGAATACTGTGAGTTGGAAGGGTCCAGGGACCATCAGTCCAACTCCAGGCCCTGCATGGAACACCCCAGGAACTGGGAAGGTCCCCCTGAGCCCCCTTTTCTCCAGGCTGAGCCCCCTCAGCTCCCTCAGCTGCTCCTAGTGCTCCAGACCCTTCCCCAGCTCTGTTCCCTTCCCCGGACCCACTCCAGCCCCTCAACACCCTTCTTGTCCTGAGAGGTCCAAAACTTGTCACCCCCTTGTCTCATAAGCAGTTACGGTTAAAAACCAGCTTCCCAGGGGCACGTGGCTGTGGTGTGGCAGAGCTTGTTTCTGCCCGGGCAGTGTGTGACCTCTGTGTCCCCTACTGACCACGCTGCCGCTTTTATGCCTCAGCATCACGTGCTGGTTGAGTGTCTGCCCCTCCACTGTCCCCACGCACACCCCACGATGTCCCAGCGCCCACCAACTCCCAGCATCTGTGCCACTTGCTTGGCCTCTTTTCCTTTATGCTGCTCCCCTCCGCCGTCGTGTGACAGCTATTGTGTGGTCCCCGCCACACAAAAGCCAGCCTGACCTAATTTAAATCAGTGCTATTGAAGCCGTTCTTGTTTTATCTCCCAGCACAAGGGCTGTGCTCCCCATTTCAGAGGCAGAAGAAATGAATGGCTAATTGGGGGGGTATTGTGCACGGCAGCGTTGTCTCCCGGCCCTGATTGTCAGCTCTCCTGCTCCACGGTGCTTCCAGCTCCCCTCTTGGAACAGCCACGCAGGCTTTGGGAGTGGAGGGAGGAAAAGGGTTGAATGGGCCTGTGCAGCCAGCGCAGCGTGTCAGGGAAACAAAGCCGAGCATGGCCGCTGGTGGGAGCTGGGGGAGGGCTCCTCGCTCAGAAAGGGCAGATGCTGGTGATAACAGAGGAGAGTATCCAGCCTCCACGTCCAAATGAACCCCCGGGTTCTTATTTCCCTGCCACGGTCCTTTCTCGTGCTCTGGGGACCGTCCGGGAGAGCGGGTGAGGCACGGGGGGTTCCCACACCCAGCAGGGCCACACGGGTGGAGCGGAGGAAATGGGATAGGTCAGGGGCTGGAAGGGAGAATGCCGCAGGATCTTTCTCCTGCGGGCAAAGTTTGAACCATCCCTGACAATGGATCTTTGTCACAAAAGCCAGAACATCCCCGGGAGCTGTTCTGGCAAGCAGGAACCAGCGGGAAGAGGGGGCTTTGTCCGGGCCCCCAAAGCCAGGGCTGCCAGGAGCATCCAGAGCCCAGGACTCGGTGTGTCCCAGGCCCCCGGCGCTGCCAGGAGCATCCAGAGCCCAGGACTCGGTGTGTCCCAGGCCCCCGGCGCTGCCAGGAGCATCCAGAGCCCAGGACTCGGTGTGTCCCAGGCCCCCGGTGCTGCCAGAACCACGCACCACTGCGGGATCCGGGTGGGTTTGGGAGCTTACACCACAGCACGACGTCTTTCATGGAATTCCTGCCTCTGCCTCCCACAGGTACCTTCCAAAGCTTCCTCCCTGGCGCTGTCTGTTCTGCGGCTCCTCTCTCCACCCATCGCCAGGCTGATAGAGGGCTGCAGAAGAAAACAAAACCCAAAGCATTTGAATCTTTCCGTGGATGGTCTTGGGTCACTCACAGGTCCACTTCCCCCTGCTCGAGGGAGGGGACCTTGGCCCCGGCTATTGATCAGCTCTGCCCCAGCACACTCAGCTGATGCTCGGTGCAAAGGTTGTAACCAGTCCTCTCTGCAGCTCTGCCAGCTGCAGACAAAAAGGATTTCATTCCAGGATGTTTAACAACAACATGGAGCAAACAAGTCCCGAGACATCGGGTTTGTCATGGACTTGGATGTCACATTATAATCCTTATCATAAATCAGATCAGAATAAAGCACTTGGCAAGCCCTGAAGTTAAAGGACATGTGACAACCTCTTCTCTAGCCCTTTTGGCCCCAAATCAAAAGATCAGCTACAAAATTGTAAAATGAAACCGTAAAATTAAAAGTAGATTTTAATAAGAGCAAGTGTTATTAAAAGTGAGGTTCTTTTTGCTTTCATCTGGATTTATGATTCATTTCTCCCTTCTAAGCTTTTCTCTGCAGCCAGCAGGGCATAAAATACACTTCAACAAAGAAAACAAAACAGGAAAACATAATTCGCATGTTACCACCTGATTCCAAGGGCTGAGGTTTTACCCAAGACAGAAGGATTGCCATTCAGTAAGTTGTTAATATTGCAGTAGGGTAAAAGGAACAAACTTGGAACTGTGTGGGATTGTCAGCTCTTGACTGAGAGTGTGGGGAGGCTCTGGAATGGAATTCCCAGAGCAGCTGTGGCCGCCCCTGGATCCCTGGCAGTGCCCAAGGCCAGGCTGGACAGGATTTGGAGCATCCTGGGACAGAGGAAGGTGTCCCTGCCCATGCCAGTGTGTGGAATGAGATGAGATTTAAAGCCTTTCCAATTCAAACCAGTCTGGCATTTTGTAAATCTGTGATTGTCAACAGGCCTGTCCCTGGGGGCCGTTCCTCTTCCAGCCCCTGGCCCCTGGCCCAGGCGGGTTCTGTCCCTCCCGGACGGCTCTCCTGGGAGCTCCACTCCCTCTCACCACTATTCTACCGACATCTGGTGGCAGCTGCCTTAGGGAAAAGAGAAATTTCTTCAGCAGCCCTGCGCCCCCTCAGCGGGAACCTCCCCGTGGGGCCGTGTCGTCTCTGAGGGAACCCCGAAACACTGCCCCGGACACGCACCTCAGCCGCCTCCTGAGACCAGCGGGTCTCTGGGGACCCCAATTAGTCATTGATGATAATCGCTGGGAGTCCTGCGCGGCGCTTCTAGGGGTTTGCGGGAGGTTTATCCTGAGGCTGCCGTGAGGGAGGTCCGTGTCCCCTCAGCCGCCATGGCGGGAAGATGGCCCGCCACCCGGCCGATGCTCCCATGGCGGGTTTCCGTAGTGTAGCGGTTATCACGTTCGCCTCACACGCGAAAGGTCCCCGGTTCGATCCCGGGCGGAAACACCTCAGTTTTTTTTCCCTTTACCTACAGGTGGTTTTTTGTGACGGTTTATATCCTTGTTTTGGTTTGATTTTGTTGTTTTGGTTTGGTTTGTTTTTTTTTTTTTCGTTTGGAGGGGCTTAAGTTTTTTTGTTTGGTTTTTTTTTTTTTTTTGTTTTTTTTTTTTTTTAATTCGGAGTTATTTATTTCCCGCCGTCTCCTGACAACTCGGGACCTCCACCGCGAGTTGGGAAGAGAGGTAACAGGCACCATGCCCCCCATCACCGAGCAGCGCCCGCCTCCCGCCGGGGCTCAAGGGGGCAAAGCGCAGCCGGGCGGGCGCTCCGCGTGCCGCTGCATCTCAGTTCGGTTCGGTGAGAAACGGGGGGAAAACACATCATATGATGAAGGAAAAAAGAAAGAAAGAAAAAAAAAAAAAAAAGCTGCGTTGGCCGGGAATCGAACCCGGGTCAACTGCTTGGAAGGCAGCTATGCTAACCACTATACCACCAACGCCCGCTGATACGGCCCGTCCCGGCTTCCCTCAGGAACATCACCCAGCGGGACCCAACCATTCCCCCACAGAGGGGATTAAGCACAATAAAAGATGAGAACGGCTCCACAGCCGCCCCACGACGGCAATAAATGCTGAATTAGAGGCCCATCTCTCAGGGCGAGGAAAAATCTTCCCTCCGTGCTTTTTTTTTTTTTCTTTACACTGTATCGGCCTCAATTCTCTCTGTGTCCACCCTCTCCATGAAGACATTGCAACGGACTGCCCAGTGAGGCGGCAAACTCACCGTCCCTGGAGGTGTTTAAGGACAGACTTAGCTCGATGGCGTGGGTGACAAGGTGACTGTCGGTCACAGGTTGGACTCGATGACCTCAGAGCTCTTTTCCAACACCTAAATCTATCCTGTGTGATTTTGTAACAGCTCCGTGCTCCCACAGGCATCCCCCCCCCCCCCCCCCCGCGGCAGAGGCAGTGGTTCCTCCCGCGCCGCCGGGGCGCGCTCCCGCCGCGCGCGCGCTCCCGCCACTTCCGCCGCCGGGTGAGAGGTCGCGCCGTGGCCGCCGCCGCCCCCGCGCCCCCGTTTCCGGGGCTGCCCCGCGCCCGGGACATGGAGCGGCACTGACGGAGCCGCCGCCGCCCCCTCCCTCCCCCGCCCTCCCTCCCGCGCAGGAGCCGCCCCCACCCCCGCCCGGCACGGGGAGGTCGCCGCGCCCCGCGGTGAGTGAGGAGGGGACGGGGGGATGGCGGGGACGGGGGGTCCCACCCCGGCACGGGCAGGGCTGGGTGCGGCCCGCGCCTGTGAGGGGCGGCGGAGGCGGGCGGGGGCCGTTTGCCCGCTGCCTGGGCCGCATCCCCGCCGCCCTGGGCTGGGGGTGCCCGCGGTGCGGTGCTCGCCCCCTCCCCGGGCCGTGTTCCCCCCTCGGGCTGGGGGCGGCCTCTCCGTGCCCCGGGGGACGTTTGCTCGGCCGCAGGCCTGGCCTCGGCGGGTCGTTTGCAGTTCGCTCCCCGCCATATGCTGCCCGTGCGTGGGGCGATGGCGGGACCCCCTGCCCTTGGGGGGCTCCCGTGTGCCCCCGGCAGCCCCGGCGGGTGAGGGGCTGCTCGCTGCTCTCCCGCGGGAAGGAGCCCGCAGTGTGAGGGAGATGGGGGCAGGGGATGCTCCGTCCGCCGGGATTCCCCTCTCCTGCTGTCCCGAATGCCGGCCTTCCCTCTGCACCAAGGGCAGAGCTCCCGGCGGGAGCTGCGGAGGGACACGGGCTGCTGGCAGCCTCGGCCAGAGCTCTCCTCTCTCTGGATAAATCCCCACCGGTTTATCCCACCCTCGGTTGCTTTAATTTTTGGAGATCTTAAAGCTCCCGGCCACGACAGGGACACGTTGTAAGGGCTCCTGTAGGTGACTCTGTTCCTGCGTTCCATTGGCTCTTCCCGAATGATTCACGCTGGTTCCTGATCTCTTTTGTCTATTTTGCTCAGTTTCTTTTTTTTTTTTTTTTTTTTTTTTTTTTTTTTTTTTTTTTTCCGGGTTCAAGGTTTTACTGTTCCTTCCCTGTGTGAAATGCATGATCTGTGCTGGGTGCAATGAGGGTTGAGCTGTTCCTCAGGATCATTAAAATCACGGAACAGCCGAGCCTGGCAGGACCTGGGGAAGTCTCTGGTCCAACGCCCTGCTCAAGGCAGGGTCAGCTGGGAGATCAGACCAGGTTACTCAGCATTCCTGAGCATCCCTCCCGCTGCCCTTCATGCCTGCATCCACAACTGCCCTTAAATTGCTGAATGCAGCTGCTTCCTTCCTCTCTGCTCTCCTCTGCAGCTGAGGAGTCTCTTTGTGATGCTTTGTCTCTCCTGGTCCCCTCTGAGTGTGTTTTTGGTGGAGAAAGGGCTGTTTGGGGAGAGCAGGAGCCTCGACAAAAGGCAGTGGTGGGTCTTGAGTGTGTCTGTGATTCAGGGTTGAAGGCTTTTGTGGTTGGGCAGAGAGGAGGGCAGTGAAGCACCTTGCTGTGCTCCTGGACAGCAGATTGGTGTGGGCAGCCAGGCTGAGGCACAGGGGAGCACTGTTCAGGCTTGGAAGATAAATGTGGTTTTTATATCCCAGGTGGGGCTGTGACCCTCTGGCTGGCTCCTTATGGTGTGTCCTTTGTTTGACTCTTCCCTCTAAGTGTATGAAGCTCTGTTTCATCCGTTTTTAGTACCCGATACTTGCAAGAATGTCAGGATTTTGGGAAGGGGATGACAGAAAGGGTCTGTATTCAAGAGTCTCGGGTTTTAAGAAGAATTTTCTGGGAAAGAACGAGGCACAGCCCAGAGTTCACTGAGCTTCGTTGTTCAGATGAAGTCTCTCAGATTTATCAGGGCTGTTCAAATCCAGGCTGTGCTCACAGAACAGGTTTGGACCAAGGAATGAAACCCAAGGATTTGTTTGTGCCTCCCCGCTCAGCTGGAAATGTGACCTATGGAAGGTGCTTTTACCCAGCAGTTGTATGAAATCTCCTTTCTCCCCTCTTCCTCTCCAGTTTCCTGTCCTGCCCAGCTCTCTGAGTAGTTAATGCAGAAGATAAAGAGGGTTCGTCTGGAAAACGAGACTGCAGGAAGTTGGAGAAGGTACGTCCAGGTCCCTGCGGGGGCTCTGTGTGCTGTGGGACAGAGCAGCAATCTCCTCTGCACTGAGAGGCTTCTGAGAAACCCCATGTGCACAGTCCTGCCAGGGAGCTCTGTGGCAGGATCTGTGAGTCAGGAAGTGACTCAGGACAATAACTTGTTTCACTCACTTCCAATATCGAGCTCTGCAGTTTTTTCCGGGTTCTGATTCCCCACCTGTGCTTGTTGTCCCCTCCAGGCTGACACCTTCCCCCAGAGGAGGCCTTGGTGGCTCACCCACCTCACCTGACAGGGCACGAGTGGCATTAAAAGACCCCCGAGGGGCAGCTCCATGTTCTTGGGAGTGGAGAGAGCACACAACTGTTCCTGCAACAGCTCTGAGTCACCTCAGTCCCTGCCTGAGCGTGGGGTGGAAGGACAGGGCTTCTCCAGCAAGGTGGAAATCTTAGATGTGCTATTGCTGCCTGGCTTAAGGTGGTTAATAACCGGTGTCTTGATCCAGCTCACGTTTGAGTAATGTAATCCCCAAATCTGCTCTGAGATAAGTTACTCCTTGCACTTGTTTACTTACACAGCGTTGCCAAATACTGACTACGCCTTTTTCCAGAGGTGGCTGCAGTGACAGAGGCAGAAATCTGAGTTTCCTTTTACTCTGTAGCATGCCAGGACCTGAGTTTTAGGGTTTTTTCCCTTCTAGCAGGAGGTATCCCTGCCCATGGCAGGGCTTTGGGGTTAGATGATCTTTAAGGTCGCTTCCTGTTCAAACCATTCTGTGATTGTGTGAGAGTCCACCAGGTTCTGATGTGCCAGTGGTGATTCCCAGCACTCTCCCCTCAGTCTGTGTGGTGGCTGCTTTGCTTATCCCATTTCCCCACTCCACTCTCGTGTCCAAATCACCAGGATGAGCGCAGTGCCAAGCTTCGAGCTGTGCTGTTCACGTGAGGAAATCAGGGCAGTACAGTTTGGAAGGGGCTCCAGGCTCCAGTTCAGCTGGGGCCAGGTACCACTATCACATTTGTAGGCTGGTTTTAAAGGTTAAACTTTTGCTTGTGAGGAGCCAGCCTGGCTGAGTGAGCTGGATTCATCAGCTGGGTGAGAGTAACCCAAGGGCCAGGCTTTGTGGGCTGAAGCCAGAGTGTTTGGCTGCCTGAGCTGACCTGCAGTGGGATGGGGTTGGGGGAATTGCACTCAGTTTATGGATTTTCCTGATCTCCCTGTCTTGTGTTTCTGACAGGCAGCACTGCTGCCTTCAGCTGGGATTTTAGCTGCTGCAGTGGAGAGCCTGGGTACAGGCAGAGGCCACAGACACGCAGTCTTAGAACATCCCATCATGTTCTCTTTTGTGGTTTCACTTGAGCTTCCTGCCTGCCTTTGATTGGAAAATGCTCCTCTTTATCCATTTTCAAGCTGTGGATTTACTGCTGGGCAGTAGGTACCAGGAGTACCTACGGAATTATTTTGGGAGCTTGTTCTTGTGTTACTTTTGGCACATTTTGTACAATTTAGGGACTTAGGAGTCTGAGGAGATGTTACATTTTCAGCCCTTGCACAGGGCTGATTCTGTCTCCCTGGAGCAAAATTCTCCAGGCTGATTTTGTCCAGTAAACTGAAGCTCTTCTGAAATTCTCTGTGACATTCTTTCAGGTACCTCCAAAACCCCTCAAATGCCCTCTTGGAGGGACATCCTACTCCTCAAGTGGGGTGTGAGGAACAGGTTTCCCTAGTCCTCAGCTCATTGCTGCTTTGCAGTGGATGACATCACTGACCTTGGGCAAGTCTGTGGGTCCACCTCACCTCAAATTAACATTTGTGTTAATGTGGAGGCGGTCCTTGTCCTCTCCTTCCACACCTGCTCACTTGGAAATCTCTGAGGAATGTGTGCCACGTTTCTCAGGATACAACCAGGGGCTGGCCCTGCTGCCTTCTCCCTCTCAGCAAAGCTATTGCTGTTTTTCTTCCTGTTTTCCCATCTCTCTTACTTTAGTCCTGGCCTAGTATCTCCTCAGGTAAGTGAATTGCTGTCCCTGGGTTTGAACCTCTCTCCCCAAGCGATGGGCAGGTTTTCCTTTGGGATAGGAAGGGGATTCCACTCCTGTGGTCTCAAAGGGCAGGAGTTTATGTGCCTTTATGATAGGTCATAGCCTTGATGACATATCCACCCGAATTCCTGGAGTGGTTTTCCTTTGAGTCAAGCTGCTTGTTGTCTGCACCACAATCTGCTGCTTGTGCTTCCTTTAACAGTTTACTCCTAGAGCCAGCCCTGGGAGAGGGAGTTTTCTGAGGTCAATATCTGCACTTACAGGATTCCTTATGGGATGGGAGATGGGCTTTTCCTTTCAGTGTGTTTAAAATGTAATCCTTGAGTGCAGAGAACCCCAGGATCTGTAGCTGAAGGAGCTCCTGCTTGATTTTAAGGCTTAATTCTGTCCCTCTACTCCTCCCTCAGTTTTTTGCCCAGTTCTGAAGGGGAAGCGAGGATGACTGCAGTGGACACGCTCTCGGACAGCTCCGAAGTGGTGGAGATGGAGGATGTGCCTTCCCAATTCCAGGTGCAAAAGCATTCTTGGGACGGGCTGCGTGACATTATTCACAGCAGCAGGAAGTACTCGGGCATGATAGTGAACAAAGCTCCCCATGATTTCCAGTTTGTCCGGAAAACGGAGGAGTCCAGCCCGCACTCCCACCGCCTCTACTACCTGGGTAAGCCTCCTGCCAGCCTCTGGGGGAACGTGGGGCTCCAACAATCTCAGCAGGCAGGGGAAGGGATGGGATGGGATGGGATGGAGGGATCTCCCTTTGTGAGATAGGGGAACTGAGATTGGGTAACGTGGCTGGAGGCTTGCAGGGTCTTCCTCAAAGCCTGGGACTGAGCAAGGACTACCCAGTCCCAGACAAGCCTCAGACCCAGGGATCAGCTGTGACAAGGGGAAGTGGTGGCCAGCCAGCTCTTCTGTGTCCTTCCTCATGCTCAGGACTGTCTCGTGCCTCTGGAGCTTGGGAAAAATGGGATTTACTTGCTTCCTTAACCAGACTGACTTTCCAAGAAATTTGCTGTCAGTAATGACTCATTATATGTTGCAACATACTAATGGCAGGGTGGTGGTGTCTCCTGCTATGTTAAGTGTCATGAAAGTAGGATGCTTTCAAGAGCAGGGAAGAGAATTGAGGTGGGAATGAGCTGTTCCTGGCATTTGCAGGGAGATATCCCTTTCCTTCAGTGGGACTGAAAGCAGAATTCCGTGTTGTACAGGTCCCTTGTCACAGATGGAGCCACAATGTAATTAGTGACAGAGTTGTTGGATTTTAGTGACTGGATAATTTTGTGGCTGGTAACATGGGAAGCTTTATAGACTATAAAGAGTTTGCTGTGCTTTGGGGCATGAGCTGATCATTACTGGGCCAGAACAAAAATTGTCGGGTGTGCAGCTCTGTGCAGTGACTGCTGCCCTGAAGTGACCCTGCTGTTCTTCCTTCTTTTTCCAGGTTTTGAGTGTAGGTCACTGCAGCGTGCTGGATTTGAGGGACTGATTTGTTTTGTCACTTAGCAGCTCCTGTGTGCCAGGGACTTGATTTGTGTAGTTCTCATAAATTCTTGGGACACAAGTGCTGCTGTGAAGGGCAGGATCCAGAGCTGGCATATTTTTCTTGTCAAGTCTGAGCAGTGAGGCTTGATTTAAAGTTGAATGTATTTCCAGTTCACTTTGATACTGGTTTTGATGTAGATGATTAAAGAGCTAAGTGGCTAATTTTAAATTTTTTTAATGTTCTGTTGTATGAAATGGCAACCAAACCAGCTACTGGGTGGTTGGTGTTCTTCCAGGGTGTGACTGTTCCAGGAGCCAGAACCAGGAATGAGGATACACGAGTGCCTTTTCAGTGTTTCCTTCCTCAAGGAATTGTACAGGGCTTAGGGCAGATTAATCCCTCAGTTAAGATCAGCATCAGCCAGGTAATCCCAGGGTACCTCTTCTCAGATGTCCCTAATAAAGGGTAAATGCCGATTTAAATGCTGATTCTTTTGCCATAATAATGGACACTCCAGGGATGGGGCAGCCACAGCTCCTCTGGGCGGCCTGTAAGTTCACAAGTCTTTAACTCAGTGTGCTGTTACTGCCCCAGCATTAAAGAGCATTTTAAAGTGTTTAAATGAAACTGAGGAGTGGATGGAGACTCCTGATGAACTTTGCTGTAGGGTTGAATATTTCACTTGGAAGCAAAGTAAACTGTCTTTTGGGGAGGAAGGCAATATTTTCCTTGTAAATGCCGCTTGATTGTTGTCAGGCTGAGGTCACTGGAGAAAGTTCTAACAAAAGGGGAAGGGAAGTCCAGGTCACACAGTTGCATGGGTGTCAGATATGTGTGTCCAGAGTCACTTGTTCCTCTCTGCAGTTTTTCCTGGCCATCTTCAGTCATTCCTGGGCCATCCCCACAGAGTTTTCTGTTGCATCGTGGCAGATGCTGCTTATGTTAAACACCACATGCTCAGCACTTTGGTGTTCCTGCATCTCTGAGGATTAGATCCTCACATATTGCTCTGCTTCCCGAGCACTTATTAATATTTCAGTTTTAATTTGAAGTAACTGCTGCTGGGTCAGCCAGCTCAGAAATCTCTCTGTTCTGCCCAGAACATGTGCAGAGTAGGCAGTATCAGGGCACGTATCCCTGTGTGAATTTCTGATCCAGGGAGTCTCTACAGCATAAGTAGAGGGCAAGTTCATGGTCTTTGTTTTTGTGGAAACTGTCAAAATCACGTGTCAGGATATTTGATGGTTGTTTTGGAAGTTGGATGAAGGCCAGGAGCTCATTTGATAACCACAGTCAAAGGCTTATGTAAAATGACAAGGTCTTCTGACTCTGTAGGATACTGTTTCACATTTGAATGGGTTCTCTGGAGCTTCCAAGCTTTTCCTTCCCCCCTTGCAAGCTGCTGCCTCGGCCTGAACCGGGTCCCTGCAGCAAATTTCTGTATGAGAAATGTGGAGAGTAATGTTGAGTCACTCGTTCAGGGAGTGGTGCTCCTAGAGTGGATCTGGGGCATGGAGGACAGGCACAGAGGGGAAAATTGGACCTAATACATTCTGGAGAGGTGTGGTATTAAATCTTGCTGTGAAAATTCCCAACAAATGAATGTCTGAGTGGTTTAGATGTTATTCTGGGATTGATCTGGGAGCTGCTTGGGAAGGAATGTGGGTAAAGGTCTCTGGGCAGCCCTAGCCTCTCTGTTTCCAGACTTCTGTTTGAATTTGCTCGTGGGCCTCTGTCCTGGCTAACCCATCTTAAGTAGGATGATGCTTTTGTCCTCCTGATAGGAATGCCATATGGTAGCAGAGAGAATTCCCTCCTTTACTCAGAGATTCCCAAAAAGGTACGGAAGGAGGCCTTGCTGCTCTTGTCCTGGAAACAGATGCTGGATCACTTTCAGGTAAGCCAGGGTGGGAAGAGCCTGGGGAAACTGGGTGATGCAGTGGGGCTGCTGTGCTGGGGATATCTGTGTGGTGTCTGTCATCCTTCCTGCTTTTGAAAAGTCGGGAAAGTTGAGTTTAAATTGCTGCTTCTGCCTTACACTGTTGTGAGGGCACCAGAAAGGGAGGGAATTTTCCCCTCCCTGGTTTCAGTGTCTCCATGTCCTTTGTCACTGACAGCGTTGGAGGGTGTTGCTCTTTCCTCCCCTACTTAAGAAGTTCCTGGTGGAACAGAATTTATGTGACTTGACCCCGTTGGGGCTGCGAGTTCTCTCCAGGGTAATTCAAGATCCCGGAAGAACTTTTGTTTGCAGTGTCTGACATGGAAACTGTTTGTGAAGGCTGCAGATAACGTCATTAAGTTAATTGGTTACATCTGATTTGCATAAGCAGAGCAAGCGCAGCTGTTCTCAGTTCATGCTGAGGTGCCAACTGCACAACTGAGAGATTCACAGCTCAGCCCTCCTGCAGGGGGAAATTCGGGGGGTGTGGTGGGTTTAGGCCTCCTGGGCCCCACAGCTGTAGCCAGGAGTACAGGAACTGGGGACCTGTACCCTGACACTGCTGCCTGTGTGAGCTGGGGTGTTGTGAGAGGCTCAGAGCACTCCTGTGAACGTTCCTCTCCTTGCAAATCCCTTCAGATATTCCTTTCCTTCAACCCTAGGCAACCCCTCACCACGGGATGTATTCCAGAGAGGAGGAGCTCTTGAGGGAGCGCAAGAGACTGGGTGTCTTTGGGATAACATCTTATGATTTCCACAGTGAGAGCGGCCTGTTCCTCTTCCAGGCCAGCAACAGCCTCTTCCATTGTCGAGATGGGGGCAAGAATGGGTTCATGGTGAGTCTGCCAGGGATTTCAGGGGTGTCACCTCAAAGGGGCTTGGTGGTTGGGATTGGAGATGGCTGCCCGCGGAATCCCAGGCTGGACTGGGCTGGAAAGGACCTTAAAGCCCATCCCAGTGTCACTCCCAGCCTGGCTCCAGAGGGGCTGCAGCCCTTGGGGCACCTCTGTGGCTCCTCTGGACCTGCTCTAGCAGGTCCACACCTTCCGCATCTTCATCCACTTGGTTATGGTGGTTGTTGCTGCGTCCTGTCAGGGCCACGTTTGCCATCATCCCCTGGGCTGTGCTGAATCTCTGATTTGGGGCTTTTCTCTGATGTGGCACCCAGCTCTGTGTGGGTCTCTCGCTGTAGGTGTCTCCAATGAAGCCTCTGGAGATCAAGACTCAGTGCACGG
Organism: Chamaea fasciata; assembly: GCF_029207755.1. Lineage (NCBI taxonomy): Eukaryota > Metazoa > Chordata > Aves > Passeriformes > Sylviidae > Chamaea > Chamaea fasciata. The sequence goes on along the minus strand of NW_027094113.1, from coordinate 4,992,699 downwards.
GGCCACGGATGGATCCCAAAATCTGCCCTGCTGACCCAGCCTTCTTCTCCTTCATTAACAACAACGACCTGTGGGTGGCAAACATCGAGACAGGAGAGGAGAGGAGACTGACATACTGCCACAAAGGTAACAGGGCTTCCTCCTGCCCCAAAGGGGAATTCCTGCTGAGGAACCTGCCCTGCAATACCCGCATTCCTGGCTTATTTCTTACAAGTGCCATTTGTCTTTTTGGGTCAGCATTTTCCAAGGAGATGTAAATGCAAAATGCAAATGCTGTCCTGTTGTTGTTCCTCTCCAGGCTTGTCCAATGTCCTGGATGACCCCAAGTCTGCTGGTGTAGCCACTTTTGTCATTCAGGAGGAGTTTGATCGGTTCACGGGCTATTGGTGGTGTCCCACAGCTTCCACAGAAGGTCAGTCAGTGTTCTGCTCATCAAATCCTGGCGCCGTGACTGCTGCCTCCTGCTAGCAGTGAGGTTCTGAGCATGATTTTCCTTTGGCCTGGGTTGGTGTTGTTCCTGGGGAGATCACCTGAAGGAACAAAGCACTGAGGGGATTGTAATTGTGGAGTGTTTGCAGGTGGTCACTAAGAGCTGGGGCTGTACAGGTGTTCCCTCTGCACCAGTGCTCCAGGCAAGCCAGAAACAGCAGGAAATCCTCTTTGCAAACGTTCCTGCTCTCTGTCCCAGGTTCAGAGGATTTGAAAACACTGCGGATCTTGTATGAGGAAGTGGATGAGTCAGAGGTGGAGATAATTCATGTTCCTTCACCTGCCTTGGAGGAGAGAAAAACAGATTCCTATCGGTACCCCAGGACAGGTGAGTGAAACACGTGGCTGAGCTCTGGACTCCTGCTGGAATCAGCAGTGGAATTAGGGCTATAAACTTTGCATCATTAATCTGGGCACTTACTGGGATGTAGGAACTTGTTGTAAATGTTGAGACCTAATTGACTCTCCAGTCCCAAAATCTGCTGCAAGAAAGGCTGAACTTTAAATCCCAGCCCTAAATGAAAGGCTTGCTGAGGAAGTGGAATTTATCTGATGGCTCCTTGTGGAATACCTTCTGAATCCCATCTTTCCTCTCCCTCCTGGGAGCGTGCACAGCCAGCTAGGGAAGGCAAAGCAAACTGTTCCCATTCCCAGAATGACTCTGGTGTTTGCTCACATGCATATTTGATATTTGTAAATTCACACAGAGCTATTTCAGTAGGACCAGGGGCAGTTCTCCTTTAGAAGCTGTATTTTGTGTAACCACAGAATGTTCGACTTGATCATCTTGGTGTTTTTTCACTTCTCCTCTGCAGGCAGCAAAAACCCCAAGATTACATTGAAACTGGCAGAATTTAAAACAGACAGCAAGGGTAAGGTAGGTGATAACTCAGAAGGGGACATTGCGCAGAAAGGTTTTTGAAGCTCCCTGGAATTAAAACAAGGTCACAAAGAAATCCTAAATAGTGTTAGTCTAGGTTTTTTATTCTCTTGTTATACCTGGTTCTCTAATGTTTTTATCCAAGAAACAGAAAGACTTGAAAATGCTGAGAAGAGTCATTCTGGGGAAGATTTTAGCTGGGAGTGTGGAGGGAAGGGGGAAGTGGGGCTTGCCTGGTGCACCATGGCAGAGACAGGAGGGCTGGAGCCAGGTCTGACCCGGGGCTTCAGTCCCTGCCTGTGTCCTTTCCTGTGGCTGAATGCCAAAATCATTTTGCTTTGAAGCCTGTTTTTCCCTTCTCTTCCTGCTCTTTGTAGCCAGGCTTGCTTCTCCTGGCCTGACCCTTGCTGATGCCAGTAGCTAAACTTCCTTGTTCTGCCATCTCCCTGAGCTTCCCTGGGAGGAGGTGATGAGCTCTGGAGCTCTCATTTGATGTTGGGCCTTGGTTTTGCTGCAGATTGTGTGTGCTCAGGACAAAGAGCTGGTGCAACCCTTTGCTGCCTTGTTCCCCACTGTGGAGTACATTGCCCGTGCTGGATGGACCCGGGATGGCAAATAGTAAGTCCATTTTCCTCCCAAAATAACTGTCCCAAGGGCTCCTCTGGTTACAGACCCTTGACATGCTTCTACTCTGTTCATGACCTGGTTTTAAAGCCCTGAGTGCCAGAAATGGCACATGAATATTTGGCTTCTTCAGTGCTGTAACATCCTAAAAGTAGGAATGAAGCAGAGCAGAGTGACGGGGCTTTGTCACAACCAGAGTTGAATGACATTGATGTATTAAGTGGGCAGTGCTGGGGAATTCTTTGGAGCTGAAGGTGTTTAACACAGATACAGTGTGTTTCCTGCTGAAAATGGGGGTGTTCTGTGGGCAGTTTTACCTTTGTTTGTTGGCACAGTTTGTCATCAAAGCCTGGGTCACAGGACAGGGGCAGGTCAGTGGTGCCACGTCCTTCATGCAGCGTGTCCAAAGGGAAGGATTGCTTTGGGACTGCCTATTGCTCCAGATGGGATACACACTCTTGCCTGAAGAGTTACAGAATTCACCCCAACCTGATTGAAATTTCAAAGTTCTTAATCTTTTCCCCCTCCCAAGCTGGCTTGGCTGCTAACTGGTGTGTGTGCAGATGATGTTAAGGTGACTTGGCTGTCTTTGAAGGTGGCATTCTGTAACTCGTCATTAATTTTCTGCTCTGGAAAGGAAATTTAGAGAGCTTTCCAGCAGGTAATCCCAGAGGTGATTGTGATGTTCTGCACCAGAGCTTATCTAAATGTGCTGAATATCTCAGTTCCTGAAATCCTGCGGCGCTGGGGGAGAACTGGCTCTTTTCAAATCTGTCTTTCGTGATGAAACCCCCCTGGATGCACTCGCAGGCCTTGGGGTGGCTGTGCTCTGCCATCTGTCGTGCTGAGAGCCTGCAGTGCAGCACCGCTTCCAGGGACTCTCCTTGGAGGGGAGCAGGGCTGGGCCTGAAGCAGCTCCTTCCCCCGGCGCTCCGTTGGGTCTGTGCCTCTGCCTGCCAGAGCGCGAGGAGGCGGCTGCAGACGGAGCTCTTGGAGGGTGATCTCTTGAGCTGGAGCACAAGCAGTGCCTCCTGATGGAGGGGTGTCCAAGGAGGAGCTCCATTCCGGAGACAGGGCTCTGTTAGCAGTGCTTCCTTGGAACAGGCGCTGCCAAATCTGTCAGACATCTCGTCTGAGCGATACCCCTGTGAAATACCAGAGCTGTCTGGCAGTACGTGTGTGCTGGCACAGCTTCCAGGGGATTAGAAAGCAGCAGTGATGAGAAAAGCTTTGCATTCAGATGCCCAAATCCTTTCTGGCAGCGGGGGGAAGAAAGGGATGCGTGTTCCCAGTGTTGGAAGGGGACCTCTATTCTGTGGTGCTGACATTCACCTCCGACTTCTTTCCCCAGTGCCTGGGCTATGTTCCTAGACAGACCTCAGCAGCGGCTCCAGCTCGTCCTTCTGCCTCCAGCACTCTTTATTCCAGTCCCAGAGAACGAGGAGCAGCGTGCTGAACTTGCCAAAACTGTGCCAGAAAATGTCCAGCCATTTGTGATCTATGAAGAAACCACTGATGTGTGGATAAATGTAAGAGGCTCGGGGCTGGGAGGAGAGCACAGGCTGCCCCTTCGTCCCCTCAGTTAACCATTCTCCCATTGATTGGGTGTCCAGTTAAGTCCTTGCTCCAGCAGCTTTGCTACTCAGTAGTCCCAAACTCGGTGTCGAACCAGGGGTTTGACAAAACAAGTCACTCACAGGTTTCTCATCTTGCGTGGCAGGTTCACGACATCTTCTATCCTTTCATCCAGCCGGAGGGGGAGGAGGAAGAGCTCTGCTTTATCCGAGCCAACGAGTGCAAAACGGGCTTCTGTCACCTGTACAGGGTGACAGCAATCCTGAAGCCAGGCAGCCACGACTGGGGGCAGCCCTGTGTGCACAGTGAGGGTAAGGGCTGCAGCCCTGGGAGCTCCCCTCCCGTTGGCCTGTCTGATCCTTTGGGGAGGGCAGTGATTTATTCTCGTGGTCTCCCTTGCAGATGATTTCAAATGTCCCATCAAGGAGGAGATTGCCCTGACTGCTGGGGAGTGGGAGGTGCTGGCCAGGCACGGATCCAAGGTAGGGGTTATTTTTACTCTCTTGCAGTGTCTCAGCTCTGCATTGTCTGCCCCCAGTCCTGGCCTGAGTCCTCCCTTATGCCTGGGACCTGCTAGAACTGCTTAAGCTTCATTTTGTTGCTGTTTTTATTGCTGCCTCTGCTTTCCCCAGAAGTGCTGTAGGCCAGTGCACATGGAGCTGATTGCCTTCTTAATCAGACTTCAGATTGCTCCTTAGGTAAATCCCAGGAGTGGGTCAGGCCATAAAAAAGGACACAAGTCTGAGGTTTAAGAGCAACAAAGAACCATTTTGTGGAGAAGCTGGGGATTGCTGCCTTTGCTGAGGCATTTTAACTCCAATGAGTTTGTGCAATGTGGAAATGTGTCCTGGCACTCGGAGTGAACTCTTGGTCTCCAGCTGATCCCTCAGCAGAGCCTTTAGGAAGAAGGCAGCTGGGGAATATAAAGCAATTTAGAATATGGAGAAGCTGTATCTGTTGTCGCTTGCAGAACAGCCAGAAATGAATTTTTATTAATCTTGTAGAAACCTAGTTTCATTTTTGCTTCAGGAATTAACTTCTACTCTGATCTTTAACACTCCCAGGTGATTTCTGTCAAAATAAAGACCTTGTCTGTTCATTTCCAATTAATCTGGATTTTCACTTCTCGCTTTTTAAAAGACCAACAGCTCCAAGCTTTTGGTTTCTGCTGCTTTTCCTCAATCTGCAATTAACCTGCTGTCCCTCCCCATGTGGATTCTCACTGTACATGCTGTTGATTTTGGCCACAGCTCTTCCCTGCATGTGTTATGGCTAAAATTGTGTTAGCAGCAATTATTTTGATGCATTTGTTGCTCCACAGGGCTCTGCCTGGTTTTCCTGGCCAATTGAGTTGGATATGTTTTTCCCTTTGCTGTTCACAGGGGTCTTCAAACTGTGGGTTAGCCAGAAATAGCATTTGGAAACTGTAAGGTGGAAAAACAGTTCAGTTACTGTTGCTGGATCAATGCAGGATTTAAAAGCTGTCGCCTCTGTTCCTGCCTGACTGGGTGGTTTTTAGAAACAGCTTTATCTGGACAGTAAAAAACCTGTTTTAATGTGTCTCAAAGTTTTGGTGCTGAGAGCTGTTAGACTGGTCTTCCCACAAATGGGAATTCATTACCACGGTGGCTGGAAAAAAGGTACCTGGACCTTTATCATCCAGCCCTGCTGGCTGTGGCCAGGGGAGGGTCTGGCTCTTCTCCCAGGTAACAAGGGACAGGAGTAGAGGAAACAGCCTCACGTTGCTCCAGGGGGATTTAGGTTGGAGATGGGGAAATGGCTTCACTGGGGAGGTGATCAGGCACTGGGACAGGCTGTCCAGGGCAGTGGGGTGTCACCATCCCTGGGAGCGTTCAGGAGGGTGTGGACGTGGGGTAGTGGTGAACACGGTGCTGCTGGGTTAATGGTTGATCTTGGAGGGGTCTTCCCGTTTTCTGAATGATTCCATGGTTCTGTAAGATGCCATATAAGCACAGAATGTTCCTTGTTAAGAGGATGGCTTCCTCTTAATGTGGAGGGAACCAAGCCCAGCTTTTTATGCCCATTAATAAGCGAATGCTTTGAGTCTTTAACAAAAAGGCTGAGGGGCTGCTCTCTGTCCCTGCGTTGTGTTGTCTGCAGTTCCCCGAGTGCTGTGTGTGTCCTCCAGCCCCTCAGCCCCCTGCCCTGAGCAGCCCTGTCGTGGTCTCTGTGTGTTCTGGGCTGGCAGAGGAGCAGAGCTGGTCCCTGCCTGTCCCTGAGCCCTCTCTCCTGGCACAGATCTGGGTCAATGAGGCCACCAAGCTGGTGTATTTCCAAGGCACGAAGGACACCCCGCTGGAGCACCACCTCTACGTGGTCAGCTACGAGTGTCCCGGGGAGATCGTGCGCCTCACCAGCCCAGGCTTCTCCCACAGCTGCTCCATGAGCCAGGTTGGTTGTTCCTTGGATCCCCATCTCCTGACTGACAGGGATCCTAACTGGGAATGGCAATGGCTCGTGGCCAGCCACGAGTCGCGAGACGTGAGCAGTGCAGGACCTCATCCCCTGCCTCCCCTGTGTTCCCTGGCAGAACTTTGACATGTTCATCAGCCACTACAGCAGCGTGAGCACTCCTCCCTGCGTGCACATCTACAAGCTCAGCGGCTCCGACGACGACCCGCTCCACAAGCAGCCCAAGTTCTGGGCCAGCATGATGGAGGCAGCCAGTGAGTCCTGGAGAACGTCCCCGTGGGGCCCTGCAGTGAGAACTCTGCCAGCAGTAGCCAGGAGTGGTGGGGAGGGAAGTGGTCTCTTCACTCTGAGGGAAGATGAATCGTGGTATCTTGTGGGGGAGATACTTCTCATGGTCACCTCACTCAGGAAATGCTCTCTGGGCTTTTGACGTGTTTCACACGTTGAGCAAAAGGGACGCTCAGGGCTGTACAGAGTTGACACACCCACAAGGATGTGGTTATACTGTGGAATCACTGGATGGTTTAGGTGAGAATGAACATGAAAGTTCATCCTGTCCTCATGCCCTGCCATGGACAGGGACGTCTTCCTCTAGTCCAGGTTGCTCCAAGCCCTGTCCAGCCTGGCCTTGAACACTTCAAGTTGGTTTTTTTTATTTGTGATTTATCTGAAGAGGGAAGGGACAAGTACCTGGGGTGCAGTGGCTGCTCCATTGTGCACCGCAGGTTTTAAAGGTTTAGGTACAGCTCACAGCAGCACCTGAACCCCAACTGCAAACACTTTGTCCCATCCCTGTTCTCACCCTCTCCCAGCCTGCTGTTGTGGCACAGTGCCTTGCTGGAGAACTCCCAGCTGGTGAGGTTTTCCTGTGGAATCCCTTCCCTGTGCAGGCAGGGGGGAGGCTGTGTCTCCCAGGGAGAGGCTTTGCCAAGCCTCGGTGTGGTTTGGTGTTGAAGGAGCCCTGCCCAGGGTCCGATTTGAACAGAGCTGGCTCAGGGGGTGGCAGCAGAGGCTGCTCAGTCCCTCAGCACTGTGTGTGACCCTCCTGCTGCAGGCTGTCCCCCAGACTACGTCCCCCCGGAGATCTTCCACTTCCGCACCCAGTCGGACGTGGAGCTCTACGGAATGGTCTACAAGCCCCACGATGTGCAGCCTGGCAAGAAGCATCCCACGGTGCTCTTTGTGTATGGAGGCCCGCAGGTAATAACCCAGGGGGGCTGCCGGGCTCCGGGCTGGGGCTGCTGCCCAGGGCACCGCTCTGTCAGTCGTGCATCGGGACTCGCACTTTGGGTAGCAGTGAACGCTGGCATGGAATCGTGGAATGGTTTGGGCTTGGAGTGACCTCAGACCCGTCCACTGCCACCCCTGCTGTGGGCAGGGACACATTCCACTGTCCTGGGTGGTTCAGAGATCCAGCCTGGCCTCGAACACATCCGGGTATGGGGCAGTCATAGCTTCTCTGGCACCCTGTGCCAGGGCTTCACCACCGTTACAGCAAACACTTCCTCCTAATATCTAATCTGAACCACTCTTTTTGTCCCTGTGTTTGACCTCTGCTTCAAACCTCAGCTGACTTTCCCAGCATGTGGTTTGATTTCCATGGCTCTGATAGCTCGATGAGTGGCTGCTGTCCAGCTCAGATCCTCCAGTGACACAGGAAGGCAGCTCTGAAACTTCCTCCCTCCTTGTGCAGGTGCAGCTGGTGAACAACTCCTTCAAAGGCATCAAGTACCTGCGGCTGAACACGTTGGCATCCCTGGGCTACGCTGTGGTGGTGATTGATGGAAGGGGATCATGCCAGCGAGGCCTCAAGTTTGAAGGGGCCCTGAAAAACCAAATGGTAACGTCCTCCTCGTGCTGGGGAATCTCTGATCATCTGTCCTTCCTGAGGGTGGTGGCTGCTCATTTCCTGTGTGAGTCTTCCTGCCTCGGGTTTCTGAGTTTATCAAGTCCACTACCATGAGCCTCCTTGTTGCCTTTCAGGGCCAGGTGGAGATAGAGGACCAGGTGGAAGGTTTACATTATGTAGCAGAAAAATACGGGTTCATCGACTTGAGCCGGGTCGCCATCCACGGCTGGTCCTATGGGGGCTTTCTGTCCCTCATGGGGCTCATCTGCAAACCCAGCGTCTTCAAGGTGAGCCTGCACGTGGGGCTGGCACCTTTGGGACACTTGGCTCTCCCAGCTTCTGTCCCTCTTGGCAGCTGGAATTGGCGTTTTGGCTTGTTTGTGGTGGACAGGTGGAAATGTCCCCCTGTCCTGCCTGCCTGGAGCTCCCGACTCCAGTCCTGTGTCCTGCTGCAGCTCATCCCTCACTGGGGCTGCAGGAGGATGGCTCTGGGATGACCTTGGTCTGCCATACAGGGAGATACTAATGTGCTATTCCCCACCCCAAGTCCCCAGCACAGTTTCTGGATCATTCACAAGTCCTCCTTGCACCGGGGAGGCCTTTAGTGCTGGTGTGCAGGAATTTGCCCCACTGCAAGCACAAGAGGGACAGCAGCAGGAGGAATCTGGGCTGTGTGTGGGATTGGTGGAGGAGAATCCTGATCCGAGTGGCAGAGCAGCCCAGAGCCTCTCCAGGGAAGCAGGGAACCCCTGGGCTGTGGAGCAGGTGATAATGGAGGCTGTGTGGTGCCACCTCTCTGTTTGACAGATTGCTATAGCAGGTGCCCCTGTCACCGTGTGGATGGCCTACGACACCGGCTACACCGAGCGCTACATGGACGTCCCCGAGAACAACCAGCAGGGCTACGAGGCTGGCTCGGTGGCACTGCACGTGGAAAAGCTTCCCAACGAGTGAGTGTCTGCCCCAGACCTGCCCCTGGGCCTGCTCTGTGCCCCCTCTGCTCAGTCCCAAAGGAGTGCAGCGGTTCTGATCCGCTTTAACTCGGCAGCGGCTGGGCCGTGGCACCCCGGCCCCGCTGCCAGGGAGGGCCTGAGGGCCCTGGCCGCGGCCTGGCACTGCTCTTGCTTGGGTTTGGCTTGTCCAGCTGGCAGCTCCTTGCTCAAACCCTCTGCAGAGCTTTTATCTGGTGCCTCATTGTGTTTTCCATCTGGTTTCTCCTCCTGTTTCTCTCCTTGTCTCTCGCCCCACGTCCAGGCCAAATCGTTTGCTGATCCTCCATGGCTTTTTGGATGAAAATGTGCACTTTTTTCACACCAACTTCCTGGTATCGCAGCTAATCCGGGCTGGAAAACCTTACCAGCTGCAGGTAGGAGGGACGGGAGTGGGGAGGGAAGGCCCCATAAATGTGGAGAAAGTTCCCTGCCGTGTGTTCTGGGGACAGGAGGAGATGGAGGCAGATGTCCCACATCCTGTTGTGGTGCTGGTGACAGTGAGGCCCTCGCTGGGCTGGAGAGGAGGCCGGGAGGTGGCACTGTGGCTGTTCCGTGGCTGGCAGATGTGGCGTGTGCCGGCAGAGCTGCTGCCCCGGAGCCTGGAACTTTCCTCCTCCACGAGCTCTGGTGTCCCACTTGTCAGGGTGTCAGTGAGGGAGGGGGTGCTCCAGACCCTCCCTGGCACCTCTTTATCCCGATGGGGACTGGATGGAGGGAGCAGGGCTGAGGGAGGGAGTTCTGTCCCCGCCCGGTGACCGACGCCCCGTGTCTGCCCCCGCACAGATCTACCCCAACGAGAGACACAGTATTCGGTGCCCTGAGTCAGGAGAGCACTACGAAATCACGCTGCTGCACTTTCTACAAGAATACCTCTGAGAGCACGAGCCTCTGCAAACTGGACACTGACAGTCACCTGCCCCGTGCCCTCCTGCTCCCCGGCAGCGTCCAACCCAGAGCACAAGGGGCTGAGTGCCCACGTCGGGCTGGGGATACCCCCAGGCCAGGGGGAAAAGCTGGAGGGCACCTTCCCTTTGGACAGTGCCACCTTCTCTCACTTTCCACGCTGGAGGTCTGCCCCTGCTCGGCTGCTCGTCCTCCTCCTCTCCTCCAGCCTGGCTGTTCAATGCTTTTTTTGCTGCTACTCCCTCTCTCCTGGGAATCAATGGACAGTGGTCTGTGTCCCGAGGCTGAGGTTTGTGTCCATCTCTCTCTCCCCAATCCTTTTCCCCTTCCACTGCACCTGTGCAGTTCCCAAACTCTCACCTGCAAGAACTCAGTGCCTGTGTTGGAAACGGAAGAGCCGAATCAGAAGCTGCCTTAAGCCAGGAGTGCGAGGGAAGAGAGAACTACCTACTGCTCCCCTGGGGATCTGCTCTGTGTCCTGGCCCTGCTGCCACACTGGAGCCCTGGGAGGTGAAGAGAGGTCTACAGAAGCATGCAACACTAGTCTTTTTTTATATATATCTATTTTCCAGTTTAAATTTGCAGAGCAGATGGAGGAAGTGGCCGGGGCCGGTGACGGCATCCTCTGATCCTTCCTCTCATGGCCGCTCTCACTGAGTTGTGCCAACAGGTAGCACTGGCAGCTGGCTACAGCCAGGGCCTCTCTCCAGAGCTCACAGCAGCATTTGGGTTTTTGCAACACAAGATGGATGATATTTATGCAAATCCTCCCTCCCTCCGTTCTCTGTGCCGCCTCCCGACCCCCCTGTCCTCCCCCGAGCTTTCCAATGTGCACTGAAATTGGCTGTGCTTCAGTTCTCTGCGGGTCAGTGACTGGTCCCCTTGCCCGTCAGCAATGCTCTCTCCTGGTTTTTATTGACCTGGGCAACAGGAACTGCAGTTCTGGGGAGGGGGATTGAGCAATCACACCTCAGGGGAGCACATCCCCCCCTCAAGCCAAGGGTTCTGCCAGGGGCAAAACGAAAACACAAACAAAACCCACCCAAATGAACCACGTTGACTTGCCCTGGAGTATTTTAAGTGCGTATTATGAAAAGAAAATATTTTTATGGATTCTTATTCTTTTATAATTATGAGTGTAAGATGTAGCGACTCATTAAAATATTGGAAAGAGACGTGGTGGCTGCTTTGGGGGGCGGGAGGAAGCAGCAGCTGCTGCCACAGCCAGAGCAGCTCTGCTGAAAGCCAAGTGCTCTGTTCTTTCTGTGCTGAGCAGTGGAGAGAATATTAAATCCCTGATGTTCCTCGGGGGAAGCATGATCCAGGCAGTCGAGGGTTGGGAATCCTGGGCCGTGTTCTTGGCTCCGTGTGACCTTGAGCGAGTCAGCACCAGCCTGGGGCGGGCACCTCCCTCCCTCCCTCCGATGGGACTGGGGGATGCGGCTGCTCCGGGACACGCGGAGCTGCTTTGGCAGAGCTGGGCCTGCCTCTGCTCGCCCTCCCAGCTCAAAGCTTCCCAAACCCGGCCTTGCTTTGCCTTCCCCCGTGGGAGCCCGTGTTAATTAACCCGCTGTTAATGCCCTGAGGGTGCTGCTGGAGGCTCCTTCTAAATGCAAAGCTTCTTCCAGGTGGAGCATTTGGGTTCCTGGGGAGGCCCGGGAGCAGATTTTTCCTCCTCTTCTTGTCCCTGTGCCCAGATAATTGTCCCAATTATTGCAGTTGTGGTTTAGCTGCTGCAAAGCACCTCAGGTGTGAGTTTTGAGGTCAGAGGGGGCCGAAGGAGGGACGGGGGTGGAAGAAGTTGCACCTCTCTGAGATGAGTCCATAAGAGAACCCTGCTCTGTCCCTGTGGCCCTCGCAGCTGGGTGGGTGCTGCTGGATGGTAAGAAGCTTTATTTTTGCAGGGCTTGTTTCTGTGCTTCCCCTAATTTAATTTTTAGGCTTAATTTAAGCTGCTTTTTCCTGTCCCCAAAAAGCCGAGTGTTTCTTAAAATGTCTTGAAACACTCTCGTCTAGAAGGGTTTGCAGATCTGTCGCCTCCTCTTGCTGGCAGGATTGTTTGGCACCCTGAAAAGGGGGTGGTCGTCTTCTTTGGGGGATTGAGAATCCCGAGAGGAATTACCTGGGAAGCCTCCCGGGAGCTGGAGCTGTTCCATAGGGAACAGGCTCTGCTGGGGATTGAAACACAAACGGTGTGGGAGGCGTCCGGCCCGCCGTCCTGCGGGAAAGGTGATGGAGCGGGGAGCGGGCCGGCTCTGCCTGGAGGATTTGCAGCTGGAGCATGAAGCGGAGTTGATTTCCTGAGTGAGTGGTAATGACAGAGGATGCAGCAGGTGCTGGGGAAAGCAGGCAAAAAAGACTTCCTCAAGACTTTGGGACTTGAGGGTGGCTTGGGAGGCATTTCTCTCCCCAGACCCACCCTGTGGGGCTTTATTTTTAGGTGGATGGTGTGGAGGGAGAACAGATGTTCTTGAGCACTTATTTTTGAAACAAAATCACTCCTCAAGCTACAGAATTAGCGCAGAAAAGTCACTCCTTGCCCTGAAACATGCTCGAATGGAAAACTTCCCGGCATGTCCATTCCCAGAGTGGGTGGGGTAAAAGTGCCAGGACAGCTCTGGCTCCGGGAAAGGCACGCCAGGGGAAACTCGGGGCGGTCAGTTCATCATTTGATCATCTGATCTCAGCCCTGGGCACTGCAGCGGCTCAGAACTCGCCGGGTCCCCCGGAGGAGGAGTGGGGTGGCCGAGGAAGGCACAGGGCCGGGCCGGCCGAAAGCAAGGCTGTAAATTGATCTCGGGGAATCCTCTCGGAGGGGTTTTGGTGAAATCGCAGGCGGCCCAGCTCCGTGCTGGGACACAGGGGAGGCTTCAGGCCTCTGCAGAGAAACCTCCTGTCCCTGGTCCCCCCTGCAGCTCCTCCCGGAGCTGCCGCAGATTCCTGTGCCTCCCTTTCTCCTCTAGTTCAGGATTTTCCTGTTCCAGCCCTTTTGTCCCCGCGGTCCTCGCAGCCCCTGGTCCCCATGGACGCTTGTCCCAATGGCACCTTATCCTCGTGGTCCCTTTGTCCCCTGCCCACAGGGCCTCTTGTCCCCGAGGTTCCCTGTGCCCTTGTTCTGTTGTCCCTCGTCCCTGATGTCCCCGTGTCCCCCTGTCCCTCCGCTGTCCCCGCACCGCCGGCCCGCCCGGGCTCCTGCCACACCCAACATGGCTGCCGTGCCGCCGCCGCGCTGGCCCCTGCCGGCCGCCATAGCCCGCGCTTCCTTTCCAAGATGGCGGCGCCCAGCGGGAGGAGCGGCCGGCGCTCCTGGGCCGCGCTGGTGCCGGCAGCCCTGCTGTGCCTGGCGGCCCGGGCGGCCGCGGAACCGGGCACGGCCCCGGACGCGGTCCCGGGCACGGCCGAGTTCGACGTGCGGCCCGGCGGGGTGGTTCACTCCTTCTCCCGGAGCCTGGTGAGCGGCCGGGAGGGCGGGAGCGGAGCGCAGAGGGTACGCGCCCCTCGCTGATTGGCTGCGCGCCACGTCACGCATAAATCCTGCTCTGGGGATTGGCTTGGCGCGAGGGAGGGCGGGGCGAGTGCGCTGTCGGGGGGTCCCAAGGTGAGAGGGATCCCCAAAGAGGGATACAAAGGCGGGGGGGTCCCGGGGAGAATGGGGTCTGCACGGGAAAGGGGATCCCCAAAGGGGGATACAAAGACAGGGGGGTCCCGGGGGGAATGGGGTCTGCACGGGAAAGGGGATCCCCAAAGGGGGATACAAAGGCGGGGGGGTCCCGGGGGGAATGGGGTCTGCACGGGAAAGGGGATCCCCAAAGGGGGATACAAAGGCGGGGGGGTCCCGGGGGGAATGGGGTCTGCACGGGAAAGGGGATCCCCAAAGGGGGATACAAAGGCGGGGGGGTCCCGGGGGGAGCGGGGTCTGCACGGGAAAGGGGATCCCCAAAGGGGGATACAAAGGCGAGGGGGTCCCAGGGTGAGAGGGATCCCCAAAGGGGGATACAAAGACAGGGGGGTCCCGGGGGGAACGGGGTCTGCACGGGAAAGGGGATCCCCAAAGGGGGATACAAAGACAGGGGGGTCCCGGGGGGAACGGGGTCTGCACGGGAAAGGGGATCCCCAAAGTCGGCTCTAAAGGCGGGGGGGGTCCCAGGGAGAAGGGGGGTACTCTAGGAGGGAGGGAGCCCCCACAGAGAAGGGGGTCGTGGAGGGAAGGGGGTCCCCAGGTGGGGTTCTCCAGCAGAAGGGCGTCCCCAGGCAAAGGAGGACCCCAGGGTGGGACAGTCTCTGTAGCGAGGGGACCCCCAGGGATGGGGACCTGCCGTGGGAAACGCTCCCTCAGGAGAAGGGGGGCTACGAAGGGATGAGGTACCCCAAGGGCAGGGAGAGGGGAGGGGGGTCTCAGAGGACGAAGGGTCCTCATGGGAGGGGGCTCAGCAAGGGAAGGGCCCCAGTGCAGAGGGGGCTGGGGGTCCCTGGGCACCCCAGAACGTGAATCCTCCCCCCAGCACTCCGGGCAAGGCCTCAGGTGGTGCCAGGGGAGGTTTAGGCTGGAACTGGGAACAGTTCTTCACGGGAAGGGAGGTCAGGCACTGGCAGCAGCGCTGGTGGAGTCCCCACCCCCGGAGGGATTTAAAGCCCGTCCTTGTGGCACCTGGGGACAGGGTCAGTGGTGGCCTGGGCGGTGTTCGGGCCCTGTTGGACTTGGCGGTCTTGGAGGGCTTTTCCAGCCTCAGCAGTTCCTGCATTCTGTGGAAGAAAAGCTGGTGCCGAAGTGACTCTGCTCCTGTTGCTCTCCTGGCAGGGGGATTACGGCTGCACCTTCACCTACTCGGCCCAGGGCGGCACGAACGAGGTGAGCTGGGCCAGCCCCGGGCGCGTCCTGTGCGCATCGGCCCCTTTCTCTCATCCCGAAGGGAAAAGAGACCCGGAGCTGCTTTGTGCGGGAGCCCGATTGTGACTGGGGGAGGAGGGAGCGGAAGGCGCCGGCCGCGGGTGCTGGCGGTGGTGCGGGGTCACTCGGGCCGGGGCAGAGCGGGGGGATTGGCCTCCTCGGGGGGTTTTCCCCGCGCTGACTCCGGATCTTCCCCGTGCAGCAATGGCAGATGAACGTCGGAACGAGCGAGGACAACGCGCTCTTCTCCTGCACCGTCTGGAGGTGTGTCCCGAGCAGCCCCGCGGGTGGGCGTGGGGCAGGACACGGCCCCGCTTCCCCGGGGGATTTGCGGCTCTGCAGGGAGGCTTTCCTCCAGCTCTGGGGGCTTTTCGTGCAGCCGTCGGTTTATAAATTCTGTGCTCCCCTCTCCCCCGCTCTGCACAAAAGCTCCGAGAGATGCAGAGGTGGCTGTGGGAGGAGGGAGGGAGGGAGCCAGGAATCCTTCACTCCTCTGCACCTCTGCGCCCCTGACAAAGGCTCTGCTTTCTTCTTTCAGGCCCCAAGGGAAGTCTTATCTCTTCTTTACCCAGTTTAAAGCTGAAGTGAAAGGAGCCAAGATAGAGTATGCCATGGCTTATGTAAGTCCCAGCTGAGCCCGGGGAAGCAGGAGTGTGGGAGGCTGCTATAAACCACGAATTAGACATGGAAAACATTTATTAGACATCTGTGCCATAGAATGTGCTCCATCGTGTCCCTAATTAGGGACTGGTGGCAGGCAGGAGAGGGGCTGCAGGTGGGCAGCCTGTCCTTTGTGCTCCTGCCCTCTCAGTCACAGGGATTCGCTGGGAGGGGGCTCCAAAGGCACCGGGGCACAAAAGGGACTCTTGGATTGCCTCAACAAATTGCACGTGACAAAGCAAATCAAACCTCTGCTGCTGCTTTTGTCTGGCTCATTCTTCCATCTCCCAGTTTCCAGGGGTGAGGCTTTCACTCACCGCGAGGACACAAGTCCGTGGTTTAATAGGAAATGGTAAAACAGCCAGAGATTTTCCTTCAGAGTTCCTTTGTGCCCTTAATTCTCTCCCTGCACATAAATCACGGACCTGTTCGTTTTCAGTGTGCTGTTGTTTGGCTGCTTTGATGCTCTCACTTGTTGGGTTGCCTCAGCCTCTCGCAGCTCCTTCCTTCCTGTTTCAGTCTCAGGCTGCTGTGGGTGCCCAGAGCGACGTCCCCTTAAAACAGGAAGAGTTTGAGATCACTGACACAACAGGTTTGTGCCTGGGGGAGCTGTGGGAGAGGGGCTGGGGGACAGGGACCAGTCTAGACTCAAATACTGGTGACAGTGCCACGGGGCCGGGGCTGCAGTGACCCCGGGATTTTGTGGGTCCCATCCCAGTTCAGTTCCGAGGGTGAGGAGGGGTTTTAAGGAGGGGGTTTAAGGAAGGGTTTTAAGGGGGGAGGTTTCAAGGAGGGATTTTAAGGAGGGGTTTAAGGAAGGGTTTCCCCCCAGCCTGGCACGTGCAGCAGCAGGAAGAGCGGTGCCCCCCTGCCTGGCAAGGCCCAGCAGGGCTGTTCTGTGCCTCCTTTTCCATTGCTGACCCTGGGCTGTTCTCTGTCTCTCTCTGCAGTGTCTCACAGGGAAGGCAAGTTCCGTTTCGAGCTGTCCAAACTCGTGATTGTAGCAAGAAGCCCCCGAGACGAGCTGTGAGCCCCAGGCCAGGCTGGGCAGGGGGCTTGGCCAGAGCAGCCTGGCAGGGAAGGGATTTCCTGGGTACCTGCCGGGTTTTCCTTTGGGTTGGCCAAACCTTTTCTGTTTTCCATCCTGAAACGTGCTGGGGACCGACAGGAGTGGGGCTGGAGGTGTGAGGGCAGGTGTGTGGTGCTCTGCAGCTGGAAACCCCCCGGGAGCCTCCTGAGCCTGCCGTGCCCCTTCCTGCCTGGCTGAGCAGGGCAGAGCTCCCTGCAGAGGGGCTCCTTATCTGCCTGCCTGGGAAGAGCAAGCAGGGAGATAAGGGGCTGGATTTAAGCAGGGCTTGCCAAAGGGAAGTTGTTAACTCTGTAGTCTCTGGAGGGGAGGTGGGATTTCTCTCTCCACCAGTGTGGCAGGAGGAAATAATTCATTTAAGGGGAGGGAGGGAGGGAGGGAGGTGGCCAAAGCTCTGGTTCCGTGGCCAGTGTGTGGCTGGGGTGGATCCAGGGCTGGGCTGGGGTAGCTTGGGTGGGGGAAGGCAGAGCAGCTTATTCTGGCATAACCAGGGATCAATCCAGGTAACGCTTCCACCTCTCACCACAACCAGGGGACCATTTTATACCTGCAGAAAAGCGATTCTTTTCTTATCCAGAGTAATAACAGGGAATGTGCAATTCCTTTCCTGTGTAAATACCAGCACAAATAAAGAAATAAAGCCTCGTGCTCTGGCCTGAAGCTGCTCTGCTCCGTCCCTCCTCCCCTCTCCAGCTGGGTGGACCTCTGTTGCTGCTTGGCCAGGAGGAGCTGAGGTGTCCCACGGGAATTTGGGGGCTGCAGAGGCTTAGGGGGGTCTTGCAGCTGGCACGGAGACACCTTGGGAACAGCAGAGAATTCCTCCTGGGCATCCTTCAGCCACGCCAGCCTGGGATTCCCAGCTCTGGCTCCTGTCCAGGCACACACCAGCCCAGGGGGGACAGGAGTTGTCCTCCAAGGCCACTTGGCCCCTGCCCTCCTGAGGGAGCAGCACCTCGAGGGCTCCCGGTGCTCTCCACAGCCCCGTGTGAATGGGCCTTGGCCCCACCCCAGGCTGTGCCGCACAATTCCCTGTGACAGCTGCAGCCAGGCCTGCGAATGACACAGACTTTGTGCCTTTCGTTTGATCTTGTACGGCCGGGAGGTAGCAGAAGCGGTGGTGGGAAGGAGCAGGAGCCGCTCTCTGCCCCTGCCTGGAGACATCCAGGGACCTGGGGCACAAGGAGGTCACAGAGATAAGGCCGGTGGGGACCCGGTGGTGTCTTGGATGCCAAAAGGGCAATTTCCAGTGCTCGGAGCCGAGCTCAGTGTGCTGGAGCAGCTCCCGGAGCTGACACTGCTCCTGACTGCAGAGTCACCCCCCCCGCTCCCTGCCAGGGCTCTGCTCTTGGCCCTCCTGGGCAGGGAGGGGATGTGGGGCTGCAGGGGAGCACCTGTGGGCTCTGCTGGATCTCACAAAATCATGGAATGCTTGGGGTGTGGAGAGGCTCAAAGCTCATCCAGTGCCACCCCTGCCATGGGCAGGGACACCTCCCACTGTCCCAGGCTGCTCCAGCCCGGCCCTGGGCACTGCCAGGGATCCAGGAGCAGCCTCTGGGCACCCTGTGCCAGGGCCTGCCCACCCTCCCAGGGAGGAATTCCTTCCCAATGTCCCATTTACCCCTGTCCTCTGGCGGTGGGAAGCCATTTCCCCGTGTCCATGCAAATCCAGGAGCTGCTGGGCCATTGAGCAGGGCCAGCACAGCAATGCCGGGGGACAGAGAGCACAAATCCCAGGTCACAGAGAGCCGCCAGCACGCGGGGGCAAACGCAGCTGTCCCCAGGGCTCATTTTGTCACTGCTGGAACAACCTCAGGGAGCTCCCAGGCCACACAGGTGAGTTTATTTAAATAACTCATCAGGGCTACAGAGTTTGCTAAAAACGAACGTCACTCAGTCAAGGGCATGGAAAAGGGATGAAATCCCAGGGGAGCTTTGGACAACCACCAAGGTGGCACCACCACTGGTGGGGAGCTGGCTGTGGGGTGGTTCCCGGGGTCCGGGGGAGGAGCAGCTCCCCCCGGGTGGCCAGGGATCCTCCTGGGCTCAGGGACGTGTCTTTGAGGACACCAAAGCCCACGCAGAGGCGCCTTCCTGCCTGAGGCAGCACAAACCCGGACCCCGATTTGCTCCCACCACGTTGTGGAGCTGCTGGAAGAAAACCACGGAGTTCCACCACCCTCCAGTGACGGAGCCCCGGAACCATCCACCCCAATGACGTCCCAGCTGCTCAGAGACACCTCAAAGCCAGTCTTTGGTTGGGTTTCCCCCCAGAGGTCACAGCCGAGTTCAAGGCAGAGTCCAGATCCTTGGACTCTGAGCTGAAGGCACTTGGTGGGCGAAGGAAACCGAACTGGACAGCAGGAGCCCAAAATCCCAGGATCCCCCGGAGAGGGCTCGGCCCAGCGCAGGGAGGGGTTTGCAGACCCTGGGCACGCGGGAGACAAACTCAGGAGGTTCAGTCTCTTGGAGAAACGAGGAGAACACAAGTGAGCACTGCACAGGAGGGAGAGGGGGCGGCCAGCCCGGCCGAGGTCGGAGCAGAGGTCACATCTTCGGCCTCGCGGCAGGCAGAGTCCGGCTGCCAGGAGCCCACCCTCACGCCCTCAGATGTTGTCCTCCTCCAGCATCTTGTTGACGCCCTCGCAGATCCTCTTGAGGTGGGTGCGGTAGGGCTCGGCCGGGCCGTACAGCGCCGACAGGAACTCGTAGTCCGCGAAGTGGTTGAAGACGTGGTTGATGCGCGAGTGGGACTTGGCCGTCAGGTGCCCGTTGACCGCCTGGTGCAGCAGGTCCCGGCACTCGGTCAGCACCCCGGACATGACCCTGCGGTCGAAGGTGAAGTCTATCTGGTGGAAGCTGACGGCCGTCATGGCCAGGGTGTGAACCTTCTTGCGGAACCGCTCCATCACCAGCAGCTCCTCGGGGCTGAACTGCCCGTTGCGGTAGAGGACCCCCAGCTTCATCACGATCTTGATGAGGTTCTTGATGATCTTCTGGGCCTCCTTGCGGTTGTGGGTGTACTCCTTGGTGGCGCGGTACAGCTCGTCCAGGATCTCGCTGCTGGTGTCGTCGATGAAGGCGTTGGCAATGGTCTTGGTGGCCATTTTGCTCAGGAGCTTCTTCTGGGCCTGCAGGGCCAAGTTCTTGGTGCTGAAGGTGTCCATCTCTGAGGGAAGGAGGCACACACGGGTCAGTCCCTGCTCTGCATCCATCCCTGTCTCACCTGGGCTACTGGAGCGTCCCTGTCCGTGGCAGGGCGTGGAGCTGGGTGGGCTTTAAGGTCCCTTCCCACCCAAACCACTCCGCGACTCTGTGACCCCTCACCTCCCCACGCGGATTTTTGGCAGGAGAAGGAGCATCTCCAGGCAATGGCGAGGCTGAGGGAGCTCCTGTGTGCCAGGGCAGGTGGGGGCTGAGCTCAGCGCCCAGGCTGGGTTGGTGGCATCAGTCCCAGGGTGTTCCCACCCCAGACCCTGCGCAGAGGCCGCGGCGAGCGCCGTGTCCCTACCTGAGCCCTGCCCGTGCTCCATCCCCGTGTCCCTCCTGCGGCCGCCGCCTCCCTCCTCCCGGGGCAGGAAGGACGCTTGCCCCATCGTTTTAACATTTTTCCTTCCTTAAAACCTGACTCATTTCCTGCAGGGTGAGCTGGGGACAGCCCAGGTGGCAGCTGAGTCACCCCCCGATGCCGTGTGCCACATGCACCGCGGCGCTGGCCCCGGCACGGCCGGTTTGCAGCACCCACAGTGGCGTGAGAGCCCTTTTCCCTGGCACTGCTCACCCTGGAACACCCACACAAGCTCAGACTCGTTCTGCTCCTGCCCCGGCCTCCTCCAGAGCCGGCACCGCACGGAGGTGAATAATTCACCCAGACAGGAACATCACCTGGAGCCCAACTCCCACATCCCGGCGGGACCAAATCCATCACCCGGGGCAGAGCACGGCTTTAGACTCTGCTGCGAACCATTAAAATGCCGCCGACCCTGGAGACGCATCCTGGGCTGGGAAACCGCAGAGCTACAAATCACAGCCAGGGGAGAACAGCAGGAAAACAGGCGGGATGGATGGGCAGAGCTGGGAGCTGCTTATGCAAGAGCCCGCACATGGCATGGACAGGCTGGGAGAGCAGGAGGGGACGGGATCAGCCTATAAATACATCCCCAGGCAGGGCAGAGGAGATATTTCAGCTGGAGGATGCTGCTGGTGTGAGGATGGATGGGAATAAATCGCTCATGGCTAGGGAGCAGGTTTAGATTTGATGTTGGGAAGGAATTCTTCCCTGGGAGGGAGCTGAGGCCCTGGCACAGGGTGCCCAGAGCAGCTGTGGCTGCCCCTGGATCCCTGGAAGTGTCCCAGGCCAGGCTGGACAGGGTTTGGAGCAGCCTGGGACAGTGGGAGGTGTCCTTGGCCGTGGCAGGGGTGGGATGAGCTTTTGGTCTTTCTCCAACCCAAACCATTCCATGACTCTGGGATTCTGTCACAGAACCGAGTCTGTCCCCGTCACAGGCAGCTCTGTCACTCCCCCCTGGCCAAGCTGAAAGTCCCAGACCCCTCTGGGGACCCCCGGTCCTGCTGCCACCACTCTGGAGCACACACGCGGCTCCGGGGAGCAAATCCCAGCTCCCAGGGATCCCCTGCCCTGGCCAAGGCTCCCGCTCCCCAGCCAGTCCTGCCAGGAGGATGGTGCTGAGCCCCTGAGCACCTCCCAGCCACCAGCTCCCAAACCTGAGGGCAGCCAAGGCTCCGCGGGGACGAGAATTCCGGGAGCAGCCATGGAGCCGCCGCCTGCAGGGTTTTTACAGCCCTGAGGAAAAACACGGAGGTTTGGAAGCGTTTCCTGCGACGGGAAAACATTGATTCTTGTCAGCTCGAGCCTCCAGCTGAGGCTCTCGCACTTAATAAGACAAAAATGACAACGCAGAGCCTGGCGGCAGCAGCTCCCGGGTCCTGCTGACGGAATTCCAGCGGCTGCACCATGAGGTGCTGCCCCGAGGGAGCGGTGGGCAGGAGGGGCAGGGGCAGCTCCAGCCCCCCTGCCCGGGCTGTGAGGGGCCTCACCTCATCGTGCCCGGGAGGAGCAGGGCTTTGCCGTGGCGTTCGCAGCCTGGAATGCCGCTCCCCGGGGCCGTGGGGTGCCCCGGGAACCGTGCCTGGAGAAACAGGGATTCCCACACCCCAGCTCTCCCTCGGGTGGCCACAGACATAGAGCGAGTGCGAACTCCGCCTCCAGAGCACGCGAGAAATAGGGAATGCCGAGTCCTGCGAGCTGCCCACGGCTCCCGGGTGCCAGCTGGGATCGTGGATCAATGCTCGGCACCGAGGAACACCCGGCTGCTCACAGCCCTGCCCCGCTCCGGGACCACCAGCATCGTCCCGGGGGGGAAACTGAGGCACGAAGCATTATTGGGGGGGGTCTAGGGACGCCAAAAGTGGGATAGGCGGGAATGGGGATCCCAAAAATGCAACCAGCTCCCTCCCCAGCGCCCGGGGATGGTTTTTGCAGGCTGCTCCCTGCAAGGCCCAAGGAAACCCAGGCTCACCTCCTGCTGGCTTCCGCTGCCCAGGGATGGTTCCCCGGCACCTCCAGCCCAGCCCCGGCCCAGCAGGACCTGCTGACTCAGCAGCAGCGGGAGATTTCACCGGAACGAGCCGTTTTCCTGCCGGGAAGGGCCCCGCGACCCCATTGTTCACGAGGGGCTGCTATCAGAGCACAGGAGAGTCGAGCCTTGCCCCGAGCAGCCAACTGGAGCCTGAAATAACCCGCTTCACTTCCTTCCTGTCGCTGAAGTTTCCAGCCTCGCTCAGGGCTTGGGCTCCCCCCCACCCCCCTCTTCTTTTTTTAATGAAAACGCCCTAAAAAACAGCTTCTTCTTTTCTTCTTTTTCTTCCGAAATGGAGCAGCCGAGCGCTGCTGACACCGAGTCCCTCCCCGCTCCGGAAGAGTGCGGCAGGGCTGTGGTCCCAACGGTGGCTTTGGGGACAGGTACAGCCCTTTCTTGGAGGCTTTCCAGCCGTTTTGGAGGTTTCTGGGGGAGCCTTGCAGCCCTGCGCGGTGGTGTGAGGGTTGGGGTGTCCTGGGTGAGGACACAGAGGGTGTCACAGGAGGGACGTGGTCCCCTGGGGACAGACACGTGCCGTGCCCGCCTCTGGTTTGGTGTTGGCCCCGCAGGTCTCGCACCTCACCCAACACCCAGCTGGGGCCTGATTGCCCCAAAAAAACCTCTCCCACACCGCTGAGGGCACAAGCATCAATGAAAGCTCCTGTCTGGGGCGGCAAGGCAAGACCCTGTCACCTCGTGGTCACCTGGCCCTGGTGGCACCACAGCAGAGCTGCCAAGGGAGCACCGTCCAGAGCTCCTTTGTGAAGAGGGGCCAAACCCAGCGGTGACATCATCCCAGTTATCATTTTTAGTGCCCCAAAGATCCCTTTCCCTGCCTGCCCCTTTCACCTGGTTCTCACCAGCGGCTCCGTGGGCCTGCTCCCCCGAGCCCCCCCAGTTCCCTTGGCAGCGGGTGAATATTTCATGCAGAAAAGGAAAAGCACTTCAATAATTCATGGAGCAGCGCAGAGGGGGAGGCTCCACAAAGCCCCAGCTCAGAGCAGAGGCACCTCTGCCTCCCCTTCCTCCTCCTCTCCCTCCTCCACCTTCCCGCCGTGGCCACAGAAAACTCGGATTGCGTTGCTACAAGTTTCCTCCGCCGTGGAAACATCAGGATAAACCCTGAGTAGCGGCGATCTCCCTGGATTTCCCTCCATCCTGCGCACGCTGTTCCGTCCCACCAGGGGTGTTTGGGAACACCCCTGCCCTGCCCCTCAGCATTCCCGGTGCCCCCCAGCCCGCGGCTGGACACCAGGCGGGTGGATGGGATCCCGCCGCTCTGCTCTCCATCTCCCCGGCATCGCTTTCCCCCTATTAATTAATTAAACCCTCCCTCATTACGGAGCGCCGGGCGGTAACCGGAGAGCTCCAGCAGCGTCACCGGCCTGTCCCCCGCCACCCGTGACCCCCGCGGCCGCCGGGGCCTGGTTACCGGCGCCGGGAGAGGCGAGGAAGAGCAGGGGAGGAAGGAGCGTGCCGGCCCCGCGGGTTGCCACGGGCGCCCGGAGCAGCCGGGGACGCCGGCCCGGGCGGTGTGTGCCCAGCGGGGCGAGGCCGGGAGGAAGGCGCTGGGTAAACACCTGGCCCGAGGAAAAGCTCCTCTCTGGGCAAGGCCGGGGTGAATCGGCGGCCGTGGCGGCGGCAGCGGGGAGCGGGAAGGCTGCGGGGCGCCGGGGGGTTCCGCCTCGCCCCGCTCACTCCCGGGGTTTGTGCCCGGGCTCGGCATGTCCCCGCCACCGTCCCCTCCACCTCTGGCGCCGGCATCGGAACTCCTCCGTCCCCAGATCTTCCCGCAGCTGCCCTCGCTGGGGCTGCGCCCACGGGAAGGAGATGGGGTTTGGTTTTGCCTGGGAATGCCGATCCGCCCCGGCAGCTCCGACGTGTCTGTGCAAGGAGCCGAGCGGCCCATCCGAGGGGCTCTGGCCGTGCCAAGCCCGGGCACGGGTGGGGAATCCCCGCCAGAGCTTCCCGTGGGAACGGGGCCCTGGGATCCCCATGGACGGGGGCTCTGACACGGGCAGGGCTGGTCTGAGGGGCTGCGGTGGCACCGAGGAATCCCCCCGGGATCACCGTGCCCCTGGGGACAGGCAGCTGCCAAAGTGGAGAGGAGGAGGAGGAGGAGGAAGAGGAGGAGGAGGAGGAGGAGGAGGAGGAGGAGGAGGAGGAATGGAGGTTATTTTAAGGAGAGAAGGATGAGGAAAGGGGTTATTTTATGGAGAGGAGGAGGAAGAGGAGGAGGAAGAAAGGGGGGTTTCGTGGAGAAAAGGCAGAGGAAGAGGAGGAGGAAGGGGGTTATTTTACAGAGAGGAGGAGGAAGAAGGGGGGATTATTTCAGAGCATCTGTCTCGCCTTCCATTTCCTCCTTTTCTTTCTCCAGCTGCCATCAAGCTGCTCTCTCTGGCAGCAACTTCCTTTCTCCTTCGCTCGGAGCAGACGGAGACTTATGGGGAAGTAGAAAACAGAGGCTGGGAGAGGGGAAACTGAGGCCAAACCACCACCCACCCGTCTGTCCTGCTGCGGTGGGGGCCGGGGGACATCACATGCTTCCTGCCCCGGGATCAGGAGGACAAAGTCGCTCTGGGAGGGAGGAGAACTCCACGGGACAATTCGAGTCCAATACTGGGCCTGGGGCCTGGAGTCAGTAAAAAATGGCCCAAAACGGCCCAAAAATCTTCCCTGCTGCAGGGGAAGATTAGTCAGGGTTGGGAAGTTTTACACCCAGCCCTTGCCCCGGGACGGATCTGGCCACTCCACAGGGATTAATTAGTCTTTCTAGGAATCGAGGAATTTCATCCTCTGGAGCGCAGGGAGGGAGGAGGGACGGGCGATGCTCGGAGCCAAGCGCTGCCATGGGGCACCGGGCCCTGCCCCGGCACGTGGGGCCGTGACAGCCCCCCGGGGGCGGCTCCGGGGCCTCCCCCCGGCTCCCGTTATCCGGCACCCCCCGAACCCAGCTCTCTTTCCAGCCCCCTCGCATTCCCCTTGAATCTGGGGGGAAATCGCCCTTTCCCCGTGTCCTACACACCTGGGGAAGCTGAGGCACATCCAGGGGCTCTGCCCGCCCGCAGCTCCCGCTCCCCGCGGCTCCCCAAACCCTCCTTTCCCCTCGGGGCTCCGGGTGCCCGGTGCCACCGGGGAGGGGGGACACACACGGATGATTCCCGGGCTGGGGGACGAGAGGTTTTCCCCCCGCAGTGCAAGCACGAAACGGGCCGGTACCGAGCGCCCCCACGGACCGGGGAAGATGGGAGGAACCGGGAGGAACCGGGAGGTACCGGGGGAACCGGCCCTTACCTGCAGCCTGCCTCGGGGAGAGCGGCGCCGGGACCGGGACTGGGGCTGCTCCGGTGCCCCCGGCGGAACGGGACGGGGCGGGACGGGGCTGGACGGGGCGGGGCCGTGCGGAGGGTCCCGCTTCCCCCGGCGCCTCTCCCTGCCCGGCGGGCGCCGCAGCCGCTACCGCTGCCCGGTGCCGATGTCCGGTGTCCGGTCTTCGATGCCCAGTGCCAGTCCCGGTGCCGGATGTCCAGTTCCCGGTGCCTAGTGCCCGTCCCCGGTGCCGGTGTCCGGTGCCGGTTCCCGGCGCTCGGTGCCCGGTTCCCGGTGCCGGTTCCCGGTTCCCGGTGCCGGTTCCCGGTTCCCGGGGGTCGGGGCCTCCCGCCCGCGGCCGCTGCCAAATCCCGCGCGGGGCCGGGAACGGCGGGGGCGGGGCCGGGGGGGCGTGTCCCGTGGGCGGAACCAGCCAATGGAGGCGCGGGGCTTGCTACAAAGCAGCCAATGGGAGCTCGCAGAAGGTGCGTGGGCGGGGCCGGGGCGGGCGCGCCCCCGTGGGTCCCGCGCGTGGGCCGGTCCCGGTAACGCGCGTTGGGGGGAGCGTGGCCCCCCCCAGCCTGCACGGGGGTGCTGGGGACACCGGGGGGGGCCGGGGACACCGGGGGGCGACAGGGACAAGGGTGGGCGGCGGGGACACCGATGGGTGACAGGGACACCGGTGAGTGCCGGGGACTTCCCGGGTGAGAGGACCACGCGGGGACGCGCCGCGGGGCCCGGGCGGGCGGGCGGCGCTGATGGCAGAGCTGAGGAGGGCGCTGCTGGACCGGGCTGAGCGTGGGCAGCGCCGCGGGGTCCCGCAGAGCCCCCCTGCTCTGCTCTGCGGCCTCACCAGGGGATGTGACACCCGTGGGAAGAGGGGAAGGCGCGGGGGCTGCCCTGCTGCCGGCCGACAGCAGCGTGTGCGGGAGAGTTTAGGCCTGGGGGTCGCGGCTGTCCGTTCATCCCGGTGTCGCGGACCCCCCGACACCCCAGAGATTCTGAGCTCCCCAGCGCCGGGAGTTTCGGAGCATCCTTCCTCTTCCTCCTCCCGGCTCAGCGGGTAGGAGCCGCGGCACGGGATCCTGATTCCCGAAGGTGGCATTAAACAGATTAAAGGTGGGATTTAGAGAGGATTAAAGTCTGGATTAACGGGAGCCTTGACTTGAGTCTTGGTCTCGCGCAGCGGCTGGGAGGCGAACCCCAGATCCCCGCCGGCCCCCCCGGCCCTGCTGCCCCCGCCCCACGGCAGTGCCCGACCACCCCCGGGCATCGCCCCCGCTCCCAATATCCCCGAGGATTTGCTCTGGCCCCAGGTCGTGCCGGAATAGCCGGAGCAGCTGCTGCCGCCTTTCCGAGCGGTTGTGCCACCAACCTGCCCGGCATAAATCACCAAATCACCCTGCGGGCCCGGCCGGTCCCGGTGGCCGCCAGGAGCCCCGTCCTGTGTTCCCATCACTGCCCTGTTCTCATCCCCTCCGCTGTCCTGTCCCCATTGCTTCCTGTGCTGTGTGAGCGTCACTTCCCCGTCCCATGTCCTCATTCCTGCCCCCTCCCATGTCCCCATTCCTGCTCCGTCCCGTGTCCCCATTCCTGCCCCGTCCCATGTCCTCATTCCTGCCCTGTCCCGTGTCCCCATTCCTGCCCTGTCCTGCACCCTCAGCACTGTCCCATCCCACATTCCCATGACTGGGACATTCCCGCAGCTTTTCCCCCTCTCTCGGGCTGCTGCTGAGGGTGTTTTGGGTTAGGTGCGGAGTGCGGAGCTCTGCACCTCAGTCCAGCCCTGGAGCAGCGGCTGGGGGGCTCGGCTGGGGTGACACGGGGGGAGCCCCCCCAGATCCGTGTCCCTGCCTGGAGGGCGCTGCCGGGTGGATGGAGCAGCCGCTGCGGATCAGCGGGAACGGGAGCTGGCGCCGCATGAAAACAGGGAATAAAAAAGAGAAGCAGCAGGATCTGGGCCAGCTCCGAGCGGCCTCTCCCCCCCGTCCCTCCTCTCCTTTCAGGGAGATGAAATGGGGCTTCGCAGCGGCTCCTCTCCATCCCACTCCCTCTCCCCGGCACATCCCACCCGGACACCCACCAGAGCTCCAGTATCACCAGCGACACCCGGCTGCTCCCCTCCGGCCGGCCGCGGGCAGGGGGAGCATCCCCAGGGAGGCAGCGCCTGAATAATTCAGCAGAGCTCAGCCAGCGAAACAGGATACGCTGCCCGGCGGTGCCGGGGAGGGCACGGAGCCGCTCTCCGTCCCCCCTCAGTCCCCAAGGCCAGGACACCTCGGGGTGTCCCCATCAGCCTCCCGAGTGAGCAGGTTGCCGCTGCTGCTGGCACGACCCGGCTCCAAGAGGACCCAGCAGCTCTTTTTGAGCCGCTGGGAGTGCGGGGGGACAGGATGGGGACAGGGTGTCCCCACCACCCACCTGTCCCCACGATGGCACGCGCCAGACCCCGGCAGCCCCTGGGAGTGTGTCACTCCCCATAAAGCCACTATTGTCACCGGGGCACGTGCGGGGTGGGGGGACCCCCGTGGCGGGGCGGTGGATCCCGCAGGCCCTTCCCCTCTCCAGCATTTTGCATTCCCACCGCTCCCTGCCCGCGCCGCACAGCTGTGCCTGGCCACAATGGCCCCTTCTTGCCGCGTCACCGGCGCCGGCTGCGCTCCCTCGGCCCCTTCCCCGGGGCCGAGCCACCCCGCTGGCAGCCGAGGCGGAAAAATGCATCCCAGTAAAAAAAAAAAATCAAATCCGTGCTGGCAGGCACCAGCTCCGGAGGAGAGCCGCGAGCAGGACACGCTCTCCGGACCAGTTATCCCAGAGATGCCCTGGGGTTTTTGGAGCTGGGTGGAAGGAAAGGGACGATGGAGGTGTCACTTAGGGGTGCTGGCAGTACCCAAAGGTAGCTGGGCCTGTCCTCGAGCCGTGGGGACACTCCTGGTTCCCGGGGTTGTACCCCAACTGCGCCCCTGGTCCTCCCTCAGGGCAAAGGGTCCCCAGCGCCACATTCCTGAGCAGAGCAGTCCCCTGCCGCTGCACATCTGTCCTGCTGTCACAGCTGGATCGGGCCCCTCCTGCCTCCGTGTGTTTGCTCACAGAGCGGGAACGCCGAGCCTCGTTAGTTAATTAACGCTCGATGGAAGCTGTCAGGCGGTGCCGCTCCTCCAGAGGCTGCCGGAGCTCCCGTCCTCCCGGGAAGGGATGGGGGAGGATGTTCCAGGGGAGACGCGTGCCCTGGGGCAGAGATTTCTGCGATTTCCCTCCCCGGGAGGACACCAACCTCCATCCCTGTCTTGGGGACACTGAGCGTGACCCACTTCCCCCGGCTCAGCTGAGCCCTGGCTGCTTCATTTGGGGCTGGGGGCTGCTGAGAGGGGCCCTGACGTCTGAGCCCAGCCCAGCGCAGAGCCCCGGGCGCGCTCCGGCTGCGCCGGCCGGGACAAAAGCGAATGTAGGTTAAGCACAGAGTGCTGCGGCACCCGGAGCCCTCTCGGCAGCACGGGGGGGCCGGGGCAGGCGCCCACCACCGCCACAATTAGCTAATTGCTCCTGTTCCCTCGCGGGGGATGCTGTTACTGCTCCCTGCTTCACTCTCCGTCGAGTAAAGCTGCCCTGGGGGGCACCGTGCCCCCCGCCTGCCCCCCGCGCTCTGCTCAGCGCTGGGGGGGCTCAGGAGAGAGGGAGGGAGGGAGGGGGAGCCCCCCCAAACCTGCTGCTCCCAGCCCCGCTGGATGTGACATCGCTGGTGTCACCTGCCGGGGACAGTGGGGACGATGCCCTCAACGCCAGGGATGGATCTGGCTTTCCCCCACATTTCGGGGGTGTCCTGCTGCACCCCAAGGCTTCAGGATCCCTTGAAGCCTTGATCGCTTGGACCCCAAGCTGTTGAGTGGGGTGAGTGTGGGGGGGCTGTGACGTCACCAGGAGCCTGAGTGACAAATGGCATCACCAGAGGGGTCCTTGCGTCACCCTCTGGGACAAAGGCACCCCCAGGCTGTCGGGTGATGGCAGCACAGAGGGGCGAGGGGACAGAGGTGCTGATGACATCATCAGGATGTTCCATGACATCATCAGGGGGCAATTAAGGGGGGCAGGGCAGGGGCTCCAGCAGGCCGTGCTCAGAGTGCTGGATGTGGGGGAAGAGCAGCAGCAGGAGGAGGAGGAGGAGGAGGACGGTGGCCCCATGGAGAGATGTCCCTAGCTCATGGTCACTGGGCCTGTCCTTGTGCTGGTGACATATTGACTGACAATTCTTAATCAAGTGGGTTATTAATTAGCAGCAGAGCTGGCTGGTTAATCCCGGGCCGGGCTGGGAGCTGGTGGTTTGTGCTGACACAGTTGGGCTCCGTGGCAGTGTCACCGTGCTGGGTGACAGTGCCAGGACACCCACCCTGGCCCAGGAAAGGGATGGATGCCATCCCCCGGGGGGAGGTTGGGTGGTGGCCTCACCACTGTGCACACTGGAGACCCAAATCCTGCAGGATTTCACCCCAAAACTGGTGGGTGGCACCACAGGAGTGGCCCTGGCACGGAAGGACCGGCCGCTGCTGGGTGGGCTCCTGTCTGTCCCCCCGGGCCATCTGGGCCACACGGGGGGAGGTGACATGTGTGTCACTAGTGCCACACGTGTCCCCAGCCCTTGCCATGGAGGGTGCGGGGGTCCTGCCCTGCACGGCGCATCCCTGTCCCTGCCCGCGGGGACAGCAGCTCAGGCCACGTGTGTCACCTTGTCCCCGGTGTCCCCAGCAGCCCGGGGGTCCCAGCGGGCCGGGGCCGGGCGGGGGGGTCTGGGGAGCGGCTCCTCCATCCCCGTGTGAGCCGACTCCAGGGCTGTTCTCGCCGCAGCTGCCGCCGGCTCCATCCCGCCTTTCCCGGCGTGTCTCCGCCATCTGCCGAGATCCCCGCGGGCCGGGGGCTGCTCCCCACACCCCCCCACCCCACCGCGGCACCGCCGGGAGCGTTCTTCTCGCCGTTCCGGTGCAGACCGTTTCATTTCGGCCCTAATCCGCGCCGGGCTCCCTTCCCCGCGCGCGGCTGTCGGCGGCGATCTCCCAGCCCTAATTAAAGCTCGGAGCGTGTGACGGCGGCTCCCTGGGGATGCTTCCCCTGCCTCCCAGCTCCCGTCAAGATCAAGCGGATAAACCGATGTTGCCGGCAAAGTTCCCGCCGGCGGCGGCGCGGGGAGGCGGTGACAGGCCCGGGGCCGGCGGATCCGGAGGCGAATCCCCCCACGGAGCGCGGCCCCGGGGGCGGCGGGCGGCCTCGGGGCTGCTCGGAGCAGCCGGGCGGGTCTGAGCCCAGCGCTGAGCGCCGGCTGTGGCAGCTCGGCGTGGCCTCGGGGGCCGTGTGGTGACACCAGACCGCCCCATGCCCCCTGGCCGGCGGGAGGGGAGGTTTTGGGGGGCCACAGTGTGTCCCTGTCCCCCTCCCGCCCCACGCCCGCACCCCGCAATGACCCCTCACGGCCCAGAGCAGCCCGGGGACCCTCGGGCGGGGACAGCTGGGCTGGCACCAGGCCTGGCAAGCCGGGAGAGCCGGGAGAGAGGAGCTGCCGCCCCGCAGGCACCTGCCGAGCCCAGCCCGGACATCTGCGGCCGCTCCAGCTGCCAGGCAGCTGCCCCGGGCACCCGAAAAGCCACCCGCAGCCCCTCGGGGCGGATTCCCAGGCCTGGCAGGGGGGACGGCTGCTGAAGGCAGGGATGCTCCTGCTGCCTGGCACGGCTGCTGCCTGCTTAATTGCGCTGAAAGCACAACAGATGGCAGAAGGGCTTCAAGATGTTCTTTTCCAACATTTTGGGCTCCTTTGCTCGCCTTCCTGCAAAACAGCTCCAAGGAGGGAGGCTCGGAAGAGCCCTGTGTGCGTGGGGAGGGTTGATGACCCCGGGGACAGCCCAGGGCCGCGGTGCGGCCGGGGAATTAAAGGGAATTAAAACATTTGCCGGGCTCACACTGCAGCACTTTCTTCTCGCTGTAATCCCAGCGCCTGCTGCCCTTCCTGCCCGCACCTCCAGCACCTGCCCGCTGCTCCCGGGGGACAAAAGCCCCTTTGCCACATCCCCGGGGCAGCTGGTGGCAGCAGCTGGGCGCTGGGGGGGGCACCCCTGGGCAGTGGGGGGCTGCAAAGGGACCTCGGGGCTTCTTCCCAGAGATGGGGGATCCAGCACCGGGCCCAGCACCCACCAAACACACGGGATGCTGTGCCACTCCCTCCCTGAGCCTTGCTGGGGCTGGGCACCGTCCTGTGTGCTGAGCTGGGCCGGGACCCAGCACCCACACCTGTGCCCAGCACCCACCCCTGTCCCCAGCACCCATCCCTGTCCCCCTGTCCCCAGCATCCATCCCTGTCCCCCTGTCCCCCTGTCCCCCACACCCATCTCTGTCCCCCACACCCATCCCTGTCCCCCTGTCCCCCACACCCATCTCTGTCCCCCACACCCACCCCTGTCCCCCTGTCCCCTGCACCCATCCCGGCCGTGCCTCTCCCCCACCTGCCCCGCGGCCGAGGTGTGTTACCGCGCGCCTTTGATGAATTATTTATGAGGCAGGTGACCTCATTCATTCAGATTGATTTTCCTCCGTGTCACTCCAATTCCATCATGCTCCCGGAACCGGCGGGCGGCGCGTCAGGTGCTGCCCTGTGGGCACGGACGGGGGGCACGAGGCAAAGGCCCTTTGCCAGCTCGGGAATTATTAGCCTTGATAATAATATTTTTAATTATATTAGTACTTTCAGCGCCAGCATTGTTATTATTAAAATTAAGATTTAAAATTATTATTGTTATTATCGCTGTTATTGTCATCATTGCTAGTATCATCATTATCATTATTGACAATATTGATATTGTTACAGCTGTTACCACCCTCCTGTCCTCTCCAGGACCCCGGGCTGTGCCCACCCTGCCTTGCCCAGTGCAGACAGACCCACATCTGCCAGTGGCTGGGCCACCGAGGGCCACGTTGTCACCTCCGCCGGGTGTCCCCAAGCAGGAGGGGTGGAGGTGGCAGCCTGGGTGCTCTGCCAGTGTCTTAAAGGTGTGCTTACAAACACACCCGTGGGTTAAAACTGGAGATATTTGAGGCTGTATTTAATTTTAAGTGTTCTCTCTCTGTTCAACCAGTTGCTTGAGCTTATTAAAAAGATACATTAAAAAAGCGATGTGTGTTTATTTGTGCGCACACACGTCTGCTGCTCCGGCAGCCCCTACCCAGCACTGGCTGCCTGTCTGAGCTCTCCGTGCCTCGGTTTCCCTCCCGGCTGGGCGGGAGGAACATCCCCGGGGCTGCGGGAGGAAGGCTCGGGGAGGATTCGCTGCCTCTGGGGAGAGGCTGAGCCCAGGGAGGTGACAGATCCGCACGGGAGGGGACAGAGCAGGACTGGCAGAGCCCACGGTGCTGCTGGCCGTGTGACACGGTGGCACTGCGGGACAGCGCCAGCGCCCTGAACTTTTTACCCTCCCAACACCCTCTGAATTCCCCAGCCGAGCATTCCCTGGATAAACATCGCCCTGGACAAGCATCCCAGAGCCAGAGCATCCCTCAAATGAGCATCCTCCCAGCTCAGCATCCTTCACATGATCATCCCCAAGCCAGAGCATCCCCCCGGCTCAGCATCCCTGAACCAGAGCATCCCTCAAATGAGCATCCCCGAGCCACAGCATCCTCCCAATTCAGCATCCCTGAGCCAGAGCATCCCACCGGCTCAGCATCCCCGAGCCAGAGCATCCCTCAAATGAGCATCCCCGAGCCACAGCATCCTCCCAATTCAGCATCCCTGAGCCAGAGCATCCCTCCGGCTCAGCATCCCCCCGGTTCAGCCTCCCCCCGGCCGGGTACCCGGCGCTGCCTCACGGCCAGTTCCCATTAGGAGCCGCTGACAGCCCAAATTCCCCCCGCGCCGCCCCTGAGGGCGGCTCGGTGGCAGCTGCCCCATCGCCATTGTCACCCGACAATGGGAAGCGCCCAGTCCTGCTCCCTGGTAGTGCTATTAGCCCAAATATTTGCTTCCCGTCTCCAGGGTGACAGGGTTGCCAGCGCTCACCCACATCCCTCCTTTGATCATTTTCCTCTTGATCTTCCGCGCCGCTTCCCGGCGCTCCTCCCCGGCGCCCTCGCCCCGTGGGGATGCGGGAGCCGGTGGCACCCGCGGGGTCCCGGAGCTGCGGGTGATGGAGGAGAGGAGGCACGGGGGAGATGAAAGCAGGACTGGGAGTGATGGAGATGAAGAACGGAGGGTGGAGGCAGGGCTGGGGGTGATGGAGATGGGGCTAAAGGGAGATGTTGTCACTGGGAAATGGTTCTGACTGCGGGGAAATGGTTGTGGCCTTGGGGATTGTGTCAGGTGCTTGAATCTGCAACCACCAACCCCCCGTGGCCACAGCCATCCCTCCATGGCGACAGTCACCATCCCATGGCCACAGCCACCATCCCCTCATGGCCACAGCCACCGTCCCCTCATGGTGACAGCCATCCCCCTATGGTGACAGTCACCATCCCCCCATGGTGACAGCCATCCCCCTATGGTGACAATCACCATCCCATGGCCACAGCCACCATCCCCTCCTCCAAGCAGGGCATTTCCATGAGCAGGGATGAGAGAACAGAGACTCTTTGGAGGGACCACGCTCCCCTCACCGTGCTGGGGCAGCAGGACCTGGCTCAGCAGCGGCCCTGGGCGCGATTGATCCATCTTCTCCCACTCCTTCCCCCTGCTCCCACGCACTCTTCCTGGAACAAGTTTTTCCCAGCCCAGGGAGCCAAGCAGACCCACCAGCACTCTGAGCTTGTTTCTATCTTTCCCAAAGCTCACCCAGGTCCAACACTGGCTCTTAGGGCGGGGGCTGGAGCCGGGACATTTCTCCCAGAATAAGAGGAATTTTGGAGCCAGGTGGGATCAGCTCCAAAATCTCAGGAATTTGGCGGTGGCGGGAGAGGGACCGACAGTGCCGAGCCATTTCTAAGCAGCGTTTTTTTTTTTTTTTTTAAAAAAAACAAAGTGAAATCTTCGCCAGAAAATGTTATTTCGATCCCTTTGGCAAGCACGAGTCGTTTCGAAGCGACGCTTTGTGTTGGGAGTGGGACCCAGATCCAAAGGAGCTGGGAATGGAGCCTCTGGGAAAGCTGCTGGGAGCTGGGATGGAGCCACAGCCAGGGCTGGTGGGGTTTGGCAGATCCACACCCCAGATATCCCCGCACTGAGGGACCTCAGGGGGTGCCACCACCCCTGGTGACACCCTTGTGTCCCTGTGCCTGAGCAGGGGTCTGAGGAGCCCTGTGGCCTTCCCCTCCCACGCCCAAACCCCTTTGCTCCGCAGTGTCCCGGCCCCACGCTCCAAATCCCCTGGAAAAAGGGCAGGATCCAGCCTGCCTTCCATGGGGGATCCCATCGTGGACCGGGAGGGACCAGGAGGGAGGAAAGGGGGCACGAAAGGAGTCATTACTGCCCGGGGCCAGGAGCTCTGGAGGAACCAAAGGACCAGGAGGGTCCAGGAGGGTCCAGGAGGGATGTCACTGTGGGATCAGGAGGGAGGAAAGGGGCCAACAGAGGGGAGCATCATTGCCCGGGGCCAGGAGGGACATGGCTGCAGAACCAGGAGCTCTGGAGGAACCAAAGGACCAGGAGGGTCCAGGAGGGTCCAGGAGGGATGTCACTGTGGGATCAGGAGGGAGGAAAGGGGCCAACAGAGGGGAGCATCATTGCCCGGGGCCAGGAGGGACATGGCTGCAGAACCAGGAGCTCTGGAGGAACCAAAGGACCAGGAGCGACCGGGAGAACCTGGAGGGACCATTAGGGACAAGGCTCCAGGCCCAGGGGCGATGCCGTCATACGGAGCCGGCAGAGAACTCATCAGAGGACCGGAGGACACCGGGACGGACATTGTCACCAGGTGGGAGCACCCGAGGACACCGCGGGCACCGGGAAGCAGCCGCGCGGGGGGCGGGAATGGCCGGGGGAGACGTGCTCGCCCGCACTTTGCTGCATGACGGTGATTAAGTTGCTTCCCCTCGTTATGGTCCCTCGGGGAGGTGTTAACCAGCTGCTAATAAAGACGGATGGTTCTGAAGTGGCGTCTCCGGAGCTTTTGTGTCCGTGGAATTTCGGGAAAAGCCCCCGGGGCGCCCGGAGTCACCGGGCAGACCCGCGGCACCCTCGCCCCGGGGGCACCGCCGCCAACCCCCGGCGCCGGTGGGGACAAATCTGCTCCCTGGGGGTGACCAGGGGGACACCGGGGAGGATTTCGGGGGGGGGGGGGGGTGCTCGGAGGATGCCGAGAGCCGGAGCAGCCCCGGGGAGGAAAAGGGCGACCCGAAGGGCTGCGGGGGGCGGGAAAGCAGCGGGAAGAGGAGAAATCCAGCAGCAACTGCCCATTAAAATTCATGAAAGCTGTTAAAAAGCAGAGCGCAGCGCGAGCTCCCGGCTGCTGCTGACAAAGCCGGCGAGGGAGGCGGCGCTGCCAGCTCCGAGCAGTGGCAAATTCGGGGTTCAGGCCCCCCCCCCCCGTTCCCAAAGCGTTTTCCGGCTGGGTGACACCACGAGGGACCCGGTTCCCTCAGCACCGGGCGGAGGGGGTGGATGGAGGCACCGCATCCCCCACCACGGCCACCCCTTCCTCACAGGGGACCCCCAAACTCCCTCCGCTGCCTGGAGGGGGATTTGCATCTTCCAGCTCATTTATTTTCCTTTTTCCCATATATTTTTAGCCCCCCCCCCACCCCCCCCGCCACTCACAGCCCCCCTCCCAGCTGGCTGCCAACGAGCCCCGGCGCGATTCCCTCGCCGTAATTAGCAACGTTTCTGCAGGCAAATGGCAGTCGGGAGTGGAGGTGGCATTTCCTTAATTAAAACAATTAATTAGGGTGGGGTGAGAGGGAAGATAAAACATCTTCCCCATAGAAAAGCCTCTTGGAGCTGCCGGTCCCTCGCGGTGGTGCCGGGGATGCGTCTTCCCCAGGGTGACAGTGCCACACGTGTCCCTGTGGGTGCCCACCCTTGGGTGCCACCCCGACACCGAGCACCCCGGGGCGGCTCTGGGACCCTCCTCGCAGCTCCTGGGCCTGCAAGGCCGGGCTGCGTGTCCCAAAATGTCGCGGCCGTGGCCGGTCCCAGCCGGAGCATCCCGGCGATGCCGGTGCCGGCATCGTGCCGGCCCCGGTTCTGTGCCGGGGTATAAATATCCGTGTGTTACTTAGCGACTAATTGCACGGAGCGCAACAGCGGGGGGGGGGGGGGGGGGGGGTGCCAGCCCCTAATGAGGATCTGGAATCAAAGCTGCTAATTACCCCTGTGCCGAGCTGCCGCACAGCTCCTGCTGGGCGCTGCCTGTCCGGCCACGCCGCGCGGCTCCCGATGGCATCCCTGGCACCCAGGCCCCCGTGCCGAGGGGCTTTGGGCAGGTGAGAGGCCAAATCCAAGGATGTTCCCGCCTGGATGGCCCCCCTGAGGCAGGTGGCACCCCGCAGCCTGGTCACAGCCCTGTGGGTGACCCGGCGCAGCCACACCGGGGCCGTGACCGAGGGCTGCCCAGGGTGGGTGGGTGGGTGGGTGCCCGGGCACGGGTGTCTGTGTGTCCGTGGGGACAGTGCCAGCTGGGGACAGGGGTGTTTGGAACCCAAACCTCTCCACGTGCTGAGGGAACAGCCCCGGCCGGCCCAGAGGAGCCCCCCAGTAACACCAACCCTCCCTCGGGGTTTGGCCCCTCTTCTGAGCTCACCCACCCCCTGCCCCAACCGGGACCTTTCGCTTCATCCCAGAAGCTCCAACAGCCCACGGGACGAGGCTGTGGCACTCCCAGCACCGGGACTGGCTGAGCCACCACACCAACACCAGCCCGGTGCGCCCCCGCTGCTGGGGTTACCCTTCCCAGGGTTTGGGGTACCCAGGAACATCCCTCCGGGCTCATCATCTTCCCGTGGCGGGGGGGATTTTTTTCTCCTCGGCTCTGCACACCACGTGGATGGTGGGAAGCAGGTCCCGGGTAAATATCTCCCGGCGGGTGCGTGCGGGGATGCTGCCTTCACAGGATTTACAGCTTCAAAGCCTCGGCCTCAAAGCCTGCAGATATCTTTTCATCATTTCAGCCGCGGTCTAATTACCCCGCTGGCCGCCGGCGCTGCCCGGCGCTCCCAGGTACAGCCTCTCTTAATAGCTGGGATTTATTATTTAAATGTCGTTTTTCAGCTCCTCGTTCCCGTTCCGGCTCCGAGGGTGCCTGTGCCCCCCCCCCGCACCCCAAAACCCTGGCGCCCTGATCCGCCAGCACCCGGCGTTCACGCTCTCCGCCTGCTCTGAGCCGTGACGAGTTATTAATTAACGGCGAGGTATCGTTCCCTGCTTCATCTTCGGTGTAATTAGATGGTGGGGATGCCGGGAAGCTGAGCTGGTTAACGCTCGCCGGAGGGGGATGAAGGGAACAGGAGTCCTCCCGACCCAGCCGGCGCATCCCGGTGCTGCCGGATCCTCCCGAGCTGCCGAACTCGGGGGGGGGTTGAGCCCCTCAAGGGCCCCTCCCGCCGGCCCGGAGCTGCGGCGCTGAGCCCCGGTGCCGGTGATTCACGGCGGGCACCGACCCCGGCGGCGGCGGGGCCGTGATGGATGCGGGGCCGCGGGCCGTGATGGATGCGGGGAGCGGCCCCGGCCGCGTCGCCTGTTAATTAGCCGCTTTGGATTGATGAGAAATTGCAGCTCCCGCTAACGATGGCAGCGGCTCGGCCGCGGCGGCGGGGCCGGGGGTCGACGCCGGCGGTGCCGCTTCCCCGGCGCTCCCGGGGGCTGCCCGTCCCCGCAGCCGGCACAGCCGGAGGATAATTTATGGTTTCGTATCAGTGCCGCTGATCTTGGAGCTTTTCCAGCTTCCTCTTCCCTCTCCCCACATTGCTTTTCCTCGAAAGCCGATTGCCCGGGACGGGATGCAGCTCCTCGCCGGGCTCTCGCTGTCCCCAGCATCCCTGGCTCTGTCACCCTCGGGGGCCCGGAGCCCCCCTGGGATGAGCTCATGCGTGTGCTGAGCTGTGACAGGGCTCTGCAGGGCTCTGCCATCCCTGGGCTGGTTCTGGATTCCCCGCTGCTCCAGGCAGGGCGGGATAACGGCGTTCCCGCAGCCTGGAGCCCCCCGAGGACACCCGGGAGCCCGTGGGAGCGTGGGCAGCCCCTCACCCGTTTGCGGAGTGCGAATTTAAGGTGTCAAATTGCCTTTTAGTGATTGAATTGCTCGGCGGAAGTGGAGCGTGGGCATCTGGCAGGGCATCTGGGAAGGGATCTGGAAAAGGATCTGGAAAAGGCTCTGGCAGGGCACCAGGGAAAGGATTTGGGAAGGGATCCGGGAAGGGGCAGCTCAGCGACGGGCAGTGGTGTCCCCCCACTCAGGGAAACGACCCCAGTGCCACCAGCTGGCCGGGTTTTGGGGAGATTTTGGTGGATTTCCTGTGTGGCTGTGGGAGCTGTTTGCAGCTGGCGGAAGGGCAGGTACGGGCAGAGCCCCGGGGACAGCGGTGACAGGAGGCCCCGGTGGTGGGTGGCACTGCCCGGGAGCCTGGGGATCACCACGGCACGGGCAGGGTTAAGGTGAGAGCTGCAGGCAGAGCCCTGCCGGGGGGATCATCCGCGTCCCTCGGTGCAGGCAATTCCCTGCCGTGTCCATCGATCCCTGCGAGGTGTTAAGAGAGGCTGGAGCATCGATTGGAGCGAAGCCGGGGTCGGCGAGGCCCGAGGCTTCCCCAGGAAGGGGTGCAGGATCCGGCCCGGGGGTCTGGGGCCCGGAGGAGGCACAGAAACCTCTCCGGGGACAAAGGGCGGTGGGGTGGGGACGTGCAGGGCCATGGGAATCGCCGATGAAGCCCGGCCGCGCCTGCCAGGCGCCCGCGGCGTGCCGGCTTGGCACTTCACCGCCACAAACCGCTCCCTGGATCGTGTCCCGGGCGCTGGCGGTGACAGACGGGGACGTTAAACAAGGCACGGGCGGGTGCCCAGAGCTCCCGGCCCCGCCGGCACCTGGAGCGGGAGCGGCCCCGGCCCGGCGGGAGCATCGGCGGCTCGCGGCACCGGGCACCGGCGTGCGAACAGCACCGAGGGAAAAAAAAAATCGGATTCCATTTTCCTCGGGAGAAAGGAAGGGCTAAAGACAAAAGAGGCCGTTTACCAACCGGCTGGCAGCCCAGGGAAAATTGCTATCCAGATAAAAAATGGCAGATTAAGGAAGGAAAGAGCTGACCTTAACTCCAGTCCTTAGGCAGGGAGGAAGGGCAGGATTTTCACCATTTAATTGGGGTTTTTTGACCATTTCGGGCGGTTTGTTTGCTCCACTTCAAAGCCAGGAGTGCATCGCTTTTACTCTGTGGCTGTAATAATGACATAAATAAAGAGATGATTTTTTTTTTAAGCGGCTTTTCCGACTCCGATTGTCCTTGAATTAATGAATCTTTTTGAGGAAGAGAACCCCGGTTCCTGGGGGTTTATCCTCGTGCAGAGACGACATCAGAACTACAGGACTGGGCTGAAAGCTGGGAAATGCAGCTGGAAAAAGCTGATGGAGGGGGCAAAACAATCCCAGGGAATGGCAGGATGGGCTCAGCAGCCTGCTGCCGGTTCGTGCCATTATTTTGGGTGAAACCCTTGCGATGCCTTTGCTGGCTGTGGGAGGGGGTCTCCCATCCCCAGGTTTGTCCCTCAGCGGGTGTTGCCGGAGCTGCCCCAGGGGTGGGAAATGCTTTGGCTCGGGCTGCGGGGCCGGCCTTAGCCACGCTTGAGGGAAAAATCACAATCGCTGCCGGGGCCCCCGGCCAGGAGCCGGCCCGGACTTCCCCCGGGAAGAGCCGCTCTGCCAGGGGGGACTCACATGGGGGGCGGCCGGGACCTGCCAGGGTCACTCTGGGGGGCTGGGGTTGGGTTCGGGGGGTCTGTCGGTGCGTTGGGTCACTGGGGAAACTGAGGCACGAGCTGGGAGCGGGGGGCTCAGGGAAAGGGTCGGGGGGACGTGGGGTTGGGGGGGACAGGAGGCATCCCCCCATCGCCACACCGTCACCCCGGGGAGGGACAAAACCCTGCCCACCCCAAAGCCTTGACTTTGCTCCTCCTCCTCGGTACAGAAATCTTGAGGGTTTTATCCTCGTGAGGAGAAAAGCTGAGCAGGGAGCAGGGAGCAGGGATGGGGGCGCCTCCTCCGTGTGCCAAAGTCCCTCACCAGGGATCTGGGGGGGACGGGCACCCCTTTCCCACACCCCCCCCCCCCCCCCCCCCCCGGCGCTGGTTCATTGCCAGAGGGAGGGAGAACTGAGAGTCTGGGGTTGGCATAAAGGAGGCTGTGAAAGTCACTGACTCCGGATGGAACCGGAGCAGGAGAGAGCTGAAAGGAGGATAAAAATAGCCCCGGCTGGTGGGGGGCTGGGGGGGCACGGCCGTGGGGTGGGCGGTGGGGGGCACGGGCCATGGGCTGGGGGGAACAGCTGGGCTGGGACAGACCCGGCTCCTGGGAGCACATCTGGATGGGGAAACAGCGGGAACAGCTGTTTGGGGAGCACGGGGGCAACAGCCGGATGGATGGCCCCGGGGTGACAGTGGGAACAGCTGGAATGGGGGCACGGGGGGCACATCTGGATGGCAGAGCCGTGGGATCTCGGGGAGGGCAGTCAGGGGGCTGGGCAGGGTTTGGCCTTGGGGTACAAGGTGACAGCCGTGGCTGGGTGACACTGATGGGGACAAGGGGCTGTCCCAGCCGGCACCCGGCCAGGCCGGGTTTCCCCGGGGCTCGGGGGGCTCCGTCCCTTCCCAACCCCCCCCGAGCAGCCGCCGAGGGTCCTTCCCTGTCCCGATGAACTCGGTGAAGTCACCAGTCGCCTCCCGGAGCGGGGAGATGGCAGCGGGGTGGCAGGAACAAGGTCATTAAAGCAGAAAGAAAAATACATTAGAAATGTTCAACTGCTCAGTCTTGCCTGAAATGTGCTTAAATCAGCCCCGAGTAAACAATGAGACGGGATTAATGGCAATTAGTTTTCATTAGAAAGGTGGCATCACCCTCCCCCTGCTCCCCGGGGGCCGCTCCCTGCCTTGTCGGGGACCGGGGGAGCTCCCGGGCGGATCCAGCCCGGGGAAGGAGGAGGGTGACCGCGTCCTTCCGAGCCCCGGGGCTGCGGGGAGCCGCCTTATCTCCGCCGCGGCAGCGGGAGCTTCAAAGGGAACCCACAAATCCGGCACATGCAAAGCCCCAGCTGGTCCTGCAGATAAACGGGGCTGGGGTGGCCTCAGCCAGCCCCGGCGGCTGGGGGCCGTTGGCTTTGGGGGGGTCGGGCTTGGGGTGATGTTTGGCCCTGGGGTGATGCTCGGCTTGGAGGAGATGCTCAGCCCGGGGTGACGCCTGAACTGGGGGTGATGCTCAGCCCTGGAGCCGTGCCCAGCCCCTGGGGATGCTCAGCCTCAGGGCAGTGTTTGGGGCAGTGCTCAGGCTCAGGGCAGTGTTTGGGGCCGTGCTCAGGCTCAGGGCAGTGTTTGGGATGATACTCAGCCTCAGGACAGTGTTTGGGGCTGTGCTCACCCTCAGGACAGTGTCTGGGGCCGTGCTCAGGCTCAGGGCAGTGTTTGGGGCCGTGCTCAGGCTCAGGGCGGTGTTTGGGGTGATGCTTACCCTCAGGGCAGTGTTTGGGGCCGTGCTCAGGCTCAGGGCAGTGTTTGGGGCTGTGCTCACCCTCAGGACAGTGTTTGGGGCTGTGCTCACCCTCAGGACAGTGTTTGGGGTGATGCTCACCCTCAGGACAGTGTTTGGGGCCGTGCTCAGGCTCAGGGCGGTGTTTGGGGTGATGCTCACCCTCAGGGCAGTGTTTGGGGCTGTGCTCACCCTCAGGACAGTGTTTGGGGCTGTGCTCACCCTCAGGACGGTGTTTGGGGTGATGCTCACCCTCAGGACAGTGTTTGGGGCCGTGCTCAGGCTCAGGGCGGTGTTTGGGGTGATGCTCACCCTCAGGGCAGTGTTTGGGGCCATGCTCAGCCTGGGCACAGCCCCAGTTTTTGCAGCCCCCCCCATCCTCAGGCAGGACCCTGGGGAGGGGGATGAGGCAGCAGAGCCCCCAGGGGTGGTGGGGAAGGGGGGCTTCTGCATTTTGGGGTGCTGCAGGTAGGCGCTGGGTGCTGCCACCAATGCCACCGGTGACCCCGCAGGGTGGGGACGCTCCTGTGGCCGCCACATCCGCCTTAGCCGAGGTCTCAGCTCGTCCCAAACACTTCCTGGGCAGGCGCCGCCTCCAGAATGGGGCAAATTCAGTCCTTTTTGGGGCTGGCCAGGCGAGCACCGGCCTCAGCGGGCGGGACGCGCCCACTCCCGGTGCAGGCTGACCCCCGGTGCCCCAGCAGCACCCACACACCCGGGGGGGTCCCTGTCCCCCAGCCCGGGGCACGGCCCCCGTCATTAGCACCCAGAAAATGTTGGGTTTCTGCCTGGGAAAACACAGCAGATATGTACATTAAACATCAAATTATAAAATTAACAGATTCCAACTGCGGATGATTTGCATGTGCAAATTAACTTAATTACCGCTCTTCCTCCCCGAGCGCCCGCGTGCCGGGAAGGGCCGGCCCCGGCACGGCCGGCGGCAGGTGCGGGGGGACCGCGGGGCCGGGGGGGCCGCGGCAGCTGCGGGGCCGGCGCTGGCCGGGCTGCTCCGGGAGCGGGGGCACGCGTGGGCGAACACACACACGCGCACACACACACGTGGGCAAACACACACGCGTGTGCAAAGACACGCTCGTGGGCAAACACACACTCGTGGGCAAACAGACACAGGAGCGCACAGCAGAGTAGAGGCACAGGGGCTCTGCGGCAGCTGTGGCCGGGAGAGGGGGACAGGGATGGGGACATGGATGGACACAAGGATGGACACAAGGATGGGGACATGTGGGTGGACACACACGTGGATGAACACACACACACGGATGGACACATGGATGTGGACACACACATGGGTACATGGATGGACACATGGACGTGGACACACACGTGGATGGACACAAACACACATGGATGGACACACACACACATGGATGGACACACGGATGGACACACATCTAGATATGGGTGCACACATGGACACACGAGTGTGCGCAGCCACACACACACAGGGATGGGGACATGGATGTGGACACACACACAGGGATGGACACACGCACGGATGGGCACACAGGTGGATGGACACGCACATGGATGGACACATGGATGGATGGACACACATCTGTACATGGGTGCACACATGGACACACGAGTGTGCGCAGCCACACACACACACACACAGGGATGGGGACATGGATGGGGACATGGATGGACACAGACTTGGATGGACACGCATGCATTGTCACACACACAGGGATGGACACAGGCACGGATGGGCACACAGGTGGATGGACACGCACATGGATGGACACGTGGATGGATGGACACACATCTGTACATGGGTGCACACATGGACACACGAGTGTGCGCAGCCACACACACACAGGGATGGGGTCATGGATGGGGACATGGATGGACACAGACATGGATGGACACACATGCACTGTCACACACACACACAGGGATGGACACACACAGGTGGACACACACAGGTGGACACACGGATGGACACACATCTGTATATGGGTGCACACATGGACACACGAGCGTGCACAGCCACCCACAAACACAGGGAGGGCGATGCCCTGATCCAGGGGTCCCAATCCAGGGGTCCTGATCCAGGGGTCTTGATCCAGGGGTCCCGATCCAGGGGTCCTGATCCAGGGGTCCCAATCCAGGGGTCCTGATCCAGGGGTCTTGATCCAGGGGTCCCAATCCGGGGATCCTGATCCAGGGGTCCCGATCCGGGGGTCCCGATCCAGGGGTCCCGATCCGGGGATCCTGATCCAGGGGTCCCGATCCAGGGATCCTGATCCAGGGGTCCTGATCCAGGGGTTCTGCCGTGCCAGGAGCCCCCAGGACTGGGGCCCCTTCTCCCCCCCCCCCCCATGCCCTCCCTGCAGGGTGCAGGGGCCTAGGGCTGCGGGGATCCATCACAGGCTGGGTGGGGGATCTGCCGGTGCAGAGGGGGGGTGGTGGAGGCACCGCTCCCCAAATCCCCAGCCTGGGCCCCAGCAGGGAGCAGGGGGTGGGGGCCGGGGGT
Source organism: Chamaea fasciata (assembly GCF_029207755.1). Taxonomy (NCBI): domain Eukaryota; kingdom Metazoa; phylum Chordata; class Aves; order Passeriformes; family Sylviidae; genus Chamaea; species Chamaea fasciata. The sequence continues at coordinate 4,948,291 of NW_027094113.1, read as the reverse complement.
GGTACTGGGATCTCGTGCCGTGCCGGGGTGTGCCGGGACAGGCCGGGGGTCACGGCTCCCACCCCGCGTGCTCGGGATGCACGAGGCCGGTGGGGCACGGGCGGGGGGGGCTTACACACCCCTGAGCCCCCCTCATCACCCCGCAGCTGAGCCCGGCCCTGCTCATCACACGTGTGGCTGCGGGACTCGCCCGAGCTCAGCGACTCCTCCGCGGCGAGCGCTGTTCCCTTAAAGGTCACACAAATCCCCAAATCCGGGAATAAATCCCGATCTGGAGGCTGCGGATGGGAAGAGCCCTCCCAGGGCCGCTGTTTTCCGAACCGGCCGCCAAAATTCCTGCACGGGAGGAGTCCTGGGAGCGCCAGGGCCCCGGGATGTCGGGGTGACATCGGGGTGCCACCGGCTGTTAGGGTGCCATGGGATACTGGGGTGTCACGGGACGTTGTGGGATGGTGGGGTACCAGGGGCAGTAGGGTGGAGTGCAGTGGGATCAGGGGTACCAGGGGATATTTGGGGGCCATAGGGTGTCAGGGTGCAGTGGGACCAGGGGACATTTGGGTGCAGTGGGGTGTCAGGGGACATTAGGGTGCCATGGGGTGTCAGGGTGCAGTGGGATCACAGAGTACCAGGGGATATTTGGGTGCCGTGGGACATCGGGGTGCCCCAGGACGGTGCTGGCGGTTCAGCAAAACGCGTCTGGACGGGGCTCGCAGGAGCTGTGGAGGAATTAATTCCGAGTAGGGTTGGTTAATTAGCCATCACGAGCCCGAGCCGGGGGAGCGGAGGGCCGGGGCTGTGTGAGCAGGTCAAGGGGCTGGCCGTGTCCCCTCGCTGTCCCCCTGGGGACGCTGATTCAGGCGCTGAGTCATGGCTGTTTTTCCTTCCCCTGGAGACCCCCCCTTCCGTCAGTGTCCCCCCCGGGGCTGGCCGGCCCCCTCCGTGCCCTGGGAAGCGGGAGGGGCCGGAGGGATGCAGGAAAAGGTGAATCACCTTCCGAACCTCGTGCTGGCCAGGGCGGGCTGAGCCCCGGGCACAGCTCGGGGCTCCCATGACCCCCGGACAGGGATTTACCCAGATTTGGCGTCTTTCGGGCTAAAACAACCGGGGCAAAGCAACAACGCGACCTCAGTGATGCCGTGCTAGGCCCCCGCCCTGTGTGTCACCCCCAGACCACCCCGGGGCCCACCCTGGCGTCCCTGCAGCCCGGGGTGGGCAGGTCCGGGTGGGCAGCACCCGTGGGTGCGGAGCAGCTCCTGCGGGCCGGGGGAAACTGAGGCAGGGGAGGGGGGCTCACAATGGAGGGGGGGGGGGGGGTTCAGCCTGGGGACAGGGGCGCGTCCGGCCGCACTGGAGGGGAATCACCTGGGAGGCTGTGGGGGAAAGGGGTGCCAGCCCCTCCCCGGGACGGGACATTCGGGAAACTGAGGCAGGGGCGGAGGGGGTCGGCTCTTCGCGCCAGCGGTGGGGGAAACGGAGGCCGAGCACGGGGGGGGCTCGGTGTGAACCCCCCTGCGTGCCCAGGATGGAGGGAAACCCGGGCAGGGGATGGGGGGCATCAACCCCAGCCCCTCCGGGCACCCGGGATGGGCGAAACTGATGGAGGGGACCGGGGTGGGAGGGGGGCCGGTCCCACCCCTCCCGCTGCCCGGGAACGCGGAGGAAGCGCTGCCCCTTTTCGGGGGGCGGGGGGGCCGAGGCAGGCGGGGCCGGCGCCCCCCGCGCTCCCCCCTCCCCGCCGGGGGCGGGGGGCCCGGGGCCGGGCCGGGCCGAGCCGCCTCCCCGGGGCGGGGGCAGGGCGGGGGGCGCAGCCGCTCCGGGAGCGCCGGCGGCGGCGGCTCCTCCATCGCCGCTGCTGCCGGAGCGGCCCCGGTGCCGCCGCAGACACCGGGCGGGCCCGGGCCCGGGCCCCCGCCCCCCCCCCGCGGCCCCGCCCCGCCCGGCCCCGGTACCGGCGCTCCCGCCGCGGCCGAGCGGAGCCGAGCGGGGCCGGGCCGAGCCGCTGCCGGTGGGCGCAGGTGCGCGGAGCCCCGAGCCCCCCCCCCCCGGACCCCCCCGGGACGGCGAGGTAAGAGCGCGGCCGGTGCCCCCCCCGCCCGCCCCCCTTCCGATGCGGTCCCGTCCCGGTTTATTCTCCTCCTTCTCCAGCCGTTGCCTCTCCTGGGGTGGGGGGGGAAGGGAGAAAAGGGGGTGCCCCCCCCCCAGCCCTCCCCCCCCTCCCGCCGCCGCCGCTGCTGCATTGGGAAGCGGCGCTTTTGTTAGCGGAGCGGGCGGAACCTTGAAGGGTCACGGGCTGGAGGGGCCCCCCCCCGCGCCCCCCAACCCGCACCCCTCTGTCCGTCCCCGCTCTCTGCAGCCTGAGCCCCCCCGCACCGCTCCCCCCCCCCCCCCCAGCACCTCCATCCCGCATCGCCATCCCCACCCCGGCACTCCTGGGGGTCCCACCCGCACCCCAATTCTTCCCCTCCCGTACCCCCCACCTCCAGCCCGCACCCGCAGCCCACCCCGGCACCCCGCGAGCATCCCGGCGCCCTCATCCCGCACCCCCAGCCCCCCCCCCCCGGCACCCCGGAGACCCTCCCCGCACCCTGATCCCGCCACCTCCTGCCCCCACCCGCAGCACCTCTGCTCCCCCCGGCACCCCGGTGCCCCCCCCCACATCCTTCTCGCACCCCCCCGGCGCCCCGAACCCGCGCCCCTCTCCCCCAGCCCGGAGCCCCCCCGCAGCCCGGAGCCCCCCCATCCCCTCCACCCAGCACCCAGTCCCACCCCCCATCCCTTCCCACGCCCCCCTCCCACCCCGCAGCCCCCCGGGCCGGCGATGGGCGCGGGATACGGAGCCCCCCCCGCCCCGAGGATGGAGATGATGGGGATGAGGATGAGGATGGGGATGGGGATGGGGGGGTGTCTCTGCTTCCTCGGGCTCCGTTTTGCCTCCGCTGTTTCTTTGGGAAGCAGCCAGGGTTTGTTGTTTTATATTTTTTGGCGGGGGGGGGTGAGGAGGGGCCGGTCTGTGCCCCCCACCCCGGGCAGCCTCTGCTGGGCTGGGGGGGCGCAGAGACTGAAATGGGGGGTCCGGACAGTGCAGCCCCCCAAAGGGCACCGGGGAGCGGCGAGCCTCAGCCTGGGGGGCTTGGTGGTTGTGCCCCCCCCCCAAATAATCCCTCAGGGCTGGGTGGGGGGCAGAGCACCCACAAATCCGGGGGGTGCCCGGCTCTGTCTCGGGGCTGTAACTTGGTGGGGACAAGACTTGGGGGGGCAGCCGGCAGAAGTGGGGGACCCGCCGTGCATGGGGGGGGGGGGGTCTGACACCCCCGGCGTCGGGCAGGGCCGGGGGGGCGTGCAGGCAGCGTCTGCCAGGCTGGGGGGGCCCGTCCCCCTTTTCGGGGGCTCGGCGCCTTCAGCAGATTTGGCCGGGGGAACCCTAAAATAACACGGCGGGGGGGGTTTTGTCTGACCCCAATCGTCCCCTGTCACCCTCACTTGGCGTGCCCCGGGCCCCCCCAGAGCCCAGCAAGCCCCCCCGCCCCCCCATGCTGACCTCCATGGTCCCACATAGCCCAGAGCAGGCAGAGGGGGCCGGGGCACCCCGAAGCCCCCCAGCCGCCCCCCATGGGGCAGAGGGGAGGGGGGAGCCCGGTCCCTGCACAGGGGCTTTGGGGAGGGGGCCCAGCGCCCCCCCTTCCAGCGGGGGGGGGATGCCCACGGGGCTGTGCCGGCGCCACGGGGTGACCTTGGGTGAGCTCTGCTTCCTGCCGTGCCTCAGTTTCCCTCTGCCAAACCAGACGGTGAGCTCTGGGGGGGCTGCAGAGGGGACCCCCAATCCACCCCCCACCCTGGGGTGCCGGGGGGGGGTGTCAGACACCTGCCGTGAGTGACCCCCCCATGGGGACACCCACCTCTGCTCGCCTGGGGTAGGGGGTGATGATGGCACCGCCGTGTCCCCCCCAGGTGCCCCCCTCGGTCTCTGTGGGTCCAGCGGGGCCGGATCCTGCTCCAGGGATGTGCTGGGAGGGGGGCAGGGGCACGGCCGAGCTCCCTGTCCTACAGACCCAACCCCGGGGAAGGGCTCTGCTGGTTTGGGGGGCCCCTCTGTGCCCCCCCCAGGCAGTTTGCCCCACGGAACTGAAGCCGAGGGCAGCTCTGGGTCCGGGCAGTGCCGTGTGTCCCCCTGTGACACCCCCGGGTGCTGTGGGTGTCCCCGCAGGGTGCTGGGGTCCCATCCTGGCGGGTCCCGGGGTGCCGAGCACGGCGCCACAGCCCCTCCTGCAGCGTCCCCGGGGTGACACGGGAATTGGGTCACCGCTGTCACCGGGGCACGTGGCTGCACTGGGGAGGTTTGTGCCTGGGGGGGCACGAGGTGGCCCCGGGGGTCGGCCTCGGCTCTGGGGGTGCCGGGGGCAGCTCAGCCCCCACCCGCAGCACCGGGGCCTCCGCTGTGTCAGCCGGGGGGGGACACGGCTGGTCCCCCCTCCCAGAGCCCCCCGATGGTTTTGGTGCCAGCCCCACAAACAAAGGGGGACAGCCCGGTCCAGCCCGGTGACCCCACACAGGATTGCACACACGCCGTGCTCCCCACGGCAGAGCTGTCCCCTCGGGGGGGGCTGCAGGGACCCCCCGTGCCCCCCCGGACCAGCGTTCTGCTGGCCCTGTGTCCCTCCAAACCCCAGCAGGAGCCCCAAGTCACCGGACAGGATGGTGACATCGGGCGGGGTGTCCCTGTCCCCTCGGCCCTGGCACAGGCCAGCCCAGGGTTTGGCTCCCAGTGAAACCAGTAAGGCCAGTGCTGCCACCAGCAGTCCCCAGCGGCGCCGGGGCTCAGCCCGGCCGCCAGGCCCTGCCCGCCAGGCCCCGGAGCTGGATGCAGATCCCTGCTGCAGTGCCGGATGCGGTTTGTATCCCTAGACAAGCTGGAATATTTTTAATTAAACCTGCCAGTTTGGATGCGATTTAAGGCATGAGCTGCGCCGGGCCCTTGGAGCATCTCCCGCGCCGGGGCCGGATCCCAGCTCGTCTAGGGGCTTGTCCCACCAGGCACGGCCACCGTGTGACCCAGGGTGGCTTTTGCACGCCGCTGTCCCTGCTGTGCCAGGCCGGGGTCACCAGGGGCCGGCCGGGACGGTTTCCCCGTGGTGGCACCCGGCGCGTTTGGGCAGCATAAACAGCAGGAAAGAAAAGCGGGAGCAGCCCCAGCTCTGTCCGGGAGCTGTGCCTGCCTCACCGGTGGGCGCCCATCGCCGCCGGCACTGCCGGGTCACCCCCGGCGCCTCGGGGGCTGCGGCCCGGGGACAGCCGGGCTGGGAGCTGGACATGGAGCCCGGCACCCAGAGGAGTCTCTGTACCCTCGGCAGTGCCCGACCCAGCCACAAACGGGACACGGTGGCCTTGGGGACCCTCCAGCCAGGCCCCAGGGACCCCCAGGCTTTGGTGGTGTCCCCCCAAAGGGGCTTGGATCCCCTGAGTGGAGCAGGGGGGGAGAGGAGGAGCAGTGGGCTGGCACAGAGGAGATGCCACAGGGGCTGCCGTGTGCTAACGGGATTTCGCTTCCTATTTAATTACAATTTTGTCAAATTAAAATTAAAAAAAAAAAGGGAAAAGGGGGATAAAGAGATCCCTCTCGGCTCCTTGTGCCGGTTCCCGGCAGCCGGTTAATTAAACAGCGGCTGCTGAAGGCGCCGCTCCCGGGAGAGCCCTGCTGGGGCTTGCCATCACACCTGGCCTCCGCTTGCTCCCAGTTCAGCCCAGTTCAGGTGGCTGGCGGTGCGGCAGTGACAGTGGCAGTGGCTGTGGTGGTGGCTGTGGGGTGGCAGTGCTGGTGGCAATGGCCGTGACAGTGGCAGAGACAGTGGCAGTGGTGGTGGCAGTGGCTGTGGCAGTGGCTGTGGCAGTGGTGGTGGCAGTAGCAGTGACAGTAGCAGTGACAGTAGCAGTGACAGTAGCAGTGGCAGTGGCTGTGGCAGTAGCAGTGACAGTAGCAGTGGCAGTGACAGTGGCAGTGGTAGTGACAGTGGCTGTGGCAGTAGCAGTGACAGTAGCAGTGGTGGCAGTGGCTGTGGCAGTGGCAGTGACAATGACAGTGGCAGTGGCTGTGGCAGTGGAAGTAGCAGTGGTGACGGTGGCAGTGGCAGTAGCAGTGGTGACAGTGGCAGTGGCAGTGTCGTGCCGATGCGCCGTGGCTAATCCTCACTCTTCCCCGTGTAATCCCGCCCGCCGGGATAATCCCATCAAACCCGCGGCCGAGCTCAGCGCCGGGTTTGGCGCCGGGGGGATCTGGGAGGGACACGGGGACGGGGGGACGCGGTGGCCCCGGGGGAGCGGCGGCTGCGGGAGGGACCGTGGGGGCTGCGGGAGCCTGCGGGGGGCTCGGCTGGGGAAACTGAGGCACGGAGCAGGGCCCGGGACGGGAGCAGCCCCAGGGCGCTGGGAGAGGGTGCGATGGGACGAGCCCGCGGTGGCAGCACCCGCGGGTCACCCCGAGGGACGGACCCGGCCCTGGCCGGCACGGCGGGAGCATCGCGGGCTTTTCCCTCCTCCCCATCCATCACCTCCCGCCGGGAGCGCTGGGAGAGAGCGCCGGGAAACCGGGAAGTGTCAGGGGGGAGGTTTGGGAGGTGGGAGCTGGGATCCATCCTTGCCATGTGCCCAAAATAACCCGAAAATAACCCGTCCCTGCTGTGCTCCATCCCTCGTGCCAGCCCGGTGTGCACAGCCCTGGTCACACGTGTGACAGCACACGGCTCACACGTGTGACAGCCATGCACACACAGGGACATGTGTGACAGCCCATGAACACACCTGGACATGTGTGACAACCCATGAACACGCAGGGACATGTGTGACACCCTCTGCACACACCTGGACACGTGTGACAGCCATGCACACACAGGGACATGTGTGACAGCCATGCACACACAGGGACATGTGTGACAGCCATGAACACACGTGGGCATGTGTGACAGCCACCCACACATCTGGACATGTGTGACACCCATGAACACACAGGGACATGTGTGACACCCCCGGCACACACCTGCACACGTGTGACACCCCCTGCACAGACACACAGGTGCCACCCTGTGCCCACACACCGTCACACACGGGTGCCAGCTGGTGCCACATTCCTGCACATGTGTGACACCCGGTGCCTTCTGCCAGCCCCTGCACACGACAGCTGGTGCACACACAGTGACACGGAGTGACATGTGACACGTGTGACACCTGCTGTACACACACACACGACACACGGTGCACACACAGTGACACGGAGTGACATGTGACACGTGTGACACCTGCTGTACACACACACACGGCACACGGTGCACACACAGTGACACGGAGTGACATGTGACACGTGTGACACCTGCTGTACACACACACACGACACACGGTGCACACACAGTGACACGGAGTGACATGTGACACGTGTGACACCTGCTGTACACACACACACGGCACACGGTGACACCCCCCCGCACACACGTGACAGCCCGTGCACACCCCCCCAGGCACAGATGGCACCTGGCACACCTGGCAGGGCCACGCAGGGGACAGGGACACCGTCCTGCCCTCGGGCTTTTGGCGCTGCTGCCTGAGGGGCCGCGCCGGTGGCGGCGGTGGCGGTGGCGGCGCGGGCGGAGGTGACAGCGGCGGTGGCAGCGGTGGCCGCGGGCTGTGCCGGGAGAACACGGAGCAGCTCCGAGGGCGGTGAGGCCGCTCGGACCTTCCGGCGAGGCGGCAGCGCGGAGGCGGCGCTGGGAACAATGGCCCTTTGTTCTGCGCGCCGCTGGCGTCCCACGGCCGGCCTGCATCCTACATCCCACCCTGCATCCCACATCCCATCCTGAATCCCATATCCCACCCCGTATCCTACATCCCACCCTGAATCCCACATCCCATCCTGCATCCCACAGCCCGGCCTGCATCCTACATCCCACCCTGTATCCTACATCCCACCCTGCATCCTACATCCCATCCTGCATCCTATCCTGTATCCCATCCAGCATCCCAGCCTGCAACCCAAATCCCTTCCTGCACCCCATTCCATATCCTGGCCTGCATCCCACCCCCCATCCCCCCCATGTCCCCTAAACCAGCCTCAATCCTGCAGCCCAGCCTGCCTCCTCCACCCCATCCTCCACCCTGCATCCCAGCCGCCATCCCACTCCACATCCCACATCCCAAACTCCATCTGCACATCCCACTGCACATCCTGCATCCCACTCCTCATCCCACATCCCACGCTCCGCGCTGTCCCCCGGCAGCCCCAGCGCCCGTCCCGGCTCCGAGCCCCCCGCAGCCCCCTGGGGCTCACAGGGGTGTCACCCCACACAGCTCCCACCCGTCCCCAGCCCTGACAGAGGACACTGCCCAAAGCGAGAGCGGGATGGAGAGAGCGGCACAGGGAAGGAGGAGGAGGAGGAGGAGGAGGCCGCGGGGCGAAGGCTCACGTGCTCTCACCCACACCCTGGCACCGGAAGCCACTTGTCACTTTGTCACCCTCCGGGCACCCCGGTGGTGGCGGAAGGAGATTTGCTGGGGTGGCCGTGGTGACCCTGTCCCCACCGGTGTCCCCATCCCCTGGTGCTGCTGCGGGGCTGCTCCGGGAGGGAAGGTGGGCACCCCGAGTGCCACCTGCAGGGCCATCATCACCCTGGGGACAGCGGGATGCTGGGCATGGTGACACTGAGGTGACACTGAGGTGACCTGCCACCCCCAGCCCCTCTCTGCCCCGTTGAGCCCAGCAGATATTTAACCTGATTTAAATACAAGTGAGAGTTTGAAGATAACCTGAAAGGGAAGTGCTGGTTCTGGGCCTGGAGAGTGAAAAACCCCATTTTCCTGTCTGGAGCGGCGGAGGGGGGACCTGGATGTCAACAAACCCCCAAAACCAGCACCCCAACTTTATCAGGGCCTAAAAGCCCACCCGGCCACAGGGCTGACCCTGGTCCCCACCTCCCGGAGCCCCCCCAGCTCGTCTGGCCCTGGGATGGGTGGGGTGTTATTGTAGGGCTGCTCTCTGAGGGCTGGGGTGTTTTGGGGGTGTTTTGGGGTGCCTGTGAGCGCTGTGGGTGTGTTCAGCAGCCTCCCATCCCGGGAATGCTCCGTGTCCTGGGATGTAATTGCAGGGTTCCCGCCTGGAGCCGGATGTAAACACTCCGGGATGTTATTGTAGGGTCCCCCACGGGACTGAGCCAGGGGCTGGTGTCCCTCTGCCTGCTGGGGGACAGGGATCCCGTGGGGACAGGGGAGGGGGACACTGGGGAAGGGGATCCTGGGGAGTGGGACACGCTGGGGACACGGGCTCTGTGAGGAGGAGGCAGCACGGTGACAGGGATCCCTGGGGACACCCTGGGGACACCCTGGGGACACCCGGGGCTGGCAGGGCGGGGTTCCCAGGGCGGTGCCCGGGCCCGGAGCAGGAACTGGGGGTTCCCTCTCCCCCGCCCGAGGGGAACCGAGGCACGAGGCCAGCGGTGACTCGGATCTGCTCCTGCCGCGGCCCGGGGGCCATGCGGGTGACAAGGAGGGGTGACAGATCCAGGGGACCCCGCCAGGGCACTGAGCCCCGGGGGTGGCACAGCACGAGGGGGGTGAGTGCCTTTGGGGACATGTGGGGCTTTGGGGACAAGGCGGATGGGGGGAATGGCTGCTTCGGAGGGACAGGAGGGGCAGGGATGTGCCCCTGTGGGGACAAGGGGAGGTGACAGTCTTTGGGGGGACATGGGGGGATGTGTGTCCATAGGGACAAGTGGCCTGGGGACACCAGCGGGACGGGAGGATCCTGTCCCATAGATCTGGGGGGGGGACAAGGGCTGTGAACTGGGGAGACAGCTTTGGGGACAGGGGACTAGGGCTGGGAACTGGGGGGCCACAGCACCCCGTCTGCCACCCCCCCTCTGTCCCCCCCCCCGCCGTCCCCGGGGTTTATTTCGGCGTGACGCGTGATCCTCCTCGCTAGGAAACCGTCCTTAATATGCAGATGAGCCTGTATTTAATATGCAAATCACCATGCGGCTCTGGCCGGCCACCAGCACCGCCGGCATGCTGGAACGGACGTGTCGGGGCACCCACGGGTGTCACCCGGGGGGTGTCGAGGGGACACCCAGCAACCGGGGCCACCTCCGGGCACCCACGGTGGGTGACAAAGCCACCCAAGGTGACCGCGGGGTCCCCACCATTCCCGGTGCCCGTGTCGGGGCCGGACGCCCTCGGTCCCTCGCGGTGTCCTGGGGGGCTCGGAGCCCGTGTCCCCACCCGGTGGGCGATGGGGAGGGGACAGCGACAAGGGACAAGGGACAGGCAGCGGGGCTATAAACGGCAGCTGTAAGCGGAGCCGGTAACCGGAGCGGGAGGCCCGGGGGGACATTTGAGCCGCCGGCGGGGCCGCGGAAGCGCCAAGGTAAATGGTGGCTGCTGTGTCCCCCCCCCCCGCCACGCCGGTGACCCCCCATCCCTGTCACCCCCGCGGGGACCCCCGCGGTGCCGCTGTCCCCCCGTGCTCTGGGCACCGCCGCGGCTCTGGGGGCGCTGCCCGCGGCCCCCCGGGAGGTGCCGCTTGGAAAGGGGGGGACCCACGGCAGGGGACAGGCGCAGGGACAAGGCCAGCGCGCCGTGCCAGGTGGCCGGGGTGACATTTGCTCCGTCCCCGCCGTGGGGACAGCTGCTTCCTGGCTCTGCCATCTGAACCGGGCTCGGAACGGAAACCCGGGGGGGGCTCAGCCCCCCAGCCCCGGCGGCGGCAGCAGCAGCAGCTGGGATTGGGGGGGTCCCCGTGGCGGTTGGGGGGACACTGCTGGTGACCCCCAAACCCCTCTGTGGCAATGGGGGTGGCACTGTGTGACCCCATTGAGCAAGGGATGCTCTGGGCACCGGGGGTCACATTTTGGGGGGCCGGAGCATGTGTGTGGGGGGGTGTGCAAAGGCCTCATTAGCATATCTAATTACTGATTCCTTATTTGCGTTGGGCGCCTTCTGAAGGAAATGACCCCAAAATCCGGCCTTAGGCCGGGGCAGGGGAATGTGGTTATCGAGATTATATCCCAAAAAGTTGCATTTTAAGGGATTTCACTGTTGGTGTCCTCCGCCTTTCCCACCGCCCCATTCCTCAGTGTGTGTCCCCCTCTCCCAGTGTCCCCCCCTTTCCCACTGTCCCCCGTATTTCCCAGTGTATGTCCCCCTTTCCCGATGTCCCTCCCTTCTCGGGGTCACCCCCACTCCCGGTGTGTGCCCCCCTCTCCCGGTGCCCCCCTCTTTCCCATTGCCATTCCAGGGGGTTTATGAGGATGGGGGACCCGGTGGGGCCGGGGGGGGACCCCGCTGTCCCTCTGTCCCCGCTCTGTGTCCGGTGGGGTCTCACCGGTGCTTTCCCCTGGGGACGCCGCGGTGCCGCTCGGGGGGTCCCACGGGTGCCCCCCCCGGGTCCCCGGCTGCGGTGACAGCTGCCGGGGTGGGGTGGGGGGGGTTGGTGGCTCCGGTTACGGTGACATCAGCCCTACCTTCCCACCTGGCGCGGGCGGGGGGCGCGGGCCCCCCTCCCCCGGGGGTCGCGGGGGGTTGACGTGACAGCTGAGCCGCTCCCGGGACGCCGGAGCCCCCAGCGCCGCCGGGGCGTCCCGGAGCGGGGGGCGCCCACCCCCAGCTCTGGGACCCCCCGTGCCAGCGGAGGGGACAGTGGTGACACAGCGGTGACACTGTGGTGGCACGGGGCCGGCGGCGGAGGCGGCCGGAGCAGCTCAGGTGGGCAGAGCGCGGCGCTGGGGGGGGGAGATGCCACGGGGAAGGGGGGCAGAGTGACCCCCCAGCAGGGACCCCCCCCCCCCCCGTGGGATCCGGGAGATCACGCGGCGCGCAGAGCCCCGGGAATTGCAGCAAGAGGGGGAACACTGGGGGCTGCCCCCCGCTCCTGCCCCACTCCCCCCGGGCCGGGGGTCGCGGAGATGCTGGGGGGGGGGGACGGACGGGACAGGTGAAGCAGCTCCCCCCGCCCCCCAAAGCTCCGTGTGCGCGGGGTGAGAGCTGGGCGTGCTCCGGGACGGGGAAACTGAGGCACGGAGCAGGGACGGGGACAAGGGACGTGCCCGAGGCTGTTCGCCCGCTCCGTGCCGGGGATATCCCAGCGGAGACCCCCCCCCTCATTCCCGGCGCACCCCCCGCCGCCGCCTCAGTTTCCCCGCAGCCCCGCCGGGGACACGCGCGGTGACGGTCCCCCTGCCCCGGCGCCGCCGTGAATGGGTCCCTGTTTGTCACTTTGTCACCCCCCGGTGCCGTGTCCCCCTCCCCGCGCCCCCCTCTTCCCGCTGCCTTTTCTTTTCCCGCACAATCGCCGGCATTTATGGCGCCGGAGGCTCCGCTTACCCCGCGCCCGCTCGCTGTCACCGCGCGGGCCGGGGGACGGGGACACCGGACCCCCCGCACGGGGCTCCAGGCGCCCGAGGCAGCCACAATGCCCCCCCGGCCCCCAAACTCCCCCCGGCCCCCAAACCCCTCCCGGACCCTCACCGGGCCCTCCCCCGGGGTGGCTTTTTGGGGTCCCCCCTTCCTTGGTGGCTTTGGGGCGGCACTGTGTGACACACCGGCCACCAACAGCTCCTTTCCTGCTTGCTGGGGACACCATGGGGACAAAGCCGGGTGTCACTGGGAGCTGCGGCACTGTGGGGACAACGTTTGGATGTCCCTGAGACAGTGGGGACGTGGCTGGGTGTCCCGGGGTGGTGACACCCTGAGGATGGGGTCAGTTGTCCCCAGGGGCTGTGACCCCAGGGTCGGGTCCCACCGGGGTCACCTCCTGCCCGGGGTCAGATGTCCCCGGGGGCTGTGGCACCACAGAGGGGACACAGCCGGGTCTCACCCGGGGCCGGTGACACCGCGGAGGGGCTGGGGACGTGGTGACCCCCGGCCCCACACAATGTCACCGTCCCCGGTCCCCTCGGGGAGGAGGCGCCGCTTCGATCGCTCCCTGCTCCCATGGAATTAGTGATCAATTAATTCCCCGCGCGGCCGCTAATTACCCAGTCCGGCCCCAGCCCCTCGGGGACGGGTGACAGGCTGGGGATGGCGGTCCAGCCTGGTGGGGGGACCGCGGTGGTGGCCCTGGGGCTGTCTGCGTCGGGGGTGCTGTGACACTCTGCAGTGTCCCCGGAGACTTTCCAAGACATCCCGGCGGCGTTTCGGGGTGGGGAATGGCGTTTTGGCTTCCCTCTTGTCCCCATGTCCTCGTGTCCCCCCTGTCCCTCTGTCCAGGTGTCCTCATGCTCCTGTCCCCAAGTCCCCAGCCCCGCCACGTCACCTGCAGTGGCTTCCCCACGTGGCCACCGGTGTGTCCCCAAGCCCCAGGGACACCCGAGGGTTTGGGGTGCTCGGGGGGGCTCACCCCGGTGGGTGCCGCCCCCCCAGCCCTGCCCGTGCCCGCAGGTGCCCACCCAGGGCGGGGGCCACCATGGGACCCCCACCCCGTGTCCCCCTGGTGCTGCTGCTGCTGCTGGCGGCCCAGAGGACGGCCAGGGCCACCTTCCCCGAGGAGCCCGGCCCCATCGCCGTGGCCCCCCCGGACTGTGAGTGCCCACCCGGGCCCGGGGGTGTCGGGGGGCTGCAATGGGGCGTGGCGTGGGGGGCACGGCTCGGCATGGAAAGGGGATTTGGGAATGGGAAGGGAATTTGGGGTGAGGGCAGGAGGGGGAGCCCAAGGGAGGATTTGGGAATTGAGATGGGACCCCCCGTGGGCAGCGCTGGGCTTTGGGGTACTTTGGGGGGTACCTGCGGAAGGGGTTCGGGGGTTTTGGGGTTAAGGCAGGTGGGGGGGGCACCCATGGGGTGGGATTTGGGGCTGAAGGCACTTGGAGGGAGGCGCCTCCCTGGGCAGGGCTGGGGCGTGGGGGCTGCCTGGGCTGTGTGGGGGTGCCCGTGTGACCCCCGTGCCCCCCCCAGATGTGAAGCACTACCCCGTGTTCGTGGGCCACGGCACCGCCCGCCCGGGGGGCCCCGAGGGGGGGGGCACCCAGCGCCTCAACATCCAGCGCATCCTCAAGGTCAACAGGACCCTCTTCATCGGGGACAGGTCTGGAGCCCGGCACCCCAAAGCCTCCCCTCCCCCGGGCTGGGCACCCCACACCCACCCCACACCCACCCCACACCTCTGTGCTGGGGAGGGCCCAAAGTGGGGCACTGGGGGGGTTCATTGCCACTGACCCCAGCGATGTTCACTGTCCACCCCAGCACCCCGAACCTTCCCGGGGGGTGGATCTTGCAGCCCCGAGGCTGGGGGGCACATCCCGGCCGGGGGGTGGTGACACCCGTGTCCCCCTCCCCAGGGACAACGTCTATCGGGTCAGCCTGGAGCCCGGCGGGGCCGCTGAGCTGCGCTACCACCGGGTAAGTGTGCGGGTCCCGGGGGTGCTGGGGGGTCCCCGAGGTGCTGGGGGGGTCAGGGAGCTCTGAGGGGCCTCAGGGGGGTCTCAGGGGGACGCTGGTGGCACCTCCCCATCCCCACGCTGGTTTTCCCCACCCAGAAACTGACGTGGCGCTCGAACCAGCACGACATCAGCATCTGCAGGATGAAGGGCAAGCACGAGGTACGGGCCGGGGATCTGCACCCCGAGGGCACCCCCGGGTGGGGACTGAGCACCCTCTGTGGCCGTGTCACACCCCGTCCCCTCCCCGGTGCCACCAGCCCACTCCCTCCCTGCTCTTGTATCTCCGATTTATTGGCCGCTTGGCTAATTTGATTTGTAATTAATTACTGGGGCCCAGAAATCCCATTCCCAGCTCCCGTAAATGCAGTTCTGGGGTGGGAACAGCCACCCCCTCGCAGTGGTGAGGGCATGGGTGGGCTGGGATGAGGTGAGGGGGGTTTTAGGGTGCTGAGGGTGACGGTCCCCTCTCCCGGCGCAGGCAGAGTGCCGAAATTTCATCAAGGTGCTGCTGGTGAGGAATGAGAGCCTCCTCTTCGTCTGCGGCACCAACGCCTTCAACCCCGTCTGCGCCAACTACAGCGTGAGCCCCCGGGAGGGGACCCCGTGTGGGATGGGGGGCTTGGGGCCAGGGAAGGAGGGGACACCATGGGAGGGGTTTTGGGGTCAGGGAAGGAGGGGACACCCACGGAAGGGTTTTGGGGCCAGGGAAGGAGGGGACACCATGGGAAGGGTTTTGGGGTCAGGGAAGGAGGGGACACCATGGGAAGGGTTTTGGGGTCAGGGAAGGAGGGGACACCATGGGAAGGGTTTTGGGGTCAGGGAAGGAGGGGACACCATGGGAAGGGTTTTGGGGTCAGGGAAGGAGGGGACACCATGGGAAGGGTTTTGGGGCCAGGGAAGGAGGGGACACCATGGGAAGGGTTTTGGGGCCAGGGAAGGAGGGGACACCATGGGAAGGGTCTGCAGCATCACCCCCTTCAGCCCTGTCTGTGCCAAGCACAGCCTGAGCCCCCCTGAGGATGGGGCCCCCGGGTCCCCCCGTGCCCGGGTGTGTCCCCATGTCCCCTCTCGCCCGCTCTAGATGGACACGCTGGAGCCCGTCGGGGACAACATCAGCGGCATGGCCCGGTGTCCCTACGACCCCAAGCACGCCAACGTGGCCCTGTTCACAGGTCAGTGGTGGCACTGGCGGTGTCACAGCGGGCCCCGCGTCCCCCGGCCCCGCTGACAGCCTGTCCCACGCAGGGGGGATGCTCTTCACGGCCACGGTGACGGATTTCCTGGCCATCGACGCCGTCATCTACCGCAGCCTCGGGGACAGCCCCACCCTGCGCACCGTCAAACACGACTCCAAGTGGTTCAAAGGTGTGACCCCAGCCCCGGCTGTGCCGGGACGCGGCTCATGTCCCCTGTGAGCCGTCCCTGACCCCGCTGTCCCCGCAGAGCCCTACTTCGTGCACGCCGTGGAATGGAGGAGCCACGTCTACTTCTTCTTCCGGGAGATCGCCATGGAGTTCAACTACCTGGAGAAGGTGGGGGACAGATAAATCCCTGAGCTCCCTTCCACCCCAAACCGTTCTGCGGTGCCCACAGGGACAGCCGGGATGGGGACAGGGACACAGCACGGCCAGCGGGGCTGGCTGGTGACTGCTGGGTGTCCTCCCACAGGTGGTGGTGTCACGGGTGGCCCGGGTGTGCAAGAACGACATGGGCGGCTCGCAGCGGGTGCTGGAGAAGCAGTGGACGTCCTTCCTCAAGGCCCGGCTCAACTGCTCCGTGCCGGGCGATTCCCACTTCTACTTCAACGTCATCCAGGCCGTGACCGACATCCTGGAGCTGGACGGGCGCCCCGTGGTCCTGGCCGTGTTCTCCACACCCGCCAACAGGTCAGAGCCCCTCGTGCCCTGCCCGGACCCCCCGGCTCAGCGGGATCTGAGCTGGGGATCCAGGCTGGACCCTGAGCGGGATCTGGGATGAGTGGTGGGTGAGGGCTGGGATGGCTCCTGGGCAGGAAACGGGCTCGTTTCCATTTGGGATCTGCAGGGCCCCTCGCAGTCCCTGGGCCCCCCCGTGCTCACCCCGCAGCCGTGTCCCCACAGCATTCCCGGCTCCGCCGTCTGCGCCTTCGACATGACCCAGGTGGCCGCCGTCTTCGAGGGACGGTTCCGGGAGCAGAAGTCACCCGAGTCCATCTGGACACCTGTGCCGGAGGACATGGTGCCAAAGCCACGGTGAGGGACAGGGCTGGGGACAGGGCTGGGGACAGGGCTGGGGACAGGGCTGGCAGGGACAGTGGTAGAACTGGGGAAAGGAGCAGGGCTGGGGACAGTGGGACAGCGGCAGCCACAGCCAGTACCCGCTGGCATGGGGACAGGGATGGGGACAGCGGTGATGATAACCACAGCCAGTACCCGCTGGCATGGGGACAGGGATGGGGACAGCGGTGATGATAACCACAGCCAGCACCAGCAGGGCTGGGGGCAGGCCGGGGACAGGCCGGGGACAGCGCCACTGAGCCGTGCCGTGCCCGCAGGCCCGGGTGCTGCGCGGCCCCGGGGATGCGCTACAACTCCTCCAGCGCCTTCCCCGACGAGATCCTCAACTTCGTCAAGACCCACCCGCTGATGGACGAGGCGGTGCCGGCCCTGGGCAACGCCCCCTGGATCCTCCGCACCATGACCCGGTGGGTGCCCGAGGGGACTGGGGGGCACTGGGGGACACTGGGGGACACTGGGAGGGCTGGAAGGGGCTGGCCAGAGCCTCCGGTGCCGCCCTTCCTCGCACGTGCCAGCGCTGGGAGCGCTGGGAGAGCTGATAAATCTCATACACTTTGCAGTCAAGATTGTCTCGTCCTAATTAAATCTGCCTTAATTGCTGCTTGATGGGGAATTAATCAAGCGCCGCTCTCGGGCCGCAGCCTCCTGCCGGCAGGGCAGCTGGGGTGTGAGCAGGGGATAGGGACAGGGACATGGAATGGGGACAGGGACATGGGATGGGGAGGCGAGGATGGGGAGGTGAGGGTGGGGACAGGGATGTGGGGCTGGAGCTGGGGACATAGGGCTGGGGACAGGGACCTGGAGATGGGGATGGGCACCTGGCAATGGGGATGGGGACATGGAGATGGGGGCATGGAGATGGGATTTTGAGGCTGGGTCCCTCACCCTGCCCCAGTTTCCTCCTCCCTGGGGACACCTGGACTCCCCCACGCCCCAACACTGCTCCCTCCGTCCCCCACGCAGGTACCAGCTCCGTAAGATCGCGGTGGACACGGCGGCGGGGCCGTGGGGCAACCACACCGTGGTGTTCCTGGGCTCCAGCACCGGCACCGTGCTCAAGTTCCTCATCCTGCCCAACGCCACCAGCAACCCCACGGCCGCCGGCCCCGGCAGCCAGAGCGTCTTCCTGGAGGAGTTTGAGACCTACCAGCCCGGGAGGTGAGTGCCAGGGTGCCGGAGGGGGGACAGGGGGCAATAAAAGGGGTGGGCGGGGTGCTCGGATGGACGGATGGAGAGGAAGGGTGAGAGGGATGCAGGGGTGAAGAGAAGGGATGAGCAGGTCTCTGGACCGGGGCAGGCTCTGTGGAGGGCCCCGCGGAGCAGGGCCGGGGCTACGGTGAGCTCTGCCCTGCCCCCAGGTGTGGCCGGGACACGGAGGACGAGCGGCGGCTGCTGGGGCTGGAGCTGGACAAGGCTGCGGGGTCGCTGCTGCTGGCCTTCCCCCCGTGCGTGGCCAGGGTGCCCGTGGCTCGCTGCCAGCAGCACTCGGGCTGCATGAAGTGAGTGCCTGGGGCCGGGCAGGGGTCCCCGAGGGGGCTGTGCAGAACCTCGCACCCCAGGAATTCACCCCGTGCCGGGATCCGGCCAGGCAGGGCTCGGCACGGCTGGGGAAACTGAGGCACAGCACGGCGTGGGGATGGAGTGTCTCGCGGGGGCCGGGGGGTGGTGTCCCCCCATCAGGGCTGACCCTGACACCTCTGCTCCTGCAGGAACTGCCTCGGGAGCCGGGATCCCTACTGTGGCTGGACACCCGAGGGCTCCTGCGTCTTCCTGGAGCCCAGTCCCAGGTAAGGCTGCCCCACCTGGGGACATGCAGGGGGACAGTGGTGTCCCCAAACCAGTCCCTGGTAACACTGCCAGGCCTGGGAACATGCAGGGGGGACAGTGGTGTCCCCAAACCAGTCCCAGGTAAGGCTGCCAGGCTGGGGACATGCAGGGGGACAGTGGTGTCCCCAAACCAGTCCCAGGTAAGGCTGCCAGGCTGGGGACATGCAGGGGGACAGTGGTGTCCCCAAACCAGTCCCAGGTAAGGCTGCCCAGCCTGGGGACACGCAGAGGGGACAGTGGTGTCCCCAAACCAGTCCCAGGTAAGGCTGCCCGGCCTGGGGACACGCAGAGGGGACAGTGGTGTCCCCAAACCAGTCCCAGGTAAGGCTGCCCGGCCTGGGGACACGCAGGCGGACAGCGGTGTCCCCAGAGAGCATCAGGTGCTGCAGCCCCCAATCTCTGAGCCCCGACAAACTCACGGCTCACTGAAGGGAGCTGGGAGACTCTGCCAGGCCATTTGGAACCCACTGACCCCCCAGTTTGCACCCCCAGGGTGGCCTTCGAGCAGGACATCGCCGGCGGCAGCACGTCCCACCTGGGCGAGTGCGAGGGTGAGTGCGGGGCCGGGACCGGGCTCGGGGACGGGCTGGTGGCACCCGCAGGTCCCCTGACGTGTCCCCCGCCCCCAGGGCTGGTGACGGAGAGCTTCGTGGACGAGCCGGACGGGCTGGTGTCCGTGAACCTGTTGGTGATCTCCTCGGTGGCCGCCTTCGTCATCGGCGCCGTCATCTCGGGTTTCAGCGTGTGCTGGTTCATCGGGCACCGGGACCGCAAGGAGCTGGCGCGGCGCAAGGACAAGGAGACGATCCTGGCGCACAGTGAGTCGGTGGTGAGCGTCAGCCGCCTGGGCGAGCGGCGGGCCCGGGGCGCGCTGCTGGCCCCGCTCATGCCCAACGGGTGGCCCAAGGAGCTGGGCAAGGTCACCCAACACGACCTGGACTCGGGGGTGCTGCCCACGCCGGAGCAGACCCCGCTGCAGCAGAAACGCTGCCCCGGAGCCCTCCAAAACTGCACCTGGGAGCAGAGTCACAACATCATCAACGCGGCTTTGCGGGACCCTGGGGGCTCCGGCCCCGCGGGCGCCGGGCGGGGGCACGGCGGCTCCGGCCGCCCGCCGCGGGGCATCCCCCTCTCCTGCCACGCCATCCTGGTGGACCAGGAGCTGGAGGCCGAACTCAGCGACTCCTCAGGTGACGGGCATTGGGCTCGGGACCCTCAGGAGGGTCCCCGCACCCGGCAGCACCCACCCGCCGGCGCCCGCCGCCCGCCCCGCAGCTCCTACGGCGACTTCGGCGGGACGCCGCACCCCAGCCCCGAGCGCCGGCGGGTGGTCTCGGCACCCAGCGGGGAGGGGGGAGACTTTACCGAGGGGCCGCCCTGGCACCCCGAGCAGCTGAACTTCAACGCCAACAACGGCACGGGCCGCCCCGGCGCCCACCTCAAGAGGAACCACACGTTCAACAGCGGCGAGGCGGCGGCGGGCGGCGGCTACGGGCGGCACGGGACGGCAGCCAGGGCAGCCCGGGCACCGGGCACCCCGCGGCCGCTCACGGACCTGCAGCACCTCCTGCGCTACGGCGTGGAGCGGACTCCCTCGGGAAAATAGGGCCCCACCCGCCCTGTGTGCGTGCCCCTGGCCAGGACACTGACGGGGACAGGGGACAGGGAGGGGCGGCCGGGCAGGAGCCGCGGGCACGGGCTGAGGTGCTGCATGGCTGAGGGGGGGACAGGCACCCCTGGGTGCCCCCCGATGGGGTGTGGGGGTGTCCCCGGCTGGCGTGGGGCAGTGCCCTGCGTTCTGGCTGTGTCCCATCTGCCGGGGGCGGCGGGGGGGCCGTCCACCGTGTCCCCTCCCCAGGCTGGGCCCAGGGCCCGCAGCAGCACCCTGGGAGGGGGATCCCTGGGGGGCAGCAGGATGGACACACGGACACGGGCACTGGGCTGTGCCCCCCAGCCCCTCGGCCCCTCAGTGGCACGCCGGGGGCCTTTTGGGTGCTGCCGGCCCTCTGGGGACACCCGGCCGGGGGTGCATCGGTTGTGGGGATGGACCCTGGTGAACATTTTGGGAGCGGGGGGGCTGGGGGGCCCCCCGAGTGTGGCGTTATCTGGGGATGGGGCGCGCTCCCACCCCCAGTCTGGGCTCAACCCCTTTCCCAGTGCCAGCCTGGGGGTTGCCCATCCTTCCCCCCCCGGCACCCCCTCCTGGAAAGCACAGCCGGGGTGGGGGGGCACCGCCGGGGGGTCCCCACCGAACCCACTCTCTGCTGGCAAAGGGTGCCCTTTCGGTGCCACCCCTGCCCGGCACCCACCCGGGGTGGCGTGTCGCGTCGCGGGGGAGTGGCGGGTCCCCGGGGGATGGCAGGTCCCCAGGGGGTGGCAGGCTGTAAATAGGGCAGGGGGCGGCGGGAGCCCCCCCCCCCAGCGGCCATGCATGCGGCCGCCCGCGGGCTGTACCCCCGCGGCCCCAATAAACACCCGGTTACCGGAGGCGACTCCCCCGCCGCCGCCTCGGCGCCTTCTTAACCCCCCGGGAGCCGGGACCGGCCGGGGCAGGGGGCTCAGGGAGAGGGGGGACAGGGAGAGGGGGGACAGGGAGAGGGGGGACAGGGAGAAGGGGGACAGGGCTGGGCGGACAGGGAGAGGGGGGACAGGGAGAGGGGGGACAGGGAGAAGGGGGACAGGGCTGGGGGGACAGGGAGAGGGGGCACAGGGAGAGGAGGCACAGGGAGAGGGGGCACAGGGCTGGGGGGACAGAGGGTGACACCCTCCCCACGCACCCCTGAGCCCCCTCCCCGCACACCCGGCCCCACCAAGGTCCCCATGCCACCTTCCCCACCAATCCCCCCGGGATGAGGCCGTGCCGGCACCGTGCCACCCCACACCCGCCCTGTCCCCTGCCTGTCCCCTTTCCCGGCAGTCTCGTCCCCACGAGACCACCCACGGGGGTCACCCACGGCCCTTTGCCCCCCGCCAGGCATTGCTGTCCCCTGGCCTGAGCCCCCGCAGGGCCTGGAGGACACCTGGCACCCTGAGGGGCTCTGGTGGCACGGGGACACCTGGGGTGGGGACATCTGGCAAAGGGACACTGGATGTGGCCATACTTGGCGCGGGCACACCTTGGCCTTGGGTTCCTTGGGGCTGGGGACGCCAATCATAGGGTCCCGCGGCGTGGGGACACCAGGGGTGGGGACACCTGGGCTGGCGGCCACCGGGTCTCCTGGCGTTGGTTCACCGGGGATGGGGACACTTGGAGAGGGTGGGGACAGCGGCCGTCGAGCCCCTCGAGGCGGGAACGAGTGGCAAGGGGACATGTGGCAAGGGGACACCTGGGATGAAGACACCAGGGGTGGGGACAACGGGGGTGGAGACACCTGGTACGGGGGCGGAACGGCGGCCGCGGGGACACGTGGGAGGTGGCGGGGTGTCGGTGGCCGCCGCCCGGGCCGGGCTGTCCCCGCCGTTGTCCCCGCCGTTGTCCCCGCCGTTGTCCCCCCCGTTGTCCCCGCCGTTGTCCCCGCCGTTGTCCCCGCCGTTGTCCCCGCCGTTGTCCCCCCCGTTGTCCCCTCCGTTGTCCCCTCCGCCGACCCCGCCGCGCCGCCACGAGCGCGCCCCAGCCCAAGTCCCGCCCTCCCGGCCACGCCCGTCCCTCCTCATTGGCTGAGATCCGACCCCGCCCCTTCGCTGATTTGTTGCCATCGCCCCCGTGGGGCCGGGCTGGGCGGGGCCCGGGGTCGCGATCTGGCGCGGGGGTCGCGACAGAAGCCCACCCCCACCCCCGTGAGTACCGTGCCCGGGGCTGGGCGGGGCCGGGAGGGGCGGAAATGGGGCCGGGGCGTCCCGGGGGGCTCCAGGAACGCTCCAGGGGGGCGCCGGGTGGTCCCGGGGCGAGTCCGGAGGTCCCCGGGGGTCTCCGGGGGGTCCGGGGCTGGTCGGGGGTCCCGAGGTCCCCGGAACACCCCAGAGACACCAGAGGGACGCCCCTGGGAACTCAAGGGAACAAACGCAGGGTCCCAAGGAGACCTGTCCCCCCCGGGGACCTGCCCGGAGACCCCCGAACCCCCCAGAAGTCGCTCCCCAGAGGGCACAGGGCCGGGGGGGGGCTGCCACGGGAGACCCCAGAGGGCAGCGGGGCCGCCGGGGGTCGGGGGGGCTGCCGGGGGTCAGGGGGGCCGCCGGGGGTCGGAGGGGGCTGCCGGGGGTCGGGGGGGGCTGCCGGGGGTCGGGGGGGGCTGCCGGGGGTCAGGAGGGGCCGCCGGGGGTCGGGGGGGCTGCCGGGGCTCGGGGCTCCCTGCGGGGTCCGGGGGCTGCCCCGGCCGAGGTGACGGTGACGGGCGGCACGTCCCCAGCCAGGATTGCGACAGACAAGGGCGGTCTGGCTTCTGCTGAATCACCCAAAAACCCCTCCCTGGCCCCAAAAGGGAATGTGGGGATCCCGGAGGGGGATCCTAGAGGGGCTGAGGGGAGGCAGCCCCCCCGTTTCCTGGCAGGGGAGAAGGCCCCCCCATCCCCAAACACCCCGTGAGCCCCTCGGGACCCGCCAGCCGCTCCCACTTGGGTCATGAGCTGCTGGCTCTCAGCCCTCAGGGAGCAGGGGCTGGGGGGTGCTGGGGGTCTCATCCCCCGGGGGGTCCCCACCAGTGTCCCCCACCCACGGCTCCCCAAAATCTCCCCGTTCTCGCCGCAGCCGCCGCTGCCATGTCGGCCGAGAACGCCGCGGGGCCGCAGACCGAGGTAGGGGCTGCACCGAGGGTCTGGGGAGGCTGCGGGTGCCTCTGGGGACCCCAACTCACTGTCCCCCGCCCTCAGAGCGTGGTGAGGCGCGTGGGCAGCCTGCCCCTGGTGAGCTGTGCCTGCGGGGCCGTGGCCTCGGCGTACGGGCGCACCAAGGAGAGCCACCCCTGCGTGCGCTCCGTCTGCGACGCCGCCGAGAAGGGAGTGAAGACCCTGACGGCGGCGGCCGTGAGCGGGGCCCAGCCCCTCCTCACCCGCCTGGAGCCCCAGAGTGAGTGCTGGGGGGAACGGCTCCCCACGGGGATGGGGGAGCCCCAAACCGGCTCTCGCTGAGCTCTCCTGAGGCAGCGGGAGAGGGATGGTTCCATTTCACATCTCCAGTTTGTGTCACCCATGAATGAAGGGCTGGAGAAGCTGCAGGGACCGGGGGGAAACGCCTCACAAGTTGTGGGGTCCCCCAGAATCCTGGCCCTGGCAGAGCTCTGGCAAGGCACGGGGGGCTAAACCCACCTCTCTTCACATCTCCAGTTTCCACCGCCCACAAACTGGCCTGCAAAGGGTTGGACAAGCTGGAGGAGAAGCTGCCCATCCTGCAGGAGCCCCCCGAGAGGGTAACGTCCCCGGGGGACACGGGCAGGGCCCCGGCGCCGGGCCAGGAGCGGGGACAAGCCGTCCCTGCGCTGTCCCTGCGCCGTCCCCTCCAGGTGGTGGCCGGGACCAGGGAGCTGGTGAGGTGCACGGTGGCGAGGACGCGCTGGGCGCTGGGGGCCGTGGTGGGGACCCGCGTGGGGCGGCTGCTGGCCACGGGCGTGGACACCGTGCGGCGCAAGTCAGAGCAGCTGCTGGATCCGTACCTCCCCGGGACACACGAGGAGCCGGGTGAGTGCCCCCCACGTCCCAGATCTCGGGGTGCCAGGCCCTGCCGGGACCCTGTTGCTCAGTGCTGCCTTGGCAGTGCCCACACGTGGTGGCCCCACAGTGGTGCCACAGGGCTGAGGCCACCATGAGCCCACGCAGGGGACAGTCCCCGTCTGGAGGACACGGGATGGCACTGGGTGAACTCTCACCTGGAAACCCAAGAGCAAATATAGTGCTCTGTGCCTGCCCGGGTATTTATAGCCTGGCACTGGGTGACATTAGGCTGAGCTGGCCCCGTGTCACAGCTGAGGTGACCGCAGAGGCCACCTGGCTTGGGGTGGCATCTCCACATGACCTTGGTGGCCAAGCATCCTGTGGCTGCTGACGCTGGGCTCCGGTGCCCTGCACAGCCACTCTGCCCTCACCCCTGGTCCCACAGTGGCAGGGACAGAGGTGACCAGGAGCACGGAGGTGACCATGGGCAGGGAGGTGACCATGGGCAGGGAGGTGACCAGGAGCACGGAGGTGACCACAGGCACGGAGGTGACCACGGGCACAGAGGTGACCAGGGACACGGAGGTGGCCGTGCAGGAGCAGCAGAGGCGGTGGCAGAGCTACTTTGTCCGGGTGGGCTCCCTGTCGGCCCGGCTGCCTCACCGGGCGCTGCGGCGCTCGCTGGGGGACCTGCAGCGGGCACGGCTCCGTGCCCAGCGCCTCCTGGCCCAGCTGCACCACGTCATCCGGCTGGTAAGGACGGGGCAGGGGCCGTGCCGGCCCCGCGCCGGCCCCAGGCACCCCCAGGTGTGCTCCCACCTGGCTGAACCTCCCCGCAGATCGAGGAGGGGCAGCGGGGCACGGACGGGCCCCGGCACAGCGCCCGGGAGCGCCTGCACAGCCTGTGGCTGGAGTGGAGCCAGCAGGACGCGGTGCCCATGGAGGACAGCGAGGTACGGGGCGGGGGGACCGTGGGGGACCGATGGCTCCGTCTGGAGAGGGCGGGCACAGCGGCCATTGAGGCCCTTGAGCCGGGGGCACGCGACAAGGGGACGCCTGGGGTGGTGACACCTGGAGCAGGGGTGGAACAGCAGCCATGGAGGGTGGTGCGGGTGTGGGTCCATCCGGGGGGTTGGGGTCCAGCCGCCCCCGCTGCCCGCCGCCCACCCGCAGGTGGAGGCTCGGACTCTGGCCATGCTCCGGGGGCTCCTGCACCAGCTCCACGCCGCCTGCTCCCACCTGGCCGCCGGCGCGCGGGCGTTCCCCAGCAGCGTGCAGGAGACGGCGGGACACGTCCGGCACGGCGTGGAGGGCG
Organism: Chamaea fasciata; assembly: GCF_029207755.1. Lineage (NCBI taxonomy): Eukaryota > Metazoa > Chordata > Aves > Passeriformes > Sylviidae > Chamaea > Chamaea fasciata. The sequence goes on along the minus strand of NW_027094113.1, from coordinate 4,922,885 downwards.
TCCAGGCCTCCCTGGCCAGCGCCCGCTCCTTCCAGGACCTGCCGGGCGCGGTGCTGGCGCAGGGCCGGGCCGCGGTGACGCGGGCACAGCTGAGCCTCGAGGGGCTGCTGGAGCACGTGGGGCAGCACACGCCCCTGCCCTGGCTCCTGGGACCTTTCGCCCCCGCGCTGGTGGAGTATCCCGAGGATGTCCCGGTGGATATGTCCAAGTGGGAGGGCTGTGTCACCGTGGGGGGCACGCACCGGGTCCCCGCTGCCCCCCGGGTCTGCAGCCAGCGCTGAGTCACTGGTGCCGCTGAGCTGGAGGAGCGCCCACCCAGAGCCACGGGCCCCAATCCCACCGGGAGTGATGGGATGATGGACCCGGTGACCCGGCGTGGGACCCCAGTGTCGCGGCCGGGGACTCCTGTGGGATGGTGGCGCTTGGAGGACAGAGTGCTGCGAGTCTGTCTGGGATCCGGGGCTGCCCTCAGCCCCGGGAGCACCGGGATTTCGTGTCTTAACAGCTTCAAACCAGTTTAAAGAGGAAGAAAACAAGTTTTTTTGCCTTAAAATGACTCAGAGCCCGCAGTGCTGTGGCAAAGTCACCGTGCCGGGCTCACCGGGGGGCTCTGCACGGGCGGCAGAGCCGGGGGCGCCCCCGAGGGGGGGCTCGAAAAGGGGGTGCTGGGGTGGGACAGTGGGACGGCATTTCGCGGGGTGCTGGGAGAAAGGGTGTCGCAAGGTGCCAGGACATCTGGACTGTGACCCGCAGCCGTGTGGCACCGAACTTTGCCCCAGTTGTCACCGTCGAGGGGCTGGGCCCGCCCCGGGGTATCCCCGACGTCACAAAGCCAGCGCGGTCACAGCAGCCGGGGCGGCGACACTGGACTGTCCCAGGACCATTCATCCTCCTCCTGCCGCCGGAACACGCTGGGACCCGTTTGACCAGCTCCATCCACCGGGCCAGGTGTGCGGGAGCACCGGGACCCCCGTGCGAGGGACCCGCACCGGGGAGGGGCCGCTCGGGAGGGTCGGGGCAGGGTCTGTCCCCGGGATCGGGGCCAGGGCAGCTCGGGGGGGTCTCTAGTTCCGGGCTCGGGGTGCGGCCGGATCCCAGGGAATCGGGTCGGTGTAGAGCGGTCCCGGGGGTGTCCGGTCCCCGGGGGGTGTCGGTGCAGCCCGGTCCCGGGGGATCCGGTCCCGGGGAGGGGGGTCGGTGCAGCACCGGCCGAGGAACGGGGTTCCGGGGGCCTCGGTGCAGGCGCTTCCCGGCGGCTCGCTGCCCGCCCGGCCCCGGGGCTCGCTGCCCTCCCGGCCCCGGGGTTCGCTGCCCGCCCGGCCCCGGGGCTCGCTGCCCTCCCGGCCCCGGGGCTCGCTGCCCGCCCGGCCCCGGGGCTCGCTGCCCGCCCGGCCCCGGGGCTCGCTGCCCTCCCGGCCCCGGGGCTCGCTGCCCGCCCGGCCCCGCGCTGCCCGCGGTCGCTGCTCCCGGTCCGCCCCGGGCCGGCCCCGCTGGGCGGCTCCGGTCACATGCGCTCGGGGCGGGCTCCGGGCTATAAAGGGCGGCGGGGAGGAGCGGGGCGAGTCCGAGCCCAACCGAGCGGAGCAGAACCGAGCCCAGCCGCCCGCGGTGAGCACGATCCGGGGCCGGTCCGCGGTCCTGGTTCCGATCCCGATTGCGATCCCGGTTCCGGGTCCGATCCCGGGTCCTATCGCAATCCCTGAACCGATCGCAGTCCCGGTCCTGTTCCCGATCGCAGTCCTGGTCCCGGTTCCGGTCCCGGTCCCGGTTCCGGTCGCAATCCTGGTCGCGATCGCGATCCCGGTCCCAATCCCGCCTGTGATCCCGACCGGGATCCCGGTCCAGGGACTCCCCCCTGTCCCGGGATTTTCCGGCCGCGTGGGTGGGAGCTGCCCCGTTCCGGGGAGGGGTAACTCGGGGTCGTCCCTTCGGGGGGCAGGAGGGGGGCGCTGGGGGGGCCTGACCCCGCTCACGCTCCGTCCTGTGTCCCCCCAGTCCCGCCATGGCCACCAGCGAGCCCACACCGGCGCAGCCCAAGGCAGACGAGCAGCAGGTCAGTGCGGGCAAGGGGGAGGAATCTGGGGGCGATCCGCGGGGTCCCTGCTCGGAGACAGGGGTCGGGGTTATCCCACCCTCGGATGGGCTTGGGGAGCCGCGGGAGCACCCCAAAACCATCCCCGGGGTGTTGGGGACACACAGCGCACCCCGTTCCTTGTGAGATTTGGGGTCCCTGGCCCCCACGCTCACCCTGAGCCCTTGTGGTCCCCAGAGCATCGGGACACGCGTGGCCAACCTGCCCCTGGTGAGCTCTGCCTACGACATGGTGGCCTCAGCCTACAGCTGCACCAAGGAGAGCCACCCCTGCGTGCGCTCCGTCTGCGACGCCGCCGAGAAGGGAGTGAAGACCCTGACGGCGGCGGCCGTGAGCGGGGCCCAGCCCCTCCTCACCCGCCTGGAGCCCCAGAGTGAGTGCTGGGGGGAACGGCTCCCCACGGGGATGGGGGAGCCCCAAACCGGCTCTCGCTGAGCTCTCCTGAGGCAGCGGGAGAGGGAGGACCTGGTTTTGTGCCTCTGGTTTGTACGGCCAAGGAATGAAGGGCTGGAGAAGCTGTAAGAAAAAATGTGGGGGCAGCACCCCCTGAATTTTGGGGTGGTGGGAAATCTGGCCCTGGCAGAGCTCCGGCAAGGCACGGGGTGCTAAACCCACCTCTCTTCACATCTCCAGTTTCCAGCGCCAACGAATTGGCCTGCAAAGGGCTGGACAAGCTGGAGGAGAAGCTGCCCATCCTGCAGCAGCCCCCCCAGAAGGTACCGGGGTGGGGTGGGGTGGGGTGGGCAGCACACTCGCGGCCTCCTCAGTGCTTAACAGAGGTTTGTCTGTCTGCCCAGATCATCTCGGACACCAAACTGCTGGTGACCTCCACGGTGACGGGGGCAAAGGATGTGCTGACCAGCACCGTGGCCGGGGCCAGGGATGCCGTGTCCAACACCGTGGTTGGGGCCAGAGATGCTGTGTCCAACACCATGGTTGGGGCCAGGGATGCCGTATCCAGCACCGTGGCCGGAGCCAGAGATGCCGTGTCCAACACCGTGGTTGGGGCCAGGGATGCCGTGTCCAACACCGTGGTTGGGGCTAAAGATGCCGTGTCCAGCACCGTGGCCGGGGCCAGGGATGCCGTGGTCGGGGCCAAGGACGCGGTGACCAGCCGAGTGACCGGTGTGATGGACATGACCAAAGGGGCCGTGCAGGGCGGTGTGGAGCTGACCAGGTCTGCGGTCAGCAGCGGGGTCAGCACCGTGGGCCAGATGGTGGCCAGCGGGGTGGGCTCCATGCTGGGCAAGTCGGAGGAGCTGGTGGACCATTACCTGCCCATGACGGATGAGGAGCTGGGTGAGCAGCTGATCCCGACCCTCCAGAGAGGCTGGGCAGAGCAGGGGGGGCTCTGTGGGGCGCTGAGGGGGGTGCTGGCACCCCCTGAGCACCTCCTGTCCCACAGCCAAGCTGGCCACGGCCGTGGAGGGCTTCGAGCCGGAGCAGCAGAGGCAGCAGCAGAGCTACTTCGTGCGCCTGGGCTCCCTCTCCACCAAGCTGCGGCACCGAGCGCTCCAGCACTCCCTGGGCAAACTGCAGAGCGCCCGCCAGAGCAGCCAGGACCTGCTGGCCCAGCTCCAGTGCACCCTCGACCTGGTAGGACCCAGCCCCGCGGCCCCTGTGCCACCCCGGGGTGTCCCCTGGTGGCCCCCCCACCCACCTGGCTGCGCCCCTCTCCCAGGTGGAGAACCTGAGGCAGGGCGTGGACCAGAGGCTGCAGGGAGGGCAGGAGAAGCTGCAGCAGCTGTGGCTGGAGTGGAACAAGAAGCAGCCGGGCGGGGGCAAGGACCAGCTGCCACCGGAGGTAGGAGCCGGGCAGGGGATGTCCCCCAGGGCCACCCGGGGTGTCCCCCGGCCCTCACCCCGCCGCGTCCCCCCGCAGGCCGTGGAGTCGGGCACGCTGACCATGCTGCGGGGCCTGAGCCAGCAGCTGCAGAGCTCCTGCCAGCCCTTGGTGTCCAGCCTGCAGGGCCTCCCCGGCAGCGTGCAGGACACGGCGGGGCAGGTCCGGCACAACGTGGAGGAGCTGCGGGCGGCGCTGGCCTCGGTCAGCTCCCTGCAGGACGTGACGGGGCCCGTGCTGGCCCGAGCCCGCAGCCACGCCGCCACAGCCCGGCAGCTGATGGACGAGCTGGTGGAGCACGTGGCCTCCAACGCGCCCCTGACGTGGCTGGTGGGACCCTTCGCCCCCTCGGGCAAGCGCCCGGCGGAGCTGGAGATGGAGTAGCAATTCTGGGCCGCTCCCCCCACCCCCAAAACCAGCCTGGTTAGGAGCCTTTGCTAAACCCCCCGGCCCCCCTCATCCCTCACCTTGTGCCTGCCCCCGTGGGGACCCCCCTGCCTGCCCCAGCTCTGTCCCTTGTCCCCTCGCTGGGGACTGCAGTTCCGTGCCTTGGCTGCCCCAAGTGCCTGTTGGGGGTCCCCCCGTGTCCTCGGTGCCTTCAACCCCCCCCGGCCTTGTAGGGCCGAAACAGCACAAGAAAACAATAAACTCTCGTTAGTTTTGCACTGGATTGAGGCTTCTCTGGGGGTGTGGGCGGGAGGAATTGGGCTCTGGAGGAACAACCCCCTCCCCAAAACCTGGGGACACCTGAGCCCCCGTTCCCCAGACAGCCCCCCCAGGCTCTCCCTGCCACCGTGGAGGGGTGGGAGGAGAGGAGCTGGCAGTGGGATCAGGAGCGGGGTCCTGGAGGGGCCATCCCACCCCCCAGCAGTTGGGCAAGAGGCACTCGGGATGTTTTTGGGCTTTATTTGGGTCTTGTTTACGGAGCGAGTGTGAACTCAGTGCTGGAAAAAGAAAAAGTGAAAGGTCCCCAGGGCAGTCATTGCAGCCTGCGAGGGGAGGTCGGGGGGGGCAGCCTCCCCCGGGCTCGGGGCACAGAGGGGAGGTGGCGCCGGGTGGAGCCGGGAATTCTTTACTGGACATGGACAAAAGCTCGGGAGCCTTGCAAAAGGGCCGAGAGAGCAACGCTGAGCTGTGCCCAGCGTGGGCAGGATGGTGCCAAGTTAGGAGAGAACACACCCTCTTTACCCTGTTTTTACCCCCAGGAGTTGGAGCCCGGCCCTGGGGCAGAGGGATCCGGCTCCAGCTGCTGCCTCTGGATGGAGAGAGGATCATGATGGTGGGGAAAGGGGCTTGGAGCAGCCCCTGAGAGCCTGATCCTGGTCAGAGGGAATCTGGGCACCCACGGGTTGTTTATCCAGCCCTGACCCTGGGCAGGGGGTTCAGGTCCTCCCCTCGTCCCAGCCAGAGATGCCTCAAGAAAGAGACACTGGGGTTCCTTCTGTTTTTCATTAGAAAACCCTTTATATTCATTTCATGTCGGTTGAAATCACAAGAAATTAGGTAGGAGGGGGGGAAAAACAAAAAACAAAACAAAATTAAAACCAAGGGGGGGGTGGGGGGGACAAATACAGACACCAGCACAGCCCCCCCGCGGGCGGTGCCCCCGCAGGGACGGGACACGGGACAGGACCAGGGACATCGGCTACGGTGGGACTTAGTGAAGTGACTCAGGCAGGGGACGAGGCAGAGGCTGCTCTCCCTTCCCAGCCTCTCCTCCTCCTCCTCCTCCAGGTGGGAGCTGCTTCCTCAGCTCTCCTCCTCCTCCTCCTCCTCATCCGCAGCCTCCGACTCCCCCCGAGCTCGCTCCGGCCCGGCCTTGGGATAGTCCTGGACACTGCTGGGGGCAGGGAGAGCTCAGCCCCCGCCCTTCTCCCACGTCCCAGCTCCTTCCCAAGCTGGGAGAACCCTTCCACGACCCACAGGATGCCCCCAAACCATCCCTGCAGCCCCCAGCTCTGCCCACCACACTCACTTGTTGTGGGGCTCCTCTGTGGATGCCTCCAGCTCCCCAGCTCCCGGCCCTTGGCTCTTGTCCTTCTCCTCTGTGCCCTCTGACTTTTGGGACAGGGATTCACCATTCACAGGACCGGACAGGTCTGAAGGGAAGAGAGAGAGGCTCAGGCTCCTGGATGCCCTCATCCATCCCGACCCCCGCGGTCTGAGGATCCACAGCCACAGGTTGCCCCTGGACATGCAGCCGAGCCTGAGGGGTCCCCAGGACTGGGCTGACACCCACAGCTGCAAGAAGGGCCCCAGAACCTCCATCCTCCAAGCCAGAGGCACTGTCAGGGTGGATTTTCCCTGCCAGCTCCTCTGGGAAGGCTCTTGCAGCATCACCAGGATGGCCCCAGACGGAGACCTGGCTCCGAGGGTGGAAGATCCCAGTCACCACTCCCTGTGCAAGAGCCTGACCCGGTGTCCCAGGACATGTCCACACTCCCTCATGCCTGGACCGGAGCTCGGGCTGGCAGGGAGGAGCCATCCCGGGCCAAAAGCCAGCGCGGAGGCCCCCAGAGCCCGGGCGTGGGGCTGCAGGTTTGCCCTGTGCCCTCACTGCGCTCCCCATCCAGCCCTCCCCCGCTGCTGGCACTCCAGCAAAACAGGGCCTGCAGGTGCTGATCCCTCCCCCCGAGGCCAGCAGCCACCTCCCCGTGTCCCGTGTCCCCAGCAGGACGGGGCACGCCCCACGGAGGGGGCTGGGACATGCCCAGGCAGGGCAGGAACGGTCCCGGCACGTCCAGGGACGCTCGGGAACGTTACCAGCATTTGTCTCCTCTTCGCCCTTCTCATTCCGTGTCTCCGCTCCCGACAGCTTCTCCTGGCCCTTCTCGGCCTCCCCCTTGTCCTTCTCAGGCCCGGCTTTGTTGGCTTTCTGGATGGATTCCATCTTTGGTCCCAGCACACGCGACTTCAACCGGGTGTAGACCTCGGCCGCCTTTTCCATCACGTCCTTGTTGGCTTTGTAGCGCCGGATCTGGCCCGGGGAGCAGGAGGAGGGATCCCCTCAGGGCTGGGGCCAGGCAGGCTCCCTGCCGGCCCCAGGGAGGGCTCAGCCCCCTGCTCTACCTTCTTGAGCGTGGCCACCACATCCGTGTGCTTCTGGAGGATGTGGGAAGTGACCTGGAGCGTGCCCAGCTCCTCGAGCGCGTTCAGACAGCGCTTGATGTCCTGCACGGATGGCACCGGGGTCAGCAGCTGCCCTGGGGGCACCTGGGGCCTCCCAGCACCCCCAGAGGAGGAGGAGGAGGCAGAGGAGGAGGAAGAGCATTCCTGGGTATCACAGCCAGGCAGGGACGAGCAGGGGTGTCCCAGGCCACGCCATCGGCACTCACCGGGTTATCCACCTTCAGCGCAAACTTGATCTCACTGTGAAGTTTCTGGAGCTTCTCCTCCACGGTGGGCTCTGGAGCAGAGGGACAGGCACAGGCCGAGATGTCAGGGCACCAGCAGAGCCCCCGGCCCTGCCCAGAGCCCAGGATTTGCTCTGGGGCCTGCAGTCGCTCCCAGGCAAGGGTCTGTGTCCTTCCAAAGCCGAGCACAGCCCCAGGAATGTCTCTGGAGGGGACGGGTTGGGGTGTGCCAGCATAGAGGGGATGCCAGGGAAGTGATCCTGGGATTACAGCAGGGCTGGGAAGAGCCCTGGCACAACCTCACTGATTCCTGCCTGTCCCAGGGATGAGGAAACTATCCCTGGAGCCCTGCCCTCCCTCTCCTCCCCCTCTGATGGGAATCTGTGCCTCTCTCACCCTTTTTCTTCTCCATCCTCCTTTCGGGGATGGGGTCGGATTTCTTCCGGCCTCGTTCCACCTTCAGAGGTCTGTGGGAAGGGAGAGAAGGGGGAAGATGGCCGTGGTGAACCCCCTGCTCACCACTGGGCTAACGAGGGGGATGGCACTGGCTGGAGCATCCCGTGCCCCAGCTTCCCAGGAATGCAGACAGGAAAAGCCCCAGCAGAAAGGAAACACCACAGAATCCCGTCCTGGGAAGCCCCAACAGCTCCCGCAGCCCCTGCAGCTCAGGAGGAGGAGGGGAGGAATGACCCAGCCCCTCTGCAGGTGCTGCAGCCCCACCCCGGGGTGCTGGGGCCGGGGCCGTGCAGGAACAGCCCCATTCCCAGGAGGAACGGGGAGGCAGGGAGATATGGAGATGCTGACTTGTTCCGTGGCTTCTCCTCTGCTCGGCCCCTCTTCTCCTTCTGATTTGGTTTCCTTGACAACTCCGAGGGCTGTTTCTTCGCCGGCTTCTTTACCTTGGAGGAGAGAACAATGCAGGGAGAGCAGCAGAGCCCTCCCCGCTGCGGCACAGACAGAGCCACGGCCACGCCACAGCAGGGCCCAGGGCACCCCACAGCCACCCCACAGCCACCCCACAGCCACCTCCAGGGCCCAGGGGCACCCCACAGCCACCCCACAGCCACCCCCAGGACCCAGGGGCACCCCACAGCCACCCCACAGCCACCTCCAGGACCCAGGGGCACCCCACAGCCACCCCACAGCCACCCCCAGGACCCAGGGGCACCCCACTGTCACCCCACAGCCACCCCCAGGGCCCAGGGCACCCCACAGCCATCCCCAGGGCACCCCACAGCCACCCCACAGCCATTCCCAGGGCCCGGGGGCACCCCACTGTCACCCCACACCAGAGCACGTGGTCGGTCACCCCACAGTCACCCCACTGCCATGGCACACGGTCACCCCACGGCACATGGTCACCCCACACACTCCCAAAGGCTCCAGGGGGACAGTGGAGCAAACCCCATGGCCGTGGTGGAAGAGCATCTTGGAGATCATGGAATGGTTTGGGTTGGAAGGGAACATAAAGCTCCTCCCATCCCACCCCCCTGCCATGGCAGGGAACACTTTCCACTGCCCCAGGGCGCTCCAAGCCCCATCCAGCCTGGCCTGGGACACTGCCAGGGATGGAGCAGCCACGGAGCAGCTTCTCTGGGCGCCCTGTGCCAGATGTGAGGCCCACAGCTGGATGAGGCATCCTGGGCCAGGGCAAGAGCTCCCACTCCAAGGCACAGAAATGCCACGGACAGAGCCCTTCCCAACACCAACTTGCAGGGTAACCCAAGGTCACGAGAGCCCGTCCCTGCCACCCCTGGCGGTCCCTGATGGCCTGCCAGGGAGGTGACAGGTTGTCCCTGAACCCCCAGGCCCCCAGAGCTCCACACTCACCTCCTTCTCCTGCTCCAGCTCGGAGTCCGAGGAGGACGGAGCCTTGGCCCGGCCCCTCCGGCCCTTTTTGGCCGTTTCATCCTCGGCGCTGCTGTCCGAGTCCGAGTGCGCCTCCTCGCCCTTCTCCGCCTTCTCCTTCCTTTTCTCCTTCTCCTCCTTCTCCTGCTCCCGCAGCCGCCGGATCTCCTCCTCCTGCTCCCTCTTCCTCTTCTCCTCCAGCTCCCGCCGCCGCTCCTCGTCCCTCCTCTTCCACTCGCTGATGCGATCCACATCGCTGTCGCTGTCACTGCCGGGACAGGACAGGGCAGGGTAGGCTGGGACCCCAGCGCGAGCCCAGCCCAGCCCAGGGGTGACAGTGTCCCAGCAGAGCTCACCTGTCGCTGCTGGAGCTGCTGGGGACGCGCTCCGGCTTCGGTTTCCTGCCCCGGGGCTTGGGAGGGGGTTTCTCAGCTGCAAGACAACAGGGACATGTTCAGCAGGAGCCCAGGAGGTGCCTCTGTTAGAACAGCCCCGAGCCACGGAGGCAGAGGGGTTCTGGAATGTGCCCACAATTCGGGATGGGACCCCAGAGCAGGAGCAGGACAAGGAACAGGGGCAGGACTAGGAACAGGAGCAGGGGCAGGAGCAGGACTAGGAACAGGAGCAGGACTAGAATCAGGAGCAGGACTAGGAAGAGGAGCAGGAGCAGGAGCAGCAGCCCCAGGGGTACCTGGCTTGCGGCCCCTTGGTGCCTTTTTCACCGACACATCTGAGTCGGAGTCCGAGTCTGACTTGGTCATGTCCACGGTGGCATTGCCCATCTCCAGATCCGAGTCCACTTTGGAGTCGGAGTCAGAGCCGGACTCCACCTTCTGCAGGCAGAGAGCAGGGCTGGGATGGAGGGTGGCTGTGGGGTGGCACTGCCCCAGTCCCAGCAACACCCCCAAACCCAGTCCTGGATCCCAGCATCCCGAGCCCCAGCAGGTCACCGAGAGATCAGCGAGGTCCCTCCAGGTGCTCCAGCCCAGGGCACAGCCCTGTCACCCCAGCTGCCCCCTCCCCACAGCACAGACCCTGACTTCTCTCCAGCCTCCCAAAGATCAGGGGCCCTTTACCTTCTTCTTCCTCCCTGCTGCCGGCATCCTCCGTGGAGCCCGGGCCACTGGCTTCTTCTCAGGAGTGAAATCCTGGAGGAAAACAGGAATACGAGGAAATGTGGAACAGCGCCACCACGGTATCGAGCCAATCAGGTTTCCTCCAGCCTCTGCCCCACTCCCACAGGGATGTTCTCCCCTCCACGCTGCCAGTGTAACCCCAAACTCCCTCACCTGGTCACTGTTTTTTTCCGACTCAGAAGACGTTTCTGAGTTTTCCTCCTCTGTGACAGAGGGGCTGCCCTGGTCCAAGTCACTGGAGGATTTCCGAGGCCGTTTTGTCACAGGCATCTGGCAAAGGAGCGGCGACAAGGTGAGAGCAGCCCATTCCTTCTGCACCCGCCGTGGACAGCAATTGTTTCCTGGGAAGGGCTTTCCCCAGCTCTTCCCAACCCTGCAAGAGCTGCAGCTCTGGATCTTCCTCCAGGCTGCAGACCCCACCAGGACTGGCCACCCCACCACCCCACAGGCATCATGAGACAGCCATGAGGACCCCCAAAACCACACTGGGCCCCATTTCCCACTGGAGAACCCAGAGGGAGTCGGTTTCCCCACCACGTTCTGCTGGGGCGGGTCCAAGGAAAGCTCCACAGTGTCCCCCGGCTGGGCCACCCCCTGTCCCCAGCCCACGCCCACCTTCATGGCCAAGGGTTTCCTCTTGAGCCCGCTGTGGTCGCTGCCTCGGTCCGAGTCCTCGTCGCTGTCCACCTTCTCCGTGGGGACCGCGGCCATGGCGGGGTCGTCCTCGTCGTCCCCGGCGTCGCTCCCGGCCATGGGGTCGTTCTCGGGGACGTCGCTGTCGGAGGAGCTGGCGGGCTAAAGGCAGGAGGACAGCGGGGTTAGGGGGGCAGGAGAGGAGGGAGAGGGGGCACCGAGGGTGGGGAGAGAAGGGGAACAGAGCTGGGTGTGCAGAGCAGTGCAGGGCAGCGTCCCCTCCCAGCACAGAGCGGCTCCGGATGCCACCAGCCCTTCCCAGGGAACGCTGCACCCCTTCCCACAGCCCCTCACAGCCCACACCCGGGACACACCCCCGGGGTGCTGCTGCCTCGCTGCCCTCCATCCTCACCCCCGCCAAAACCCCCGGAGCAGAGCCCAGCCCTCCTCTGCCCTGACGGCGCCAGACAAGCCGGGGTGGCCGCAGTCAGCCTCTTCCCGTCCTCTTCCACAGCCTCCCCACGGGAAAGGTCCACACAAGGAGTCCAGGTGGCCACCGCGCTCTTCTCCTGTGTCCTGCTCCCTGAAGGTCTCCTTGTTCCTCCAGCCCCATCAGGACGTTCCTCACACAGGAACATCACATCCCAGCTTCATCTTCTGGGCTGCTCCTCTGCGTGAGGCAGCGCTGCCGTTCCTAGAGCCGGGGTTCTTCCATCTGCTGGAAAGCCTCTCGTCTCCCTTGGTCGCTCCTGGCTCCTCACTTCACTCAGGTCCCAAAGCCAAGGGAACTCCAGTGTCTTCTCCTGCTCCATTCGCCCACAGGACGCAGTGGGTGCTGCTGAGCCTCAGCCTCGCTGGTCCCTCAGCCCTGACGGGAGTTTCCCAAAGGATTCCTGGCCACGGCAGGTGCTGCCTCCCTCACCACCACCAATCTCCAGGTTTTCAGGCACCTCCACAGCCTCATCTTACCCTACACCCACAGTTTTGGGTGGCCCATTTCCCAACTCCTGCCCCTCCAATCTCACTCCTGCCCCGGCCATGGCACAGCCCGGGGGGCTCATTCCCTGCACCTGCTGACCTCCAGGGACCACCCTGACCTTGTAGCCCACCTTACAAACCCTCCTCTGCCTCTTCAGCCCCACGGAGCCGACGCCTCCTGTGATGATCTTTACCAAATAAACTGGATCCCAATCATGGTCATGAGCTGCCCCCAGGAGCAGCTGACAAAGAGCTGGTCCCTGGCCCCAAATCCCACTGGAGGGCACAGGAACCTCAGGAATGGATGGAGAAGGGGACTCCCCAACAGTCCATCAGCAGGTCCAGGAGCCAGGGACAAGCAAGCCTCAAGTTCTTGCTCTGCAAACAGAATCTCCACGATTCTGGGCAAGCAGCACAACGCACAGCCCCGATTTCACCGTGATAGCGGGGCACGAGCACCTTCCTCCAGAGCAAGTGGAAACTTCCAGTGCTCCTGGAAGCCCGAGGGAAACCCCTGCCTGGAGGAAGGTGAGGAGAGCAGACTCCCTGAGGAAGGGAGAGGGCAGGGAAGGAGAGGGGAGCCAATTCCACCCCAAGGAAGCCAAGCTGGAAGCTGGAAGCAATCGGCACAGCAGCGAGGAGAAGCAGAGGAGGAGGAGGAGTGGCTGGGGGGACGAAGAGGCCGCGGCCCCATGCCCTGCCCAGCCCACACTCACCGCAGGGGCACTGTAACTGGCGTGGGGGTTGTTCTGGATTTCCCACAAGCCCTCGTTGAAGCCTTTTCTCTTGTTTGGTTTCCCGTATTTGTCTTTGTACTTTTCGTAAGGGAACAGATCTTTAGGGCCCAAGAAGGCGCTGGAGGGAGACAAAGCAGAGGTGAGGCCGGGGCGGCAGGCCAAGCCCGGCGCGGGGAGCGAGGCAGCGCTTACGTCTCGTGGGTGCCGAAGAAGAAGATGGGGTACTTGTTCGGGGGGGGTTTCACGGCGCCGTCCGCGATGTCATCGATCTGAAAGGAAACCCAAAGCACCAGCAGGTCAGAGACAGCGCCGACACGTCCTCAGCCCCGGCGAGCGGCGGCGGGTCCGGCGCCCGCGTGGAGCCCGGCGCGGCGGGGAGAGCCCCGGCCGGGGCCCTGGCCACGGAGCCCGGTCCCTGCGGGGTGTCTACGGGAAGGATCCGGCACCGAGGTCCTGTGGGCAGCGTGGGCTCTGTGCTCCTCCCCCGGGGATCCACGGCCGGGCCGCGGGGCGATGGAGGAGAGGCCGCAGGGTCCGTCCTGGGCGAAGCCCCGCTGCCGGCCGGGCACCCCGTCTTCTGTGCTCCGCGGGCAGGGGGAGCCCCGGGGTGTCCAGGGGGTGCTGGGGAGGTCTTCGGGCCGGGGGGACCCTTCCCCAAAAAGCAAGCGAGCTAAAGCAGCGGGGCTGTCCTGGCGGGAGCGGCAGTCCCGGGTCTCACGGCGAGGTGCAGCCAAGCGGTGTCAGCTCCGGCCCCCTGAGCTCCCCGATCCCGCACGGTTCCACCTGCCAGGCTCTTCCCAGCCAAGGGCAGTGGATGCTCCCGGGGACCCCGCGGAGCGCCCACGCAGCCCCAGCCGAGCACATCCCAAAGCAGCTCCCGCTCTCCGGGAGCACCGCGGCACGACGCTGCCCCCCGGCCAGCGGCACCAGCTGTCCCCCTCCCCAAACGCTCCAGCACCACAAATAACCGCCCCAAAGCGCAGCAGCACCCCCGATCCCGCACCGTGAGCACTCACAGCAGCCCCCCAGCCGTGTCACACCTGGAGCGTCCCCTCAGCGTCCCCAAGACGGGACAGCGCCCAGGCCCCGCAGTGCAGGACCCCATCCCGACGGGAGCTCCCATTTGGGATCTCTGACCAGCGCTGGAGCCTCATCCCAGCCCAGCTGCCCGTGTGGGATCCCCCGCTGCGGTACAGGACACCCCATTCCAGGACTGGCCCCATCCCAGGAGAGGCGCTGGGATGGGACCTCCCGTCCCGGAATAGGACACCCCGCACCGGTAACGGGCCCCATCCCACTGCGGGACACTGCAATCCAGCACGGGCGCTGGGATGTGACCCCACATCCCAGTCTGTGCCGGGACAGGTCCCTCGTGCCACCACCGGATCACATCCCGGGACAGACACCGACACGGGTCCCGCATCCCGAACGGGACACCCATCCCGGGACAGCCCCTCCTGTCGCGGTACAGGTACCGTTACAGCGTGCCCACCCCGGTACCAGCTCCCCGTCCCGGCACAGGGCGGCCCGTCCCGGTGCGGGTCCCGTTATGGCATCTCCATCCCGGTACGTGCTCCCACGCCGGTGCCGTGCCCTCGTCCCGGCACGGGATCCCCATCCCGGCACAGGTACCGTTATGGCACCTCCATCCCGGCAGGGCCCTCCGCTCCGGGGACCGGGCTCGGTACCGTCCCCATCCCGTCCCCAGCCCCGCTCCCGATCCCGCCCCCATCCCGGTGCGGGACCCCCGCCCCCCTCCCGCCCCGTCCCCCCGCGGCGCGGCCCCGCGGTCTCACCCGGGCCGGCCAGTGCGGGTAGCCCTTCATCTTGGCGAAGACGAGGTCTCCGGGTTTGAAGCTGTGTGGCATGGCGGCACCGGGGGCACCGGGCGCGGGCAGGCCCAGCCCAGGCCGCGGCAGCACCGGGCAGGCGGCGGGGGCGGCCCGCACCGCACGGCACGCAGGATGTCCCGCCCCCGGCCGCCGCCGCGCCGCTCATTGGCTCCGCCGCACGTCGCTCGGCCCGTCCGACCAATAGGAGCGAGGTGGCGGAGCGGCGGGATAACGGGATTGGGCCGCGCCGCCGGAGGCGCCGAAGCGGGGGGCGCTGGGGGGGGCGGGGCCTGAGGGGCGGTGGGGGGACGGGGATGGGGACAAGGACTGGGGGACTGGGACGTGAGGGGGGACAGGACTGGGGGGACTGGGACCTGAAAGGGGACAGGAATGGGGACAAGGACTGGGGGACTGGCACCTGAGGGGGGACAGGACTGGGGGGACTGGGACCTGAAAGGGGACAGGAATGGGGACAAGGACTGGGGAACTGGCACCTGAGGGGGGACGGGGCTATGCGGGGCTGGGATCTGGGGCGGGTGAGGACCATGGCAGAGTGACAGCGCTGAGGAGGTGTCCGGGTTCTGGGGGGACAAGGGTGTGGGGAGAGGGTCAGGGCTCTGGGTGGCACAAACTCCGATCCTGCCCCATCCACTGCCCCCAGCTCAGCCCCCCAGCCTGGGGATGCAGCTCCTGCCTGAATTCCTTCCCTGACTGGGGACAGTGCTGGGTGCTCGTGTCCCTGGCCCAGGACAGGGACACCGGGACAGTCACTGGGGGCCACCGGGTTCCAAACTTGGGCTCAGCCCAGCTAAGCTGGAGCAAACGCTGTGCAGCTGGCCTGGGGGCTGGATTAGGGTTTAACCCGGTTTTAACCCAAACTGGTTTCTCTGGAAAGTCATGGAAAGGGAAACAGTCCCTGCCCACAGCAGGCTGCACCCAGCGCCTGGCGAGAGCCAGGCGGGACAAAACCCAAACCACAACCCACGGTCTGGGGAGAAACTATTCCCGGGGTTTGGGGGAAGGTGTGTGAGGAGGGGAAATCCCGCTGCAGGGGATTCATGAAGGCGGTGTCGGGGTGTCAGGAGTGCTCCCTGTGACACTGTGAGTGAGGCCTCGCTCCTGCTGGGCTGTGCCACATCCCTGCCGTGCCGTGTCCCTTCTGTGCCACGTCTCTGATGTGCCACATCCATGCTGTACCACGTCCCTGCTGTGCCATGTCTCTGGTGCCCCATGTCCCTGCTGTGCCACATCCCTGGTGTGTCATGTCTGGCCTTGCCATATCCCTGTTGTGCCACGTCCCTGCTGTGCCACATCTCTGGTGTCCCATGTCCCTGGTGTGCCATGTCCTGGCCTTGCCGTATCCTCTCCATGCTGCATCCTGACCGTGCCATATCCAGTCCGTGCCGTATTCTGGCCTCGCCGTATCCCAGCTGTGCCATATGCCAGGTCTGTGCCACATCCCGGCCGTGCTGTATCCCAGCTCTGCCGCATCCCAGCAGTTTCAGGGCTCTGGATGTTCTCCTCAGCCTCTCCTGTGCCGCGGTGGTGTCGGTGGAGGGCGGATCCGTGTCTCAGTCCATAATTCCCACGCGTGATGGTGCGTCCAGCCTTCATCCAGGTGTTTGTGGCTCTCGGTGCCACCGGGGTGTCCCCGGGCTCTGTCCCTGTGCCGGTGCCAGCGGAGGGGCAGTGCCAGGGGCTGTTCCACAGGTGCACAGGTGAACGCACAGCCCCCGTTCGGGGTGGGCTCCTGATCCCGGGGGCCGCAGCCTCGGCTGGGAGTGTCCCGTGTCCCACGGGGCCGGGGAGCAAGAGCAGAGCCGTGGAAATAAAAATAAACGCCGTGAAAGCACAGCACGCGCAGGGGGTGCGTTCACGGTGTCCACGCTCAGGTTTGGAGCCCGCGGGGGACGGGACGGACACGAGGCTCCCCGTCCGTGCGCTCCACACGCCGCCAGCCCCGGCTGTGCCCCAGCGCCGGGCGAGGTTCGCTCCGGAGCTGCCCGGGGCTCCTTCCATCCTGCTCCGCTCACACCGGGACTGCTCCCGGGGCTCCTTCCATCCTGCTCTGCTCACACCGGGACTGCCCGGGGCTCCTTCCATCCTGCTCCGCTCACACCGGGGCTGCTCCCGGGGCTCCTTCCATCCTGCTCCGCTCACACCGGGGCTGCTCCCGGGGCTCCTTCCATCCTGCTCCGCTCACACCGGGGCTGCTCCCGGGGCTCCTTCCATCCTGCTCCGCTCACACCGGGACTGCCCGGGGCTCCTTCCATCCTGCTCCGCTCACACCGGGGCTGCTCCCGAGGCTCCTTCCATCCTGCTCCGCTCACACCGGGGCTGCTCCCGGGGCTCCTTCCATCCTGCTCTGCTCACACTGGGGCTGCTCCCGGGGCTCCTTCCATCCTGCTCTGCTCGCACCGGGGCTGCTCCCGGGGCACCGGGAGCCGAGGCTGTTCCGTGGGGGCTGCGGGTGCGGGTCCGGGGCGCTCCGGGGGTGCAGGTTTGGGCTCCGTGGGTGCCTCCGGGGCTTTGTGGAAGTCCGGAGGTCCCGCTCTGGGGTCCGTAGGTGCCGCTCAGGGAGTCCCAGGTGCCTGTCACGGGTCCGTAGGTGCCGGCAGTCCCCGGTGCTCCCGGTGTCCCGTGCCCCCCCGCCCCGGGCCGGTCCCGCCCCGTTCCGGTGACGGCGCGGGCGGGCCGGAAGCGCGGGGGGGGCGCGGCGGCCCCGCTCCCGTCCCGGTGCTCCCGTCCCGTCCCGGTGCGTCTATCCCGGTGCTCCCGTCCCGGTGCTCCCGTCCCGGTGTTCCCGTCCCGGCGCTCCCGACCCGGTCCCAGCCCAGCACCGCCATGCGCAAGTTCTTCCAGGAGATCAAGGCCGACCTGAAGTTCAAGACGGCGGGGCCCGGGCAGAAGCTCTCGGAGCCTTCCCGGTACGGGCTGGGGTGGGAGGGGGGGGGGGGACCCTCCGGTAACGCCAGCGCCGGTACCGCCACCCCCGGGCACCAGCGGCCCCTCCGCGGCCGGTACCGCCCGCCCTGGGCCCGGTACCCGCCCGGGGCCCGGTACCCGCCCGGGGCCCGGTACCCGCCCGGGGCCGGGGTCAGCGGCATCGCCGGGCCCCAGCGCCCCTTCCCGCCCGCGGCTGTCACCGCCCGAGCGAGCGGTCACCGAGCCCGTGTCCCCCGTGCAGGGCCCCCAAGGAGAAGCCGAAGGCCGAGGTGGCCCCGAAGCCCCGGCAGGCCCCCACGGATGAGGCGCAGAGGGCGGCGGCCGCGGCGCTGGCCCGGCTGGAGCTGAGGCCCAAGGGGAAGGCGCCCTGCTCCTCCCAGGAGGCCGTCAGGAGCCAGGGTAGGAGCGGGCCGGGGGGCCGCGGAGCTCTCCAGGGAGTTCTGGGGGCAGCTGTCGTGGAAATGGGGTCATCTGTCAGGGAAACGGGGTCATGTGCGGCCCTGGGCTGGGACACCGCACCTGGGCAGGTGTTTGCTTCCCAGGGCGGCGCTGAGCTGTCCCTAAAGCCTCTGGAATGCGCTGAGCCTCCACTCCAGCTGCGGTCTGTCTGTTGTAGTGAGGAAAGAGCTGATGGCCGAGGCAGCTGCCAGCGAGATGCGGCTCTCCGTGGAGGAGGAGGTGAGGGAGATGCTGCCCTTCCCTGCTCGGCACCCCGGGGGCTGCTCTCCCTGTCCTGAGTGGGTCTGCCAGGGTATTTACACACATGACCCCCCCAAACCTCCCCGTGCTCAGTTTGGCGCCTGGTTTTATCTCCTTCAGGAGCAGGAGGAGGAAGGGGCAGCTGCTCCCTCTGTCTCGGGGGTTTATTTCATCTGCCCCTTGACCGGTGCCATTGTGAGGAAAGACCAGAAGGAAAAGCAGCTCCGAGAAGCCATCCAGGCAGTGAGTGCTTCCCTTCAGACTCCTTCCCTTCCCTCTTCAAACTCCTTTTGTGCCATGGGTCCCCTCCAGCAGTGACCTCGCCAACCCTCCACCTCCTTCCTGTAAAATCCCCCCCAGGACAATTTCACTTTACCTGTTAAATCATCCCTGGGCCCGCAAATGGGGAACAGCTGGGCTGAGCTGGGGTCAGCTCCTCCCTGAGCAGCTTCTCTCCCTCTCCGCCAGTATTCCTCCGTGGACCCGGTGGCTGCTTCCATCATGGAGATCCAGACCTTCAACAAGGACCGGGAGAAGGTCCGGGCGTGCGTGGAGACCATGGCCAAGTGAGTGTCACTGAGGGCACGGGCAGCTCGTCCCTTCCCTGGTGCATTTCCTTGCTCTGCTTTTGGCAAAGTCTTTTTTTGGAAGAAAACTGAGCTCCTGAACCACCCAATTTGTCAGTTGACTTGATGTCAGCATCCTGGAGGGGTTGGTCCCACTGATCCACGAGGTTTGGGAGCTGCAGGTTGTTTGCTGACATTGATGTATTTTATTTTCCGGGGTTTCTCAGCTTTTTTTTCTCTGTGAGAAATACTGTGAGGTCTCTGTTTCCTCTCTGACCTTGGAGTGCTTTGATCCAGGCAGTGCGTTCCTCTTCCTGCAGGTACCTGGATAACATTTACCTCCATCCAGAGGAGGAGAAATACCGGAAAATCAAACTGCAGAACAAGGTGTTTCAGGTGAGCTCAGACTCCCGCAGCTGCTCAGCCTCGGGAAGCCCTTGCTTGGAGCAAACTCCATCTAAATTCTGTCCTTTTCTTCCAGGAAAGGATAAGCTGCTTGGAAGGGACACACAAATTTTTCCAGGCTGTGGGGTTTGAGACAAAAACGCTGCCTGTTCCAGGACAAGGCAAGAACTGACGGCGCTTTGGGGGGTGCTGGGGGGCAGCTCTGCCCGCTGACAGCTCCACAGAGCTCATTACTCCAAGGCTGGAACAAAAACACCCTCCGAGCCTGCACATTCCTTGTCGGGCCGTGACATTTTCCCAGAGACTACTGGCCCTTGTGTGTCACTGCCCTGAAGACCAAGAGCCCCACGCCCCGTGTTTGTCCTTGCAGAGACCACGGAGGAGTTCTACGTGCTGAGGGAGGAGATGCTGAGCAGGTTGGAGGAGCTGAAGGAGCGCAGGGAGCAGCTGCTGAGCTCGGAGCCCGTGCGGGCGCAGCTGCACCGGCAGCTCACCGTGTTCCGGCCGTCGCCCGCGGCCGCGCGCTTCGAGCTGCCCAACGACTTCTTCAGCCTGACTGCCGAGGAGCTGCGCCGGGAGCAGCGGCTCCGGTGGGGCAGCGGGGCCGGGGGACGGCAGCCAGGAGCTCCTGGCTCTCTCCCGGGGGGCTACAAGGGTCTGTCCCCGCAGGACGGAGGCGGTGGAGAAGGCGGCGATGCTGAGGACCAGGGCCATGCGTGAGAAGGAGGAGCAGAGGGAGATGAGGAAGTACAACTACACCCTGCTCCGGGTGCGCTTCCCCGACGGGTACATCCTCCAAGGTAAAACAGGCTCCTCAGCCTTCCTGGGGCACCTCCAGAAGCTTCCGAGGAGGGGACGTGTAGTGGGGAACAGGAGGTGCTGAGTGCAGCTGGTGCAATAGAGCCCCCCAAAATCACAGTGGGGTAACGTTTCTCCAGGAACTCTTCCCATCTCCAAACCCTGCCCCTGCTCGGGGCTGGGGCTTTAAGCCAGGATTGGACAGAGAGGGAGGAATCTCAAGGCATCATTAATTAAAGTCTGCTCTTCCCAGGCCTCTGGAAACAAGCTGGACTCATTAGATCAGTGTGTGACAGCAGCCAGCGTGAGGCTGCCTGTGTGATGTCAGACTGTACAACAGCATAAATCCTCTTCAAACTTTCCAGTAGAACTCTGGAAATCATTTCAGGCTTTCCCAGCTCTTTGTTACAGGCTGGCAGGGGGTCCCAACAATTGAGTATTTTTCTTTGGGGATTCTGCTTTTATAGTTTTCAGTTAAATCAGGCTGGCTGTGTGTCAGGGAAGTCGTTGATCAAGTCAGCATCAGTGGGTGAAGCCCCATGGAACCGACCACAAAAGGTTAGATTTTGGTAAATGCCAGACTCTCTCACCTTGTTTTCTCATGGCAGGGACTTTTTATGCCCGAGAATCAGTATCTGTGCTCTACAACTTTGTGAGAGAAGCACTCAGAGATGACTGGCTGCCCTTTGAGCTCCTGGGACCTGGAGGTCTCAAACTGACTGATGAGAACTTGGCCTTCAATGAATGTGGGTTGGTGAGTGAAAAAAAAAAAAGATTATTGGTCCCTTCCAGAGCATCTTGAGGCTGTCAGTCTTCTGCTGCTCGGAGCTGGGGGAGAAGTTCGAGTCCTTTCAGAGCCCCAGGTTGTGCTCTGAGCCCTCATTTTAAGCACAAACAAAGCAGTAACTGCTTGGGGTCTGTGAGGTGTGGAGCTGTGCTGGGTCCTCTGGAGCACAGAGCAGCTGTCAGGAGCTGGGAATGAGGGAAGGCAGCGATGGTGAGGGAGGGCATGAACAGAAAGCCCAAAGCAGGAACTGCTTGCAGAATCCAGCCTTGCCCTTCTCAGTTTGGGCAGTTCCAGGTCTGTGGACGCACACAGCGTGTTCTAAACCCCAGGGGCACAGAGCAGCTGTGGCTGCCCCAACGCCCGAGGCCAGGGTGCAGCAACCTGGGGGCAGCAGGAGGTGTCCCTGGCCCAGGCAGGGGTGGAATTGATGGGCTGTGGATCCCCGGTCCAGGCAGGGGTGGGATTGATGGGCTGTGGATCCCCGGTCCAGGCAGGGGTGGGATTGATGGGCTGTGGATCCCCGGTCCAGGCAGGGGTGGGATTGATGGGCTGCGGATCCCTGGTCCAGGCAGGGGTGGGATTGATGGGCTGTGGATCCCCGGTCCAGGCAGGGGTGGGATTGATGGGCTGTGGATCCCCGGTCCAGGCAGGGGTGGGATTGATGGGCTGTGGATCCCCGGTCCAGGCAGGGGTGGGATTGATGGGCTGTGGATCCCCGGTCCAGGCAGGGGGCAGGGGCGGGCCTGGCCGGGCTGTGGCTCCCTGGGGTGGCACACCGTGTCCTGGCCCTGCTCAGGGCAGTGCCCGTCCCTGTGGTGCCCAGGTGCCCTCGGCCCTGCTCAGCCTGGCCTGGGATGCCGCGGTGATGGCCGACGTGGAGGCGGCGGCGGAGGAGCGGCGCTGTCCCCTCCGGCCCGAGCTGCTGGACGGCGCCCGGACCCTCTCCTGAAATAAAGGGCCGTGCCTCCAGCGCTGCTGGCTTTGGACTCGTCCCTCCTTTTCCCGAGGCTGGTGGAGCTCGGTGGGCTCTGGTGGTGCTGGTAGAGCTCTGCAGAGGGGCTCTGGCCTCTCCCCGTGGCTGCTGCCAGCAGCTCTCGGCACCAGACTGGAGCAGGGACTGCCTGAGGTGTTCCCAAGGAGGTGGTGGAGCAGGGATTAGGGGCTGTTAGGCTGGATTACCAACCTGAGCCTGGCTCTGGGGCTGGGTTTAGAGCTCAGCTTCCCCTCCTGCTTCTGTGTGCACTGTAACTCCTGTTGGAGAGAAGCTATTTGGATAAAGTTACACTTAGTCTGATTAAATGGAATTATTTAATGACTCGGTTCTGACCCCGGTTGTTTGAATTGCATTGTTGCTGTAGGTCTGAGATGCCAAACCAGTCTGGCGCTGGTGTTACTGGGGCAGCATCACCCCCTTGTCCCTCCACAGACCAGAGAGTGACAGCAGGGAACAGCTGCTGCTGCTGCCCCGCGGGAGGGAATAAACCTCCGGTTACAGACAATCCTTTAGAGAACTAATTCATAACTCACCAGTCATGAAAAGCTGAAAGCCCCAGCAGGTTTGTCCTGTGTATCACCAAGCTTGGTGCCAGCTCACTCCTTTCATTCCTCAAAGTTTCCCTGTAGGACAGAGCCCAGGCTCTGACGCAGACAAGAGACTGAGAATCTAGCCCTGACCTGTCCAGCCTGTCCCAAAATAAGAGAAACGATGCATTTTACCTTTCCCAAAGGTAAAGCCCTGCTGCTGTTCTCTGGAGCAAGTAAGACCACAAACAGGATGGTACAAGAGCATAAATTCATATATAATTGTACATCATTTATACCCAAGGCCACGCTGTACATTATGAACAGTCATTCCCCAGTGGCATCACAATAAGCTTATTCCAAAAGCCCTCAGCTACTTCTAGAGATAACTTAGATACCTTCCATTACAAAGAAGTATCAAAATTTCAATAATGCTTTATTAAGGACAGATTAATAAGCAGTATTTAAAAAAAAAAAAAAGCTAAAAAGCTAAAACTAAAAATTTAAGCTTCCATCTGGTCTGAAGCAGAACAAAGTGCTGTCTTCTCTTTACAAGAAATGTGGAATACTTTCAAGTATCTTGGTCAAAGATACACAAGGTTTAAAAATTTCCTAGCTTGTTCTACATACATACAGAGGAGTTAGTAGGCATTTAAGTCTCAAATTGTATTAGATGGGCTGACCATGCTGCTGTCCTGGTGAGAAGCTCTTGTGCCACTGGATTCTGAACCTGTAGAACCTGCAAAGGAGAAGAATGTGTTGGGTTTGTTTTGTTTTTATAAATATTCTCGTTAATCCAGTAGAATTCAACTACTTTGTGTTTGATCTGTCTTAGCTTCCTGCATCTGGTGTGAGTCTCCTTTTCAACACTGTTTAAAAAAACTGGTTTCAATACTGGCTTCGTATTTAACATCACCAATCCAGAATAAAAAAAAAAAAATCACTTCAACCACAAAAAGGATTTTCATAATCTTTTCAGCGCTTTGGAGTCGGGCAGAGCCGAACAAATAGAGCTGCCCGTGTGTCAGCAGAGCCTGAGGGAGGGAAGCTGCTCAGTGGCACCCTCAGAACAAGAGGTGACAAACCCGAGGCGAGGTTTTCATCTCAGAGCCTGGTAATAAGCAAAAGAAGCTTAAGATTAAAGCCAGGCTCCTTGTCAGGCAGTCCCACTGCCCGTTTTGGGAGCTGAGAGGAGCTCAGAGGGGAAGGAGAGCCCTGATAACGCCTGGAATGGGTCAAACACGACAGAATTTCTGTGCACGAGCCCTTATCTCCCAGAGGAGCCGCCCAACACAAACCCGCTTTGCTCAGCGCAGGTTGGGAGAGCTCCACTGTGGGCAGGAAGAAAAGAGCCCAGGGCTCTGGAAAGCACAGCACGTGCCTGGAGTCAGCCCACTGATCTGTGTGATCACGGCCAAAAGCTCCTGGAGATGAAAGGAGCTGCTCCTCACCCTCAGCCCAGCGCAGCCTGGGAGGAGAGGCTGCGGCAGAGGGGCTTGGAAGCCCCTTTCCCAAGGGATAACTGGGACACAAACACAGGAACTGCACAGCTTGTGGAGCAAAGCTGCTCCCTGGTGCTGTTTTCCTTCAGACAATTGGCACCTTTGAGGGGTGGGAAGCCAGACCCTGCCAGGCCTGGAAGGGCTCTGCACGCCCCAGGGAGCAGCAATATTCCCAGGATTTCCCTCGTGCTCACCTGTACCCCCGGAAACAAGCAGGTATCGCTGGCTGCTCACAAGGGCTCCGTGCCACTGAGGCAGTGGGAGGGAAAAGGAGGGCAGAAAAGGCAAGAGCAGCTTAGAGAAGGCCAGAAATAGCAAAGAAGCCTCTTTGAAAAAAAGGTTAAAAAAGCAGGAGTATCTAGGGTAAAATATCTGTAGAAAGGAAAGCTCAAAGAATGGTGAAGAAGGGGCAGAAGACCCCAAGTTCAGCTCGCAGAGCTCCTGCTCCCCTGGGGGAGTGTGCCAAGAGCTGGCACCCATTTCCCTGCCCACCTTTTCCTGGCAGCACGTCCACAATCATGCAGTCGTCATCCTCCTCATCTTCCTCGGTGTCTGCCTGAAACCCATCCATGTCTGCAGCCTTGAGGGGAACAGGGACCGGGGGTGAGTCACAAGGGGGAGACCTGCCGCAGGCAGCAGCTGGGCACATCTGGAGGGCAGGAAAACCTGCACTTCCAGCTCCCAGAGCCCCTGACTGGTGACAAGTCCTGATCTGCAGTGGCACAGGCAGAGGGAACCAGGCCAAGCTCCTGCCCCGGGGTCCCTCGCTGTGACACGAGGTGCGGAGCAGCCCGGGCTGGTGCAAAGGAAATCTCTTCCCCCTCTGTTTGCTGTTTTCAGGGAGTCACAGGCTCACACAGCTCAGCGAGTCCAGCTGTTCCCCAGCACTGCCAAGGCCACCACTGCCCGTGTCCCCAAGTGCCACATCCCCGTCCTGCAGGGGCGGGACCCTGGGCAGCCGTGCCAGGGCTGGGCCATCCTTTGGGTGAAGGAATGTTCCCTAAACCTCCAGCCTGAACCCCCCCATGTGCAGCCTGAGGCTGTTCCCTCTTGTCCTGCTGTCCCCTGGGAGTGGAGCTGTCCCCTCCTCTCAGGAACTTGTGCAGAGCCACAGGGTCCCTCCTGAGCCCCTCTGGATGTTCTCTCCCTTCCGAAGATGGAGAATTACTGCTGCTTGTCAAGTTTGGGCCCTGCTCTCTCCCGACTCCTCCTCATCTTTGCCAATCAGCTTTTATTCAGGGAGTGCCGGCAGCTCTTCCCTTGCTGCCCAGGTTTCCTGCCATGGCAAAAGCCCAAATTCCCCATTTTGAAGGGAGAACACGGAGCCCAAGGAGTGACACAAACCTAAGCTGCCCAGCTCTGAGGGTCTGTTGAGGGTTTTTCTCCTTTCAGCAGGGACTGGAATGAAAATCCTGGGCCCCATCCCCTAAAAAACTGTTCCAAGCCAAGAAATTTTCAATTTACATCTTCCAACAAAGTCCCAGTTCCCAGATTAAATCCCTCCTACACGTGGGCAGGTACTGCCCACTTCAGCACCGCGTTTCTCTCCCCACGGCTTATGTAAGAGCACCTTTACTCACAGGAGCCCTGGTGTGAGGCTCCCAGCAGAGGAACACGTGCCAGGGCAGGAATGTGGCAGCCCTGCCCTCCCAGCCCGGCTCCACAGGTAGGCTGGGACCTTAAAACCCGAGCTGGGCTGATTGAGACATCGGCAATGAAAAGACCTCTGGGGCTGTGACACCTCTGCTCGGAGCTGCACCTCCCCAGCACAGCTCTGAGAGGCTTTGAAGCATTCAGGCTGGTGATGTAATTCTCCTAAAAGCCTTTGTTTTGCTATTTCTGCTCCCTTATAAGCTGAATTTCCAGTGGGTGCCAAGCAGAGACTTTTATCTCTGCCTTTATTTAGTGCACAAGAAAAAACCCAAGCAGATGGAGTTTGGGGGCTGAACAGCTTCTCACAAGTCTCTGATCTCTATCAATACCTGAATGCTGAGCTTTTTTTCAGTAGAAAAGCCAAAAAAGCCAAGAATAAATTGGGAAGGCAAAGCATAAAAAGCATCAAAAGCCTCATCTGTGGGTCCATGGGAGGGGGTGGAACGAGATGAGCTCTCAGGTCCCTCCCAACCCAAACCATTTCTGGGGCTCTTTCCCAACCTGGAGCACAGGGAAGGAGGAATAAATCCACTGGCAGGGATTTCAAACCCTGCCCTGCCCCTGGGACTGGAAGCAAAAGGGTGACAACCCCAAGTTCCAGCAGCCAAAGCCTCAGCAGAGCACCCCAAGCTTTGTGGGGACCAACTGTGGAAATGTGGAGAGAGATTCAGACAAGGGATGGAGAGATAGGACACAGGGAATGGCTCCCCACGGCCAGGGGAAGGCTTGGATGGGATACTGGGAAGGAATTCCTCCCTGTAAGGGAGGTGAGGGACTGGGCTGGAATTCCCAGAGCAGCTGTGGCTGCCCCTGGATCCCTGGCTGGAGCCCCAAGGGACAGGGGAAGGTGTCCCTGCCAATGGCAGGGGGTGGCACTGGGTGGGATTTGAGGTTCCCTTCCAAGCCAAACCATCCTGGAATTCCATGATCCCATTTTTCAGCCATGGTTGGGCTCCAGCACTACCTGTGGTCGCCCTGAAAAGCAGAAGCAACAACAGGAAAACCACAACACAGCTCCCAAGCAGCAACCACTGCAACTCCATCTCGTTTTGTCCCCAGGAATGATTGTATTTTTAAACCAGCTCTTGAAATCCAGTTTCACGTGTGCCAGGACGAGCTGGAGCCTTTACAGACTGCCCTGGGCTGTCTGTAAAGCACTCGGGAACCACATTTAATCCGTTCACATGCAACTGCTGTAAGTCATCAGCTCGGGCTGTACATCTGGCAGCCACAGGCACACATAAAACCTGCACACAAATTACACACAGCTGTAAAACCAAGGCCAAGCAGACTCTCAAACTATTCACAGCTTGGATGCAATCACTGCCAAATAGCAGAGAATGGAAGAACAGCAGGAGAGCAACGTTTCAAATGGAACAGAGAGTCCAAGCTGCAGACGCACAAAAGGAACCCATCTCTTTAGTCCCATCATTTCACTTCTTTCCCCATAAAAAAGGGTTTTCTGGTGTGCAGGACAGTGGCTGTGGCTACCTGGGGCACTCCAGGGTACAACCCACCCCTCCAGCCCACCTCCCTGGGGCACAGCACCCCTCCAGGAACTCACCTGCTCAGCATCCCGAGGTCTCTTCATGAACTTGGTGATGGACATGCTGGCCATGGCCTTCCTCTTGGCTGCTGGGGGCGTGGGCTGGGGGACAGCCAGGCCTGGCCCCGTCCCCTCCTCCCTGCCCGTGCAGGGCACCTGGGTGACGTAGCTCCACTGGCAGGGCACGGGCAGCTGCTCGTGCCCGAAGCTGCGCAGCACCTCGGCGTGCACGTACCAGCACATCCTGAACTCGGGCCTCTTCTCGTACACCGAGCTCTCCGAGATGATCCTCTTGAGCCTGGCCTTGGAGGGGACGCCGCTGTCCTCGCCGGGAGGGGGCTGCGCCTCGGGGGGGCTCCCGTCGCCGCCGCCCTCGGTGACGTCGCTGAAGCGGCCGCGGCGGCAGCACTCCTGGAACTCCTGGATGATCACCTTGCTGCCGTGCACGTTCCCGTGCAGCAGGGGCAGCAGGTGGGCCAGGACTGAGGGGGGGAAAGGGGGGAACAGCGTGGGTTAAAGGTTGGGAAAGCCAACGTGCATCCTCATAGATTACGGGGGATGTAAATCAGAACAGTCACCCCAGACGGGGAGAACAGCAGCGCTGATGTTTTCAGAAAGCCAACATAAATTAATCATAAATTATGGGGGACATCAATCAGGAATGGTCACCCCAGAGAGGGAGAACAGCAGCGTTGATTTTTTTGGGAAAGCCAACATAAATTAATCATAAATTATGGGGGATGTAAATCAGCACCGGTCACCCCAGACAGGGAAAACAGCAGCGTTGATTCTAGAGCTGGGGCTGCCCCATCCCTGAAAAGCTCCAAGGCCAGGTGGGATGGGGCTTGGAACAAGTGGAAGGTGTCCCCTGCCCATGGCAGGAACGGGATGATCTTTGAGGTCACTCCCAACCCAAACCACTCTGGGATTCCATCATTGTGACAGCAGCTAAATTGGATGTAGAAAACTCACCCCCAATGATAACACCACCCTGGAGTGAAATCCTCACCCCCTGTTTGGCCTTGATGTGAGTTATTCACGTCCTTGTGTTTATCAGGTGCAGGAAAAGCTCACAGGAACCCAACACAGAAACCAAACCCTTTCCCCCAAACAATAAACAGGCTCAAACCCATCCTCAGTCTGAGCCTGCTCAAGTCTGGTTGGCTTTATTTCCTAGATTGCCCAGAGCAAGACTTTTTGGAGAGGCACTGCCAGAAAACTCCTTTCCAAGAGCTCTCAGAGATTCCTTGGATTCCAGACTTGTCACAAACAGGTCATTCTGAACTCAACCCTCCATAATCCCCCTCCAAAGCAGAGTACAACAGTGTGGAAGCACTGTTTAGCCCTTCAGGTCTTACTTTGCTGATCTTTTGCTCTTTTTTTGCCACATTTCTGTGTCTGCTGCTCTTCCTCTGGCACGGGTGGCTCCAGGACACAGGCTGTGAACTGCTGCAGCACCTTCAGGTCCGTGCTGGTGCTGGTGTCCTTTGCTGCCCTTTCCCAGACACAGCCAATCTTCACAGGCTGGAGCACGTGGAACCTCTTCCCCTTGGCTATCAGCTCATCCCACTCCTTTGCTTTCAGTTTCTGACGAACCTTCTGGTTCTCTGGGTCACACTCCTGCAGCCACAGGGGACAAAGGGCTC
Source organism: Chamaea fasciata (assembly GCF_029207755.1). Classification (NCBI taxonomy): domain Eukaryota; kingdom Metazoa; phylum Chordata; class Aves; order Passeriformes; family Sylviidae; genus Chamaea; species Chamaea fasciata. The sequence goes on along the minus strand of NW_027094113.1, from coordinate 4,894,364 downwards.
GTTACACCCATGCCAGGAACAAAACCAACCAAACAACCAAAAAAAGAGCTTTTTAAAGCCAGCTCTGCCTGGTGTTCCCTGAGGCACACAGGGCTCCTGAACCGTGCAGGCTGAGGGAGCCCAGCCCTGCCAGCACCACGAGCTTCCCTCCCCTGCCAGTATTGACATTAACAGTTCACTGCCACAGAGATGGGAACTCAGGGACACCCAGCTGCCTTACCTCTGTCACACCTTCATCTTCAGATAGGTACCCATGGGGTACAAAAAACCCATCGTCCTCATCCTCATCCTCTCCCTCCTCTTCGTCATCCTGCAGAGAAATGGATTAGGAGTTACTCTGCCAAGCGCAAGCGGCTCCTGATTCTTGCAGCAGTGCAGGATCCTCACCTCTTCACTATGGGAGAGACTTTCCCCTGGCTCCTCCTCCTCCCACTCCTCATCACTGTCCACTTCATAGTCCAGCAGCTTCTGCAAGAAATGCCAACATTTCTGTCCATCACTGGAGGGCACAGCCGCAAACGCAGCCTGGGCTTTCCCGGCTGAGCAAACGACACGGCTCAGAAATCCCAGGGAAGCAGAGGCCTTGGCCAAGCGCAAAGAGGGGCAGAACCCAGCAGGCTGAGGTGCTTACAGTGTCCTTGGACCACGGATTCCTGGCTCGGATCAGGGGGGTTCTCTTGTTCCAGGTGCCCCAGTAGGCCGGGCGGTGGTTCTCGCTGAACTGCAGAAGCTTCATCCTGCCAAACTTCTCCCTCTCAGGAACAGCGTCTGTCTGGCAGTTATCCACCACCACCACGTCACTGGGAACACAGGGCAAGGGGCTCAGGCCCCACGCAACAGCTCCAGCCTTCCCTCCTCTCTGCAGTGCCAGTCGACCCCCTCTGCAGCTCATTTTATACAAACAGAGGCAAAGCAAGCCCCCAGACTGACCTGTTCACACTGTCACTGCTGTCATTGACCAAGGTGGGCCCGGTTTTACGTGGTTTACGACATTTCAGATCCCTCAGGAAAGAAACTTCGCCGTTCTGGGCGTGCAGGAGTTTATCCAGCTGTTCCAGGTAGTCTGGGTCTAGGGCAACACGGCTGAGGGGGGCTAAGACCATGTTCTCCTTGATTTCAAAAGGAGCAAACTTCCCACAGGAGCCAGCAAGGGTCTGAAACACCAAGTGAGGGATGTCAGGGCATGGACACTGAGAACTGCAGCACCAACACGTGCAAGAAACACCTGCTGTTGAGGTGAAGATTTAGGTTAAGTGAAGATTTAGGTTAAGCCCTTCCTGTGCAAGACTCCAGCAGATCTTCCAGGCAGAGCTGGGATTGACTAAACCAACCACAAATGTCTTCTGTAGTCTCTGCTCTGGCCTTGTTCTTAAAATCCTTTACACTTCTGAGAGCAGGAAATTAAGGGAAAAAAACCAATGTTTTGACCACCTAAGAAGCTGTAAGGGGCAGCAGAGGAGGAAATCAGGGTGAGAGACCAACACACACAGGCACAGCAAGCCCTCACCTTGGGGGCCTGTGGAGTCTTTGGTTTCTGGAAGAACCTGGTGATCTCCGCCTTCTGTGCATTGATGCGCTGAAACGAGAACCCAAATGCAAATCATCAGCACAGAGAACCAGGACAAAGCTCTGGAATTCAAGGTGAGCTCATGCATGACTCCAATTCGAATGCAGCCAGGCACAAAGCAAAGTTCAGGCAGGCACCAGCTCCTGTGACTCAACAAGGACACTCATTGTCCTCCCTGACACAGGCAGGGCTCCAGTGTCACTGCCAGGGCAGAGTTCACTTGTGGGCATCCAGAAACACACAGAGAAAACACTTGGGAGGGTAAAAGCAAAGGAACCAACAGGTGTGAAGGTAACAGGTGAAAACGTGGATGGAGCAGCCCCAGCAGGTTGGGGAGGGGACAGGCTGCATCCCAAAGGGACCTGCTCCATCCCAGCCACCACCATCTCACCCCAGAAAGAGCTGAGAGACAAGCCAGAGAAAGCATTTTTACCTTTTCTTCCTCCTTTAACCGTTTCTCCTCTTCTTTCTTTCTCTTCTCCTCAAGTTTTGCCCTTGAAAACAAAGACCATGTGAATTGTCACCCACCAGGGTTTATTCCTCATTTGCTCTGAGGGAGAGGTGGGAAGACCCAGACCCTGACCCAGACCCCACCACGAGGATCATCTGTCAGTCCAGCCAGGAACCATGCTTGGTTAAGCGTAGAGAAGGCTTTGTTCATTCCTTCTAGAGCAAATATTGACCCATTTTAGCCACAGAGTTAATAGGCTGCCTCCAGTTTCCCTCGGTGCCAGGAGATTTGAGGGATTACCAAGTCACAGGTGACTTCCTCAACAAACAGGGCCCGGTGCCAGCACAGGTGAGGCAGGTCAGCAGGGGAAGCTCAGAGCAGCAGAAGGCACTGCTGGGACAGGGGCACAGAGTCCCTCGAGCATCTCAGAGCCACCCCAGGCCCTGCTGGAGCCCCTGGGAGGGCGAGGGCAGGGCAAGGAAAGAGCATAGGGGCTGCACAAGCCCAGGCACTCACTCCAGAGCCTCCTGCCTCTCCTTGCGCTTCTCCTCCTTCACTCGCAGCTTCTCAGCCTTCTCCTTCTCTTCCTTCTCCTTCTTTTCCCTCCTCTCTCTCTCTTTCAGCTCCTTCTCTTCCTCTTTCCTCTTCTTGGCCTCCTCCTTGGCTCGTTCTTTCGCAGCTTTTGCCTCTTCCTTCAGCCTCCCCTTCTCCTCCCTCTCCGCCTGCAGCTTCTGGAGCTTGTCCGCGCGCTCCTGGTCCTGGGGCACAGAGGGGACAACTCAGGGACGCTCAGGTGCCAAACCCCTGAGCAAAACCAGCGTGTCCTCTCTGAGAGGGAACTAAACCCGCCCCCTGCTTGACCTGCTGCACCACAAAACCTCCTGCAACGGGAGGAACCCTCAGCCTTTTCCCAGGAAACCAGGTGGGAGCACATCCACGGCTCCCTGGTGCCAGCTGAGCTTCCTTGTGCTGCCTCCTCTGAAAGCTTTAATTATTCTTTTCCCTTAACAAAAAAAAAAAAAAAAAAAAAAAAAAAAAAAAAAAAAAAAAAAGTGTTTCCATTCCTCTAAGCATCAAAGGAAGCTTTGTATTGAGTCATCTACATTACCACAGTAGCATTATGGAAAATTAGATGGGAATTAGAAAATCGTAATTATTCCCTTATTTAATAGGAGATTTCAGATTCTTTACAAAATATTTTCTCCTGAGCTAAGCTTTCGTGCTTTGGTGCCATCACAGGGCTACAGCGGTGTCACTTCTACGAGTGAATCTGAGCTGGTTTGACATCATAAACCCACAGGGATTTTCTGATGGTTTCCACCACCACAGAAACCAGACTGATGCTCCTTGTGGGTCCCTCCCAAGCTGGGATATCCCACGATCTCAGGGGATAGTGTGAGTCTCCAAAGTCCAGGCTGTTCTCTTCCGTTTTGGATCATCAGACACCCCCAGGGCCCTGAGCTCAAGGGGCTCTCTGGGAACAGTGGGGGGAAGATTTTATTGCAAGTGTTGCCTTTCATGCTGTTTCCTCCCAAAACAACTGCAATTCCCACCACGGCTCTGCTGACACAAAGGACAAAAAATGTCAAATTAAAGAGGAAGAGCTTTCCTGTGCTGCAGGCACAGGTGATGTCACCAGGAGAGGAGGATCTGCCTTTCCCCAGACACTCCAACTCCTCCCTGGGTATTTTCAGTTTTCTTCTATTGATTTCACATCTCTCCTCGTCAACATCAAGGCTCCCTGAGCAGTGTCACAACACAAATAACTGCAGAAAGCCACCACCAGCCAAATGGTGCCAACGGCAGGGAAACAACACTGTCAGCCTGAGTCATGGAATGTGCTGGTGTGAAGCTGACAGCTCACTGGTGGCTCTGGTTCATCCCCAGCATCATTTTTAGCTTCCACTTCCCTCCCATCCCTGCTATTTTTAACGCAGCTATAGAAGGGGAAGAAAACAACAGATTGGAATTCTATATGGGGGCACTGGGAAAAAAAGCAAGGAGGTTTACCAGCTACAACTTACATAAAACACACAAGTTTATAAACAAGCCCCCGAGAGAATTCCTGAGCACAAACCTCCCCAGGGGCAGATGAAACAACCCCAAAAAGCCCCGTTCGTGCATTCAAAACCCCAGTGACCCCTCAGCCTCCTCCAAATCCAGCATTCCCTGAGTGGCAGCAGGATGAGGAGAGTTTCCTGAGGAGCTGCATCCAAGCAAACAGAACCTGGAGCTTGAGCATTCCCAGTGGTGGCATCCAGTGGTGACATTCTCAGGGATGCCACAGACACAGTGCCCCCACTTGTCTCGTGGATTAATGAAAACAGAACCAACATTCTGGGCTTGAAACCTTTCCAGTCTCTTCCCAGAGAGCCCCAAATGCACCCACGGCTCCATCCAGGAGCTTTGGAAAGGGCCAAGCACTTTAACTGCCTGCATTAAAGGTTCTTCCACGCTCCCCAGGGTGAGGGAAAATGGCAAAAGAGATGTTCCAGCTGGGCTGAGAGAAAAGCAAAGGCTGCTCAGGGGAGGTTTGGGTGCCAGGGAAATGCCTCTTACTCTTTGCAATCTCAGCTTCTCCTTCTCTGCTGAACTTCTGTGGAATTTCTGAGGTACCTGGAATTACAAAATGCAAGTTTTAGAGGAGATCCCGGTGCTCCCTTTCCAGCCTGGGTGACACCAGGTTGTGCTGCAGATCACATGCAGACACTCCAAATCCCCCAGAGCAGGGAATGGGGACACACCTCAGGCATCTCCAACCTCCCCACTTCCATCCCAGCCTGGATCCACCCCGGGGCTCCTGTTCCATGAAATCCTCCCCATGGACAAACCCCTCTGGTCCCCTCAGGATCATTTTGGGAACATCACCTGCACAGCACCCGGGGGACATTTCAATATGGCAAAGTCACTTCCAGCTAAACTTAGGTTTATTTGGGGTTTTTTGGGAGTTTTTTCTTCAGCCATCTATCTTGCTGTGATATTTAGCTGTAACTTCATGACTACAAGGACAGTTTTCCACATCTGAACACTGTTTCTCCTTGTCATCACAGTGCACTTGATCTTCCCCCAGTAACAGCTCACTGACCCTAAATTCCAAACAGGGCACACTTCTCATTTATCTTTTGTTTATAGGGGGGGAAGAAAAGGGTGTTTTATGCTTAAGATCACTGTCCACAGGCTGGTTAAAGGCCTAGTTTGTCAATATTTCAGCACGCTGTGACTTGGTTTACTGGATGCCCCCTCCTCCTCCTGCTGCCATTCACAGCATCACATTGAAATTGTGATTAACAGGCTAACACAGCCCAACTGCTTTATTTTCTATATTTATCTGCTGTAAAACAGGAGTTCTGTCAAGTGACTCAAGCTCCTCGGGAGCGGTTTCCTCCCAGGAAAACAAACCTGCCAGGACTCCTGGCTTGGGGAGCAGACCCTGGTTTTGGGGAGCAGCACACGAGCAAACCCAGCCCCACTGGCAGTACTGGGTTGCACCAGAACTTTCTGTTCTTCTGCTACACTGGAAATACTTCACGCCTGCCCGAGTGTGTCTGTTTGTTCTAGAGATGGAAGACTGGGAGTTTTCACACAGGAGGAACTGATGGTTTGACCTGATAAACACGACAGAAGGGCTGGGAGAACCATCCCCGCGGTGCTCCAGCCCACGCTGCTGCCCTGGGAAGCTTCTCTGCCAAAACTGCCCCAAAAATCAGCGTGTTTGGGGGGTGTCCTGCTGAAGCAGAGCCGCTCAACTGAAACTCGGGTGATCAAAACCCCCTAATCCAGAGCTTTTATGTGGAATCCCAGGATGGTTTGGGTTGGGAGGGACCTCAAAGCCCACCCAGTGCCGCCCCTGCCATGCGACACCTGCCACTGTCCCAGGGTGCTCCAGTCCCCACCAGCCTGGCCTGGGACACTGCCAGGGGTGAGGCAGCCACAGCTGCTCTGGGCCAGAGCTTCTCCATGGCAGCTGCAGAAATTGAGAGCTGGAAAAGCTCTGCACTGGCTGTGCTGGGGGAACATCCTCCCAGGAACCACAGCAGCCTCCGGAGGGTGAACAGAGCTTGGGGAACAGCACCTAAAGCACAGAACTCTTGCTCTGGTTCAAGAACATGCTCCTGGATGCTGTTACCAAAACACCAAGCGGGCATTTCACGAAGGAAACGCAAATCCAGCAGCAGCCAGAACCAGGGAGGATAAAATCCCTTTAGCTGTAGGATTTAAAGACCCCAAAGTGCAACAACTCAGCGTTTAACCAGCACCACCTTTCCTACCCTCCTCATCCCCTTCCCCACCGCCCCAGGGCCCCAAAGGCCGCACCACAGCAGCCCCCGTGCCCCAGCAGGGCAGACCAACCTTCCTGGCAGGCGTGGAGGCAGCCAAGGGGCCGCTGCTCCTGCGGGGCTGCGGCAGGAGCAGCAGCTCGGGCGAGCTCGCGGAGCTCAGCGAGGAGCGGCTCAGCCCCGAGTCCCCCTCGTGGGACGACTCCAGGGCCTCGTTCCCTGAGGTGGCACTGCCGTCCAGAGAGGCCACCTGGGGGGATTTCAGCGTCATGATGTCCTCCAGCAGCACCACGGGCACCTTCCCCTCAAAGAGCAAATCCTTCAGTTCTCCCTTCCTGCCCGCCCCGTCCCTGCAGGCGGCGAGGCCGGAGCGCGGCTGGGTCCCAGCTCCTGGATCCTGCTCTGCCTGGGCTGCGGGGGCTGCACGGGGCCCCTCGGTGTCCCTGCAGTCTCCTGCTGGGCTGCTCTGCCGGGAGCTCAGGCAGCTCAGCTCTTTTCCTGTCGTGCAGTTGGTCACAGCAGCTCTGGAATCCGCATCCCCCCGCTCCGTGCCGTCCCCCAGTCCGTGGCCAGAGCCCTTGGAGGGGTCAGGAACGTCCCCAGGGTCACTCGTGTCACCTCCTGGGGTTTTCTGGACAAAATGGTCCAAGGGACCCTTCCCGTTCACCAGTTTTGGAGTCAAATTCCCGTCGGAGCCCAGCTGGCAGTTGTTCTCCACATTGTCCAGGGAGGCCCCGGAGGCATCCAGGGAGGGATCCTTGCTCGGAACAAAAGCACCTGGGGAGCTCTTGACCTTTTTGACTTCTGAATCCACGTCGAGTTTTTCCTTTGGCACAGGATTGAGGCGCTTGAAGGGCAGCCGAGCTGCAACAGGAACACCAAGTTACTCAGCGACAGGAAACATTAAAGGATTTTATTCATTTGGATGCACAAGACTGAGATGAGCCACTTAGAGATGGTTTAACCACAGCCAAGCCAACGTATTCCACAAAATCAGGTGAGAAAACGGTGCTGGATGAGAGACACTGCCTTACCTTGGACGAGCTTCCGCGGAGGAGCAGCAGCTTTGCCTCTGCACTCCATGGCTACGGGAGAAATCAACAAATCAACACCCGTGGCTGTTCCCAGCGAGCTGCTGCCTCCCTGGCACGGCCGAGGCAGAGCCCAGCAGCTCCCCCCGGGCCGCTGAGGGGGGACAAAGGGGTCCCACCGTCACCCCCAGGCCAAGGAACCCCGCACACAGCGGGCCCCAGCAGCCACAGTGTCCCCTCGCTGGGCTGAGCAGGGATGTCCCCAGGAGTGTGGGGACAAGCTGTGAGGAGGAAACTCCTGGCTGTGAGGGCGGGCAGGCCCCGGCACAGGTGGCCAGAGCAGCGGTGGCCGCGCCGGGATCCCCGGCAGTGCCCCAGGCCGGGCTGGGGCGCCCCGGGACAGCGGGAGGCGTCGCTGCCATGGCAGGGGTGGGATGGGGTGGGCTTCTAGATCCCCCCCCACCCCAACCGCTCCGTGACTCCCCGCGTGAGGTTGCGGGGCGGGCCCGGGCCCAGCCCCGGGGCGCGGCGGCGGCTCCGGCGCCTCCTTTGTTACCCCGGGCAGGCCCCGCGCACCCCGCGGCCCAACCGCCGCCGGAAACACCTCGCGCCCCGGCCGCCCCGCACCCCCCGGCCCGGCCCTACCTGAGGCGGCGGGCGGCGCGGCTGGCGGCGGTGCCGGGCGGCGGCGGCCGAACCCGAGGCGGCCCGGCCCGCGCAGCCCCCGCCGCTCCCGGCCCCGCTCCCGCCCGGCCCGTCCCGCTCGTACTTGGCGGGAGCCGGGGCGACCCCGCGTCCCGCCGCGCTGATTGGCCGAGCGCGACCCACGTGACCCGCCCGGCCGCACTCCCCGCTGCGTCTCGCCTTCCGATTAGCTGCGGCCGCGGGCGCCGCTGATTCGCGGAGCGGGCTGTCAATCCGGCGCGCTGCGGGCGCCGATTGGGTGGCTTTGTAGAGGCCCGGCGGGGTGCCGCGGGGTGATCGCCCCCGGGCCCGGGGCCGGCCCGTTCACCGGGCGGGAACGGGACCGCAGCGGGCCGGTCCCTGGCCCGGCGTGTCCGCGGCACCGGGCGGAGGGGCCGGAGCCAGCACTGCTGCCCGCCGCGCCACTACGGGCCTTGAGCCAACGCGCGAAATGGCGGCGGCACCGGCGGCCAATTAGCGCCCGCGGGCGCCAGGCGCAGGCGCGGCCGCTGTCGCGAGCGGTCCTGGGAGTCGTAGTTCTCCATTCGGAGTGTCCGTGGCCCCATTTCCCCCCAGAAGCGCGGCGGGGCCCGGCCCGGCTGTCCCCGCGTCTCACACGCGGCCGCTCCCCGCGGGCGGTCCGGCTCCCTCCGGGGACAGACACGGCCGCGCCACGGGCGGCTCCCAACACGAGCGCCCGTCCCGCCTGCGGCCACAGAGAGATTCTCGCCGCCGCTCCGGTTCCGCCCGGCCGGCAGGGGCCGCGCGCCGCTCGGTGGCGGCGGCGGGGGCGGGGCCGGGCGGCGGCGGAAGCGGCGGCGGCGGGGACGGGCCGGGCTGGGACGGGCGGAGCGTCCTGAGGCTCCCGAGGCTCCCGCCGCCCCCGCTGCACGTCCCGCCGCCCGCACACCGGGGCCCCCGCCGCCACCGGGCCAGGCACCGGCACCGGCACCATGTCGGTGGCGGGGCTGAAGAAGCAGTTCTACAAAGCGACTCAGGTGAGACGCCGCGCAGCCCGCCGCCGTTGGCCCTTACCGGATCGGAGAAGCCGGCCCGGCCGTGCCCGGTCCCCTCCCGGCATCCCGGTGCGGGGCCTCCCCCGGTTCCGCCCGGTGTCCCGGTCCCGTATCGCCGGGTTCTCCGTGTGCCGTCCCGGTGATCCCGGGCCCGGGAGCCCTCGGGCAGCCCGGGCTCGGCGCTGCCGTTCTCCCGCCGGCACCGGGCCCGGGACAAACCCCTCCGCCGGGGACCGGGGCGCGGGTGACGCGGTGGGGTCACTTGGGCGGCGAGTCCCCCTTCCCAAAAGCCGCACAGCCGGGCCGGAGCCGGCCCCGGGACGGGCGGGATCGCCGGGGAGGGCCGGGGCCGCCGGTAACCGGCCTCGGGCTCTTGTGGGGCCGGTGGGAGAGCCCCGGGCGCGGGGGAAAGGCCCCGGGGGGGTCGGAAAAAGCCCCTCGGGGTCGGGAATTGCGGCCGGGGGTTGTGTGCCGTCCTTGGGGCTCTTCCCCCGAATTCCCCGTCCCCAAGGCCGGGCCGGGCTGGCCTTGGGGCAGCCGGGGATAGGGGAAAGGGTGGGATGGGATGGAATCTTTCAGGTCTCTTCCAACCCGAAGCATTCCACAATTCCGTGTGGGAATCGGCCTCAAACAAGGTTCATGAACACCTTTCCCCTCAGCCTCCAGTGAGGGGTGGCCATTCCCAATCCCCCCGAGCAGAATTACCCTTCCCACCGCTTCCTGTTAACAGTTGTGAGGTTTTCTTAGTGCCTTTTGGGAACGAGTCAGGAATCACAAATCCCCCCCCCCCCCGCTGCTGCTTTCCTGCCCCTGCTTTAAATTCCAGATAAATTTGGCACGGATCGTGTTTTCCATCGCTGAGTTTCAACCCTTTCGGCTCATCCCACCCCTGTGTGCGACGTGTGTCACCTCCTTCCTCAGCTCCGCTTCCCCAAATCCATTTTATTTACCCAGCAAAGCAAAATAACAAATCCCTGAAGTCACCCCCCACCCCTTTTCCCACCAAGCCCACTGGAGGATGGCGAGGTGAGGTTTTTTCACCACTTCCAGGGGGAAAGGTCGTGCTGGGAGCTCGCTGTGGGAGGATTTTGCCGGCCCGGGATGTGCCGTGCTGGTGTCAGGAGGTGAAAACCCTCCGGTGACTCAGGACCAACGTGTTCCCGAACCCAAAAATATCATTTTAAACCCCTGATGAAACTGGGATTTTTTGGAGGAATCACGAATTCTGCCAGAGGTGCTGCCACCCCCTTGCAGTGCTCCGGGGACAGAGATGTCTGTGATTTAGAGATGCTCTGACTGGAAACTGGAAGTCACTGGTTCCAGTTTGGCCGTTTTTTTTGTCTCCTCTTCCCTTTCCCCCTTTTCTTCCCTTTCCCCCCTCTGGTCCCGCTCAGCCCTTGGCTGAAGGAGGGGGAGGATTAGTTATTTTTTGGCTCCCTTCAAACCCATCAAACGCTGCCAAAGCCCAACATGTGGAAGATCTTTCCTAAAATGTTACGTTTTGTTCCACTTCTGTCCTTAATGGAAGGAGAGCGGGGCCAGGAGCGGGGCGTGCAGGGACCCCGGGGGCTTTGGGATCCCTGTAGGATCCAGAGGGAGCAGGGCTTGGCTCCTGGGCCTCATCCCATGTGATTCCTCCAAGCCCACGTCTCCCCTGGGTGAGGCAGCCGGGCGCCCACACGCAGGAGAGAGCCCGGAGTATCCTAGAAAAAAAAAAAAAAGAAATAAAAATCTGAGTCGTGCTGGCAAATGCTGCGGGTGGGGAGCAGCTCCAGAGTGCGTCCAGAACAGGTTCTGCCTGTTCGCTGCGAACTGTTCTCTAAAAAAATCAGGAAAGCTGGAGGAAACGTTGTGAGGAAGGGGGAGAAGCAGCAGCAGCGTGGAGCTGGGAGCGGGGTGGGAAGTCCCTGCCTGCTCCAAGGTTTCGTCTGGAATTCCCAGGGACCTCCTGCTGCAGAAACAGCTTCCTTTGCACCCTTTGGGTTTTCTACAAACTGATGTAAATCCTAAAATCCTGCAAGTCTCCTGTAAATCCTAAAATCCTGCAGTGGGCAGGACGGGCTGCTGTTCCCAGGGAGTCCCGAGGGAACGCCGGGGGTGTCACCAGGGCTGGGTGATCCCGGGAATCCTGCCTGGCTCGGGCTCACCTGGCAGCAGGAGCCGCCTGGGAGCTCTCCGGGGACCGAGGGATGAATCCAGGGTTGGTGTGAGGTCCCTTTGCGGAGCCCACGGGTGTGGGATCCCGGCACAGCTGCTGGGGGTGCTGCCCCTGGGTCACGGGAGGGTTTGACTTGGAGGAGACCTCACAGCTCATCTCCCTCCACCCCTGGCAGTGCCCAGGGCCAGGCGGGACACTTGGAGTGTCCTGGGTCAGTGGGAGGTGTCCCTGCCATGGCTGGGGTGGGACGGGATGGGATCAAGGTCCCTTCCAACCCCAGCCGGTCTGGGGCTCAGCCGCGGGCGCTGCCGTCACCCCAGACTGGATTGACGTGCTCCCAGCGCCTGTGTGAGCCGAGCCTGAACCCCGCCAGGCCTGCCTGGGCCCAGGGGCCCAGCCACCTTCTCCTCCACGTCCAGACGGGCAAAAGGCAAGTGCTGATTAAAACTCAGCCGCCCTCGACGCACACGCGTTTCCCGGAGTTTGGTGACAGCTCCCGAGGCTCCCAGAGGTGTTTTTGACCATGAGTAGCCCCTTTGCTCCCAGGCCGGCAGGGAATGCTCTCCGTGCTCCAGGAGCTTCCCCAGGTGCTGCTGCGGCTCCTGCTCCGAGCTGAGCGCGGGAGTGTGCCCCAGAGCCGGTGAGGGCGCAGCGTGCCTCCAGCGCTGGGGGCATTTCCCCTTTTCTCTGGCCTTTGTGGTCGCTGCTCCTGGAGCTGCCGCTCTGGGATTTCCTTCACTTCCCCCCGGGTTTCCTCTCTTCCCTCCCCAGCCGAGGTTCTCTCTGCGGTGACTTTGCTGCTCGGCTCTCGAATGCGGGAGCACGTCTCAAATGTGGGGTTTTTCCTTCCCTTTCTCAGGTGAACCTTCCAAAAGCTCTTTTTTTGCCTTTTGCTGTTCGTTTTGGGTGTTGTGATATTAGCTCAGCCCTGCTCCCGTTGGCCTCTCCAGGCTTTCTCTTGGAGGCGGGAGGTGTCTCTGGGATGGTTTGGGGTGGAAGGGACCTTAAGGCTCATCCCATTCCATGGGCAGGGACAGCTCCCACCATCCCAGAGTGCTCCAAGCCCCGTCCGGCCTTGGGCTCTTCCAGGGCTGGGGCAGCCACAGCATCTTTGGGAGGCTGTGCCAGCACCCCGTGAGCAGAGCGGGGAGCAGGGAATTCCTGTGGGAGGGATTTGGCAGCCTCGGGCTCCGCGCTCCTTGTCTGCACACGGGAATTTGGACTGCGGAGTCGAGGGATTTTGCTGATTCCTGCCAGCCTGGAGCCTCCTGCCAACCTCTGTCCCACGGCACCTGATGTTTCTGTGTTAACATTAACCTGGGCTGCATTCCCCTGCGTTTATCTTTCCGCGTTAATCCGGGATCCATCCCAAGGCGTCCTCCCCTGGCTGCCGGCAGCTGGGGGTGTGTTTGCAGACCCACGGGGAAAAGGAGGCTCGGGGGGGACCTCATTCCTCTGCACAGCTCCCTCCTGCCAGGGAACGAGTGACAGCAGGGAGGGAACGGCCTCAGCCAGGCTGAAATATGATATTCATGCAAATTTTTTTTCCATGGAAAAGGTTGTCAGGCGTAGGAACAGGGCAGCGGTGGCGTCCCCATCCCTGGAGTGTTCAAACAGCGTGTGGATGCTCACCTGGGGACACAGTGGTGGGCCTGGGACTGGGCTCAGTGCTCTTCGAGCTCTTTTCCAGCCCTCCCCATTCCATGGTTCCACGTGTGGCGGACGGAAAGCGGAGGCTGAGTGTCCCCAAACCTCTTGGGGACAGGGATGAGGTGCCAGCGCATCCCCTCAGGCTTGGCTGATGCTACTGGGCACTCCCAGAGGTGCCTCTGCCGCATCCAGGGGAAAACCTGCAGCCAGGCTGTTGTCCTGTGGATTCCCTCTCCTTTTCCTGGGTGATCTGGCATCAGACCCCAGCCCTGTGTTGGCTCATGAATCATTGTTGGAGCTGAGCAGCCCCAGAACCAAGCAGGTTTCATTGTTCCGGGATTGTTTCCTATAAATTGGCTTCCCCCCCCCCCCCGCCCCCCCCTTTAAGGTTCTTTTTGCAGCCCTGGCAGGAACGGGAGCTCCCATTCCTGGAAGGCAGAGGCAGAAAACAGAGCTGGGGAACTCCAGCCCTCCATATCCTGCTCCGTGGGCTCCCCTTGCCGTGCCTGGTGTCAGCCAGGGAAAGTGTTATCCTGTTCGTGCAGCTGCGGGAATCTGGGATGGGGGAAGGATCCGTGACTCAGGCCCGGGGGGGTCATGTGGCCCCGGGATGCTGGATCCACGTCACCCGCCTGAAATCCTGGATTCATCCAGCTGATGGCTCCTGGATGCGGCAGGAGGAAATCCTTCCTCCCCCTTTTCCCTGCCACTGCTCTCCTCCTGGGAAAGAGCAAAACGGGGGTGAGCTCAGGCAGCCTGCCTTGTAAAAGCTGATTCATTTCTTCAGCACTTGTTTTTCTTTCCCTTCTTCCTCCTCCTCTCTCTCTCTCCCCCATCCCTGCATATGGCAGTGCCTTTTGCCAGGGCCACCAGCCCCATCCCTGTGGGAATTCCGGGGGCTGGGGAGGGAGCGGGGCAGCTCCTGCTGCCTGAGGCTGCACAAATCCCAAAATCCAGCCTGTCCCTGGGGAGGGAATTGTGTCTGCTGGGATGCGAGGGGCTGCTGCTGCTGCTGCCCCTCCCGGGGCAGGCTGCTCCCCAGGCACGATGGGGAACTGCTGAGAAGCCCAGAAATAAAATAAATCCCTAATCCCTGGAAGGTTTGGGCTGTGTAATTCCAGCTGAACTCGTTCACACGGAAACCCAGCGCTGCACCCCGGCCCTGCTGGTGTTTCATAAGCCCTGAGGTCGCTGTCCCTGCCCCTCGCCAGCCTTCAGTGCAGGGTTGATCCAGCCTGGGATGTGCTGCCCCAGTGGGGGCAGGCAGGAGGCTGATCCTGTCCTGCTCCCCCTGAGCTGGGCCCTGTCCCAGCCTCCCTCCCTGGATCAGATGGGAAAGATCCCATTCATGGGGCTGGGAAAGCCCCACAGCATCCCAGAGCTTCCCTTTTCCTCAGCTGCTCTGTGGTGGGACTCAGGGCGGGATTCGGCCCACCTCGGCCTCTCCCCGTCATTATAAAAGTGATAATTAGTATTTTTTTACAGATTTCCCGTCCCCCTCAGCGGCTGGCAGGAAGGGGCCGTGCCTGGCCCAGACTCAGGGCTGAGGCAGTGCCGGGGGTTCCTCTCCTGGTTTTTGGGGTGCCTGGAGGTGCCCGAGCTCCTGCTCCTCTCCCAGTGGATGGAGAATCCATCAGGATTGCTCCAAGAAAAGCCTGTGACCCCCCTCCCAGCCTTGCCACCAATAGCTAATTAATAGAACCGGTCCTTTTAAAGCCACTGGGAATTTTTAGGATCTCCTAATGCCTGGCTATTAATAAAGTTCACGGTGCTGTCGCTAATTAAATTGCTTCTCTGCTACAAAGGGGAAAAAAAAAAAATAAAAGATGAGTTAAACATCTCCATAATGAAATTCTGTCTTTGAGACAGAAGGTTAAATTTGCATGATTAAAGCTTTAAAGGGCTTTTCCTAATTGAGAAAATGCTTCATAATTCATCGTAGAGCCTGAAAACCCGGCTGCACCCCCTGGCTGGGCCAGGCTGTTCTCCAGTGATAATTTATTAACCACTTTCCTGACCAAATCTCGTTTGGCATCCCACAATTAGCTGCGTTTAAACTTGATTTTGCCACTTCCACGATGAAAAAGGCAGAAAAACAATTCCCTACACCCGAAGCAAACCCACTGCAGGAGCAGGTGCTGGGGTGGTTTTTATTCCCTGATTTTCTTCCCTGGATTAGGAACCATCTCGTTGGCTGTGTCCGTGGTTCCCAGGGAGCTGGGGCAGCACAAATCCGGGGTGCCAGTTGTTGGAGGAGCTCTTGTCCCAGTAAAGCTCCTCCTGGTTGTGCTGGGGCAGTCCTAAAGGGCAAAGGCTCCAGCCTGGGATAAATCACCATCCAAAAGTCATCTCCCAGGATTTCTGGGCCGCCTCTGGCTCTGCCTGCAGGGCGGGAAGGTCACGGTGATGCCACGTGCTGGGGAGATGTATCCCATTTAAACCATTCCAAAACCAGTCTTAGTGTGCAGTGAGGAAAAAAAACAAACTGATTCAGCAGCACCTTGGATGGGCTGGAAGCTGAAAGTCCCTGGAGAAGCTGACAGGGTCCCTGGGGAAGCTGAAAGTCCCTGGAGAAGCTGACAGAGTCCCTGGGGAGGCAGGGGCAGGAGGGTCACAGTGATGCCAAGTGCTGGGGGGTGGGATTTTATCCCATTTATCCCATTTTATCCCATTTAAACCATTCCAAAACGAGTCTCAGTGCGCAGTGAGGGAAAAATCGGATTCAGCAGCACCTTGGATGGGCTGGAAGCTGACAGGGTCCCTGGGAAGGGGATTCCTGGTGCAGGAGTTTGATCCGGCAGCCTTAGGGATGCTGGGGCCGCTCGTCCCCGCTCTCCCTTTCCTTAGGATGCCGTGCCCTGCCCCGATAGCCGCGGAGCTTTTCCTAGAATTCAAAGCCGCCGGGGAAAGGGGTGTTGGCAGCATCCTCGGCCGTTTGTGTCCCCTTTGATGTCTGTGCACGCCGTGTGGAACGTGCTCTGCTCGGGCCAGGAGCAGGACCTTGCCTTCCTTTGGGTGTTCTTGGTTCTCCCTGGTGGCTGCAGAGCCGTGTCCAAGCGGCTCTCCGTGTCCCCAGCTCGCTGTGTCCCGCCAGCCCGGCTCGCTCCCTTCATCCTGCGCATCCAGAGGTTTTCTGGCTCCTTCCCAGCTCCTCCTCTGTATCCTTGCTTTGGGGATCCCAGCAGTGCCCTGCACCTCAGGGAGGTGGTTTTTCCAGGTGTCTTACACCCTCCACTCCCTCCTTTCCCCCTTGTTTTTCGGGAAATGCCTCGGAGCACCGAGCGGGCCGACCCTCCCAGTGCCGACTGCAGGACAAGGCTGCTGCCCGCTCCTCCTGAAGCTTTGCAGCTGGGAGCAAACAAGGATTGCAGTTCCTGGGAGGCACCTTCAGTGCTCTGCGGTTTTCTGTCCCACCTCAGGAGCAGCTCCAAGTCCCCAGGGCCAGGAGCCTTTGCCCCCCTGGGTGCTGCCCAGGGATGATGGCTCAGCAGCTCTGGAGACGCTGGGCTGTGATTCCCTGGGACAGGACACGGGGACGCGGCTCAGGAAGTCTGGCTGCGAGGCCAGAATTCCACGTTTCCCCTCAGTTTAGTGACCTTCCTCTCAATTGCTGGAGCCACTGGGAGTGTGTGAGGGGCAATCATTGCTGGGAGAGAGGAGCTGCTGCTGCTTCCCTACACGTTTGTGTTTTCCCTGGAACTTGACCTAATTCCATGATTTTATTTTTAATTTTTTTTCCCCCAGCTGAATAGAAATCGTGTCTGGTTTGGTTCAGGGCGTGTGAGAAATAATAACAGGAGAAAAGAGGATGCAATGGCTGTTGGGAGGTGCCAACACCCATTCCAGGACTCCTATGGAAACCTTCATCCCTTGGGATGGGTCTGCTCTGGGCTCGGGCCCTCTGTCTCCTGCTGGAAAAAGGAGCTGGCCCCGATGAGCAGGAGCCTGGTGAGCAGGGGTCACGGGCAGGGTGTGAGCTCTGCCCCGCAGCCCGGGAGAGGAGGAATTCCCGAAGCCGGGAAGGAGCAGGTGCACTGCGGAGCATCCTCGGGGCGCCCCGGGCTGGCCCGGCGCTGCTGAAATCCCGCGTCTGCCTTTAATTCCCGCTGTCCTCATTCCTGCAGCCCATCTGCTGGATGGAGATGAGTCACCCGGCGCCGAGGAGGAGGAGGAGGAGGAGGAGGAGGAGGGCTGGCAGGTGGCTCCTGCAGAGCCGCCGCCTGTGCAGCTCTTCCCCGCGCTGTCCGTAGGATAAGATTACGCCCCGAGGTCACCGGGAAGCTTTTCCTCCTCACAGGGAAGGGAAGGAGCTGTTCATTGTTCCAGGCTGACCTTCCTGCTCCAGATCCAGGAATTCCTGCGGCGCTTGGGGAGGGGAGAGCTCCCGGTCTCAGCTGCTGAGGGGGTGGGAAGCCCGGGGTGTGCCCAGCCACGTTTTCCCTCTGCACGTGTCTGGGGGCGGCCGGGCACCTCGGGTGCCTTGGCACGGGTCTTTCCCAGGGCAGCAATTCCCTGGTTCCGTCGTGGGGCTCATCCCTGGCGTGCCGGGCTCAGCCAGGACTGGGAGATGGGAATGGGGGAAACGCAGGGACGGAGCTGCAGGAGAGGGCTGGGAGCTGGGTGACAGAGGGGAGATGCTCCTGGGAGCTGTCTGTCCGGAGGATCAGACACTGGAGAGGCCGGTGGAGCGTCCCCAGGCCGGTCAGAGCCATGGGGGTGACTTTGGGAACCAGCAGCAGGGTGTGCTCGGAGGGGCGGGAGCCCGAGAGCTCCGGCTGCTCTTCCTCCTCCTCCGGTTTGCCAGGAGGGGATATGAGGAATCCCGGGATCACAGGCTGGTTTGGGTTGGAAGGGACCTTGGAGGTCATGGATTCCCACCCTTGGACCATCCCAGGCTGCTCCATCCCCATCCAGCCTGGCCTTGGGCACTGCCGGGGATGGGGCAGCCACTGGGAACTTGGGAATGTGCTGGAGGTGATTGTTCCTCCCCTGCTCAGCACAATGAACACTGGGATCTGTTTTCCTCTGCTCAAAGTAGGTCAGGAGTTGCTCAGATCCGTGTGAGCTGTGCTGTGGGTGTGCCCAGCTCACCCCAGCCCGGCCTGCTTGCTGCTCCAGGGGTGGCACCAGGGCTGGATCTTGGGATGGGCTGAGCCGGGATCCAGGGATGGGCTGAGCCCAGCAGGGCTGGATCCTGGGATGGGCTGAGCTGGGATCCTGGGATGGGCTGAGCCAGGATCCCAGGATGGGCTGAGCTGGGATCCTGGGATGGGCTGAGCTGGGATCCAGGGATGGGCTGAGCTGGGATCCTGGGATGGGCTGAGCCCAGCAGGGCTGGATCCAGGGATGGGCTGAGCCGGGATCCAGGGATGGGCTGAGCTGGGATCCCGGGATGGGCTGAGCTGGGATCCCGGGATGGGCTGAGCTGAGATCCAGGGATAAGCTGAGCTGGGATCCCGGGATAAGCTGAGCTGGGATCCCGGGATGGGCTGAGCCCAGCAGGGCTGGATCCCGGGATGGGCTGAGCTGGGATCCCAGGATGGGCTGAGCCCAGCAAAGCTGGATCCCAGGATGGCCCAGGACACCTGCCAGGACCAGCTGGTCCTGCCGGGAGCCTCCGTGGCAGCAGAGCCGAGTGGGGCTCTCCAGGAGAAGCCCCAGGCTTTTCCAGGGGCTGCAGCTGGGCTGGTGTGTTTCTCCAGGAGGTTTGTCCAGTTTGTCCCACTGGCCGAGTGCCTGAAGCCCTTTGCTGGGCTCCCAGGCCCAAACGCACGCACGGCGCTGGGGAGGGTCGCGTTGGCTCCGCGGGGTGATGGGCATGACCCAAAACGAAGCTGAGTGCCGGGGAGTCACGCCCTGCTGAGCTGGGGACGTGCTGCTGCCTCTGTTTAGGTCTTACAGAGCATCCCACAAATGCGTGCCGTGGGGCACCAGCCATCCCAGCCAACCCTTAACTCCTTCTCCTCCGTGTGTGTGCCGAGCTTTGGGGGTTCAGAACATTCCCAGCCCTTGTTCCCTGGGTTTGTGGGCTGCCTTTCCCCCCCGTTTGCTCTCCTGTGGGTTTGTTTTTGTATTTCTTGAGGGCGTCTTGCCGTTGGGAGGGTGGAGAGGAGGAAGAGGAAGGCTTTGATACCCCAGAGTCTGCAGGAAAAAAGGTTTTCAGTCGGCTGTAGGGAACTGTTTTGATTGCAAGGATGGCAAATGTTTGATGTGTTATAAATAGGGCTGACTGCGGTGGAAAAAAAGAAAGCGAGTTTAAAAAAAAAACCACTCTCATTTTTTTTTTGGGTTTCTCTTGGTGTGTTTTGCTTGTTTGAGGCTGAGGGAATTAGGGATAATTTTCCGTTTTAAAATATTTAAAGGCTGGAGAGCAAAATATTAAAACGAGGCCTGTGAAATCCCGTGGGGAAGCTGGTGATGAGCAGAAAATAACACGGGCTTGGGCTCCCTCATCCCTGAGCTGGGCAGATGAGCCCTGCAGGGTGGATGTGCTGGAATCTGCCCTTCTCCAGCTCTCCAGGAGCTCCTCGACTCGGGGGAGGTTTGGCTGCTGGCACCTTCCCAGGTTTATCAGGGATTTTGCTGATGGTGCAGCCCAAAAAACCACCTGGAGTTTGTTTTTTTCTCCACATCTGTCCCACCTCTGCAGCTGGCCTGATGCAGGAATTCCCCAGCTGGGACTGCCCAACTCTGCTCCCCGAATCTCTCCGTGCTCCTGAATTCACATCCCAGGCGGACTCCAGGGAGCTGGGAGCAGCATTCCCGGGTTCCTCCCCCGGCCCGGCTGCCAGGAGGGTCCCTGTGCATCCCTCTGTGCACACACGGCATTCCTGCCTCTCCCCGGCCCCACGGCAGCTTGTTCCGACATTCCAACTCTTCCATCCCCCGGGATCTGCCCCCACGGGGGGTTTGGGCCCGGGGGTCATTCCCATTCCCATGGCCCTGCTCAGGAATCTGCAGGAATCCCCCCTGAGCTCCAGGATGGGGCTGGGGAGCGTGGCTGGAGCAGCCTGGGGTGGAATCCCTCTGGGTTGTGTCCAATCCCTCTGGATGAGCTCTCCCCAGGACCAGCCTGGCCGGATGCCGAGCTCAGGGAACGCTCCCCTGCGCCCCAGGGATCCCAGGCACCTCCCTGTGCTCCCATCTCAGGTTGGAGCTGTGAAAAACGCTCCAGCTTTTCAAAATGTCTAAGTTTAATAAAAATTAAAAATAGACAATTAGGAGACATAAGAGCAAACAGTTCCAGCTGGGGTGCCTCAGCAGAAAGCACACACCTCTCTCTTTCAATTACTTGTTTTTAAGGATTGCTGTTTTACATATTCAGTAGATATTAAAACATTCTTTTCAGTTTCAGGTATCACAAATCATCTTATCTGATAGATTTATTTGTGAGCGGCTCCACTCTGTCTTGGTAACATGGGTCCTGGCTGGTTTTATTTTGATAAAAACCCAGAAATCCAACAGCCTTGCTGCAGGGCTGTGAGGTGATCACCTCTCCCCCATAATTTTTGGCTTCGGTCAGTCCAGAGGTCACAAAGAAAAAAACCCCGTCCTCTTACCACTCACATTGTGTCACAATCAGAAAACACGCCCAAGCGATTCGAGAAAATCCCTTTTCGTAATTCCATTAACAGAACATAACACGGCACAGCCGCCAAAAGCCAGCTTTACACTGTGCATTTACACCGGAGCTCTCTGGGGCAGCTGGGAGCCCAATCCTTTGGGTTACACGCGCCTGGAAGTGAGGGAGCCCTCAGCCCTCCCCTCGCTCCGCGTGGGTGGGATCGCAGGTGGAATCGCCGGGAGCCGGTTGATCTGCCCTGGCCGTGCCGCCCAGCTGCAGCGCCCTGCGCCAATATTTGCTCTGGGACGTGTTTGGCCCCAGGCTCCCGGGCTGAACCCTTGGCTGTGCCCCGTCCGCAGAGCAGGGAGGCCAGGCTTGTTCTGCTCCTCCGCTCCCTGGGAATGTTGGGGTTGGTTTTTAACCATTCCCACATTCCCAGCCTGGCCCTCGGCAGAGGTTAGATCCCAGCCGGGGGAACGGGTGGATCCCAAACCTTCTCCTGGCTGCTGAAGAAATGAAAATGCAGGAGAATTGTCAGCACATCCTCCAAAAGAGCCCCATAGCTGCTTCCTGGGGGAAGGGCCGCTGGAATCCGCAGCACCAGCGTTCTTCCAGCTGCCTTCCAGTTCCCTTGAGGCAGGCAGTGTATGGATAAACCCTTCCTTCCTTCCTTCCTTCCTTCCTTCCTTCCTTCCTTCCTTCCTTCCTTCCTTCCTTCCTTCCTTCCTTCCTTCCTTCCTTCCTTCCTTCCGTGCACCGTGTGCCGCTTGGGGAGTTTGGCTCCGGGTTAACCAAGGAGCCGGTGGCTGCGCCTCCAGGCTCGTGTCTGGGGTCTGTGTGGGTTTGTCTCCCCTCCCGAGGGGTTTGGGAGCGTGGGGATGTGGGGACGGAGCCCCGCTCCTCCTCTCCCCCTGCGCTGATGCCTCCCAGTTTAATTAGAGCCAGCAGGGACAGAACCTCCATCTTATTATTCCCTCCCAGCAGGGCAGCAGCAGCGTTTCTTGGACGTCAAAAGGAGGATTAAATTAGCCTGGAAATGAGGGGGGGTTTGCCTCCTTCCCTTCTCCGGGCTCTCCGGAGGGTGTGGAGCCTCGGGAATCGCTGTGGTGATGGATTCTGGGCCCCTCGGAGCAGAGCCCTGGCAGGGCTTGTTCACAGCTTCCCAGGCCACAAATCCCGGGGGAAAAGTGGGATTGGAGCTGCCTGGGGTGGCTGCTCCCTTCCCAGGTGTGTTGGGGAGCAGAGCAGGCTTCTGGAGGTGTGACTTCGGTGGAAGGGATCCCGTTGTGGCTCGGGTGGCAGCTGGGGCAGAGCTGTGCCCTGCCGAGCTTGTCCTGGCAGGCCTGGAGCAGCTCCTGGGATGTTCTCCAGGCTCGAGAGAGAAGCGTGCCTGCCCAGCCCGGGGCTGGGGCGTGTGCTGCCAGCCCAGCAGGGCAGCAGGCGGCCGGGGAAAGCAGGAAATCACACTCGGATGGGTTCTCCGCCTGCAGGCACCTGGGCCGTGCTGATACCCCTGGAGCTGCTTCCAGGGGCTGGCCGGACGTGGAGCAGGGATCGGGGATGGGGGAGCAGGGATTGGCCAGCCTGGCTCGCTCTGGCTGTGTCCCAAGTCCCTTTTCAGAGGATTAAAGCAGGGGACTGAAATCCAGAGCTGGGCAAACCAGGAGAGCTTCCCTTCCCCTTCCTCTTCCCCTTCCCCTTCCCCTTCCCCTTCCCCTCCCCTTCCCCTTCCCCTTCCCCTCCCCTCCCCTCCCCTCCCCTGGTTCGATGTCTCTGAAGGTGGATGATTCCCCACAGGGATCCCTCCCCCTCTTCCTCAGAGAACATCCAGCCCCATTTTGTATCCCCGTGGGAGCTGGAGTGTTCCAGAGGAAGAAAGCCTCGATAAAAATCAAATATTTGATGTTGGAGTAAACAAACCCGATTGTTCCTTCAGATCTGGAGTTTTCAGTGCAGACAGGAGGAATCCTGGCAGTGCCCCGGGGCCGCCGTGGAGCCCTGGGAGCCCGTGCCAGGTTTCCCAGACCACTTTGGATGTCTGGATGGGGAATTTGCTGTTGCATGGGGCAAAACAATCACTATCTGCTCCTCACGGCTCCTGGCAGGAGGGTGCAGCCAGGTGGGGGTCGGGCTCTGCTCCCAGGGAACAGCAGGACCAGAGGAAACGGCCTCAAGCTGCACCAGGGAAGGTTGAGGTTGGAAATCAGGGAAAATTTGTTCATGGGAAAGGATGGCCAGGCATTGGCACAGCTGCCCAGAGCAGTGGCGGAGTCCCCAGCCCTGGAGGTGTCCAGAGAACACGTGGACGTGGCACTTGGGGCGGGGGTTAGAGGTGAACACAGTCAGACTCAATGGCCTTGGAGGTCTTTTCCACCCTCAGCCATTCCTGATTCCAGTTGTGGCCAATTCCCGTGTCCTGCGTCCCCAGGCACTGCTGCTCCCCTCATGCCCCTGCCCGGGCTGCAGGGAAGGGACCCTTTGGGTGGGTAAACCAGGTCTCTGGTCACCTGGGCAGGTGACGGAGCTGATCAGGGGCTGGGGCTGGTCTTGGGCCGAGGGATCCCCTCCAGATCCTGCTGAGACCTTCGCACACGGTGAGCCCTGACTCCCCAGCTGCTCGAACATCCCAAGAACTCCATCCCCTGGTGCCAGCTGCTGCAGCAGAGGCGGAGTGGTGGCTCTGGCCTCCCTGGGCTGTTCTGTGCCGACTGTGTTCGTTCCCTGTTTAACTTGGATTCTGCCGTGTGTGGAACGGAGCCCTTGGCTCCAAACGGAGCTGAGAGACGCCCGTGCTGCTTGTTTCCTGCAGCAGGAGCTGTGGGCTGGGATTTGGGGAGCTGGGGAGCTCCTGGTGACAGAGGAACATCCTGGCTGAGCTGAGCTTTGGGTGCTCGGGGATGTTTGGGGGGGACTTTTTGAGGGGCGTTGGGCTGTTCCCGTCACCTCTGTCTCTCGCAGGTGCTGTGAGGACCATCCCTGTTCCCTTTCCCTCCCGGGGGATTCCTCCACGAGGGGGGAAGGTTCAGTCAGTGCCTGACCCTCCTCCCTCGTCCTCTCTCCGCAGCTGGTCAGCGAGAAGGTTGGAGGGGCCGAGGGGACCAAGTTGGACGATGACTTCAAGGAGATGGAGAAGGTGAGTGGGGGCCCAGAGGAATCGCCCAGATCACCCCGTGGCTCCCGTGGGGTTGGCTGGACCCCTGGGCTGACCCTCACGGGGCTCTGGTCTCTCCTGCAGAAAGTGGACCTGACCAGCAAGGCCGTCACAGAAGTCCTGACCAGAACCATAGAGTACCTCCAGCCCAACCCAGGTGAGGGCCTGGACCTCCCTGTGCCCTTCCCAGGGAAACAGGGACATCAGGCAGGTCCCTCGTGCTCCGCCTTTGGATCAGCTGGAGCTCTGGGCACCCCTCTTGCCCTGAATCCAGGCTGCTGAGCAGGAGCAGAGCGGATGCAGCCTTTGCTCAGACCCCGAGGCCCTGAGGGGACCCGTTTTTCTCGGAATGTCCAGGAAAAGTGTTTCTGGGCTGGGAAGGGGCGGCTGGCTCTGTCAGCCCTGCATCCTTCCAGGCAGCTGCTCCAGGGAGCACTCCAGGGACCCTGGGAGGGCTGGGGAAACTCCTTTGGCCTTCCTTGGCCCTGCCGTGGGGAGCTATTTTTGCTTTGTGTCTTGGAAAAGAACCTTTTCTCGCAGCGAGGGATATTTCTGGGGGATGGAAACAATGGAGCCTCTTGGCTCGGGGTGTAGCAGGAGGGGAGGAAAAATAAAAAAACCAACAACCCCAGTTGGCAGCAGCTGAGGGCTGCAGGGAGTGCAGGGGGGCAGAGGCTGAGGCGTTTGTGTGGCAGCTTCCAGAGCCAAGCTGGTCATGCTGAACACCATGTCCAAGATCCGCGGGCAGGTGAAGAACCCCGGGTACCCCCAGTCCGAGGGGCTGCTGGGGGAGTGCATGATCCGCTACGGGAAGGAGCTGGGAGAGGATTCCAACTTCGGTGAGTGTCCCCCGGGGCTGGGGCGGGCTGGGGGAGGCTTGGAATTCCCTCCCGAGGTGTCACTCGGAATTCCGGAAGGGTTTTGGCTGAAACCAAACCGAACTGAACAGTGTGGAGGGGCTTAAAAGGGGTTCAGAAACTTCCAGAACGAGCAGATTCCAAGGGAAAGGGAGGAGGTTTAGGGTTAGATTGGAAAAACTTCCCGCCTGTGAGGGGGTGAGCCCCTGGCACACAGTGCCCAGAGAAGCTGTGGCTGCCCCTGCATCCCTGGAAGTGTCCAAGGCCAGGCTGGAGCAGGCTGGGATAATGGGAGGTGGGACTGGATGGACTTTAAGGTCCTTCCATCCCAATCCATTCTGTCATTCTGTGATCCCAGGTATCCTGGATCTCAATCCACTTTCTTACTAAACGCTGAGATAAATCTGCATGTAAAATAAAAACCTTCCCTCTAAACGGAACGGCGAGATTGGGAGTTTCACACAGCTCCTGAGGATCCCTTCCGGCCCAAACCTTGCCGTGATTCCGTGGGGAGGCTGTAGCCAAGGAATCTTGTGGCGTGGCTGTTCCCTGTGGCCACGTGTGAGTGGCGGGGAGGAGGAGGTGCAGCCTTTGCTGACATCAGTTTTAATCCCCTGGAACCTCGGCCGGCGCACGTGATGCTCCCGGGGCAGCACAGCTGGCTCTGCCAGGGCAGGGAGGAGCTGCCTGGCCTCAGGAAAATTAAAAACCTCTGGCTGCTTTGGGGACTGACAGAGGATTTTGGAGATCCTCCCTGGCCAGCTCAGAGCTCTGCATCACTCCTGGCTCTCAGGGACTGAGGAGAGCAAGAGAAGGAAGCTTTTAGGAGCACACACTGAACTCTATTTCCTTAATGGCCTCCTTAAAGCAGCGTTGAGGACTCCATCCCTCCCTTCCAGGTTTTTCAGAGTTATTACAATTGAAATAACACTTCTGCTCTATTGATTTTTCCATCTGGACAGTGGAGAGATGTTTTCCCTTGACCCTCTCTCTCACTCGTGTGTTTTCCTGTGTTCACGCACTGCTCAAACCATTGTTTTGCCAAAGCTGCCCAGGGATAAAAAAAAAAAAATCATCCCTAAATGTTTCCTCTGCACTAAAAAGCCAGCACTGAATATGCTTTGCTGCAAGTCTGCCTGGCTGAAGCGTCGGAGTGGCCAGAGCCTTAGGAAAGGATGGAACTGAACAGGTTTCAGTGGGTGCCTCCGAGCTTGGAGCAACCTGGGACAGTGGGAGGTGGGACTGGATGGGCTTTCGGTCCTTCCAGCCCAAACCATTCCATGATTCCGGGGTGCACAGCGGCTTCCTGCAGCCCCTGGGCTGTGTTTAATTCCCCCTCCCCTGCCCTGTTCCCGCTGCTCTCCCCGCAGGGGACGCGCTCCTCGACGCCGGCGAGTCCATGAAGCGCCTGGCAGAGGTGAAGGACTCGCTGGACATCGAGGTCAAACAAAACTTCATTGATCCCCTGCAGAACCTGTGTGACAAAGACCTGAAGGAGATCCAGGTAAACACACCCCCCCGCCGTGGTTTCCTCTCCTCTCCCTGCTCTCCGGGCTCTGGGGCTGCTGGTGCACGGAGCCGCCTGCTCTGGAGTGGGGGGGACCAGGGGCTGGCAGGAATTGCCTGCACTCTGTGTGTTCTCTCCCTCCAGACTCTCTGGTATTTCCTCCCTGCTCAGCGCTGCTCCTGCTGCTCCTGAGCAGCCCAAAAGGCTGGATGCAGGTTGGAATGGTTCTCCGTTTGCCATGTTTGATGGAGGGTGCCCTGGGAACACATCCCAACACCCTCTCTGGGCTCGCTGAGTTGGGCTCTTCGTGCTGTGAGCTCCCAGATGGGATGAACTTGGGCTCCAAGCTCCCCTCAGCTCTCAGCATCCCAAGGAGCCCTCCGGGGTCTCACTGGGACGACAGGGAGCTCAGCAGCTCCTGTGTGCTGCACACAGTCAAGCCCAGGCTTTGGAGCAGGATCCATCCCAACCTCCAGTTCTGTCAGTGCTGTCCTGGGTGAAACAACCGCCAAGTGCTGCCTCAGTGCCTGTCTGTACCCCGGTTCCCCGGGGCTGCTTTAAACAGCCCTGAGATCCAGGAGTGCAGTGCCCAGAGCCCACATTCTGCTGTCCTGAGATCCCTGCAGCTCCTGCGGAGCTCAGAGGAGCAGCGCAGCTCCTCACCTTCCCCAAAGGCTTCTGTGGGGAGCAGCCCTGCAGCCTTTTCCTCAGTGCAAAGGGTGTGGAACCATTCCCCCGTCACACCCTGGGGCCTCTCTCCCACCTGCAGCAAAAGTGGGAGCCACGGGAGATCAGGTGTCTGACACCAGTGAGCCCGGCCTGTAACTGGAGCTGCCCTCCCAAGCCTCTGGCTTTTCCCTCTTCCCTCTTCTCTCCATCCTCCCCCAGCACCACCTGAAGAAGCTGGAGGGGCGGCGCCTGGACTTCGACTACAAGAAGAAGCGGCAGGGGAAGATCCCGGACGAGGAGCTCCGGCAGGCCATGGAGAAGTTTGAGGAGTCCAAGGAAGTGGCGGAGACCAGCATGCACAACCTCCTGGAGACAGATGTGAGTGTGGGAGCGCAGGGCTGGGGGCGTTCCGTGGCCCTGGGGTGCGATCTCCTGGGGGAGACACTGATTACACACCCGTTTCCTCTTGTCCCGAGGGTGGTTCTGCTCCGGGAAAGCCCAGAGCTGGGTGAGGTGACAGGCCTTTCCTCAGCCCTGCCCCAGCTCCTGGCCAGAGCAGAGCCCGTGCCTGGCCCCAGACAGCCTCTCAGGGGGATCAGTTTGGGAGGTTTCACAGCTGGGAAGGCTTTGGGAAGGATTTCCCAGCTGGCAAACCCGGAGTGGCAGGAAATGGGCTCTGTCCTGCTCAGCCTCAGCCAAAGCTCCCCCTGGGCTCCCCCTGGCCCAGTGCAGCCCCGGGGCCCGTGCAGGAGGCTCCAGGGGCTGATCCCAGCCTGCTTCGTGCCCAGATCGAGCAGGTGAGCCAGCTGTCAGCCCTGGTGGACGCCCAGCTGGATTACCACAGGCAGGCCGTGCAGATCCTGGACGAGCTCGCCGAGAAGCTCAAGCGCAGGTGAGTCCTGGGCTGCTCCCAGGGATCCCTGTGGCTCCTCTGGAGACACCTGGGTCCCCCTTGGAATCACAGAGTGCAGCCGTGGATGGGGCTGGAAGGGAGCTCATGGAGCAGGGACACCTTCCACTGGCCCAGGTTGCTGGCAGCCCTGCCCAACCTGGCCCTGAAGAAGCCAATTCCTTTGGCTGTTCCAGCTGGGATTTGAATTCAGTTGGGTGTCTGATGCAGCCCAAATCCTGGCTGAGGAAGGCTGGTCCCACCCACCTCTCCTTCCTCTTCCTCCCCACTCTGGGGGGATCTGGCAGTGCTGCTGCTCTTCCCTGCTGGGGGAAGCTGCGGAGTGGATCCCGCGCCTGCTCTGAGCTGGGAGGAGCTGGGAGGATCCTGCCAAGCCCGAGCTTTCAAACTACAGCACGAGTGTCCTCTGCTGGCCTGAATTCCTGAGCATTCCAGAGCAATGGGATCCCTGGGACAGCAATTCCTGGGATGTGTGGGCCCTCTCCAAGGGCAGATCCCAAACCCTGGGCAAGGAGGGGCTTGTACAAATGCCTGTCTCCACACCCCTGCCTGCAGCCCCCGGGAGGATTAACACCCTGCTGATCCCACCCTGTCCCATCCCTTGCTGCCCTTGCCCACGTCCCCTCTCCCTGTCCCAGGATGAGGGAGGCCTCCTCGCGCCCCAAGCGGGAATACAAACCCAAGCCCAGGGAGAGCTACGACTTCAGGGACACCGACCAGTCCAACGGGGGCTTCTCCTGCAACCCCACCCCCAAAGTCTCAGGTAAGGCTGTGCCAGGTGTTTGCTCTGCCTCTGGAGCGGCCTCCCAGGGGAGGAGGGCAGCTGCTCTGCCTGCACAGGACGTTCCCGGGTCTGCTGGATGCTCCTGTGGCTCTGGGAAGCCTCGGGAATGCCTCCAGATCGGCTTCTTTCCTCCTGGGAGCCAGGAGCCTTCGCTGTGTTGGCTTTGGGGATGTGCCAGAGGGGTCTCCAGCCTGGGCCTCTCGCTGCCAGTGCCAGACAGGAAAACTGACGCCTCCCTCCCTCCTCGTCTTCCATCCCTCCGCATCCCTCCCTCCCCGATCCCGGCGGGTTCCTAACAGCATGGGGGCCCTGCTGTTCCTCCTGGCAGCTCCCTGGGGGCCCTGCCTGTCCCCGTGTCCCCGTGGGTTTAAGCATGTCTCTCTTTTGTTTGGAAGCAGCTTCCGCCTCTTTCCGGTCGGACAAGCCGTCCCGGGCCTCCGTCAGGAGTATCCGTGAGTTTCCTCCCTGTGCACTGCTCCGTGTGTGGCCTCCCCTCCCGTCCCTCCTGCCTGCTCCTCCCTGCTGCTGCTGCTGCTCCCTGGAGCTGCTCATCCCTCCGTGCTGAGCCCTGAATTAACCCCAGCCACGCTCCCGTGGGATTTTCCACCCCAAAAAACCCGGGGCCTGGCTCACCCGGAGGAGCTGCAGCAGCTCCCAGCACCCAGGCAAGTCCTGATCCGTGGGGATCAGGGGCTTTCCCAGGAGAGATCAGACACCTCCAGCATTTCCCTGTTCTTACCAGCTCCCAGCCTGGATCTCTCCCACTCCTGCTCCCTGTGTCCCTGTGGAAGGCTGGAGGGAGGAGGCAGAGCCTCAGCTCACGCAGTTTGTGGTCCCTGCAGGGCCTCACAGGGGTTGTGGGGTGCTCTGGGGTCTGCGGTTCCTCCCGCAGGACCTTGGGATCCCGGAGCTGGGCTGGGGCTTGGAGCTGTTGTGCTGGGAAGGAGCAGGGCCGTGGTGGTGGGACCGGCCTGGCGGTTTGGGGAGTTCCCTCAAACCCGTCCTCGTCTGGCTGCTGCTTGTGGGGATTTCTGAGGGCTCCTCTCGTGCTGTGGGTCCTGGAATCATGGAATGGTTTGGGTTGGGAGGGACCTTCAAGGCCCATCTCATCCCACCCCAGCTGTGGGCAGGGACATCCTGGGCTGTCCCAGGCTGCTCCGAGCCCCGTCCAGCCTGGCTTTTTTTGGGTGTTTTGGTTATTTTGGACGCTTCCAGGGATATTCAGCAGCTGGATGTGCTGGCTGTCCTTGCTGCGATTCCCAAATTCCCATGGTGGGGAGGGCTGGGGGTCCCTGGAGGTCTCTCTCTGCTCTGTCCCTTCCCACTGGGATTCTCCCAGCTCCAGAGCTGAGCCCCCAGGATGCATCCCACAGAAATTCCCTTTGCAGCCCAAAGGTGATGCTTCAGTCCTGGAGCTGAGCTGGCAGAATGAGACTTCGGGCTTCTCCCGAGTTTTGGGGGGCTGCTCATGGGTTTGGAGCCCCGTGGCCGGGGAAGCAGCTGCTGTCCTGTCCCTCCTTCCGCCCCAGGTGTGGGGTGACCCCTCCAGAGTCCCCCTCCGTGTCCCACCCCACCACTGAGCTGCAGGGCAGCTTCTCCCCTCTCCAGAGGGGCAAGTGGCTCGTCCGTGGTCCGGCTGGGGCTGGAGTGCAGAAGTCCCGGCGGGAGCAGCTCGCGGCGTGTTGGAGGCAGATGTGTGCTGGGACGGGGCTGGAGAGGGAAGACGGCCACCCGAGGGACGCGGTGGCGGCAGCGCTGCCCGTGCAGGCGGGTGCAGAGCCCGTGGCAGCGGACCCCGGCGCCGGGGCAGAGTCTGGGGTCGTGCTGACGCGTCCCCGCTGTCCCCACAGCCCCCCTGGACCAGCCCTGCTGCAAAGCCCTCTACGACTTCGAGCCCGAGAACGACGGCGAGCTGGGCTTCAAGGAGGGCGACATCATCACCCTGACCAACCAGATCGACGAGAACTGGTACGAGGGGATGATCCACGGCCAGTCCGGCTTCTTCCCGCTCAACTACGTGGAAGTGCTGGTCCCGCTACCTCAGTGAAACGGCGCCGGCCCCGCCCCGAGTGTCCCCGGCTCCGTGCCGGCCCCGCCGCCCTCCCCGCTCCCCTCGGGGCCGGGCGCCACCAGGGAACAAACGAGAAGGGTCCCGCGGCCCCTTCCCCCGTCAGTTCGCTTCTTTGCTTCTTTTTTTCCTTTTTTTTCTTTTTTTTTTTTCTTTTTTCTTTTTTTTTGTCCGTCGGTGCTTGAACTTTGGTACTTTGTGCGCCCCCAGCCCCTGTCCCTGTCCTTGTCCCTGTCCTTGTCCTTGTCTCTCCCCACTTCCTGTTTTTCCTTTGGGTCCAGTGCCCAGATGACCCAGGTAGGACAGCGGGGATGTGTCCTGGGCACAGGGATGTGGCAGTGACAGGGCAGGGATGTGTCCTGGACACACAGAGGTGGCAGTGACAGGGCAGGGATGTGTCCTGGGCACTCGGCCCCAGGGCAGGGCAGCCCCAGCCCCACCTCCCGCCCCAGTCCCTGTCCCCAGGGATCCCCGGTGTCCCTGCGGGGTCCTGGGGGATCAGGGGAGGGGAGCCGGGGCACAGCAACACTAAAACACCCGGAGAACACTAAGGCAGCCCTGCGGGGCAGGTGCTGGGCCCTGCCCGGGGCTCTGGGAGCCGTCCCTGCCCGTCCTGCAGGGCCAGCGGGGGTGTCCCCTCCCCACAGCGCTCGGCCCCCGGGGGGGGCTGCTCCTTCTGCCCGCGGCTTTTCCCTGCACCTCAGGCTTTTCCTGCTACAAACTCTCCCAGGTTTGACTCAGGACCACCTGGAAGGGGAGAGGAGGAGCTGGGCCACAGTGTCCCTGTGGTGGGGCAGAGGTGGTGGCTCCCCTGCCCAGGGCTCTGCACCTTTCCCCTCCCCGAGGATCCCTCCTGTGGGGCTCACCTGGCCCCCAGGTGCCTTCCCTGCGCCCCACCCTGCCCACAGCCCCCCCCCGGGGACAACACGCCCCCGTGCCCCCTGACTGCCGGGAGCAGGGGTGGTTCATCTCGGTGTCCCTTGTGCCACCCCTCGCCCTCAGCTGTCCTGGTCCTGGCTGGGATTTGGCTGCAGAGCTCGCCGTGGTTCTTCCTGCCGACAGAAGCGGTTTGTGCCCCTCCTGGGGCTGGGACAGACCCTGGCCCCGCTCTGGGAGCGCCGGGGCTGTGTGGGGGCTGTGCTGCAGCTCCCCTGCCCCTGCTGCCCCCGGCTCTGTCAGGGTCTGTCCCCGTGTGCGTGACCCCGGCCCCAGGGGGGCACAGGGCAGCCCCCGGCTGCCAGCAGGGCAGGGGGGACCGCGGACCCTTCCCGCTGTCCCCTCCCGGGTGGGACCAGGGCCACGGCCCGGGGACACCGGCGTCCCCTCGGGGGCATTGAAACGCGTTCTGTCAGCTGGGACAACTCGCTACGTCTGTTTTTTGTTTCGTTTCGGGGTTGTTTGTTTTTTGGGTTTGTTTGGGGGTTTTTTTGTTTGTTTTTTTTTTTTTTTTTGTAATGGTTTCTCCTGGTTTTTAAGGGGGAAAAAAAAAAAAAAGAAATGATGACCCAACCCACAATTCTTGACTTGTATCTCTGAACGAAAGTATTAAATGTTTTCTTCTTTCTAAGGGCTGCGTCGTGGAATTCGGGGAGTGGTTTGGGTTGGATGGGGCCCGGAAGGTCACGGGCAGGGACACCTTGGACTGTCCCTGGTGCTCCAAGGGCAGGGACACTTCCCACTGTCCCTGGTGCTCCAAGCTGCCCTTGGACACTTCCAGGGCTCCCGGGGCAGCCACAGCCCCTCCGGGCACACTGTGCCAGCGCCTGCCCACCCTCCCGGGGAGGAATTTCCTCACACATCCCCTTGGCCCAGCCCAGGGCAGGATGTCCCCAAGCGGAGCCCGCGGCTCAGGAACTGCTCTTTAATCGAACTACCACTTCCACAATCCGCTGACCCAGAGGCTCCCCCACCGGCACGGCCGCTCCCGGGGCCGGCGGGAGCTGCGGGAGTTGCGGGAACGGCCCCGCAGCGGGCCCGGTGAGCCCCGCAGCACGCCCGGTGAGCCCCGCACCGCGCCCGGTGAGCCCCGCACCGCGCCCGGTGAGCCCCGCACCGGGCCCGGTGAGCCCCGCAGCGCGCCCGGTAAGCCCCGCAGCGCGCCCGGTGAGCTTCACACTGCGCCCGATGAGCCCCGCACCGCGCCCGGTGAGCCCCGCAGCGGGCCCGGTGAGCTTCACACTGCGCCCGGTGAGCTCCGCACCGCGCCCGGTGAGCGCCGCACCGCGCCCGGTGAGCCCCGCACCGCGCCCGGTGAGCTCCGCACCGCGCCCGGTGAGCGCCGCACCGCGCCCGGTGAGCTTCACACTGCGCCCGGTGAGCCCCGCAGCGGGCCCGGTGAGCGCCGCACCGCGCCCGGTGAGCCCCACAGCGGGCCCGGTGAGCCCCGCACCGTGCCCGGTGAGCCCCGCAGCGGGCCCGGTGAGCGCCGCACCGCGCCCGGTGAGCCCCGCAGCGGGCCCGGTGAGCCCCGGGGCTGCCCGGCCCCGCCCGGGCTGCGGGAGGCGCCTGCTCCGAGTCGAGGGGCCCCGGGCCCTCCTCACCCGCTGAGCTTCAGGAGGCTGAAGATCTGCTCCAGGACGTGGGTGAAGCTCTGGTCTTTGGGGGTGCGGGAGGCCAGGGAGCCCTGGGGGGGGAGGTGGTGTTAATTAACCCCAGTTAATTCCCAGTGCCCCACCAAAGCCCCCTCCCCTGCCAGCCCTTCCCACCTTCAGCTTGTCCAGGTAGGTCTGATCCTGACTCCACAGCTCCTGGAACTTCACCAGGTCGGGGGCCCCCTTGTAGAACTCCACCAGCAGCGTCTGGGGGGCGGGGGGACAGAGGGGCTGCAGGTCCTGGGGGTGCCCCAAAGCCACGCAGGGGGACCCCACACCTGCGGCATCGAGGGGGGCTGGAGAAGGGCCTGTCACCACCCCCAGGGCTAAGGGCAGGATGGGCACAGGTGGTGGGGCCCCAGCCTGCCCCCCGGGGGCTCGGGGGGGTCCTGGGGGCCCCCACCCCTCTCTCACCATCTCCTGCACGACGTCGTTGGTGAGGAATCCGTCCTGGATGTAGGTGACCTCCACATCCATGGGGATCCCGTAGTCGTTGGGCCGTTGCTGGAGGACGGGGGAGCCAGGCAGGGGTCACCCCACAGCTCCGGCACCTGACACCGCCCTGGGGGCACCCGAGGGCGCTGGGTGGGGGGGGACCCCACCCCAAATTCTCCCCCCGCTTACCTCCGGCGGCGGCATCACCCAGAAGGGCGCGATTTTGGACTCCACGCCGGGGTTGCCGTGGTAGAAGGGCCCTGTGGGGACAGAGGGGGCTGGCACGGGGAGGGGGGGACAGCAGCCCCAGCCCCCGGGGAGCCCCGGCACGTACCGCAGATGAGCCCCAGGCAGGGCTGGAAGCCGTTGCCGCTGCCCTGCAGCTTGAGCTGATAATCCATCTGCGCGTCGATGTCGTGCAGCGACGGCAGCGCGGGCCCGAAGGGGTGGCTGTGGT
Organism: Chamaea fasciata; assembly: GCF_029207755.1. Taxonomy (NCBI): domain Eukaryota; kingdom Metazoa; phylum Chordata; class Aves; order Passeriformes; family Sylviidae; genus Chamaea; species Chamaea fasciata. Next base: position 4,860,537 of record NW_027094113.1, on the reverse strand, counting down.
ACCACCCCACCAGCGACAGCCCCCGCAGGAACAGGCTCTGGCAGATCTGGGGAGGGGGGCACAAACCGTGGCTCCAGCCCCTCCTGAGCCCCCCGCCCGCTCCCCAGCCCGCAGCGGCCCCTCACCTCCTCCTCCACGGCGCCCGCGGCTTCGGCGTCACCCAGGCGGGTCCGGCACGGGAAGGCTCGAAGCACCGTCAGCACTGCGGGGACACGGCGCTGGGTGACACCCCCGGGCCACGGCAGAGCCGCCCCCAGCCCCCCAAACCCCACCTACGCTGGGTGTTGGTGTCCCACCGTCCCCCCAGGTACCCCACCACTTCGCTCCGCGTCAGGTGGCTGTGGAAATCCTGCAGGAAAAGGTTAAAAAACACAACGGTTTAGCGCCAAAACCACGGCACGGGGGACGGCCCGCTGGCTGCAGGTGTCCCCAGAGCCACCAGCCACGTCCTAGCCTGGGGAGGGCCCGCACCAGGAGCAGGAGGACGTTGCTGGAGATGGCCACGTTGAAGGGCTGGAATTTGTTGATGGCGGCGAAGGACGTCACCTCCACCAGGGTCTGCGGGTTCCTGGAAGAGCCACAGCCCCGCTGCCACCGCTGTCCCCGCGGCCCCCGGCCCCGCCGCGCCCCGGGGTCCCCGCGTCCCCTACCTGGCCGAGTCGCGGGTGCCCAGGGTGCAGTAGCGGACGGGCACCCGGGGTTTCACCTCCAGCCTTTTCCCCGCCGCGCCGGGATCTGCCGAGGACAAGGTCCCGTCACCGCGGCCGGGCTGCCCGGGACCCCCGGCGACCCTCACGCAGCTCACCCGTCCCCGCCGGCTCCGCCGGGCTCTTGCCCTGCTGCTTCTTGCTCCTCTCCTCCGGCTTTTTGGGAGCCGCCGGCTCCGGCAGCGGCACCCGACCCTCCCTCGGCGCCTCCTCCTCCTCCTCCTCGGGCAGCTCCTCCTCCTCGCCCTCGCTGGCCAAGCTCTGCGGGCACACGGGGCTGGCACCCGGCTCGCCCCCCGGCCCGGGGGGGCCCGGGGGAGGCGGCCCCGCTCCCACCTCCTCGGGGGGCGGCACGTTGGGCTGGTGCTGGCGCAGCCAGGCCGCCTTGTACTGGTCCAGCTTCTGGCCCTTGTAGCGCACGGACGCCCAGCCGCAGCCCGACTTCTTGGCCGGGTTCACCAGGCGCTTGCAGTGCGTGGCCCAGGCGCTCGGGGAGTTGAACACCTGCCCCGTCTCCTGCCACGTGATCGTTCCGTCCGAGCCCAGGTCCCCCACGAACTTCTTGCCCTGGGGACAGTGGCGGCATCACGGTCCCCGTGTCCCCATCACTTCTCCCGCAGCCCCGGCGCTGCCCCACGTTCGCCATCAGTGTCCCTTGTCCTCATCCCGCATCCCCTGTCTTCAGCCTGTGCCCTGTTCCCCGTCCCTTTCCCTGTCCCTTGGCTCCTGCCCCATCTCTGTGTCCTGCCCCATCTCTGGTTCTTGTCCCCATCCCTCTCCCATGTCCCCATCCCTATTCCCTGTCCCCATCTCCTCTCCCCTGTCCCTGTGCCATGTCCCCTGTCCCTGTGCCGTGTCTCTGACTCTGTGCCCTGTCCCCTGTCCCCGTGGCGTGTCCCCAGGCTCACCAGGTAGTAGATGGACAGGACGCCTCTGCCCGGCTCCAGGAGCCCGTCCCGGAGCAGGACCCTCAGGGTGATTCCCCGGCGGGTCAGAACCGCCCCCCGGGCCCCGCCCGCCGCCTTCGCGCCGCTCCCGACCTCGGGCTCGGCCTCGTCCAGCCCCGGCTCCAGCTCGTCCTCGTCCTCCTCCAGACACTCGTCCCCGCCGGGGGAGGCGGCCGCCAGCGCTGCGGGGGGACACAGAGTGACAGCACCCCTGGGTGTCACGATACCGTGTGACAGCACCCCTGGGCGTGACAATACAGGAACGTGTCCTGCGGGCACGGGGACACGGCTGGTGGGCACAGGAACGGGCTGAGGGACGTGGGGACGTGGGGACACAGCCGAGGGACACGGCTGGGGAACCCGAGCACACGGGGACACGGTTGGGGGACACGGGGACACGGTCGGGGGACTGAGACTCCCCTGGGCCAGCAGGTCCCCTGAGCCCAGAGGGCCGCGGGGGAGCCGGGGGGGACACACGACAGGTCCCCGGGGGGGGGACACACGACAGGTCCCCGGGGGGACACATGACAGGTCCCGGGGGGGAGGGCTGTCCCCGCCCCGCCCCCGCTCCGCTCCTGCCCCAGGGCTGTCCCGGGCTGTCCCGGGCTGTCCCCACCGAGGTCCCGCGGGCTCGGGCAGGTGCACGCGCGTGCCCGGGGGGTGTCCGGGGGGGGCCGTGACCGGTGCGTGTCCCCGGCCGGGGCGCGTGTCCGGTTCCCGGCGCGCTCCCGGCGCGTGTCCGGTACCGCCCGCCCGGTGCGTGCCCGGTGTGCGCGTGCCCAGTACGTGCTCGGTGCCCGGTGCGCGGCCGGTTCCCGGTTCCCGGTGCCCTGCTCCCCGTTCCCGGTTCCCGGCTCCCGGAGCCGGAGCGCCCCCGCCCCCGGTACCTGCCATGCTCCGCTCCCGCCGCTCCCGCCGCTCCCGCCTCCCCCCGGTGCGCGCGGCGGCGGCGGCGGCGACACGTGATGGGGGCGGCCCCGGGCGCCCCGCCCCGCCCGGGGGGGTGAGGGGACACCGGCACCGGGGGGGGGGACACGGCCCCGCACCTGCCGCACCGGCCGGGGGGGGGACACCGGGACTGAGCACCGGGACACGGACCCCCCGCCCGCCGGGACCCCCGCCCGCCGCCCCGAGCCCCGGGGAGGGAACGGGGGCCACCGGGGAGGGAACGGGAGCCGGCCGGGGCCGCAGCCCCGCACCTGCTGCGTGCGGAGGGAGGGAGGGACACGGGGCTGAGCCCCGCACCGGGGATTCCCCGGGACACCCGCCCACCGCCCTTCGCCCCGGCCCGGCCCGGAACTGCGGGAACTGCGGCGGGGCCGGGGATGGAGCGGCCGGTGCCGCTGCCCCGGGGGACACGGGCCCGGGCCCGGCACTACTACGAGGGCTTCGTGGACAAACGGGGTCCGCGGGATCAGGTGGGGAACACGGCTGGCACCGGCACCGGCACGAGTCACCGGGACTCCCCGGGACCGAGCGCCAAGAGCGACTCTCGGGTACCCTGGGCCAACTCCCGGGACCGCTCCCGGCCCTCGCAGGCGCTGTCCCCTCCGGGACCGAGCCCCCGTGTCCCCTCCGCCGCCCGGGGCCACCGGCTGTGCTCCCCGCGGAGCCCGGTGCCGGTTCCCTGTTCCCGGGGCCGGCTCCCGGTTCTCGGTTCCCGGTTCCTGGTGTCTGATTCCCGGTTCCCGGTGCCGGGTCCCGGTTCCCTGTTCCCGGAGCCGTTTCCCGGTGCCCGGGCCGGTTCCCGGTGCCCGGGCCGGTTCCCGGTGCTGTTTCCCTGTTCCTGGTACCGGTGCCAATGCCGGTTCCCGGTTCTCAGTGCGGGGCTGAGCCCGTCCCTCCCCGCAGGGCTACCGGAGGGTCTGGGCCGGCCTGCGGGGGCTCAGACTCGCCTTCTACGGGGGGCCCCAGGACGCCGAGGTACCGGAACTCCCGCGGGCAGGACCCCGGGGCTGGAGCCCCGCGGGGGTTGTCCAGGCCGGGACCCCTGCGGGACCCCCGAGGCTGGAGATGCCCTCGGGCCGAGAGCCCTCGGGGTGGGCACCCCCGGGTGGGACCCCCGTGTCCGGGAGCCCTCGGGGTGGGCACCCCCGGGTGGGACCCCCGTGTCCGGGAGCCCTCGGGGTGGGCACCCCCGGGTGGGACCCCCGTGTCCGGGAGCCCTCGGGGTGGGATCCCCAGGGTCACCTTTGGGTGGGACTGGGGGGGCTCCCCCAGGCCGGGCCCTCCGGGATCTGCTGGGGCTGGGACCCCCAGGATTGGGCCCCCCCTGTCTGGGCCCCCGGGGCGGGATCCCCTCAGGGTGGGACCCCTGTGCGCCCTCCCTGAGCTGGGACCCCTTTGGTGAACCCCCCCCCAGGATTGGAGACCCCTCCCCAAAGCCCCCCCTGGGTGAGGACCCCCGAGGACGGGACCTTCGGGTGACACTGGGGGGTCCCGGGGCTGAGGCCTGACGTGCTCGTGTCCCCGGGCCGGGGGTCTCACCCTTGGGTGCCCCCAGCCCCTGGAGGTGCTGGACCTGGGCGAGCTGGAGGCCGTGCAGGCCGAGGGCTGCGCTCTCGTCCTCAGGCTGAGGGGACAGGAGGTGACAATGAAGGTGAGGGGCTGCCCCGGGGGGGGCAGTGGGGGGCTGGGGGTACCCGGGGGGCAATGGGGGCACCTGGGGGGGCGGGGGGTACGGAGGGGACAGGATTTCAGCACTGCGGGGACAAGGGGACCGGGTTTGGGGACTGCAGGGGGCGTGAGGGGAGGATTCAGGGATACAGGGGGGACGGGATTTTGGGTCTGGGGGCTCTGCAGGGCAGGGACGGGATTTTGGGACTGGGGGCTCTGCAGGGCAGGGACGGGATTTTGGGACTGGGGGCTCTGCAGGGCAGGGACGGGATTTTGGGACTGGGGGCTCTGCAGGGCAGGGACGGGATTTTGGGTCTGGGGGTCTGCAGGGCAGGGACGGGATTTTGGGTCTGGGGGTCTGCAGGGCAAGGGCGGGATTTTGGGACTGGGGGGTCTGCAGGGCAGGGACGGGATTTTGGGTCTGGGGGTCTGCAGGGCAGGGACGGGATTTTGGGACTGGGGGTCTGCAGGGCAGGGACGGGATTTTGGGACTGGGGGTCTGCAGGGCAGGGACGGGATTTTGGGACTGGGGGTCTGCAGGGCAGAGGGGGAAGGATTTGGGGGCACAGGGGATGCAGAGGGATGGAAGGGGCTATGGGATTCGGGGCCAGGCTTAGGGGGCTGCGGAGGCCTGCGGGGGGGCACAAGGGACAGAGGACAGGCCACCCTCATGTCCCCGTGTCCCCTGGCAGGTGGAGAGCTGGGAGACGCAGGAGATGTGGCGGGGATTCATCCTGACCATGGCCAAGGTGGGCGCGGGGCTCCGCGCGGGGGTCCAGGGGTGACAGGGACCCCTCCGTGCCACCGCCCCGTGTCCCTCCCGGCAGATGAAGCTGCCCCGGGACCTGGAGCTGCTGCCCGGACACATCTTCCAGCTCCTGGAGGCGCTGCGGGAGGAGCGCGGGGACAGCCCCGTGTCACCGGGGACACCTGTGTCACCTGCCAGCCCCGTGTCCCCGGGGACACCTGTGACACCTGTGTCACCTGCCAGCCCCGTGTCCCCGGTGACACCCGTGTCGCAGGTGACACCCGTGTCCCCGGCCCCCCCGGCGTCCCCCGCCCCCCCTGAGCCGTGAGTCGGGGGTCTCGGGGGCTGGGGGTGTCCCCGTCCTCCCTGGGGACCAGCTGGGGGCGGCCCGGTGTGGCCGGCGGTGACACCGCGGGGGTCCCCAGGGTCCCCAGGTGCTTTTTCGAGGTGACGCGTCCCGAGGCCGAGCGGCTGCTGGAGCGGAGCGCGGGCAGGGGGAACCTCCTGCTGCGGCCCGGGGGGCACGGCCCGGGGGTCTCGGTCACCACGCGCCAGGAGCTGCGCGGGTGCGGGCCTGGGGACAGCGGGGGGACACCGGGGGAGGGCTGGCCCCAAGGGCAGGGTGGCCCCAAAGGGGGGGGGTGTCCCCAAAGAGGGGAGCGGTGTCCCCAAACGGGAGGGCTGTCCCCAAAGTGGGGGTGTCCCCAAAGGGGGGGGTAGCCCCAAAGGGGGGGGTGGCCCCAAAGGGGGGGTTGGCCCCAAAGGGGGGGGTGTCCCCAAAGGGGGGGGTGTCCCCAAAGGAGCGGGGTATCCCCAAGGGGCGGGATGTCCCCAAAAGGGAGGGGTGTCCCCAAAGGGGGGGTGTCCCCAAAGGGGAGGGGCTCTGTGCAATGGGTGGCTCAGGGTGAGGGTCCCCATGGGCTGGGGGGTGAGGGGTGACCCCCTGGGGGGGTCCCCGTTCTGTGGGTGTCCCCCGGGGGGGGTCCCCAGCCCTGAGGGAGCCCCCCCGCAGGACCCCCGTGCTGAGGCACTACAGGGTGATGAGGGAGGCCCAGGGCTACGTCATCGACATGGACACTCCGGTGAGTGACACGGGGACAGGGCAGGGCTGGCTCTGGCGACAGCGACCCCAACCCCGGGCACCCCCCTGATCCCCGGGTGGGACCCCTGGGGTCACCTGAGGGACTGGCACCGTGTGGGGTGTGACAGCCCAAGGCTGGGCACCCCCAGAGGACACCCACGGGTGGCACCAAGGGGCTGGGGGTCCCAAAGGGCTGCGGCTCAAGGGACTGGGACCCCCCAGAAGGGACAGGGAGCCCCTCAGGTTTGGGACCCCCAAAAAGGGACAGGGAGCCCCTCAGGTTTGGGATCCCCAAAAAGGGACAGGGAGCCCCTCAGGTTTGGGACCCCCAAAAAGGGACAGGGAGCCCCTCAGGTTTGGGACCCCCAAAAAGGGACAGGGAGCCCCTCAGGTTTGGGACCCCCAAAGTGCAGCCAAGGGGGTGGGACCCCCCAGCCAGGGCCTGGAGCGGTGGGCAGGGAACCCCAGTGACATTACTCTGGTGTCCCCGGGGGTCCCAGTGACACTCTGGTGTCCCCGGGGGTCCCCAGTGACTCTCTGGTGTCCCCGGGGGTCCCAGTGACTCTCTGGTGTCCCCGGGGGTCCCCAGTGACTCTGTGGTGTCCCCGGGGGTCCCAGTGACACTCCGGTGTCCCCGGGGGTCCCAGTGACACTCTGGTGTCCCCAGCACCGCTGCCCGTCGCTGGCTGACGTGGTGCAGTTCTTCGTGAGGAGGAGCCGGGGCAGCCTTCACCCCCTGGAGCCCGAGTACAGCTCCTGCCTGGGTGGGCACGGGGGGCCGGGGGGCTCGGAGGGGTCTGGGGGGGCTCGGAGGGGTCTGGGGGGGCCAGAGGGGTCTGGGGGGGCTCAGAGGGGTCTGGGGGGCCCGGAGGAGTCTGGGGGGCTCGGAGGGGTCTGGGGGTTCAGAGGGGTCTGGGGGGGCCAGAGGGGTCTGGGGGGGCTCGGAGGAGTCTGGGGGGCTCGGAGGGGTCTGGGGGGCTCGGAGGGGTCTGGGGGGGCTCAGAGGGGTCTGGGGGGCTCGGAGGGGTCTGGGGGTTCAGAGGGGTCTGGGGGGGCCAGAGGGGTCTGGGGGGGCTCGGAGGGGTCTGGGGGGGCCAGAGGGGTCTGGGGGGCTCAGAGGGGTCTGGGGGGGCCAGAGGGGTCTGGGGGGGCTCAGAGGGGTCTGGGGGGGCCAGAGGGGTCTGGGGGCTCAGAGGGGTCTGGGGGGGCCAGAGGGGTCTGGGGGCTCAGAGGGGTCTGGGGGGCTCGGAGGGGTCTGGGGGGGCTCGGAGGGGTCTGGGGGTGCCGGGTGACCCCCCGTTCTCCCCAGAGTTGGTGCCCATGGAGCGGGGCCCCCCCCCGGCTGCCGCCGTGCCCCGGCCGGCCCCCAGGAGGGGCAGAGGCCCCCCCAGCCGGGGGGGGGGTCCCCAGGAGCTGATCTACATGAACGACCCCGGTGAGGGCCCCGCCCTGAGCCCCCCCGGGCCGCTGTCACCCCCCAAGTGACGGGGACACCACGGGGAGGGGAGGGGGCAGCATGGGGACACTGGGCGCTGTCCCCGGCTCGGGGGGCAATGGGGGGTCCTCGGGGGGGCAATGGGGGGTCCTGGGGGGCAATGGGGGGTCCCGGGGGGGCAGGTGAGGGGGGGCTCTCTGCCAGGCCCTCACAGCCCCCCCCGTGGCACAGAGAGGACCCAGGAGCTGCGCCAGGCTCGCCTCCAGCACTGATGGGGACACCCTGGGGACACCCACCCCGCTGTCCCCCCTTCGTGCCAGCAGGGCCCCCCCGACCCTCAGGGAACGCTGTCCCCAGTGTCCCCCGGCCTGGGGTGACACTGGGGAGGGGGGGACCCCCTGATGTTTGGGGGGGGTACTGTCAATAAAGGACCCTGTGCCCACCCAGCCCCTTCCTGGTGCCATGGGGGTGTCACAGGGACCCCAAACCCCCCGTGCCCCCCAACCACAGCCACGTCACACCTACATCCCAATTTATTCTCCAGGCCAGAAGCAGCTCTCGGTGCTGGGGGGGCGCGCAGTGTGGGGGCCGTGGGGCAGCCCCGGGGGGGGCAGAGCCCTGCAGGGCAGCGTGGGGGTGTCGGGGGGCCGGGGGGACACTCGGAGCCCGGCTCAGGGCAGGCTGGAGCTGCTGGCCGTGCTGTTGCGTTTCTGCAGGCACCGCACGGCGCTGGGCACCTGCAGCCCCGACGTCACCTGGAAGCTGCCGCACCACACCTGGGGACACGCGGGGGGGGGCTCAGGGGGGCTCAGGCAGGGCTGGCAGCCCCCCCAGGGCACCCAGCCCCGCTCCCCCTTACCATGAAGGCCGGCAGCACGGGCTGGGAGAACTTGGCCTTGAAGGTGTGCAGCAGCTGCTTGGTGCGGGCGTTGTAGAAGGACAGGAAACCTGCGGGAGTGGGGAACAGGTGGGCACAGGTGGGCACGGCCCCGGCACAGGGCTGGGGACAACGGCCGTGGTGGGGACAATGGTGGACATTGGTGTCCACTACGGAGCAGGGACATGCCGGTGCCCATGGCGGTGACAATGGCCATGACGGTGACAGTGCCCATGGTGGTGACAGTGTCCACAGTGGTGGCAGTGCCCATGGCAGTGACAACGGCCGTGGAGGTGGCAATGACCACGGTGGTGCCCATGGAGGTGGCAATGCCCATGGTGATGACAACAGCCACAGTGGTGGCAATTGCCGTGGTGGTGGCGATGCCCACGGTGGTGACAATGCCCATGGTGGTGACAATGTCCACACTGGTGCCCATGGAGGTGCCAATGCCCTTGGAGGTGCCAATGCCCATGGAGGTGACAATACTCATGGAGGTGAAAATACTCATGGAGATGACAATGCCCCTGGAGGTGCCAGCCCAGCCCAGCCCAGCCCGGCCCAGCCCGGCCCAGCCCGGCCCCACCTTCATGGAAGTTGCAGTGCACGCCGATGCAGTCGGGCACGGGCACGTCGAGCGCCTTGGCCTTGTTGTTGTGCTTGGCGCTGAAGCTGACCTGCAGCCAGTTGTTGAGGTGCAGGCACCAGGACGCCGGGGTCTTGCCCAGCTGGTCGAACTTGCCCAGGCTGCGGTAGGCCACGCCCACGCCGAAGGCTTTGCTGTCGCGGTCGTACCGCACCTCCCAGTAGTGCTCGTCCCCGTCGATCAGCGTGTCCCCTGCGGCACGGCCGCGGCTCTGCCCGGGGGCCCGCCGTGTGCCCTGCCCTGTGCCCTGCCTGTGCCACCTCCCCGGGACACCCACGGTGTGCCCTGCCTGTGCCACCTCCCCGGGACACCCACGGTGGGCCCTGACCTGTGCCACCTCCCCGGGACACCCACGGTGGGCCCTGTCCTGTGCCACCTCCCCGGGACACCCACAGCATGTCCTGTCCTGTGCCCTGACCTGTGCCCTGCCTGTGCCTGCCCCCCTGTACACCCACGGCATTCCCAGTCCTGTGTCACCTCCCGTGGGACACCCAGGGCATGCCCTGTGCCACCACCCCCAGGGCACCCCCCATGCCCTGTCCTGTCCCCACCCCACCAGGGCTGCCCCTGCATCACCCCCCATGCCCTGTCCCCTCCGTGTCCCCTCCTCACCCACACCCCTGGGTACCCCAGACCCACACCCCCAGGTACCCCACACCCACACCCCCGGGTGCCCCAGGGTCCCCCCACACCCCCGGGTGCCCCAGGGTCCCCCCACACCCCCGGGTGCCCCTCTCACCCAGCACCGTGTAGGACTCGGCGGTGAACCGGTCTCGGCCCCCACGGCCCAGGCTCATCCTCTTGGGCGACTGCACCACCCTGGGACACGGGGACAGCGGCAGGGTTGGCACTGCCGGGCCCAGGGGCCGTGCCAGGGGACCCGGGGCTGGCGTTACCTGGCAGGGGAGTTGGCAGGGGAGGCCGTCCTGCCCTTGCCGTCCTTCTCTCGGGCCTTGACGTCCTGCAGCTTCCCGCCCGTGGCGTCCCACTCCACGCTCAGCTCCTCCACACGCAGGTTCTGGTGGCACGTGCTGGCGTCCAGCCGGAACATGAACGCTGGGGACAGCCCCTGTCAGCCGTGCCAGACCCCACAGGGGTGGCACACGGGGGCACACGGGCACCTGCCACCCCTCCTCACACCCACCTCTGGTCTCCAAAGTGACCGGCTCAGAGAACTCGCCCGCCACCGCCTTGTTACACGCCCGGACCCGAAAATTCATGTACTTCATGTCAAACTTCAGCCCTGTGGGCACAGCGGGGTGACAGGGTGGGGCACGAGGAGGGCACTGCCACCCCCGTGTCCCCTGGGACAGCCCCAGCGCCCGCTGCACCCCCGTGCCCTCACCAGTGAGGGTGTACTCGGTGCCCTTGATGCCCTCGATGACCATCCAGGGCTGGTCCTCCTTGGCCCGGGGCGGCCCCTCGAAGTTGGTCCTGCGGTACTCCAGCACGTAGTGGTCGATCTTGCTGTCCTCGTCGGGCATCCTCCAGGCCAGGGTCACACAGTTATCGGCCACCAGCGACTCGGCCAGGTCGATCTCGGGGGCGCTGGGCACTGCCCGCAGGAGCAGCCGTGCCAGTGTCCCCCCCTCCCTGCCACACAGGGGTCCCCCAGCACTCCCCGGGCACCCCCAGGGCTCGGCAAGTCACACACCTCAGGCGTGGCACCCACGGGACCCCCAGCACGGCCCCCCGGCACAGCATCCCAACCCCAACCCCACCCCTGGCACCTCTGGAGAGGCGCCCCAGGGCTGCCCCTGCCCCGTCCCCCCGCGTCCCCCAGGCCTGGCAGTACCTGGCAGGAAGGCGAGGGCCTGCAGCAGGCGCCGCTCCTGGGCGAAATCCACCATCAGGTGGCTCATGTTATCGCTCACCTTGGCCTTGAGCGACAGGCGGAAGGCCGGAGCCATCGTCACACTGCGCCGGGACAGGGGACAGGGCTCAGCGGGGCCGGGCACCCACCCTGCCCTGCCCTGCCCGGCCCTGGGGAGGGGGCACAGCCACCACGGTGCCCTCAGGGACACCCCGGAGCCCTCAGGGCCACCACAGTGCCCTCAGGGACACCCCAGAGCCCTGAGGGACACCTCAGCACCTCAGGACCACCCCCAGTGGGGTCCTGGCTGGTAGGAAGAGGAGGAGGAGGAGGAGGAGGAGGAGGAGGAGGAGGGTTAGTGGGTGGGGGCTCAGGGGGGGCCGTACCTATCCTTGATCTGTTTGGCCGCCTTGTGAGCGCAGAGGGAAAGAGGAGGAGAGAAGCAGCAGTGAGGCAGCAGGGCCGGCACAGGGGGGCACATGCGGGACCTGTACCAGCTGTGGCACCCAGCGGGACAGCGTCCCTGCATCCCAGAGCACCCCAGAGCATCCCACAGCATCCAGGAGCACCCCAGAGCATCACAGAGCATCCCAGAGCATCCCAGAGCATCCCTGTATCCCAGAGCATCCCTGCATCCCACAGCATCCCAGAGCACCCCAGAGCATCCCAGAGCATCACTGTATCCCAGAGCATCCCTGCATCCCAGAGCATCCCAGAGCACCCCAGAGCATCCCTGTATCCTAGAGCATCCCTGCATACCAGAGCATCCCAGAGCATCCCGGAACACCCCAGAACATCCCTGTATCCCAGAGTATCCCTGCATCCCAGAGCATCCCAGGGCACCCCAGAGCATCCCTGCATCCCAGAGCATCCCAGAGCATCCCGGAGCACCCCAGAGCATCCCTGTATCCCAGAGCATCCCTGTATCCCAGAGTATCCCTGTATCCCAGTGTCCACAGGGGCCAGCACCCCGCACCCCCCGGCCCCGCACTCCAGTGCCGCCCCGTCCCTGCGTGGTGCCCCTTTGCCTGAGGAGAAGGGGGGCCCTGGGGACACCCCGGCGCCTGTGCTCCCCCCAGCCCCACAGCAGCACAGCCAGCCCAGCGCGGCCCCAGCGCAGACAGAAAAGGGGGGCCCGGCCCGGGGTGGCACCGAGCGGGTGACAAAGGGGGGTCAGGACACCCCCGGCGTGGGGACAGCCAGGCAGGGCCACCCCCGGCACCGCAGGGACTCACCTGGGAGAAGTCGTGGTGGTTGGCCGTGCCCAGGGCCTGGTTGGCCGCCTCCAGCAGCTCCTCCGAGCTCTCCAGGGCCTTGGAGCACGCCACGAGCTGGGCCTGGGGATGGAGGGAAGGCACAGGGGAAGTGCTGGGCGGGGGTCTCGGGCTGGGTGGGGGTCTCGAGCCGGGTGGGGGCTCCTGGCGGGGCTCACCTGCAGCTCGTAGGTGCGGCTGGCGCGCTCCTGCTTGATCTTCATCACCATGTCCTCCTTGAGCTCGTCCAGCAGCGTGTACAGAGACTGGAACTCGGCCTCCAGGTCCTCCTGCGCCCGCGCCGAGTTGGCCTGGGGACAGGGACAGGGACAAGGGACAGGGCCAGGCGTCAGCGGGGGCCAGGCCGGGGGGCCGGGGCAGGCCGGGGGGCCGAGGGTTACCTCCACATTCTGGATCATCTGCTTGAGGGAGTAGATGAAGTTCTGGATCTCCTCATTCTTCACGGCGAGGGTGGTGATGATCTTGCGCAGAGACTCCTGCCCGGCGCCCTGAGCCGGCTGTCAGTGTCCGCGGGCCCCACCCGGGCCCCTGCGCCCCCCAGGGGCCAGCCCCGCCGTGCCGGGCTGTGCCGGGCCGTGCCAAGCCGTGCCAAGCCGTGCCAGGCCGTGCCAGGCGCCATGGAGACCTGGCCGGGCTGCCCGGCACGGCTGGGCCGATGACTTGGCAATGTGAGTGTGAGTTATGGGTGTGAGTGCGGGTGTGAGTGCGGGTGTGAGTGCGGGTGTGCCAGTCCTGAGCCCCCCGCTCCCCCCCCGCGCCCCTCCGTGCCCCCGGGGCCATCCTGAACCCCTCCGCTCTCCATCCTCTCCACACCTGCGCTCCTCGTCCCTCCTTCTCCATCCCTCCGCTCCTCCTTCTCCATCTCATCCTCCGTCCCTCCCTCCCATCCCATCCATCCCCACTTCCTCCATCCCTCCTGCTCCTATCCCTCTCCCATCCATCCCCACTTCCTCCATCCTTCCGGCCCCTCTTCCTCCATCCCTCCTGCATCCCTCCCTCCTCCCTCCGCCCGTCCATGCCCTCTCCCTCCATCCCTCCCTCTCTCCCCACCCTCCTCACTCCATCCTCCATCCCCCCGCCCCGTGGCTCCATCCGCCCTCCCCGGTCCCGCCCGGTCCCCGCCGAGTCCGGCGGGCCCCCGGTGGCCCCGGGCCGTACCTGGTCGCCCATTCCGGGCCGGCCCCGCCGCGCTCGGCCCCGCCGCCACCAACAAAGGGGGAGCGGCGCCCCCGCCCCGCCCCGGCCCCGCCCCCGCCCCGGCCCCGCCCCGCCCCGCGGCATGCCGGGAGGTGTAGTCCAGGACGGGGGGGGGGGGCTGCGACCCCCGGGCTTGGGGAGCGCCGGGCCGGGGATGGGGGACATGGTCACCCCGGTGGGGACACTGTCACACTGCGTGGGGGGTCGCAGTCCAGGACACCCCACACTCCCCGGGTGGCCGCGCTGGGCCCCCCAGCCCGCTCGGGGGGCAGGAGGGGTCCCCTGCCCCAGGGGGACCAGAGGAAGCCCCCACGGGGCTCCTCCCCAGGCTGGAGTGGATCCGGGATCAAGGTGAAGCGTGAGGAGGTGCTGTCACCTGTCCTCGCTCTGGATGGTGTCCCACATCTCTGTCCCCATCCCTGTCCCCATTCCTGTCCCCATCCCTGCCCAAATCCCCATCCCCAAACTCCCACCCACGTCCCCACCTCTGTCCCCTCTCTGGTCCCCCTCTCTGTCACCTCCCCTGTACCACAGTGTCACACTGAGCTGGCCCGGGTGACGGAGGCCAGGAGGCTTAGGGGCCATGGTGCTTTGGGGACAGGGACAGTGTGGGGACAGGGACAGTGTGGGGACAGGGACAGCCCCTCGGAGGCGGGGGCTGGCCCCAGAGGGGAGATGTGGGGGCTCGGGGTCCTCATCCCCCTCCCTGGAGGTGAGCAGGGGACAAGGGGGGACAGGGGGGACAGCGCCTGATGACCCTGTGGACTCATCTCGACTCCCACCTCCATCCTGGGGATCCTGGGCCGTGGTGAGACCAGGGTGGGACAGAGGTGGCAGCGCCATCACCTTGTCCTGCCTTCCCCAGGGGCACCACAGAGCTGGGCACCAAGAGACACCAGAGGCACCCATTCCTGTCCCCATCCCTGTCCCCATTCCTGTCCCCATCTCAGTTCCCATCTCTGTCCCCACCCCTGTCCAAACCCCTACCCCCAACCCCCCCATCCACATCCCCACCTCTGCCCAAAAAACCTCCTCCCCAAATCCCCAAATCCCCAAATCCCCCAGTCCCCCGGTGGGCGGAGGCACCACGGCGTCACCACCCCGCTGTGACACGGCGGCTTTAATGGGGCGGGGGGCTCCGGCCGGGGGTCCCGCGCTCACAGGGGCTGCACGGCCACGGGGTAGAGCAGGGACAGGTGGCGGGCCCCGCGCACCGGCAGCGCCCGCGCCGTGTAATGTCCCACGGCCGCCGGCACCGACGGGAAGGCGGCCCCGGCCCGGCCCAGAGTGAAGTGCTGCTCCCGGGTCCGCGTCAGCTTCACGTGAACGAAACCCTGGCTGCTCCTGCGGGGCCGCCAGCGGCGGGAAATGAGGCACGGCGGCGGGGACGGGAGAACGGGATGGGGAGAATGGGATGGGGATGGGGATCTGGACAGGGATGAGGATGGGACAGGGATCAGGAGCGGGGTTCAGGCTGGGACAGGGAGCTGGACAAGGACAGGGATGGGGACAGGGGTGGGGGACACCTGGGATGGGAATAGGGCTGAGGACTGCGATGGAGATTGGGGTACAGATGTGGACAGGAGTGGGGACGAGGGCAGGGGCTGAGGCAGTGGGTGGCACCTCCCCAGGCGAGGGATCTTGGTCACCTCCAGCCCGTCCCCACACCTGGGACAGGACGAGGACACCCAACCCCCCGGCTCCGAGCCCCCAGTCCCAGGGTGGCAGGCAGAGCCCGGGGCTGTGCCCGTGTCCCCGGGCTCACCGGAGGGACAGCGAGTAGTCGTCGGGGCTGGTCTCGCAGTCGCGCACCAGGAAACTTCCCTCGCGGCACAGCGCCAGCAGCGTCTCGGCGCCCGCCCGCCCGATGGCGCCGTGGTACCAGCTGGGCACAGCGGGGTCACACCGGCGCCCCACGGGCCACACCGGCACCCCCTGGGCCACGGGGTGTCCCCTGAGGGCCAGGGACCCCGCCACACCCCACAGGGACCCCTGTGCCGTGGGGCGCCTTGTGCATCATGGGGGCAGTCAGGGCGTTGGCACCCGAGGGGGTCAGAGGGGCAACCACGCCATGGGGCACCCAACCATCCTATGGGGCACCCAACCATGCCATGGGGCACCCAAACATCCTATGGGGCACCCAAACATCCTATGGGGCACCCAATCATGCCATGGGGCACCCAAACATCCTATGGGGCACCCAACCACGCCATGGGGCACCCAACCATGCCATGGGGCACCCAAACATCCTATGGGGCACCCAACCATGCCATGGGGCACCCAACCATGCCATGGGGCACCCAAACATCCTATGGGGCGCCCAACCATGCCATGGGGCACCCAACCATGCCATGGGGCACCCAAACATCCTATGGGGCACCCAAATATCCCATAGGGCACCCAACCATCCTATGGGGCACCCAAACACCCTATGGAGCACTCAGCCATGACATGGGGCACCCAGCCATCCAATGGGGCACCCAGCCAAGCCATGGGGCACCCAAACACCCTCTGGGGCAGCCAAGCCCATGGGGATTCACCCATGACGTGGGACCCTCTGCACCCCCTGGGGACCCCCCCAGGTCAAAGGGCCCAGCCACACCACGGGACACCCCTGACCCCACGAGGACCCGCTCGACGGACCCCACGAGGACCCCCCGTGCCACGCTGTGTCACCGGGAGCCCATGGGACGCCCCCAGACTCACGCCTGCTTCTCCAGGGGCAGCGAGGTGTCCACGTGCCTGGGGCTGGGGGGACAGCCCGGCCGGGGGGCGCGGGGGGAGCGCGGCAGCGGCCGGGACAGGCTGGGCGAGCGCTCGGGGCTCTCAAACTGCACTGCGGGGACAAAGGGCTGTCACCCAGCCCGCCCGCCGCCCGGGGCTCCGCTCAGGGCCGCCGAGGAGCGTCCCAGAGGTGGCTCTGCCCCTCCTGCCCTGCCGCCCCATTGCTGGGGCCCATTGGGGTCCCAGGGGTGAGGGCCATGGGCACTGGGGGACACGGGGGGGACCCCAGGGTGCTGGGGGATGCTGAGGTCCCCAGGGAAGCTGCGGGATGTAGGGTCGGGGGACCCTGCGGTGGTCCCCACGGGCACTGGAGGATGCCGAGAGCCAGGAGTGGCACCCATGGGAGCCGCGGGTCCCCGAGGTGGCACCCGGGGACTCTGTCACCTGCGAACGCCCGCGAGATGTGATCCTTCTTCCACTCCCAGGGCTGGTCGTACTCGTCGGCCGGGCGCTCGTCGTCGCGGGGGAGGCGGCTCTGGCGGGCCGGGGCCCCCCCCGGGCCGTCCCCGGCCGTGTCCCACTCCTCGGAGGGGGTGTCGTAGAGCTGCGGACCCCGGCGCGGCCGCCCCCGCCGGCCCTCGCCCTGCCGCGGGCACCCTGGGGACGGCGGACGGGGCGGTGGGAGGCGCCCGGGACCCCCGCGAGGGGGCTGGGGGTGCCCGGGGTGTCACCCACCTGTGGCCTCCTCGTCGCAGCCGCCCTCGGGCGCCGGGTCCTGCTCCCCCTCGAAGGGCTCCGAGTACTCGCTCTCACCTGGGCCCTGCTCGGGGAGGGGGGCTCCGGGTGGGACGGGACCCCCGGTGCCCCCAAGCACCCCCCCGGTCCCTTGGTGCCCTCACGGGACCCTTGCGGCTCCCGCAGCCTCGACACGGGTGTCCCCGGCCCCGTCCCCGCTGCCGCCCACCCGGTCCCTTTGTCCCCCAGCCCCTCTGCCGTTCTCCCTCTCCCGGTGACTCCGCCGTCCCCAGCCGCCCCCCGGTTCCCTCTCCCAGTGACCCCAAATCCTCCCCGGGTGCCCCAGTGCCCCCCCGACCCCTGGGCTCTCCCCGGCCCCGCTCTCCCGGTCCTTGTTCCCGGCCGCTCTCTCCCCCGCCCGTTCCCTATCTCCCCCCATCCCCTCCGGTGCCCAGAGCCCCCCGCTCGCCGCTCGCCGTTCTCTCCGCTGCCCCACTCAGCCCCCCGGCTCCTCCCGCTCCCGGTGCCCCCGGTGCCCCCGGTGCCCCCGGTGCCCCCCGCTCCCCAGCCCCCCGCCCGCTGCCCCACTGCACCGTCGCTCCCCCCGCCGCCCTCCCCGCTCCTGCCGCTCGGCTGGGGCTGCTGCCCGGTGACCCCGCTGCCCCCCCGGTGCCCCCCCGGTGCCCCCCCCCGCTGCCCCCCGGTGCCCCCCGCCCGTACCTGCTGCAGGCGGCGGGGGCCGCCCCCCGGGCCGGCGCCCCCCACCCGCACCAGGCGGTGTCGGGGGGAGGCTGCGGGGCCGCGGAGCGGAGCGCCGGGGGCGGCGGCGGGGGGACCCCCGGGGCTGCCGGGCCCGCTGTAGTCGGGCTGGGGCGGGCGCGGGGGGGAGCGCCGAGCCCCCCGGCCCAGGTACTCCCGGAGCCACTTGGCCATGGCGGGGAGCGGCACCGGGACCCGCCGGGACCCGCCGGGACCCCCCCGCCGCCGCCGCCGCCGCCGCCGGAGCCGCTTTGTGTCGCCGCCGCGCGCGGCGCGGACCGGAGCCCCCGATCCCCCCCCCCCCAACCCGCGCCCGCCTCGCCGGGGGCACCGGCACGGGGGGGCCAGACCACCGAGGGGACAGCGGCAGGGACACCGGGGGGAACACGGCGGGACCCCGCGGGAGGGGACGGTCATCCCCCCCCCACCCCCCGAGTGGCGGGGGGCACCGGGACCCCCAAGTGGCACCGGGGCGGGTCCTCCCCGTGTGACAGCGGGAGAACGGGGGGGCACCGGGACCGCCAGACGATGGCATCCCCCCCAGGGGCTGTCCCGGGGGGCCGGAGGGGTGCAGGGCTTTGGGGGGAACGAGGAGCCCCCCAGCTCTGTCACCCACCCCTGGGCAGCCCGTCCTGGGGGGCGCGGGGGGCTCTGCTCCCCCTCTGCCCCGGGGTTTGGGGGGCAGGAGGGTGGCAGCCCCCCAGCCCAGCCCCCAGTGCCCCCGTGGCATTGTGTGTCCCCAGAACAAAGGTCCCTCTCGGGGTCTCCCTCAGGTCCCCTCTGGCGCCGGGGGGTGGTGACAGCTGGGGACTGGGGGGGACACACCTGGGGGGACCCGGCCTGAGACCCCCCCTCGTGCCCCCCCCGGCCCCGGGCTGAGCCCAGTGCCCAGCATTGAAGAGGCTAATTAAGGCACGTGCACAGAATGCTAATTGGGACGGGGGGGCTGCCCTCCTGCCCAGCTCTCCCTGGTGCCCCAGAGCCCCCCTAGGCCCTCCGCCCACCAGCCCCCCGTTAATTAGCTCAGCAATTAGAGGTGGGTGCCTTGATGAGGGGGAAGCTCATGGTGAGGACAGCCCCCTGGGGGTGGGTGGCACGGGGGGGGGGTCTCTGCCATCGCGGTGGGGGTCCCCGGGGCAGGACCCAGCAGTGCCCACGTCCAAATCACTCCGTGGAAGGAGACAAACAACCGGCTCTGCCAGATCCCATTTATTCCGGAGCTGTGGCTGCTGGAGCCCCGCAGGCTCCGAGTGGAGGGGAGGGGGGTTTGTCCCCCGAGCTCCTGGGGACATCTGGGGGGCTGCTGGTGGCAGGACAGCCCTGTCCCCGCGGTGAGGGGCGCGATGAGCCCCCCGGGGTGTGCAGAGGTGGGATCTGACACACCCTGGGACACAAGGGGCCGGTGCTGAAGTGAAGGACGGGGGCTGAGCACCCCAGCTCCAAGGTCCTCCTCCTGCTGGGGGGGCCCAGGGCACCCCAAACCCGACCTGGGCATGGTGACTATGGGGGGCTGAGGGCAGTGCCCCCCGGGATGGACACAGCAGGGTCCTGACCATGCCAACACGTCCTGCGGGCAGGGCTGGGACCCTGCTGCAGGGAAAACGCCTTCCCCGCGCTGCTGTTGCTGCTGCTGCTGGGCAGGCCTGCATCCCCGGCGCCCTGGCTGCGCTCCCAGCTCGGTGTGGGGCTGCAGGAGCAGCAGGGAGCCGGGACAGCCGCGGGCCTGCTCCCCCCGGCCCCTCAGGCGCTGTCCTCGCTGTCCGAGTAGGCTCCCAGCAAACCCAGCGAGGACGTGGCTGCTGCTGCTGTGGCTGTGGCTGGAAGAGAGCCTGGGGAGGAGGGAGGGAGAGGATCCGGTCAGGCCCAGCCTTCCCAGGGCTGGGAGCCTGCAAACGCCAGCCTGGCCCGGCTGCTCCCAGCTGGAGAGATTTCCCCGCATCCCTGGGGGGATCCCGAGGCCGGGGAGGAGAAATCGGGTGGAGCAGGAGCTGGGACCCTCCTTCTCTCCCTCCACAGCCCCGCTGGGAGATTCCCACCAGCCCAATCCTTGGGAGAGCAGCCAGGAGCAGGTGGCTGGGGAAGCACAGGGCAGAGGGGATCCCTCCAAGAGCCGTCCCTTCCCAGGGATCCCCCGAGGACGGGGCTTAGGACCAACCCGCCCAGAACAAACCGATCCCCCGTCTCCCTCCCCACGGCCATGGATCCCCTGCCTTGCTGGGCAGCTCACTGAGGGGCTGTAAACCCTGCCAGCTCGCTCTGTGCTCCCTAAAGCTCGCCAGCTCCAGCAGTGAGGCGGGATTCATCACCGGGCCCCAAACCACAGCAGTCCTCCTGCTGTCCCACCCCAGACTGGCTGCTGTGACGTTCCCAGGGCTCTATCTGCTGTTTTGAAGCTCCTGGCCTTGCCAACCTGTCCCCAAGGCCGTGGCTTAGAGCCAAGAGCCAGGAGAGAGCCTCCCCTTCCCCAGGCAGGGGGGACAGCCCCCAGTCCTCACCCCACCCCACAGGAGCCCGGCTCAGAGCACGGGGCCAAAGCCCGCTGGGGGCTGTCAGAGCCCTCCGCAGGGGCAGGTACCAGTGCCGCCTGTGCTCCCTGGGGTCTCCATCCCGTTCTCCAGGCCAGGATCGGCTCTCTGCCTCCTGCGGGCCACCAGCCCGGCCAGCTGGGCCCTGGTGCTGAGCTTGCCCACGCCGCGCTCCCAGCTCTCCGTCCTCGGCCTCTTGCTCTGGGGCTCCTGTGGGGCACAGCGGGGTCAGGGGGCTCCGGCCTGGAGCGGGCACTGGGGAGAAAAGCAGCACAGACACCAGGAGAGGGGCCCCATGGGGAATTCTGCCCCTGCAGGGACGTGGAGCTGCAAAGCTGCCCCTGGAGATCAGAGACTAAACCCAGCCTCGGGATGGCCCTGGGCTGCTGAGGAGGCACAGAAAACGATCCCAGGATGGTTTGGCTTGGAACGACCTTAAAGCCCATCCAGTGCCACCTTCCGCTATCCCGGCTTGCTCCAAGCCCTGTCCAGCCTGGCCTGGGACACTTCCAGCCTCAGCTGCTCTGGGCACCCTGTTCCAGACATCCAACCCTGCCCTGCCCCGTGCCAGAGCATCCCCCGTGTCCTGCCCAGGTAAAATCGTTCTCTCCCTGTTCTATCGGCTCCTCTCAAGGGCACTGAGCAGCCCCGGGGACCTGCAGGTGCTGCAGCCCTGGAACCCGAGTGAACCCCAGTGCCCCGGGCAGGGGATTAGTGCTGGCCCAGGGAGCTGGGCTGGGATTAATCCCAGCCCCACTCCTGGCCCAGGGAACTGGGCTGGGATTAATCCCAGCCCCACTCCCCACTCCGGGCTCGGCAGCTTTGATCCAGCCCAGCAGACACGGCCCCGGGGCAGGGATCCAGGGATGACAGCGGGGACAGGGCAGGGCGGGTTGTTGGGATAATCCCTCCCTCCAGCCGGGCTCTGGGAGCTCTTTTGTTCTGAACCCAAAGCACAGCCCGGGGAGAGGCCGGGCCCAGCAGAGCTCGTTCTTCCCGAGGAAAGGGAGGACGGGGGCAGCTCCATCCCAGCCTTTGTCAGCAGGCACAGCCCGGAATCCCCCAGTGACCCCCGGCTGCTCCCAGCCCAGTGCACAGGGACACGGCCTTGGGGAGCTGCTCAGGCGTGACAGCAGCCCGGTGTCACCCAGAGCGGGGACACAGAGCTCCAGGGCAGAGCACACAGCCCCAGGGCAGAGGATCTGGGCTGGGCTCGCTCACCTCCTGCAGGATGTCCGTGGGTTTGCTCTGGGCCCTGCGGTTGGGGTGGGGTTTCGCAGGTTCCTCGTCCGAGTCGGAATCCAGCAGCAGCTGGCGGTTCTGGGCCTGCTCCAGCATGGCCCTGAGGGGACAGAGAGGTGCTGGAGCTGCGTCCACCGCACTGCCAGCCCCTGCAGAGCCCCGGGATCCACCTTCCCGAGGGGTTTATGGGATCAGGTTCACGCTGAGGGGGGAGAGCGCCGGGATCTGGAGCTTCACCCCAGAGCAGGAGCTGTGTCCGTGTGAGGGCACTTTCCGGGGGATTGGAGCCCTACAGACCCCACAGAATCCCACCTGGTTGGGCTGCAAGGACCTCCCACCCCTCCCTGAACGCTCTGCCCCGTGGGATCTCCTCCCACCCCCCCAGCCCAGCCTGGCTCATCCCTCCTGCCCTTCCAGCCCCCCTCACTTCATCTCCTGCTCGTCCTCCTCCTGCTCCTTGCGCCTCTGCTCCTCCTCCAGCTCCTTGTACTGCTTCAGCATGGCCTCAAAGTCCACGTTGGCCTGGCGCTGGTTGAGCTCCTTCAGCTCCTGCAGGTTCTCCAGGACCTCCATCTCCAGCTTGGAGTCCTTGGTTCGGTTCTCCAGCACCTGGGAGGGGGGGATAATTTGGGATCTTTGAGGCAGCAGAGCCTGACAGGAGCCTCCAACACCTCCCCACGATGGATGAAGCACAAGAGGCTCCTCCTCATCCTCATTTTCGGGCAGGGCAGGGAAACCTGAACGGCTGCAGGGTCACTGCTGTGGCTGGGGAGAGCCAGGCAGGGCGGGAGAGGATTTCCTGCAGTACCTTCATGGGGTTGTTGAGCTCTTCCTCTTCCCTCTCCTTCTGCAGCCTCTTCTCCTCCTCCTCCAGGAGCTTCTCAGCCTGGAAGTTCCTGGTGGCCCCATGCTCCATGGTGTAATCCGTGTTCTCGGGGTCTGTCTGAGGGGGGGAACAGCAGCAGGGTGGGAATCCTGCTCCACTCAGCCCCAGACACCTCCAGAGCCACACATTCCCCCATTCCACCAACAAAACTGCCACGGGAAGGGCTGACCCAGCCAAAATCCCACCCTCACACCCAGCCTGTGCTGGGATAAAAGTGTCAGGGAGCCGGAAGGGACCCTCAGGCCTGGCTCTGAACGGGACAATCCCACTAACGCCACTGTCCAAAGGCTCCTGGAGCTATGCCTGTGCCCATTCCCTGGGGGAACTCAGTGCCCCACCACCCTTGGGGGGAAAAAACCCTTCCCTGCTCTCCATGAGAGAGAAAAAACCTTTCCCTGCTCTCCATGAGAGAGAAGAAACCTTTCCCTGCTCTCCATGAGAGAGAAAACCTTTCCCTGCTCTCCATGAGAGAGAAAACCTTTCCCTGCTCTCCATGAGAGAGAAGAAACCTTTCCCTGCTCTCCATGAGAGAGAAAACCTTTCCCTGCTCTCCATGAGAGAGAAGAAACCTTTCCCTGCTCTCCATGAGAGAGAAAACCTTTCCCTGCTCTCCATGAGAGAGAAGAAACCTTTCCCTGCTCTCCATGAGAGAGAAAAAACCTTTCCCTGCTCTCCAAGAGAGAAAAAACCTTTCCCTGCTCTCCATGAGAGAAGAAACCTTTCCCTGCTCTCCATGAGAGAAAAAACCTTTCCCTGCTCTCCATGAGAGAGAAGAAACCTTTCCCTGCTCTCCATGAGAGAAGAAACCTTTCCCTGCTCTCCATGAGAGAAGAAACCTTTCCCTGCTCTCCCTCCCCCGTCCCTGGGACAGCTCCAGGCGTTCCCTGGGGTCCCCCCAGGCAGGGAGGGGCCGGAATGGGGCCCAGGCTCACCTTGAAGGTGATCTCGGCCAGACACCGGGTGCACTTGATGTAGAAGCGGAAGATGGGCAGCCCCAGGTAGGCCTCGTTCTGCACCGTCTCCTTGCGGGCGTTAAACTTCTTGCCCTTGTAAATGTACTCGCCACACGTCTTGCACCTGGGGAGAGGGGAGGGGAGGACCCGGGGCACCCCAAAAAAACCGGGAATCAACACCAGGAACAGCCCAGGGGATTTATTGAACCAGGCTGGTTCTGCCTTTGGGAATTCTGCGGCGACCGAGCCCCAAAATCAGGGAATTGTGGATTGGTTGGGTTGGGAGAGAACTAAAATCCCCCCCAGTGCCACGGCAGGGACACGTGAGGGAGAGCAGGAGGTGCTGGGGGTGGTTCCCTTCCAGGACCTGCAGGAGCTGACAGGAAGGATGGAGAGAGGGCAGTTACAGGGGATGGAGGGACAGGACACAGGGAATGGCTCCCACTGCCACAGGGCAGGGATGGGTGGGTGGTCGGGAAGGAATTCCTGGCTGGGAGGGTGGGGAAGGGCTGGGATGGAATTCCCAGAGCAGCTGTGGCTGCCCCTGGATCCTTGGGAATGTCCAAGGCCAGGCTGGAGCAGCCTGGGACAGGGGAAGGTGTCCCTGCCCATGGCACTGGGTGGGCTTTGAGGCCCTTCCAACCCATCCCATGAGTGACCCTGGCATTCCACGAGTGATCCTGGCATTCCACGAGTGATCCTGGCATCCCACGAGTGATCCTGGCATCCCACGAGTGATCCTGGCATCCCATGAGTGATCCTGGCATTCCACGAGTGACCCTGGTGTCTCTCACCTCATGTTGAAGGGGGCCATGAGCCTCACCACGTACTGCCGGTCCTTGGGGAGTTTGAGCTTCGGGATCTTGGCCGGATCGAAGTCCGGGGGGTAATATTTCTGTGGAGAGAGAGGGGGTTTGGGAATGCTGGAGCCCGGGAATGCTCCCACTCCCCACAGCTCCGACAGGAGGGCAGCCAGGGGAGAGCCGGGCTCCGCCGGCAGGGAGCAGCGACAGGAGGAGAGGAAACGGCCTCAGCGGGGGTTTAAATTGGATATTGGGAAAATTCCTTCATGGGAACACTGGGGTCAGCTGCCCAGGGAGGTCTGGAGTGCCCATCCCTGGAGGTGTCACTCAGGCCTGGATGTGGCACCCAGAGCTCTGGGCTGGGGACGAGAGCACCGGGCACAGCCTGGATCCGACCTCGGCTCTTTTCCAGCCTCGATGGTCCCGGGATTCTGAGTGACCCCCGAGCCAACCGGGACCCCCCGGCGCCCTCGGGGAACCCTTCGCTGGCCCAGCCTCACCCGGGGCGCTCCCCCAGCTCCCCTGGGCGGGGATCCTTCCTCCAACTCACGTTCAGGACTTTCCGTTCCGACATCGC
The DNA here is from genome assembly GCF_029207755.1 of Chamaea fasciata. NCBI lineage: Eukaryota > Metazoa > Chordata > Aves > Passeriformes > Sylviidae > Chamaea > Chamaea fasciata. The sequence goes on along the minus strand of NW_027094113.1, from coordinate 4,835,992 downwards.
TGCGGCTTCTCTCGGCCCCGGTGCTGCCGGTGCTGCCGGTGCTGCCTCCGCGCCGCCCGCCGCTTCCGGGTGTGCCCCCGCCCCCTGCGCCTCTTATTGGCTCAGCGGGCCGCGGCCTCCCCGATCCTCGCCTGTCATTGGCTGATCCGGCTGTCTGTCAACGGGAGGCGCCCACGGCTGTTGTACAACCCAGCCAAGAGTCGGCCGGAGAGCCGCGGCCTCACAAGAGGTTCCGGACATTCTTGGGCCCCGGGGGACCGCTGTCCCTCCTCCCCGGCTGGGGCAGGGGGACCCCGGGGATGCGATCCGGGACTGGGGAAACTCGGCTTCCTCAGAGCAACACGTGGGCCCCGGCCTCCCCTGGTCTCCCATGACGCATATTCATCATGCGGAAAACAGGTCGCAAACAGTCTGTTTTGTATTTAAAATATCACTTTCTTCCTTAAAACCGAGGACTCCCGAGTCCTTTCGAGTTGGCAGCTGTTTTTTTTTTTTTTTGTGCTCACTCCACTGAGCATGCGCAGCCATGGCCGCCATGCTGTACGGCACGGCCGCCGTGCGCACGCGGCGCCGCCATTCCGTACTGCGCGCCTGCCATGCGCACAACCGCTATTCCCGGAAGCGCGGGCGGCCCCAGCTGGTGCTGCCGCCCGCCCCGCCCTCACGGCGGGACTGCAGCCCTGCGCGCTCTCAGATCCTCCCTCCCCGCTGCCACCCGCCCCAATTTGCCGGCGCCGCCACAGCGCGCCAGCGCAAAGCCGCCATTGCCGCCGGCGGCGCGGCATCAGGGCGCATGCGCAGGGCCTCCCGCGCCCTTTCCCGCCACCTCTTCCCCCTGACGCGCATGCGCTTGGCAGCGCCCCCTGGCGGCCCGGCCCACCGCCCCGTCCCGTCGTGCCCCGCGCTCCCCACACAAAGGACGCGCTGGGAAATGGCGGCGGCCGCGGCCTCGCAAAGCGCCCCCGGGAAAATGGAGCCGCCCCCGGCCGCGGCCCCGGCGGCAGCGGCGGCTCCGCCAGCGCCCAACGGGGCGGCCGGCGCGGGGGGGCCGCCCCCCAAGAGGTAGGGAGGGCCATGAGGGGCCGCGTTGCCGGTGGGGCCGAGGGGCCGCGTGCGGCCTCCCCGCGCCTGGGTCCGGCCTGAGGGCGGCGGGACGGGCCGGGCCCGGCGGGCTCCCGGTGAGCTCCCGGTGAGCTCGGTACCGGTGCGGGGCCGCTCCCGGCGCTGCGGCCGCTGCTCCCGCCGGGCGTGCTTGGGGATCCCGGGCGGGGCCGGCCCGGAGGCGCCTCCGGGGCTCCGCAGCGCTGCGGGCCCGGTGCCAGCGGGCGGGGAGCCCCGGGACCATCCCCGGCCCCTCGGGAAAAGCCTCTGCTGAGTTCTGGTGGAGTTTCGCCTTCCCCGGGGGCTGCGGGCTGTGCCGGCGTGGGGATGTTTAACTTTATTACTTTTTTTTGCGGTCAGTAAGTTGCGGTAACTCCGTTGCTCTCCGCGCGGTTTGGAGCAGAGTCTGCTCCTGTTTGGGGGCGATTTCCCCGTGAGGGGATTTAGGAGCGTGAACACCTCCGGAGTGGGAGTTTAAAGTCATGCCGGAGAGGGGTTGCACAATCCCGGTGGTGTTGTGGGTAAAACGTTACAGAAATTTAAACCAAAATCAGCTCCCGCTCTGTGAACGCGGGGATGGACACACAAAAAGCCTCAGCGGCTTCTCGCTTCCTCGTGTGAAATCCCGCCCTTGGCAAAGCCGGTTTCGGTCCCAAATCCCTGGGATAGGAAGGACTTCTCCCCCTCGGGGCGTTTCTGGCCCCAGATCCGTTCCGGGCCGATAAGGGGCGGGCTGTACCTGCCGCCGTGATTGATTCCTGGGGCGGACTCAGGCTGGGTTTGGGTTTGTGTGTTCACCTGTCCAGATGTCACTCTGGGGGAAAAAGATCCATTTATTTATTTTTCCCCTTGCAGAACAGTCAGGCCGTGCTTTGGGCAGTAAAACGCCGCCAGACACAATTTCATTGACTGAAATTGTCAGGGGCAGAGCCAGCCCTGATCCCGGGACAGGGAGAATGTTTCCTGGGTTCTGTTGGGATCAGCAGTTTGTCTCCACGAGGAGCCAGGTCGTTCCTAGAGGGATAAATAAAGATATTTCTGTGCTGTGGTGTTGTTTCCCTTGAGCCTGCCTGGTTCGGGGTGGCTCCAGGGGATTTGTTTGTTCTCCAGGTGCAGTTTCTGTTTGGGATGTGCAGCGCTCAGTTCCACAGGGATAACACCAACAATCCTGTGGCTCCTTCTCAGTGGGGAAATCCAGTTTAAGGAGCAACCACTAAAATCTGAGAGCAGCTTTTCACACAACTGCTACAGTTTGTGTTACTTTGCCAACTAAACAGAAATGAAGGTGGAAAAAGGATTGTCCCACTTCAAGTCCAGTTTTGGAGTTTTAGTTATTTCATTCATTAAGAAGCTTTATGGAAGTTCAGTGAGAGGAAGACTGGCAGATTCCCATCCCTGTGTCTGGAGAAGCTTTGGCTGATGGAAGCAGGGAACACACTCAAATACAAACCTTCAGAGGCCTCTACATTCCTAATTTCCTTTTTCCCTGCAGGCTCTTGTGTCTGTTCAGGGGTTGAAATGGTCCTGGAGGGATGGAGCTGGGATTTCTGCCCTGGAATTTGCAGGGCTGCACAGGAGCTGACTTGGGAAAAAGCTCAGGACAGAGAAATTGTAGAAACTTCATCTTTTTTATCTGGTGTGCTCTGAATTCCTCCTCAAGACGTGTTGGTGCATCACTGAGTGAGCAAGGAGATTAATTGGATTAGGGAAGGGAATTATGTAAGACTGAGGCTGAAGCAATTTGTTCAGTTGGTTGGTTTGTTTGTTTTATTCAAGATGGGCTTTAGGGTCCCTTCCCACCCAGACTGCTCTGGGGTTCAGGGACTTTGTGCTGTGGGGTTCAGTGGCTTTGTCCTGGTTTTGTCCCCCTGGACCTGGTGGCCCTGCCCCGTCCCCAGCAGCTCACAGGGGCTCAGTGACTGTCCTGTTGTGTCCCCTGGCCCTGCCCCGTCCCCAGGGGCTCACAGGGGCTCAGTGACTGTCCTGTTGTGTCCCCTGGCCCTGCCCCGTCCCCAGGGGCTCACAGGGGCTCAGTGACTGTCCTGTTGTGTCCCCTGGCCCTGCCCCGTCCCCAGGGGCTCACAGGGGCTCAGTGACTGTCCTGTTGTGTCCCCTGGCCCTGCCCCGTCCCCAGGGGCTCACAGGGGCTCAGTGACTGTCCTGTTGTGTCCCCTGGCCCTGCCCCGTCCCCAGGGGCTCAGTGACTGTCCTGTTGTGTCCCCTGGCCCTGCCCTGTCCCCAGGGGCTCACAGGGGCTCAGTGACTGTCCTGTTGTGTCCCCTGGCCCTGCCCTGTCCCCAGGGGCTCACAGGGGCTCAGTGACTGTCCTGTTGTGTCCCCTGGCCCTGCCCCGTCCCCAGGGGCTCACAGGGACTCAGTGACTGTCCTGTTGTGTCCCCTGGCCCTGCCCCGTCCCCAGGGGCTCAGGGGCTCTGTGCTCTGGGGTTCTGTCCCTGCTCACAGGGTTCTGTCCCCGCAGCGAAGGCGAGCGCCCGGCGCCCAGCGAGAAGAAGAAGGAGAAGGGGCTGAAGAGGGGCGGGAACCGCTTCGAGCCCTACGCCAGCCCCGCCAAGCGGTACCGCGCCTTCATCACCAACATCCCCTTCGACGTCAAGTGGCAGTCCCTCAAGGACCTGGTCAAAGAGAAAGGTAACGTGCAGCTCAGGGCCCCAGCCGTGCCTGGCTCTGTCTGCAGCTCACACTTGCACTTGTGGGTGCACTTGGCCGCCACACGAGGTTGGAAAAGCTCTTCCCAAGCCCTGCTGGGTGTTGCACAAGCTCGGAGCCTGGCAGGGGACCTGGCAGCCTTCCAGGGGACGCTTCCTGTGGGGGCCTCTGGCCTGCAGCTGACAGAGCCTCATCCCGGGATTAGCAGTGTTTTCCTGAGGGATCCAGCCCCGGGCTCTCAGCAGATCTGAGCCTTGAGTGCAGCAGAATTTCTGAAGCATTTTCATGTTTTTTGGGCACTCAGGTGGTCACGTCCTGCTCTGGTGTGTGGGTGTCCAGCTGTGTCCCCGTGGGGCTCTGGACTGGCTTCAGGAGCCATCCTGCCATTGGTTGCAGTTCAATGTGTTTAAGGGTGACCTGTAAAATCAGGTTGGTGCTTTGGCATGTGCTGCAGCAGAATCAGGGCTTTGGAAATCAGGTTTGTGGTGTTCCCCCTTCCACAGGTCCCTTTAATTCCCATGTGGTTGGGAGCTGCCTTTGCTGGCCTGGACATCTTCATCTCTTGAGGAAGATGAGGAGGTTGAGCTGAGTACTCGGGTAGTGACAAGTCTAAATTAGTGTCATTTCTTCAGGCTGGTGCCCAGCTTTCTAGTTTTCAAGTCACATGGAAGTGCAGTGGAGTGGCAAGAAAATCCTTGGTTTCTCCAGCCTTAAAATGCGTAAACCAAGTTCAGAGTAACAGCACAACCTTTCCTGTGGGGACACAGAGCATCGGCCAGGGCAGTGGTCATTGTGCTGGAGCTGGGTGAGGACTGACAGTTCTGACAGTTCAGGTGTCTGAGTGTGGCCTGAAGAAGGGGAAAACAAAGTTCCAGAGGGTCTCAAACGTTTGTCTTTGGAGGCCAAAGGGAACCGAGTCTGAGGAAGGGCCGTGGGGACTGGGAGCACTGGGAGCTTCCCTGACTGGGGGCTGTTGGAGACCAGCAGTGTTTTTGTGTGATGGCAACAGCCTGCAAGGCTGCTGGCACAGGCCCTGGTTATGGGGGGAGCCCCCTGTGCCCCCCGGCTCCCCCAGCTCCGGTGGTGTGATGTTTCCAGCTCTCCGTGCTGTGTGAATCCTGTTCCCGAGGAGGGCAGAGGCCGGGCTGAGGTCGTTTCCTGCCGGGCTGTTCAGCTGCTCCCTCCAGCAGATGCTCCCTGGGGGAACGCTGGAGCCTTTTCCTTCTGGCTGCAGGGCTTGTCCTGCTCAGACCGGGATGGTCCTTCCCGGGGCTGGGCACTGCTGATGGATCCAACAGTTGGGATTTGCCCTGGGGCTCTTCTGGCCTTCCCCCACCCTGCTGGGCTGAGCTTTGCTCAGTCCTCGCCCCAAGGCACAGCAGTTCCAAACCCCAGGAACGTGCCCGTGGAAAACCCGTTGGAATTCTTGCTGTGGAAGCGTGAGAACGCCAGGCCAAACGTCCCAGGCTCTGGGAGCAGGAGGAATTCCGTGCCCGAGGGGAAGCCCTGGGTGTGTGAGGGCTCTGCAGGGCCCGTGCAGCAGCAGGAGCTCGGGGAGGTGCCGAGTTGCAGGAGCTGTTCCTGCAGCCCGGGAGTGGCCAGGCTCTGTCTGTCCCAGCGCCGTGCCTCGGGCATGCCAGTGGATTGGTTGGAGAAACTCAATTACAGGTATGCAGTGGGAATGTTGGTAATGGAATAAGAGATGTTCTTGTTTGGAACTCCCTCGTTTTGCCTGGCACACACAAGGTGTTACCAAAGTGACTGGTGGGAATTTGGCAAGGGTTTCCAGAGGCAGCAGTTTTCCATGGATGTAACTGAGTGCTGGATCCCTGTCTTGATCTGTCCCCCACACGTGGGAATGTTCATGGCAGCAAAAAAACTGGGATCTGAACTCCAGATGTTCATTGGTTCCTTTAGGAAATACAGGAACTGGTGTTTTAAACCTCCCTGCCCGGAGTAGGGAAAGGCACAGAGTCCAAGGAGAGGGCTTAGCTGTAAAACGAGGCAGGAACTGTCACATCGTGTGGGGAGGGACCTGTTAATTACCGTAATTAGTGCGGTTCCATGGACACTGCTGTGACCAGGAGCAGTTCCAGAAGGGCAGGGCTGGGATGCCCCGGGCAGGGCTGTGCCCACATTCCCTTTCCCATCCCTGCCCGGGGCTGTGGCAGAGCAGGAATTCCCTTTCCCATCCCGGCCCGGGGCTGTGGCACAGCAGGAATTCCCTTTCCCATCCCGGCCCGGGGCTGTGGCAGAGCAGGAATTCCCTTTCCCATCCCGGCCCGGGGCTGTGGCAGAGCAGGAATCTCCGGAATGCCCGTGCTGAGGCTGGGCACTGGGGTTACTGCACAGTGCCCAGGGTTTATCCCCGTGGGGAGTTTGGGGACTCGGGGGGGGGAGGGATGGGGAAGGAATGAGCTGTTCCACCCTTGTCCTGTTTCCCCTTCCGTTTGCTGAGGTCTCTGAGGAGTTGCTCTGTTTCCCTTGGGCTTTCACCATCTTCCCAGGAAATCTCAGCCCTTCCCTGGCTGCGGGGAGCTTTTCACTCCCTCTTTGCTGCCTGAGCTCTTCAGGAGCCCAAATCTCCACTTTGGCTCTTCTCCTGCAAAGGGAAGTGTCCCTTCCCCATCCGTGACAGAACTGCTGACTGCTGTCTCTGCTTTGGGGAGGTTTTCCTTCTCCCTTTTCAGCCCAAGCTTTGCATGTGTAAAACCTGCTCCTCTTCTCCCCCCAGCCCCCCTGTAACTGTCCAGGGGCTGCCTGTCCCAAACTTTACCTGGAAATGAGGGAGGAGCTGTGCCCAGCTCTGCTCTGCCCCACAGTGGAGTGTGAGGAGACATCCAGCCACTTTGGGGTTTTCCTTCCCTCTTCAGGATTTACTTTTGGCCCTGGAGGCCAAGGAATAACTGTTCCAGGGCATTTCCCCTGTCCCAGGTCTGTTCTTGCCCCCACTTCCCTCTCTGCACCTCTCAGAGCTCTTTGCTTTGTCACAAACTGTTAAAATCAAATTGCCCGACCTAAAGTTGACATTTCTGTCTCTCCTTGTGCTGGGGAGTTCTCAGTTCTGTCTTCAGGGCCTCAGGTCACCCTGTGGATCCTGATCAGGGTGTTGGAATCCTGCTGGAGCAGCCCAGCCTGAACATTGGCATTTTCTGTACTCCAAAACTTTGTATCACTTCCCAGAGTTTTAAAGGGGAGGAAAAATACTGATTGTGATAAATAATTTACACTGAGGCTTTCTTCAGTTTGGATTTCTGGTTCTTGCAGTAAATCTGCTCCAGTCTCCTGGTTTGGGAAAAGCTGCATCTCCAAACTTTGAGGTTTAACTAAATCCATAAATCAGTCTCCTCCCTGTTAAGCCTTAAGGACCCCACAGGGAACATGTGCCTTAATTAGAGCTGCAGTGATTTGGAGCTGGTGGTTTTGGGGAGTTTCCTCCCTTGGGAGGCTCCTGAAGTAACAGTTTTTGTGCTGGGATGAAATTCCTGCACTTGTGGCTGTGGGGTGTTCCTGACAGAATCCAGCAGTTCTCTGGCAGGAGGGAATCGCTGGGCATTTCTCCTGGTCCAGCACATGGGCATCTGCTCCTGGTACTTTTCCATGGCATCCTGTGCTTGGGGATCTAAAAAAAAAACCGCCCAAAGCTCCAAATAAAATGTGACCCAGCCTAGCTTCTTATAAAAATATTTCCTTAGCCAGCTGCAGACAAGGTTCTCCTGGCAGAAGGGTTGGGTTGGCTCCTCTCACACATTTTAAGGTGAGATTGATGCATTTTCATGGCTCTGGGCTCTGTCTTGGCTCAGAGCGTTTGCTCTGAGTGTGTCACTCCCCCTCCTGCAGTTCTGACTTTGGGCTCTTCAGGAAGTTCAGGTGTCCTTTAAAGGAAAGCACCTACTTCAGGCTGGATATTTGGGGTTTCCTGTGTCTGTGAAAGGCTCCAGCAGGAAGCTCTGAGCGAAACTGGCACAGACTCAACATTCCAAGAGGTTCCTGGAGAGGCTGTGGTTCAGAGTCAGGGGTGGGTTGCAGGAGCAGATGTTCAGTGGTGTTGGAGCTCCTCAGACTTGGCAAACTCTTTTAGGAGTTGTTGGTGTGGGTGAGGAGAGGAGAGAGGAGAGGGGAGGAAAGGAGAGGGGCCAGGGAGTGCCGGAGCTGTGGCTCTGAGGAGTTTTGGAGTGCAGCTCCCAGGGAGGAATTGGTGACTCCATTTGCATCCCTGGCCCGGTGTGCTGGGCTCTGGCTGCTGCTCTTGAGCTGGACGGTGTCAGAACCTCGTGGGGATTCTGAACCCCCCCGGGAACAATCCCACGTGTGCTGTGTGAGCTGGGGGGTTACAGCCTGCAGTTCCTTGTTTGGATGGACACTCCACTGGAGTCCCTTTCAGAGGGACTGGTCAGCCTTTTCCAGCCTCAAACTTTGTCCTCCCAAAAGCATCCTGCTCTCTGGCTGGAATGCTCTTACTGCTAAATTACTGCTTAAAATAAGAAATGGAGATTAAGAATCAGTGGTTTCATTAGGCATTCCCTTTTTTTTCCAGCTTCGGGAGACCTTGCAGGCTGTCAGTTCTGCACAGTGATCCTCAGTGTCCTGTGAATTGCTGGGCCTGGGGGAGGTCAGGCTGAACACCTCCCTCTGTCCCTGTGAAACCCCAGTTCTTGCTCCAGTTAAACCTATTCATGTTCAGCTGGCCTGTGCTTTGCCACAAATAAAACATTCACCACCCAGAGAAACCTGGAGTCCTCCTGGTTTGAATTTAAACCCCAGGACTTGTAAAACCAGAAAGGAGAAATTTAAAAAAAAAAAAAAAATAAAAAAAGGTGTTTATTCCATTCTTCTGTATGCCAGTCCCTTCAAAGGCAGCAGCCATTTGGGTCGTTGCATTCTGGAGGTCCCTGCCAGAGAGGGAATCCCAGTCCTGGGAGGAAAGGGACAGGTGGAGTTTGCCGTGAACTTTTGCCTCTTGCTGTTGGCAGTTTTGTCTTGAGAGCAAACACGGCAGATTTCAATGCTAAAATGGAATTTATTGTGGCTTAACACAAACCTGTGGAAATAAAGAGCAGGCAGGCAGCGATGTCTTGATCTGCTGGTTCAGTGTGACTTTTTTTGGTCTTTAAATCCTGAGAAAAAGAAATCAGTTGAAATTCTGGATTGTGGAGCCAGGACCATCCTGTGGGGAGTGAAGGAAACGTGTTCCTGCAGCCTTTCCCCTGGGTTTGGGCTGCCTCAGGTCACGAGTGGGCTCTGAGGATCCAGGGAGCTGCAGCAATCTCTGGCTTTGGAGGTGGAGGAAAAGCAAGAACATACTGAAGCGCTCAAAGCCTTTACTGCATACCTGTAATTGTCCAGTTCTGTGGTCTAGAGAACATGGAGTGTTTCTGGGCTTTCTTATAAGGCAGAGAGGCTCCATACACGGTTGTTGATTGTTCTAAATTCCCATTGTTTTCTTGGCTTTTCTCCCTTGGTATCTGTGTCGTCTGGAATCTGATTTGTAGTTGGTGAGGTAACATACGTGGAGCTCTTAATGGACGCTGAAGGAAAGTCAAGGGTAAGTGTTTTGAGAGTTTCTTTGTGGATTTTCTACCTGAAAATGTTTCTGTGTGCTGGACAGGAGGCCAGGGAGGCTCAGAGTGTGGATGTGCAGTGGCTCTAGGTCAGGAGTGCCGTGGGATGGGAGGAGGTGGGCTGGGCTCTGCAGTCAGGAGCCGTTGGCGTTGGCCGTGTGACCCCAGCAGGGCAGGACAGGCCTCTGGAACATTCCTGTGCTTTGGAAAAGTCACTCGAGTGGTTGGCTGAGTTTGGAAAGGGCCAGGCTGCGACAGCAGGTGCTGCAAACTCCACTTTCCTGGGCCAGCAGAGCCAAATGCCTGGATGTAAATGTTCAGTGCCTTCACGGGCCTCCAGTCCAGGAGCAGGGAAGACAATAGGAGCACTCCTGAGTGTCCTGAAGGAAACGGATTTAGGGTGAGAGTGTGGAGGGTTTTGCTGTATGCCAGGGAAGAGCAGGTCACAGGAAGCGTGTGGTATTTCTCGGAGAGTCGGGATTTAGTGTTTGTTACAACCTCAGAGACCCCCAGGTTAATCCTGTTAAGGCATGAGAAATTACGGAATTCCAGCCTTGGAGGCTTGCCTGTGTAAGGTTACATTTTATTTTCGCTGCTAGGGCTTAACTGATGTGATTTGGCTTTAATAATAAAAGATTTGTGTGTGATTTGGGCTTTCACTGACTTTCTTTCTTCTCTCTTCCCTCCTCCCTGTGACTGCCTCGGGGAATCACCTCGCCAGGGATGCGCGTAAGTTCCCTCTGAATTTACCCCAGAAATCCAGGGAGACTCCTTGAGACAAAACCCCCTGAGCTGTTTTGTCCCCACAGGGTGGTTGAGTTCAAGATGGAGGAGAGCATGAAAAAGGCTGCTGAGGTTCTCAACAAGCACAGTCTTGGTGGGAGACCCCTGAAGGTGAAAGAGGTAAGGAGGGGATCTGTTCCTGTTAAAGGTTTAGGGCTGACTCAGGGTAATGGACAGAAAGCAGGACTTACATAGGATAAAAAACCCCCAGTCAGCCTTTTCCTAATCATTTTAACCACTGCTGAACTCGTGATTACCAAACTAAACTTGATGTGAGGACAAAGCGGGAGTTTGGCTTTAACTGCAGTTCCTTTGTTAATGAGTTTGACACAAACCTCCACGAGTGTTTGTTCTTGACAAACTTCCCTTTGAGTTGTGCATCAGAATGGATGGATTCCACCAACAATCCCATGGAATCAGCTCTTTCCTGGAATACCTCAGAGATGTGTTTCCATTTTAATGGCTTTGCCACTGACAGCCAGTCCTGGGGACTCATTCCAAACCCTCTCCAGTGGCCCTGGGGGTGTATCAGGGTTTGGAACACGTGTAACCTGGATTTAATGTTGGTATTAATGATGGATAAACACTTTGGGAACCAGGGAAATGCCTGGGGATGAATAACAATAATAATAAATGGTACCATAATAAAGATATCATTTAAATGATAAAGGGTGCTGGGTAAAGTTGTAAAACTTGTAAAATAAAACAGACTGACTGCAGTTGGCTGGGAATGTTTAGGGAACTCCTAAACTAAAGGGAAACTCCTGTGTGTGCCTGTTTGAGCCCTGGCACTGCCCAGGGGGTCTCAGTGTGTGTGTGTGTCCCCCAGGACCCCGACGGGGAGCACGCCAGGAGGGCCATGCAGAAGGTGATGGCAGCAGGAGGGATGGGCATCGGGCCTGGCCCTGGTGGCCCTGGCATGATCAACATCCCCCCCAGCATCCTGAACAACCCCAACATCCCCAACGAGATCATCCACGCCCTGCAGGCCGGCCGCCTGGGCAGCACCGTCTTCGTGGCCAACGTGAGTGCTGGGCACACCTGAGGGGAGGAAAAGCCTCGGGAATCTCAGGAAAAGGTCCTGACAGGTTCTCATTTGGGCTGTACCACAGTGTCTGTTCATTGGGATTTCTGGTTACGTTTCCTCTCAGCTCTCTGACAGCTTTCCTGCCAATACCAGCGAAGGACACGAGCCCACCTAAAGCTGTTCCCTCATGGAAATCTCTTTTGCCTTTCCAACTGTTTTGCAGCTGGACTACAAGGTGGGCTGGAAGAAGCTGAAGGAGGTGTTCAGCATGGCCGGGGTGGTGGTCAGGGCCGACATCCTGGAGGACAAGGACGGCAAGAGCCGCGGCATCGGCACGGTCACCTTCGAGCAGGCCATCGAGGCCGTGCAGGCCATCTGTATCCTTGGGTGGGAACGGAGCAGGGGGCCTGGAAAAGGCACCTGGGGGAGAGGAGGACTTGTGTTCCAGGGCAGGAGTTGTATTCCCAGGGAACGGCTTGACCTTATTGCCAGGGCGGGGTTGTAGTGGATGGAAAATGGAAGCAAAAGCAAAACACAGACAGAATTCCATCCTGAAGGAGTTGTTGCAGTTTGCTCAGGACCTTTAGCAAGGGAAATTGTCTTTGCTAAAATGTGTTTCTATCCCAGAGGAGTTTCTGACTCCAGGTTGTAATTAGTATTAAAATGCAATTCTCTGAAAAGATTTGTCTGGAAAGGAAAAAGTTCCTGTGCCAAGGCACACAGAGCTGGTTTTCCAGTTCCCTGTGTCCTTCCACTGCCCAAGCAATGCTTGGCTACCGAGAAACCAACCACCAATAAACTTCCTGGTATTCCTCTCTCAACTCCTGATAATAGTATGGAGAGGAGGAAAATATTCCCCTTTCCCAAAGTTTCTGTTTGAGTGTTAATTCCCTTCTGCACTGCACCCACTAAACCTTGTGGGAGCCAGACTTGGGCAGAGGATTCACTGCACCCACTTCAAAATGTGGGTGTTGTTGTGGAACTTTCCCTGTTTTCTCCTGTTCAATGGATAAAGTGACTGAGGAAACATTGAAACCCTTGGGCTGACTTAGAGTTGTGTTTTGTATCTCTCTGTGAACTTAATCTTACCCAGAAATGTGTTTTTATATTTATTTCAAAAAGCCTTTTTTTGAACGTTCAGTAAATTTGGATTTCAAAGCTTTTTAGTTTCGGAGAAGGCAGAAGGCTTTGGGGTAATCTGTGACTGATAACTGTGGGGATGGGATTTTCTGAGGGGTTTTTGTGCTCCCTGTCAGAGCCCTCAGTGCTCGACCAAGGATCCTTAACGACCCCCAGCCATGTTCAATGGGCAGCTGCTCTTTGACAGACCCATGCACGTCAAAATGGTGAGGACAGCCCCATTCCCATTCCCCAATCCCACTGCTTCCTGCCCTGGGAATGCACTCCTCATCTGGGGGATTTGTGGCTTCAAGGGTGGATCGAAATCCAGAGGGGGAAATGTGTGATTTGCCTGTTGCCTCCTGAACTGATGCAATCAGGGAAGGTTAATTCAGATTATTTTGCTAAAAGACAAATCAAAAACTAGTCAGAATTGCTTTGACTTGAAATTTCTGTATTTTAATTCAAAACTTCAAGAATCAGGAAATCATTGCCTGCTTTCCTTGCCACCTTTAATGTGTCAAATTCCCTTTAGGACGAACGAGCCTTTCCCAAAGGAGATTTCTTCCCTCCAGAGCGACCCCAACAACTCCCTCGTAAGTGTCCCCTGCATGATTCAACATCTTCTGCTTTTTGTTTGGCTGGTCAGCCCCTGGGAACCAGTCCCAGCTCCAGTAAAACTCTGGTTCGGACTGGAAAACTGGGATCCAAATTCCTGAATAATTTCAGCAGGGGGAAGGAATAGTGAAGAAGAGCTGCTCAGTGATTTTTTTTTGGATACTTCTTTCAGCTCATGGCCAGAAGCTTGTCTTAAAACATTCACCTTCTCAAGGCTTCCAGAGCTCTCCATTGCAATTCCAAGATCCCAGTGCCTCCCATTAATGGTGGGATTTAATGGAAACTCCTCCTGTGGGATGGTGCTCTGGGAATGGAGTGTTTTCCCTTAAATTGGAAGGGCTGAATTCAGGACCTGGGAGTCTTCCAGGCCTTCAAATTTCCAAAGGAGATCTTATCAGTGTATTAAATATGGAAAGAAGAGGGAACCAGGCTCTTCTTGGAGGTGCAGGATGCAGAAAGCACCAACCCAGAATAATTGGCTGCCCCAAGCTGCTCCTTCCAACCTGGAATTGGAATGAACCAAAAGATCAAGTCTAAACCAGCAGTGGGAATGCACAGGCTCCACGTGGATGTGAGGAAACATTCCTGGGAGGGTGAGTGGGTGTCTCAGAGCTCCTGTGGAATCTCCCAAAGCTGTGGATGTGACCTGGGCTGAGCTGAGGCCCCTCTGGGATGAGATCCTGGGAACACTGAAGAGAACAGCTGGGACTGGAAGGGAAGAGCTGGAGGCTGAGTTTGTGTCAAGTGCAGCTAAATTGGGACTGCTGGTGGAATTTGAGTTGTCCTGAGCAGCCTGGGCTGTGGAATGGGTCCCTGCCCAGGGCAGAGCACTGGATGAGCTTTGAGTCCCTTCCAACCCAAACCAGTCTGGGATTCTGGGATTCTCTGAATTCAGACAGATGCTGTTTTCCTCCTGGGACCCAGACCTGCTGGGTGCTGCTAAATTGCCCATTGTTAATGAGCGTTAATTAGTCCCTGCCTAGTTGAGCTTGCAGTGCCTTCCTCAGCAGCAGTGTCACTGTGAGGATGTTCCTCCCTTCAGGACAAAGTCCCTGGGCTCCAATTCCATCACCTTGGCGTCAAACTCCCTGAATCCCTCTGGAAGCCTGGATTTTGGCCTTTGCTGGGGCGGGGAAGGGGGACCTTGTGCTGTTTTAAAACAAGATTCAACACTCCTGTGTTCAGTGCTGAGCTGGAAACGAGGGAATCCTGCAGGCAGAGGATGCCATGAGCTGGTGTTTGTGCCAAGCAGAGAACTTTCTTCCTGCTTCAGGAAAAATATATTTTAAAAAAAGGCTTTTTCTTCTTTCTTTGGGCTGGGGAAGCCTTGAGGAAGGTTGAGCTCCATGCCTGGGGGTGCCGTGGTGTGTTTGCTCAGAGAGAGGCTGGCTGTGTGCTCACAATTCCATCGGTGGCTGTCATTGATCAGGCTGCACCTGCAGCTTCACTTCTCCCCTGGCAGAGCTGGGAAGGAGCCACTGGCCGTCCAGGGTGAGAACTGGGCTCAGGTTTTAGGGGATCTTCTCCCAAATTGCCCACTCCACCCTCCTCAGCCGAGGGCTTGGCCCAAATGATGAAGCAGTGTTCTAGCCAGTTCTTTTTCAGGAGTCAGCTCCAAAGGGAGTTTTCTCAGCAGTAAGGTGGAAATTTAAATATGAAACCGAATGATTGGAGGTAGTTTTTAGCTTATTTCAAGACACATCTACTCTTGATTTAGTCCACACTTCCCTGCTTTCAGTACACACCCCACAGGGGGGACACAGCAAGCTTTTTTTTGGAGAATGAAAAGTCAATTACTTAAGAAATAAAACTTGCTGTTTTGTCAAACTATGGAAAGAAGGCTTTTTTGATATCTGAATATTTTCTTCAGATGGTCTTGGTGGTATTGGCATGGGATTAGGACCTGGAGGTCAACCTATTGATGCAAATCATTTAAACAAAGGCATGGGAATGGGCAACATGGGACCTGGAGGTAAGAGGATTACTCCTATGCTTTTGTTTCATGAGAGCTTTAAGCTGTGTAGAAGGTAGATAGCTTTGTTTGCCTCCCCCCGAAAGTTGGTAGTTTCTTAGGAATGTTAAAGCCAAATGAGGGGGTTTTTTTTGTTCAGCTTGATAATGGAAACTTTAAAATTTAACCAACTGCTCCATTTTTTTTTTATTTTTTTTTCACTGTGGTCAAGACACAGCTCTCATTTTCTGACTCTTGAGCATGAGCAGCAGACACTGCAAAGATCCATGAAACTCCAAACCATCTCTCACTTTTAACACTTCTAGTGGGCTTTTGCAAATCTTTGGTGAGGATCTGTCGAAATAGCAACAAGTTTCAAAGAGCCACCTAAAAAGTAGCACACACTCAGCTTTCCATGTCGAAATGCCAGTGGGTTTTTTTTCCCCTTTGCTGCTTGATCTTCTGAGCAGGAATGTTGGAATCTCCTCAGAGTTTTATCCCATGTAAGCTCTTCAGCCCAAGCCATGGATGTGTTGTGTGGTTTTGAGTTCTGCAGCCTTTGGCTGGAGTTCCTTGGGTGACACCTGCTATATAAAGCTTTCTCTTTTATTTTGAGGAATGGGAATGGAAGGCATGGGCTTTGGAATGAATAAAATGGGAGGTAAGCTGTGGTTTTGATCTTTGTGCAAGTCCTGCAGACCGAGGTGTGTGCGTGTGGCAGGAATTTGTGTGCTGGGAAATCACCACCACTCGGGGAGAATTTGCTCCTGTTTTGGGTGCTCAGACTGCTGCAGGTGTGTGGGGAGGGGTGGGTACATCCCATCAAACGTGACCTGTGCCCCCTCAGCTCAGGAGATCTGGAAGAGCCGTCCCTGGGGGTTGGAGCTGGAGCCTTGATATCCCGAACCACCCTGCCATTTACAGTGCCGTGCCCAAATCCTGACCCCTTCCTGGGAGCTGGTGGTAGGGACTTGTCTGGTGCCTGTGGGAATGTTGTGTGGCAGCAGAGCTGGAGTGCAGTGCTAAGGAATCCCTGGCAAATCTGTTTTTCAGGAATGGAAGGTCCCTTCGGTGGCATGGAGAACATCGGCCGCTTCCCCGCCGGGATGAACATGGGCAGGATGAGTGGTAGGCGCTGGGGTTCTGTCTGTCCTGATGCCTTCCCTGGGGGGTTCCTCTTTCCAGAAGCCTCTTTTCAATTTTATGGGAATAATTCCAGGGGTTTTTCCAGCTGATGTTGTGACCCCCAAGTCCCTCATGGTCTCTGAGCTGCACAGACCCAGTGATTTATTGATGGTACCTTGAAGGGTTTATTCAGAAAGATTCTGGCTCTGTGCAGTCCCCAGAGCCTCCCATGTGTTTGGGGTAAATCCTGCTTTTCCTTGGGGCTTTGGGCTCCTGAAGCCACGACAAAAGGATCAGGAGAAAATCACAAAAACCTTCCTGTGCTGTGAATCTTCGAAAGGATTCCTGTGGTAAAATGTCCTCTCAGGGGTCATAAAACCCCCTGCAAACTTCTCCACTTTCCTCTTTGCAGAGATGGATCGGGCCATGGGAGGGGGATTTGAGAGGGAGTTTGGAAGAAATGAGATGGGAATGTCCCGGAGTTTTGGAGAGACCTTGGAGAGGGGAATAGGTGAGTGCAGTAAATGAAATCCATTTCCTGCCTGCTTTTCATCCTTGAACTGCTCACAACAATTTCGGGGGTGATACAGATAAAAAAACCCCAGATTTTAGATTTGCTGTAGGGATTTGCTGTCTGGTTTATTTAAATGCTGCTGGGAAGTTGTTAATATTTGTCCGTGAGAAACAAAATCCTGTTCCTGTATCACGTTTAACTTCCAATCATGTTCCCTGGAAATATTAGACGATCTCAGTAATGAAAGTGCAGAATTTCTGGAGCAAAGCTGAACCCAAACCTCTCTGAGCAGGCAGAGCTCCCCCATCAGTTTCCAGATTTAATTTGGTTTAATGACAAAATCACAGCATTTTAGTATCAAGGGAACCATTCCCTGTGTGCTGTCCCTGGTCCCTCTCCAGCTCTCCTGGATCCCTTTTAGGTCCTGGAAGGGCTCTGAGCTCTCCCTGGAGCCTTCTCCAGGTGAGCAGTCCCAGCCTGGCTCCAGAGGGGCTCCTCTGGACTCTCTCCAGCAGCTCCAGGCCCTTATTTTGGGCTCCCAGGGCTGGGGCAGCTCTTCAGGGAGGGTCTGACCTGAGCATCGGCATTTACCTCGCCCTGCAGGCCCGGGGGGAGCTCTGAGTGAGGGGAATTCACCCCAGCAGAGCTTCCAGCCCCCGTGCCCGGTGCTGAGGCCGCGCCTGTGTGTGTGTTGTGTTGCAGGTGGCGGCAACGCCAGCATCCCCGGCATGGAGCGGATGGCCCCGGGCATGGAGAGGATGGGCTCGGGCATGGAGCGGCTGCCGGCCGGGATGGGGCACGGCATGGAGCGGGTGGGCTCGGACATGGACAGGATGGGGCTGGTGCTGGACCGCATGGGCTCCAACGTGGAGAGGATGGGCCAGGGCATGGAGCGCATGGCCCCGCTGGGCATCGACCACCACCTGGCGCCCAACCTGGAGCGCATGGGGCCGGGCATGGAGCGCATGGGCTCGGGGCTGGAGCGCATGGGCTCCGGGCTGGGCTTCGGCATGGAGCGCATGGGCGCGGCCATGGAGCGCGTGGGAGGCGCCATGGACAGGATGGGCGCGGGCGTGGAGCGCGTGGGGGCGGGCATGGACAGGATGGGGCTGGGGCTGGAGCGCATGGTGCCCGCGGGCATGGGCGCCGGCATGGGCCAGGTCATCGAGAGGATGCCCGCGGGGCTGGAGCGCATCGGGGGCCCGCCGCCCATGGACAGGATCGGGATAGAGAGGATGGGAGCCGCCCCCATGGACAGGATGGGCCTGGAGCGCATCGGGGCCGCCAACATGGAGAGGATGGGGCCGCCCATGGGGCAGGGCATGGGGGCGGGCATCGAGCGCATGGGGCTGGCCATGGGCGGCAACTTCGAGCGGCCCATGGAGATGGAGAGGGGAAACTTTGCAGGGAATTTTGCAGGGTCCCTGGGAGGAGCAGGAGGCCCTGCGGCCGGGGTGGCCCGGAAAGCCTGTCAGATATTTGTGAGAAATGTGAGTACTCCCTTTTTCCTCCTGCGTTTTGTGCTCTCCCCTTTTCCCCCTCCTGCCCTTTCCCACCTCTCCCTGCCCCACCCATGGCGGTCACTGGAGTGTTGATCTCATCCATGCTCTGTTTCCAATCACAATGTCTAATGCTGAATGCTGCCAAATTTTGGGGGAGTTGGAGCCATTTCCTTACCAGGAGAAGAGCTCCTGGCTGACCATGATCCCGTGGTTTTATGGCAGGGGCTGTGCTGGGTCCCATTTTTGGGGAGCTGGGGCTGCCTGCAGGTCGTTCAGCAGAGCCTCACTAATGGTTTATTCCTCTCTTCCCACAGTTGCCTTTTGATTTTACATGGAAAATGCTGAAAGATAAATTCAATGAATGTGGTGAGTTGTTCTCCTCACTCTGAGGAATGGCTATGAAGAATAACCCAGAGGGCAGGGTTACGTGGGATATTGGAATTGTTCCCTGGGAGGGCGGGCAGGGGCTGGGCTGGAATTCCCAGAGCAGCTGTGGCTGCCCCTGGATCCCCGGCAGTGCCCAAGGCCAGGCTGGACACTGGAGGTGGCCCTGGGTGCCCTCTAAGGTCCCTCCCAGCCCAGAGCATTCCATGGGCCTCCAGCCTGGGCCGTGAGGTGGAGCGTCCCCAGACAGGGCCGTTCTCTGCTCCTTCCACACCCCGCTGCTGCCCCTTGAGCCGGGACAAAGCCCCCTCCGAACAACCCCGCAGGGCAGCTCCTCCCTGAGCCCCGGGACTGCCCGGGCCGGCAGCGCTGACCGCGCTGTCCCCGCAGGCCACGTGCTCTACGCCGACATCAAGATGGAGAACGGCAAGTCCAAGGGCTGCGGGGTGGTTCGCTTCGAGTCCCCCGAGGTGGCGGAGCGGGCGTGCCGCATGATGAACGGGCTGCAGCTGCGCGGCCGCGAGATCGACGTGCGGATCGACCGCAACGCCTGAGGCCGGCCCGCCGTTCTTTGTACTCCTGCCCCTCCTCCGAGCGCCTCTGACTGGATGTAAAGCTGTTCAGCCCTCCCGCCCCGCCCGGTTGCTTTCTGGAGTAATTTTAAGTCCTTTTTTTAACTGAGGGAGCCCCCGTTTTACTGGTTTTTTGCATTGGAACTGCCATGTGCACAATCTTTTTTTGTAGTTGTGGCATCTCGTTGACCTGACAGATGTAAACAGTCTGACTTTGATAATAAATGCAAGTTCAAGATTTCAGTCGCAGCATCCTTTACTCTGCCTGAAACCCCTGCGGGCTCAGCTCGGCTAGCTCCAGTTTGTCAGAAACCCCCAGCGTTCCTCTTGGGTTCTGCCAGAATCTCTTTAGGACGGCTCCAGGGGTGCAGGATCTTCCCTCTCCTGTATCCCACCCACTCCACGGGCACCCAGTTCAAGGTTTTTCTCTAGTGGCAACACTGGTTTAAAAAAAATCTACAGCGTCCTGTTGATGCCACTGGGAAGGCCTGAGCTGAAAACCGGGTTAAAAAACCTCTTGTTTGTCTCATTTTGGGGTGTCTGGCCCAGGCAGGTAAGAGGCAAACACCTGCTGCAGGTGCGAGAGGGGAGAGTTCTCCTTTTCCTGCAGGAAACGCTTTTAATAATAACACAAATGGAGCGGCTGTAGGGCGGCCCCGGGGTGTTCCCGGTGGGGATGGGGAGGGTCTGGGACAGCCTCGGTGGGGCCAGTCCGGTCCCGCTCCAGCCCCGGTGAGGCTCTGGGGCAGTCCCGGTGGGGCCGGTCCCGGTGGGGCTCTGGGCAGTCCCGGTGGGGCCGGTCCCGGTGGGGCTCTGGGCAGTCCCAGTGGGGCCGGTCCCGGTCCCGTTCCAGCCCCGGTGAGGCTCTGGGTAGTCCCGGTGGGGCCGGTCCGGTCCCGCTCCAGCCCCGGTGAGGCTGGTCCCGGTCAGGAGCAGTCCCGGTGGGGCCGGTCCGGTCCCGTTCCAGCCCCGGTGAGGCTGGTCCCGGTCAGGAGCAGTCCCGGTGGGGCCGGTCCGGTCCCGTTCCAGCCCCGGTGAGGCTGGTCCCGGTCAGGAGCAGTCCCGGTGGGGCCGGTCCGGTCCCGCTCCAGCCCCGGTTCCCTCCCGCTCCCGCCGTTCGCGGCCACGTGGCGCGGGCGGCGCGCGGCAGTGACGTCACGCGCGGCGCGAAGGTCACGGGGCGCGCGGGGCGATGGCGGCGGCCGGAGGGTGCCGGGTGAGCGGGGAGCGGCCGGGCCGGGCGGGGAACGGGCCGGGAACGGAGCGGGGCTGCTCCGCCCGCCGGGGACAGCCAGCGGGGCCGCGGCGCCGGGCCCGGAGCCGCCGTTCCCTCCCTGCCCGCGGGGCGCCGGCAGCCCCCGGTGCGGACACCCGGCCCCGGTGCGGACTCCCGGCCCCGGCTCCTGGCCCGGCTCCCGGGGCCTCCATCGGTGCCGTGTCCCGGGATTTGGGGCTGTTGAGGCGCCTCCAGCCCCGCCATTCCCGGGTCCCGGAGCTGCTCCCGGGGCCTCTCTCCGGCTCCGTTCGGGATTTCCCCGGGAGCGGCGGCGGCTGCCCGGGGAGCGGCTCCTTCGCGAGGGGCCCGGACGGGTTTTTGTGCCCGGAGTTAAAGGAGAGACTCGGGATTTGTGCTCGGCTCTTTGCTCGGGGGCTGCCGGGGCTCAGTCCTCAGCTGCTGCTCCTGAGCAAATGCAGATTTTTCTCTGCGATTTCCCTGCTTCTCCCCTGCTGCAAGCCCTGGGCTCAGCCCGGGCCCCTTCCCGAGCAGGAATGTGCAGGTTTGAGCTCGGCAGGGGCAGCAGAACCATCCAGGGATTGTTCCAGAGCTGGGGAAAAGTTGTGTTCGGAAGAGTTTTCCCAGAGAAGAAACCCGTGTGCTGCCCACGTTTCAGCTCCAGGGTGGATTTGTGCATCGCCGGTGTCCCAAATGCGGGTTCTGGCGGTTTCCCTGAGCTCGTCCTGTGCTCTTTTCCTTGCAGCAATGTCTCCTCGGTGGGCTGTGGCTGCTCTCCAGGCGTTATCCCGTCCCTGCCTTCCCCAGGAGTGCCCTGGACAGGATCAGCAGCTCAGCCCTGGCCGCCCCCCAGGTTGGTCCCACCTGAATTTATCCCATTTCCACCCCGGAGTGTTTTCCCAGCAGAGTCCTGAGCTCTGGGAAAAGCTGGAAATTCCCACTTTCTCAATGGAATTTTGGGGTAGCTGATGCTGGCGCACCCCGGGGTGGGGGTAGATGTCCCTGCCTGTGGCAGGGGGTGGAGCTGGGTGGGATTTAAGGTCCTTCCAGCCCAGTCCATCCTGGGATTCCATGAAATCCACTGGCCACGTGGCTCTTTGAAGGATCAGCTGCTGCTTTTCCGAGCAGTTCCACGTTTCCCACACGTCCCAAAAGTGCTCCAGTGCTTCCCTCGACCCCATCACCCTCCTGCCCTTGACACTCGTGTCCTTTGGGATCCCTCTGGGATTCCCCAACACGGAATAATGGTTTTCTCCAGTCCAGGTGCTACTCCTCGGGAGGAAGGAAAGGATTCATCTCGGGCTTCGTGGAGAACATCAAGCAGGAATTAGCCAAGAATAAAGAGATGAAGGAAAGCATCAAAAAATTCCGGGATGAGGCCAAGAAGCTGGAGGAGTCGGATGCTCTGAGGGAAGCCAGGAGGAAATATGTGAGTGTTGGAGTTTTCCCTGGTTTATTTTCCCCGAGCTTTCACTGCTCTGAGTGAAAATTCCAGCCCACAACTGAGTGCTCAGGAGAAATTCTGCTTGGCTGGAAGCACTGGGTGCTGAATGGATGTTTATTTGTTGGAATGTTTTGGGGTTTTTTTGGTGTTTTTTTTTAGTGGATAGTCTTTCCAGCAGACACTTGGCTGCATTCCTGAGCAGATCAAATAATGGGGCAGTAAACTGGGCATCGGATGTTTCTTGTGCATTGTTCAGAGAGCTCTGAGCATCATCATTTGCAAAGCTGAGCTGCTGCTGCTGCTGCTGACTCAGGCCACGAGCTGCTGAAACGTCCCTTCTGCCCTCAGTTCCAGCCCTAATGGGTTGGGCTCCGTCCGAGCTGGGTTTGAGTGGTTTCTGCCTCTTGATCAATGTTCTTCTCCCCCAGAAAACCATTGAATCCGAAACAGTGAAGACCTCGGAAGTGATTAAAAAGAAACTCGGAGAAATAACCGGGACGGTTAAAGAGGTAAAAGGACTTTTCCTCAGGGCAGCTCTGCTGAAGTTGGGCTCTTGGGGGGCTGCAATTGTCACTATTGGTGGCAGAGGCGATTCACACCCTGGGGCTGTTAAAACCAGAGGCATTAACAAAATAATGGATTGAGTGTGGTCAGGGGAGACCCAGGCAGGGATTCCTCTGGGATTTGGGGTGGGGGGAGAGGAGGGAGACCCCACCTGCAGCCCTGAGAGCCCAAAACAAGGACCTGGAGCTGCTGGGGAGAGCCCAGAGGAGCCCGTGGAGCGGCTCCAGGGAGAGCTCTGAGCCCTTCCAGGGCCTGAAGGGGCTCCAGGAGAGCTGGGGAGGGACTGGGGCCAAGGCCTGGGGCTGGAATGACCTTTCCCTGCTTCCCTTGCAGAGCTTGGATGAGGTCAGCAGGAGTGACCTGGGCAGGAAGATCAAGGAGGGCGTGGAGGAGGCGGCCAAGACGGCCAAACAGTCGGCGGAGTCGGTCACCAGGGGAGGGGAGAAGCTGGGCAAGACTGCAGCCTTCAAAGCCATCTCCCAGGTACTGATCCCTGGGCTCCCAGGGCACCAGGAGCCTCTCCTGGGTGCTCCCAGATTGTCCAGAGCCTGTCCTGTGTGCTCCCAGGGCACCCAGAGCCTGTCCAGTGTGCCCAGAGCCTGTCCAGTGTGCTCCCAGGGCACCCAGAGCCTGTCCAGTGTGTTCCCAGGGCACCCAGAGCCTGTCCAGTGTGCCCAGAGCCTGTCCAGTGTGTTCCCAGGGCTCCCAGAGCCTGTCCAGTGTGCTCCCAGGGCTCCCAGAGCCTGTCCAGTGTGTTCCCAGGGCACCCAGAGCCTGTCCAGTGTGTTCCCAGGGCACCCAGAGCCTGTCCAGTGTGTTCCCAGGGCACCCAGAGCCTGTCCAGTGTGTTCCCAGGGCACCCAGAGCCTGTCCAGTGTGTTCCCAGGGCTCCCAGAGCCTGTCCTGTGTGTTCCCAGGGCTCCCAGAGCCTGTCCAGTGTGCCCAGAGCCTGTCCTGTGTGTTCCCAGGGCTCCCAGAGCCTGTCCAGTGTGTTCCCAGGGCTCCCAGAGCCTGTCCTGTGTGTTCCCAGGGCTCCCAGAGCCTGTCCAGTGTGCCCAGAGCCTGTCCTGTGTGTTCCCAGGGCTCCCAGAGCCTGTCCAGTGTGTTCCCAGGGCTCCCAGAGCCTGTCCTGTGTGCTCCCAGGGCTCCCAGAGCCTGTCCAGTGTGTTCCCAGGGCTCCCAGAGCCTGTCCTGTGTGCTCCCAGGGCTCCCAGAGCCTGTCCAGTGTGTTCCCAGGGCTCCCAGAGCCTGTCCAGTGTGTTCCCAGGGCTCCCAGAGCCTGTCCTGTGTGCTCCCAGGGCTCCCAGAGCCTGTCCTGTGTGCTCCCAGGGCTCCCAGGGCCTCTCCTGTGTATTCCCAGGGTATCCAGACCCCGGGAATGGCTCTGTGGGGAGGCTGGGATGGAATCCTGCAGCAGCTCCCCCAGGTAGCCCTGCAGGCGTGAGCCTGGCAGGGCTGAGCTGCTGCCACTGGTGCTGGGCAGCTGCCTGGAAGTGCCCCTGTCCAGTGGGATTTCAGCTTCCTTAAGCCCCTGTTTTTTCAGGGAATAAGGAAAATCTCCCAGGTTCTGTTGCCAGGCTGTGCCTGCCCCACCCCTGGGAGCACCTCTTGCTCTCCCAGACCGTCGCAGGAGGGGTTGCCAGCTTCTGGGAGGACAACAAATCCACGCTCCCGGGGCTGTTTTCCTTGCAGGGAGTGGAAACGGTGAAGAAGGAGCTCGATGAGAGTGTTCTGGGGCAGACTGGTCCCTACAGGCGCCCCGAGCGGCTCCGGAAGCGGACGGAATATTCCGGAGACAGGATTAAAGAGCAGAGAGTGTTTGAGGCCAATGAGTACGTGGGGGATCCTCTGGGGTGGGGTGGGGAGATGTTTTCCTCTGTAATTTGATGGAAAAGTGCAAACTGGGTCAGGGGTTCACACCCAGGAGCTGTGGGGTAGGAGCAGGTTCCCGGCAGTGAATGGGTGACCCCGAATCTTCAAACTGGGAATTTCAGATTCTAAAGTTCAGATTTAATGTTCGGAGGTGAAATTCTGAGCTGATTTCAGTGCACTGTGTTCACTTTTAACTTCTTGCTGCTGGGTGAGGCTGGGCAGGACCAAGGCTGAGCTCCTTTTTCCTGGGCTGCCCCTCCCGAGTCGGGTTTTATTTGCCCAGTGCTTCGTTTATCAGGAGTTTTGTTTCTCTGATGTTTTATTTATCTGGGTTTTTATTTGTCTGGTGTTTTCGTTTATCTGCTGGATCGTTTATGGGGCTATCATTCACGGGCCTGCAGTTTATTTTGATAATTTATGAGGGCCGTAATTTATCTTGCAATTGAGCTCATCGTTCCCGTGCTGCCTTGGCCTCAGCCTAGTGCTGCAGGGATATTCCTCGGGGTGTTGTCTGCATTTGTTACCAGTTAATTTTTTCCCAAATATCCCATGTTTCATCCCCGTTTTCTGCCTTCTCCAGGGAGGCCATGGGCATGGTGCTGCATAAAGACTCCAAGTGGTACCAGCAGTGGAAAGATTTCAAGGACAACAACGTGGTTTTCAACAGTGAGTGCTGGGAGGGAGCAGCACATCCCCTCCCTCCCCTGCCTGGGTCTGCTCCCATCTGCGCCTCCAGCCCCAACAGGATGCAAATCCCAGCTTCCCACCTTTTCCCTGTGGGTTTGCTGGGTGCTGGCAGTGCTGTGGAGGGAGGGAGGCAGAGCTGACAGCTCTGCAGGCTGCTCCATCTGTGCTGGGAGCTGTCCCTGCTCCGGGGCACCAAAGCCTGCTCAGAGGGAGCTGAACTCGGGGATTTTCCTGCCCTTCCCTCCTCAGCTTTGTTCTGGGCACCACGGGGAGGAAAAGCAGCTCTGCTCCTCCCCAGCTGCAGCTTAAAACAGGGAAAAGCCTGGAAACTCAGGGGGGTGTCACTTCACAGCTTCCAAATGGGTGAAGGATTTGGAAACTCCTGCGGTCTCTCTGTGGTGTAGAGAGATGTCGTCTGGGACTGTTTCTAGTGAAAATGCTTTGAGTGCAGTCCCAGAATCCCAGAATTTGGGTTGGAAAAGCTCCCCAGGACCATCCCCACCTTGTCACTCCCGGGGATGGAGCCTCCACCAGCTGGAGCAGCACTGCTCAAAACGAGCCTGGTCCTGAATTTCCTCATTCCACTGGATAAATCCCCTTGCCAGAGGTGTTAAATCTGAGCCTGAGCAGAGGGGAGAGTTGCTGAGAGATCACAACATTGCAGGAAAACGGGGAGAAAAACGGGGAATGAAGTGGGGAGAAAAACGGGGAATAATAAAATGGGGAGAAAAACGGGGAATGAAATGGAGAGAAAAATGGGGAATGAAATGGGGAGAAAAATGGAGAATGAAATGGGGAGAAAAACAGGGAATAATGAAATGGGGAGAAAAACAGGGAATCAAATGGGGAGAAGAACAGGGAATAATGAAATGGGGAGAAAAACGGGGAATCAAATGGGGAGAAGAACAGGGAATAATAAAATGGGGAGAAAAGCGACTCGCAGCTGGCGCCTGGAACTGAGCCAGGGGATTGAGGGGAGGTTGTTCCGTGGCTGGGGGTGAGCTGCAGGGCCCTGAGCCCCCTGTTCCCCCCGCAGGGTTCTTTGAGATGAAGATGAAGTACGACGAGAGCGACAACGCCTTCATCCGCGCGTCGCGCGCCGTCACCGACCGCGTCACCGACCTCCTCGGTACGGGGACGTCCCGGGGCTGCCCCCCCCGGGGCCGGCCCCTCCCCGTGCTCTGCCAGCCCCGGGCACGTCCCCGTGGGTCGTTGTCCTGGTGGGAGGGGATGGGCAACCCTTGGGAGGGATCTCGGGTGGAACGTCCCAGCTGGAGCTGTTCCCAGGGTGGATTGTCCTGGCCCTGCTCTGCCAGCAGGGCTCTGCCTGTCCCAGCCTGTCCCTGCCCTGTCCCTGCCACCCCTGTCCTGTCCCTGCCCTGTCCCAGCCTGTCCCTGCCCTGTCCCTGCCCTGTCCCTGGCTGTCCCTGCCCTGTCCCTGCCCTGTCCCTGCCCTGTCCCTGCCCTGTCCCTGGCTGTCCCTGGCTGTCCCTGCCCTGTCCCTGCCCTGTCCCTGCCCTGTCCCTGCCTGTCCCTGCCTGTCCCTGCCCTGTCCCCGGCTGTCCCTGCCTGTCCCTGCCTGCTGCTGGCAGCTCCCCACCGAGCTGTGTGTGCCTGCAGGGGGCTTGTTCTCCAAGACAGAGATGTCTGAGGTGCTGACTGAGATCCTCAAGGTGGATCCCTCCTTCGACAAGGACCGGTTCCTGAAGCAGTGTGAGCGGGACATCATCCCCAACGTGCTGGAGGTGACACTGCAGCCTCTGCTTCCCTTCCTTTCCCCCTTTATTATCCCTTGGAATATTTTTTTTTTTTCCCTTTTCCATTGCTAAAATCCAAAGCTGGGACAGGATTTGCTTTGGGATGTCCTTGGGATTTTCCTTTCCTTGGGAAAGAAATTGGACCCCACGTTTAGGTTCAAAGCGTGGGGTAATAAATGAGTGTTCTGAGCTGGAAAACAGCAGATGAGGTGGGCTCAGAGGGAAGTGGGGCAGCAAATGGTGATAGGGAAGGGATTTGGGAAGAGCCCCTGGGTTCTGCTCTGGGATTTGGGAAGAGCAGCAGGTTGTGGCGGTTCAGTGCTCGTGCACGTGTCTGCAATTGGAGGCTTTGGGGGATTGAGTGATGAGGGGTGTGGCTGTAAATGGATGTAGGGCCCTGTCACTGCAGCAGGAGAGGCAGAGGGAGTTTGGGATTTGAAACGGAGCAGGAATTGTTCTGGGAGACTCAGGAGGGGTTGCAGGAGCCAAACGTGGGATTCTTCTGTTCCTTCTGTGCCCTGAATTTCTCCGCGTGGGGAATTGCAGCTCTGCTCCCGATCGGTGCCAGGATTTCTGAGCTCTGGGAGCTCTGCTGCCTCCCTGGCAGGTTGAACAGGAAGATTTAGTGGGAAGGTTCAGCTGGAAGCTTGAAGAGAGTTTAATTATCCAAAGCTTTATGTCCCTTGGCCTCAGCTCCTGTGTTTTTATAGAAATCCTTTTGGCTGTTCCCCTTTGCAGCTCCAGGTTTCCCCCCAGAGTCCCACAAAACGTGGGATTTAGGGTGTTCTGCTGTCTGGAAGGGCTGGTTGGTCTCACTTTGATATAGGAGGAGCTTTAAAATGTTCTCTGTGATTTCCTCCCCAGGCTCTGATCTCCGGAGAGCTCGACATCCTCAAGGACTGGTGCTATGAGGCCGTGAGTGAAGCTCCCAAAAACCTCCCCAGAGCCTGGGCTTCTCCCTTGGCCATGGGGTTATTTGTTGGGGTTGGAGCTCAGGGAGTTCCTGGAGGCAGAGCCTTTCCTGACAGCGCTGCTGGGATTTAGTTTAGGTCCTCATTCCTCCAGAATTACCGTGCTGTAAGGTCCAAAATAGTTCTGCTCTCAAAATCCAAAATAATCCTGCTCTTCTGTTCAAGAGCCTCACTTTATTCTCCAGATGAATTCCCTCTGCTGTTCCCCACCACCAGAGGGCTGGGAGAGCCTTTTATTTTCTTTTTCTCCTTCAATTTCATAAATCCTGATGAGCAATTTTTTATTTATTTAATTTTTTTTTTTTGGGTAACGATAAATCCAGTCTGAAAGCAAAGAATCTTCCCCTGCTTCCAGCAACCTTGGGGAATGACACCTTGGATTGCTCTGGAGGGAAAAGCAGCAGCCTCGCTGCACTTTGTGAGACCGAAATCAAACATTTCCCAAGGCAGCTGGAATTGGAAAGAAAGCTCCTGAGTCCAGAACAATCAGTCAGATAAGCCAGGGGAGGGAATGGGAATCCTATCCCTGAGAACCCAGGGGATGGAGGCTCTTAAAGGATCCCAGGGGTGCTGAGATGGGGATTCTGGTCCCCGCTTTTCCTTCCTTTTCCCTCCTTTTCCTTCCTTTTCCTTCCTTTTCCCTCCTTTTCCCTCCTTTTCCTTCCTTTTCCTTCCTTTTCCCTGCTTTTCCCTCCTTTTCCCTGCTTTTCCCTGTTTCTGCTGTCCAGTCCAGTTGTGAGCCTCAGGTCCTTTCAGATCCTTCTGTTCTGCCCAGGAAAACTGGGATTTTTTAATGGGAATTGGGTGAATCCCAAAGCATTTGCTGCAGTTCTTTGACGCCTTCCTTCAGCACATTTACAAAAAAAAGGTGACTCTTTTTCTTGTGGGTTTGGTTTTTTTTGGGGGGGAGGGTTGGTTTTTTTTTGTTTGGTGGCTCTCTCCGAGCAAAAATTCCCTTTTTTAAATTTTTTTTTTCTTTTTTTTTTTTTGGTGGTGACAGAACAATTGCAAACAATTCCCAACCCAAGTTTGTTCCTCCCTCAGACCTACAGCCAGCTGGCCCATCCCATCCAGCAGGCCAAGGCCCTGGGGCTCCAGTTCCACTCCAGGATCCTGGACATCGACAACATCGACGTGAGTTCCCTGCCTGGGGGCCCTGTGGGGCAGGAACTCGACTCCCGGCCTCAGCAGGGGATTTTTAGGGTCAGGAAGATTGGGGAAATCATCTAGGATGAAGTCTAACGCTCTTGGCTGGGTTTGAACTCTGGGGTTTGGCATTTCTGCTCCCAGAGGGAAAAATCCCACTCCTGGGAGGGAAATCCCACTGATGGGACAGAAATCCCACTCCTGGGAGGGAAAATCCCAGTGCTGGGACAGAAATCCTACTCCTGGGAGGGAAATCCCACTCCTGGGAGGGAAATTCCACTGCTGGGACAGAAATCCCACTCCTGGGAGGGAAAATCCCACTGCTGGGAGGGAAATCCCACTGCTGGGAGGGAAATCCCACTGCTGGGAGGGAAATCCCACTGCTGGGAGGGAAATCCCGCTCCTGGAAGGGAAATCCCACTCCTGGCAGGGCGTTCAAGTCCTTCCCGCCCAACCCAGGGCTTCTGGGCTGACCTGGCCAAATCCCTGCCCACCCCAGGTGCTCTCAGGTGCCTTTGGGGAGGAGCTGGAGCTGTTCCTGCCCCATTTAGGGGGGACAGGGATTCTGTCACCTCCCTGAGCTGCCTGGGGACATTGCAGGGGTCCCAGCCCTGAGGAACAATCCCAGTGGGAATATTGGGAGGGATCAGGGTCACTCCTGCTCCTCCTGCAATCCCACAGGCAGTGGATGCTGTGGGATTATTGGCAGCATCCCAAATATCTCAGAAATTGGGCTGGGGTTGGCTTTGGGTGGAAAACTGGGGATTTTTGGATGGATTGAGCTGCAGGTGTGGGCTGGGACGGGGCTGATTCCCCTCAGGGAACAGGAAAATCTCCCTATAAATAAATTTATCCCTTTGTGACACAGCCCAGCCTGTCCTGGTGCTGCTCCCCTTTATTAGGGATAAAAGGGAATGTTTGGGAACATTTCACAGGAGGAAAACCCCGCTGTCCTCAGTGCCTGTGATTTCCTTTTGGGGCAGCACAGGCAGGAATTCCAGAGCTAAAGAAGCAGCAGAGCATTCCGTGCCATCCTGCACTCCCACAAAAACGGAAAAAAGGGGGATGCAAGAGATTTCCCACAATGGGCAGAAAGAGAATTCTGGGCTTTTTAAAAGAAAAAGCTGAATTTCCACTCCTCTTGCATCCCAGTGAATAAAGCCTTGAAATATTTAATGGAATAGCTGGGGAATAGAGGGGAAAAATCCCTGGCAAACAAAAGGTTCCCACCTTGAAGCCTTTCTGGTGCAGGTTTTGTCTGGTTCAGAACAACTTCCTGGCAAAAAAAAAAACCAAAACCCCGATTTCAAAGCAGGAGAAAAGGCTCCATTTGATCCTTGTGGGTCCCTTCCAGCTCAGGATGTTCTGGTCCCAAGCATTTCCTTCAGAAAATTCCGGGGTTTTTTTGGGAGGGGAAAGGGTGTCTTTGATTTTTGCTTTTTAATTGGGAATAAGGGAGCAGGGCTCGTTCCCTTTGCCCAGATTTATGGGCTGGGGGGAAATTATGAAAACATTCCCAACAGTCTGGGGAAGGCTTTGAGCTGCAGATTCCCAAGGTGGTTTGCACTTGGAAGTTTTTTTTTTGGGAAACAGCTTTTCCAGAATATCTGAATGATGGAATTGAGGTGACTGAACAGCCAGGGGGGCCGTGGGGAACACTGGGATGTTTTTCCATGGAATTCTCTGTCCCTGCAGCTGGCCATGGGGAAGATGATGGAGCAGGGCCCCGTGCTGATCATCACCTTCCAGGCCCAGGTGGTGATGGTGATCAAGAACCACCAAGGGGAGGTGGTGGAAGGGGACCCGGTGAGTGGGGACACCTTTGGGGCCTGGGACACCTTTGGGGTCTGGGACCTGTTTGGGATCTGGGATTGTTTTGGGGGTCAGGGACACATTTGAGGTCTGGATCAGGTTTGGGGTCTGGAACACCTTTGGTATCTGGGACACCTTTAGGGTCTGGATCACCTTTAGGGTCTGGATCACCTTTAGGGTCTGGATCACCTTTGGGGTCTGGAACACCTTTAGGGTCTGGATCACCTTTGGGGTCTGGATCACCTTTAGGGTCTGGATCACCTTTAGGGTCTGGATCACCTTTGGAGTCTGGATCACCTTTAGGGTCTGGATCACCTTTAGGGTCTGGATCACCTTTGGGGTCTGGAACACCTTTAGGGTCTGGATCACCTTTGGGGTCTGGATCACCTTTGGGGTCTGGAACACCTTTGGGGTCTGGATCACCTTTAGGGTCTGGATCACCTTTGGAGTCTGGATCACCTTTAGGGTCTGGATCACCTTTAGGGTCTGGATCACCTTTGGAGTCTGGATCACCTTTAGGGTCTGGATCACCTTTAGGGTCTGGGGTACATTTGGGATCAGGAACACTTTTGGGATCTCCCACTGCAGCTCCAGCTCCATCCCATTCCCAGCTCAGCCTGCTGGGTTTTCCTCCCCCTTTTCCTGGCAGAGCAGAACCCTCTGGCAAACAGGGTGGGAGCACGGTTGAGTCACTGGATGATGAAAAACAATCCCCAAATCCACGTTTTTAGCTCCCCACACGACACAAATAATGCCTCAATTCCATGAAATCCCACAGGGAACGCCCACGGCCGGTTGTAGCTCGGGCTGTGTGTGCTTCCTGGGGAACAGGGAATGATCTGTGGAGCAGATCCCTGGAATGTCCTGGGCTGGGGCTCTTCCCTCCCAGCTGATTCCGGCCTGGCCTGTGGAATTCCCTGTTCCCAGAGTCTGTGGCAGCAGCTGGAGGAGGTTCCTGGAGTCCCGATATTCCCAAAATTCTCTCTCCAGGCAGCTCCAACCTTCAGTGTCTTCGTGACACCTCATGGGGACAGTGCCCGGCACATTTCCCTCGTAATTAATACAGGCATTTGTCTTAAACACTGACTTTTGCAAGCCTGGCCTTCGGTCCAGGCTGGAAAGAAAACGGGATTGGGATTCATCTGAGTGCTGGGACCCATCTGGGCTGATTCACAGGCAGGACAGAAAGAGCTGATCCAGTGATTCCCCGCCTTCAATTCCTGCATCCCTGGGAGATAAATATTGATGGGCTAATTATTGAACAGGATATCAAAGTCTGTTTGCTGTCGGCTTCCTCCGGAGCCGCAATAAATCAGGGAGAGGCATTAAAATTCTCTCCAGTGCCAGCCAAAGCTCAGCTTTAATCAAGTGCCCGGGGCTCGGCTGGAAGTGCTGAGCAGCTCCTGGAATATTGAACAGGGGGAGCTTTGGGGAGGCTCAAATCCACGGAACTCCGGGCTTGGGAGGAGATGGAGGGTGGGCAGAGTGTCCACAGCCCCTGAAATGGGGATTTTCCCGGCAGGACAAGGTGCTGAGGATGCTCTACGTGTGGGCCCTGTGCCGGGACCAGGACGAGCTCAACCCCTACATGGCCTGGAGGCTGCTGGACATTTCCTCCTCCAGCACGGAGCAGGTGCTCTGAGCGGGGCTCTGGGACTCACCGCGGCCCCCACGGCGAGCGGCCCCCACGGGGAGCAGCCCGGGCTGGGCGCTCCAGGAGAGCTCCTGGTTATTATCCCAAAAAAACCCCCCTGAGGACAACGGGGGGTGGCTCCTGCTCGGGATGAGCGGCTGCCGGTGCTGCTTTATCCTCGTGGGGAGGCTCCTGGGCTCTTCCCGGCGCTGGGAATCTCCCTGAGCTCCCATTTCCCACCTGCTGGAGCCCTGGAAAAGCCTTGGGGGGGGGCTCCTGGCTGCCCAAGCTCCGGCCCCTGCCGTGTCCTGCGCTTTTCCCAAAGCAAATACAACCAGGACTTTGCACGTGGAGGTGTTGGATGCTCAGGTTGGGGCTGGCGCGGGGCTGATGTTCCCGTGTCCGGGGGCAGGATTTGTTCACGCGCAGCTTGGCAGGGGGAACGTGGTGGGTTCTGGCCCCGCGGAGGCAGGGCTGGATCCCGTGGGGTGGTGGGGAGGGTGTGGGGCAGGAGGGGAGGAGTGGGGCTGCTGTGGGAACTCTGGATTTTTCTGTCCCGTCCAGTCTCACTCCCAGGAGGAATTGCTGCTGTGTGTTGGAATTCCCAGGTTGTGCCCCTGATCCCTGCACGGATCCCAGCTCCAGGGGCAGAAACTTCCCCAGCTCTCTGCTGGAGCGTGGGGTGAAATCCCCTTTCAGGCCCAACCGAAAAAAAACGGGGTTTGAAAACCCCAAATCATGAAAAAAATCCCCCAAATTCAGGTTCCGGCGGGGTTTGGGACGCTCTCCTTCCCGAGCTTCTCCCTGCTGGGAGGAGGAGCAGGGGGAATGTCAGAGGGGAGCAGGAGCTGCGGGGTTTGGGCTTCTCCTGGAGGAATTTGGGAGCTGAGGCACCGCCGGCCCCCTGCCCGTGGAAAAGGGAGGTTGGGAAAAGGTTTGGGAGAGGAGATCCCAGGATTTGCTGTGGTGCTGAGGGTGAGGCAGGACAGCTCTGCCCTGCCTGAGTGATTAAAGAGAGTAATTCCAGTTCCTCCTCCTCTTCTGAGTGTCCGGAGCTTTGAACATCCCTGGGATCATCCCTGGGATCATCTTTTCCCTTGGGAGGGGCAGAGGCTGCCCTGAGCCCCTGGAACGTTCCCAGGGTGTGGGGATGGACCATTCCCTGCCGGGATCAGCCCCAGGGCAGGCCGAGGGTGGGCTGCGGGGCACAGCCAGCCCAGGGAACGCTCCGGGCTGGGATCGGGGGCTGGAATGCTGGCCTGGAGCCCCAGGAGAGGCTGAGGGACATGGGGAAGGGGCTCAGGAGGAGAAAAGGAGGCTCGGGGGGGACCTGGTGGCTCTGCACAACTCCCTGCCCGGAGGGGACAGCCGGGGGTCGGGCTGTGCTCCCAGGGGACAGGGACAGGAGGGAACGGCCCCAGGGGCGGCTCCGGGTGGGTATTGTGACAATTCCCTCATGGAAAGGGCTGTCCAGGCCTGGCACAGCTGCCCTGGGCAGGGATGGAGTCCCCGCTCCTGGAGGAGTTTGAGCTCCGTGGGGATGTGGCTCCTGGGGCCGGCCTCTGGTGCTTTGGGATCGTTCTGGGCGGCCTCTGAGGCTTTTCCAGCGCTGCCCATCCCCGGGATGTCTGGCAGGGAAGCGGGGTTGCCATGGGGATGGGGAGGGTGGCACGGTGACTCAGCCGCTCCCTGCCAGGCTCTGACACCCCGTGGGCTGTTCCCACCCCGGCGTGGGGGGCTGGCAGCCCCCGCATCGCCCCCACACCCTGCCGGGCTGCTCCAGACCCGCGGCTGTGGCCCCGCCGGGGATCCCGGGGCAGCTCCGGGAGTTCCCTCCAGGGAAGGCTTGGGGTGAAAAGCCACTTCTGGCCCTTCCAGCCCATTCCAGGATTCTGCGGCCCCACAGCTGTCCCTGGAGGGGCTGGGCTGTCCCTCACTGCTGTCCCAGGGCGCTCCGGGGGATTTTCCCCCCCTGGAATCTGCAGTTGGGACCCCCAGCCCTGCCCTGAGGGGTTTGTTCAGGCATTTCCCGCTTCCGTGCTGGATTTGGATGGGATGTGACGGTCAGGGCTGGCTCTGAGCGATCCCGCCGTGCTCTTGGCTCCCCTGTTCCTCCCTCCAGTGCGTTTTTTTTGGGCTGCAGCCCCTGCTGCCAGGTGGAATTGTCCTCCCCGGGCCTTGCTGGCACGGGGGCTCTCCTTCCCAGCCTTCAGCACAGAGAGCATCCCTGCCAAAGGACAGCTCCGAGGGAGAGCTGTGCCAAGCCCGGAGCACCAACCTCATTTAGGAGCAATTCATTACAGGGGGAGGTTTGGGGGTTTTTTGGTTGCTTTTTTTTATTTTTTGAATGAGGTGTTTTTTCATCTGGGGAGGGAGCTGGGACAGCTCCATGGAGCAGCAGCAGCCGCCTCTCCAGAGCTCAGCTGCTCTGCCAAAGCCTCCGAGATGGTTTCCTTTTTTTTATTTTTTTGGTGTTTTTTTTTTTTTTCTTGTGTGGTGAACGGTTCCAAAACGATTTTTTCCTCCTGTCTCAGATCAGCTCCAAGAGCTGCGAGTTCTCCCCTGGAGCTGCTGGCAGGAGCGGGGGCTTTGTCAGCCCGGGGTGCAGGGATGAGTTACCGAGGAGGGATGTGGGGATTCTTCTGGCTCGGGCTCTTGCTGCCAATTCAAATAAATAAATAAAGCTTAATTGAGGCGAAAGGCTGAGAGAACGCTT
Organism: Chamaea fasciata; assembly: GCF_029207755.1. Lineage (NCBI taxonomy): Eukaryota > Metazoa > Chordata > Aves > Passeriformes > Sylviidae > Chamaea > Chamaea fasciata. The sequence goes on along the minus strand of NW_027094113.1, from coordinate 4,801,232 downwards.
CTCCCCGGGGAGGAAATCCCATTGGAAAGGCTCTGCCTGTGGCTGCCCCGTCCCTGGAGGTGTCCCAGGGCTGGACGGGGCTTGGAGCAGCCCGGGATGGTGCGGAGTGGGATCGGGGTGGGAGCGGCCGGGATCTCAGCTCCTTCCAACCCCAGCCCGGCCCCGATGGAGTCACGGAGTCACGGCTGCGATCCCGCGGGGACCCGGGGCAGCCTCGGGAAAACCTCCCGGCTCCCGATCTGGGCTGGGCCGGGCTGCAGCGATCTGTTTTCCGGAGGGAAGGAGCTTCCAAACATCCCCTGGGAGCGTCCGACGGGAGCGGGAGGATCCTGACACGGCATCCAGAGGGGCTGGAGCAGCCGGGACAAGGCCTGGCTGTCACCGGGTGGGGGCACACAGCCCTGCGGGATGTCCTGGAAAACACAGGGAGATGGGATCCAGCAGCTCGGGGCCAGCCCCTAAAAACCCCCCAGATCCCAGGGCGGTCTGGATTTCACAGCAGCCCCGGGGGAGGGAAGTGACCGCGGGTTGAGGGATGCATCCATTGATTTTGTCCTGTCCTTGATGCCGAGCTCGCCTCTCCCCGGGATGTTTTCAGCCGAGGTGCTTTCTAAACCAGCTTTAATTCATTTTCCCTCGGCTGCTGCAGTGCTGCTAATTGGGAACGGGGACTATCTGACAGGATTTACATAGGGTTTGAAATGGGGAAGGAATAACTTCCAAAAATACCTCCCCTTCTTAAACGCGGCTGCAGCAGAAACTTCATGAAACCGTTTTCTTAAAATACCCTGAAAATCCGCCGTGATTTTGATGGATCCTCTCTGCCGGCAAAGGGGAAGGATGGATCCCAAAATCCTGCCGGGCTGTGACCGCAGCGGGATCTGTGACCACTGCCCGGACCTCGCCCACAGCCCGAGTTTCCCTGGGAACACAGGGTCAGCATTCCCAGGAACACGGGCTCAGATTTCCGTGGGAGCACAGGTTCAGCATTCCCAGGAACACGGGCTCAGATTTCCGTGGGAGCACACGTTCAACATTCCCAGGAACACGGGCTCAGATTTCCGTGGGAGCACAGGTTCAGCATTCCTGGGAACAGATTTCTTGCTCAGCTTTCCCTGGGAACAGGGAAAAGAGGTTCACCTTTCCCGGGAATACAGGCTCTGATTTCCCTGGGAACACAGGCTCGGCATCACCGGGAATAGACTCAGATTTCCCGGGAACACAGGCTCAGATTTCCCGGGAACAGAGGCTCCCCTTTCCCGGTGACACAGGCTCAGATTTCCCGGGAATACAGGCTCGGATTTCCTTGGGAACACAAGCTCGGCATCACCGGGAATGGACTCAGATTTCCCGGGAACACAGGCTCCCCTTTCGCGGTGACACAGGCTCTGATTTCCCTGGGAACACAGGCTCAGATTTCCCGGGAATACAGGCTCAGATTTCCTTGGGAACACAGGCTCAGCATCCCCGGGAGCAGATCTCCTGCTCACATTTCCCCGGGAGCAGGAGCCGGGCGCTGGCCCCCGCGGGCGGCGGGATGGGATCTCTCCTTCCTGGGTTTGTTTGGCTCCCCCGGGCCGTGAGCGGGACCTGCCCCGGCGGGGACGAGCCCCGCGGTCTCCATTGGCACCGGCACGTCCGAGTTCCCCGGGAACGTCTGCCACGAGCTCCCGTAGCCATGGAGACACCGAAGCCGCGCACAGAAACACTTTTCCAGGCTTTTTTTTCCCCCCCTCCCTTTATTTTTTTATTATTTTTTTCCCTGCCAGCCTCCTCGGGTCTATGTGACTGTGTCTGTGTTGTGCCCACAGCAAGGATGACCATCTCAAGGGAACAGCGGAATTTTCTATGGAACGTCGGGAGAGAGCCTTGGCAGGGCTTCTCCCTGCTCCCATCCCGCTGCTGCTTCCCAGGGCTGGCCGCAGCAACGGGAACGGCTTCCCAATCCCCAGCCCGAATGATTCCGGGTGGGATGGGACATCTCTGCCCTGGAGCCGGGCGGAGCGAGCTGGGAATGTTCACTTGGAGAGGGGAAAGACCCAGGGAGAGCTCAGAGCCCCTGGCAGGGCCCGAAGGGGCTCCGGGAGAGCTGGGGACGGGGGACGGAGGGAGAACACGACGCCCTCTGCGCTGCCCGGGGTGTGAGGGAGGGCAGAGCTCCAGAGGGACGGATCCGGCCAGGAACGGTGCAGCAGCAGGGACGTGCAGGGCTGCTCTGAGGGTGTGCTGGGAGCTCCTGGCTGCGGGGGAGCAGCAGCTCCATCAGCGCAGGGTCCTGTCCCTGCTGGCCCCGGGAGCATCCCAGAGATCCTCGGCAGGACTGGGATGAGCAGATTGGGAATGAGCAAGGTGGGAATGAGCAGGGTGGGATGAGCAGATTGGGAATGATCTGATCACAAGCAGCAGCACTGCTGGAATTCCAAGCTGGCGTTTGGAAAGGATCTTGACCAAAAAAACCCCAAAAAATCCCTTGTGAGGCCTGGATCCCTCCTGCCTGTCCCAGCACGGGGCTGCCCCAAGGCTGTGTCCCCTTCCCGGCACCCCCACGGCCCCTCCTGTCCCCCACACCCCCAGGGCCACCCCCGTGGATGCCCCTCAGCCACCTTGACCCCCCAATCCATATTTTCACAACATTGCCTTGGCTCTGCCCATCCCTGCATCCCCGGGGTCCTCCTGCAGGACCACACCCACTGCAGCCCCCCGTCCCCTGTGTGTCACCTCCCCGGGTGTCCCCACATTCCACAGAATCCCCTCCCCAGGACAGGAGAGCCCCTGCAGCCCCACGGAACCACAACCCTAAAATCCCCCCAGGATCCATTCCTGACATCCCTAAAATTCCCCCAGGGTACAACATCCCTAAAATCCCCCCAGGGGACAGGACCTCTGCATCCCCCCGGGGTAACACATCCCTGAACCCCCCCCCAGGGTACCACACCCCTAAAATCCCCCCCAGGGTACCGCATCCCTGAAATCCCTCCAAGGCATCCCCTGCATCCCCCCACTCCACCTGTATCCCCGGGTTACCACATCCTTAAAATCCGCCTCCAAGGGTTCCGCCTCCCCCCGCACCCCCCCGGCCCCACACCCCGCACACCTTTCCGCATCCCTCCCCCCATCCCATCCCCCCGCAGCCTTCCCACCCCCTCCCTCCCTCCTCCTCCTCCTCCTCCTCCCCCCCCACACCGGGTACCACACCCCCGCATCCTCCATCTCCCGCATCCTCCATCCCTCACATCCCCCGCATCCCTCCGCGCCCTCCGCATCCCCGCGCGTCCCTCCCTTCACACCCCCGGCCCTCCCTCTCTCCCTCCCTCCCTCCCCAGCCCGGACCCTCCCTCCGCCCCCCCCGGCCGCGGCTCCCCCCGCGTTCCGCAGCCCAATCAGGGCCGCTCGGAGGAATTCAAACCCCGGCCCCGCAAGCGCCGGCGGCGGCTCCGCTCCGCTCCCCCGGCCGGGAAGGCTGCGCCGTGGAGCGGCCGGGAACGGCGGCGGGACCGGGAGCGGCGCCGGTCCGGATGGGCTCGGGGAGCGGCGGGGCGGGCGCGGCCCCCGCCCGCCGCCCGGAGCGCAGGTGAGCGGGGAGGAACCGGCGGTGGGGGGGAGCGGGAGGGGGGGAACCGGGAAAGTTTTTGGTGGCGGAGCCCCGGGGGCTGCACCGGGCACCGCCCGCCCGCGGCTCCGCAGGGCCGGTGCGGGATGCGCGGGGACTCCGCTGCCGGTGCCGATCCCGCTCCCGGTGCCGATCCCGATCCTTGTGCCGCTCCCGGTGCCGATCCCTGTGCTGCTCCCGGTGCCGATCCCCGTGCCGATCCCGGTGCCCGCTGCCCCCGGCCCTGGGCGGGCTCCCTGCGGGGCTGGGGGCTCCGGAGAGCCGCGGTATCCCCGGGGTCGGGGCGCGCCCGGGGTCTGTCTGTGACAGCCTGGGGTGGGGTCGGGGAGAGAGGGGAAAAAAAAAAAAAGAGGAATTTTGGAAGAATTATCGCCGCTGGATAAAATCCGGGATGGGCGTTTTGGGGAAGAAGGAGTGGAAAACAAGGAATCCCCGCAGCTGCTGCAAAGCGGCTGGCTGGGGGGTTCTGCTGGCGGGGAGCAAAGGCGCGGCCGCCGCGGCCCCCCCGGAGCTGAGGGGCTTTGGGGGTGCCCAGCGCGGGTCTGGCGGACGGGGGAGGGCGGCTGCGGGAAACTTTGGGATGAAAAGGAGCCTCTGGAGCCGGGGGGATCCCGCAGAACCCCGGGACAAAGCGCCGAGCCCCGGAGCTGCCCCTCGGGAGGAGCCGTGGGGGCCCTGCCCGGGGCTCGGGGAATTCGGGGACCCCGGGCTCGGTTTTGCTGCAGAGCCTCGTGTCGAACGCGCGATGAAGCTCCGGCAGGGCCGGCTGTGGGGTTGGGGCCGGTTTGGGGCTCCCCGGGACCTCCATCCCCTCCTCCGGGGGGCTCTGCCTCCTCCCGGCCGCGTTCCCGGCGGGAACGTCCCGGAGCCCGCGAGGTGACGCCGCTGCCGCCCCGGGGGTGCCCGGGCAGGGCCGGGAAAGGTTTTCCTGGAGAAGGGACGCGGTGGGAGCAGGATCTGTCTGGGTGCCCCGGCAGCACAGCCCCAGGACGGCCCCAGTATGGCCCCAGCACGACCCAGCACGGCCCAGTATGGCCCAGTACAGCCCCAGTGCGGCCCCAGTACAGCCCCGTACAGCCCAGCACAGCCCAGTACAGCCCAGCACAGCCCCAGTACAGCCCAGTACAGCCCAGCACAGCCCCAGCACAGCCCAGCACAGCCCAGCACGGCCCAGCACAGCCCAGCACAGCCCAGCACAGCCCAGTACAGCCCCAGTATGGCCCAGTACAGCCCAGTACAGCCCCGTACAGCCCCAGCACAGCCCCAGTACAGCCCCGTACAGCACCAGCACAGCCCAGTACAGCCCCAGTACAGCCCCGCACAGCCCAGCACAGCCCAGCATGGCCCCAGCACAGCCCAGCACGGCCCCAGTACAGCCCCAGCACAGCCCAGCACAGCTCAGCACAGCCCAGCACAGCCCAGTACAGCCCCGCACAGCCCAGTACAGCCCCAGCACAGCCCAGCACAGCCCAGCACAGCCCAGCACAGCCCAGCACAGCCCCAGCCGCTCCTGGCAGTGCCCAGACCTCTGGCTGAGGCTCTGGTTTACCCCGAGCACCCCTGGGGGGCTGCCGGGAATGGGTTTGGGGTCTCTCCCCTCTGCTGGAAGTGAAGGGACAGAGGCTGGGATCACCCCCGAGAACTGCCGGGAGCGGCGTGGGTGAAACCCCCGAGGGGCAAACCCCCGGGAAGGATCCTTGGGACACCAGGACAGGGCTTCGGGCCGGGCCAGGCGGGTTTGGGTTGGATTTTGAGAGAATTTCTCCGCAGAAAAGGTGTTCAGGCAGTGACACTGGGGTGTCCCCATCCCCATCCCCGCAGGGATTCTACGCCGCGTCCCGGTGACACTCGGGGACAGGGTCGCTGGTGGCCTGTGCAGGGCTGAGAAGGGGCTCGATCACCTCGCGGGGGCTTTTCCGACACAAACAACTCCCCGATGCCACGAGCTGGGCCAGCCCCAGGCCGCCCCCCGCAGCTCCTGCTGTCCCCAGGCCTCCGCGCACCTGTTGCAGGTGGCCCCGGCCGGGCGGGTGCCGCTGCCCTGGCTGCTCTCCCGCTGCCGGGGAAATCTGCTCGCTGCTCCCGGGCCCGGGGCAGCGTTCCCGGGGCTCAGCGGGACGGAGAGCGCCGTGCCCAGGCCGGGCCGGGGCTGGAGCAGCAGCAGGGCCGTGGGCGGCTGCGGGAAAAGCCGGAGCTCGGAGCAGCTCCGCGCCTCCCCCGACACGGCGACAGCAGCAGCGGGGACAGAAACGGGTGACAGCAGCGGGTGACACCCTCGGGCTGGTGGCTCTGAACTCTCTGGAATTGCCAAGCGCCAGTAAATCCTGCAAATCCCGAGCCGTGCTCTGGCAGCAGCAGCTGCTCCCGGGGAGGGAGGGATGGAGGGAGGGAAGCGCCGCCGGGGCTGGCAGGCGCCTGGAGCTGCTCTGGCTCCCGACGTTTTCCCGACAAAGTCAAATTGATGGATCCGAGGCTCCCTGAAGGGGAACTTCAGGGCCTTTAGGCTGCGGCTGCAGCCCGGGGCGGGGCGGCAGAGCCGGGATTAAAGGATAACCGCGGCTGGGGAGGGAAATGCGGGATGGGCCGCGGGGCCAGGGATGGAAAACCGGGATTTAGGTGGGAGCTGGAGTTTGTTTCTGGAAGAAGGAGCTGGAACCGGCAGGGAGGAGCTGTGGGGACCCACAGAGGGACCTGGGGTGGGTCTGGGATTGTTGATCCCAGCCGTGCCTGGCTGCTGGGACCTGCCTTCCCGAGGTCTGCCTGGAAAACCACCCTGGAGCACCCCCGGGAATGCCGAGGCAGGAACCCACCAGGCCTGGCTGAAGGATTCTGAGGGGCGGGAGGGGCAGGATGCTGCTGGGACGGGGCTGAGGTGCAGACCTGGAGCCTGGGGAGCTCCCAGGGCCCGGCAGCCCAGGTGTATCCAGGGATTTTAACACCCTCCCAAGCCCCCGTGTGGTTTCCTGTCCTGGCAGGGCTTGGTGCCCGCCGGGTCTCTGCATCCCAGCCACGCCGAGGAGGCAGAACCTCCTTCGGGAAGGATTTCTGGAATCCAAACCTTTCTTTGGAAGCGCATTTGGCTTCTGTGGGAATCCCCCAGCTCATGGGAAGGGAGCAGAGATCCCTGAGCCCACAGGAGAGACCCAGCCTGGGGCCGTGGAGAGGAACAAACCCCAAAGGGGCAGGGCAGGAGCTGCTGGATCCTCCTCCAGCCTGGAATGGGCTCTGGAGGCCAGGCTGGCCAGGGCTTGGAGCAGCCCGGGACAGTGGGAGATGTCCCTGACCCCTCCCAGCCCATTCCAGGACCCCACAGTTCCCTTTGTGGTGTCCCCGTGGGAGCGGAGGTGGCTTTGCCATCCCACCCCCCCTGTCCCCGCGGTCACCCCCGGCCCAGCCCGGCGGGATGAGGATCCTCTGGGCTCCCCAGCTCATGGAATTCAGCTGGAAAACCCTCGGATCAGCCCCAAGGAGCTGCCCGGGCTGGGAAGGTGCCTGAATTCCCGGGATCTCCCGCAGCCCCTCTGCATTGCAGGGCCGGGAGTTTGTCTTTAATCGCGCCGGGCTGTGCTAACGAGGGGATTAAGGCCTGGAAGGGCGAGCCGTGCCGGCCAAATTCCCTTTTCCCCGCTCCAAGGGCCGGTGTTTTGGAACTCTCTCCTTTCATCCCTGCATCCCTGCCCGGGGCGGGATCCAGATCTGAGCCCTGACGGGGACGGGACACGTGTCCCACCTTCCCGAGGCCCGGGGGATGAGAAGAGGGATCCTGGATGGATCCAACACTCCCGGGGGTCTCTGCTGGGCGTTGGCAGCTCGGGCAGTTCCAGCGGGGATGGGGATGGGCTCCAGGGCCGGAGCACTTCCCGGGAAGGGCAGGCCCGGGGGAGGCTCTGCCGTGCCACGAGGGTCTCCGGCAGCTGCTCTGGATCCCTTGGAGCTGCTCCAGATCTCTTCTTCCCAGCTCAGGAGTGTGTGGGATGGGCTCAAGGCTCCTCCGGGAAAGGCAGGAGCTGGAACTGGAGCTGCTGCCGGGAGCAGGGTTGGAATAAACACGTGGAATTCTCCGGATCTGTGCGGGACAGGGGGATCAGGAGCATTCCCTGAGGACAGCAGGGAGGGAACCTTGTCCCCAGGGGACCCGCAGCCCTGCCCTGGCCGCGCCAGGCCGGGGGCAGACACATCCCGGTGTCCCTGGATCGGGATTCCAGGCGGAGCCGCCGCCCGCCGCGGCTGCCCAGGGGCTTCCAGGAACATCTCCCCCCACCCTGGGCACGGCAGGGAGACAAACCAGGCCCTGACGGAGAGTGCCTGGCACAGGGACGGCACAAAGTGTCCTGGCACGGGGCGGGGACAGGCAGGGACAGGCGGGGAGCCTGGCACCGGAGCCACAGGAGCCCAGAGCAGGGGCCGGCGGGGACACGGATCCCCCCGGGCAGGGCGGGGGCTCCAGCTGTGCACGGACAATCCTGTCCTCCCGTCTGTCCCCCCAGGCTGAGCCCCGTCTGTCCCCCTGTCTGTCCCTGCCCGGCACAGGGAGCAGGAAGGGTTCCAGCAGTGGGATGAGAGGATTTGGGATCTGGTTCTGGGGATGCTCCTTCCCCTCCTGCTCTGTCCCGTGGGTGTCACCCAGCCCAGCCCAGCCCAGCCGTTCCCGGCCCTGGAGGAGCCACGGAGGAGCCTTTGGCTGAGGTGGGAGATGGGAATGGGCCAGGGGGCCCTGCCGGGATCCAGGGCAGAGCTGGGATCGATCCAGAGCAGTGCTGGGATCCAGGACCTGCTGGGATCGATCCAGGGCCCTGCTGGGATCCAGAGCATTGCTGGGATCCAGGGCAGTGCTGGGATCAGTCCAGGGCCCTGCTGGGATCCAGGACCTGCCAGGATCCAGGGCAGAGCTGGGATCGATCCAGGACCTGCCGGGATCCAGGGCAGAGCTGGGATCGATCCAGGACCTGCCGGGATCCAGGACCTGCCGGGACCCAGGCCTGCCGGCTCTGTGGCCATTCCTGGCTCCCCTAACCCTGCCCATGCCAGAGCTCTGCCCGCCCCAGCACACCCCTGGGCCTGGGGGGCCTCCCCCAGCTCAGGGCGGCCCCTTTGATCCGCCAGCACCTCCCAAACCCTTTCCCTGCCCGGGTTGCTCCACGTTCTGGGAACCGCGGCCAGCTTTGCTCGGGCCCTTCCCTGAGGGAGGCAGGAAAGGGATAACGGGATCCCCCCGTCCCTGCAGCCTGCCCAGGGTGGGTCAAATCCCGGGGAGCTGGCGGCGTGGGAACGGCATCATCGATTTCCGGGAGCCGAGCCCTGGCCCGCCATCGATCTGTATTTTATCAGCTCATCTCAGTGACGGGAGAGGCTCCGGCACAGCGGGGAAGAGGAGGAGGAGGAGGAGGAGGGAGAGGAGGAGGAGGAGGAGGAGGAGGAGGAGGAGGAGCAGCTCCGCTCTGGGGGTGCTGCTGGTGCTCCCTCAGCTCCTCGGGGCTCCTGCCGGGTCCCACAGGACCTGGAGGGATGGGGGAAGGAGGGATCCAGGAATCCAGGGATGGAAGGAATGAGGGAATCAGGGACCCAGGGATGGAAGGAAGGAATCAGGGATGCAGGGATAGAGGGAGGGAAGGAATGAGGGATCCAGGGATGGAAGGAATCAGGGATCCATGGATAGAAGGAATGAGGGTTCCATGGATAGAAGGAATCAGGGGTCCATGGGTAGAAGGGATGGAATGAGGGAATCAGGGACGCAGGGACGTTCTCCAGGGTAAAACACTCCCCAGGGAGAGAGGCCGGGACACTTGTCGTTCTCTGGGAAGGGCACGGACCGAGTCCAGCCAGGCTTTGCTTTCCCTCCTCAGCTGGGGCTGCCCCTGCATCCCGGGAATGTCCGAGGCCGGGTTGGAACACCCTGGGACAGCGGGAGGTGTCCCTGCCATGGCCGGGGCGGCCCTGGGTGGGATTTAAATCCCGTCCACCCCATTCTGGAATTCCGTGAGAGGAGCACAGTTGTGGCTGATGATCCCGCTCCTGCGTGTCCCCAGCCCGGAGAATTTTGGGGGAATTCGGGGGAATCCACACAATCCATCCTCGCCCGCCGCTCCGGGTGTCGGTGCACGTGGAGGGCGGCTCCAAAGAGCGGCTCCCGCCCGGGAACCATTAAAAACCCTTTAATTGCAGCGCCGCAGTTCTCCGGGGCTGAGTCTCTGCCCATTAGCTCAATAATTCATGGCAGAGCCCGGTAATTAAATGCTAAAGACCCGATTTGCCTGGCATTGTTTGCGGTTCCATTGCTGCTGGAATGCGAGAAATTAGCGAGTCATTTAATTGGTAATTAAAAGTAATGATCGCTTCCCATGCTCCAGGAATTACTCAGCATTTCTGGGGTTGTTTGCACACAGCAGAAACGCCCTCCCTGGTTTTTCCGGGCTGGTTTTCCCGTAAACTTCTCCCTGGATCTGCGCTGAGGGAAGCCTCGCGCTGCCCCGTCCGGGTTTAACGGCTCCTAAGACCCGGGGGGAGGCGAATGAACACGGAACGCGGGGAACGCCGGGGTTCGAGCCCCACTCCCGGGGTCTCCCACCGCGCGTGGCCTTGGATTCCGGGGGAGTTTGGGATGTCCCCGGGCAGCTCCCTGACCCTGAAGCAGATTCCCAGATAAACCCGGGGGATGGCGGAAATGGAGGACATGGATCAGGGATTTCAGGAGGAGGAAATTCCCTCCAGTGCGGGAAGGGACAGCGATCCCACAGGGATCCCACAGGGATTGCACAGTGACCCCACAGTGATCCCACAGTGATCCCACAGTGATCCCACAGGGATCCCACAGCAATCCCACAGGGATCCCACAGCGATCCCACCCCACAGCCCCGCCGGGATCGGGGAGCCGGAGCCTTGTGGAGATGCCGGAGCAGCGCGGGGACATCCCGGTGCCATGGCAACCTGAGCCGGCCACCGAGCCCAGAGCCACCGGCTGGGAACAGCACCGGGGAGGGACAGCAGGGGACTGGGATGGACTGGGAGGGGACTGGGATGGACTGGGTGTGGCACTGGGATGGCCTGGGAGCAGCACTGGGATGGACTGGGAGCGGCACTGGGATGGGCTGGGTGTGGCACTGGGATGGACTGGGAGCGGCACTGGGGTGGACTGGGAGCAGCACTGGGATGGACTGGGAGGGGACTGAGATGGGCTGAGAGCGGCATTGGGATGGGCTGGGAGCGGCATTGGGATGGGCTGGGTGTGGCACTGGGATGGACTGGGAGCGGCACTGGGATGGACTGGGAGCGGCACTGGGCTGAGCCTCGGCCAGGTGTGGATCCCAGGGGTGGATCCTGGGCCGGGAGCTTTGGGGTGTCCCCAGGGTTTGGGGCACTGAGGAAATCCTGAACTTCCCCCCCCCGGGGCCCAGAGACCCCGCCCCGAGGGAAACACCCCTGGAAGTGTTCGGGGACCCTGGGAAGGCTGGGAACCCTCCCGGGGCTGCAGCTGACATCTCCCAGAGCCTCAGGGAGTGCCGGCCCAGCCTGGGAGCTCTGGGATTGCAATTCCCAGAGTTGGGGACAGGGAACAATTCCCATCCTTGTGTGCAGAGTCCCGGGAGCTCTGGGATTGCAATTCCCAGAGTTGGGGACAGGGAACAATTCCCATCCTTGTGTGCAGAGCCCTGGGAGCTCTGGGATTGCAATTCCCAGAGTTGGGGACAGGGAACAATTCCCATTGTTGTGTACGGAGCCCCGGGAGCTCTGGGATTGCAATTCCCAGAATTGGGGACGGGACAATTCCCTTCGTTGTGTGCAGAGCCCTGGGAGCTATGGGATTGCAATTCCCAGAGTTGGGGACAGGGAACAATTCCCATCGTTGTGTGCAGAGCCCCGGGAGCTCTGGAGCTGAGCGTGGCCCTTCCACGAGGAACTCCAGGCACGGATAACCTTTGCTCACTCCCAGCCTGGAGTTACCCTGAGCGGCTTTTTTCGCTGCCTGAGCCCTTCCAGCCGCCCTCTCCTGCTCTCATTCCCAAGTCGCCGGCTCCGGAGGCATCTCGGAGCCAGAATGTGAATTAATAATGTGCTAAGAAAACCAAGACACTTCAACAGCCTCTAAATCAAGGGGAGCAGCCTGTTAAAGGCTTTGGACAAATCCCATTACTCTGTGCGCAGTTTTTGGGCTGGCAGGGATAAATCTCCCGGCGATTTACGGAGGGTGACAAATCCTTTCAGGAGCAGGCGGCCCCTGGGACGCTCCTGGTTATCCAGAGGTTCTCCTCGGGAGTTGTGGAGCGGATTAAAGCGTGTCCCACGGGAAAGTGCCAGCACAGTTTGTGGCCCGGGCCCTCCGGGTCACCGGGGCTGGCATCAAAACCCTCCCCGGGCCCTGGGGCGGGGCTGGGGGTGACCGGGCCACAGCAGGAGGAGGGGACAGGGACTGGGAATCTCCTGCTGTCCGTCGGGATCAGGGAATGTTTGTGGCTCTGGAGCTGCCGAAGCCTCTCCTGGGGTGGCTCTCCCGGGGTGTCACCGTGCCCCCAGAGCTGCCTGTCCCCTGCACAGCCAGCCAGAACTGTCACTGCCGCTGTCACTGCCCTGGTTTTGGTGTCACAAACCTCTCCGGCTCGACCAGGAAGGGCTGGTTTGGATGGAAAACTGCGGGAATTTGGTTGGGAAGTCGCTTGTGGATTCCCCTGGCTCCCCATTCCTGTCTGGGGTGACCTCGGGGCTCCCCGGGAATTCCTGCTCCTCTTTCCTTTCCCTCTTTTCCTCTTTGGAGCACCCAAAGGATCGGGATTCCTGCTCTCCTCAGGGGAGAATCCTGCTGGGGCCGGGATTCTGGGCAGGGAGGGCAGGAACCAGGGAGCAGCTCAGGTGTGGAACATCCCTCACCTGTCCCGGAGAGCTCCGCAGGGCCGGCCTTGGCTCGGGAAGGGGCAGCCAGCTGGAATTCTCTGCTTGAGCAGGGGAGCCTGGAAAGGACAGGACAGGACAGGACAGGACAATCCCTCAGTGTCACCGGGCACAAAGGGAAATGCTGGGAATGAGCCCTGGGTGCTGCCCTGGAAGGGAGTGGGAGCTGCCCCTGCCCTTCGGAATAATCACGGGATTATGAGACCCGGATAAACCCTCCCAGACCACGGAGCCCAACCCATTCCCAGCGCTGCCAAGGCCACCCCTGTCCCCAAGTGCCACCTCCCCACGGCTTTCCACCCGCTCAGGAGCGGCACCCCAGCCTGCTCCAAGGCCTGCCCACCCTCTCCAGGCAGGGATTTCTCCTCCTGCAGCCGCCCAGGCTCCCGATAAATCCAAAGGTGAGTTTCTTTCCTTCCCATTGGCACTTAAATCCAACCTGCCACGGCTGGAACCCGCAGGAATCACAAACGGTTTTTCCCCCAGCCACGGGCAATGTATTTTTGGGCTTTTTGGGTTGTTTTTTTTTTTTTTTTTGCCTGGAACTGGAGCAGCCGAGTGTGGGATTGTCCTCCAAGCAGGAACAGTCACTCGGTGCCACAGGGCTGTACCCGGAGCAGCTCTCACAGATCCCTTTGTCAGCACTAAAAAAGGGCTCAGATCCTGCCGGAGATTTATGGCTTTTCGTGGGGAAGGGAGTTCTGAGCGGAGGAAAACTGGGATTTTCCTCTCCCCAGAGTGCAGGACTGAGTGGGGGGACAGTGCAGACAATTGTACTGCCCCGGAGGAACCAGCGCCCTTCCTGTCCCCACCTGGAATTCCTTCAGCATCCCCCGATCCCCCTGGGGCTGCAGCTCCAAATCCCGGCTCTGAGGCAGGGCTGGGATGGATATTCCTGAGCGCCAGAGCCATCCCTGTGCCTCAGGGCACCTCCGTCCCCAGGTCCCCCAGGACCATCCAGATTTTTGTGCTGTAAGAGGAAAAAACTGCTCGGCACAAGGATCTCCTCCAGCTCTGAAACCCTTCCAAGGAGAGAGGGCGGAGTGGGAAATTCCACACAGCAATTCCCGCAGGCTGGGGCTCTTCACCGAGGCTCCGGGACAGGCCGGGGAAGTTTGGGACAAAAGTCTTGGAATTAAACTTGAATTAAAGGTAAAAAAAAAAAAAAAAAAAAAAAAAAAGCCAGGATGGTTTGGGTTGGAAGGGAACTTAAATCCCATCCAGTCCCATCCCGCGGGCACCTCCCACTGTCCCAGGGGGCTCCAAGGCTCATCCAGGAGGGATGGAGGACGGATGGATGGAGGATGGATGGATGGAGGGATGGATGGATGGAGGATGGATGGATGGAGGGATGGATGGATGGATGGAGGATGGATGGATGGATGGATGATGGATGGATGGAGGATGGATGGATGGATGGAGGACAGATGGATGGATGGATGGAGGGATGGATGGATGGAGGATGGATGGATGGATGGATGGATGGATGGATGGAGGGATGGATGGAAGGAAGGATGGGATGGATGGAGGGATGGATGGATGGATGGAGGATGGATGGATGGATGGATGATGGATGGATGGAGGGATGGATGGAGGGATGGATGGATGGAGGATGGATGGATGGAGGGATGGATGGATGGATGGAGGATGGATGGATGGAGGGATGATGGATGGATGGATGGATGGATGGATGGATGGATGGATGGAGGGATGGATGGATGGATGGATGGATGGAGGGATGGATCCATGGATGGATGGATGGAGGGATGGATGGAGGGATGGAGGGATGGATAGATCCATGGATGGAGGGATGGAGGAAGAGGCATTGAGGCACCCCTGCCCACATTTGGGATCTGGGGACAGGGCCTGGATTTCTCCAGAGGGACTGTGGGACCTGCCAGGGCAGCCACATAAGCTGCCGTGGTTCCTCCAGGAGCAGGTGGGAAGGAGACCTTCAGGAATTGTTCATCCATGCCCTCCCAGCCCTGCCAGGGCCCGAGGACGAACAAAACAATTTCAATTTGCCCCTGCTGAGGCCGCCCCGGGCACCGAGCGTTCCCTGCACTGCTGGAGCGTGGAAAACTCCCCGTGAGCGCCTCCCAGAAACCCCAATTCCAGCAGAACCGAGCCGGGCACAGCGGGAAAACATGGGGCTGCTTCCAAATATTCCCAAGGAAATTTTCCTGTGGGAAAGAGGCACGGCAGGTGCAGCACTTTGCATCCCAAAAAAGGCTGCATCCCTGCAGGTCCTGGGGTGGGAAGGAGCTTCCCAAGGATCATTTGGGGAGCACAGGGGTTCAGGAGCTCCCCAGGGATCAGCGGGGAGGTTTTTGGGATCCAGGAGCTCCCCAGGGATCAGCGGGGAGGTTTTTGGGATCCAGGAGCTCCCCTGGGATCCGTGGGGAGGTTTTTGGGATCCGGGAGCTCCCCAGGGATCAGCAGGGAGGTTTTTGGGGTGCAGGAGCTCCCCAGGGGATCAGAGGGGGTTTTTGGGGAGCACAAGAGCTCCCCAGGGATCAGAGGGGGTTTTTTGGGGAGCACAGGAGCTCCCCAGGGATCAGAGGGGGTTTTTGGGGAGCACAGGAGCTCCCCTGGGATCAGAGGGGGTTTTTGGGGAGCACAGGAGCTCCCCAGGGATCAGAGGGGGTTTTTGGGGAGCACAGGAGCTCCCCAGGGATCAGAGGCGGTTTTTGGGGAACACAAGAGCTCCCCAGGGATCAGAGGGGGTTTTTGGGGAGCACAGGAGCTCCCCTGGGATCAGAGGCGGTTTTTGGGGAGCACAGGAGCTCCCCAGGGGTCAGAGGGGGTTTTTGGGAGCCCAGGGATGAGGAGCGGGCCCGGGGGGCTCAGCTCAGCCCCGAGCACCCTCCCACGATCCGCCTTTTCCCAGGCAGGCGCCTCAGGAAACTTCTCCCGGCTCCAATTGCTGCGCTCCACCTTTTTTATTCTAATCGATTCCGCATCGCCATAGGAACCCGCCCGGGCGGCAGCGAGCGGCCGCCGCGTCCCCGGGAGCTCCGGGATGGCCGGGGACGGAGCCGGGAGACCGGGGCTCGCAGGTACCGCACCCCGAGCCAGCCGAGCCCGCGCCGGCGGCGGGGCATCCCGCCCGGGGACCCGCGGCCCCGCCCGGCCAGGCAATGCCCCAGCGCCGCCGTCCGGGCTGCGGGCAGAGGGCAGGAGGCCGGGATTGGGGTGGGCACGGCCTTTCCCGGGGCTCGGATGGCGCTGGGAGAAGGGTCCCGGCGGGTTCAGGGGTCTCAGAGCCGCGGATTTGGGGGAATCCATCCCGGCTGGGCTGAGCCTGCCCTGGGCTGCTCCCGACCCTCCCGACGGGGATGGGACGTGGCGGGGGACGCCGCGGGGCTGGGATCCGCCTGGATCCGGGGTCCGTCTCCCGCGCAGCGCTGGGTCCAGGCAGGATTCCAGCCTGGGAATTCCACCCCCGGCATCTGCAGGGCTTGGGAGAGGCGCCGGAGCCCTTCCCGTTATCCGCATTATTCCCGTTATTCCTGGGCCAGCAGGAAACTGCCCCGAGCTGGGGGAGATCCCGGGAGCTGGGCTGGGAGTGTGGGGGGATCCCAGACATCCGAGGAATCCTGACCAGGCTCAGGATCCTCCCCGGGCACGGCCCAGACCCGGGGCAGGATCTCTCTTGGATCTCTTTGTCCATCCCACAGGGCTGGGGGGGAGCCCCGGGATCCCGCTGGATCCTTGGGAAGGGATCCACCGCCTGGTCCTGGCTTTTCCTGGTTCTCCAGGCTGGGTTGGATCCACTGGAGGTTCGGGAAGAGGCAGGCTGGAGGTGGAGGGGGGGCTCAGCATCCCCCTGGGCACGGAAAATGTGGAAATGGCAGCGGGGAAAAGGATCTGACCCTGGCAGGGAATAAAAGGGACGCAGGGAAAGGGGAGGTGGATCCCGGTGGATCCCAAAGGATCAGATTCCTGACATGGGGAACACTTTGATCCCTGCTGGGGCAGGACAGAGGAGCAGCAGGAGCAGATTTCCAGGGATAAAACATCTTTGGGATGCACAGCAAAAGGGAGAGAGGAAAATCGGGATTATCCCAGCCCTGCCTGCCCCCAAACCCCGGTGGGAAGAGCCCTGTGCTCCCCAGGAGCTTTGGCTGGGGCACAAACCTCCGGGGGCTCGGGGCAGCTCCGTGCTCCGGGCTTGGATCCCGTTGGAAGTTCAGGAGCCCCTGGATGTGCTCCAGAGGCTGCCAGGCCTTGGATCAGCAGCAGCATTGACTGAAAAAGGCAAAAGTGTGACTGCGGGGATTCCAGGAGCTCCGGGGGGAGCGCCGGAGGGGCACGGAGCTGCCTCTGTCCTGCTGGGCACGGCTGGGCACGGCTGGGCCACATCTGGGACACATCTGGGACACATCTGGGACACCAGGACCCTGCTGTGGAGGTGAAGGGAAGGAGGGAGGGACCCCCACGGAGCCTTGCCCCACCTGTGAGGAGTTCAGGCACCAAAAATCATGGAAAAAACCCACTCCGGGGAGATGTTCCTGTTCTTCCCTTATGAGCAAGATGAGGGTGGGGGGATGGTTTTAAGGGACAAGGGGAGATTCAGGGTGGAAACGAGGGAAGAATTTTTTAGGATGAGGGTGGGCAGGGGCTGGGATGGAATTCCCAGAGGAGCTGAGGCTGCCCCTGGATCCCTGGAGGTGCCCAAGGCCGGGGCTTGGAGCAGCCTGGGACAGGGGAAGGTGTCGGGCTTGGCTTTGGATGGGCTTTAAGGTCTTTGCACCCCAAACCCAAATCCTGCCCTCCACCCCAAACCCGAATCCTGCCCTCCATCCCAAAACTGGATCCTGCCCCCCATCCCACCTGGATCCTGCCCTCCATCCCAAACCCAGATCCTGCCCCACACCCCAAACCCAGATCCTGCCCTCCACCCCAAAACTGGATCCTGCCCTCCATTCCAAACCTGAATCCTGCCCCCCATCCCACCTGGATCCTGTCCCGCACCCCAAACCCAGATCTTGCTCCCCACCCCAAATCTGGATCCAGCTCTCCACCCCAAACCCGAATCCTGCCCCCCATCCCACCTGGATCCTGCCCTCCACCCCAAACCCGGATCCTGCTCTCCACCCCAAATCCAGATCCTGCCCCGCACCCCAAACCCAGATCCTGCCCTCCACCCCAAACCCAGATCCTGCCCTCCACCCCAAACCCAGATCCTGCCCCCCATCCCACCTGGATCCTGCCCTCCACCCCAAACCCAGATCCTGCCCTCCATCCCACCTGGATCCTGCCCTCCATCCTCAAACCCCAATGGTGCCCCCCACCCCAACCCCGGCTCCTGCCTGCTCTGTGCTGACTCCCTCCTTTGTTCTAAACAAGCATCTCATTAGGTATCTGCCGTTCCCAAATTAACATTTAATTCGTGCCTCGTTCCCAGAAAAAACCTGGGCGCAGCCTCCCGGAATTGTTGACAGTGATCGTGTTCCTTTGTGAGCTCCGTCCCTATTAAGCAATTTCCTCGCTCGTGTCTTTTGAGTTACTAAGGGAACAGGAATAAAATCTTAATAAAACTCCATCAACTGTTCCTGAAATAACAGCAGCCTCCTTGGAGGGGCCTGAGCCGGGGATGGGGCTCGGCTGCAGATTCCCAGGAAATCCAAGAGCACGGAGTTATGGAAAGGGTTGGGATGGAAGGGCCTCAAAGATCGTCCAGTTCTACCCAATTCCACCCAAAATTCCACCCAGTTCCATCCAATTCCTCCACCCCAGGGTGCTCCAGCCCGGCCTTGGACATTTCCAGGGATCGGAGCAGCCACAGAACCTGCTCTGGTTCTTCCCACTGAGATGAAAAGGCGACACATCCCGAAAGGGAATAAATCCTTTGTGGTGAATGTTCCAGGATAAAGATTATGTAATATAAATAATTAATACACACAATTTTTATGGATGTGTAATACAGGATATTGGGTATTGGATATTGGATAGTGGATATTAGATATTGGATATTGAATATTGAATATTGGATATTGGATATTGAATATTGGAGGTTGGATACTGGATACTGAATTTATATATTGGATATTGAATATTGGATATTGGATATCACTGCCAGGGAGGGCAGGGCATGCTCCTGAGCTCTCCCAGGGGAATTCTGGGTGTTTTTCCAGGAAACTGGATTTTCTGGAGCCTGAATTTGGGCTCCAGGATGCTGCAAGGGGATGTTGGTGTGGATTATTCCAGGGATGCTGGTGTGGATATTCCAGGGATATTGGTGTGGATTATTCCGGGGAGGAAGATGGTGTGGATGCTCTCCTGAGGGGGTGGTGTCAATGTTCTCCCAGGGAGGATGACGTGGATGTTTTCCCAGGGAGGTTGTCATGGATGTTCTCCCAGGAATGTTGGTGTGGATATTCCAGGAGCATTTGTGTGGATATTGCAGGGCCATTGGGGTGGATATTCCAGGGGCATTTGTGTGGATATTCCAGGATATTGGGGTGGATATTCCATGGGTATTTGTGTGAATATTCCAGGGACGTTGGGGTGGCTTTCTCCTGGCTGATCTCCCCAGAGCCGCTGGGAATTCCGGCGGCGCCCCGGGATGTTCTGCCGCGCTCCCCGCAGCGCCCAGTGCCCCGTTAACCCTGTCCCTGTTCTCTCTGTCCCTCCCAAAGCCGCGGACAGACGGACCCCGGCGAGGCTCCCTCGGTGACGGCGCTCTGCGGGCTCAGCCTGGCCCCGCTCCAGGTGGGTGTCCCCGTTTCCCTCGGGAATCGGCCCCAAACCCCGCGGGAAGCAGCGGCGGCGGCGGCTGGAGCCGATCCCCACCCAGCAGGGATGAGCCACGAGCAGCCCCTCTGCCCCCTCAGCTCCTTTTCGGTGGGCATTTCCTGGGATTTGGCCTTCCAAAGGGTCCCTCATCACCACCTCGGGCATCTCCAGGCCTTGCTGGGGAGTTTTGGGCAGAGGAGCAGCCTCTGCACCAGCGCCTGGTGCTGCCCACCCGCCCCTGCCTTGTGCCCTCATCATCCTCCCGAGCTTGCCAGAAAATCCAGAATTCCATGTGACCCTTCCCTGCGCCTGTTGCTGCATCCCGCGGCCGGTCCCTCCTCCCCAGCCGTCTCTGCCTTCCCCACATCCAGATCCTTCTCCTTCACCATCTGGTTTTTTCCACGTCCAGTCCCTCCTCCCTCACCATCTCGTCTTCCCCCACACCCAATTCCCTCCTCCCTCGCCATCTCTGCTTTCCCCGCGGCCGATTCTCCCTCCCTCGGTATCCAATTCCATCTTCCCTCAGCGCCGCTGTTTTCCCCTCCAGGAGCTCTGGGCTCGGCCGGGAGCCGATCCCGAGGCTTTGCCCATGGAATAGGCGCTTTTCCCGGCTCCTGGGCGCAGCCGGAGGCTGAAGTTGGGGCACCCGAGCTCTCCCTGGCCTGGAGCCGCCGGCCTCTGCCATGAATGATGCGTCCACCATGGATTATGAACTGCTCTCCCCGTCCCTGGTGGAGCACCCCGCCGGCGCCGCGGGCATGGACGCCGAGCAGAAAACCGTCTTCGCCTTCGTCATCTTCCTCCTGGTGTTCTTGGTGATGCTGATGGTGCGCTGCTTCCGCATCCTGCTGGACCCCTACAGCCGCATGCCCGCCTCCTCCTGGACGGACCACAAGGAGGGCTTGGAGCGGGGCCAGTTCGACTACGCGCTGGTGTGAGGGCGGCCCCGGGGCGAGCCCGAGCTCCGGGAGCCTCCCGGTACCGGCCCCGGTACGGCCCCCGGCCCCGGGC
Source organism: Chamaea fasciata (assembly GCF_029207755.1). Taxonomy (NCBI): domain Eukaryota; kingdom Metazoa; phylum Chordata; class Aves; order Passeriformes; family Sylviidae; genus Chamaea; species Chamaea fasciata. The sequence continues at coordinate 4,780,990 of NW_027094113.1, read as the reverse complement.
TCCCGTCCGCCGCCGGTGTCAGCCCGCGGGGATGCTCCGGGCAGAGCGGGGCCGCTCTCTGCCCCCCGCGGGAGGTTTTCTAGGCGTTTCTCTCTCTCTTTTCTAAGCACTTCTCAGTTCTCTGGGCGGCCCGCGGGGGGGACGCCGGGCAGGGCTGGGGCTCCCCGCTGTCCCCACCCCGTGTCCCCCCACCCCGGGGCAGCGCGGAGGGGCCGGGACGGGGCATGGCGGGACCTGCCCTCGGCCCGCGGGGCCCCTGGGCCGGGCTCTGCCCGGTGCCAGGCCCGAGCTTTGACCCCCGGCCCCTCCCGAGCCCCCCCGCGCCCCCCGGGAGTGCTGCCCGTGCTCCAGTGAGTGTGTGTGTGTGTGTCCTGTAGCTGAGCTCTGTCCGTCTGGGGTTCCTCGGCACCGGAGCCGAGTGCTGGCTTTGTTCCTGCTCTGCGCCCGTCCCCGGCTCCCCAAAAAGGAGCGAAGACCCCCCCACCCCCCGTGTGCGGTCGCCCCTCGGCCTCCAGCCTGTCCCCTCACCCCTGGCCCTGCCCCGCTGGTGACACCGGGCTGAGCCAGGGACAGTCCTGAGACCCCTGGGGACACCACGGGGGATCCAGGGGCCCAAAAAACCCTTGTGAGAGGCTCCTCGGGCAGCTCCCAGCGCTCCCAGTCCCTGTTGGGGGGATCCCAGTTCTCCCAGTCCCTGTTGGGGGGATCCCAGTTCTCCCAGACCCTGCTGGGTGGGATCCCAGTGCTCCCAGTCCCTGCTGGTGGGATCCCGGTTCTCCCAGTCCCTGCTGGATGGGATCCCAGTTCTCCCAGTCCCTGCTGGGGGGATCCCAGTTCTCCCAGTCCCTGTTGGGGGGATCCCAGTTCTCCCAGACCCTGCTGGGTGGGATCCCAGTGCTCCCAGTCCCTGCTGGGGGGATCCCAGTGCTCCCAGTCCCTGCTGGGTGGGATCCCCATGTCCGGGGGTGTCCAGGGCCCTTCCCCGGCTCTGGGCGGGCTCCGGCGGCGGCCGAGGGGCGAGCCGGGGAGCTGCGGGTGGCCGCAGGGCTCCCAGGGGCCGCGGAGGGCGGCGGGAGGGTTTGTTCGGAGGGATTTGAGCCCGTGGAAATAAAGCCGCACCGTGCCGACCCCAGCCCGCTCCTGCTCCGCTCCTTGCCGCGCCCCGGGGGGGGAACCGGCCCCGCCCCGAGCGCTGCGGGCTGCCCCGGCTCTCCCGCGCCCCTGCTCCCACCGGGAGGACGAGGACGAGGACGAGGAGGAAACGCGAGGGGTCACGGCCAGGAGTGACCAGCAGGACACGGGGACCCCGCCCGGCCTAGCCTGTCCCAGCACGGTCCCGCACAAATCCCGCACGGGGGATGCTCCAGGGACGTTTTCCAGCTGTCCGAGCTCCTGTGTCTCCCTCCCGGTTCCGTCCCCGCTCCCGGTGATGTCCCCGCTCTCTCCCTGTCCTGTCCCCGGTCCCGGTCCTGTCCCCGGTCCGAGTTCTGTCCCCGGTCCCGGTCCTGTCCCCGGTTCGGGTTCTGTCCCCACTCTCTCCCGGTGCTGTCCCCGCTCCCGGTCCTGTCCCCGCTCCCGGTGCTGTCCCTGGTCCCGGTTCCGTCCTGCTGTCCCCGGTCCCGGTGCTGTCCCCGCTCTCTCCCGGTCCTGTCCCCGGTCCCGGTGCTGTCCCCGCTCTCTCTCGGTGCTGTCCCCTCTGCCCGGTGCTGTCCCCGGTCCGGGTTCTGTCCCCTCTGCCCGGTGCTGTCCCCGGTCCGGGTTCTGTCCCCAGTCCCTCCCGGCCGCGGGTGCCGCAGTCCCGCCCGCCCTCTGCTGGCACCGGGCTCCGTCTGCGCCAGGAGCCGGGAAGAGCTTCCTGAAACCGGGAATATTCCAGCCTGGAAGGAGCGTCCGGGCTGGATTCCATCTCCCCGACCCCGGCCAACCCCCCCCAGGGCCACCCCTGCCATGGCAGCGACACCTCCCGCTGTCCCAGGCTGCTCCAAACCCGGCTTGGGACATTCCAGGGATCCAGGGCTTCTCCGGGAATTCCATCCCAGCCTCTCCACACCCTCCCAGCCAGGAATTCCTTCCCAATATCCCACCCAAATTCCCCTTTTCCAGCTCAAATCCGTTCCCCGTGTCCTGTCCCTCCATCCCAAATCCCTCCCCAGCTCTCCCGGAGCCCCTTTAGGGACTGAAAGCAGCGCCAAGCTTTACCTGGATCCTGGATCCTGGATCCTGGCCCTTCCAGGGATCCAGGGGCTCCATCCCAGCCCCTCTCCACCCTCAGAACCAGGAATTCCTTCCCAATATCCCAGCCAAATTCCCCTTTTCCAGTTTAAATCCGTTCCCTGTGTCCCTTGCCTTGTCCCCAGTCCCTCCCCAGCTCTCCTGGAGCCCCTCTGGGGCCTGGCAGGGGCTCTCGGCTCTCCCTGGAGCTTCTCCAGGCTGGACAATCCCAATTCTGTCCCCTCCTGCCCTCCCCAGCCTGTGCCCACACAAAGACACAGCCCCACTTAACCCAAAATAATTTTATTGTTGCCGTTGCTTCTGATACAAAAAAAAAAAAAAAAAAAAAAAAAAAAAAAAAGGAATTCCACAAAGAGCCACCTCTCTGTGCAGGAAAAGGGGGCACAGGTTTGGGGTTCCCCCCAGAAAACCAACCAGCAAGAAGTGTCAATATAAAAAAATTAAAAAATAAAAAAAATTAAAAAAACCAAAACACCTCACCAGAGAGGAGGAGAGGAAACCTTGAGCTTCGAGACTTCGGCTCAACACACACACACACACAAACCCAGCTCTGCTAATTTATTATTATTATTATTATTATTAATAATACTTTTTGGATTTTGGTTTTGTGGGTTTTTCTTAGAAAAAAAAGAGCACCTTTTGAAAAAAAAAAAAACAAACAAAACAACCAACCAAAAATAATAATTAAAAAAAAACCAAACCAAAAAAAAAACACCAAACCAACCAATCCCAAACATCAGGCCACCCATCCTGTCACAAGCTCTGGGACTCTTGTAAAATCCAGAGTCTGGAGCTGCTTTGAAGAGTTTTCAAGTTTGCCTGGAGCCCCGGTACAGTAAACACACACATCCCCCACCCCGCGGCGGCAGCGAGCCGGGAGAAATTCCCACCCCTCCAAAAAAACCCCAAAACCCCACAGAAAGCTGCAGGGAAAGGCGCTCCTGCCAAGGGCGAGCAAAGCGCTCCTTTGGTGGTCGGCCATAAATACGGGAGGGCGGTTCCCTGGGAATGGGCACCGGTCATCCCGGGATTCTGCACCTGCTATCCCGGGAAGGAGCACCTGTCATCCCGGGAATCAATCAGGACCTTTTATCTCGGGATTCTGCACCTTCTAAGACGGGAATTATTGAGCATTTTTTTTTTTTTTATCCCGGGAAGTAATCAGGACCTTTTATCCTGGGAATGAGCACCTTTTGTCCCGGAAATTAACCAGGACCTTTAATCCCGGGATTCAGCACCTTCTAAGCCGGGAATTAATCAGCATTTTTTTTTTTATCCCGGGAAGTAATCAGGACCTTTTATCCTAGGAATGAGCACCTTTTGTCCCGGGAATTAATCAGGACTTTTTATCCCGGGATTCAGCACCTTTTATCCCGGGAATGAGCACCTTTTATCGCAGGAATGAGCACATTTTTATCCCGGGATTCAGCACCTTTAAAGCTGGGAATCAGCACATTTTATCCGGGGATTCTGCACCTTTTATCCCGGAAATCAGCACCTTTTGTCCCGGGAATTAATCAGCACCCTTTATCCCGGGAATGAGCACATTGTATCCCTGGAATTCATCAGGATCTTTTATCCGGGGTGGCCTTTTCTGTTTCCAAAAGGACCTGAGGAGTCCCCAAAAAGGTCAGAGGACTCCCCGAAGGCCCAGGGGAACCCCAAAAAGCCCAGGGGAACCCCAAAAGGCCCAGATGCCATGGAAAAGAACGGGACACAGAGCTCAGCCAGGCCGGGGATGGGCTCCTGCAGCCCCATCCCAAGGCAGAGGCACAGCAGGAAATGCACAGACACCACAGGGAGCCACAGCTCCTCCCAAAGCTGCCCCAGCTTTTCCTGGGATGTGGCCATGGAGGACAGGAAGGGGGACAGGCAGGAGCAGAGGGATTCCTGCTCAGGAGCTCGGGATCTTTGGCTTTCGGGAGCTTTGGGAGCTCGGGCTCGGTCCTTCTGGGCTCGGCTCAGGCACCCCCTGGAGCAGAACATCCCCAGAGGGTGCTGATCCCAGAGGGACATTCCCATGGCTGGGACGTTCCCCATGGCTGTCCCTGTGGTGACTGATCCCGTCAGGACATTCCCCATGGCTGTCTCTGCGGTGGACAATCCCAGAGGGACATTCCCCATGGCTTGGACATTCCCCGTGGATGTCCCTGTGGTGGACGATCCCATCAGGACACTTCCCATGGCTGGCACATTCCCATGGCTGTCCTGGCGATGGCAGGAGAGGAGCCCGTTGTCGTTCCCGTTGTGTTCCCGTTGTCGTTCCTGCTGTTCCGGTTGTCGTTCCCGCTGTTCCCGGGGTGGGTGGCGAGGGGCAGGGCTGCGCTGTCGGGTGGGACTGGGGAGGACTGGGGGGGGGTCTCTGGTGGCTTTAGTAGAGCTGGAGCTGCAGCTTCATCCTCAGCGCCTGGCCCAGCTCGCCCGCCAAGTAGTCGAGGTGGTTGTCGGCCTCGAGTTTGTGCAGTTCCCGCCGGCGGGGCAGGGCCACGCTCACGATCTCCAGCAGGTACGTGCCCGGCGGGATTTTCTTGCGGCCCAGGTGCAGGAAGCTGAGCCCTTCCTTGTGGTGGATGCGGAAGAGCCCGTCCTCGTTGCCCTGGGAGATGGCGTAACGCACGCGGTTCTCCAGCGGCTCCACGGCCGGCAGCAGCTCCAGGATGTGCTCCTTGTGCGCCAGCTCCGACAGGTTCAGCGCCATGGACAGCGGCGCCTCCACGTCCATGCTGGCCAGGTTCACGCCGTGGTCCTGCCCGGGAGCGGGGAGGGAGGTCAGGGAAGGCTCAGGGCCAAGGTGGGTTTGGTTCGGGGAAATTCAGCCCCGAGTCAGTGACAGCTTTGGGGGTCTTGGGGTCCTGGTTGTGCCTGTGGTGCTGAACTCGCAGCACACAGCCCCGGGGAGGATCAGTAACTTCAGGATCGTTCTCTTTTCCAAGCCCTAAAAGGATGTCTCCTGCCCGGGGCTGTGAAATTCCCGGGAGAGTTTTGGACAGAGGCCAGAACTGCCTCTGAGGAACAGCACCTTGGGATGGTCTGGGTGGAAAGGGACCTCCAAAGCGGTCCTGCCCCAGCCCCTTGGGACACCTCCCACTACCCCAGGCTGCTCCAAGCCCCGTCCATCCCAGCCTCGGCCAACTCCAGGGATGGGAAACACGAGCTTCATTCCTCGGTTTCACAAGGAGGGTTTGGGGACGCCAAACCTGGGCAGACACAGACGAGCTGCCGCCTCTGCCTGGATCCACTCCAAGCCTGTATTCCTGAAGGGACGCAGCTCCCGCCTCAGCCCAACCCCTCCGGGATTCCCTGGACTCCTCACCTGGTGCCTCTCCGTGCCGTTGACGCTGCGCCGCTGCCGGCCCCTCTTGGGGTACCCGTTGATCTTGCACTCGTAGCAGGTCTCGGGGGACAGCAGGTTGTCCTCATCCTCCTCCTGGGGCGCAGGCAGGTAGGGCCCCTTCCCAAAGCCCAGACCAGAAATGCAGTGGCTGGGGGCAGGAGAGCAGAGAGAGCCGGCTCAGAGCTGCGGGCCCCACGGGAATGTCACCGCCGCCGGGTCCCCAGGCTGGGGACACCCCCCGGGCCACGGCACGGGACACGCGGCACAATGAAGTGGTTTCACTAATTAACGGGTTAATTAATCTCCATCCTGCACTGGGGTCCCAGGGTGACTTCATGATGCCCAACGGTCTGTTCTGTTGGTGTTGGACATTGTGCCCTGCACCTTCGGGACTGAGAGCAAAGGCGGAGGAAGAGAAGAGCGCCAGGAAGAGATTTTTCAGGAAGTTACAGAAAAAAAAAAAACCCAGTTGGTGACTGGCTTGGAAGTGGACAGCTTGAGGGTTCCAGGGGTACGGGGTGCATCCCACGGGTACAGGGTAACTCTGACAGGTACAGGACACACCCCACAGGTACAGGATACACCCCACAGGTACAGGACACACCCCACGGGTCACACCTGTAACCTCCTGAACCACCCCTCCCTCCCAAACCACCACCAAGCCGCGTGCACCCACAGAGCACCCGCCGGCAGCTCACAGGGGCTGGCCCCAGGATGCCGGGACGGGGCCAGGAGCATCTCAGGGACTTGCCAGCCCAGCCCACCTCCCCCGGCGGGATTCCCGGCTGGGAGCGCGCCTCCGGCCGCTCCTCACCCCTGTCCTGCTCGGAAGTATCCCCCGGGGCAGCCGCACAGGTAACCCCCGTCCGTGTTGGAGCAGCCGTAGCTGCAGGGGCTGCCCCCGGCCGAGCACTCGTCCACGTCCTGGCAGCCCCCGAAGGCCTGGTCGAAGTCGAAGCCCGAAGGACAAACGCACTTGAAGCTGCCCAGGGTGTTGTAGCACGAGGCGGAGCCGCAGGCCGAGGGGCTGGAGCACTCGTTCTCGTCTGCGGGGAGAGAGGGAGGGAGTGCCGGGATCACAGGGGCGTGGGATGTCCTCCACAGGTACCGGGGAGCACCCACAGGTACAGGATACACCTCACAGGATACACCCCACAGGTACAGGATACACCCCACAGATACAGGGGAGCGCCCACAGGTACAGGATACACCCCACAGGTACATCCCATGGGAACAGGAACATCCCATAGGCACAGGACACATTCCATGGGCACAGGGTGCATCCCACAGGACACATCCCACAGCTAGATTATCCCACAGAGATCCCTCCCACAGGTACAGGACACACCCCACAGGCGTGGGATCCCTCCCACAGGTACAGAATGCACCCTACAGGTACATCCCATGAGTATAGGATACACCCCACAGGTACAGGATCCCTGCCACAGGTACAGGACACACCCCACAGGATGCATCCCACAGGTACAGAATGCACCCCACAGGTGTGGGACACCTTCCCCAGGTGTGGGACACCCCCCCAGGTGTGGGACACCCCCCCGTGTCCCCCACTCACCCACGCACTGGTTCCACTGGTAGTGCTGCACGTAGCCCTGGGGGCAGCCGCAGCGGTAGCCCCCGAGCACGTTCTGGCAGCCGTGCTGGCACCGGTGGTTCCCGTCACACTCGTCCACATCTGCACCCAGGGGACACACGGGGGGCTCAGGCACTGTCCCCTGGCCCTGCTGAGGGCTCAGGGAGCCCCCAGGCTGCTCCTGTGCCTCAGCCTGCAGTGACAGCTGCAATTCTGGACACCGCAGACCCCCCTGCTGGGGTGTTCGTCACCCTGATCCCAGGTGAGGCCTGGGCTGTCAGCGGCCCCGCCCTGCTCCAGGCTGAGACCTCTCCTGGCGGGATATGGGACCGTGCCCTTCCCCTGGCCCTGCCCGGACACCCCAACCACCCCGCCCTGGCCCTGAGAGCGCTGGCCAAGCTCTCCTCGAATTCCCACCTGGACCGAGGCTCTCCAGAGCCTGGGATTGCCCCGGGAATTCCGCCCATGGGAGCACCCCAAACCTGGGAATTCTCCCCATGGGAACACCCAGAGCCCGGAATTCTCCCCATGGAAACACCCCGGAGCCCCCGACCCGGGAATTCTGCCCCAGACCCACCTTCACAGTTGACCCCGGAGCTGTCCAGGGAAAATCCCTTCTGGCACTCGCAGTTGTAGCTGCCCGGGGTGTTGAGGCACTGCCCCTTGGCCCCACACAGCGAGGGCTGAGCTGTGCACTCGTTGTTGTCTGTGAAGAAAACACACCAGCAGGGCTCGGTGGCCACCTGGAAACCAGCCCTGACCACCTGCAGGACCATCCCCGGCCCCGTGGGCACCTGGAAACCAGCCCTGACCACCTGCAGGACCATCCCCGGCCCCGTGGGCACCTGGGAACCAGCCCTGACCACCTGCAGGACCATCCCCGGCCCCGTGGGCACCTGGGAACCAGCCCTGACCACCTGCAGGACCATCCCCGGCCCTGTGGGCACCTCAGGTGGGCAGCAGAGGAACAGTGCAGACACTGCCAGGGTGACAGGATCCCAGAGGCAGAGCCTGGGGGCCGGGAAGCCTCTCCTGAGTGGGAGCTGCCCCGTGGGAAGGCTCAGGGCAGGAATTCTGCACCCACCGATGCAGGACGAGTGGTGCTGCGTGAAGCCGGGGGGGCACTTGCAGTTGAAGCCCCCGATGACGTTGACACAGAGGAACTGGCAGTTGTGCTGCTTGGTGGAGCACTCGTCCAGGTCTGGAGGGACAAGGGAGAAGTCTCAGCTCGCCCCGCCGGGGCTGTGGCACCCCAGGTTCCCTGTGGACGCACAGAACCAGCCCCAGGACCAGCCGCCCAGGAGGAGAACCAACCTCTCCCCACCTCAGGGTAACACATCTGGAGGATGCAGGGGTGTGTCCCTGTCTCTCCTGCAAGTCACAAATCCCAGACTCGCCCAGATCCTCAGGCCAGGCTCTCCCAGATCCTTAGACCAGGCTCTCCCAGATCTTTAGGCCAGCCTCTCCCAGACCCTTAGACCAGACTCGCCCAGATCCTCAGGCCAGGCTCTCCCAGATCTTTAAGCCAGGCTCGCCCAGATCTTTAGGCCAGGCTCGCCCAAATCTTTAAGCCAGGCTCCTCAGCCTGCGCTGCCCCAGCCCCGGGGGAGCTGGGCACAGCCCCAGCCTGGCCGGTGACAATGCCACCACGTGCAGGGGACATCCAGCCCTCATCCCCCCGGAGCTCAGGACGTGCTGGGAGCCTCCAGGAAAGAGCCAGGAGCGTTTTTATCCCTGCTGAGACACACCTGGGGCGTGCAAGGCTGGAACCCTCACCCCAGCCCGGGGCGGCACCTTTCCGCACATCCTCCTGCTGACGTTTTCCCACCTCCGGCTGCCCTGTCCCCTCTCCCCGAGCTCCAGTCCCCTGCTGGCCCCGTACCTTTGCAGATCTTGCCGTCCTCCTGCAGGACGTAGCCCCGGGGGCAGGAGCACTGGTAGCTGCCCTCGGTGTTCTTGCAGATGAAGTTGCAGGGCTTTGGGGACTGGTTACACTCGTCCAGATCTGCGCTCCGGGGACAAAACGCATCAGGTGGGGCTGGCCCTCCCACCCCTCGGACCTCCCAGCCCACCCAGGGGCTGCTGAACGCCAGGTGATGGCGGCTTTGGTGGCTCAGGGGTGAGATATCCGCAGGGATTTGCCTTTCCTGGGTAAACACCCCGTTTTCCCCAGGAAAGCAGGTGAGCAGAGCCAGGGGCTTCGGGGGCAGCGGCTCAGTTCGAGCCAGCACAACAAATCTGGGGTAAATCCCGCAGAGAGAGAGAGAGCGACACAGCTGTGATTCCAGATGTGCCTTTTCTGCCAACACCTGGAGCCCCAGCGCGGCGCTGGGGCGGGACCAGCCGTGCTGCCTGGGGAGGGGTCGGCAGCTCCCAGATTTCACCTCAGCATCCCAATCCTTGCCAGCCCCTGCGGCCCCAGGGCTCAGGGAAGACAAGGAACCCGTTCTTAGGGAGTTCAATCAGGACTTGGAGCTGCAGGGGAGCACGAAAACAGGGCGGAGCACCCAGACCCACAGCTCCAGGGGGAGGAGGAGGGAGGATCCCCGAGGGAAAGGCGGGTCCCGGGCGGGGAGAGGATTGCGGGGATGTGCAGGGAGCCCGGCTCACCCTGGCAGGCTGTGCCCGTGATGTCCGGGGTGTAGCCCAGGCGGCAGTGGCAGCGGAAGGAGCCGATGCTGTTGATGCACTGCCCGTTCCTGCACAGGTTGGGCAGCACCTTGCACTCGTCGATGTCTGTGGAGAGAAGGAGAGGAGCTGCCAGTGCCAGAGCTGCTCCCTCCCCACCTGCCAGGGCAGCTCATCCACCCAAAAAAAGCTCATCTGGTGTTTGTTATCAGAGAACTGCAACGGGACAAGTGTCTCCCAGTGATTTTGGTCTGGCAGCTCCCAACTCCCAATGAACATCCCCCCGTGAAGTGGGAGCTGGGGGGATAAACTGGATTTCTGGCTGAACTTTCACAAAGCAGAAATCCCCTGGAAATGTGTGGGGGGCTTCTCCCCAGAGCAGGGACGGAGGCTGAGTGAAGGACTCTGTTAAATTCTCATCATTTCCACGCTAAATTCCATTTTATAATATCTCCTTCGTTAACAAATAACTCATTTTATAACAGGCCTGATCTGCCGCCTTGAAGCCCAGAGGGATCCCCTAAAAAAATTTAAAAAATTAAAGCCAAATTCCTTAAAATTAAGCCAAAGATCCAAGGCTAAGGCGGGGCTGGTTTGAAGCTCCCCTGACACTGTTTTACACTGCGACGACGCAGACTCTGAGCTTCAGCAGTCTGAAATGACTCTGATTATTTTGGGGACGTGTCTTCCTTATCTACTATTCTACACAGACCAATTTGATTGGTGACAGACCAGGGGGACATCAAGAAGAAGCTCCTCCCAGGAAAAGGAACAAAAACAAAGGTTCAGTTTACAAACACTTGCTTATAGAAAATTCTTTGGGAAAGGAATTTCAGGAAACTAAAACACCTGGGGCACGAAACCAGGGCCACAGTCCCCCTCAGCCCACGACTCCGGATTCTCCCGGGGGACGTGGCAGAGGCTCCAGGGGGATCGTCCCCGTGCCCAGCCCTGCCCTGCTCACCTCTGCCGTCCGTGGAGTAGCCGGGGCCGTGGGGACACATCTTCTTGTAGTGGGCAGTGCCGGGCAGGGGGCAGAGCTCGCACTGGGGGCCCCAGCTGCGCCCGCTGTTGCAGCAGCACTCGGATTTGGTGACCAGGTTGCGGTTGGTGGACGACATCTGGCACATGGTCTGCAGCACCTCCGTGAAGCAGAAGCCCTGGCGGGTGTCTGGGCACGGGAAAAGGGGCACGGATGCAGGGTTTGAGGCAGTGCCAGCGCCGGGGGGACGGAGCAGGCGGTGCCAGGGCTGGTGGGAGGGGGGGGGGGGTTGGACAAAGGTGATGCTCCAGGTGGGAGGGATTCTTCCCTGCTCAGGAGCAAAGGATGCCAGGATGGCTTGGTTTGGAGGGACCGTAAATCCCACCCAGTGCCACCCCTGCCATGGGCAGGGCCACCTCCCACTGCCCCAGGGTGCTCCAAACCCCGTGCAACCTGGCCTTGGACACATCCAGGGGTCCAGGGAATCCCTCCCCAGTACCCCATCCACCAGCAGGAACACATTCCCCGCGTCCTGCCCCTCCCTCCCTTATCCCGAGCCCCCTCCCGCCCTCTGAGCCCCCCTGGATGCCCGAGCAGGTCCCTGCGGTGCCCGGGGGGGTCCCTGCGGTGCCCGGGGAGATCCCTGTGGTGCCCGGGGGGTCCCTGCAGTGCCCAGGGAGATCCCTGCGGTGCCCGGGGAGATCCCTGCGGTGCCCGGGGGGTCCCTGCGGTGCCCGGGGGGTCCCTGCGGTGCCCGGGGAAATCCCTGCGGTGCCCAGGGAGATCCCTGCGGTGCCCGGGGGGTCCCTGCGGTGCCCGGGGGGCCGTTACCGATGCACTCGGTGCCCGAGGGGCTGACTTCAAAGCCTTCGTTGCAGTCGCAGCGGTAGCTCCCGGCCGTGTTCACGCAGCGCCCGTTGGGGCAGATCCCGGGCTTGGTGCGGCACTCGTTCTCGTCTGCAGCACACACACAGAGCCCTGCTGAGCCCCGGGACAGGCTGCCCCGGCTCCCCCTGCCCTGGGAGAGCCCCCACAGAGCTCCCGAGGCTCCCTTCCCTGTCCTGGGGCAGCTGGGGGGAAAACCTCCTGCCCAGGGAAACTTCCATCTGCCCTGGGGGAAAATCTTCATCTGCCCTGGGGACAAATCTTCATCCGCCCTGGGGACAAACCTCCACCTGTCCTGGGGAAAACCTCGAGGTGGAAGAAAACTCCACCTGTCCTGAGGAAAAAGCTTCACCTGTCCTGGGAGGAACCTTCACCTGCCTGGGGAAACCTTCACCTGCCCTGGGAATTCCTCCCCATGGGAGCAGCCCAGAGCCCCAGACCCACCTGGGAAAGGCCAGGCAGGAGCCCAAGGATGCAAAATATGGAAGGATGTGAAGCAAAGAAGGATGTGAAAATACAGAAGGATGTAAGACAAAGAAGGATGTGAAAATACAGAAGGATGTAAGACAAAGAAGGATGTAAAATAGAGAAGGATGTAAAATACACAAGGATGAAAATTAAAGAATGTAAAAACAAAGAAGGATGTAAACCGAAGAAGGATGCAAATTCAGGGAGGATGTAAACCGAAGAAGGATGTGAAGCCCAGAGGGACGTGGAGCAAAGCCCGTGGGGGAGCCCTCAGGGGCCCTGCCCGTACCTGTGCAGCCCTCGCCGTCGGGCCGGCGCTGCATGCCGGGGGGGCAGATGCACATGAAGGTGCCGATGAGGTTCTTGCAGAGCATCCCCCGGGACTCACAGTCGTGCAGCCCCTCCGCACACTCGTCCAGATCTGCCAGCAGAGCCATCAGAGCCCCTGCCGGCCCTGCCCTGCTCCACCCAGCCCTGCAGCCTCGGGCCAGCCTGGCTGGCACACAGCTTAAAAATTATCGCGGAATGAGTTGGGACTTTGAAACTCATCCAGTGCCAGCCCTGCCATGGCCAGGGACACCTTCCGCCGCCCCAGGCTGCTCCAAACCCCATCCAGCCTGGCCTTGGACACTTCCAGGCATCCAGGAATCCAGAAACCTCCCCACCCTCCCAGGGAAGGATTCCTCCCTGCCAGCAGGACACCGAGGTGGGTGATGGTGAGAAACACCAGAGCAGAATTCCCCCCTTCCCTGCTCACAGCTGGCCAAGGGCAGGGGCTGGGGACAGTCTGGGCCACGCCCTGCTGGCTGCAGGAGGGGTTTTACCTCTGCACATCCTCCTGTCCTCCCTCAGGGCGTACCCAGAGGGGCAGGTGCACTCATAGGAGCCGAAGGTGTTGATGCAGCGGAAGGCGCAGAGCAGGGGGTTCAGGGAGCACTCGTTGATGTCTGCAGGGAGGCCAGGACAGGACAGGGCTCACCTGGGTGCCCTCAGCCCTCCCCGGGGCACACCCACCCTCCCTGGGCATCCGTCCCACGAGAGCTTTGTCCCCCCAAGGCGTCCTGCCCTGGTGTCCCCTGGTGGAGGGACAGAGCCCTGGGGTCCTGGCAGCTTTGGTGGGAACTGCCCCTCGGGGAGGCAGCCCCTGTGCTCAGCCAGGGCTCCAGGCCAACTCCTGCGCTCCAGAGGGGGCTGAAGGAGCCCGGGGGGCACAGGAGCCTCCTCCAGCTTCTCCACACCATCCACGGGGGGCTGGCCCAGGCTGGGACAGGGGGGTCCCACAGGGCTCAGTGTGGTGGGAGTGAAGGGGCTGGACCAGGGGGTCCCGCACAGCCCAGAGTGATGGGAGTGAAGGGATTGTCCCCCAGGCAGGGACATGGGGGTCCCGCACAGCCCAGAGTGGTGGGAGTGAAGGGACTGTTCCCAGGCAGGGACATGGGGGTCCCACACAGCCCAGAGTGGTGGGAATGAAGGGATTGTCCCCAGGCAGGGACATGGGGGTCCCACACAGCCCAGAGTGGTGGGAATGAAGGGATTGTCCCCCAGGCTGGGACATGAGGGTCCCACACAGTCCAGAGTGGTGGGAGTGAAGGGATTATCTCCAGGCTGGGACATGGGGGTCCCACACAGCCCAGAGTGGTGGGAATGAAGGGGCTGCCCCCCAGGTCTTTACCTTCACAGGTCATCATGGGCCCCGGCTCGAAGCCCTCGTCGCAGGCGCACTCGAAGCCTCCCACCACGTTGGTGCAGGTGCCATTCCCGCAGGGATTGCCAATGGAGCACTCATCCGTGTCTGGGGAGCACAGCAGCGTGAGGAGGAGGAGGAGGAGGAGGAGGAAAAAGGGCTGGGCTGGGCTGGGCTCTTGCAGAGCGCTCAGACAGAACCGGGATGGAAGGGAAGGGATGGGGGAGCAGCGATTCCCTCCCTGCACACACACACAGGGATCCATCACCTCCGGAGTGGAGGGGACAGAGCTGGAGGGAGCAGGGCACCCCCAGAGCCCCCCCGAGTCTCACCCACGCAGTTGACCCCGGTGTAGTCCAGGTTGTAGCCGAAGGGGCACTCGCAGCGGAAGGAGCCGTCCGTGTTGATGCAGGCGCCGTTGATGCACACGCCCAGGTTCTCCGAGCACTCGTTCACGTCTGCAAAGGGAAAACGGAACTTCTCAGGGCCACAGACAGCCCCGATGCCCCGGGAATGACAGGGGAGGGAGGCTCTGGTCACCCGGCAGCTCCAGGCGTTCCCTCCTGCAGAGCTGAGGGACGAGCCCCCGGTGAGGAGCGGGGGTTTGGGCGTGCCCGGTCCCGTGTGCCCCCAGGATCCCACCCTGCAGCCCAGCCCTGCTGCGCTCCAGGCGAAACCGCCCGGCCCAACGCTGTGCCCGTCCCTGCACGCCCCCTCACCTTCCCGGGTGTCACCCGGGCCCGGGATGGCCCCGTGGCCATACGGACACAGCTCCTGAAAGGCGACTGCAAGAGAGCAGGAGAGTGGGTGTGCTGCAGGGAGTCTGCTGCTAGCGGGGAATGGGCTGGGGAGGCGTCCGGGGTGCCGTGGGGACACAGCCGCCACTGATCCCACGGGGACACCCCCCTGATCCCATGGGGACACAGCCACCACTGCTCCCACGGGGACACCCCCCTGATCCCATGGGGACACACCCATCCCTTTCCCATGGAGACACTCCCATCCCTCTCCCGGGTCCCCCCCGCCCCTCCCCGGGTCCCCCCCGCCCCAGCCCCGTCCCTACCGTTGCCCTCCTGCGGGCACAGCTCGCAGGGGTCTCCCCAGCCCTCCCCGGGCATTTTGCTGCAGCAGCACCGGGCCTTGGTGGTGTTGAAGGCTTTGGGCACCGAGCACTTCCCGTTGTCGAAGCGGGTGAAGCAGAAGCTCTGGCGGGTGTCTGCGGGAGGACGAGGAGGTGCCAAGGTCACGGGGACCCCCGGGAATCGCGCTCCCTCCCGCCCAGCAGCGCCTGCACCGACCGAAGCAGCGGCGGCCGTTGTCGGACAGCACGAAGCCCGGGGGACACACGCACTGGAAGCTGCCGGGGGTGTTGGTGCACGTCCCGAACAGGCAGATGTTGGGCTCCTCTTCGCACTCGTTGATGTCTGGGAGCGGCAGGGACACAGCCGGGGGTCAGCAGAAGAGCTGAGGGAGGTTTGGGGGGGGGCTGCACACCCACCCCTCAACCCTCCCGCAGCATCCCTGAGCCTCCTGTGCCCCCCGAGCTGGTCCTGCCCCGCTGCCAGCAGGGATTTGGGGCTGGTGACACCCCTGAAGCCCTCGGGAAGGACGGGCCGGGCCGTCCAGGAGCTGGGGACGGGGTGACAGGGCCGAGCTCACCGATGCAGTTGTCGTTCTGCACCTCGTAGCCCGGGGGGCAGATGCAGCGGAAGGAGCCCTCCAGGTTCTGGCAGGTGCCCGGGGAGCAGGTCCCGGGCAGGCTCACACACTCGTTGATGTCTGGGGAGGGGAAAAAACAGCCCGGGGTGGGCTCTGGGCTCTGCTCCGAGCACCCGGGGCTGCCCCTGGCCCCAAAGGAGACAGCGGAGACATTCCAGGGCACCCCGGCAGGATTTCGGGGCATGGACAGGACATTTCTCCCACTGCAGGTCCCAGCACACGGACAGGACAGGCCTGGGGGGAGGTGGAGCAGGGAGGGGCCGGTGTGGCCCCGCAGTCGGTGTCACCCCAGGGGGACACAGGTCCCCGACACCCCAGGGTGCATTTCAGTGCCCAGGCTTGGCTTCCAGGGGACCTGGGGGTCCCTCGGGAGAATCGCACTGCGGGACCAGCCTGGAGACCACGTGGACAGCACCAGCCAGGCCAGAGGAGCCTGGACATTGGAGTGGACACTGGGATGGACACTGGACCAGACACTGGAGTGGACACTGGGGCAGACACTGAACTGGACACTGGAGTGTACACTGGCGTGGACACTGGGGTGGACACTGAACTGAACACTGAACTGGACACTGGGGTGGACACTGGGGTGGACACTGGGGTGGACACTGAACTGGTCACTGGAGTGGACACTGGGGTGGACATTGGAGTGGACACTGGGGTGGATACTGAACTGGACACTGGAGTGGACACTGGGGTGGACACTGGAGTGGGCAGTGGAGGTGAGGACACTGGGGTGGACACTGAACTGGACACCGGACCGGACACTGAACTGGACACTGACCCACGCAGTTCTTGCCGTCGGGGGTGCGGTCGTAGCCCTCCTGGCACAGGCACTGGAAGGAGCCCACGCTGTTGATGCACTGCCCGTTCCTGCACACCTGCCCCACCAGCGACGAGCACTCGTCCACGTCTGCGGCACCGAGAGCGGGAGAGTCAGATGTCACCTGATGTCACCTGGGCACGTCCCCGCGCTGTCCCGGGGCCGGGGCACTCACCCATGCAGTCGTTGTTGTGGGTGAGCTCGAAGCCCGGGAAGCAGAGGCAGTTGTAGGAGCCCACGGTGTTCTTGCAGGTGCCGTTGCCGCAGGGCTGCCGGTCACACTCGTCGATGTCTGCGGGGACAGGGACACGGGTGACGCAGGTGGCACTGCAGGGACAGCCTGAGAGGACCCGAGTGGGGTGGCACTGACCCGGGGAGGGTGGCACTGACCCAGGGAGGGTGACACTGACTGGAGGGGGTGACACTGAGCTGGGATGGCTGAAATTGACCCAAGGGTGGTGACACTGACCTGGGGTGGGTGACACTGACTGCGGGGATTACACTGACCCAGGGGGTGACATTGACTGTGGGGTGACACTGACCCAAGGGGACCCAGGGGGGGTGACACTGACCCATGCACATGGTCTGCTCCCCGGTGGCCTTGAAGCCGTTGTGGCAGATGCAGACGTAGCTGCCCTCGGTGTCCACGCAGTCCCCGTGGCTGCACACGTTGGGGATCTCCTGGCACTCGTTGCGACCTGAAACGGAGCCCGGGAGGGGCAGGTGAGGGGCAGGGAGGGGACAGGTGGGGACAGCAGAGGCCCACCCATGAGTTTTGAAGAGGTGACTTCACAGACAATGAGATTGATGTGCTGTCATCCCCGAAAAAAGGGGTGGGGTGATCAGGTGTGTGCCAGGTGCGTTATAGGTGTGTCCCAGGTATGACAAGGTATGTCCCACGTGTGTCCAGGTGTGGACCAGGTGTGCCCTAGGTGTGTCCCAGTGTGTCCCAGGTATGACCAAGTGTGTGTAGGTGTCCCCAAGGTGTCCCCAGATGTGTCTCAGGTATGACCAGGTGTCTCCCAGGTGTGTCCTAGGTGTGTCCCAGGTGTGTCCCAGGGGTGTCCCAGGGGTGTCCCCCAGCTGATCCCAGGTGTGTCCTAGGTTCAATCAGGTGTGTGCAGGTGTCCCCAGGTATCCCCCAGGTGTCCCCAGGTGTGTCCCAGGTGTGTCCCTCACCCACGCAGGCGCCCCCCGGGGACAGGCGGTATCCGGTGGCGCACTCGCAGCGGAAGCTGCCCGGGATGTTGACGCACTCGGCGTGGCGCTGGCACAGCGTCTCCCCGCTGCTGCACTCATCGATGTCTGCGGGACACAGGGACAGGGACTGGGGATGGCCCCGGGAACAGCACCGGGAACGGCACCAGGAATGGCACCGGGAACGGCCCCGGGAACGGCACAGGGAATGGCACCAGGAATGGCCCCGGGAACGGCACCGGGAACGGCACCAGGAATGGCACCGGGAACGGCCCTGGGAACCCCGGGATGACCCAGTGGGGCCTCCCCAGGAGCAGCCGGGGCAGCGCCAGGATCCCACACCCAGCAGGAGCGGCCCGGCAGGGTCAGGGCATGCAGCGGCCGGTGCCGTGCAGGGCATCCCAAAAATCCCCCGCGGGGAGGCACGGCAGCCCCGGGCGGCGCCCCGGGCCGGGAGGGGCCGGAATTCCCGGCGGGATTGCCGGCGGTACCTTCGCAGATGAGCAGGATGTTGTTGTAGCTGAAGCCGATGGGGCACTCGCAGCGGAAACTCCCGATCTGGTTGATGCAGACGCCGTTGGTGCAGATGGCCGGGATCTCGCTGCACTCATCGATATCTGCAGGGATCCCACGTCACATCCCAGCCCGGGATCCCGGGAATGCTCCACAACCATCAGCGACCCCTCCTCTGCATCCCGGGAATGCTCCACAGCATCAAATCCCAGCCCGGGATCCCGGGAATGCTCCAGAACCATGGGATCCCAGCCTGGCATCCTGGGAATGCTCCAGAACCATGGGATTCCAGCCTGGCACCCCGGGAATGCTCCAGAACCATCAAATCCCAGCCTGGCACCCCGGGAATGCTCCAGAACCATGGGATCCCAGCCTGGCACCCTGGGAATGCTCCAGAACCATGGGATCCCAGCCTGGCACCCCAGGAATGCTCCAGAACCATGGGATCCCAGCCTGGCACCCTGGGAATGCTCCAGAACCATGGGATCCCAGCCTGGCACCCCAGGAATGCTCCAGAACCATGGGATCCCAGCCTGGCACCCCGGGAATGCTCCAGAACCATGGGATCCCAGCCGGGCTCGGGAGCAGCCCCGGCCCCGGGCATGCAGCGCTCACTCACCGATGGGTTTCCCTGTGTGGATGTCGATGATAAATCCGGGGGCCTGGTTCCCACACAGGATCTGGTACTCGGCTGGGAAGGGAACACCGAGGTCAGGCTGTGCCCAGGGAGGGACAAGGGTCCTGGAGTTGGGGCCTGAGGGGCACCAGGGGCTCCGCACTGTGCCTGGAGTCACCCCCAGAGCGCTCTCCTTTCTCCCCACTCGTTTTGAGCGTGTCCATTCCCAGAATTTCATGGGAAAATGAAAATTCCCCCCGAATTTGAGGGAAAAGGAGAAAAACGATGGGACAGGGATCTCATGGGAAGGACTCACAGCTGGCAGGGGTGGCACAGGGGCGCCCCGAGGGCACTTACGGCTGGCAGGGGTGGGGCAGGGCTCGCAGGGTTTGTTCCAGGCCTTGCCGATGTTGTAGGAGCAGCAGCACATCTTCTTGGTCATGTTGAAGGACAGCTCGTTCTCGCAGGTGTCGTTGTAGTTGCGGTAGCAAACGCTCTTCCTCATGTCTGCAAGGGCAGGGCCAGGCTTGGGACAGTCCTGGGGGTGGCACTGCCAGCCCCGGGAATGGGAAGTGACAGCCCAGGGGAAGTGACAGCCCAGGGAATGGCACAGCCAGCCCCAAGAATGGCACTGCCAGCCCAGGGATGGGAAGTGACAGCCCAGGGAATGGCACAGCCAGCCCCAAGAATGGCACTGCCAGCCCAGGGATGGGAAGTGACAGCCCTGGAATTGGCACTGCCAGCCCCAGGAATGGCAGGACAGACCCCAAAATCAAGCCCAGCCCCTGCCAGATCCGTCACCCAGACCGGAGCACGGAGCGCCACATCCAGCTTGGAATCCCAGCCGTTTCCAGCACTTCTGCTCCATCCCCCTGGCACAGCCCGCTCTGGGACGGCAGTGCCAGACCCTCCCCACGGGTTTGGGGCCCTCCCCACCGATGCGGAGCCGTACCCATGCAGTTGTTTCCCCCGTTGACCTGCATGTACTCGGGGGGGCACACGCAGGTGTAGTTGCCCAGGGTGTTGTAGCAGGTGCCGGGGCCGCAGATCCCGATGTGGGCAGAGCACTCGTCGATGTCTGCGGGGGAAAGGGCTCAGAGCACCGGGCACGGGAGGAGGAGGGCACGGGGTGGGCTGGGGACGGGCTTGGCACGAGGGATTGGGTGCCTTGGGCACAGGGACCAGGCTGGGCTGGCGTGGGGACAGGTTTGTGACGAGGAAACATGGAAAGGAAAGGGGAAAGGGTGCTCCCAACATTCCTCTGGCACACACATGGCTCTTGTCACACGCACAGGGTGTCACCCGCTGTCCTCAACCCCTGGAACAGGTGTCACCCCATGTCCCCAGCCCCTGGTGCAGGTGCCACTGCCAGTCCCCAGCCCCTGGAGCAGGTCCCAGCCCGTGGAGCAGGTGCCACCACCTGGAGCAGGTGCCACCACCCGGAGCAGGTGCCACCACCTGTCCCCACGCCCTGGAGCAGGTGCCACCCCCTGTCCCCAGCCCCTGCAGCAGGTGCCACCCCCTGTCCCCAGCCCCTGCAGCAGGTGCCACCCCGTGTCCCCAGCCCCTGTCCCCCGTACCCTCGCAGATCCGGGTGTCCTCGTTGAGGTAGTATCCCAGGGGACACTCGCACTGGAAGCTGCCGAAGGTGTTGACACAGTTCCCGCCCTGGCACAGCCCTGGCAGCTCCTGGCACTCGTCAATGTCTGGGGAGGGACAGCAGGGGACACTGTCACTGCCTGTGCCACCCCTGCAGCTCCAGAGAGTTCAGCCCACCACGCCAGCCCTGCTCTGGGGCACGGCCAAGGAGAGCCACAGTTTGTGTCCAGCACGGGGTGGTCACACTGCAGAGTGTCCCCACAGGGCACCACCCCCCACGGCACAGTGTCCCCACAGGGCACAATTCCCTCCCCGTCCCTCGGGAAGGGCCCTGGGAACAGGGGTCACTCACCCTCCAGGATGACGGTGATGGGGTTGGGCCGGAACCCTTCTCCCCCAGGGCACAGGGTCTTGTACTCAGCTGTGGGGAAAGGCAGTCGGGGGCTCGGGGGGCTGCCCTGGACCGGGACAATCCCAGCAGGAACAGCCCACGAGGATGTGGCCGGGGCTCAGCTGGAGCAGCTCGATTCCCATCCCCTGCCAGACCCACTGAGCCATCCCACAGCCTGCCCTCCCTTCCCGGAGGAATTCCACATTCCCTCAGTGCACTGGGAACGAAGATTCCCAACCCGCATCCCCCAGACACACCAGCCTCCCCCACCCCACTTCCCCTCTGCCCTGGATGGAGCAGCAAATCCTGAACTCAGCGCCTCCCGCCTGGATCGAGGATCCACCGGGAAGCGTCCCTGCCCGTGTCCCCTCCCGGCCACCCCAGGCTGTCTGCACTCACTGGTGTTGGCCGGGGGGCAGAGCTCGCAGGGGTTGCCCCAGGCTCGGCCCAGGGAGCAGCAGCAGGAGGCCCTGGTGACGCCCACGCCGATCTCAGCGCTGCAGGAGATGCCGCCGTCCCCTCGGTCCTGCGTGTCCAGGAAGCAATTCCCGACCCGGGTGTCTGCACGGGGACAGGGCTGCTGAGAAAAGCCTCTCCGGGAAAACCCGTGGGTGCAGGAGGAGCAGACTCGTGGGATTGTGGAATGGTTTGGGACGGGAAGCCATCCCGTTCCACAGCCCGCCCACGGGCTGCAAAGGAATGTGAAATCTTCCAGGGATAAGGAAAAATTGCGGGTTACTGGGGCTCTGTGCTGGGAGCTCTGCGGGATCGTGGAATTCCCAAAGGGTTTGGGATCATCCTGGCCATGGGCAGGGACACCTTGGACTGTCCCAGGCTGCTCCAAGCCCCATCCAGCCTGGCTTTGGACACTCCCAGGGAATAAAACAGCCCCAGAGCTGTCCTGGAGCATCATTGCTGCAACCAGAGGGGCACCCACGGCGGTGACAGTGACACCAGCTGGGGCACACTCAGCAGGACGTGGGTTCTGCGGCTGCTGTGGGGTTAAACCCGTGGGGGACAACCAGGAGGGGACAACAACCGGACAAGGGACAGCCAGGAGGAGACAACCAGACAAGGAACAGCCAGGAGGGGACACCACCCTCGCTGTGTCCAGTTCCAGGCACACAGGACCACCAGGAAGGACCCCCAGGGCGCGGGTGGGGGGGTCCCACTCACCCACACAGCCCACCCCGGTGGGGTTCAGCTCGAAGTCCTGGGGGCAGTTGCACAGGTAGCTGCCGGGGGTGTTGACACAGAGCCCGTTGATGCAGTTCACAGGGTCTGCGCACTCGTTGATGTCTGAAAGGACGGACGGATGGACGGACGGACGAGGTCAAGGTGAGCGCTGCCAGCCCAGCCTGAGCTCTGTGCCCCCGGGTGTATCCCCAACCCCACGGTGCCCCTCAAAGCCCCTCCCTGTGCCTCTCCCAGCACCCTGCCCAGAGGCAGAGGCACACCCAGCTGTCCCTCCCCAGCAGCAGAGACATCGCAGGGACACTGGGCTGGTTTTAGGCTGCCCTGGATGGAGCCAGCAGCCCTGACCTGTGCAGTTGCCCCCGCTCCTGTCCAGCTCATATCCATCGTCGCAGGCGCAGCGGAACATCCCGGGCAGGTTCTGGCAGGTGCCGAAGACACAGATGTTCTGGAAGGTGCATTCATCGATGTCTGCAAAACAGGGACAGCTGGGGACAGGCCGTGGCAGGGCCAGGACGGGCCGCTCCTGCTCCCACCTCCTGCCCAGCTGCCACCAACCCACCCCAGGGCGGTCCTGGGGTTTGAGACGGGACCAGGACCTGGGTACAGACACACGGACAGACACAATCTCCTGGGAGACAATCTCCTGGGGGAGCCGGGCCACCCCACCCTCTCCCCTCACCCCTGTGCTCCCGGTTTTCCATTTTAGCAGGAATCCAACCCCTCCGAAGGCTGGGGACGCGCTGCTGCCGCGGGCAGAGGTGACACCCGGTGCTGAGGTCTGGCTCAGGAGGTGACAGCAGAGGACGGGAGGGCCAGCGGGGGGGGGACAGCCAGGCACACTCACCCTGGCAGGCCCTGCTGTCCTCGGTGGGGTTGAAGCCCATCTCGCACTCGCAGCGGTAGCCGCCGGGGGCGTTCAGGCACTGCCCGTTCTCGCACAGGTTCACGTTGTCCGCGCACTCGTCCACGTCTGCGGGGGGGACAGCAGAGCCCAGGGCGGGCTGGGGGCTGCCCTGAGCCCGTGCCCCCCCTCGGCAACCCCTGCCTGGCCCCGACCCCCGGGAGGAGCTGCTGGCTCCCGCTGGAGGGTGTGTGACACCGAGGGGGACAGGCAGAGCCGAGCCGGGCTGGCGGCTCCGAGGCGTCATTGGAGCCACAGTAAAATCTTCACAAGGCTTCTCTCTGCTTTGGCCTCATGCTGTCGTTTTATACGGCTCTCACAAACCTCGTGGGCAGCTTGAATTGGTTAATTAGCTTTCTTGTTAATTGTTCTATTGGTTGGTAAAAAGTATTCTGCATGTCTATCAAAACTATTTACTGATTCCGATGGCACAAATCCCTTGGTATTGCAGGTGCATTTGTTTTTCACCCTCAAAAGAGATTGTTGTGCTAAAGAAACTTCTCGTACTCAAAATAACATATGATTGTTAGTATATATAACAATATAATAATATATTATATAATAAATATAATACATTATATTATAAAATACATTACATTATAAAATACATTTAATATAATATGTAACATATATATGTCTTATATATTATATGTTAGATATATATGTTATATATTATATATATTGTAACATATGTTTATATATGTATTATATATTTGTTATATATATAACATCATACAATAATAATATAATATAATATGTATCAATACATCATATGGGAACTTGCAAATTGCTTGTTAGCTGCACTAGAAGGAAATGACAGGCCAGCTTTGGCTCAATCCATACAGAGGGCTGGTGGCTCTGAGGGGCTGGTGGCTCACAGGGGATGGTGACCCCGAGGGGCCGCTGGCCCAGGGGGTCTGCTGGCCCCGAGGGGCTGTTCCCTGCCCCATCCCCACGGT
The DNA here is from genome assembly GCF_029207755.1 of Chamaea fasciata. Lineage (NCBI taxonomy): Eukaryota > Metazoa > Chordata > Aves > Passeriformes > Sylviidae > Chamaea > Chamaea fasciata. The sequence continues at coordinate 4,757,271 of NW_027094113.1, read as the reverse complement.
CCCGGCAGCCCCGGGCTCACCTGAGCAGGAGAAGCCGTCGCCGTTGAAGCCGTCGCGGCAGGCGCAGCGGTACGAGCCCGGCGTGTTCACGCAGTTGGCGTTCAGGTTGCACTTGTGCTCCTCGGTGGCACACTCGTCCAGGTCTGGGCACGGACAGCAACGCCCTGTCAGTGCCTGGCCTGGCCGAGCTGGGATGAGCTCGGGCTCCTGGAGGAGCTGGACCGGCTTATCGCGGAACCAGAGTGGTTTGGGGGGGAAGGACCTGAAGGATCATCCGGTTCCACCCCCAGGGACACCTTCCACTGGCCCAGCTTGTTCCCAGCCCTGTCCAGCCTGCCTTGGGCACCTTTTCTTGCCTTTGCCCTGGGCCTGAGCAGCTGCAGGGGCACACAAATGGCCCAGGAGACTCTCTGGGCACTTGGAGGCTCCAATACATCCTCCGTGGTGGTGACCAGGACGCTGCTAAGGCACTGACCACGTCCCCAGGTGCCACATCTACACGGCTTTGAACCCCTCCAGGGATGGTGACTGGGCCAGGGCTGGACTTTTCCACGAAGGAATTTTCCCAATACCCACCCTGACCCTCCCCTGAGGCCGTTCCCTCCTGTCCTGCCGTCCCCTGGGAGCAGAGCCCGACCTCCCCGGCTGTCCCCTCCTGTCAAGGAGTTGTGCAGAGCCACCAGGTCCCCCCTGAGCCTCCTTTTCTCCAGCCTGAACCCTTCCATCTCCTGGTGCTGCAGCAGAAGCCCAGCCCAGCTCCCCAGGCCCCTGCAGAGCACCTGCAGAGGGGTCAGCCTGCCCTGACCCCCTGGCTGGAGACTCACCGTTGCACTTGAGCCCGTCCCCGAGCCAGCCCGAGCGACACTTGCACTTGAAGCTGCCGGGGATGTTGATGCAGGAGGCGTGCATGTCGCAGTTGTGCGCCCCAATCTCACACTCGTCGATGTCTGCAGAGGAAGGGACAGCAGGGCTGGCACAGCTCATCTCTCCCAGCGCTGCAGGGCTGAGCCTGGCCTGAGCCTGGCCTGAGCCTGGCCTGATCCCGCTCCGGGGTTTGGGCACCGACGGCTCCCGGAGCTCCCAGGGTCAAACAAAGCCCCCAGAGCTCCCAGGGCTTAGGGGGAGAGGCTGCCCGGGGTTGGAGCCTGCAGCTGAGGAGCTCAATGTGCAGGAGGAAGGGCAGGCTCCTGGCCTGGCCATCACCTGGGGACAGGTGAGTTCCTGGCCCTCTGTGCCTGCCCAGCTCACTGCACACCCCGCAGCATCCCCACGTGGGATGGGGCTCTCTGCAGGGCAGCTCTGGGAGCTTCTTCCTCTCTGGAAAAAAGCTTCCCGTTTTTTCTCCCCGGGTCCAGGTGTGCTGAGCTCCCACCTGTGCACCCCGTGGTTCCCTTCTTGACAAAGTAGCCCAGCTGGCAGTGGCAGATGAAGGAGCCCTTGGTGTTCTCACACTCGCCGTGCAGGCAGATGTTGGGGTTGAGGTCGCACTCGTTGACATCTGCAGGACAAAACCAAGCGTGGCACACCCCAGGGGACTCTGGGGTGGCTCTGGGGACAGGATGCAGGGCTGGGACACGCCCAGGGCCTCACCTATGCAGGTCTTCATGTCCAGGGATGCCATGAAGCCGTCGAAGCAGAGGCAGCGATACTCCCCGGGGATGTTGGTGCACTGCCCCCCGTCACAGATGTCGGGGTTATCCTCACACTCATCGATATCTGCAGAGAGGAGACCCGGCCAGGGGGAGCACAGTGAACGGTGGAGCACGAGGGGGAGGCAGGAGGAAATCCCACACCGTGCGCGGTGCAGAGCAAAACCATCCACCCGGGAAAAATCCTTTCTCTGGAAGGGACTTGAAAAACGAGACCCCCACCCTGCTTCATGCTGGAGCCAAACGTGGGGGACACAGAGGACCCTGCAAGAGCCAAGGTGGCCACTGACCTGCACAGGACCTCTTGTCTGGCATCAGGGCGTAGCCCTCGCTGCAGCTGCACTCGTAGCTGCCCTCGGAGTTGGAGCAGTGGGTGTCACAGCCCCCGTTGGTGATGGTGCACTCGTCGATGTCTGGGGACAACCAGAGCGGCCTGAGCTGGGAGGGACCCACAGGGATCCAGCCCAACCCCTGGCCCTGCACGGACGAGAGCCCAGGCTGCAGCTTGGGGTGGGAGAAGAGGACACAAATCTCCCCCAGCCACAGGAAAACCCCCCGATCCCTTCTCCCCAGCCCCTGGCAGCGCTCTCAACGCCAGGCACCAGCAGCACAGCTTTGGCTGTCACCCCTCTGCGACATTCCCCTTTTGCTTTTCCCTCTGAAAACAACGCCCAGGAGGGCTCTGGGCTCATCCCGGGGTTCTGGGAGGTCCGCCTGGAGCAGCACTCACCCACACAGCCCTGCCGGTCCGGCGTGGCCTGGAAGCCCGAGTCGCAGGAGCACTGGTAGGTGCCGATGACGTTGACGCAGCGCCCGTTGCGACACAGGTTGTCGCTGAGGGAGCACTCGTTGATGTCTGAGGGGACAAGAGCCCTTGGAGCAGCCAGCCCTGCTCGGGGCCATCATCTGGCGCCCGCCCCTGGGTGTCCAAGCTGGATTTGTCCCATTTTAGCAGCAAAATGAACAACGCCAACGCAACGAAACGCTGGGGATGAGCTTGCTCCCTCCTCTTGGATGAGCTGGACCCATTTATCGTGGAAGCACAGAAGGTTTGGGGCGGGAGGAGGGACCTTAGGGATCATCCACGGGCAGGGACACCTTCCCCTAAGCCAGGCTGCTCCCAGCCCTCGGCCGCTCCCAGGGCCGGGATGTCGGGGATGGGAAGGAAAGAGGCCCGGCCCTGCAGGAGCTCTTGGTGTGGGATTTCCCTGCCGGGGCCCCTCACCGATGCAGGTGTTGCCCTCTGCCGTCAGCTCGTGCCCCGGCGGGCAGATGCACTCGAAGCTGCCGTCGGTGTTCATGCAGATCCCGCCCCGGCACAGCAGCGGGTCCCGCTCGCACTCGTTGATGTCTGCACGGGAAAATGGGATTGGTCCCTTCCAGAGGCTTCTCCGATGGAGGAACATCCCAGGACAGGGAATATCACACAGGGAACAGGGCAGGGAACAGGGCAGGGATCCCAGGACAGGGAATATCACACAGGGAACAGGGCAGGGAGCGCAGGACAGGGAATATCACACAGGGAACAGGGCAGGGATTCCAGGACAGGGAATATCACACAGGGAACAGGGCAGGGATTCCAGGACAGGGAATATCACACAGGGAACAGGGCAGGGAGCGCAGGACAGGGAATATCACCCAGGGAACAGGGCAGGGAGCGCAGGACAGGGAATATCACCCAGGGAACAGGGCAGGGAGCGCAGGGTTTGGATCCCAGGACATGGAATATCACAGTTAACAGGTCAGGGAAAGCTGGCTTTGGATCCAGTGGAAATCCCAGCTCGTGCCCTGACCCCAGCAGACCCCAAGAGCCCCTCAGTGACAGCAGAGAAAGGGACTGAGGTTGGATATATTAAAAAAACCCCTCCCTCATTTTCCTCTCACGTTTCTTTTCCTGACTCCAGCCTTGAAGTTAAGAATGGGATATTTTCCCTGACTTGGATTGATGAGATTTTCAGGTAGAGAGGGCTGGGATACCCCTGAAAATGGGGGTGACAGGTACAAAACACCCCCAGATCTGTGGGATCTGGGGAGCCCCCGGCTGCATTTTCACTGCTGGTGTTGTCCCCTGCCCCAGGCTGGAAAGAATTCCTCCCACAGGAGGAAATTTTGCCAAACACAGGTGGGAAGAAGTTAATCCCTGACCACAGGCAATGACAAAATGTCACCACTGCCCTCAGGGTGAGATGACTCAGCTGCCTGTCACCCAGAAAAAAAAAAAAAAAAAGGATAAAGACGAATTGGACAAGTAACAGCATTAAATTAAAAAGAAAGAAAAGAACAATGAAAAGCACAATGAAATTTATATCCTTCTATAAAGATTAGAAATGTGATTAGTGTGAGAAGGCACCAGGTCATGGGTGAGGACTGTGACATTCCCAGAGTCCCAGGAATGGAGCAGAAGGAGGAGGATGAAGGAGGAGGATGAAGGAGGAGGATGAAGGAGGAGGATGATCAGTGGGAGCCGTGGAAACCCACGCTACAAATTGCACGGAAAAGGCAAAGCCCCTGCCAGGGGCAGTGATTTATTTTAAAGAGCACAGAGAATAAAACACGAAAAAATAAATAAATAAATGGTGTTGAATCATGGCTTGAAGTGGTTTGAAAGCCCAAGCCAAAGCAGAACATTAAGAGCAGGTCAGTGAGACAAGCGAGTCTGGCTGGACAGAGGAGAGGAACATGGAATGCCAGGAATTAGAGGACAGCGAGAGTCTGGCTGAGCTGCTGGAGACAAACCGAGGTGCTGAGGTCACCGATGGGATTTTATTTTTTCTTTTTTTTTAAGCTCCAAACAAGGATTATTCAATTGAAAACAGATGAGACTCTGACAGAATAAAAACAAGCCTGGGGCAGACGGGAGGAGGAGCGGTAAGGGATTGATGTGAGGATACGGGAAGGTGAAATGGGCAGGTAAAGGGAGCCCCTATAACTGACAGGTGACGGGGTGGAAGGGGCACAGAACTCCTCAGGGAGGGCTTGATCCGTGCAATGATCCATCCTCCTGTGCCACGAGGCTCAGGAGGTGCCCAGGGGTTTAATAACTTCACCATTCCCTGCACCAGCCAAACTGTTTGTAGGGGAGAAGACACCTGCAGTCTCGTTTATCAGAGCTCTCAAGGATTCGTCAAGGCTACGGGAACAACGCTAAAAATAATGAGCAATAGCCCGGGAAAGTGTCCGCAAGAAATGCAGAACTCAGATAGAAGACACACGGCGTGGGGATGGACACTTGACCAGCGAGGTGCCCTGAAGGATGTGTGCCTGTCCGACGGACAAACGGCTTTGCCAATCAAAAAACTCCTGCATGGATAAACAGCGGTGCCAGAAACTGTAACTGTGGCTTTATGTAAACAATAAACGGCTTCTGCTGGAATCACACTGATCCCTCTATTTCAGTGGCCCATTCTCGCCCAGCCCAGCCCAGCCCAGGGGGCTCAGCCTCACTCACCCATGCAGTTCTTCATCATCATGAAGCCGCTCTCGTAGCCCTCGAAGCACTCGCACTCGAAGCTGCCCGGGGTGTTGACGCAGGAGCCGTGGCCGCACAGGTCCGGGGAGATGCGGCACTCGTCGATGTCTGGGGACAGGGACAGGGCGCTGGGGCAGGGCAGGCCAGCAGAGGCAGCGCTGGGCTGCCTGCACCGCACACCTGCCACCGGCGGGCAGAGGAATTCCGCATCCCTGGACAACGGGTTGAGGGTCTGCTGCTCCCTGGGGCAGGGCTGAGCCTCCACCCCACAGCCAGGAGGAGCCTCATGGAATTCCAGGACTGGGTTGGAGGGACCTTAAATCCCATCCCCTGCCACGGGCAGGGACAGCTCCCACTGCCCCAGGGTGCTCCAAACCCCATCCAGCCTGGCCTTGATGCTCCTGCTCGTGGCTGTCCTCATGTCCCTAAATAAATGCCAGGACTCCTCCGGGCACCCCCAGCCCGCTGAGCCCCCCCCAAAAAGCAGCAGGAAGAGCCCCGAGGGGCTCCCTCACCTGTGCAGTTCCTCTCCTCGGCATCCAGAGCAAAGCCATTGCCGCAGATGCACCTGAAGCTGCCGATGGTGTTCCTGCAGGTGCCGTGGGTGCACAGCCCGGAGAACACCTTGCACTCGTTCACGTCTGGGAGGGGAAAAATCAGAGAAATTCAACTCTGGGGAGGGGGGGGGGGATCTCCATGAGCCCCCTGAGGCAGCAGCTGAGGGGGACCCAGCCCGGCTCAGCCCAGCCCAGCCCAAATTTCCCCCTCACCTTTGTAGAAGGGCCGTCCCGAGAGCACGTCCCCGCGGTTGGCAAAGCCGGGCCCGCGGGGACAGAGCGCTTTGTACTCGCCGGAGCCGGGGCGAGGACACTCCTCGCAGTCGGAGCCCCAGGCGGAGCCCACGGAGCAGCAGCACATGTCCATGCGGAATTTCCCCGGCAGCGGCTCCGTGCACTCGTCCTCGTCCCAGCGCATGTAGCACTGCTCCACCCGCACGTCTGGGGGGGACACGGCCAGCCTCAGCCCCCGGGGCCGCGGGGTCCGTGTGCTGAGGGCGGCTCTGGCCGCGGGGTGCTCTCCGAACAGCGCCCACGTGGATGGGGAAAGGGGCTTTTGGGGAGGGATTCTACAGCGTGGACCGCTGGTCCCAGAGGAGGGACCCTCACAGAGTTTAGGTCGGGAAAGAGCTTTGGGATCATCCAGAGTCCCAGAATTTAGGTTGGGAAGGAGCTTTGAGATCATCCAGAGTCCCAGAATTTAGGTTGGGAAAGAGCTTTGAGATCATCCAGAGTCCCAGAATTTAGGTTGGGAAGGAGCTTTGAGATCATCCAGAGTCCCAGAATTTAGGTTGGAATGGAGCTTTGAGATCATCCAGAATCCCAGAATTTAGGTTGGAATGGAGCTTTGAGATCATCCAGAGTCCCAGAATTTAGGTTGGGAAGGAGCTTTGAGATCATCCAGAATCCCAGATTTTAGGTTGGGAAGGAGCTTTGAGATCATCCAGAGTCCCAGAATTTAGGTTGGGAAGGAGCTTTGAGACCATCGAGTCCAGCCTGTGACCCAACACCTCCTTGTCACCCAGACATGGCCCCGAGTGTCACACCCAGGCTTCCCTCAAACACGGCGGCCCCTGCAGAGGGCAGGGGGTTGGCCCTGGGTGCCCAGGAGCTCTTTCAGGGCTTTAACCCCCGGAGTTATCTGCTCACTCCTGAAGCCCACCCAAGCACGACAACGCTGTCACTGGCTGGACTTGGGGACACAAAACTGTGAGGTTTCGGGGCTCTCCCAGGTATCCCCGCGAATTCCTGGTGGGGAGGGCGCAGCTGGGAGGGCAGGGGGAGGCGTCCTTACCCACACAGGTCCTGGCAGAGCCGTCCAGGGTCAGCCCCTCGGGGCACTCGCAGCGGAAGGAGCCGGCGGAGTTCACGCAGCGCCCGTTGGGGCACACGCCCGGGAACACCTCGCACTCGTTCACGTCTGGGACACAGGTGGGGACAGTGAGGGGTGACACAGGGATGGGGACAGGTGAGGGGTGGCACAGGGTGGGGACAGTGAGGGGTGGCACAGGGATGGGGACAGGTGAGGGGTGGCACAAGGGTGGGGACAGGTGAGGGGTGGCACAGGGGACATGACCAGGGGGGCACCAAGGAGCTCCTGGAGGAGGACGGAGGAGCCCAGAGATGCCCACCAGGCTCCGAGCGGCAACTTATCCATGGAAACTTATCCATGGAAACTTATCCATGGAAACCAGGCACAAAGGGAGCCAGGACCTTGGCACAGACACACAGACAGACACGCAGACACACGACCAGAGAGTGGAGATGCCGCCAGGACTCGGAGAGGCAGGAGAGCAGCAGGGGAACCTCGCTCCCATTCCCAAGAAAAGCAGGTTTCCCTTCCTGCAGCCCTTTACCTTCACAGGTGACGCCCTTCATGCGGGCATAGCCCCGGGGACAGGCCGTGTCTGCAGGGAACAGTGATGTCAGCAAGGAAACCCTCCCAGCTTCCCCACAGCACCCTGGAATCTCCGGAGCTGGGAGGGAGCCAGGGGATCACCCAGCCCCACTCCTGACCCTCCACCACACCCCAGCAATCCCACCCTGGCCCCGAGAGCGTTCTCAGTGTCAGTGCCGACCACCCGACCACCCTCTGGGGATTTCTCTCTGCTCCTGATCTCCATCCCGGCCCCCGGCATGATTCTGGCATTCCCTCGGGAATGGCCGAGCCCGGCACAGCCCCACAGAGCCCGGCAGAGCCTCACCGATCTCGCAGCGCTCGCAGGGGCTCCCCCAGGCCGCCCCCAGCGTGGCACAGCACTCGGATTTCAGCGTGGCCCCGTTGATGTTGACCTCGCAGCGCCCGTCCTGGATGTTGAGCCAGCAGGTGCCCTTCATGCTGTCTGCAGGGACACGGCGGGGGCTGAGGGGCTGCTCCGTGCCCCCCGGGGGGCAGCTGGCAGCGGCTGTCCCCTCCCCACTGCCCCTGGGGGTCACTGACCCTTTAGGATGTGGGGTCAGGGCTGTTCCCACAAACCGGGCGGGTCCCCAAACCTCACAGCCAGCCCTGCCACGGGGACACCACCCCTGAGCCCAGCGTGCTCCAGCCTGGCTGGGACACCGCCGGGGAGCCGTGGGCAGCCACAGCAACCCTGGGAATTCCATCCCAGAGCCTCGACACAGGAATTCCTCCCCAGTACCCCACCCATCCCCGCCCCCTGTGCCCGTGCCAGGCCAGGCGGCCGTGCAGGTGACACCGGCGGTGACAGCCGGCCTGGCAGCAGCGGCTGGCCCCGCTCACCCACACAGATGGTGCCGCTGGGGTCCAGTTTGCTGCCCGGGGAGCACTCGCAGGCGAAGGAGCCGGCGTTGTTCCGGCACAGCCCGTTCACACACGGGTTGGACGTGCACTCGTTGATGTCTGCGGGGACAAGGGACAAAGGGACACGGGGTCAGAGGTCACTGGGGGCACTGACACGGACACGGCCCTGGGGGACACAGACGGGAGGAGGTGAGAGAACAGAGTGTGAAGAACGGTGGATTTAAACTGGGGGGTTGTTCTTGCGTTGTTTTAAGTGCGATAATTAAAATTTAAAATGTGTTAATGTATTTAATGTGTTAATACATTTAAAGTTTAAATGTGTAAATACATTATATATAAAGATATAAAGGATGCAATATAGAAATAGATTGTGAGATAATCTAATCATGCGATGCAGAACATTAAAATACTATGTCATATACGAATATATGATATATAGTACATAATTTATATATAATAGATGGTATGTTATATATCATATATATTATATAATGATATATACTGTATACTATAAAATGTATTATACATCATAGATGATATATTGCATATCATATATATTATATTATATATGCAATATATAATATGATCTATTATTTAATATATTTTCTATAACATATATTATGTACTATATATAATATATAGTATATGAAACAGAGACGACAATACATATTATGTCAAATATAATATAGAATGTAATAAATACTACATATTATGTTATATAACGAATAAATCATAAACTATGTATAAACTCCGTATAAATATAGAAAATATAAGCAGAAACATGCAATACAGGCAGCTCCAGTAACAACATCAAAACGACGAGATTTTAAAAAATGATTTGGATTGAGGGCGGTTGGGGCACTTGAGTGCAAAGCGCCACTCTTCAAATACTTGAGGCCTCTGTGCACAGGAAACCATTTCCTCCCCTCCGAATCACAGCCTTTCGATCCAATTCCCCAAACCCTGCACTTTTGGTCAGGCCTCAAGCTCAGATTTTGTGGCCCTGGAGGAAACGGCTCTGGTTTCCAGGCTCAGCTGTTCTGGGGTCAGGCGTCCAAGTGCTCTGAACCCAGTGTGAAATACCGCTAAAAACCACGGGGGGAAAAAACCCCAAAAAACGATGTAAAAGCCGCAGAGCCCCAAAGGTGTGGCTGGGGCAGCCCCGAGCAGTGGGGCGAGGAGGGAGGCAGGGATCCCAGCCCCAGGCAGGGGCTCAGGCCGTGGGTTTGGCAGGGGCTGGGGCGGCCGCGTTACCTTCGCAGGTGTCGGTCTCGGTGCGGAACACGAAGCCCTTGGGGCAGGTGCAGGTGTAGCTGCCGGGGGTGTTCCTGCACAGCCCGTTGTCACAAAGCAGCCGGTTGACGCTGCACTCGTCCACATCTGGGGACAGACCGCCGCGTCCCTCAGCTGCCTTGGGCTGGGAAGGGTTAATTCCACCCCCCACACCATCACAGGACCCACGGGATGGGCGATCCAACCCCGCACAGGCTCCCCAACAACCCCAGCCTGTCGCAGAGCGCTGTCCCAGCGCTCCTGGAGCTCTGGCTGTGCCCGTTCCCCTTGGGAATTCAGTGCCCACCACCCTCAGGGGAGAAGAACCTTCCCCTGCTCTCCTTCCTGACCCCCGACACAGCTCCAGCTGTTCCCTGGCTCCTGTCCCTGCTCCCAGAGCCCAAATCAGAGCTGCCCCTGCTCTCTTCCCTCACAAGGAACTCGTGGAGTCTCCCCTGCTCTCCTGAGAGGTGCTGAAAACCTCCACGGCGAGCAGGGAATGAACCCCTTGTTTTTATCATCCAATCCCTATCCCAACCCACGACTTCCACCTTCCACCCTTCCCATCCTGCCCCCAGCCCAGCAGCTGGGGAGGATTTGGATGGTGTTTGAGGGGATCAGGTGCTGCAGCAGCTCCTGGAGGTGCCAGGCACCCCCTGCACCCCAAAAACGCCGGGGCAGGCCCTGACTCACCCACGCAGTTCTTGCCCGTGGGGTCGGACTCGTAGCCCAGGTTGCAGATGCAGCGGTAGCTGCCCCGCAGGTTCTCACACATCCCGTTGGGGCAGATGTCGGGGTTCAGGGCGCACTCGTTGATGTCTGGCAGGGGAAAGAGGCACGTGAGGGGGAGCCCAGCGAATGCAGAGACAGAAACCTCCCCCCTCCTGGCTCTTGGCTGCAGGAATTACGGAGCATCACAATGATTTGGCTTGGGAGGGACCTGAAAGCTCATCTCGTTCCACTTCCACCCTTCCAGGCTGCTCCAAGCCCTGTCCAGCCTGGCTTTGGACACATCCAAGGATGTGCTTCTCCCTGTCCTGAGCCAGCCTGAGGCTCTGAGCTCAGGATCAGGGGCCGGGATAAGCCCAGTTTTATGTCAAAGGGCTCTTAGGTCCTGGTGTGACATCCCAGAGTTTTTATCCCAGTACTGAGCTCAGGCCCTTTGATTATCCCTGGACTGAGCACTGACTGACCCTGAAGGGTGGCAGGCAGGTGGGCACCATCCCTTCCCTGCAGCGTCACCCCTTCCCCGCAGCGTCACCCCTTCCCCGCAGCGTCACCCCTTCCCTGCAGCGTCACCCCTTCCCCGCAGCGTCACCCCTTCCCTGCAGCGTCACCCCTTCCCCGCAGCGTCACCCCTTCCCCGCAGCGTCACCCCTTCCCTGCAGCGTCACCCCTTCCCCGCAGCGTCACCCCTTCCCCGCAGCGTCACCCCTTCCCCGCAGCGTCACCCCTTCCCTGCAGCGTCACCCCTTCCCCGCAGCGTCACCCCTTCCCTGGAGCGTCACCCCTTCCCCGCAGCGTCACCCCTTCCTCTGCTCCTCTGGGGCCAATCTCGGTGCCAGGGCAGAGATTTCCCCCCGGTGAGCCCCAGCCCAGCCCAGGCTGTGCTGGCACCGCAGGGCCCCCCCAGGGCCAGATGGCCACGGCTGCCCAGGCCCTGCTGGCCTTTGTCCCCACGCTCCTGGAGCTCAGTTCCAGTCAGGAGTGTCCAGGGAAAGGCAGCCTGGAGAGCTCCGAGTGCAGCCCTGGCTCCGGGCAGGGTGGGATGACCAGAGCTTGGCCTTGCTAGAAGGAGTCTGACCATTCCCATGGGGCTGCCCCTGGCCAGGACACGGAGCCCTGGACGGGAGCCTGAGGAGCCACCGGGGCTTCTCCTCTGGCTCCTTCCCATCTGGAGGCTTGGCAAGGCCGTGCCTGGCTGCTCCCTGCTATCCCTGCTGATCCAGGCACTGCCCGGGGCTGGCACCGCCACCTCTTGGATCTCAGAACAGCCCCGATTGTCACCTCCCCGTGCCTGGGACAGCCCGAGGAGGAGCTGGAGGGCAGAGGAACCACGGGAGGGTCCCGCTGCTCGGGAGGGTCCCGCTGCTCGTGGCCATCCCAGCGGGGAGCACAGCCCCCACTGATCCATCCCTGCTCCAGGAAGAGCAGCTGAGGGTGCTGCGGGGCGTGCCCGGGGAATCCTGCACGTCCCTGGGGAATCCTGAACATCCCTGAGAGATCCCTGGGGAAATCCTGCACGTCCCTGGGGAATCCTGAACATCCCTGAGAGATCCCTGGGGAATCCTGCACGTCCCTGGGGAATCCTGCACCCACCTCTGCCATCAGCCGTGATCCCGATGCCGCTGCTGCAGAGAGCCTGGAATTCCGCTGGGGACAGACAGAGCAGAGCCATCAGCGGGGCAGGACACAAATATAATATATATAATATATATAGTATATATAATACATATATCATATCGTATCGTATCGTATCGTATGATATCATATTGTATCGTATTGTATTATATTGTATCGTATTGTATTATATTGTATCGTATTGTATTATATTGTATTATATTGTATAATATTGTATTATATTGTATTATATTGTATCATATTATATCATATGCACTTTTTGGCTCCCTGGCACCCCTTGCCCCATTCCCACAGCTCCCCAGGCCATCCCAGCGACCCTCCAGGACCTCCCTGCCCACCCAGGCACGGCCTCACCGGAGTTCTTGGCCGGGCAGGGCTGGCAGGGCTCCCCGAAGCCGTGGTCGGGGTTGGCGCAGCAGCACTCGGATTTGGTGACGGCGCCGGGGAAGGGGCGAGCGCAGGAGCCCTTCTTGATGCCCCCGTAGCAGGTGCTGCGCATGTGGGTGTCCACACACACGCGGCCGTCCACGCCGATGGCCAGGCCCCCCAGGCACTCGCAGCGGAACGAGCCCTCCGTGTTGATGCACCAGCCGTTCATGCAGATCCCGGGGGTCTCGCACTCGTCGATGTCTGGGAGCGGGGCAGGGACGGGAGGGCGGTGAGCTCGGGGTGAGGGACACACGGGGAGAGGGGTGGGACATGAAGAGACAGGGTTGGGACACACGGAGAGGGGACTGGGACACATGGGGAGGGGGCTGGGACACAGAGAGAAGGTTGGATACATGGGGAGAGGGTTGGGACGCACAGGGAGAGGGTTGGGGCATGAGGAGAGAGGACTGGGACACAGGGACGGGGGCTCAGGACACACGGACAGGGCTCAGGACACACGGACAGGGCTCAGGACACACGGACAGGGGCTCAGGACACACGGACAGGGGCTCAGGACACACGGACAGGGGCTCAGGACACACGGACAGGGGCTCAGGACACACGGACAGGGCTCAGGACACACGGACAGGGGCTCAGGACACACGGACAGGGGCTCAGGACACACGGACAGGGGCTCAGGACACACGGACAGGGGTTCAGGACACACAGACGGGCTCAGGACACGAGAACCTTTCCCCTGTCCCCCATCCTCTCAGGAAGGGACAATTCCCAGCGGCAGAGCAGGAGCTGCCCGGCCGCCCCCGGGATTTGTCACTCCCGGTGCCCCGAGGGAAGGCGGCCCGGGGCCGGGGCCGGGGCCGGGAGGAGCCCCGCCGGGATTATCGCTCACCCACGCAGTAGCGCCCGTTGGGAGCCAGCACAAAGCCGGGCTTGCAGATGCACTTGAAGCTCCCGTCCTCGTTGATGCACATCCCGTTGAGGCACATGTTGGTGGTGGCACACTCGTCGTGGTCTGGGGGCACAGAGCTGCAGCGAGACCCTCTCCCTGTGCCCCCCAAAACCCTCCCCTGTGCCCCAAACCAAAGCGGGGAGAGGGGTTTGGGTGCTCTGTCCTGGGTTGTAGTGTGGGATGTGCACAAAGCGTTCTATCAGAATCTTCATGGACTGTTGAATCCAATTGTTGGATTGGATTGGATTGGATTGGATTGGATTGGATTGGATTGGATTGGATTGGATTGGATTGGTGTTTCCCCAGGCCCCGCCCTCTGGGCCATTATCCTCTGTTAATGGCCCATCAATGCCTTGCCCATGACTCACAGATAACTCCCTCCAAGATCTGTCTCTGTTCAATGGGCCATCAAGGACCCCCTGCATGACCCATCATCCCATTGTGAGATGCTCCGCCCAGGGGGAGGAGCCAAGCATTCTCACCTGGATATAATCCGGGGTCTGGGACAGTACGGGAGGCCCTCACCCACTGGATTCCCAGAGGACCCGAGCTACCAGACCTTTGTACGGGATCACTGCTTCAGGAAGACCACCTCATCTGGACTGCTTCTACCACCCTGCTCGGGTTGTATCCTGACTCTGCCAGTGGTCTTTTGGATTATTGCATTTATTTTATTCTATTTTACCTTTTTTTTTTTTCCTTTCTTCTTATTAAATGGTATTTCTGACTCGGAGCCTCTGGCTTGTTTTGCTTTCAAACCACTACACGCTCCAAGAGCATCAGCTCCAAGCCCAGGGTGACATTTCCCGCTCCTGCTGCACGCCCAGCGCTCCCCGCTGATCCCCCTGCACCCCAAACCCTGCTGGGAACGCCTCCCCGTCCTCGGGGGACCCCCCAGGTCGCTGCCCCAGGGGTGAGGGTGACGCCCAGCGTGCCCAGGAGCCTCACCCACGCAGTTCTTGCCGTCGGGGGTGATCTCGAAGCCGGCGTTGCAGATGCACTGGAAGCTGCCGTCGGTGTTGACGCAGCGCCCATTCCTGCACATCACCCCGTTCATGATGCACTCGTCGATGTCTGCAGGGGAAAGCACCCCAAAAAGGGGGAGCAGGGAGAGGCCCCGGTTTAATGTCAATTTCTGGCTTAATATTGGTTTCTTAATTTCTGCTGGGAAACCATCAGACGCTGGAATTCAACCCCAAAAATCCCGCTCGGGGAATTCGGAACCGTTTCTCTTTGCCGGGCAGTTTGGGAGCCACTTTGTCAGGGAGGGAGAAAATCAAGATTTCAAAGCTTGGGCGCTGCCATGGGAAATCCGCCTCGGCTTGGTTGCTGCCATGGTGGAACTTTCCCTTCCCATCCCTCGTTTTCGGCAGTGCCCCACCTGCAGCAGAGCAGCCTTGCAGGAAATCCTGCATCCGCACCAATTCCGGCCCAGGATCCCCCCCTTTTGTCAAATAAAGTTGTCCCAACAGGATTCTGTGCTTGGGGAGGACCCTGCAGGTCCCTCCATTGCCACCAGGAAATTTTAAGGAAAAACCAAGGCGGAGTAAACTTCTCCTGGGCAGATCCCATCCCACACCTGGCAGCGCTGAGAACTCCTCGCTGCATTTCACCCCCACAACTCTTTTGTGGGGCTCCAGGGGCTCTGCTGACCCCTCTGCCCCCCCAAAAAAGGAGGGGACAGCCCTTACCAATGCAGGCCTGCTTGGTGGGGGTGCTCTGGAAGCCCTCGTGGCACTTGCAGTGGTAGGAGCCCGGGGTGTTGACGCAGTCGCCGTGGACGCAGGGGCTGCTCGAGCACTCGTCCACATCTGCAAGGGGGGGAAAAAATAAACCCCACCTGTGAGGGACCCTGCAGCAACGCACCTGAGGAACTTCAGCCGTTCCCTGCACCAGCCAAACTGTTTGTAGGGGAGAAGACACCTGCAGTCTCGTTTATCAGAGCTCTCAAGGATTCGTCAAGGCTACGGGGACAACGACAGGGCTAAAAATAATGAGCAAGAGCCCGGGAAAGTGTCCGCAAGAAATGCAGAACTCAGATAGAAGACACACGGCGTGGGGATGGACACTTGGCCAGCGAGGTGCCCTGAAGGATGTGTGCCTGTCCGACGGACAAACGGCTCAGCCAATCCAAAACACTTTTATGTATAAACAGCAGTGCCAGAAACTGTAACTGTGACTTTATGTAAACAGTAAATGTTTCCATATAAATAAATATATACATATAAGTGTGTGTATATGTATATTTATATATATAAAAGTTTACATATAAGCAATTATAAATGTGTATGTGTTTTATATAAATGTTTATATATCAATAAATATAAACGTGGGTATATTTTTATATCTAAATGTTTACACATCAATAAATGTAAGTGTATATATATTGATCCAGTGATTTCAGTGGCCCATTTTCCCCCTGCACAGCAGGACCCCGAGGCACAGCAAAGCCCTGGGCTGGGAAAAGGAGCCTGGAGGAGTGCAGCCCTGGTTTTTTTTCTGAAATTCCTTTCCCAGGGAATTTTCTGTAAACAAGACCCATGTTTTAGTAACTGCAAATCTGTTCGCATATTTTCCCGAGGAGGGATTTCCCCTTGATGTCCCTCTGCTCTGACCAACGCGAGTGAAGAGGTTTGCCTCCTTGTCACCAATCCAACTGGCCTGTGTGAAACCGTGTAAAAGGGGAGACACATCCCAAGAATAAAGGAGTCATTCCCAGCCTCCTGGAGTCGGAGTCTTCGTGTCCTTGTGGTGTAAAACAGCTCCAGAGGAGCTCCGGGAGCTTTGAGCCCCCCACTCACCGATGCACTCCCCCCGCACGTCCTGCTTGTAGCCCATGTTGCACTCGCAGCGGTAGCTGGACGGGGTGGGGATGCAGCGCCCGTTCAGGCACAGGTTGGTGAAGTGTTTGCAGATGTCGATGGTCTGGTTCAGCGTGGCCGTTCCTGGGGGGCACAGGGAGGGTTACGGAGCCCTGGGGTGGAGCACGGAGAGGGGTTGGGGGAGCCCTTGGGTGTCCCCAGGACTCAGGGTGGTGGCAGTTCCTGGGGGCACAGGGAGGTTGGGGTGCCCCAGGGTGTCCCAGGAGCTCTCTGGGGGGTGTCAGAGGACCCCAAGGCGGGGAGCAAACCCAGCTGGGGAGGATGAGACCGAGCTGGTGACAGGAAAGCTCCGCTCCTATCTGGAGCTTTTGGGAACCCATTTGGGAATCAGGGAGACATTCCCTGGCGGGGTCTGTGTGAGCTCAGCCCCTGCCCAGCCCAGCTGCCACATCCCCCGA
The DNA here is from genome assembly GCF_029207755.1 of Chamaea fasciata. Classification (NCBI taxonomy): domain Eukaryota; kingdom Metazoa; phylum Chordata; class Aves; order Passeriformes; family Sylviidae; genus Chamaea; species Chamaea fasciata. Next base: position 4,740,583 of record NW_027094113.1, on the reverse strand, counting down.
GCCGGGACATCCGTGTGTCCCTCCAGCCATGGGGAACCCTCCCCGGGCCAGGACATCCCGTGTGTCCCTCCAGCCTTGGGGAACCCTCCCCGGGCTGGGCAGCTCGGGACCAACCCGGGAATTACCGATGCTGGAGCTCCCGGGGCCCATCCCGGGCAGCCCCGGGATCCCGCCCTGCCCGTTGGCGCCGTTCGGGCCGATCCCTCCGGGCCCGTTGAGCCCCGGCCCGACTCCGTTGGGCCTGAATCCAGGATTTCCTGGTAAGTTCCCGGGGAAGCCTGGCACCACCGGGAGTCCCTCGATGCAGAGCCGGCGGTACTCGTCTGAAACAAAACCAGGGATTTTCCAGTCCCTGCGGGGAGCGGAGAGCTGGCTCCCGATGGGAATGGGGATGGGAAATGGTGGGAATGGGGCAGAGGGACCAGGAGGGATTGAACACCCCACAGCACACCAGGAACAGCGTGCTAGGGGGTCTGGGAGGAGATTTTTGGGACCGAGGGATCCCTCCAGGCAGGGCAGGACGGGCTGTGGCTCCATCCCTGCCCGGGCTCACCCTCCTCTGCCCCGGGAGAGGTCCAGCCCTGCCGGGAGCCAAGGACAGGGAGCAGGAGCTGGGATCAACCCTCGCCTTGGCTCAGCCTCAGGTGAGGCCCAGGGGACGGGGTTGGGCTTTTCCAAGGTGACAAAGGGTGGGACGAGAGGGAGCGGCCTCAAGCTGTGCCAGGGGAGGGCGAGGTTGGGTATCACGGGAAAAAATTCCTCATGGAAATGGTTTGGAAAAGGAATCCCCAAATGGGGTTTAACAGCCACGGGGATGTGACACTTGGGGACACGTTTGGTGCTCTCAGGGAGCTTTTCCAGCCTCATTTTACAACAGCCACAGTGTTTTAGGCTGCTGGGTTTGGGGAGCACTGGGGTTTGGGTTTGGGGCGCACTGGGGTTTGGGTTTTGGGGCGCACTCACCCGAGCCCCGCACGGGGCACATCTCGGGGGTCTGGCCGATGGCCCAGCAGCGGCCCGAGTCACAGCAGCACTGCATCCTGCTGGCCTGGCCCGGAACGTCCCCGGCACAGCGCCCGCCCAGCAGCGCCGAGAAACACGTGCCCAGGCGCTGGTCTGCGGGGACAGGGACACCGCGGGGACAGGGACACGAGCAGGGGTGGGACAGGGACAGGATGGGGACAGGAGAGGGACAGGGATGGGACAGGGACACGGACAGGGATGGGACAGGGACAGCATGGGGAGAGGAGAGGGACAGGGATGGGACAGGGATACAGGGACAGGGATGGGACAGGGATACAGGGACAGGGATGGGACAGGGATACAGGGATGGGACAGGGATACAGGGACAGGGATGGGACAGGGACAGGATGGGGCCAGGACAGGGACAGGATGGGGACAGGGACAGGACGTGGAGAGGAAAGGGATGGGGATGGGGAAGGAACAGGAGAGGGACAGGGAGATGGAGAGGGACAAGGACAGGAGCACAGGGATGGGACAGGGATGGGACAGGGAGAAGAAGACACACAGTCACAATGTGCCACCACCCCCCTGTCAGCCGTGTCCCGAGGGCCCATTCCCGATGGAATCTCTCCCGGCCATCCCCTCTCCCCCCTGAGTCCCCCCTGGCCCTGCTGGGCGTTTGTGGCTCCTGCCCAAGGCCCAGGGGACCGAGGGGCTCTCACACCCACCTGGCGCCAGCCAACCCCCCCTCCAGGAAAACCTGGAACCTTCCCCTCCTTCCTCTCCCACCTTGGTTTGTTGGTTTTTGTTTTTTTTTTTTTCTCAAGTCAATTAATGAGGGGGAAAGTCTCCCGGGGCTGTGGCTGCCACTTCCCGGGAATTTAATTGGAATTAATTGCCCGGGGCTGTTTGATCTGCGGGCTGTGGGTGCACCGCTGCTCCCAGCACAGCTCGGGGACCCGCAGGGGACAGTGACCCCGGCTCAAATCCTTCCTCAGAGCTGGGCTCGGCAGGAATTGCCCCTTTCAGGAAACTTCATCCGCCGAAAACAGCGGCGGGGAGGAAGTCAGACCCGGAGAAGGGGGATTTGAGAGCAGGGATCGAATTCAGAGCTGGAGCAGCTCCTAATCCTGGGGAAGGGGAGGAGGAGCCCGGGGGGCGTTCGGGTCCCGCTTCGCACAAAACCCCAGGAAAGCAGAAAATGCCGCAGGAGGGAGGGGAGGGGAAATTCCAGATGGGATTAGGGGGAGCTCCGAAGTGGGGACCAAGCCTGGAGGGCCAGCCAGGATCGAGGGGAGGGTTGGTCCTGCTCATCCCGAGGGGACAGGAGCCATTCCAGGCTGGCCCGGGGGGGCTGCACCCGCCCCACGGGCTGTGTCCTGACCCCAGGAGCAGCAGGAGAGATCATCCAGCACAGCAAATCCCCCCAAACCGGGCTGGGAGGAGTCCCTGCACACCCCTGGGTGGGCTCTGAGCTCCCTCCCAGCCCATCCCTCCATCCCACAACCCTCACGTTTCCTTTTTCTCTTGCTCAGACCGAAGTGGATCAAAGAAAAACCCCTCAGTGAAACCCTCCCGAGCCCCTCTGGGCCCAGGGCTTGGCCAGGCTCAGCAAGACCCGGAATTGGAGGTCCAGAACCTGCTGATGCTGCCCGAGGAGAGGCACAGCCCAAACCCCTCAGAGCTTTGCTGCACTCTCAGGGAAAAATAAATTTTAAAAAGCTCCAAAAGGCCAGGGCAGGCGGGCTGAGCATCAGGGAGGGAGGGAGGGAGGGAAGGAACACCATGTGCACGTCTGCAAGGCCATTCGTCTTCATTTGAAAATCATTCTTTGCAGAATCTGCTCTGGAACAGGAACCCTTTGGACCAAGGAAAATCCACGGAGCCCCCCCAGCTGCTGGAGCAGCTCCTCGTGCTGCCTCGAGTTTTCATTTCATGTTTTTCACGTTCTGTGCTGCCCAGGGGTGCAGCTCTGAGCTCACATCCTGTGTCCTGCACAGAGCAGGGACACAAAACAAATCCCTTTTCTGATCAAGACCAAGGACAACAGTCCCAAGTTCTCGGGCCCAAAAGCACAAACAAGGGTGGGCTGGAGGGAGGAACAAGCAGGATGAGACCTCACAACCTGGAGCTGGAGTTGGACAATTAAACCCCGATGTGCAAATGGACCAAAACTTATCAAAATGTCAAATCTCATGACCAGTTGTCCATTTTGGGTCCACCTTGGGTGTGACAATCTCCCCTCTCCTGCTGCTTTAAGAGATTATTTATCCACCTCCTGTTTCCCCAGCTGCTCCCTGGACGTAAACCTGGCACCCCAAACTCTCCCCGCGACCCCCCTGGAGCAGAGCTGGCAAAATTCTGGGTGCCAGGGCAGCCCCACCCCAGCAGGAGCTGTGGGTTTGGCCAAAACAAACCCAGCCTGTCCCAAAAAGGGAGCTCAGGAGCACCCAGAGCCAGGTCAGGTGGAGTCAGAGTCCACTGCAGCTACATCAGCCCGGGACTATTTTTAAATCTGGGCTTTCCAATTTGATTTATTTTCGTTCCTTGAAGCTCTGGGTTTCAAGGAAAGCGGGGAATGTCCACATGACTCATCCCAGGGCTGTCACACCCCTCTGGGCTCGTGGCAGGGGCTGGGAAACAGCAGGAAAGAAATTCCATTCCCATTAAAATCTATCAGTTTCCCAAACATGAGGATTTGGGCTTTGCTTTTTACTCACACTTCACAACTTCTTTTTTTTTTTTTTTTTTTCCTCCTGGAACTAAAACATTTAATCCTGCTCCAGGATCCGCGGCTTGAAAAGAATTTGGAGCTGATTTAATTTTTTTTTTTTCTGTATTCATTTGCACAGAAAGCTGCACCTGACACTTTGCATGGTGAATTCCTGTTCCCAGATCTCCCCATCCTCATCTTCCTGAGGGCAAATGGACTTTCAGACCAGGGTTCCAACATCCCCCCAACCCTCCTCTTCCTCCTCCTCCTCCTCCTCCTCGTGTCCTTGTCAGCACTGAGACCCCCAGAGCCCAGATTCTGGAGAGGGAGAGATTCTGGGATGGACAAATTTTGGAGGGAGAAATTCTGGAATAGACAAATTCCGAAGAGGGAGAAGTTCTGGAATGGAGGAATTCTGGAGAGGGAGAAATTCTGGAGTGGATAAATTCCAGAGCGGGAAAGATTCTGGACAAATTCCAGAGAGGGAAAGATTGTGGACAAATTCCAGAGAGGGAGAAATTCTGGACAAATTTCGGAGAGGGAGAAATTCTGGAATGGAGAAACTCCGGAGTGGGAGAAATTCTGGAGTGGACAAATTCCAGAGAGGGGAAAAATTCTGGGATTGACAAATTCTGGAGGGGGAGAAATTCTGGGATTGACAAAATCCGGAGTGGGAGAAATTCTGGGATGGACAAATTTTGTAGAGGGAGGAATTCTGGGACAGACAAATTCTGGGATGGACAAATTTTAGAGAGGGAGGAATTCCGGGACGGACAAACTCCAGGGAGAGACAAAGAGCAGGAGAGCCCCTCCGGGAGGAGCAGGACGGAGCAGCGAGCACCTGGAACAAGGAGCATCTCCCACCCACCACCCCCCGGATCCCTCCGCGGACCCTCCCCGCGCTGTCCCCGCCCCGAATCCCGTTTTTCCCGCTCTCACCGAGGCAGCGGGAGCCGTCGGGGCTGCTGGCGAAGCCGCGGGGGCAGGAGCACACGTAGCTGCCCACGGTGTTGGTGCAGTCGCCGCCGTCGCACACGCCGGGGATGGCCCCGCACTCGTCCACGTCTGCAAAGGGACACAGAAAAACCCCGCTGGGAGATGCCCAAAGTCCCTTTTCCCGCCCAAACGCGGCGCACAGAGGAGGGGAAATGCGGTTTTTGGGGGATGCTGGAGGCCGCGAAGTGTCGCTCGAAGTTCTCCCGCTTTTCAGCGTCCGCATTTTACTCTCACGCGGCTTTAGGAAAGCCGCGTGTATTTTTAGAACTCGTTTCTTTCGCTCACACGTTTCTCCTCTGGGAGGAGAGACGCGATCGATGGTGATGTCCACCAAGGGGGTCGAAGAGGCGGCAACCTGCACGGCCAACCTTTACCTTCTGACCCGAGCGGATAGAAAATGGAGTCGGAAAAATAAAACCGGAACTTTCCTGCTGACCTTGCCTCTTTGTGTGTCCCTAAAAGTAACAGCAAAGGGTCTCCAAAATTCTCCCAAAAGGGGATTTGTGGGGTCTCTGCTTCTCTCCACCCCACGACAATCCCAGCTCCGAGGGGCAGGAAAGGAGCCGGTTCCTGCAGGACTCCACATCCTGAACTTCGGCAACCTGAGCCCCGGGGAGGCTTTGTTGTCCTTTCAGTTCTTTTTTTCCTTTTTTTTTTTTTTTTTCCACGTTTTTCCTTCTCGATTTTCCTTTTTGTGAGTGACCCGGTTCATTCCCCGCTCATTAACACCCAGCGCCGGGGGAGGGAACGCCGCCAGCTCCAGCCCTGGCTCCTTCCCGACTTTTCCGAGCCTTCTGTTGGGAATTAAATCGGGATCCTGCGCTCTGCTGCTCAGACAATGGCAGGATTCAAGGCAAACGTTGATTTTGGAGCCCGGGTCGGGATTGGGATTGGAATCGGCCTCGTCCAATTAAGGCTGAAAATGTTGGAAAAGGCTGCAGAGCCTCTGGAGGAGTTGCAGAGCTCATCCCAACCTTGGTGGGAACTCCAAAACTTTTCCATGGGCTGAAAACACCCCAGGATCTGGTGGAGAAAATGGTGAGGATCCCTCAGGGGCAGCACCAGGGACTCGCTGCCCTGCCCTCCCTGAAAGGAACCACGGAGGGGAGAAATGGAAACTCTAAACCACCCAAAAATCCGGGGAAATGGAACCTCCAAAATCCAGGGAAATGGAACCTCCAAACCACCCAAAAATCCAGGGAAATAGAACCTCCAAAATCCAGGGAAATGGAACCTCCAAACCACCCAAAAATCCAGGGAAATGGAACCTCCAAAATCCAGGGAAATGGAACCTCCAAACCACCCAAAAATCCAGGGAAATGGAACCTCCAAAATCCAGGGAAATGGAACCTCCAAACCACCCAAAAATCCAGGGAAATGGAACCTCCAAAATCCAGGGAAATGGAACCTCCAAACCACCCAAAAATCCAGGGAAATGGAACCTCCAAAATCCAGGGAAATGGAACCTCCAAACCACCCAAAAATCCAGGGAAAGGAGCTCTGGGTGGAGCCAAATCCTGGATCTCTTTGCAGGGGCTTTGTGAGGAAATGGGAAGGAGGTGGTTGTGGGGTCCCGTCCATAACCATTTGTGGTGCAGGAACATCGGGAAAATTCAGGATTTTTGTGCCCCGGTGACACTTTGTGCTCCGGATTTTTGTGCATAGGGAGCACCTCGCATCGAAAGGGGCGAGATAAAAAAAGGAGGTTTGGAATCCCGGGGTTTGTTCCCTCTGGCAGGATTATCCCGGAGAGGCCAAAAACGGGCGAATCCCAGCTGAGGCTGCTGCCTGCAGCCTCCCGCTCCCTTTCCTGGTGTCTCCCCGTGGATTTTTATTTGTCTCTTATCACCCTGGGCGGGGTTTTGGATGCAGGACAAATTCCTCTGGGAATGCTGGATGAGGCCCTGGCCTTACCTCACTGATAGCACAGCTCGGCCTTTGTCCTGCAGCACAGGAAGGGGCCGTTAAAAAGCGAAATTCTTGGCAGAGAAACGCTGGAATTAGGGCAGGAAAAGCTTTGTCCGGGCGGCGATTCCGCCCCCAAAATCTGCGCCGCGGAATTGTTCCCTCCGGTGCCGTTTTTCCGGTTGCTTCCAGGATCATTTGAAAGTGCCACCGGCTCCTCTTGGCCGTGATTTATGGGCTCTGGAGCAGCGGGATGTGTCTCTGACCGCCTTTGATCTTCCCTCTCTCCACTTTGCACCAGGAATTTTTCTTGTGTCCAAGAATTTTCCTCCCGTCGCCTTCAGAGCTCAGCTGGATCCAACCCTGCCCTTCTCCCCGGGCTCTCATTCCCATAAAACCTCAACAGATCCTGCTTTTTTTTCCCCTCTTTTCCGCCGTAATCCAGGCGTGGGATCGGTTCATTCATCCCGACCCCGGCAATTCCTGCCCTCGTGGCTCGTTTGTTTTTGCACAACCCAAACTTAATTTTCGGCGCTTCCTGGGCCGACCTCGTCTCCGGCGGTTTTTAGGGAGCGAGAAAACCCCTAAATCCCGACCCTTCCCTAAATCCAACATTTCCCTCTTTCCCAGCCCCTCAGGAAGGGAGCAGCAGTGCCAGGAATTCCCATCATCCCCCGGAGCAGCTGGAATACAATGGACAATGGGATAACTCTGGAACTGTCCCGTCCATCGAGGATGAGCCTGGAGCCGGAGCAGCTCGGAGGAGGTTCAGCTCCAAATCCCGGCTGGACTGAGAGGAAAAAAAGGGATTCGTTTATCCCGCCGGAGCTGAGGATCCACCCAGGGAATATCCAGGGAAATCAGGGGCCTCCGTTATCAGCGTGGTGGAATATCTCGGGTCGGGAAAAGCGTCTTTATCCTCCGGGGACGGAATTCCAGGTGCCAGGAGATAAGGTTTGTGTCAGGAGATAAGGAGGCACCGCCGTTATCTCTGTTTTCCCTCCCAGAACACGGCTGGGGGCGATTCTGGCGCTAATGAAGGGACGTCGCTAATGAGGGGGTATCGCTAATGAATCAGTGAGACAATCCAGCTGCTGACTTCCCACCAGGAATTCCCACCGGGCACAAAGCCCCGGAACACCGGGGGGAATCTCCCAGGGAGGTTTAATCCAGGTTCAAACATTCTTTCAGGGAATCCCAGAGGTGATTCCACTTTCCTGGGATCGAACCCCTCCTGTCCGTCATTCCCGGATCCCAAGGGAAGCTCCTCCTGTCCTGGTGGTGACCCCAGGGATGCAGCAGGCCCTGGGAATGCTGGAATTGTCCCTTTTTGTGGGCAGGACAGGCAAGGGGAGCTGTTTGGGGCCATTTGGAGCCGTTTTGGAGCCTTTTGGAGCCTTTTGGAGCCTTTTGGAGCCGTTTGGAGCCGTTTGGAGCCGTTTGGAGCCGTTTTGGGGTTGTTTGGAGCTGTTAGTGGTTGATTTGGGCTCTTTGGGGCCGTTTGGGGCTCTTTGGGGTCGTTTGGGGCTCTTTGGGGTCGTTTGGGGCCATTTGGGGCTCTTTGAGGCTGTTTTGGGGCCGTTTGGGGCTCTTTGGGGCCGTTTGGGGCTCTTTGGGGCCGTTTGGGGCTCTTTGGGGCCGTTTGGGGCCGTTTGGGGCTCTTTGGGGCCGTTTGGGGCTCTTTGGGGCCGTTTGGGGCAGCTCTTCCAGCGCCCGGGGGAAGTGGGAGGCCCCTCTCACATCTGCAGGATGGCTCCAGACAACGGATCTGGTTTAATCCCCGGGATGGAGGAGATTCCAGCTCAACCAGTTTCAGATGTGCTCCGCTCCCCAGCCCGGCGTGAGAGAGGCAGGAGCAGCTTCCTGCTGCCCCCACCCCGGCCGGGCAAATCTCATGGAATTTCATTGGATTCGGGGAGCTGATCCTTCACCTGACACACACACACACACACCAGAAAAAAAAAAAAAAAAGGGAGTTTGGATCCCCCAAATGCAGCCCTTGGATGCGGGAGGCGCGCAGGAATCCCGTCAGGGGTTCAGGGAAAAGTCTCCTGGCGCCCTGCCCAGGAAGATGCTCAGACACAGATGGTTCCCGGGGGTGAAGGAATGTCCATCCCCCGGCAGGGATCGACCCCTGGAGCTCCTGCCTCCATTCGGGGAAAGTTTTCCTGAACCCAGGGCACACCACCCTGGAGTGGTCTGGGCGGGAAGGACCTCCAGGATCATCCCATCCCGACCCCAGGGGCTCCCAGAGCTCTCCCTGAGCCCCCGCAGCCAGCCTGGCTTCCCGTCCCACGCGGAATAAATCCTCACAGCCCTAACCAAGAGCCTCGAAATTAAAAGTCATTGAGTTTTCCGGGCGTGAGCGGGCTCAGAACCCGACAGAACCCTGAGCTGAGCTCGGCTCAAACCTTCCCGAGATCCCTCCTGTGCCATCAGTCTGTGCTCCCACTAAAACACCCTTAAACAAAAACCCCTCTGTGAACAAACCAACCCATTTCCTCCTGGCTTGAGGGTCTATTCCTCATTTCCTGGCCTCTGGGAAGCAGATTTAAATCCCCTTTTGGCAGGGCTGGCTGGGAAGTGGGATCCAGCCTGGAATGGGGGCTCTGCCCCACCTCTAAGTCGGAAAAAAACAGGATTTAAGTGCTCCAGGGACAAAACCAGGATTTCAATGCCCCAGAAACAGGATCCAGCCTGGAATGGGAGCTCTGTCCCATCTTTAACTCAGAAAAAACAGGATTTCAATGCCCCAGGGACAGGATCCAGCCCGAATGGGAGCTCAGTCCCACCTCTACCTCAGAAAAAAACCAGGATTTAGATGGATTGAAACGCCCCAGGGGCACTGGGCGAGTGGAGCCTCCCTTACCTTCACACCTGTGGCTGGTCTCGCTCTGTTTGTGCCCCGCAGGGCACTTGCACTCGTAGGATCCCACGGTGTTGATGCAGTTCCCACCCTGGCAGAGGCCGGGGATGGCCTGGCACTCATCCACATCTGCGGGAGGAGGAGGAGGAGGAGAAGGGAGGTGAGGCTCTGATATTTCTGGGTCTGAGAGATTTTTTTTTTTAGCCTGCTAGCAGCTGCTGACTTTTTCCCCCCTCGCCCCGAGGAAAAAATTTCTCAGGAAAGTTCTTTCTCCAAACAACCCTGGTGAACAGCTCTCCTCTCTCCAAACAGTCTTTCTCCAGGTGGCGTTTTGCTGTTTCTCTGGTTTAACCTTATAAAAGGCAGGGAGAATTAGACAATAAAAGCCTTTTTTTTCTCTGTGCTCTTTGCCTTCTGAAATGTTCGGAGTGTCTTGTCTTTCTGTCGTGTCCTACAACGACACTGAGGGAGCAGCAGCCACAGACGGATCCCGGAATTTTCCTGGGCTCTGAGGAGGAGCTGGGCCACGTTCCAGAGGGAATCACCCCAGGGAATGGACAGGAATGAGAGACCAAGGTGTGGGAATGCTCCCCAAAGGATTTGGGTTCCTTGGGGGGAGCGGCAGCCTGAGCCAGGCCACCCTGAGGGATGGAGGAGCTCACCAGAGCCACCAGAATCTCTGGGATAAAAAGGGTTTGGAAGATCCCAGGGGATCTCCAGGTCCATGGAGATGCTCCTTGACCACAGTGGGGGGATTTGGCAAAGTTCCACAGAGAGTTCTGGGCTTTGGGGCTCTGCTGTGGGGGTTTTCCTCTCTGGATTCTCTGTTTTGGGGTTCTGTTTTGGGGCTCTGTTCAGGACTCTGCTCTCAGAATTCTCTATTTTGGAGCAGTTCCAGTCTCCCATTCCAGCCTCCTCTCCCAGCCCTCCCTATCCCGGAGCAGTTCAGGTCTCTGCCCCTCCCCTGCCCCACCTGCTGCCCGTCCCTGTCCCCATCCCCATCCCGATCCTCATCCTCCTCATCCCCATCCTCCTCCTCATCCTCCTCCTCATCCCAGCTGACCCATCCCCATCCCGGTCCCGGCTGCCCATCCTCCTCCTCCTCCTCATCCCCAATGACCCATTCCCATCCTCCTCCTTCTCCTCCTCCTCCTCCTGGCTGACCCATTCCCATCCTCCTCCTCATCCTCCTCTTCATCCCAGCTGACCCATCCCCATCCTGGTCCCAGCTGCCCATCCTCCTCTTCTTCCTCCTCCCCATCCTCCTCCTCCCCATCCTCCTCTTCTTCCTCCTCCCCATCCTCCTCCTCCCGCCTGACCCATCCCTATCCTGCTCCTCCTCCCCATCCTCCTCTTCTTCCTCCTCCCCATCCTCCTCCTCCCGCCTGACCCATCCCTATCCTGCTCCTCCTCCCCATCCTCCTCCTCCTGACTGCCCATCCTCTTCCTCCTCCTCCCCATCCTCCTCTCCTTCCTCCTCCCCATCCTCCTCTTCTTCCTCCTCCCATTCTCCTCCTCCCGCCTGACCCATCCCTATCCTGCTCCTCCTCCCCATCCTCCTCCTCCTGACTGCCCATCCTCTTCCTCCTCCTCCCCATCCTCCTCTCCTTCCTCCTCCCCATCCTCCTCTTCTTCCTCCTCCCATCCTCCTCCTCCCATCTGACCCATCCCTATCCTGCTCCTCCTCCCCATCCTCCTCTTCTTCCTCCTCCCATCCTCCTCCTCCCATCTGACCCATCCCTATCCTGCTCCTCCTCCCCATCCTCCTCTTCTTCCTCCTCCCATCCTCCTCCTCCCGCCTGACCCATCCCTATCCTGCTCCTCCTCCCCATCCTCCTCTTCTTCCTCCTCCCATCCTCCTCCTCTCACCTGACCCATCCCTATCCTGCTCCTCCTCCCCATCCTCCTCCTCCTGACTGCCCATCCTCTTCCTCCTCCTCCCCATCCTCCTCTCCTTCCTCCTCCCCATCCTCCTCCTCCTGACTGCCCATCCTCTTCCTCCTCCTCCCCATCCTCCTCTCCTTCCTCCTCCCCATCCTCCTCCTCCTCCCCGTCCCCATCCCGGCTGCCCGTGCCCATCCTCCGCCGCTCCCGGTGCTGACCCTGGCAGGCGCCGGTGCGGATGTTGGGGATGAAGCCGCGCCGGCAGGGGTGCGGCTGTGCCGGGCACATCTCGCACGGGTGTCCCCAGGCGCGGCCGATGGTGGCGCAGCACATGGTCTTGGTGCACACGATGCCGCTCAGCTGGCCCTGGCACATCTGGTTGTTCACCTGGCTGAAGCACGGCCCCGTGCGGTAATCTGGGGAGGGAACGGGGAGAAATCCCGCGGGGTTAAATCCCAGGGGTTTCCTGGGATTCCCTTTCCGGTGGGAAATCCCAAAGGAAAAGCGACAAATGCACTAAAAGGAGCTGAAAAAATCAAAAGTCAGGCGAAGAGGAGATTCCAGGGCTGAAGTTCCGCCCGTTCAGGGAATTCCAGGGGTGAGAAAAATGATCAGATCTCATTGTGGTGACAAAGATCCTTCCCTGGAAGTGCCCAAGGACGGAGCTTGGAGAACCCTGGGATAGGGGAAGGTGCCCGAGACAGGCTGTGGAATTCCGTGATTTTTATGTTCCCTCCCATCCCAAACCAGTCTGGGATTATGGAATTCTCAGACTCTGGGATTCTCAGACTCTGGGATTCTCAGACTCTGGGATTCTCAGACTCTGGGATTCTGCCTCGTGATTAATTTCCTCACTTTAACTCTCCAACCTCTCCCGCCAATTTCGACTTTAAACCCCGGACACGGCAGGAACAACCAGCAGGTTTCCCGTTCCCAATTAGGATTCTCCCAACCCCTTACAACCCCCGAGGATTTTAACCCGATTTTTGCGGGTTTTTTTTTTGCCCTCAGGAATGTGAGGTTTGACCCTTGAGGAGGGATGTTGGCACAGCAGGAATCAAAACCCTTCCGGCGGGATTTTTCCTTCAGCTGGGTGGTGGCACAGAAGCGTTTGATCTGGGGAAAAATAATAAAAAAAAAACCACCCCAAACAAGCTTGGAGCACGTCCTGGTGAGCCCAGAAAATTCCCCGTGAGGTGTCTGAGCAGTCAGGTGTTGGTCAGGGAATTTCCAGGCTGGAATTAAGCAGTAATTAGGAACTGACCCCAATTCCCTGCTCCGGGATTAACCCCCACGTGTCCCTGCAGGGAAAGGTTTGGCTTTGATGTGTGGAGCAATAAAAAAAAATCTCGTGTGGAGGGAGGGTGAGAGCACCGGGAGCCGCAGGTAAGAGTGTCCCAAAATCCATGGAAAAACGCCCGGGAAATCCTCCTGTCTGGGAAAGAATCAATCAGCAAAGAATTCCTCGTTTCCGGCTTCATGCTCCCTCTGATCCGAGCTCTCCTGCAGTTCCTACAAAGTTCCTAGGAATTTAATTTCCTAGGGAAATTAAAGCTGAGGAAATTGGGAAATTGGGCTGTGGGTGTCAGCGGGAGGAGAAGGATTTGAGAGGGGGGGGGAAAGAAAAAAGGGAATGGTTTGGAAGTGACATCGCTGTGAAGGCGATGGCACCTCCCAAAAAAAAAAAAACCAACAAAAAAAAAAAAAAAAAAAAAAAAAAAAAAAAAAAAACCTTTTTTTGGGAATCTGACCAGAAACATGAATCGAGGGGAGTTACCAAATAACCAAATAACGATCCTTTTTCCCCCTTTTTTTTCCCTTTTTTCCTTTTTTTTTTCCCCCCGAATTTGACAATTTCCCAACCCAGTCACTGCGGGGTGGACCCCAAAAAAAAATCTCAGATCAATAAACCAAAAACCCCAAAGTGATGCTCTGAACAGAGAGAACAAAAGCGGCTAAACCTGCAATTCCCACCTCATCTCCCCCAGGCACCGCAGGAATTCCTGGAGCGGGATAATGAATGCCGGATTGTGAGGAGAACACCCCCCCCCCTTTTTTTTTTAAGCCCCTAATTGCCCAAAATAACTTTTCCGATGCAGATGACTCCTCTGGAGGGACGGGAGCCAAGGAAATCGCAGTCTGGAGAGCCCTGGCCGCCTCCCAGCCCCAGCTGGTGCTAATTTTAATGGGCAAATGATTAAATTCTTTTAATGAGGCACCGATGAAGTTTTATGAAGGAAATTGGGACGCTCAGAGATGTCTGAAGCTTTTCCCGGTGCCTGCGTGGGATCCGTGTTCCAGGAATCCTGCTGCAGGTACCTGGCCCTTCAGGAGCTGGGTCTTTTTCCTTGGAAAAGCCCAGGGGAAACTGGGATTGGCTCTTCCCTCTTCCCAGATCCCAAAAGCAGAGCCCGGGTGGAGCAGCTCCACCCCTTCAGCTCCAGGTGAAGCTGCAAAAAATTCGGGATTAATGGCAAAAAAGGGATTGCAGAAAATCCTGAACATGAGAGAATTTAGGGAACCCCCCGAGCTCTGAATCCCTGAAAACTCCAATGACAATTCCCATTAAAGGACTGGAAAAACTCCTGAACCTGGGAGGATTTAGGGAACCCCCCGAGCTCGGATTCCCTGACAATTCCAATGCCAATTCCCATTAAAGGACAACAAGAAATCCTGGATCAAGGGGAGGTTCTGTGGGGAGGAACTTTTCAAAACATTTGATGGGGAACTTCTGAAAATATTCACAAGGAGAAAAGGAGTTTCCTCCGCTCCTGCAACACCCGTGGAGCCGGGAGAGTGTCCCTGAGTCAGTCCCAGTGGGAATTCAGAGCCCTGGAGATGGAAAATGGGAGAATCCCAGGATTTGCTGAGTTATCTAAAGGACAATTCCAGCCACACCAATCCATCGTGGGAGTGGATCCAGCGGAAGGGGAAGGGGGAGTTTTCTCTTCTCCCACCCTCTGGAATTCCTTCCCGAGAATTGGGAGGGGGCTGAATTCCTCCTCTCCCCAACAAACAAACAGACAGAGCCGAGGAAGAGGAGCTTTGTCCTTAGCCAGAACTCCAGATCCCTCTCACAATAAACGACGGAGGCTTTTCCCCCAAAGCTGCAGGGCAGGAGCGGCCTCTGGATCATCCCCCGGGAGCGCCGGGGTGGGGCCACAAATCCCGGGATTGGGCAGGAGGGAGGGGATGCTCCAGAGCCACCAGCGGGAGAGACTGGGACGGGAGAGACCTGGGAGAGACAGGGATTGGGGTTGGGAAAGACAGGGATTGGGATCAGGGGGAGACAGGGATTGGGATCAGGGGGAGACAGGGAGAGTTCTTGGTGTTTTTCAGGTGAATTCCAGCCCGGATCCATTGTCCCTGTCACTCTCCAGGTGAATTCCGGCCCGGATCCATTGTCCCTGTCACTCTCCAGGTGAATTCCGGCCCGGATCCTTTGTCCCTGTCACTCTCCAGGTGAATTCCGGCCCGGATTCTTTGTCCCTGTCACTCTCCAGGTGAATTCTGGCCCGGATCCATTGTCCCTGTCACTCTCCAGGTGAATTCCGGCCCGGATCCATTGTCCCTGTCACTCTCCAGGTGAATTCCGGCCCGGATCCATTGTCCCTGTCACTCTCCAGGTGAATTCCGGCCCGGATCCATTGTCCCCGTTGTTCTCTCGGGGTTTTCCAGCCCCAGACCTCTCCCACCCCTCGGGCTCCGGGGGAGGGGACCAGCCCGGCCCGGGGGTCTCCCTGGGGGGCTCCTTTCTCATGGAATATTTTCTCCAGCTCGTCATTTCCTCACTTCACCCAAACACGGCCGCATTCCTCACGGTTTAACTGTTTGGACTTTGTGCAGAAAAGAAAAAGCTGGCGGGGGCACTCTGCGAGGCCAGACATTCCAAGTGCTGGAAAAACACATCCAAAGGAAACCGTAAAGGGAGAACTTTCTCCGAGTTTTCCTGTCCTGTTTTTAACAGTTTCCTGACCCAGCCTCAGGCCCGATGGATCCCCGGGGAGTTCCAGGGAGGACAAAGAACAGAGGGGAACACGGAGCTGGTGGTTCCGGAGCGGGAGGGATGGCTGGGAATGGCAGAGCAGGGGCTGGGAATGGCAGAGCAGGGGATGGGAATGGCAGAGCAGGAGCTGGGAATGGCAGAGCAGGGGATGGGAATGGCAGAGCAGGGGATGGGAATGGCAGAGCAGGGGATGGGAATGGCAGAGCAGGGGCTGGGAATGGCAGAGCAGGGGATGGGAATGGCAGAGCAGGGGATGGGAATGGCAGAGCAGGGGATGGGAATGGCAGAGCAGGAGCTGGGAATGGCAGAGCAGGGGATGGGAATGGCAGAGCAGGGGATGGGAATGGCAGAGCAGGAGCTGGGAATGGCAGAGCAGGGGATGGGAATGGCAGAGCAGGGGATGGGAATGGCAGAGCAGGCGATGGGAATGGCAGAGCAGGGGATGGGAATGGCAGAGCAGGCGATGGGAATGGCAGAGCAGGGGATGGGAATGGCAGAGCAGGGGCTGGGAATGGCAGAGCAGGAGCTGGGAATGGCAGAGCAGGGGATGGGAATGGCAGAGCAGGGGATGGGAATGGCAGAGCAGGGGATGGGAATGGCAGAGCAGGGGCTGGGAATGGCAGAGCAGGAGCTGGGAATGGCAGAGCAGGGGCTGGGAATGGCAGAGCAGGGGATGGGAATGGCAGAGCAGGGGATGGGAATGGCAGAGCAGGGGCTGGGAATGGCAGAGCAGGGGATGGGAATGGCAGAGCAGGGGATGGGAATGGCAGAGCAGGAGCTGGGAATGGCAGAGCAGGGGCTGGGAATGGCAGAGCAGGGGATGGGAATGGCAGAGCAGGGGATGGGAATGGCAGAGCAGGGGCTGGGAATGGCAGAGCAGGGGATGGGAATGGCAGAGCAGGGGATGGGAATGGCAGAGCAGGGGATGGGAATGGCAGAGCAGGGGATGGGAATGGCAGAGCAGGGGCTGGGAATGGCAGAGCAGGGGCTGGGAATGGCAGAGCAGGAGCTGGGAATGGCAGAGCAGGAGCTGGGAATGGCAGAGCAGGAGCTGGGAATGGCAGAGCAGGGGATGGGAATGGTAGAGCAGGGGCTGGGAATGGCAGAGCAGGGGATGGGAATGGCAGAGCAGGGGATGGGAATGGCAGAGCAGGGGCTGGGAATGGCAGAGCAGGGGATGGGAATGGCAGAGCAGGGGATGGGAATGGCAGAGCAGGGGATGGGAATGGCAGAGCAGGAGCTGGGAATGGCAGAGCAGGGGATGGGAATGGCAGAGCAGGGGATGGGAATGGCAGAGCAGGCGATGGGAATGGCAGAGCAGGGGATGGGAATGGCAGAGCAGGGGCTGGGAATGGCAGAGCAGGGGATGGGAATGGCAGAGCAGGGGCTGGGAATGGCAGAGCAGGGGCTGGGAATGGCAGAGCAGGAGCTGGGAATGGCAGAGCAGGAGCTGGGAATGGCAGAGCAGGAGCTGGGAATGGCAGAGCAGGGGATGGGAATGGTAGAGCAGGGGCTGGGAATGGCAGAGCAGGGGCTGGGAATGGCAGAGCAGGAGCTGGGAATGGCAGAGCAGGGGCTGGGAATGGCAGAGCAGGGGCTGGGAATGGCAGAGCAGGGGCTGGGAATGGCAGAGCAGGGGATGGGAATGGCAGAGCAGGGGCTGGGAATGGCAGAGCAGGGGCTGGGAATGGCAGAGCAGGAGTTGGGATCTCCTGGAAGAGCCTTCGGGGTCAGGATTTGTCCTGGTTGGTCACTGCAGGGGGCTGGGGTGGCACTTCCAGAGCTCCAGACTCTTCCCAAGAATTCAGGTGGAAACCTGGCACTGCCCAGAGTCCCTTGGAAGAGACCACAGCTCCTGGATCCAAGGGAAAAGCTCCTGGATCCAAATGAAAAGGTCCTGGATCCCAGGGAGAAGATGGAACCCAGGAAAAGGGCCCCAGATCCAAGGGAAAAGCTCCTGAATTCAAGGGGAAAAGTTCCTGGAATTCAGAGAAAAGTTCCTGGATCCCAAGGAGAAGTTCCTGGATCCCAGGGAAAGGGTCTTGGATTCCAGGGAAAAGCTTCTGAATCCCGGGGAGGAGCTCCTGAATTCCAGGGAGAACCTCCTGAATTCCAGGAAAAAAGTTCCTGGATCCAAGAGAGAAGCTCCTGGATCCAAGGGAGAAGCTCCTGGATCTCAGGGAGAACCTCCTGAATCCCAGGGAAAAGATGGATCCCAGGGAGAAGCTCCTGGATCCAAGGGAGAAGCTCCTGGATCTCAGGGAGAAGCTCCTGGATCCCAGGGAGGGGCTCCACAGGGAAGATTCCATCTGGCTGGGACAACAACCCCAAATCAAAGCCCCCCAGTCCCGGAGCTCAGACCCCCTGAGCCCGGCTCAGCCTCTCCGGGTCATTTTTTCCTGCTCCAGGCGGGATGAGATCAGAGCCCTGACACCAAAATCCGTCATTTTCCCGTTAACCCCCCCCCAGGAGCAGCCCTCGGCCCCCACCGCCCCTCCTGCCATGCTGATGTAATGGGACAACGTCCAACATCCCCCGAAAGATTCCCCGAAAGACGTCAGGGAGGAAATGAGGCCGGGGTGCCGGGAGTGCCTCACTCCGAGGGCATTTCCCCCTGGATGGGGGAATTTCCTGCACAGAGGTGTGAGGGGAGGCGGTGTTCTGCTCTCACTGGGGCTGCTCTCAGCGCTCACAAATTCACGGCGTTCCCATCTAAAACCGGAATTATTTCCTCTCCCGGCGGCGGTGGGAAAGTCCATTCAAGGGAGGGCGTTGAATAAATCTGGGACTGGATGGGTTTGGGGTTGTTTGGTCAGGGGTGGGCGCTCGCAGGATCCCAGGATTTGGGGGTTGGAGAACACCCAGCCCGGCCCAGGGGCACCTGGAGCAGGTGACACAGGAACCAGGTGGGTTTGGAGCGTCCAGAAAGGGAAAATCCCCAACTCCCTGGGCAGCTGCTCCAGGGCTCCGCCACCTCCGGGGAAAGGACCTGAGGTGGGATTCCTCGTGTTCTGTTTGTGTTGATGCTCCTCACTGCAGTTATGAACACCGAGGATTCCACCTCCGGCAGAACCCGGGACACCCCTGGCTCTGGGATGGGATTTTCCCTGTGAGGAGGACACAGAACCCAGGACATCCCTGGCTCTGGGATGGGATTTTCCCTGTGAGGAGGACACAGAACCCGGGACATCCCTGGCTCTGGGATGGGATTTTCCCTGTGAGGAGGACACAGAACCCAGGACATCCCTGGCTCTGGGATGGGATTTTCCCTGTGAGGAGGACACAGAACCCGGGACACCCCTGGCTCTGGGATGGGATTTTCCCTGTGAGGAGAACACAGAACCCAGGACATCCCTGGCTCTGGGATGGGATTTATCCTTCCTCCCTGTGAGGAGGACACAGAACCCAGGACATCCCTGGCTCTGGGATGGGATTTATCCTTCCTCCCTGTGAGGAAAAGGCTCCAGGCTCTGCTTTGAACTCCTCCCGCTCCAGAAAAACCCTTTCGGAACGAGGAGTGGAGCTGCACTGAGACCCCCAGGCAGGCACCAAACACCCCCTGGAGCAGCAGGACACCAACCCCGGTGCTCTGGGGATGCAGCAGGAGCCCAGGAATTCCCTGGGCAGGCTGAAGCTGTTCCCTGGCTCCCCGATTTTCCCCGGGAGGTCAGTGCCAGGCGCTCACCTGGCCGCAAACACCCCGCCAGGATCCCGTCCCAGCCCGGGCTCTGTTTGTCTTGGCAGGGAGGAGCCGTGTGGACACAGCTGCAGGATTTGTTTTGTCTCTCACACAGAGTCTGGCCCCGGCCAAATCTCTGCAGGCTTTGTGAAAAATGCTCCTTTATGTGAAGGATTTTATACCAAACGGCCCCAAAAGTCTGGCCCCGCTCAGCCCCTGCCTCTTCCCCTCTCCACACGCACAGGACATTTGGATTTTCCAGCCTTCTCCAGAAGTTTCTTTCAGGGATTTCCAGCTCTCTGTTCCATGGCTGGATGGATTTTTTGGGAACCTCAGCACTTCAGGAGCCGGTGAGGGAGAAAAAACGAGGAGCTCCCCAAGCACTGGAGCTGGAGTCTGGGGGTTTGAGGGGACAAATCTCCCTCCAGAGGGAAACCCTCATCATTTCCCATAACCACAGCAATTCCATGTGCTGGAAAAAAAGGCAAGGAGAGGGTTCAAAGGATCTGGAACTGCTGCAGAAGAGAATTGTCCCGAGAACTGGGGATGTCCCATCCCTGGAAGTGTCCAAGGCCGGGCTGGAGCAGCCGGGGATGGTTTTAAGTTCCCTTCCAAGGCAAAGCACTCCACAATTCCCTGATTTTACAAAGAAGGGAACAAGGCCAGGTCACTCCAGTGGATGTGAGGAGGTTTTTACAGATCTTCTCTGCAGCCAAATGTGAGGCTCAGACCTCAGCCGAGGCTGTGAAAGGAGCTCACCTGCACCCTGAGCTCCGGGAGGTGCTTCCGGAGCCCCGGGAATGTTCCCTGTGGAATTTGGGTGGATTCCTGCTGGCTGAACCCAGCTGCTGCTCCTGCCGCACCCTCTGAACCACAGGGAGAAACCCCAGGAAAGGCAGGAGCAGCCCAATCCTTGGGAATGGAGTCGCACAGCACGAGCCCTGTCCTGGGGGAGCGAGGGGCTGGAAAACCAGGACATTTCCAGGTGCTCCGAGCTCAGATCCGGGAGTCCGAACTTCGGCCCCGCGTTTCGGTTTCATTTCGGATCCCGGCCGCTCCCAGCCTTGCCAAAAACCCCATGAGAGCTGGGAGTGTCCATCTGGGCCAGCGGGAAAGGGAGGAATTCCCTGGCCCAGCCAAACCCCGGCGGCGCCCACAGAGGCCAGACCTGCTCCTGCCCAAACCCAGCGAAGCCAGCCCCGGGGAATCCTCAGCCCAGCAGAAATCCCACCAAAGCCCGACTTTTCCAGAGGGTGAAACCCCTGCTGGAATTGCCGGGGGTGCGGGATTCTGGAATTCCTTACCTCTCTCGCACTGCGGGCCGGTGAAGCCGTAGACGCAGGCGCAGCGGTTGGGCCCGATGCACCGGCCCCCGTTCTGGCAGCCGTTCTCACACACAGCTGGGAGGAGAAAAGACAGAGAATTCCATCATTTCTCCTCCCGGACAGCCCCCTCAGGGGTGCTGGCAGAGCTCGGGGTGTCACCTCCACCGTGGTTGGAGTGCCAGCCCCGTGTTCTCCTGCCCGCAGCGAACGCGGAGGAATCCGAGAATTGGTTTTTATTCCTTTTCCTCGGAGAAATTGTTCCCTGTTCCTGCCTGAGCCCCTTTCTGCAAAGGCTGAAAATTCCCTTTCTGCACTGGGGAGGATCTCCTGCCCTCTGGGATCTCGGCTCCCTCAGGTCAGCGCTGGGATTTCAGTGGGATGAGTGGGTACAAAGGAAACTGCACAGAGGGAAACGGGGGAGGAATGGCAGCAGCAGGAATGGGAAAAGGACAGGATGGTCAGGGATTGGATCCCAGAGCAAGGAACTGAGCTCTGAGCAGGACTCGGGTGCTCCCTGACCTCAAACAGTCACTGCCTTCAAATATTCCTGAGTGAAAATATCCCCGACTTAAAATATCCCCGACTTAAAATATTCCTGACTTAAAATATCCCTGACTTAAAATATCGCTGACTTGAAATATCCCTGACTTAAAGTATCCCTGACTTAAACTGAGTCCAGCTACCTTCAGCTGAAACCCTGAACTCAGGCTCGGAGCCAAAGGAAGTTTCCTGATCGAAATCATGGATTGATGGAATCTCCAGAGCGGGGAGGGACCCACAGGGACCCTCCTCGGTGCCCGGCTGTGATCCCAGTTCCCAGAAGCCGGGCTGGGATGGGGCCAGGGGGATGCAGGATTCCCGACCCTGCCGGGATGGAGCCAGGGTGGGAATGTGGGATGGATGGAGCCAGGGGGAGGGAGGGAGGGAGGGAGGGAGGGAGGGAGGGAGGGAGGGAGGGAGGGAGGGAGGGAGGGAGGGAGGGAGGGAGGGATGGAGGGATGGAGGGATGGAGGGATGGATGGAGGGATGGATGGAGGGATGGAGGGATGGATGGAGGGATGGATGATGGATGGGGCCAGGGGGACTCAGCACCCCCGGCCCCGCCGTGCTGGGATGTCCTGCCAGGCTGGGAGCACGGGCTGGAGCCGGGAGCTGCACGTAGCGAGGGCTGCACGTCCCAGCCCCGGGCTGCTGCTCCGGAGAATTTTCCCAAGCTTTTGCTGCTCGGGATGAAATTTTCCATCTGGAGCCTCTGCCTCCGGCTGAACTTTTGGGAGAGTTTCAGCACAGAGGGATCAGGCGGAGCTGAGGGAGAGCTTGGGGGATTTTGTCTTTAAAAATCCTCCTTGACTTCAAGGGGAGGGATTCCCACGTGGATCCGGGGATTGGGAATGTGGGAAGTTCAAACTGATCCAACTGATAAGAGATCCTTTCAACAGTACTGTGCTTATTTGCTTGCTAAAGGCTTCTTAAAATGCATGACATGGATATAGAACATAAATATATCTCATTTATAATTGATATAACAATGTGCTAATTGTCATGTACTAAATATGATAATATCATGATAAGAGAATAAGGGAATATATGATTATAGAGACGTATAATTGTATTTATAACACGTAGCTGCATATTATATATCATTTATTTTGCCTATATTATCTCATATATAGTTAATGTTATCTCACATATATTAATATGATGTATATTATGAATATACTACGCATTACATCCTATGTTATGAATGTATTGTATATTAGAATATATAACATATCTGTATCTTCTGTATTATCTGTATATTATCTATAGATAATACAGCATCCACAATACTATCGACAGCTATTACCTATACGTTATAAGAGATTGCAAAATCTATATTGTATTCATGCAAATTATACTGGGAAATAAATGAAGCCAATAATTATTTCTAATATCTGTATTTTGATGCAGGGCTGGGTCTGAGTTGGTCAGGAGAGAGGGCTGAGATTCCCCGGGAAGGAGAACATGGTGCTGGTCTTGGAATGTCCTGGGTGCCCTTTTCCATTCCCATCCCATTCCCATCCCATTCCCATCCTCATTCCTATTCCCATTCCCATTCCCATCCCATTCCCATCCTCATTCCCGTCCCCACTCACGCTGGCCGCAGTAGGTGCCGGTGAATCCCTTCTGGCACAGGCAGGACTCCTCGGAGCAGCTGCCGCCGTTCATGCAGCGCACGCTGCAGCTCTGCACTGGGGACAGGGACAGGGACAGGGATCACCCCGGGATCCACAGGGACAGGGATCCCCAACAGGATCCACAGGGACAGGGATCACCCTGGGATCCACAGGGGCAGGGACAGGGATCACCCCGGGATCCACAGGGACAGGGATCACCCTGGGATGCACAGGGACAGGGATCCCCGGCAGGATCCACAGGGACAGGGACAGGGATCACCCCGGGATCCACAGGGACAGGGATCACCCTGGGATGCACAGGGACAGGGATCCCCGACAGGATCCACAGGGACAGGGATCACGGTGGGATCCCCGGCCAGGAATTCCTGTCCCTGCTGACAGGGCATGGCCGCTCCCCTCCGGGACAGGGGACACTGCCCAGGGACCACGGATCCCGCTCCTGGCTCCAGACACCCCAACGGTCCCACCCTGGGCAGCCCTGGAGCTCCGGCAGGGTTGGGAATGTGCCTTTCCCTGATCCCCATCCCAACCCTCGTTCCACAGGCACCGAAGGCATCCATCCTTCCCCTTCCTCAAGGAATCCGCCCCAATTAAACCTTTCCAGCTTTGCTCCTCCTGCGGGATTTCCTCCCTGCCTTTGACAACCCTGGCACCATCTTTTCTTCCAGGATTTTGCAGCCTCTCCGACCTTTTCCCACTCCTTTTACCATTGTTTCCCATTATCGCTCCGTTTTCAACCCTTTTCACACTTGGGGCTCTCCAATCTTCCGAATCCCTCCCTCCCAAAGCCTTCTGCGGGGTTTGTGGGGATGGGATTTCCTTGGTTTCTCCTCCTTCTGCAAACACAGCGTGGCCTCCTTGGCAAGATCCAGTCACTGGGAGAGGGGGGTTTTTTAGTTTGTTTTTTTTTTAAGGAATTTGGAAAGAAAAGCACGAATCCCCCATTCTTCCATGAGAGAGCTCAGCTCTCCCACTGGACCTCGACCCACTGGACGTGACTGAGGCACTGCAGGAGAACAATGGCAATAAAGAAACGAACGGGGAAGTTTCATCCCGCTGTGGACACCGAGTCTCGGCCTTAACTGTTTCCTCACTCCGTGTTTAAGGAATTTTGGGATCAAAGCAGCCCAAAAGAGGGAGGTTTGGGGCTCAACAAAGTGAGTCACAAGTTTCCCTCTGGGACAACACGTTCCTCCTCGGGAAGGTGTGAGCACCGCAAGGGCCACAGGTGGGAGAAAATCGTGTGAAGAGCGGATTTCACAGAAAAACCCCATGGGAGAGCAGGAACTGGGATCTGGCAGCTCCAGGGCCCCGATTTACGGGATGGAGACTCCTCCAACACCAGTTCCAGGCTGGGAAGAGCTGGGGCCAAGCACCCGAGTGTCCAAGCGGGAGAATTCCGTGGTTTGTGGGAATTGAGGGAGCAGGGAGGGCTGGCCTGGGAAGTCTCAGTGCTCCGAGTGCTCTGGATGTGGGACCTGAGCTGGGCTGGATCCATCCCCACGTCTCCTCATCCTCCTCCTGCTCCACGGCCAGGGATCAGCCCAAACTTATTTTTGGGAGTTTAATCCTGCAGGAAACGGAGCTCGAGGCTTCAAAGCCTTGCCTGGATGGGCGGACACGAGGCTGCTCCCGCTGGGAAAAGGCTCCACATCCCGATCCCACAGCACATCCCAGAGCTCGGGATGAGGGTCAGTGGAGCTCCGGAATTCCGGGGTTCAGGGCTTGGACACGGGAAGAGTCCTGATCCTCATCCAGAAATTTCCAGCCTTCCTGACTCCTGCCGTGATCCCAAAATCCCTGAGGTCCTGCTGATTTGTCAGGGAATCCCAGACAGGTTTGGGCTGGAGGGGACCCTAAAGCTCATCCCATTCCAGCTTTTCCATGTTCTCCTGTCCTGGGCTGCTCCAAGGCCTGGCCAGACTCAGATTATCCAAGCCCGGCTCTCTTGGAGCCCCCCGTGGATCTGGAATGCAGAAGAACATCTTCCAGCCAGGAATTTGTCAGGACCTGCCAGGGCAGCAGAGGCCAAAGTTGTAGGAAAAGGAGCAACGGCAGGACAAGGAGCAATGAGAGGAAAAGGAGCAATGAGAGGAAAAGGAGCAATGAGAGGAAAAGGAGCAATGGCAGCTCATCCTCGCTAACTTTTCCCAGGATTGGACTGGAGTGGAAATTAAGAATTTAATTAACTAAATTGAAATTGAGTCCTACAAATTACTGGAAGGGATCAGCGGCTCTGCCGGGGATCAGCTGCGGGTTTTTTTTGTTTTTACTCACTCACTGCTCCACCTCACCAGCCCCTCCAGAGGACTCCTAAAACACCTTTACTCCCTGGAGTAGGGAACCGAGCAGGAAACGCCGCCCTTTGTTATTCCAGAGGAGGCACGGCGGCTTTTCCCGCCCCTGGAATGCGCAATTTGTCGGCTTTTCCACAGAAATCCAGCCCCAAGTGCGAATTCCAGCTTGGAGGAGCCCCCGCGGAGTCCCGGGAACGCCAGGGCCGTGCCCAGATAGACGCACAGCTCTCGGCATTCCTGGAATTCCTCCCTGATTGCTCCCACATGGACCCCGATTCCCGGAGTTCGGTGGCTCCGGCACCTTCCCGGGGGATCTGGAGCTCTTGGGAAGCGAATCCCGGGAATTTCCTCCTCCCGGGCACCCCCCGAGTGTGGCTTTTGAGGGGTCGCCTTGTCCCAAAGGCTCCTCTGCAGATGGGCACTGATGGAAAATTAATCCTTCGGGATGCGTCTCTCCATCCGAGACCTTAAAGACTTCCCAAATCCCGTTTATTTCTGCAGGGAAAACGCCCCAAAACACCATGGAACACGGAATATTTTGTGTTTCTGCAGGGAAAACGCCCCAAAACAGCGCGGAGCACGGAATATTTTGTGTTTCTGCAGGGAAAACGCCCCAAAACAGCGCGGAACACGGAATATTTTGTGTTCGGGACAGAACCGCAGAGATTCAATTCCCTTCCCCTTTGGGAAGAGCACGGAAAAGCCCCGGGACCAGCAGGAGAATCCCCTCACCTCCCGCCGAGCCGCAGTTCGGGGACAGCTGTCCGTTGGAGCAGGTGCACATGTTGGGCCGGGAGCAGAATCCGTCCCCGCAGGAATTCCGGCAGATCGCTGCACGGGGCACAGAGGGACAGCGGGATTACACCGCGGGAATTCGCGCCCGGACCTGCCTCGGGAGTCATCCCCGGGGAATCACCGGGAATTCATACCGGGATCTGCCTCTGGATTCATCCATTGGGAATCACCGGGAATTCACACCCGGATCTGCCTCTGGATTCATCCATTGGGAATCACCGGGAATTCACACCCGGATCTGCCTCTGGATTCATCCATTGAGAATCACCGGGAATTCACACCCGGATCTGCCTTTGGATTCATCCAATGGGAGAAAAATCACCGGGAATTCACAGCCCTGGCTCTGCCTCGGGGTCCATCCCTTGGGAATTCACAGCCCTGGCTCTGCCTCGGGATCCATCCCTTGGGAATTCACAGCCCTGGCTCTGCCTCGGGGTCCATCCCTTGGGAATTCACAGCCCTGGCTCTGCCTCGGGATCCATCCCTTGGGAATTCACAGCCCTGGCTCTGCCTCGGGGTCCATCCCTTGGGAATTCACAGCCCTGGCTCTGCCTCTGGATCCATCCCTTGGGAATTCACAGCCCTGGCTCTGGATCCATCCCTCGGGACAGGAATCCCCCAGGGAGGAGCTGGGGCACCTCTGTGGGCACAGCCGGGCTGGGAAAGGACCTGAAATCCCACCCACGGGCAGCGTCACCTTCATCCCACAGAAACGCCCGTCCATGGATTCTCCAGCCCCGGAGAGCCCAGCCCCCTATCCACAGAAACGGATAAAATGGATAAAACTGATAAACCGGATAAAATAATTGCTAAAATGGGTAGAAACGGATGAAATGGACAAAGGGATACTCACGGACGATGCACTGGTTCCCTCCAGGCAGAGTTTTCCAGCCGGGGCAGCAGTAGGAATGGAACCTCGAGCCGCAGACGTTTGGGCTGAAAACCAAACACAATTTTGGGGTTTTTTTTTCCTCTGTTTTGGGTAAATCCAGGCCCTGCAGGAGGGCGGGGAAGAGCTCCCAGGAGGACATTTCCCTCCAAAGTCCGCCCCCTCCCGTTTAGAATTTTGGGAGGTTTTGGTGAAAATCGGCGGAGGAAGAGGAATTTGGCATCAGTCCCACGGACTGGGAGAGGAGGAGTCCAATGGAATGGGATAAAGCGGAATATTTTTAACCAGGGACCTCTGTCCAAAAGGGATTTATCCAAGGATTTCATGGAGGGATCCTGGGAGATGGAGGCCGATGGTTCCTCCCAGAGTGAACCTCGCTGAGCATCTGCTAAAAATCAGCAGAGTTTCAAACCGAACCATGGGGAGAATCCACTCTGAAGGGGCCGAGATTAAACACGTCCCAGGAATGACCCAGAGGGAGAAGGGAATGAGATTCCAAAGCAAGAATTCCAAAAGGACAACGCTGGTTTGTAAGGGCAGGGGGAAAAAATCATCTTCAGCAAACTTGGGATAAAATTGCTTTTAGAGTGACCAGCGGTTTGCTCAGAGCTGGGATCCCTCGTTCCCATCGGGAAGGAGGTCGGGATAAAAGGGATGTCTTAAAATCACGGAATTACAGAATGGTTTGGGATGGAAGGACATTCAAACTCCTGGAATTCCAATTCCCTGCCAGGGACGGAGGCTCTTCCAGTGTCCCAGGCTGCTCCAAACCCTGGCCTTGGACACTTCCAGGGATGAGGACATAATTTAAAATAACTTTTAAATATTTTAAAATTAATTTAAAAATCCAGAGGGATTTTCCCCCCCCTCCTTTCAGCTCTGCCTCCTCGGGGTTTTTCCCAGAGCTGGCGCTGAAGCGTTTTTCCGTGGACGGATCGTCCCTTCGCACCTTCCGTGCATCCGAAAGGGCTCATTAGCTAATGAGAATTATGCAAATGAGCTGAATGCGACCCTGAGAGGGAAAACAAACGCTCGGCATCGCCTTTGTTCTCCTTAAACAAACGCCGGGAGGAGCGACAAAAACAGCGCCGGAGCCAGCGGGAACTTCCATGGGTGGCACCGACCCTGGCACTGCAAAAACCGGGGAAAAAAACTGCAAAAACCGGGAGAAAAAACTGCAAAAACCGGGAAAAAAAAACCCTGCAAAACCCGGGGGAAAAACTGCAAAAACCGGGAAAAAACTGCAAAAACGTGGGAAAACCGCAGGAACGGAGCCCGGGATGGGAAATGATGGATGGGAAACCTCGGCAGGAGCAGCCGCATCCCAAATCCAGCCCGGACACAGGACACGGGGATGGGGCTTCAGGAACCGGGATCCCGGGAAAGAAAGGATGGATAAGGAGGAAAACGGGGGCTGAGAATCTCTGCAGGATTCCAGGGAAGTTGTTTCTCCCTCTCCTCCTCGAGCACAACCTCCCAGCTTCGGGATCCGATCAGTTTTCCCAATATTTCTGCCATCCATGGAAAAGCTGCTTTCAGGGAAGTCTCTTTTTGGGATTTTGTGACTCCCCCGCCCGCAGCCTTTTTCTCTCGTTGTGAAACTCAAACTGAATGTGGATGACTCCAGCCTGTGGCTTTTCCAGGGACAATGATCCCACCTCTCCATCCGAGCTGGAAGTTTTTTCCCCCCGTGGAGGATTTTCTCTGGTTCTGGTCCCTGCCCCGGTTTTTGCTGCGCCCTTGGGATCAGCCCTGACAATGAGTGGGGACAGCTCCGGAGCCCCCCTGGCCTCAACGGGGACCGCGGGGGACAAAAACTGCTGCCAGACCTCGGGGTGGGTTTGGGAAAACATCTCCCCGCTCACCCCAGAGGGATTTGGGATTGTGTCAGGGCGTGGGAACAGACCCCAGACGACGCTTCGGGATCCTCGGGGTGTTTGTGTCCCTCTCCCGCCGGGCTGAGCAGAGCCTCCCCCAGCGCCGGTAATTCTGGAGGGATTCATCTCAGAGAATCCTCGGTTTGAGAAGTCCTCTGCTCACTCCTCCCCGCCCTCCCAGGCCTGGCTGTGTGTTCGAGGAGGGATTTGCAATGGGAAAAAAAATTCCAGCAATCCCCCCTGGAAAAAGTCCGAGCTGCCCCCGTTGGGTGTGGGGACAAGGACAAGGCGCTGCCGAGGGGGCTCTGAATTCCTCCCACCTGGAGCCCAGCCCAGAGCAGCCCCTCAGGACTTTTAGGAACGAGTTCAAGTCCCAACAATCCCAATTACTTCTGGTTCTAAGAGCTGGGGTTTGAAGGTGAGAGGTGCTGAACGTCTGTGCCGCGGGGAAAAGCCGCAGAGCTCAGAACTTCCAGCAGAAATTTGGACGTGTGACACTGCCAGCACAAAAAAAAAAAAAAATCTATCTTCCAAACTCAGCACGTAGAAACACGGGATCGTAAAATCCCAGCCTGGTTTGGGCTGGAAGGAGCTGAAATCCCATCCAAACCCAGCTCTGCCATGTCCAAACCCTGGTCCCTGAAATCCCATCCAGACCCAAACCCATCCCTGCCATGTCCAAACCCTGGACCCTGAAATCCCATCCAGACCCAAACCCAGCCCTGGCATGTCCAAACCCTGGTCCCTGAAATCCCATCCAGACCCAAACCCAGCCCTGCCGTGTCCAAATCCGTGTCCCTGAAATCCCATCCAGACCCAAACCCATCCCTGCCGTGTCCAAACCCTGGTCCCTGAAATCCCATCCAAACCCATCCCTGCCATGTCCAAATCCATGTCCCTGAAATCCCATCCAGATACAAATCCATCCCTGCCATGTCCAAATCCTGGTCCCTGAAATCCCATCCAGACCCAAACCCATCCCTGCCGTGTCCAAATCCTGGTCCCTGAAATCCCATCCAAACCCAGCCCTGCCGTGTCCAAATCCGTGTCCCCGAAATCCCATCCAGACCCAAACCCAGCCCTGCCGTGTCCAAATCCGTGTCCCTGAAATCCCACCCCAATCCCATCCCCAGGGTGCTCCAACAAAACCTTGGACATTTCCAGGGATGGCGCAGCCCCAGCTGCTCTGGGAATTCTCTCCCAGGGCCTCAGCTCTGGGAGATGGAATGAATATTTTTAACTGTAGTTTGTTTTCCTCAAAGGAATGAAGGAAAAGAGGGAAGTCTTGCAGAGGCTGTGCAGGGGTTGGGTCCCAGCTGCCCTGGGTTCAATAATCCTGATCGTTTTCTATTTGGGGGAAGATCTATAAAATCCATAAAATCTCCTTAAACACCTTCGCTTTGTCCAGAAGAGCATTTCTTTCCCCCCTTCACTGAGCTCTTCCCACACCTCCTCTGAGTGCTGGGGGGAAAATCTCCCTTCTTGGTGCACATTTAACTCAACCCCGACAGAGCAGCAAGGAACCTTTTCCTTTGGAAAAAAAAAATAAAATAAAAAAAGACTCAAAACCCCAACAGATTTCCAGGAACTACTTCACACTTTCCTTTGGAAAGCAGCACTACCAACCAACCCTTCCACTTTTTTTTTTTCTTTTTTCCCCTCTCCTTAAATTCTGAAATAAATCAAAAAAACCCCCAAAAACTTCAAATGCAGCCCCTTAAAACTTCCAGACAAAACCCGTCCAAGCACCTCCGGGCTGCTCCGCCAGCTATTCCCGCTGCCATTCCAACACTCTCCCCTCACCATCCCTGCCAAAAACAAGAGAGCCGCAGCCACGGCCAGGGAGGCCAAGATCAACCATTTCACAACATAAATCAGAGCAAAAAACCAGAAAAAAAACCACCCCGAGGAACAAAAGTCTCGAGTCAGAGGTTTCCAAGCGCGGCCTTCACGTTGTTCCCGGGGTTGTTCGGAGTATTCCAGCCCTGGGACGTGGAGCTGGAGGCTGGAATGTGCTCCAGGGGTGGCTGGATCACGGCGGCACAGCTCCAGCCGCACCTTTCCCCAAAGGGAATTTGGGGCTTTTTCGTTAATTTTGGGGTTTTTTTGTTTCAATCGTTGGAGTTAAAGTTGGTTTTTTCTCCCCTCAGTGAGGGGTTGCGGCCGCCTGAAATCCGGGATTGAGTTTAAAAAATCGGGAAATTTCGGCTTCTGGTGCCTCTGAGGAGCACCTTGGTCGGGGAGAACCGTGGAATTGTTGAGGCTGGAAAAGGGTTTGGGGTCCTCGGGTAGTGCCACCACCGGGGTCAGCAGCGTGTCCCCAAGTGCCGCCTCCCCGTGGCCCCGGAACCTTCTCCGCTCCCGAGATTCTGTGAGGCCAGGGATGGAAAACCCCGCTGGGAATCACCTGTGCCCCTCCCTGAGGTGCTGCAGCTCCATCCTTGATCCTAAACATCAGCCCAGAGTCAGGCCCAGACCCGTTTGTGCCCCGTGACCCCAAATCCCAGCCCGTGGTCCCAAATTCCAGCTCACAACCCCAAATCCCAGGCCCTGACCCCAAATCCCAGCCCGTGGTCCCAAATTCCAGCTCACGACCCCAAATCCCAGCCCCTGACCCCAAATCCCAGCCCCTGACCCCAAATCCCAGCTCCTGATCCCAAATCCCAGCTCCTGACCCCAAATCCCAGCCCCTGACCCCAAATCCCAACCCCTAACCCCAAACCCCAGCTCACGACCCCAAATCCCAGCTCCTGACCCCAAATCCCAGCCCCTGACCCCAAATCCCAGCTCCTGACCCCAACCCCCAGCCCCTGACCCCAAACCCCAGCTCACGACCCCAAAACCCAGCCCCTGAGCCCAACCCCCAGCCCCTGACCCCAACCCCCAGCCCGTGGCTCTCCTTTGCACCAAGCCCAGGCAGATTCCGGAGGATCTCCCTGCGTCCCCCAGCCCCTGCTCAGCCTTTCCCTCCCCGGCCCTCAGTGGAAAAACGAGGAGGTGTCAGAATCCAGCCGGGAGCTGCTCCCGTTCCCTTTTCCCCAGGATGGATTTGGCCACCTCCGAGCGCTGCCCTCGGGGCCGGGATCCTAAAAAACATCCCCCCCCCCATCCCTCCCTTCACTTGCTCATAATTAACGGGCTGGACTTAACGAGCTGTGCTTAAAGCCAGGCTTTTCCCCATTCCCTGGACAGCCCAAATCCCGGGAAACGGCCGAGCCAGCCCGGCCACCCCTTTGCCCCACACATCCCTGCCCCTGGACACCGTTCAGGAGTTCATCCGAGCAATAACGATCCCATCCCAAGCCTGCCCCAGAACGGGGGTTGTCAGGGCTGGGCCCTGCAGGAGAGGCTGGCTGGAAATTCTCTCTCCTTTAAGGAGTTTAAGGCCGGATTAAAGCCGGGCCTGGCCTGGGATTTATTGCTCCCCGGGCCTTTATTAATTGTTTTTGGGGAAAAAACACAAAAAAAGCAGGGCGGGATAAGAGGCTTGTTTGTTTTGCATTTAATCCCCTGCTCTGCATTGATTTCACACTTGCCCCTCTGTTGGAGGAGGCTGCGATGGGAAGGAGCTCGAAATAAATGGAATTCCAGCAGAAACGGAGCCAGGGTTTGTCCTGAACTGCTGGAGCCTCCCCAAGTGTCCTGGAGCAGGGACAGCAGCAGGGACGGCTCGTGTCGGGCACCTGGAGGCCCTGGGAGCAGCTCCTCCCTCCCGGTTTTCATGGAAACCCGCGGTTTTTATGGATTCTGGATGATCCCTGAGGTCCCCCCGAGCCAAACCACTCCGGGATCCTCCAAAAACCCCGCGGGAAGTGGTTTGTGCCACTTGTGGGTGACATTTCGGAGAAACCGAACCCACGCTTGGGCATTTTTGTCTGCCAGAGTTTAAAAAAAACCCTCCCCTAAAAAGTCACCTGAGCCCCATTTCCCTCTCTCTGAACTTCTGGCGGGGTTCTGGTCTCTTGTCCCGTTTGGGAAAGAAGAGAATTTGGAGATGGAGGGAGAACAGGAGGCGCAGGCAAGGAAAAATCCCAGGAGAATCAGGGCTGGAAAACACCTCGAGATCATCCCTGCCATTAATCCAGCAGGGGGGAACAAAATTCCCAAAGGGAAAAGAAAAAATGCCCAAAGGGAAGGGAAAAAATCCCAAAGGGAAAAGAAAAAATCCCAAAGGGAAGGGAAAAAATCCCAAAGGAAAAAGAAAAAATCCCAAAGGGAAGGAAAAAAATCCAGATTAGTCAGGGTTGGTGGCTGCCCCTTGGATGTGTCTGTCCCTCACCAGGCGTTTGGGAATTCCTGCCCGGGATAAAATGCTCCAGGAGCGGCAGGAGAAGGCTGTAAAAGACTTTGGGAGCTGCAATAAAAGGCGTGGGGAGGGAAAGCTCTGGTTGACTCGCACTGGGAAATGGAATTCTTTCAGGGGACAAATAAAGCCGGAAATAAATCTCCACTCCAGGAGCCCCGGGAGGGTTTTTCCCCACAGGAGAACAGGCAGGACCCTGCACTGCCCCACCCTCAAATCCAACAGCAAATCCTCGATTTCTGTCCGTTCTCCTCCATCCCCGCCCAACACCCAAATTTTCGGACCCTCTCTCGGCAACCTCAGTGCCCGGGGTGGTGCCCAGGGAATTCCAGCCCAGCCCAGGGGACACAGCTGAGCTCAGCTGGATTTCAACTCCCAAACTTCTCCCTGCTCAGCCCAGGAGAGATCCCAGCCCGGAGCGGCTCTATCTCCCTGGAAGGGGAAGCTGAGAGCGGGGCCGTGAGGGCAAAGCCAAAGGAAATGTTTGCAGCGTGGCGTCCCCGAGCTGTCAAAGGGACCGTTTAATCAAACGGTCACTGGGTGGCTTTGGAGAAGAGATCATTCCCACAAAACGCAGTGGTCGAGGTCGCCCGCGTGCCCAGAGGGTGGAACCAGCCCCAGGTTTGAACAGCTGAGCCGACATTTATTGACATTTCCCCCTTGGTTCCCTCCTCCGGCCGCTCTGAGAGAACCAAACCCGGGATTGTGACGGATCTCCTCTTCCCAACGGGAAATTCCACAGCACCAAAGGATCCCGAGGATCCTCAAAGCAGCAAAAAACCAGCTCAGGGAAGATCCCAGAAACATCAAATTCGGGAAGAACCTCTGAGACCATCCAGCCCAGCCTCCCAACGTGGATCCACAACTAAACTTCAACAACGCCAGAATCGTTTCCAGGACAAAGGGGTCAGCACCATCGGGGGGAATTTGGGATTTTGGGCTCTGGATCCATCTGGGGCCGCCTCCCCGGCCCAGCAGGACTTGATTGAAACCACGTCTGATTGAAACCATGTCTCGTTTCTCATCCCAAGGGAACGGGGAGGTTTCAAAGAGGGAGAATTCCAGCAGAAGGGGAATGGGAAGGAGAGACGTGGACACGAAGCCAGGGGACGTCCTGGGAACCCCCCGGGGCAGCAGCTCCAGCCCCGGCAGCTCCCACCAGGAGAACAATGAACCCTGAGCTGCCTCCAGATTTCCCTGCCCTTATCCCAGGGGGAAAGGAGGGCTCAGGGTGATCCCGACCCCGCAGCCACCGAGCCCAGCCAGGACTGGGGGTGGACGCCCCCAGTGAAGGGCAGGAGGGGCTGCAGGAGCCATTTCTCACTCCAGAATCTTCATTTATTTGGGGGGATTTGGGCTCTTCAGCCCCTCCCAGAACTCAAAGGGGGTTTGAGTGTCAGGAATTTTTGGAACTGGAGCTGGTGACTGCAGCCCCTGAGTGCTCCAGGACCACCAGTGACCTTTTCCTCTGGGCGCTGGGAACAATGGAAATACTCATTTCCTTCTCCACCCTCCCTTCTCCTCCTGTTATCCGTGCCCACATCGACTCCGCGCAGTCCTCTCCGAGAGCCGGGAACGAGCCCCAGAGCCCCAGGAGAAACGGGAGCCTCTGGAAGTGGCAGAGGGATGGAAAAACCCAAGAGCTGGGCCTGGGAATGAGGGATTTGGGTGCCTCGAGCCAAGCCTGGCTTCCCTGGAGGGAAAGGGGCTGAGGAGAAGGTGGGAATGCTGGGAATGCTGGGAATGCTGGAGGAGAGAGGGTGGGTTTTTTTTTCCAGAAGCAGCTCCTCCATTCCCGTTAATCCCAGCCCCTGGAATGGGTGGGGCTGGAAGGGACCTCTGGAGATCATCCATAAAGATCTGGGAGGTTTTCTCTGATTCGGGAGGTTTGATCTGAGGGATGAGCGGGGCAGAATTCCCAGGGGATGCACATGGGGAGCTCTGAGAAGCCCAAATCCCTGGACAGCCGTTGTCCCTCTTTTCCGAGTCCATCTGCAAAGGCTGGAATTCCAGAGGGTGATGCCTCCACCCCACAGGCTGGAATTCCAGGAGGAGAAACCTCCATCCTCACAGGCTGCAATTCCAGAGGGTGATGCCTCCATCCCCATGGGTTGGAATTCCAGGAGGAGAAGCCTCCATCTCCATAGTCTGGAACTCCAGGAGGAGATGTCTCCATCCCCACAGACTGGAATTCCAAGAGGAGATGTCTCCATCCCCATAGCCTGGAATTCCAGGGGGAGATCCCTCCATCCCCCAAGGCTCCATCTGCAGCCCAACCCCGACCCTTTTTTTGGGGGGCACTGCCCCCATTCCAGCAGCATTCCAACATTCCAACATTCCAACGTTCCCGGCCCCGCGCGCGGATCCCGCTCGGCTCCTGCCCACGGACACGGGAACTCCGCCCAGGAGCTGCAGCCAGACAGACTCAAAATAACTTCAAACAATCCCGGAGCAGGCAGGAACCATCTTAGGGCGGCGGAGCCGAGCTCGGCCCCGGGCCCGGGTGGGGAACGGCCCCGGATTGGGGAGAGCAGGAGCGGCACCAAGGGAAGCAAAGGCCGGGGATAAAATCCCTCCTGGCACAGCCCCAGCACCTGGAGCGGAGCCAGAGCGACTCCAGGGGCAAATCCCGGGGGGACAACACCCCACAGGGGACAGGGGGAGAACAGGCACAGCCACCAGGGCAGGGCACGGGGTGGGATGGGATGGATGGGATGGATGGATGGATGGATGGGATGGGGTGTGATGGGATGGATGGATGGGATGGGGTGGGATGGGGTGGAAAGGATGAAGAGGATGGGATGGAGTGGGATGGGATGAAGAGGATGGGATGGGATGAGGTGGGGTGGGATGGGATGGGATGGGATGGGATGGGATGAGGTGGGGTGGGATGGGATGGGGTGGATAGGATGGATGGGATGGATGGGATGAGGTGGGGTGGGATGGGATGGATAGGATGGGATGAGGTGGGGTGGGATGGGATGGGGTGGGATGGGTGACCCATTTCTGCAGGGTCACCTCCCACTGCCCCAGGCTGCTCCCAGCCCCGTCCAGCCTGGCCTGGGACACTCCCAGGGATGGGAAATCCACGGTTTTTCCAGGAATTCTGTGCCCACCCTCCCAGGGCAGACAAACCCACCCACCAGGTGGGTGTGGGGGCTCTCCAGCCCCTTCAGGTGACCCCAAAAGGAGCTCAGTGCCCAACGCTGCTCCCATGGGATCCTCCCCGTGCCAGGAGCTTCCCCTCCTGCAGCTCCTCCCCAAGCTCAGGGACGGGCAACGCTGCCAGCCCCGGGAAAAAACAACCCCAAGACCTGATTTCCTGAAGACACGAGAAGCCCAACTCACCCTCGCAGCGAGTCCTGGCCCCTTCTCCTCACCCTGCTCGGGGGTCTCTCCTCGTAGGCTGCGAACCTGTCGCTCTGCACGTCCCCCTCGTACTGTCCCCGCGCCGGGGCCACGGCCAGCACGGCCGTGCAGCCCAGCAGGAGCCTGGCCAGCCACCAACGCCCCATGCCCAGAGTCCCCCGAGAGCTTCGGCCGGCGGCAGGCTCCCCGCTGCCCCAGCAGCAGCAGCAGGAGGAGGAGGAGGAAGATGGATTCTGGCGGCAGCCCCCCCCAGGTGCCAAGGAGCCGTCCTGGAGTTCCCCCTCTGGAAAGAAAAGAAGGGGGGAAAGAGATGGTTTTAAGGAGTTGCTTGGTTTTTAGGGAGTTTTTTTGGGGGGGGGTTTAAGGAGTTTGGGGGGGTTTCAGGAGTTTCCTGGGGTTTAAAGGAGTTTCTTGGGGTTTTTAAGGAGTTTCTTGGGGTTTTAAAGGAGTTTCTTGGGGTTTTTAAGGAGTTTCTTGGGGTTTTAAGGAGTTTCTTGGGGTTTTAAAGGAGTTTCTTGGGGTTTTAAAGGAGTTTCTTGGGGTTTTTAAGGAGTTTCTTGGGGTTTAAAGGAGTTTCTTGGATTTTTAAGGAGTTTCCTGGGGTTTTTAAGGAGTTTCTTGGGGTTTTTAAGGAGTTTCTTGGGGTTTAAAGGAGTTTCTTGGATTTTTAAGGAGTTTCCTGGGATTTTTAAGGAGTTTCTTGGGGTTTTTAAGGAGTTTCTTGGGGTTTTAAGGAGTTTTTTGTTTTGTTTTTAAGGAGTTTCTTGCGTTTTGAGGCGTTTTGGGGGGTTTTAAGGAGTTTCTTGGGGTTTAAAGGAATTATTTGAGTTTTTAAGGAGTTGCTGAGTTTTTGAGGAGCTTTTTCGGGTTTTTAAGGAGGTTTTTGGGGGGTTTTAGGGATTTCTTGGGTTTAAGGAGTTGTCCAGGTTTTTAAGGAGGGGTTTTTTTGTTTTTAAGGAGGTTTTTCTTGGTTTTTGAGGAGTTTCTTGGTCTTTAAGGACTTTTTTTGGGGGGTTTTAAGGAGTTCTTTGGGGTTTTTAAGGAGTTTTTAAGTTTTAAGTCCTTGCTCAGCCCAGCCGGAGCTGATCCCGGGGGTCTGACAGTCCCACCCAGCGTTCCCCCTGCCAGCCCCCACCACTGCGCTGCCAAAATCTTTCTTTGCCCAAGAGCCGGGAACCAGGAGATGCCCAAGGGTTGTGGTCCTGCCTCGCGTTCGTTCCTCCTGGTGGAGAAACAAAAGAGCCACCAAAGCTCCTCCAGGAGAGGGGAGAACGTCAGGAGAGAGCAGCTCCAGCTCAGCCACCGTCACCCTACAGCCCTGCTCCGCTCCCCGGAATTCCGGGAGATGCTGGAAAACCTCCCAGCTCACCCGTGGGGACAGGGGACAACTGCCCCGGCACGGGGACAGCCCCCGGCACGGCGCTGAGCCCCCCCGGGGACATCGGGGTGTGCTGGGGGTGGCCCCCGGGACGGGCTGGGTGGTCTCGGGGGGCCGGGGAGAAGGCAGGGAGGGGGCAAGGCTGGGATCAGCGGGGAGGAGATGAGAAATCCCAAAGGAAAGGCTCCAAAAACGATCCCGAGGTGAGAAATCCCAAGGGAAAGGATCTAAAAACGATCCCGAGGTGAGAAATCCCAAGGGAAAGGATCTAAAAACGATCCCGAGGTGAGAAATCCCAAGGGAAAGGCTCTAAAAACGATCCCGAGGTGAGAAATCCCAAAGGAAAGGCTCTAAAAACGATCCCGAGGTGAGAAATCCCAAAGGAAAGGCTCTGAGAAGGATCCCAAAGTGAGAAATCCCAAGGGAAAGGATCTAAAAACGATCCCGAGGTGAGAAATCCCAAAGGAAAGGCTCTAAAAACGATCCCGAGGTGAGAAATCCCAAAGGACAGGCTCTGAGAAGGATCCCAAAGTGAGAAATCCCAAGGGAAAGGCTCTAAAAACGATCCCACCCCATCCCCAGGGTCACCATCCCCAAATCCCGCAGCTCTGCCCGTGGGGAGCCCATCCTTCCTCCTCCTCCTCCCCGGGATGCAGCCCTCACCTCTGGAGCCTCCCAAAATCCGGAGCTCCAGGAGCGAGGAATTAGGAATTCTCGCGGAGTGGGAACAATCTGCGCTGCGAGAGGCCCCGGGTGGGGAAGGAGAGGCCCCCGAGCCACCCCTGACTGTCCCCCCTGCTCTCCCACTGCCAGCCCAGCCTCGAAAATCAGCCCGGGCAGGACAGAAAATGTGTCTGAACCAAAAAAAAAAACCCCAAAAAACCAACAACCAACCAAAAAAACTCCACCAGAAAAACAAAAAACTAAAAAAAAAACCCCAAACCACTAAAAAGTGTTAAGAAATAATTAAAAATAATTCAAAGTTCGATTCCCCCTCGCTGCTCGCAGCGTCCCGGCTGGGAATGTCTCAGCTCCGGAGGGCAGGAATTTTTATTTTTCTGGCTCTAAGGTTTCAAGTGAGGAGAGTGGGGCAAGGGGGGAAAGGCAGGGCTGGGAGACAAAGAAAAGGGAGAAGTGCCCTCCCCGCAGCCCCCCGAGCTCGGCTCCGCTTATCTCCGGCCACACAAAAGGCAGAGTTGTTCCCTGGCCCGCAGCTCCCCGGGAACGGAGCACGGAGAAGAAAGAAAATTAAAATTGAAAAAAAAAAAAAAAAAGTGGCAAAAATATATTTAAAAATAAAGCACAAAAAAAAAAAAAAAAAAAAAAAGTTTCGCACTCCGGCGATTTAAAGCGAAGGAATTCCAGCTGCATCCATTTCCCCGCGGGGGGACGAGGAGCCTGACAAATGATCGATACACGGGGACATTCCCGGAGAGCTCGCGCAGGCATGGAAAAGTCATTTACAGCCGCCAGAAGAGTGGCGGCTTCAATGGAATAAAAGCCTCCAAAAAAAAAAAAAACCAAAACTCCTTTTTGCGGCGCTGAGAAAAATTTCCAGCAAAGCCCCACTTGTGAGAAAGGCGCTGGGAAAGCAACGAGAGAACCGAGCCTTAAAAAAACCAACATTTTAAAAAAAAAATCAGATTTTAAACCCGGCTGGGGGAAAGGAAGCAGGAAAACATTTGCTTGAGTGTGAAATCAAATGAATTAAAAAAAAAATAATAATAAAAAATAAAGTGCGAGGCACGATCGAAAAGAGAGAGAGAAAGAGATAAAGAGGAAGAAAATCAGGAAAAGCGGCGAAATACCTTTGGAGTGCTGGTGATGTGCCCAGAGCTCCTTTGTTTGGCAGGACAGGAGGCTCTGAGAGGCTCTCGCTCCTGGGGAGAGCAGAAAAGAAAGGTACGGCCTCGTCCGGGCCAGGGGGAGGGCTCTGACACAGGCACCGGGGCGGTGGGAGTAGCTCAGCCCAACATCCTCCGGCCAAAAAACGCTCCGAGGAGGGGCTGGGGGAGAGCTCGGGTCCACCTCGGCATTCCCGGGGCTCTTCCTTGGGGAAGAATTGGGGAATTCTCAGCCCGGATTCCTCAGGGAAAGGTTTAACCCCCGATTTCAGCGTCGGTGACAGCGGCTCCGCTTCGTTACCCTCGGGGGATAATTGGGGTTCGGCCTCTGCCTGTGCTGTGGGACAGCAGGGAAAGGCAGCAAGGGGAAAAAGGACTTTTTTCTGGCTGATGGGTTCCCGGTTTTTAGCGTGGAACAAGGAAGGGAACGTGGATTTTTGAAGGAATAGGTGGCCCAGCCCAGGATCTTCGCACCCCAAAGTCACCTTGGCCCCAGAGGAGAAAAAACCTTGGAGGTTGAGAAGCGTTTTCTCCAAAGAAATAATTTTTAAAAATAAAAGCGTGTTGGAGATGTTCAGCCTTCCTTCCGAGGAGGAACTTTGGGAGTTCAATTCCACTCTTTGGGCTCTGTGTGAAGAAACAAAACCATAAAACTCCCAAAAAACCCCCCCAAAACCCCCCAGTTTTCCTCTGCCTCTGGCCGTAGGCCTCAGGACCGATGGCTTTTCCTCAAACCACACAGAATAAAACTCATAAATCCTCTCTCTGCTCCGTGCCCCTGCCCACCCACGGCTGCTCCCAGGGCTGGGAGCGCGGAATTCTCCCGGGAAAACCCAAAGCCGGCTGATTTCCGTGTCCAGGGCGTTCAGAGGAGCTCCTGGGATGCAAAGGGGGATCCGAGGATTCCCCGGAGGGAGCCCAGGTCCCCTCCTGACCCCAGCCTGGGGGACTCCGGCCGCGGCCATCGGCTCAATTCCCAGCGGAGCCGGAATTCCAGGAGAGCCTGAGCCCTTCTCCTGCCGCTCCCTCGGAAAGCCTCGGCCTCCCTTTGTTCCCAGCCCCGTTCCCGGTCAGCCCCTGCCGCCTCCGGAGGGGTCAGCAGGGGCTCAGACTAATTAACAGCGGCCTAATTAGCAGGGACCTCGCGGGATGCCGGGGAAAAGGCAGAGCCGGGCAGGGAACGCAGCTCTGGCAGCGCCGCGAGACAATTCCCATCCCCACTCCCGCATTCCCAATGCCATTTCCAATCCCACTCCCACTCCCATTCCATTCCCATTCCCATTCTCATTCTCACTCCCACATTCTCATTCCACTCCCATTCCCACGTTCCCATCCCTATTCCATCCCCATTCCCGTTCCCATTCCCACTCCACTCCCATTGCCACATTCCCATATTCTCATTCCATTCCCACTCCAATTCCCATTCCATTCCCATTCCCACTTCCATTCTTCGTCCATTCCCATTCCCCTTCCCACTCTCACTCCCATCCCCACATTCCCATTCCCACCCCTATTCCCATTCCCATTCCGTTCCCATTCCATTCCCAGATCCTGCCCCCATTCCAGCTCCAATCACCCTGGGCTTTACCAGGCAGGACTGGGACATCCCACGGGGAAAACCAGCCAGGAAAGATCCCAAAAATGTCATTTTCCTCCTGCGGGAGGAGGAGGCGAGAGGCCCTAAACCCACCCTAGGCTCAGTTCAAGGGGCTGGCATGAACGCTTGGAATTAATTATTATTGTTATTAATTACGTGCCTGGAGCAGAACCTTCAGAGTAATTGAGTTTTGTGCTGCCCTGGGCAGAGTCAGAAATGAGAAATGAGGATTCATGTAGGGGTGATTCGATTTAGGGGTGATGTGATGAACGTTTTAGCTTCACCTGAACACAGAATTTGATTTTTAAATAATACAAATCCGTTTTTTAAAGGGCTGTTTAATTAATTTGCAATTATGGTATTTATTCGAGCTCCTAAAATGTTGTTTGGAAAAGGGAAAAGTACAGCCATAACCTGACCGCTCACGAAATCAAACATCTGCAGATGATTCATTATCTGTCCAAACTATTTAACAAACCCAGACGGGATTTATGAGTTTTCCCAGTTTGGATTCAGGAATTTTTTTTTTGCCGTGACTCCCGTGCAAGCAGGTGGAACCTGGAGCAATAAATAATGCAAAGGAGGGCAGAGGGAAAAATCCAATCTCGTCATTTGGGGAGCTCCAGGTAGGACACGGAGGTGGGGAAATCCTGGGGGAAAACGGGATGAGATCCTCGTTCTCTCATTTCATTGGGATCATGGAAACGCCCAGGGGAGGGGATTTAAAGCTACTTAAAAGTTCTTAAATTCAACATGTACATTTTAGTGCTCAGCAAGGTCGGGGCTCTTCCTGTGGGAGGAAAAGATATCAGGAATTGGGATACCAGGAACTGGGAAATCAGGAACTGGGAAACCAAAAACTGGGATACCAGGAATTGGGAAACCAGGAACTGGGATACCAGGAATTGGGATACCAGGAACTGGGAAATCAGGAACTGGGAAACCAAAAATTGGGAAATCAGGAACTGGGATACCAGGAATTGGGAGACCAAAAACTGGGAAATCAGGAACTGGGAAATCAGGAACTGGGATACCAGGAGCTGGGATACCAGGAATTGAGATATCAAGAACTGGGAAATCAGGAGCTGGGATTGTCCAGCCTGGAGAAGCAAAGCTTGGAGTTGTCCCAGTTGTGGATTTTCAGAGCCTGAAGGAGCCAAAAGAAACATGGAGAGGGTCCAGGACACAGGGAATGGTTTTCCATGGACAGAGAGGGGGTTTGGGTGGGATATTGGGATGGAATTCCTCCCTGTGAGGAGGGAGAGGCCCTGGAATGGAATTCCCAGAGCCACTGGGATCCCTGGAATGTCCAAGGCCAGGCTGGAGCCCCCTGGGACGGGGGAAGGTGTCCCTGCCAAGGCAGGGGTGGAAATGAGAGGAGATTTAAGTTCCTTTCCAACCCAAACCCTCCCAGGATTCTCTGATCTCCCCGGTCTGACGGGAGCTGGGAATTCGGGTCCCTTCTCCCAATTCCGTCGCCTCTTTCCTTCACCTGGGTGTCAAAGCTGGGCTGGTTCCTGTCAGGAGCCCCCGGCAAAGCCGCCGAGAGCCCCTTGAACTTTTCCATTCCCGCCTTTTGTTAAAAACTGTCACCCAAAACCTGCCTCGGCTAAAATTACCCCGGGCTGCTTCTCCCGGGGTGACACAACTGCTGCCAGGGCAGCGACAGCCCCCAAACGCGGCGTCATCCCAGAAAAAAACCGGGAAACAGACGGCAAAAAGCGAATTCAGGTTCTCAGTCCCTGCAGGGAGCCGGGCAAAGGGGATGTGGGACTGATGGTGCTGCTCTGAGAGCAGGGAATGGGGGAATGATCCGTGGGAATGGGGGAATGATCCGTGGGAATGGGGGAATGATCCGTGGGAATGGGGGATTGATCTGTGGGAATGGGGGATTGATCCGTGGGAATGGGGGATTGATCCGTGGGAATGGGGGGATTGATCCGTGGGAATGGGGGAATGATCCGTGGGAATGGGGGATTGATCCGTGGGAATGGGGGATTGATCCGTGGGAATGGGGGAATGATCCGTGGGAATGGGGGATTGATCCGTGGGAATGGGGGATTGATCCGTGGGAATGGGGGATTGATCCGTGGGAATGGGGGGATTGATCCATGGGAATGGGGGAATGATCCGTGGGAATGGGGGATTGATCCACGGGAATGGGGGAAAAGGGGCTCAGGGAGGCACAGACCTGCCCAGCCCAGGATTCCCAGAACCTTCCGGTGGAATTTCAGGAGGAATTGGAGATGGAAAGTGGCAGCACCCGAGGCACCGAGAGACGTTCAGGAACCGGCCCAGACAAAGCTTCCCCGGGGAATTTGTTCCCCGGCATCGACTCCTTCCCTCACTCCGCAGTCCCGCGCACAGGGAGCCGGGTTTGGTCCCAAAGGAGGCCGGGTTGGGCCCCAAAGGAGGCCGGGTTGGGCCCCAAAGGAGGCCGGGTTCTCCTCTCCCTGACACGAAACCGATAAAATCAGCGTGGAGCCCCCTCCTGCCTCAGCCGGGGCTCAGCGCAGGGAGCCCCGTCAGCCAAAAACACATCCGAAATGCCCGGGGCGAACACGAGGGCTCCTGAGAACTTGCCAAGGCAGGGAATCCAGGGAGAGCCCAGGGAACAGGTGATCCCAGGGGTGGGAATCGCCCCTGGAGCACCCAGGGGTGGGAATTGCCCCCGGAGAACCCAGGGGTGGGAATCGCCCCCGGAGCACCCAGGGGTGGGAATTGCCCCTGGAACACCCAGGGGTGGGAATTGCCCCTGGAGCACCCAGGGGTGGGAATTGCCCCCGGAACACCCAGGGATGGGAATTGCCCCCGGAGCACCCAAGGATGGGAATTACCCCCAGAACACCAGGCAGCGGCTGCCACCTCCTGGGATGACCCACACAACTCTGCTCCTGCACCTCGTCCAGATGCCCTTAAAACGCACCCCAAAAAAAAAAAAGTCCTGAAGGCAAACAGCATCCCAAGGGATCCCTGTGGCAGCCTCAGCCTCCCTGGGAATCCATCCCAGCGCCTCAGTGCCCTCTCCCAGGGAGGAATTCCTGGCTCT
The DNA here is from genome assembly GCF_029207755.1 of Chamaea fasciata. Classification (NCBI taxonomy): domain Eukaryota; kingdom Metazoa; phylum Chordata; class Aves; order Passeriformes; family Sylviidae; genus Chamaea; species Chamaea fasciata. The sequence goes on along the minus strand of NW_027094113.1, from coordinate 4,696,671 downwards.
GCATTCACTCCGCCAACGCCATGCCAAGGTTCTGGGTTTGGACAGGACCAGGTCAGACCTGAGGCAGCCCTGAGCCGCCTCGGGGCTGCGGCAAAGAGCCGGCAGAATTCCCCAAATCCTCCCCGCCTCCCGCAATCCCCGCGGCTGCAGGAACTCCCTGATTTTACCACCACGCGTGGGAAGAATTCCCGTGCAGGGACGCGAGGTTGGGACCGAGGTGCCACCGAGCCCGGGCCGGTCCCAGGTCCCCGCCGAGCCCCGGGGAACGTTTCCAGCCTCCCGAGCTTGTGACCACGGTTGCAACATTCCTTTTGTTTTCTAGGAATTCGACTCCACCAAGGAGGGAAACCACAGGGAAATTGTTTCAGTGTGTGCGCTCTGGATTTTGGGAGAGGAGAGGATGGGGCCGAGGGATGATGTATCGCACGCGGCTCCACAGCCAAGGGCCTAAAAAAAAAAACCACCTGGGGGAAAAAAAAATATAAAAATAAAAAGGGACTTTTTCCCTCTTTGGCTTGGCAGGGGCCGAGCCCAGGCAAGGGCAGATCAAAGCCAGGCGAGGCTGCTGCGAAAAATCAAGCCCCGGACATTTATTAAGATTTTATTCATTAAAGAAAGAAAAAAGCCCCGCTCTGAGTGCGGCGGGATTTCGCCGTGGAACTTTTGCCACGGGAGCTGCCCGAGTTTAGGAGGGAAAAGAGGCAAATTGCCTCTTTCTCCTGCCAGCCGTAAGGCGATCCCTCCGTTTCCTGTGAAATTCCAAGCAGGGACACAAACACCTTTTCTCGCCGCCCTCAGGTGGGCTGGAGGCACACGCAGCCCTTGTTCCCGGAGTTGTGGAGTGTCCCCACCTCGGGACAGATGTGACCCTCCCCAGCACATCTGTCTGCTCCAGCCCCACCTCACTCCCCTTCTGCCCCCGGTGAAATTCTGAGTTTTCCCCGTTTTCCAACCTCTTTTTTCCTTTTTTTTTCGCGGCTTTTTTCCTCCCCTTTGTGCGATCTGCGGCGCAGAAGTTTAACTTGGCAGCGGGGCTGGGACAGATGGAGAGCCCTGGCCCGGCTCCCCAGATCCCAGGAACTCCTGCTCGGAGCCGTGGGCAGGATTTCCAGCCACTCGCTGCCTGCATCTGCCAAGGCAGAGACTAAAAAAAAAAAAAAACAAACCCATTTTTAGGTAGAAGAGCTGGAATTTTCTTTAGGACAAGTGACCACATGAACACCCTCCTCCTGTGGAAGGCGAGTTCCACGTGAGCTGATTCCAAGGGAAAACAAGAGGGTAACTTGAGGGAAAGCTGGAATATTGATAACCTTCCCTGCAATTCCCTCCACTTGGAGAAGCCCAGGGACGGTGAATCCACACTGGATCCCCCTGAAGGTGAGGATGGGGCAGAGCTCTGCACTTGCCCTCCAAGCACATCCAAGCCATGAGCAGGTTGGAGCCATTCCTGATGGAAAAAATCCTTCTTTGGTCTCCCGGCACCAACAGAGGAGGGAAAACCACATCCAGCCCCAGCCCAGAGCATCAGGGGGCACAAGGAGCAAAGGAATGGATCCGCAGGGATTGGAGAGGCCCAGAGGGCAAGGAGGACACTCCAGGGATACTCAGCTGAGCAGGGCTCTGTGGAGAAGCAAAAATGGGAAAAGAAAGGAAAAAACATTGGAGCAAACGTCGTTTGGTGGGTGTGTGGAGAGCCCTTCCTTTGAAAAGCAGGTGGGTTCCCAGCTCAGGAATTCGGGCGGGGAGAGGAACAGGGAAACAGGGAGAGGAGAGGTGCTGGATGCTCCAGCTCCATCAGGGAAAAACTGATGGGATTTGAGCAGGACGGGAGAAGAGCTGTGACCAATGGCTGAGGAGCTGCTGACGGGGGGATGGCTCCGTGAAAATCTGGGTCCTGTCAGGGTTCCCGAGGTCCGGATCAGCCCAACTCCCTCGGCTTCTCCTCATGGGACAGGGGCTCCATCCCTCTGGCCATGGCGGCCACGCAGAGCTGAGGGCGTCCCGTGGCCCTGGATGAGATTTAAGGTCCCCTCAAACCCAAACCACCCCGGAATTCCCGGTTAAAGGGGCCATTTGATTCACTGAATGGTCCTCGTGGGTGAATATTCCGTGATTCCACGGTTCACCAGCCAGGCCCAGCATCACCAGGGTGGGTGGATCCTCTTTAACTCTTCCCCAGGTGCGGATCTGACCCTGCTCCAAGGACATCCACAGGGTTTGGTTTGCTCCTGGTGCAGGATCAGCTGGGAAATTCAAACCTCCCCCCCCCAGCTCCCCTCCTGCCTGGGCATCCCTCCCTGTCCCGGGGTTCTCCCCTCGGAGGGGGCTGGAAGCTCCAGAGCTGCCAGACCACCCAGGCAAGGCTGGAGCTGCCCCAGCTCAGCCCGTGTGGAGCAGCTGCAGCCTGGGCCCACAAAAACACTGGATTTTGTTCCCCCCCAGCAGCAAATCCAGCCCCGTGGCCCCCCCGGGACGTCCCACATGCTGGAGCAGAGCCCCGCTCTGCCACTCAGAGGAAGAGGAGAACAAACTTCACCCAAATTCAGCCCAGGACAGGTGTCCTGCCCTGCAAACATCACCTCAGGGGTGATATCAGACCCCAAACTCCCCTCCTGCCCCACGGCCTCACTTATCCCCAGCAGCCCATGGAGGACCGGAGCACTCTTGCTCCAGACCTGCCTTCCAGAGGTTTTTAGGAGTTCATCCCAAGCCCTGAGGGTCTGGATGGGTCTGACTGGTCTAGGAAGAACCCAAAACCTTCAGGATCCCTTTGAAAGGAATTTCTGGAAGAAAAAAACAAACACAGCAAGGCCCACAAGGGCTGGGAAGAAATTTGAGTGCAGCAATCCCCGGGATCCACTGGCCCCTCACTGCAGCGGGATGGAGGGGTTGGGATCGATCCTGAAGGTCCCTCCCAACCCCAACCGTTCCGGGAGTCTGGGACCCCACGATCCCGGCCGTTCCTCCTCGCAGGAAGCGCTCACAGCAGAGCCTTTGTGTCTGAGCTGCTTGGCAAAGACCCCTCCACGTCCCCGCCCCGGGACGTTGCATCATTATTTTGTTGCCTTGCAGGCGTTATTAATATTCCAAGGTCTGGGGGAAGGAGATTCTTCTTTCCTTTGGAATCCTTTGGCTCTGCCCGTCAGGGTCGCGTGCGGGTTTTGGAGTCAGCCCGTCAGTGATGTCACCCGTGGCCAGGACACCCCCAGTGTCCCCAGCCCGTCCTGCAGGGTCCCTTTCCCAGCTCGGGGTAACCAGGGAACACACCCAGGGCCAGCAGGAAAATCTCTTCCCTTCGAATATTCACGGATTGGAGGGAACAGTTCGGCTCTGCCTGCCCTGGGAGGTGCAAACTCCTTTTTCTCCTGCTCTGCCCGGCAGGACCAGCCGCAGGAGCAGATTCCCCCCGGTGCCAGCACCTCCAGGAGTCATTCCCTGGAAAAGGCCGCTCCTGGCTGGCGGCTGACACGGGGCAGGAGGTGGATTTGGCCTCTCAGGGCTGCTGGGAGGAGCGGGAATTCCGCCAGGAAAGGTGCTGGTGTTCCTTGGCTCCCACCAAACCCTTATTTTTGGGACGCGTCCGAGGCGTTCCCCAAGAGGAGGAACGAAAAGGCCGAAGGAACGGAGCGGCCGTCGAATCCCACACGCTGAGCATCCACCTTTAATTAGCAATAATGATTCATTACTGGCTGCATGGCCTGGGCTGCTCCTGAACTGTCCTGGAGGGACGGGACACGGGGAATGGGACACATGGACAGAGGGGCAGCATGAGACGGGATTTGGGAAGGAATTTTTCCCTGTGAATGGAATTCCCAGAGCAGCAGTGGCTGCCCCTGGATCCTTGGAAGTGTCTTGGACACTTCCAACACAGCAAAAAATGTCCAGGTACTGCTGGGAACATTGGCAGACCCCACACTGGATGGGTTTCCCACAGGGATGAGGACAGGGCCAGGAAAGGGAATGAGCTGAGGCCCCAGAAGTTGTGAAACAGCTCCAGAAGGGATCAAAGGCCTGGAGAAATTCCCTGCTCCCAGGGCTGGCGAAGCTGAGGGAGCCGCTTTATCAAAACTAAAGGAAGTCTGAGGGATAACTTGACTGCCAGGCACGGATATCACTGGGGAAGGAGAACGTGGGATAGAAAAAAAAAACCCTTTAGGATTGGGGGGAAAAGACCCCACGATCAGCTGGAAGCCAAACCCAAGGAGTCCAAGTGAGAGAGGAGGAGGGAAGCTTTGATGGCACGAGGCGTGTGGAAGGCGACCCAGCCCATGGAATGGGAGCGGCTTGGAGGGCACTTCCAACCTAAAAACCCGCCTGGGATTTGCCACCAGAGGCCCGGGAAATCCTGGATCCCCAGCCCTCGGTGTCCTGGGCATGTCCTGCAGGAGGAGAGGGAGGGAATGGGCTCAGGACCAGGAAAAATGGGTGAAACTCTGTAATCCCTGGGATCTCTGAGGTCACTCTCCATGATGTAATGTCCCTCCTCCGGAGCTCTGTCACCACGCAGGTGTCACCACACCTGCTCACCGCCCAGGGAACCATTCCCAGCCCTTCCCAGTCCTCCCCGGGGCTCTTCACCCACGTGGAAACAACCAGCACAGCACGGCCAATTCCAGCTAAAAATATCCCATTACCCATTTCCCCCGAGACTCCTCCTCTGAGCTTTCTTTCCCGGGGGCATTCCTGCCCAAATCTGAATTCAGACTTCACCGCCCACCTCCCCACGGCTGCTCCTGGAGCCCAAATTTCTCCGGCCAGGCCGGGGGGCTCCTGGCAAATCCCAGTCCTGACCCTTGTCCTTTCCTGGGGGGTCTCCAGGGAGCTCCACGCTCGTTCCCAGGATAATCTCCTCATTTAAGGAATGCCTGCTGGGTGCTGGAGACCCCAGAAGGGGAGTTGGAGGGTGTTGAAGCCTCTCCGAGCCTCCGCTGGGTGAGGCAGGATGGCTCCAAACCCTCAGGAGTATCCAGGGAATATCCTCAATCCACCACTTCAACACACACTTGCTACAACGAGCCACGTGGGACAACTTTTCTCCTCTTTTTCCACTCTGGAATTTTCCTTTTTTTTTTTTCCTTTTTCCTTTTGCCTTTTTTCCCCCTTCCCCGTCTCCCGCATTTCCAGGGCTGCTCCCGCAGGATTTGTGCCTCTCCCCCGGTGTGCGCAGGTTTCCTGGTGCTGCTCACAGGAGACATGAGTTCATCCAGGCTCCCCCCTCCTTCTAATCATTCCCAGGCATGGAAAAAACCCCCTCACACCCCCGAGGAGAACATAAACACGGACGGGATGTGCACAGCTTATGGAGACGGGACTATGGGAAACACATGGTTCCAGTTTAATAAAACTCTTACATTTCCAGGGCCTTTTTTTCTTTTTTTCTTTTTCTTTTTCTTTTTTTTTTGGTTTTTCTTTTTGGCCTTTTTTTGTTCCCCCCCATTTTATGGCTTGTTACAGAGCTGGGAAGAGCAGGGCTTGTTTTGTTGTTCTTGTTGTGTTTTACGAGGACAATGCCTTGTCCAGAGCTCCAGACATCAGATTTTTTTTTTGGGGGGGGGGTGTGGGGTGGAAGATAAAGCTTCCGGCAAAAGCTCCTGGCTCTGGCCCAGGTCTCCCTTAACTCCTTCTGGGAATGCTCAGGGTCTGACAGCCGGGGATGGGTCACAGTGGGGTGGTCAAGAAGCCCCAGATGCTCGGAAATATTTGATCTAATCTTGCTCCTTAACCGGTTTCAGCCCCTCAGTCGGATCCTTCCACGCTGGCTTTGTGGGTTTTTTTCCGGAGGGATTTGGGGTGCAGGGAAGGAGTTGTTGCCTGGCTGGGGCAGAGGAAGGGGATGTGGGGCACAAAGGCATGTTTGGATCATAAATCACAGGATCCCAGGATGGTCTGGGTGGGAAGGACCTGAAGGATTAGCCAGTCCCACCCTAGAGATTCCTGAGCATCCCTGTCCCCATTCCTTGCCCACAGTCGGGCTCCTGCCTGGATTCCAGCTGCCTGGTGACGGGAATGAGGGAAGCAAGGGGGAAAATCCAATCCCGGGGCTTTGGGGCTTCCAGGGCTTTGGGGGGATCACAATTCTTCCCTCACAGGATCCACTTTTCCAACCGCTCCCCCGTGTGTGTGCATTCCCCAGGGAAAGGAATCAAATCAACCCCGGGGTCCGAATCCTCCCCAGAGGGAGGATGGAGCCTGGACCAACAGAGGGAGGATATCCGAGCACCTGGAAAATCCCTGGAGATTTCTGCTCGCTGTCATTCCACGGAGGCAACTTCTGCAAGACCTTTGGCCCCCACCAAAGGCTGTTTCCTCTGCTCCTGTTTTATTCCCGTTACAGGGAGCGGGGAAGTGACTCTGCTCGTGTTTTCCCCATCACTACCAAGAAGAGCCCTGGAACAAACCCCAAACGCTCAGCACTGCCTGGGAAAAGGGAGAGAACTCCCACAAGGAGCACAGCTGAGGCTGCAGGAGCTGGGGAAGGGCTCAGATCCCATCCCAGCTCTGCTGATTCCCTCAGGATTTTCCGGTCCTGCAGCACCTCCAGCTCTGTGGGATGTCCAGCCCTGTGCTCCTGGTCCATCCCAGCCCCTTTCCCTCTCCCCTTTCCCTCTCCCCTTTCCCTCTCCCCTCCCGTGCTGGACACCGCTGTGTTTATTTTGGTATTAACTAGAAAATCCCGTTTTCTGCCAGCTGCAGGGGAAAAGGTTTGGTTTGGGATGAGAGGGAAGGGGACAAAGGGAGGGAAACGAGGGGTGGTGGGGGGAGCTCCAAACCCCAAACCCCGGCCGGACACCGAGGGCTGCGGTGCCACAGCAGCACCGAGGCGCAGGGAAACGGGGCTGCTCCCGCTCCGAGCCGAGCAGGAGGCTCCTGCCCACTTCCTGGAACATTCCTGGAACTGAGGAGCGCGGAGGTGCCGCTCTCCGGAGCCCGGCACGTTCCATGTGCTGCCCCGGCGCTGAGCTCAGGGCTCCGCTCCTCTCCCAGCCCAGGACGGATTCCAAGGCTTTGGCTCCTTTCCCCGCCTTTGGATGTGCCGGAGTCGGGCTCAGCTCTGCTCCCTCCCTGCTCAGCACTGAACACACGAATCCTGCTGGTCTCTCAGCAGGAGAGGCAAAGAGGGACAAGGGATGGAGGGAAAGGATGCAGGGAATGGTTTTCCAGGCTGGAAGAAATGGGATATTGGGAAGGAATTCCTCCTCGTGAGGGAGGTGAGGGGCTGGGATGGAATTCCCAGAGGAACTGTGGCTGCCCCTGGATCCCTGGAAGTGTCCAAGGCCGGGCTGGAGCAGCCTGGGATGGTGGGAGGTGTCCCTGCCATGCACTGGATGCTCCTTCAGGATCCTTCCCAACCCAACCCATCCCATGATCAACCGGGAATGCGAAAAACGCGACAAATGCAAACCACAGCCTGACACAAAGACATTGTGGAATTGGGATGCCGGGAGAGGGAGCGGGGATGACCAACGTGCCGCAGGGACCAGAGCAGCTCCAGAATTTCAGGTTCACAGGCGATAGAGCAATCAAAATCCAGTTGGGTTCAGCGACTGCCTTGGAAACCTCCCAGGAATCTCTGGTTTCAGGCAAGCTGGAAATAAAACAAACTATCCTGATGGTATTCAGCCTCCGTGTTCAGACAGAGCTCAGCAGCCAGGGAGCCTGAACTTGCTGCGTTTGTAGCAGTTTTTCACAGCCCAAGGACGCTGTGGTTCTGCTCAAAGCCCATCCCAGTTTTTGGACTCTTTGTTGTGATGCAAATTATCCATCCCAGCTCCCGTGCTCAGGCTGAGGGAGAGGCTGGGGTCGGGCTGGGGACCAAGGACACAAACTCTGAACCCCCGAGGCACAGCAGGGACATGGGGACAGCTGGAACCCAGGAGCACCGGGAAAGTCCTGCCCACTGCCAGGAACATCCCGTGAGGGTGAAGCATTCCCTGAGATCCATCCGGGATCCGTTCCCTGAGATCCATTCCCTGAGATCAACTCCCTAGGATCCATCTGGGATCCATTCCCTGGGATCCATCCCGACACAGCTCCAGCCGTTCCCCGGGTCCCGTCCCTGCTCCCACAGGGAAGAGACCAGTGCCTTCCTCAGGAGGAAGAGGATGCCACCAAACATCCCCAGCAGTCACCTTGGTGCCAGCCGCCCCTTCAGCCGCGGCCACTGTCCCTCCCTGTCCCCACACAGGGCTGGGAACGCTCCCAATCCATCGCCTTTCCCCCCCCACAGCACTGCCCTGAGCTGCTTTAATTAACCCGACAGGTTAATTAATTCAGGGAGCCCCATCCGAGCTCTCCACTCCTCCTCCTCCTCACATGCCGGGGGTCACTTTCCCCCTCAGGACCCGCTCCTGGCCCGTCCGCCTGCGGGGACAGGGACAGGGACAGGGACAGGGACAGGGACAGGGATGGTGACGTGTCCAGGCAGCCCAAACAGACGTGGAAATGTGGAAATGGTGCTCCCAAGAGGCTCGGAGGAGACACGCCTTGGGAATGTGTCTGAGCACGGCTGGGGTTGGGATAAATCGGGATAAATCGGGATAAATCGGGATAAATTTGGATAAATTGGGCACCTCAGCCAAAGGCTGATGAAGGGAATTCTTGGCTCACACCTGAGGAGTTTTTTCCACGGTTTGTCACTGGCACCAGCAACACGTGGAGGGTGGAAAACGTGTCCAATATCTAAAACAAATCTGCATTGTTGTTCCACGGTTCTGCTTCGGAGGAACCCTCAAATCACCTCCAGTGAGAGAGGTTTTAATTCAGCTGCTTCATCCAGCTGCCCTCAGCCATGGAGAACTCCTCCAAGCGGGGTCCAGATCCGTCGGGAGGGAGAACTCACGCTGGAAGGAAGTTGTTTGGAATAAAAACACAAGAGCTATAACAGTCCTGGAAATTCTGAAATGCAACCACCACCCACACATGCACAGATGGACACACACTGAGAACCTCCAATGCAGAGGAAAATCGAGATATTTTAGAAATAGCGCTGACATTTAGAATCTCACAACGCTTTGGGTTGGAAAGACCTTCAAGATTATCCCATTTTACCCCCTGCCATAGGTTGTTCCAAGCTCTGTCCAGCCTTGGACACTTCCAGGGATCCAGGGGCAGCCACAGCTTCTCTGGGCAACTTCCCTCAGTGTCTTCTGCAAAACCAGGATTTTGTTTGAACCTGGTTATAAAAAGAAAAAAAAAAAAAGAAGAAGAAATAAAAAGGAGAGATCTGAAACCCCGAGAGTTACAGGTGGACAAAACTGACGAGGCTGATGAAATGATGGAATGATGAAATCCACCGAGATCCTCCCACTGATGGGGAACAGATGCCGCAGGGAAAGTGCAGTCAGAGGGATGGAAAAGGATGTTTTCCCCAGAGCCTCGTTCCCCAGAGCTCCAGAAAGAGTTAAATCCATCCGTGGACTCCTGGAATGGGTTCCAGTGTTCCCTCACAAAATGGGACCCAGCCCCATCCCGCGTCCCAGTCATGTTTTCACCTCTAAACTGACTGACAGATGCCGTCAAAAACCCACTCCAGTGTTATTTTCCAAGCTCTCAGCTCAGGGATCTTGAGCTTCTCTTCACTGATGATGGAAAGAAACTCCACAGAAACTCCTTACTGGCCCCACTCCAAATTCAGCCAGGTCTGAGCTCGGACATTGAAGGTTGTAACTCCCCCCCCCAAAAAAAATTTCATCTCCAGGAGATTCTAAATTAAACAAATTTCGGGATGCCTCCTGCACGTCCCTGCTGCAAGAGGAACATCTGTTTCCTATGGAGTGGGGAGATATCCTCCGATTTAATCAGGTTGGGGAGATTAGAGGGATAATGGGAGACATTTGCAAATTCCAAGTTTTTTCCTAAAACTTCTCATTTTCGTTTCAGGCAGCCTGAAGGGAAAGGGGTTGAGTGCAGTGCTGCAGTAAAAGTGGGCTGAACAGAGCTCATTAGGGATCACAGGAAAGCAGGGATCATTTACATATCTCTTATCAGCTGGAAAATCCAGGCCTTGCTGACACGGAACTGAGCTTTGATCCAGAGCTCCTGCACAAGGACAGGGGAGCTCAGATGTCACTCCAAGCCTGGGGTGAACTCCTGAGACACAGAGGGAAGGACCAAAGGTGGGAGACTTGTCCCAGATTTGTGCAGCTTCCAGCAGGAAACAACCACAGATTCCAGCAGGAAACAACCACAGATTCCAGCAGGAAACAACCACAGATTCCAGCAGGAAATAGCCACAGCTTCCAGCAGGAAATAACAACAGATTCCAGCCGGAAATAACAATGGATTCCAGCAGGAAACAACCACAGCTTCCAGCAGGAAACAACCACAGATTCCAGCAGGAAAGGACGTGGCATCATTCCTGCTGCCACTGGACACTGGTGGGATCTCCTGGAGCTGTCCATGTGGTGGGGAAGACACTGGATGTGTCTTCCAAACCAGGTGAAACCAGGCCCACGGCTCCATGAGCCTCCTTTGGAGAGGGCTGGGGAGTTCTGGTGCCTCAAGCGAGCGGCTCCAGGTGGGACAAGCTCCCCAAAACGCCTCAAAACGAACCAAATCTCAAACCATCCATCCCCACCAAGGCTGGGGCAAAGCCCCCCGATGGACCAACGTGGTTGGCTTTGATTCCAAAAGGAAAATACGGCCCTGAAGCCACCCAGCCCTTCTGCTCCTCTTGGGCCTGACCCAAATGTGCACCTCCCCTCCCCCCGCGTTTCCCCCCGACACACCTTTCCTTCCACTGGAACATAACCCCAAATAAGATGTTGGCCTGACATGAAAGGAAAATGTATAAATATTTTTAAAAAGAGAAGAATTCCTGCCTCTCCACCAGTTTGCTCCAACTAATAGGTTTCAGATGTCTCACATACTTCATTCATTCAGCCCCATTCAGTCTCCTAGGAGCCCCCGCTGTATTTATTAAACACAGCAATTGTGGAATGTTCAGCACTTACAGAATCAAACACACCATTTCTTCTTTTTTTTCTTCCCCCCCCACCCCAAAAAAAGAGTAATTAGAAAGCTTCATGAGTGACCTAAAACCATCATCCTGCTTCAAATCCCAGCGCCCACTCCAGCACCCTGCAGCTGCCCCACACCTCGTGCCACGGCTTAACCCTTCCTGCCTGCCCAAAAACACTTTGGGTCTTTTTTTTTCAGGGGGGGAGTTTTATCCTCAGCAGGATGATTTCCCTGCCGTGCTGGAGCAACCTCCTGCTCGCTGTGCTGTTCCTGAACGTGTTCTTTTTGGACACTTGGCTCTCACATCCAACTTGTCTCCGCAGTCTCGGCAGCTCTTCCCACTCCCGGAGGCGCGAGCCGAGGCTGGAATCCTGCAGGATGCCAGAGCTAATTTCAGCAGCACGGAGCTGGAGAACACGAGCTCTTTCCTAGAGGGATTCGAATGGAAGCAGACACAAGAGCAGAGCCATTTCTCATTCCAGGGCTGGCAGGGAGAGCCGAGGAGGATGTCTGGGCTGCACAGGCAGGACGTGGGGTTGGTTCCAGCACCGGTGACCTGCCAGAGCTGGGGGACTGCTCCGAAGGGTTTCTTGGAGTCTGGCACTGGCCCAGGCCTTTTTTTGGGGGGAGAGAGACATGAAAAGCAGAGCTGAGAGGGGACGTGAGGCCCTGAGCCTGGGCTGGGACCATCTGGCACGAGCCAGCGGCGCAGGAATGGCCTTTGCTTGAGGCCACAACCAGTTCATGCAGCTGCTGAGTTCTGTCGGTCTGGAGTGCTCCAAGAGGAGGTCATGGCCCCCAACCAGCCTCCCCTGGGCCAGCAGCTCCATCCCCTGGGCCAGCAGCTCCATCCCCTGGGCCAGCAACTCCGTCCCCTGGGCCAGCAGCTCCATCCCCTGGGCCTCAAACTCCATCCCAGCCCCCCTTGGACCACCAAGTCCAATCCAGCCTCCCCTGGGCCGGCAGCTCCATGCCAGGAAGGGAGCGCAGCCCGGCCCTGCACACCCACCCCGGGCACACCGAGCTCTTCCCAAAGGTGTGGTGGTTCGTTTTTTCCCCCTTTCTCGGCCCCCTGCCCCCACGGCAGACCCCTGGTTCACGGGAACGGCGCTGCTGTCGCTGTTTCCACATTACTGCCCACATCAAAGAACCCTCGGTGAGTCTTGTCCCAGACACTCCCAGGGGAGCCGTCGGTTTCCAGGCAGGATCCCCGGTTATTGGTCCCGCTGCAGGAGGTTGTAGGGGAAGGGATGAATCCCCGTGGCTGTAAAACACCAAACGTGCCGTGAGCCACTCCAGGGCCTCCCAAAGCCTCATTACAGCACCGGGTAATTAAAGTGCAGCTGTCACAGCCCCTGCCTGGGCACGAGGGCAGCTCCTTGCTCTGACCGCTCCCAGGGGTTCCCAGCTTTCCTCTGCTTTCGCCATCTCATCGTACAAGGAAAAACACCGCTGGAAACGCTGGTTCCTGGAATTTGCAAGTGCTCTGGCCAGGGAATGGTCACATTCCCAAGGCTGCCAGAGCTCCAGGAGCACTTGGACAACGCTTCAGGCACAGGGTGGGATGGTTGGGGTGTCTGAGCAGGGCCAGGAGCTGGACTCTGATCCTTGTGGATTCCCCTCCAGCTCAGGACATCCCATGGTTCTACAATCCCGTGATTAATTAGCAATCCAGGTTAATTGTCTGGTGGGGTCAGACCCTTCCAGAAGGATCATTTGTACCTGTACAGTGTCTCTACACCCCAGGAGCCCAGCTGGGACTGGGGTATCCCAGGCAGCGCCAGGCATCCTGTTCTTCCATCATCATCATCATCATCATCCTCATCCCCACCAGATCCCATCTCCTCTCTTCAGGAATTTCCAGGGATCTCCCAGGTGAAACCCAAGGAACTCCTGCAGCTCTGTGTGAGTGCAGCCACCTCACATCCAGCTCATCCCGAGCTTCAGGAAACCCCCGGCTGCCCCAGGGATCCGAGGGTCTGGATTCAGGGACTGGGGACAGGAGCCCAAGGGGCTTTCCTCATTTCAGAGTTGCTTCGTCTCCGACTGTTCCCGGATATTCCAGTGTCACTCAGCTGTGTGCTCATGGCACAGTCCCAGATTTCTGCAGAGATGCCCCAGCCCCGACGTCTGACCATGTATTGGAAAAACCCCTGAGGAAGATTCCTGCCCATTCCTGAAACTCGGGGCCTCTGGGACAGCGATTCCTCCCCGTCCTCCCTGGGTTTCCAGCCTTTTTTGTGAGGTTGGCTGAGCATCTGCTGGTGATTAAGGGCTTTGTCATCTGGAAAGAGCTGACAATTACCTCCAATTATTCCAACTAGGTCAGGTTCTTCAACGCGAGTTTATGTGATGACTCTTGGCTGGGATTTCGGACTTCAAACCCCACTGGAGAGCAGAATCCACCGATTCTCTCTCACATTCAGGAAAAAATCCCTTCCATAAATAACAGCTCCTTGCCCCACAGGACCTGACCTGCGTGTCCCTGACCTCCTGTTGTTCCAGGACAACACCCCAGGAGCTGCACAACAGGCCTGGCTCTCCAGAACTGGGAAAGGGAGTGAAGGGAATTTCAGGATGCTCCAGGAATCTCAAGAAGGGTTTTCTCATCCAACTTTCCATGTCGAAATTCCCAACCTGCTTGGAAATATCCTTTGGAGCCTCGGGCGCCAGGTGAGAGAGTGGGGACTGGGGTTTTAAACTCTGTGTGGGCAAAGGATGCCTCATCCCTTTTCCTGGGATCCACTGGCTCTAATTTCCCGCTGGAAACTTCTCATTGTGTGAGCAGCACCCATTTAACAGGGGCTGCATAAAGTCCTTTCAAGATTCCTGCCAACCCAAACCATTCCAGGGCTCTTTGAACACTTGTACTTGTTCAGCTTGGGGCTGTCCCTCTTCCCCGGGGAAAGGGTTTTTCCAGGTGTCCCTCAAAAGCTCGGAGCTTCTCTATGCTTCCAGTTCAAGACTCGATGTCCCTGAAAAGCCTCCTCGGGAACCTCCTGCGGAGCAGGAAAGGTGCAGAGAATCGAGAACCCAAAATGCCATTTGTGTCCCTGCCCGTGCCAGGTGCTGTCCTTGTCACCCTGTCACCCTGCCCAGCACTGGGACCTCGTGTTTCCCAGCAGAATCCCACACAGATTCCCCCGGGGACAGGAGCGTGTCCCACAAACCCCACCTCGGGGCACACCCCCAGGAGGGAGATGGTCCAAATGGGACAAACACAACTGGAAAATGTGCTGCACTGCAAGGCCAGGAGATTCCAACTCCTTCTCCCTAATTACAAGTGATTGCTTCTTGGCAAGAGCTCAACCTGCCAGAGCAGTGAGGTTTTACAAACATTCACCCAGGCATTAGATCATTGTTTGAAGGAGTTATTGGCAGCCCAAATCCGAAGTAAAAACAGAGTTTAAAGCAGACCATATTGACCAGGGTGAAGCTGGCTGCTTTCATGTCTGCTGCTTGTCTCTGGACACCCCGGACCCCATTTGTTTCCTGTCACTCCCATCACCAGGGCATTCCTGGGGCTGGATGTCACCATTTCGGGGGGTTCTGTGCTTGTTGGGAACACAGGTCTATAGAATCAAGAATCCCAGGATGGTTTGGGTTGGGAGGGACCTTAAATCCCATCCAGTGTCACCCCTGCCATGGCAGGGACACCTTCCCTGATCCCAGGGTGCTCCAGCCTGGCCTTGGGCACTGCCAGGGATCCAGGGGCAGCCACAGCTGCTCTGGGCACCCTGTGCCAGGGCTTTTCCATCCTCCCAGGGAGGAATTCCTCCCCAGCATCCCATCCATCCCTGCCCTCTGGCAATGGGAAGCCATTCCCTGTGTCCTGTCCCTGCATGTCCCTCTCCAATACTGATTTCTTTATATCTGAGAAGCATCTTCCCGCCGTCACACATTAGGAACGAGGCCTGTTCCCTTCGTATTTCAGCAGAATCTCTCTGCTTTGCTCTCGTTGAATCCATCCTTGTCTCTGCAGGGCCAATCTGACACCCTGGGGTGAGCTCTGGAGAGCTCTGCCACCCTCTCCCCAAACCTTCGGGAAAGCAGGTGGGAGCTCAAGCCCACGGCAAAGGACAAATGGGAATTCCCAGGGAATCCTGCTGCAGTCCCTGCCTGCTGCAGAGGTGGGTCTGCCCTGCACTCAGGTGCGGCTGGGAGCCCCTGACACCTTGGATATGGATAAAAACACCCCAGGCTCTGGCAGCCGACCAGGCAGGAGCTCCCCATGGAACAGCTCCCACCCCAGAGGACACCCTGGCCCTTGCACGTGCTCCTAAATTGGATCTCCTGAGAGCAGCAGTGGCTTTTAAAAGGGAGGTGAGCTGGTTAGTGCCCAGCGTCGTCCCTTGAACGGGAACCAGCAGTTTCACTGCACTAGGACGGGCTGTGAAAGGGAAGGAGGGAAGGGTCAGTGATGGGAAGCAGCAGAGCCCCTTTGCCTGGCACCGGGGGGACACTCAGGAGCTCTGGAATTGTGAAATTCCCCAGTGCTGAGGTAGAGCAAGCCCCAGACTAAAGCCAGGAGCCTTGGGAAGGTGCAGGAAGATCCAGACAAGGTTTGCAGGGGCAGCTCCCCAGCAGGCCCCTTCTCCTGAGGCCAAAAGCCCGGGCTGGAAAGGGTCTCAGTGAGGATTGCCAAGCTCTCCACCCATGAAAGTCAGGGTGTGCAGGCTCCTTTCTTCTCAAACCATGGCTTGGGTTACACACCCCTGAGCTGCTGGCACAGGAAACCCGGGGAAGTCACACTGGAGGAGTAAAAAAGCTCCTGTGCTGTCAGAGATTCCCTTCCCAGTGACACTGCTCCGGGCTTTCCTTGGATTTGGGGTGTGTTTGTGTCTGTTCCCATGTTCCCAGAGAGCTCCTGTCTTGTCCCGGAGATACAAATTAATAAGGAAATCAATTAATCAAACGTGGTGTCTTTTGGTTAGAGAGGCAGCTCCAGAATCTGAACATAAACGATGGAGAAACATCTGTGAGATAGATCTGCTAGGCACCAATGAAACCCGTCCTGCCAAGGCCATTTCTGAATCAGAACCCAAAATCTAAAGGACAAAACAAACACAAAAGACACAGGAACCGTCCTGGGAAAGCTCTCGGGAGTCTGCCATCATGTTTTAGAAAGAATGTGGAATTTCTGCTGCTTTAAACTGATTTTACAGTGCAAACATGGTGGTGCAGCAGCAGCTTTAAGAAAATCTGAACCAACAAAAAGCTTAAAGACCTTTTTGAATATTAACCAGTCCCATTCCCTGGGAGGGTTCAGTGATTATTGTCACCCTAAAATATGGGAATTTTGCAGGAGAGCTGCTGTCCTTCCTAAGGTCAGACGTGATGAGACGGAGCCAGGAAGAAAAAAATAATTGGTCCCGGTTTTAAGTGTTAAGCAATTCTGCCTCCCTGAAATGAGCAGTATAATTTATTGGGGTTTTTTTTCTTGCACACACAGCAAAATCCACAAACTGCCGAGACAACCAGGAGGAGGAATTTGTCCCCTCATGTAAATCCACTTTTGCCTCGTAAAGCTGCATTCCCGAGCCAGCAGCTGCTCCGAAGGGCCGACCCCAGACCCCCCATTCCGCCGCAGACACCCCCGGGGCTGTCGGGGTTACAGGATCACCCCAGGACAGCTCCAGGTGTGCCAGCCGGCCTGTTTGGGATGGTGGAACGGACACTCCAGAGCCGGTTTGTCAGCGTGAGGCCGAAGGCAGCCGCCGCTTTCCCAGGGATTTTCCCTTTGCTGTGTGTTTGCGAGGTTACGCAGCTGCGAGGCAGACGCAGGAGGAGCTGGAAGCCTGCGGAGATCATTGCCTCCGTCCCACACGTCCCATGGAAGGAAGCTCTCCTGTGGACTGACATCCCATTAATTCCTGCTGGTGGGAGCTGGAAATCCTTTGGAGCCTCCAACTGCCGGCTGCTCATCCCGCAGATAACTCCGGTCCCCATCCCTGACCTTGCTGACTCGTTATTTATTTTCCCGTTTTATAAGAACCAGGTTTCTTCCCTGCTCTCATTGCCGGTGGGAACGAACACTGGGCGGGTGTGAGGCCGCTCCGTCTGGGATACCCGAGATGGAAAAGCGGGATCTTGTCCAACTTGTCTGTCTTCCTGGGAAAAAAACCTCGGCTCCACAGGCTCCCAATCGTGCCATCAGCTGGAGCGAGGTGGAACTTCACAGGATGGGACGATCCTTTTTTCCAAAACGACCCGTGAGGACGGAAAGCCCTTCCAGAGCCCAGGAGAGCTCAGGGGAGAAAATCGAGAGGGCTCACAAAGCCTGGCAAAGCTTGGGAAAGGTCTCGGCGCTCTCTGGAAGGTGGCGGATCTCTGCCTAGGTTATCAAATCCCAGAGACGGGATATTGGGGAGGAATTCCTCCCTGGGAGGGTGGGGAGGCCACGGCACAGAGAAGCTGTGGCTGCCCCTGGATCTCTGGCAGTGTCCAAGGCCAGGCTGGACGGGGCTTGGGGCAGCCTGGGACAGTGGGAGGTGTCCCTGCCATGGCAGGGGTAGCCCAGGACGATCTTTATTTAGGGTCAAACCCCTCCATGTCTGTCCCCATTTCCCGCCATCGCCCCGGCCCTCAGGGGCAGCGCCCCGGGGTCTCCCGGCCCCGCGCGCAGGGGCCCGGCCCGAGACCAGGCGGGGGCGCCACCGCCCGCGGGCCCCGCTGCGCATGCGCACAGCGCCCCCCGCCGGAGCGCGGGAAGGCAGCGACGGGCGGGACCACCGGGAGGCACGGGGGGGGGGGGGGGGTCATTAACGGCCGCGGGGCCCCGGTGTGAGGCCCGGGACCTCCCGGGGCTCCGGTGTGAGGCCTGGGACCTCCCGGGGCTCCGGTCCGCGGCCGCCTCAGCCCGGGGAACGCCACGCAGGGAACAGGCGCCCCCCCGTTAATCACGGTACTCCCCCCCTCCAGCCCACGTTCGACATGGCCGCCCACCCCTCAAGGCCCCGCTTCCCTGACAGCCCCGCCCGGGTGGGCGCTGAGGGCCGGGCTGGGGCGGAGGGCAGAAGGGACCGACCCCGAGGGCGAAAAAAGGGCCAAACGCAGGGAAACAAAGGGTTTGTCTGCAACAGCAAAGGGACCGTCCTGGGACAGCAAAGGGACTGGCCCTGACCGACCCCAGGGGCAGCCCAGCCGTCACGAACATCCCAGAATTAGAGCAGGGACGGAGCCTCAAGCCCGTTTATTGCCCATTCCTGGCAGCACTGGTGGCTCAGCGCTGCTGGGGTGGGACAAGGGACAGAGCAGGTCTGGGATGGGGCCAGCGGCCCTGCCTGGCTGTCACAGCCCCACCCAGGGTGTCCCCGAGGCCGGCGGGCTCCAGGCGCTGAATTCCCCGGAATCCGTCACGTCCTTGGCGGCCACCTGGACGTGCTGGAGGCTCCCGGGCTCCAGGTCCGTCAGGATGTGGGATGTCACCTTGTACGGCCCCACCTGGGGACAGCGGGGTCAGGGACACACCGGGCACAGCCACAGCCGTGCCTCGGTTTACCCAGGGGGTGACAGTACCGTGGTGGGGACGGAGGAGTCGTTGTCCCGGGAATAGCGGATGCGGTACTGCAGCGGGAAATACTCCGGGAATGGCCACGATGATGGAGGGCTCCACTCCAGCAGCAGCTTCTGGGGCTCCCCAGGGATGGGGGAGACCCGCAGGGCCTCCGGGGGGTCCGGCTTTACTGGGGAGACAAGGAGTGAGGGAATTGCAGGATGGTTTGGGTGGGAGGGGACCTTGAGGATCATCTCATCCCACCGGGGACACCTTCCACTGTCCCAGGTTGTTCCAAGTCCCATCCAGCCTGGCCTTGGACATTCCAGGGATCCAGGGGCAGCCACAGCTTCCCTGGGAATTCTATTCCACGGCCTCCCCACCCTCACAGTCAAGAATTCTTTCCAATATCCCATCTAAATCCTCCTTTAGATGAAAACCAACCCCCTTGTCCCACCACTGCGTGGAAAAAGTCACTTTCCTTCCCTTTCAGGCGAAGGGGGATGTCGTGGCTGCGGGATCCGGCGTGGGATTGCTGGGGACAGTGCCCTCATGTCCCCCTGTGAGCTGTGCCAGCCTGAGCCCCAGCAAATCATTGCACTGATGATCCCACATCCCAAGCAGGTGAGAGGCCCAAAGGGACACCCCAGGGTGACACACGAGGGTCCTGCAGGTGACCCCGCTGTCCCCAGCGCAGAGCACTCACTGATGTTCTCCAGGAGGAAGGGCAGGGAAGCCGAGGCAGCTCCCAGGGCGTTCTGGGCTGTCACGTTGAGCTCGTAGGGAGTGAGGGAAAACACCTGCAGGTCCCCGAAGGAGCAGCTCCGCGGGCCCGTCAGCGGGCACTCACCTGTGTCTGCGCCGTGCCTGGGGACACAGGGACAGCTGCCAAGGGCCGGGGGACGCGGGGAGAGGCTTTGGGGACCCCCACTGACCTGTAGGTGACCACGAAGTCGGTGTCCAGCAGAGGGTCGGGGCTCAGCCCCCAGGAGCAGTTCACAGCCTGGGGGTAGCTGCTGGCCCAACACTCGATGGCTGGTGGCGGGGGCGGGTCTGGGACAGGGGACAGGGGTCACCCCTCTGCCAACACCCCCAGGGACCCCCGCGGGGTCACAGCGGGGCTGGGGGACACTCACAGCCCAGCCTCAGGCAGATGGTGGCCCGGGTCTCGCCGGTGGCAGGGTGGTGGCAGCTGTAGTGGCCCTGGTGGGCCAGGCTGGCGTTGGGCAGGGCCAGCCCCGGGGCTGGGGACGTGCCCAGGACAGTGTCCCCCCGGCGCCACTCGGCCGCACCCCCCGGGCATGGCAGCAGCACCTCGGTGCCCAGGGGGCCGTGCTGAGGGGTGCAGGGACCTGGGGACACATGGGGACATGGCAGGGACAGGGACACTGCATCAGGAAGGGTCTGGATCTCCCTGGGCCCCCCAGTGCCATTCCCAGTGTCCCCAGACGCCTGCCGCTGGCCCTGGTCCCCCCATGTCCCCAGACCCCCAGGGTCCCTGTTCCTCCATCATCGATCCCTCCGTGCCCATCGTCTGCACCCCCATGTCCCCAGCCCCTCCAGTGTCCCCACACTTGTGTGCCTGTCATTGTTCCCCGTCCCCTCACTGTCCCAAATCCCCTCCATCTCCAACCCCAGCGCTCCCAGTCTGCCCAGTCCTGCTGTATCCAGGGTCCCCAGAGCCCCCAGCCTCCATCCCAGTGCCCCCAGTCCGCCATACCTCTGTCCCCATTGTCCCCAGTGCTCCCTGCTGTGCTGTTATAGGGGACACTGCAGGCAGGTGCCACCAAAGCCACGACCCAAAGCCACCTCATGCCAGGAGACTCAGTGGGGCTGTCCAGGCACCTGTGGGGACAGGCAGGATGGTCAAACCCCAGCCCTGGGGACACCACAGACACCACAGGTCCCCAGGGACATCACCCCTGAGCCACCCCACACTGCTGTGCCTCGGTGTCCCCCCCGGCCCTGCCCCACAGCCTGCAGAGGGATGGATTCCAAAGGGGTCAGTCCCTGCAGCCAGGAAAGAGAGGGGGTGAAACCTCCTGCTGTTCCCACGGGTTCCCAGGGGGGCCTGCAGCCACCCCTGCAGCCCCACACCTGCACTCAGGGGTTTGTATCCCTCAGGGGGGTCCCCACCTCCATCCAGGGCAGGTCTGTCCCTCACAGAGACCCCCAAAGCCCAGCCTGGGGGCCCAGCTGAGCTCCTGCTGTCCCCAAGCCCAGCACCACAGGGACAGGTCCTGTCCTTGTCACCTCCCACCACAGCCATGGGCTGGCCCGGCCCCGGCGGGGACACGCTCCACTTTCCCTGCATTTGGGGGTGCCCCAAACCGGGCGCTGTGGGGTCACCCCAGACCCCCAACCCCCCCCGCAGGGCCCGTGGGGATCCCAGTGTCCCCAAAAGCTCACCGCAGCTGGGCCCGCGCTGTCCCCGCCGGATCCCGGCACTCCCCAGCCCATTTCCTCGCAGGAAGGGCCGTTCCCGTGGGGATGGAGCCGGTTCCCGGTGCTGCCACCGGGATCCCCACGCCTTGGGAAAAGGATTCCAGCCCTGGCCGGAGAGTTCCCACCTCTCCCCTGCCACCACTCCCTTCCTTCACCGTCACCCCTCCCCTGAGGGGACGGCAGGGCTGCGGGTGGTGGCACCGATCCCCTGGTGTCCCCAGGTCCCCACAGCCCTGTGCCCACCCCGGTGCCCCCAGAGAGGAGTCAGCCCGTTAGTGTGACTATAAATAACTTTATTGCTGCTTTGCTGGGGGTGGGCCGGGTGCCCGGACAAGCAGAGTGACACACAGGGTGCTGTGACAGACCTGTCCCCCCCTCCCTGTGCCACCCGGGGTGGCAGGGGCTCATCTGCCCTGCTCCTGCAGCTGCTGCATCCTCAGGATCTGGCACAGGAGTCTCTGCACGTCCTCGTCCATGTGGCCCTGGGGTGGAGGGGACATTGGTGGGCACACTGGAGTGGGGACATCAGGGAGGCTCCGTGCGTGTCCCTGGGCTGGCACCTGGCTCAGGCCCTCTGTTGCCTCCTGTGGATGGCAGGTGGCCCAGCCCCAAGTCCAGTGTCCCCAGCTGTGCCCAACCCTGCCCCCAGCTGCCCCCAGCCCAGTGTCCCCAGCTGCCCCCAGCCCAGTGTCCCCAGCTGCCCCCGGGCCTGTCCCCAGCTGCCCCCAGGCCTATCCCCAGCTCACCTGCACGGCATAGAGCAGGTGGCTCCGGTAGAGCGTCACCACCTTGCTGTGCCTGGTCTCTGTCTCCTGCAGCACAGGGAGGGGTTTGACCACAGGGCTGGGGGCTCAGGGCAGCCCCGACCCCCCCGTGACCCACCTGCAGCTTCTCCTCCAGCGCCTGGATCCGGGCCTGGAGCGCGGCCGTGTTGGGCGGGGACTGCGGGGACCCCCCCGACTCGGGGAGGGCGTTCAGGGCTTCCTTCAGCCTGAAAACCTCCTTGGAGAGCTCCGTGATCTGCACAGGGCACAGCGGTGACAGGTCACCAGAGCAGCTGTGGCTGCCCTGGATCCCTGGCAGTGCCCAAGGCCAGACTTGGAGCAGCCTGGGAGAGTGGGAGGTGTCCCTGCCCATGGCTGGGGTGGGATGGGATCAGCTTTAAGGTCCCTTCCAACCCAAATTCAGCGACTCCACGTGTGCAGCTCCAAGGCCTCCGAGCATCCCCTGATCCTTCCCTGTCCCTTACCTTCCTGTCCCTGTCCCTGACCAGCCGTGCCGCGTCCTCGGCGTGGCCGTGCAGCTCCCGCAGCCGCCGCGCCTCGTCCTGGGCCTGCTCCAGCTGCTTCTGCGCGGCGCCCAGCCTGTCCTCGGCCGCCTGCCGCTCGCTCTTCATGAACAGCGCCTGCCGCTGCACGCGGAACACCTCCTCGCACGTCTTCTCGTGCCGCCGCTCCAGCTCCTGCAGCCGCTGTGCCAGCGCCGCCGCCTCGGCCCGCAGCCCGGCCTCGGCCGCCTCGTGCTGCTCCCGCGGCACGGCCGCCGCCAGCTCCGCCTGCAGCCGGGCGGCCTCGCGGGCCTTGGCGTCGGCCGCGGCCTCCAGCTCCGCCAGCCGCTCCCTCAGCGCCCGGGCCTGCTCCTGCAGCGCGGCCGTGCCGCGGGCGTGCTCCTCCCGGGGCACCCAGCCCTCGGCCCGCGCTCGCCGCAGCCACGCCGGGGCCTCCTGCTCGTGCTCCCGCAGCCGCTCCCGCAGCACGCCCAGCTCGGCCTCGCTGCGCGCCAGCGTGGCGCGGAGCTCCGCCAGCTGCGCCTCGGCCTCGGCCTGCTGCCGCCGCGCCGGCTCCGCCGCTCCCGGCGCGTCCCGCGGCCTCGCCGCCAGCTCCCGCCGCAGCGCCTCCGCCTCGGCCTCGGCGCGCCCGCAGCGCTCCAGCAGCGCTTCCTTCTCCCGCGACGCCTCCTCCGTGGTCTCCGCAGCCTCCAGCCGGGCCTGCAGCTCCTTCAGCCGCCGCTCCCGCTCCTCCAGCTCGGTCTGTGCCCGCTTCAGCGCCGCCCGTGCCTCTGCCAGCTCGCCCGAGGAGGAGGAGGAGGATGTCTGCACCCCCAGCTCGCCCAGCGCCGCCTTGCACTCGCCCCAGGCCCAGGCCGGCTCCTCGGTGGGACGCGGCCCCGCGGGCCCCTCCAGGCCGGGCTCCGAGGCGCCGCGCTGCCCGTCCCCCCCGGGCCGAGCCGTGCCCTGCGCCCGCAGCCGCTCCAGCTCCTCCTGCAGGGCCTGGTACAGAGCGGCGGGCACCACGTCCCCCGGGCCAGGGGCGCTGCTCTCGTCCCGCTCGTAGTTCTCCAGCACCTGCCCAGAGACCGTGAGGCCACCGTGGGCCAGGGGACAAGGAACAGAGGGACAGACGGATGGGCACAAGGGGACATGCCTGGATTTTCTCCCTCAGCTCCTTGTTCTGCACGGTCAGGGACTGCACCTGTCCCTGGAGTGTGGCCAGCAGGTCCTCGGCCGACGGGCTCAGCGTCTTCTTAGAGAGCAGCATCTCTGCTCCTGCAGGGCACAGGGACCTGGGGCTGTGCCCACCTGTGCCCCACTGCCCAGTGCCACTTCCCCGAGGTGTCATTGGGAGGCTGGCAGGACCTACCTGGGAACTCAAGCGGGTCTCCCTCCTCGTCCTGCAGCGTCTCGATGTCGTAGCTCGTGTTCTCCTTCTCATTCTGGGGGTGCAGGGTGGAGGTGACCCCGCTGTGCCTGGCCCTGGGCGCTGCCAGCTGTGTCCTGCCCACACCCACCTCCATGGAGGACAGGCGGCTCCGCAGAGCCTCCACCTCCTTGCCCAGCTTCTCCTTCTCCCCGTCCCGTGCCGCCAGCCGCTCCTCCAGCTCCCGGATCTGCGGGGCAGGACATGGGAATAGGGTCCCCTGGGCTCCTGGCAGAGTCCTGGTGGCATTGCCAGCACCCTCGGAGAGTTGAGGTCACCCCCGAGCTCTTCCCTGGCCTCACCTGCTTCTCCATGGAGCGCAGGGAGGACTCCTCCTGCTCCGCCCGCTGGCAGGACCCAGGGAGAAAACAGGGAGGGATGAGTGCTGTCCCCATCTCCCCTGTCCCCTCTGCTCCCCGGGGACACGGTGGCATCTCCGCAGGACCCTGCAGCCGGTACCTCCCGTCTCTGCTTCTCCTGCTGCTCCAAGCCCCGGATCTTCTGCAGGAACTGCGCCCTCTCCTGCCGCAGCCGCACGATCTCCTCGTAGGCGTCCCGGTCCTCCTGCAGGGATCCACGGAAAGCATGGAAACCCCTGGCACAGGTAACGCCCAAAATCCCACTGTGTGCCCGAGGGGGCTTCTTGGCACAGACCCCCCAATGAGGGGACCCCTCATCGAGGAGTGTTCTGGGCTGCTCTGCACCTGCCGGGCCAGGTGCGGACCTGGGACCCGTTTCTCACCTGGCTGGGGGTGCCCAGGGGAGGCAGAGGAGCCTTCCTCTTCCTCGGGGTGCTGCTCTTCTCCCTGACTGATGACTGGCTGGGCGAAGACGCCTGTGGACACCCCAGGACAGAGGGGACGTCACACCCACAGTGCCCTCCCTCCTTCCTGAGCCAGGGGACCCTCCAGGGATGGGCACCAGCCCCTCACCTGCGACGTCTGCTCAGTCGACTCCTCTTCTGTGGGGCAGAGCGGGAGGGAAGAGAAATTGGGGACATTTAGGGGCTCAGAGCTCAGGTGGGTGCAGGGGCACCTCGGCTGGGGGCAGCAGAAGCAAAGGCACCCAGGAAAAGGGGACACATCCCCCCAGCCTCTGCCAGCCGTGTCCTGCCGTCAGTGACGGTGACAGGGAGCCCGGGGTGGCCCGGCGGCCTCACCGCTGGCCCAGGAGCGGCGCTGGGCCGCCTCCTGCAGGAGGTGCTGGATGAGAGCGTTGCCCGTGGCCAGCCCGTAGTGAGCGGCGTCGTGGCCGGTGGCGTCCACCACGGCCACGCGGGCGCCGGCGCTGACCAGCACCTCCACGGTGTCCACGCTGCCGCTCTCGCAGGCCAGCATCAGGGCTGTCCTGGGCACGGGGAGAGCGCGGGTCAGGGGACAATGCCTCGAGGTCACTCCCGGCCCCCCCGGCGCTGCCGGCCCCACCTGCCCTGCAGGTCCCGGCAGTTGACGGCGGCGCCGCGGTGCAGGAGGTACCGGCACAGCTCCGAGTGGCTCATCTTGGCAGCAAGGATCAGCGGCGTGGAGCCGTCCTGGCCACGGCAGGGGGGGAGGATGAGCAGAGGAGGCTTGGATCCCCCCACGGGGCAGCCTGCTCCCGATATCACCCCAATTTCCACGTCCCACCCCGATTTCCACGTCCCACCCCGATTTCCGCGTCCCACCCCAAGCTGTGCTGCGTTTCGGGACAGCCCCAGCCTGGCACAGCAGGAGCAGGAGCAGCGGGCCCTCACCTTGTCCTTGCTGTTCAAGGGAGCCTTGAAGTCACAGAGGATCTCGGAGCAGGAGATGCAGCCGCTGGCAGCTGCGGGCAAGGACAGAGGCTGAGCGCTGCCCCCTCGGGGACACGAACGAGGCTGGCACTGTCCCTACTCACCCGCCAGGTGCAGCGCGGTCCGGCCGCTGCCATCGGCCACGTCCACGGGGCAGGAGGCCTGCGGGGAGAGCCTGGGTCAGTCACAGGAGGAGGGGGACAGAGGGACACACTGCCCGAGTGGCATGGTGAAGGGCAGGGGACTGACAGACTCCGTGGTGTGGTGAAGGAGGGGGACAGACAGACAAACCCCCTCTGGCTCCAGGCAGTGAAGGACAAGGGACAGGCCCCCTGTGGCTCCCTGGGGCCGGGCAGCAGCACACGGAGCTGCGAGCACCATGCCAAGGAAGGGGGTTCAAGGACGGGGAGGACACGGAGCTGGCACAGCACCTCCCTCCCTCCCTGTGTCCCTCCTCCCTCCCCCTGTACCTGCAGCAGTTTGCTGACACACTGAGGGTGGCCGTGCTTGGAGGCCAAGTGCAGGGCAGTGTAACCTGGGAAGGGACAAAGGGGTCAGAGCACGGTCAGCGGGGCTGTGCCAGAGGGGACAGCTTGGGGGACAGACAGAGAGACGGGCACACCGCAGGATCAGCTGGAATGGGGCTGAACAGCAAGGGGACAACCCCAGGAGCTCATCAGGCACTGCTTGAGCTCCTTTAGGAGACTGGGACCATTTACACCCCCCCCAGGTGTGGCCACCACCTCTGTCCCCTCAGCCTCAACACCTGGGGACACCCAGTGGCCCTGTGTGGCCCGTGAGGCAGGGGCACGTGGTGGCCATGCCCTCACCCGAGCTGTCCTTGGTCATGGCATCCACGCCGTGGGCCAGCATTGCTTCCAGGCAGTCCACGTTGCCCCGTGTGGCGGCCAGGTGGAACCTGCAGCGAGAGCAGGGGCTGTGGGGCTGTGTCCCCTGTCCCCAGGCGTGTCCCCGGGGCGGGGCCCGGCACTCACGCGGATTTGCCCTCCGAGTCCAACTTGGTGGGCACCAGCCCCTTGCGGAGCAGCAGCGATGTGACCCGCCCGGCATCGTTGTAGTCCACGGCCTGCAGCAGTTTCTCATCGTTCTTGGTCCAGTCCTGGCTCTGCAACGGAGCCCAGAGGCTGTGACAGTGTCAGCCGTGACAGTGCTGTCCCCAGGGCGGGCAGGGCTGGCTGTCCTTGTCCGCATCCGGCCCTGTCCCTGCGGGTGGCCGTGTCTGTGCCCCTCTCCTGGGAGCTCAACCCCAGGTATGGAGGGCTCAGCTGGGATTGGGATAAAAATCCACTCCAGCCGCCCCAGTCTGCAGCTCACAGAGCAGGGGATTTACAGACACAGCCCAGTTTAGCTGGGCTGGGATTTGGGAGTGAGCCCAACTGCCCCGGGGTTTGCCCCCGCCACCCCAAAATCCCAGTACAAAACACAGGCAGTACCCATGGGAGCCCCAGCCCTGCCCATTCTCCCCCTGATCCGTTCCCAGCCCTGCTCTGCTCCCGGAGGAGGAAGGGATCAAAGCAGGGCGAGCACAGCTGGCAGCGAGAGCAGATCCCCGGGGATGCTCCAGCCTCCCGGGATAACGGGGCACAGATCTGTCCCCCCAAAACAGGACCGCGGCTGGACGGGGCTTTGCTCTCGCGGTGCTCCCGCACATCCCTGTCCCGAGGGAACGACCCGCAGCGGGACAGGACCAGGACAAGGATTGCAAGTCCCGGGTTCACCCCGCAGCCGGTGACGACAAAGCGGCGCTGGCTGCGGTGGCGGCGGCAGGAAATGGATGTCACCTTTCGGGAGCCGCTGGCACCTGTCCCAAACCCGCCTGTGCCCGCCGGGTGCCCCCCGAGCCCCTCCAGCTCGCTGGGACCAGGGGCAGGGAACAAACCAGTCTCCCAGGGCAAACTGGGCAAACTGGGAGGGTGGTGCCCGCTCCCCCCACGCCAAGGACAAAGCGGGATGGGGAGGACGCGGGGGAGCCCCGGGGCGGGGATGGGGATGGGAATGGGGGGTGCAGGTGGGGCGGGGGGGACGCGGCTCAGCCCGCAGGACGCGACCGCAGGCGACCCGGGAGGGGAGCCGGGAGAGGAGCCGGGACGTACCGCGAAGGAGGCGGCGGCACAAAGGCAGATCTGCTTCATGGTGCTGAGCAGGAGGCGGCGGGAGGACGCCATGCGTCCCTCGCCCCCGGCCCCGGCCAGCACGGGCACCGCCGAGCCCGAAGCGCTCCGGCATCGCCGCCCGGGCGGGGGCCGGGGCTGCGGCAGTGGGAGCCGGACCCGCCTCCTCCACCCCCGGCCCTCCCTCCTTCCCTCCCTCCCTCCCTCCCTCCCTCCCTTCCTCCTCAGCATCCCCCGCTCCGCGCATCCCTGCATCCCTACATCCCTACATCCCGCCACGGAGCGGGGAGCAGCTCCCAGGCACGGACCGGCACCCACACTGCTCCCAGTTAAAGCGGGAGAGCTTGCGGGGGGGAAGCTGTCCCACCTCGTGCTCAAAAGCACCCCCAAACCAGGGCTGAGCGTCCTCCTGCCCCCCGAGGAGGGGGACCTGGCACCCCTCGCCCTGCCCTGGGGCACAGAGTGACCTCCCCGCGCTGCCCTGGGGCCGAGGGAGGGGGAAGATCCCCCCGCCTGCACCTCATGGCCCCCCCAAACACCCCTCAGGGAGGAACCCCAGAACTCAAGGGGTCCCCAGGCGCTGTCCGGGCAGTCCCGGTGGCAGCAGGACATCGGGAGCCGCTCAGGGAGGCGTCCAGGGGAAACTGAGGCACGGAGCACCCCGAGCGGGCTGGTCCCTCAGACTCCAGGTGAGGGGCTTCAACCTGTGTCCCCATGTCCCCAGCGGTGTCCCTCCCAGTGCACTGGGGACAGTGCTGTCCCCCTGTGCCCTCTGTGGCCCCGTGCCAGGCTGCTGCTGAATAATTGAGGAGCATCGACAGGCTGGTTCCACGGGCTGTGGCAGCTGGCAAAGCAGCACTTGTCCCCAGGAAGGGGACAGGGAGGGGACCTGGGACCCGCTTCCCTCTCCTTTGCTCTGCTCCACTCCCAGTGACGGCTCTGGGAGCACTGGGGGAGTGCTGGGGACTCGATCCCACTGGCCGGGGTGGCAGTGCCAACCTCCGTGGGGCCGCTGTCCCCGTCGTGAGTGACCACCCCGTGTCCCAGGGCAGGTCCCCGTGTCCCTGTGACACTGGGGCCATCCTGGGGAAAATGCCCAGGTTCTCATGTCCCAGTGAACATCCCAGGGCAGGTCCCCGTGTCCCCGCGGACATCCTGGGGCAGGTCCCCGTGTCCCCATGTCCCCAAGGGTGGCACTCACATCCGCCTTCTTGAACTTGGCCTTCAGGCTCCTCATGGCGGCTCAGCCTCAGCCCCGCGGCACCTGCTCGGGGGCACGGCCACGCTCAGGGGTCTGTCCCTGCCTGGGGACAGCTCAGCCGCGCTCCCGCCGCTCCCGGCCCGTGCTGGCGCTCCCAGCGCAGCGCCCGGGGCCGGGAACCGGAGCCGGGGATTGAGTTACGGCCGCGGCTGCGGTTACAGCGCCGGGCAGGCGGGGGGGCCGGGCCGGGCCGGGCGTGTTTGGGAAGGGATCTGCGGGCACCTGCCGTGCCCGGGGACAGGGGACACGGCCCGGGGCTGACCGGCGAGGGCTGGGCGCTGGTGGTTGGCACCCCTTGCCCATCCCAAACAGCCCCTGCCCTTGGTGGCACCACCCGACATCCCCTTCCCCGCCCTGGCAGCCGCTGGTTTTGCCAGCTCGTCCTGTTCTTGTCAGCATCTCCTGCTCCTCCCTGGCACCCCTGTCCTTCCCTGGCATCCCCTGCCTTTGTCAGCACGCCCTGTCCTTCCTTCCCCGGTATCCAGCGCTGTGCCCTGGCACTCCTGTCCTTGCCAACCACCCCTGTCCTTGTCAGCACCCCGTGTCCCTCCTTCCTTCCTTCCTTCCTTGGCACCCCTGCTCCTCCCTGGCACCCCTTGCCCTTGGTGCCACCTCTTGTCCATCCCTGGCACCTCTGTCCTTGCCAGCACCCCCTGCCCATCCCTGTTTTCCCCGGGCCGGGGGGTCAGTGCAGGTGGAGCAGTGTCGGGGCAGTGTCCGAGGAGTGTCGGGGCAGACTCAGGGCACTGTCCGGGCAGTGTCGGGGCAGTGTCCGAGGAGTGTCGGGGCAGACTCAGGGCACTGTCCGGGCAGTGTCGGGGCAGTGTCCGAGGAGTGTCCGGGCAGTGTCGGGGCAGTGTCCGAGGAGTGTCCGGGCAGACTCAGGGCACTGTCCGGGCAGTGTCGGGGCAGTGTCCGAGGAGTGTCCGGGCAGGCTCAGGGCACTGTCCGGGCAGCGTCGGGGCAGTGTCCGAGGAGTGTCCGGGCAGACTCAGGGCACTGTCCGGGCAGTGTCGGGGCAGGCTCAGGGCACTGTCCGGGCAGCGTCGGGGCAGTGTCAGGCTCGCTGAGGGCAGTGTCCGGGCACTATCCGGACAGTGTTTGGGCACTTTCGGCACACGCTGAGGGCAGCCCCGCCTTGCCCGGCTCCAAGATGGCGGCGGCGGCCTCGGGGCGTGTCCCGCCTTGCCCGGCCCCGCCCGGCTCTTCCGGCCGCGCCGCGGCCGCGCCGATGGCGGTGAATTACGCGGCCGGGCTGTCCCCGTACTCGGACAAGGGCAAGTGCGGCCTCCCCGAGGTGAGCGCGGCACCGCCGGGTGAACCCCGCCCGGCCCGGTGAACCCCCGCCCGGCCCGGGCCTCCCGCCCGCCGCGGGCCCTGGCGCGGCCCGGCGCGTTCCCATGGCAACCGCGGCCTGGGCCCCGCGGGGAGAGCCGCGGGCAGCGGAGGCGCCGAGCCCTTTGTGTGTCCCCAGCACGTCCCGCGGCTCCCTCCTTGTCCCCCTGCCGTGGGTGCCTGTCCCCAGACACCCCAGGGCTCCCTCGTGCCCTCCATGTCCCCCCCAGCTCCCTCCTTGTCCCCCCTCCGTGGCCCTTCCCGTGGCCGCCCCGAGCGCACCGTGCAGCTCCCTCCTTCTGCCCCCACATGGCTCCGTCCGTGTCCCCCTGAGCCCCAGCAGTTCTTGGCAAGCTTAAAACAGGGTTTGGGGGCCGGGACAGGGGACACTCAGGAGCCTGTCCTGAGCCAGGGGGATGCTGAGGGACACACAGCGCCCTGTCCTCGTCCCTGTCCCCAGGAGAAAGGGCTGGAGAAGCATCTCAGGAATTAAATCCCGTGCCCAAAGCGGTGTCTGTGTCCCCACCTCCGTGGCTCCCATGTCCCTCTCTGTCCCTGCCCTGTCCCAGAGCCGGTGGCACAGCTGGTGACAGCTGGGGCTGGGCACACGTGGGGTGGCCCCGGGTCGCTGCTGGAGCCCAGCCTGGGCCAAGCTGCCTGGCAGAGAGAGAACAAACTCCCTGTTGGTGGTGGGTGTTCCTGTCCCTGCACGGAGATGCTCCAGACAGCGCAGAGTCTCTCCCATTAAGTGTTTCTGTCGTTCAGGGATGTGAAGTCCTTAACGGATAAGGAAGAATTGTGGGTTGCCGAGGCTCTAGAATCATGGGATCCCAGAATGGTTTGGGTTGAGGGGACCTGAAGGATCATCCAGTGCCACCCCTGCCGTGGCAGGGACACCTCCCACTGTCCCAGGCTGCTCCAAGCCCTGTCCAGCCTGGCCTGGGACATTCCAGGCATCCAGGGGCAGCCAGAGCTTCTCTGGGAAATCCATCCCACTCCCTCCCTGCCCTCACAGGGAAGGATTCCTTCCCCACATAATCCACATCTCTCCATCCCATGCTGGTCTTTTCCCAGATTTTTGACCCTCCGGAGGAGCTGGAGCGGAAGGTGCAGGAGCTGGCAGAGCTGATCCGCAGCTCCTCCAATGTGGTGTTCCACACGGGAGCAGGGATCAGCACGGCCTCGGGCATCCCTGACTTCAGGTAAATAAATCCCAGGGCTGGGAGGGTGGCACCTGCTCCATCTCCCCTCATGGAAATCTCTGGTTTAACCCATCCCTGCCCCTGCAAACGCCGTCTCAGCTGCTCCCACAGAATCCCCCCAGATTCCTGCTGATCCACCAGCTCTGCTCCCGTGCCTGGGACACCTGGAGCCTGAGCAGCTCTTCCTTCCTTGCTCTTTCCAGGGGCCCCAATGGGGTGTGGACTATGGAAGAGAAAGGGCTCTCCCCGAAATTCGACACCACCTTCGAGAACGCCCGGCCCTCCAAGACTCACATGGCACTGCTGGGGCTGCAGAGAGTGGGGATCCTGAAATTCCTGGTCAGCCAGAACGTGGATGGGCTGCACGTGCGCTCGGGATTCCCACGGTACCTCCCCAGCCCCAGGGAATTCCCAAGGAATCTCTGCCCTGTCTGATACGGGGAGGGGAGAAACCAGCCGGAATTTGGAGGGGAGAGGTTCTGGTTCTGACCCAGAGGGTCATGGAATGAAATCAGCCGCGGCTGTTGCTCTCTAGAAATGCTCCCTGGTGCTGTTTGTGCACAGGACAAACAGACTGTGGAATCGTGGAATCCCAGAATGGTTTGGGGTGGGAGGGACCTTGAAGCCCCAGGGCAGGGACACCTCCCCCTGTCTCTGGTTGCTCCAAGCCCCATCCAGGTCCTGCCTGTGGTGGCTCTCGGTGCCACCGGGAGCACCTGGGGCGAGGAGCTGGATCCAAACAGGACCTGGGAATGACCTGGAGCTGTGATTCTGGTCCTTTCCATCCCCTCCATCCCCATCTCTCTGGCTGGAGGGACAGGAGGGTGGGTGGGAGCCCCGAGCTGCTCCCAGGGCCGTGTCTCACCCGGAGCTTGGACTCCTTCAGTTTGCTCCAACTGAATCTCTTGAGGGAGCACAAAATCAGTGCTGGGCCCAAAAGACCCTTAAAGAGCCTTTTTTCGTGGGTAATTCTGCCAAACCAGGGGGGAGTCCCACAGCTGGAGCTGCCCTGACTTACCTGGGCTCCGCTTCCCTCGTGACCAGGTTGGGATCCCACGTAAGATTCCCCAGGATCCCAGGGATTCCCTCTGCAGGGAGCTGAGGGTGGGAGAGCTGCACTCCCTGCGTGGAGGGGACCAGAGTGGCCGTGGCAGGGTTGTCCTCAGAGGAACCTGAGCTTCTCCTGAGCCCCGTGACAGCCAGAGCTTTGTCCAGCCCGTTACAAAACCCATCCCCAGCACTTAAGAGCAGCCAGAGATTGTCTTGGGAGGGGAAAAGTGCTCCGAGCTGCTGGGAAAGGGGAGGGCAGAGCAGGAAGGAAACAAAGTGAAGGGAGTCACTGAGGCTTGAAAGATGCCTGGTGTGACGCTGGTGCCTCCTGGTGTTTCGGGCTGAGGGAGGGGAGGCCCTGGCAGAGGTTTCCCAGAGGAAAATGGGATGGCCCATCCCTGGAAATGATGGAACAGGCCTTGGGGAACGCTCTCAGGCACAGGCTGGGGTTGTCGGGGTGTCCTGTGCAGGGCCTGGAGTTGAACTCCATGATCCCTGTGGATCCCTTCCACCTCGGGATATTCTGGGATCCCTGGGAACAGTCAGGGCCGGGCTGGACAGGGCCTGGAGCAGCCTGGGGACAGTGGGAGGTGTCCCTGCCATGGGACAGGGCCTGGAGCAGCCTGGGGACAGTGGGAGATGTCCCTGCCCACGGCAGGGGTTTGATCTTTTAAGTTCCTTCCCAAGCCAAACCATTCTGTGATTCCACGAGTCAGGATGTGACTGAGGAGCATCCATGTGTCCTTGCAGGAGCTGCCTCCCACAAACAGCTCCAGGGCTTTTCCTGTCCTTACAAATCCTGGCTCCTGCTCCCAGCCCCAGGTTGGTCTGTTTGGACTAAACAGCCATGGGAAAAGCAGCAGGAAATGACGATGATGATGATGGTGATGGAATTCCATGCTGCTCCCACAGCCTGGACCCTCTGGCTCCCATTCCAGTTCAGCCCAGCTCTGCCTCCCAAATGAAGCCTGTGCCTGAGGAAGCTGAACTGGGGCCAGACTGGGGGAAATCAAGTCAGTCCTGTCCCACCCAGCCTGAAGGAGGTTCCCAGTCAGCGTGGGGCTCTGAGGGAAACGGAGAGCATGGCTGGGTTTTCCTCTGCCTTCTGCTCTGAGCCCGAGGGGAATCTTAGGAAAAACAGGTGTCAGAGGGCTGGGACAGCACAGGGACAGACAGGAATGTCGGGTGCTGGAAAAGCAAAGGTCTGGCTGCTCCCAGGAGCAGAGATTGGAGTGCATCAGGAGCTGCAGTCAGTGCTGCAGAGGGAAACATCACAACTACTGGGCCAGGACCTGCTGTCCCTCCCTCAGTCCCTGCTGGGGCCATCCCCTGGCAGAGCTGGGAGGCAGGGGAGCCCTTGAGGGTCCTGGGGAGGAGGGAGGGCTCTCCCAGGGCTCCCCACCCTCCCCCAGCTCACCTGAGCCTTTCTCCCACAGGGACAAGTTGGCCGAGCTCCACGGGAACATGTTTGTGGAAGAGTGTGTGAAATGTGGGAAGTACGTGAGCCCTGGAGGGGCTGGGCTGGGATTTCCATCCCGGGGGAAAACTGGGCTGGGATTTCCATCCTGGGGGAAAACTGGGCTGGGATTTCCATCCTGGGCTGGGATTTCCATCCTGGGGGAAAACTGGGCTGGGATTTCCATCCTGGGCTGGGATTTCCGTGGCAGGGGGCTGTGTGGGGGGCACTGCAGCCCCTCCCTGAGCCCGTGTCCCTGTCCCCACAGGCAGTACGTGCGGGATGCCGTGGTGGGCAGCATGGGGCTGAAGCCCACGGGGCGCCTCTGCAGCGTCACCAAGGCCCGGGGACTGAGGGCCTGCAGGTAGGGGGGGATCCCTCCTGGGGTATGGGATGGGGGATCAGCCAACAGCCCCTCGGATTCGCGAGAGGCAGCCCAAGGTGCAGCGAGATCTCTCTGCACAGGGACAGGCTGTGGTCGTTGTCTCCTCTGCCAGGGGACAGCTGCCTGTTCTCCTGCCTTTTCCAGGGAAAACCGTGCTCCCTGTGTGTGTTTTCCAGAGGGAAGTTACGAGACACTATTCTGGACTGGGAAGATTCCCTGCCCGACCGTGACCTGACGCTGGCAGATGAGGCCTGCAGGTACTGACACCCTGCCCGGGGGGAGAACAGCCCCTCCCCAGCCACCCATGCCCTGACTCTGGATTCCTCCTCCTCCTCCTCCTCCTCCCTGCAGGAAAGCCGATCTCTCTGTCACCCTGGGGACCTCCCTGCAGATCAAACCCAGCGGGAACCTCCCGCTGATCACCAAGAAGAGAGGAGGGAAGTTGGTCATTGTCAACCTCCAAGCAACCAAACACGTGAGTGAGCCTCCGACAGCTCTGCACTGCTCCTTCCCCCTCCTGTCCCCTGTTCCAGGCCCGTCCCAAGTTTGTCCCTGCATGTTGTCCCCTCCCAGGTGGAGGCAAACAGGCTGGGAGTCCTGGGTTGGAGGGTTTAAACCTGCAACTCCTGCTAAACACGTAGGGATGGCAGGTAAATATCAGAGTCATGGAAAGGGCTGGGTTGGAAGGGACCTTAAAGCTCATCCAGTCCCCTCTCCCATGGGCAGGGACTCCTTCCGCTATCCCAGGCTGCTCCAAGCCCTGTCCAGCCTTATCCAAGTCTTGGGAGCAGAGTAAAAGCTCAGCCTGGAGCCTGCTGTGTCTTCTGGGGGTTTGCAGCCTCATGGAGTGGCCACACACACACACACACACAGAGCCTGTGCAGGGCATGCTCAGATCCTGCTCAGATCCTGCTCAGTCCGTACTCAGTCCTTGCTCAGATCCTGCTCAGTCCCTGCTCAGTCCCGGCTCAGTCCTTGCTCAGATCCTGCTCAGTTCCTGCTCAGTCCCTGCTCAGTCCTTGCTCAGATCGTGCTCAGATCCTGCTCAGTTCCTGCTCAGATCCTGCTCAGTCCTTGCTCAGATCCTGCTCAGTTCCTGCTCAGTCCCTGCTCAGTCCTTGCTCAGATCCTGCTCAGTTCCTGCTCAGTCCCTGCTCAGTCCTTGCTCAGATCGTGCTCAGATCCTGCTCAGTCCCTGCTCAGTCCCTGCTCAGTCCTTGCTCAGATCCTGCTCAGTTCCTGCTCAGTCCCTGCTCAGTCCTTGCTCAGATCGTGCTCAGATCCTGCTCAGTCCCTGCTCAGTCCTTGCTCAGTCCTTGCTCAGATCCTGCTCAGTTCCTGCTCAGATCCTGCTCAGTCCTTGCTCAGATCCTGCTCAGTTCCTGCTCAGTCCCTGCTCAGTCCTTGCTCAGATCGTGCTCAGATCCTGCTCAGTCCCTGCTCAGTCCTTGCTCAGTCCTTGCTCAGATCCTGCTCAGTTCCTGCTCAGATCCTGCTCAGTCCTTGCTCAGATCCTGCTCAGTTCCTGCTCAGTCCCTGCTCAGTCCTTGCTCAGATCGTGCTCAGATCCTGTTCAATTCCTGCTCAGATCCTGCTCAGACGTTGGTGCCCCAATTGTCCAAAGTCTTTAATCCCCAGAGCTGGGGGTTCCTGGGATGTCACCAGAGCTCCCTTGTGCCTGTCACGCTCTGTCCCTGGCTCTGCGCCAGTGCCCCAGGACCAGCTCACGTCCCGCTGGGAATGACAGCGCAGGGACATCACCCTTTGTCCCCTGAGCCGTGTCCCCGCGTGTCCCCAGGACCGCCAGGCCGACCTGCGCATCCACGGCTACGTGGATGAGGTGATGACCAAGCTGATGAAGCACCTGGGGCTGGAGGTGCCCGAGTGGACGGGGCCGGTGGTGGTGGAGAGCGCCGAGCCGGGCAGGGCCGAGCAGCTGCGGGGGCGGCTGAAGGGGGAGCCGGAGGAGGAACCCAAGGAGGAACCCAAGGAGGAGCCCAAGGAGGAGCCCAAGGAGGAGCCCCGGGCCCGGCACAACGGCACGGCAGCGCCGTGTCCCGGCAACGGGCTCAAACTGGAGCGGCCCGGCCCCGACACGGGGCCCACGCCGGTGAAGAAGATGAAGGTGGAGCCTCTCCTCACCTGAGCCACCTGGACTGTCCCTCGTCTCGCCTGGGCTGCTTTTCCAACGACTTTTTTTTATATCCTTAAATATTGTTCCCTTTTTTTATGTCAGTATTAAAACACACACTTGAATTGTGGCTGGCGGAGCAGCTGCACCTCCCCACGGGCTTTGCACAGGGAAATTGCTCCCTGTGAGGGTGCTGAGACCCTGGAATGGAATTCCCAGAGGAGCTGTGGCTGCCCCTGGATCCCTGGGATGTCCAAGGCCAGGCGGGACAGGACTTGGAACACCCTGGGACAGTGGGAGGTGTCCCTGCCCATGGCAGGGGTGGCACTGGATGAGCTTTAAGGTCCCTCCAACCCAAACCATTCCATGGTTCTGTGATTCCACGTCCCTTGGTCATGGACTGGTGCTGGCTGGATCCCAGCTGGGCTCAGGGCTGGGAGCTGGGGAAGGTGCCCTGGCCCCAGCTCAGGCTGTGTCCCCCCCTGGCCCAGAGCTCCTTCAAACCTTGTGGATCACCCACCCCCTCTTAAAACTACAGCAGCTGGATTTTTTTTTTTCTCCAAAATATCTTCTATTTAGAGATGAAAATAAAATTTAAAAAAAAAAAATCAAAAAACCAAAACGAAACCAAGACCAAAACCAACCAAGCTGCACCATCAGCAGCCAGCCAGGCCAGGGTCCCTCCTGCTTCCTCAGCCCCGATCCTGAGTGACCCCGTGTCCCTTCCACAGCTCCCACTGTGCCGGGGGGGCAGGAGCAGCCCCTTCCCTCCCAGTAAGGCCAGTGGGAGCCGGTCTCCTCTTCCCAGTTGACAGAATCCAAGCAAAGCCAAGCAGGTCCAGCACCGGGAGGCAGCTCCTGGAGGGGTCCCCCCGAGGGCTCGTCCTGTAGGGGATGAGGTGCTGCCACCCCCGTGCCCCCTGCTCTGCCTAGAGCTCCTCCGCCGGCTCCAGCACGGCGGGCCGGCCGTGCCCGGGCTCTGCCCACGCCAGGGACGCCAGCCCCGGGTGCGGTGGCACGGTGCCGTCCCCTGTCACAGCGTCAGCGCGGTCCCCGTGCTGGTGGCTCAGGCCCTCGCTGGGCGGTGCCCGGGTGTGGTTCTGCGGGGTCCCTTTGTCCGGCCGCGCCGGGGATGTGCCCTGGAGCTCCTCGTGCACGGTCTGGGGGTTCTCCTCCAGCGGCTGCGACCACAGCGGCTCCGGGGGCTTCTCCTCCCCGGCCTGCGGCTGGGCGTGCACCACGCGGGAGGCGGCGGCGTTGTGCAGGGACCTGGAGAAAACTGAGCCCCGCCGAGGGTCAGGGCCTGGGCCAGGGCCCTGGGGAGGGTCACAGCTCTGGCTCAGCACGGCCCGGCACGGCCCAGCACGGCCCGGCACGGCCCAGCACGGCCCCAGCACAGCCCAGCACAGCCCTCACCTCGCACGGGCCTGAAGTCGCCGTTTGCCTCAGCCTTGCTGGGGGCAAAGGGGCTGATGGAGGGGAAGATGATGAGGGTGAAGGAGAGCAGCAGGACCTGGGGACAGAGGGGACAGCACTGAGCACAGCAGGGGAGAGGGACCAGGAGCTGGGTCACAGCTGGTGGCAGAACCTGGAGTGCATCTATTCCTCCATCCCTCCCTTCTGGTTCATGTCCTACCAGTGCAGCTCCATCCATCCCTGCTTTCATCCATCCCCACCTCCATCCCTCCATTGTCCATCCATCCGTCCATCCATCTGTCCATCCATCCATCCCTCCCAGCCCATCTCCACATCTCCCAGGGTTTGGAGGCCCCCCTCACCGCCAGGCAGGTCCCTGTCTGTGCTGCCTTGTTGCTCGACTGAACCACCATGGCCTGGAGCTTCTTCAGCTGCTCCAGGAGGGATCTGGGAACAAGGAGAGCCCGTGAGCCCCCATCCCAACACTTCCCACCCCACCTTGTCCCCATCCCACCTTGTCCCCATCCCAGCCCGGGAACACCTACGAGTTCTGCTTCTCCAGGTGCAGGACTTTCCTCTGCAGCTCCTGGTTCTGGGCTGTGCACGCCGACATCCTGGAGCAGGGACAGCAGGGTGGGGTCAGTGCCCAGGGTGCCACCCCGGGGGTCAGGGTGTCCCCCTGCCCAGGGGAGGGGCTGGCCTCTGTACCTGCTCTCCAACCCATCGATGTATTCCTTCTTCTTCTTGCGGCTCTCCTGAGCCGACTGCTTGTTCCGGATCTTCCTCCGGATCTTCTTCAGCACCCGCTCCTCGTACTGGGGGAGACACGGGGGGGTCAGGGCCGCCAGGGCTGGGACCCCCACCCCGCACCTTCCCCTGGGGGTGTCCTGGGCCCACCTTGGTGAGGGGCAGCTGCGTGGGCAGCGTCACCCCCTCCTTCAGCAGCAGCTTCTTCTCGTCCTCCGTCAGCACCAGCTCCTGGAAGTGGCCCTGGCTGGGCCGGAGCAGGGAGCCAGGGGCTTGTGGCTGCTGCAGGAACACGGGATGGTGACACCCCTGCGTGGGGGTCCCGGCCCCAGGGAGCCTGGGTGGGACCTTGGTGAAGGTGCCTTGGGCCAGGAAGGGACAGGGAACAAGTGTGGGGATGGGAATGGGGCTGATCAGGGCCCAGGAAGGGACAAGGCTGGGCACAGGGAGTGTTGGGGACACAGGGACGGGGACTCACGTTGTCAGAGCTGCCCGAGAGCAGCAGGTCCTTGACGGTGAGGGCACAGGATGTGGGCGGGGGGAGCACGGGCAGGTCCTGGCTCTCCTCCAGGAAGAACCCGGGGTGCCACATGTCTGGGTGAGGGCAGAGCGGGGCTGACAGCAGTGCTCTGTCCCCACTGTCCCCACGGCAGGACTCTCCCCCTGCCCCGGAACCAGGGTGATTTGCTGTCCCCCCAAACTGTCCCTCTGTCCTGCCCTAGCCCCCCCAACACCAGTCTGCCCAGTTTACCCCAGTTCCCAAGCTCTCCACGCTCTCCCTGTCTCCTCCCTAACCCACCAGTTCTTTCCAGTTTCCCCCAGCTCCCTTGATTTCCTCACAGACCCCCAGCTCTCCCACCACCACTCAGCTCCCCAGTGTCCCCAGTGTCCCCAGGCTGCTCCCTTCCCAGTGTGGCTCACCCAGGTCGATGGAGACCTCGGGGTGCAGCACCCCAGAGCCCGCGGGGAGGGGCTGGGGCTGGCAGGGGTCGGTGCAGGGGTACAGGACCTCCCGGGGACCCCCGTCACAGCTGCGGGGGGGGCTGTCGTGCTGGTCCGAGGGGGGGTCCTCGGACACCCCGCTGTCACTGGTGGCCGGGGACCAGCTGGGCGAGTCCGACACCGAGTCCCCGGAGCCCAGGATGGAGCTCAGGAAGTCCTCGCTGTCCGGGGCACGCTGTGGGGACACGGCAGCGTCACCGGCAGGGAGCGGCCGTCCGTCCCCTGGGCTGTGACAGCCCCCCGGGATGTGACACCCCCCGGGATGTGACACCCCCCGGGATGTGACACCCCCCGGGCTGTGACACCCCCCCCCCGGAGATGTGACACCCCCCGGGCTGTGACACCGTGAGGCTGTGACCCAGCGGGGCCGAGCCGGGGCGGGGTCCGGGGCTCACCCTGTCCTGGGGCCAGGCTCCCGGCGGCGTCCCCAGCTCCACCCCGCGCAGGATCCCGTCCTGCTGGTCGAAGAGGAGATCCAGCAGGTCCAGGCTCTCGAGGCTGCCCGCGCTGGAGGCCATGGCTGCGGGGTGGCAGGGTCATTGCCCAGCCCAGGCCCCGGTACCCCCCACCGCCACCCCCTGGAAAAGCCCTACAGGTGTGGGACAGGGTGTGGGGCCTCCAGGCATGGCAGTGTCCCCCCTCTTCTCCTTCCAGCAGCTGAAATTCCCAAATCCTCCAGTTTTCCACCCAGCCAGGGGGTTCCATCCTGGAGGTGACCGTGCTGGAAGGGCTGGTTAATCATTTTGGGTGGCAAGTGGAGGGGAGGCGACTGCGGCCACCCCAGGGAGGGGACTCAGTCCCTCACTGCTACCCCAGGCACTGCTTGAGACCCCAGACTCAGAGAGAGCCCCTGGCCGGCTGACCTCTAGCCCAACTGGCCAGTCAGCCAACTGACATCCAGCTACCCCAGCGGCTGACCCACTGACCAATGGGGCGATCAATGAACTGATCAAGAGACTGACCAAATGGTCAACACGTTGGCCAAGCGACCAATGGATGGACTGGACCCAACAACCAACCCACTGACCAACGGACTGACCAGTCCACTCTCTGCCTGATTGACCAGCCAATCCACCACCCAACCAAGTGACTCAAATGTCCCCCAGGCCAGCTGGGGACAGTTGTCATTACCTGACATTTGTCTGGCCAAGGTGGGCACGGGGCTTTACTGCACCTCAACCCTCCCAGTGAACCCTGATGTCCCTTGTGGGATCTCGTTGAGCCAGGACATACCTGAGTGAGATGCCATGGATTCTCCTATGGATTGTCCTCTCAACTCTCTCTGAGCACGGGGGAGCACGGTGGACAACAAACCCGGCCTTCACTCTCCTCCTCTTCCTCCTCCTTCGTGATTCCCTGACCCGAGTGGCAAAGTTTAAACTCCAACTGCACAGAAATAATATCCCAGATTGCAAAATGTCCCAGCCCTGATTGGGGCCGTCGGGCTGCGATGGCAGGGCCGCCCCGGGGCTGGACCCGTAACTCATTAGCCAAATGTTTTTGTGCTCCTCTGCCAAGCAGGGCACAAGGGGCCGGGGCTGCCGGGCAAAGTCCAGGTGCTATAATTGTCCGTGAACCTTCACCCACTTTTGGGGACAGTTTCCCTTTTTTTCAGATGTCTCGGCGTTAATTACAATCGACGTGCGCTGAGGGCATTATCCGGGGACATTGGCTTGGACTCTACCACTTACGGCTTATCCAAAAAAAACCTTGGTGCTCTGTGGCTCTGCCTGGAGAAGGACCATTGACAAGGGATGCAGGGACAGGACACAGGGAATGGATTCCCAGAGGGCAGGGATGGATGGGACATTGGGAAGGGATTGTGCCCTGGGAGGCCGGGGAGGCCCTGGGATGGAATTCCCAGAGAAGCTGTGGCTGCCCCTGGATCCCTGGATCCAAGACCAGGTTGGAGCAGCCTGGGACAGCAAAAGGTGTCGCTGCTCACGGCTGGGGTGGAATAGGATGTGTTTAAAATCCATCCCACCACAGACCATCCTGGGATTATTCCACGAGTCCCCTCATGGCTGTCTCGGGCTGCACACGGGGTGGTCGCTGTGCCAAACCCTCATTCCCCTGCAGTGAGGGACATC
Source organism: Chamaea fasciata (assembly GCF_029207755.1). NCBI lineage: Eukaryota > Metazoa > Chordata > Aves > Passeriformes > Sylviidae > Chamaea > Chamaea fasciata. Next base: position 4,655,098 of record NW_027094113.1, on the reverse strand, counting down.
ACCGACACCGGCACCGGTGTCCCCTCGGTGACTCCTGCAGTGAGGGACATCACCGACACCGGCACCGGTGTCCCCTCGGTGACTCCTGCAGTGAGGGACATCACCGACACCGGCACCGGTGTCCCCTCGGTGACTCCTGCAGTGAGGGACATCACCGACACCGGCACCGGTGTCCCCTCGGTGACTCCTGCAGTGAGGGACATCACCGACACCGGCACCGGTGTCCCCTCGGTGACTCCTGCAGTGAGGGACATCACCAGCACCGGCACCGGTGTCCCCTCGGTGACTCCTGCAGTGAGGGACATCACCAGCACCGGCACCGGTGTCCCCTCGGTGACTCCCCCCCACCGGATCCGCAGATCCCGGGCACAGGGAGGTGACAGCGCTGACTAAGGCTCCGTGTGCCCCAGGCGTGGCGCAGGGACAAGGCCACGGCCCCTTATCGGCCGCCCCACGGCCTCTGCCCCACGGGCGGCGGCTGCTCCCCGCTTTATGGCCCCGCCGGGAGCGGCCAAAGGGCGCCCGCCCGCTGCCGCCACCCGCCGCTGCTCGGGGCCCCTCCTGAGGAGCCTCGGGGGCCCCGGGGCCTGGGATCGGGCATGGAACGGGATGAGCAGGGCAAACACGGGCTGCGGGGCTACTGGTGGGTCGCTAATTAGTGAAAATTTAATGAACGCTCCGTCCACACGGCCCCGGCGGCTCTTGGATGGTACAGCGACCACGGCCGCACCTTCTTCTGCCCCTCAGCGAGATCTCGCGAGACTCCGCCCCGCCGCGCGCCCTTAGGCCCCGCCCCCGGGCCCCGCCCTCTGTGCCGGTGCGGGGCCCCGCCCCCCGGGCGTTCTTCCCCCGCCTCACGGAGCCCCCGGTCCCGCCCCACGGAGCCCCCAATCCCCCCCCATGCAGCCCCCGGTCCCGCCCCAAGGAGTTCCCGGTCCCGCCCCACGGAGCCCCCGGTCCCGCCCCACGGAGCCCCCAATCCCCCCCCCATGCAGCCCCCGGTCCCGCCCCAAGGAGTTCCCGGTCCCGCCTCACGGAGCCCCCGGTCCCGCCCCACGGAGCCCCCGGTCCCGCCTCCATAGGCCCGACCGTATCCCCGCCCTTCGGCCCCGCCCCGGTTCCGGCCCCCGCCCCGTTACCGGCCCACGCCCCGCCCCCAGGCCCGGCCCCGCCCCCGATTGGCCGGCACTGGCCCCGCCCCGGCCCCGCCCCCGCGCGCCCCCGCGCCCGGCCGCGCCCCCCCGGCCCCGCAGGCGCGGCCCGGCCCGGCCATGCCGGCCAAGAGGAAGCCGGTGCTGCCCGCCCTCAACATCGCCCCCAGCGCCGCCGAGGGGCCCAGCCCCGACGGCTCCGCCGAGTGAGTCAGGCCCGGCCGGGACCGCCCCGCCAGCCGGGCTGGGCCTGGGGGGGACGCGGGGCCTCGGGGACAGCGGGCCTGGGCGGACCGGGGAGGCCGGGCCGGAGCGGGCACCGCGCCTGGGGCTCGGGGCACGGCGGGCACGGGGCCTGGGGACGGCCGGGGGAGGCCTGGAGGAGCCGGGACAGGTCTGGGCGGGTCTGAGGGGACACCCGGGACAGGCTCGGGGGGAACCGGGACGGCTCCGGGGGAACCGGGACAGGCCCGGGCGGCCCGACGGGCCCAGCCCGGGGAGTGCGGGGCAGGTGAGGGCGGCAGAGCCGGCGGACGGAGGGCTGGGGGCACGTGGGGATGGCATGGGCAGGGGGAGGCCGCTCTGAGCCCCGGGTTTGCAGGGACAGCTGAGCCCTGCGGGGTGCCGGGCCCAGGCCTGGAGCGGGAGGGAAACCGGCCTGGAGAGCCGGGCTGGGCCCCGGGCTCTGGGGGGGACTTGGGGCAGCAGTGGGGGCTCTGCAGATGGGATGTGTGGGGTGGGAGGACAGGGGTACCCGGGGTGCTGGGTGGGACCCTCCCGACGTGTCCCCCTGGCTGTGGGTGAGGGGGGACAGGGCGCCGGCAGCAGCTGGGACGGAGCAGCTGGAGCCGCCCCGGGCGGTGGGGGCTCGGCGGCAGCTGCTGGGGGAGCACAGACCCCCCTTTGTGCTCGGGATTTGGGGTGCTGACCCCGTGGAAAGCCCTTCTCGTGTTACACGTGGGCCGAGCTCGGCTCCCCGGGACAGGGAGTGGCGTCTGCTGCTGCCTCTTTGAGGGCCAAAGGATTTTTCCTGTGCCTTGGCTCTCCCAACACACCTGACTGCCCCAAAGCTCCTCTCCAGCGGGGCTGTGTGGGACTTCTCCAGGTCTCCCTGTCCAGGTGATCCCATTGCCAGGGGCTCAGGACATGGCAGGGGATGCTCTTCCTGCACTTCCCTCCACTTCCCTAGAAACTAAACCCTCCTTTCCCTGGTGCTGACCATCTCCCATCCCCTCCCCAGGGCTAACCTGGTGGACCTGCAGAAGAAGCTGGAGGAGCTGGAGCTGGATGAGCAGCAGAAGAAGCGCCTGGAAGCTTTCCTGACCCAGAAAGCCAAAGTGGGCGAGCTGAAGGACGATGACTTTGAGAGGATCTCGGAGCTGGGCGCTGGCAACGGCGGGGTGGTCACCAAAGTGCAGCACAAACCCTCAGGGCTCATCATGGCCCGGAAGGTAACGAGGGGCTGGCAGTGCTGGGGAGCAGCTGGAGCTCTGCCTGGCTCTGGGCTGGCTTGGGCTGGGTTCTCTCTCTGCATTTGCACCTTCACCACCTCACCTGGGTCAGGAGCAGAGTCCTGCCGGCTCCCAGATGGATTCTGCACGGAGCTGCCTCCCTTGGGAGAGACTGCACTGCCAGTGACAGATCCCTGGGCTCTGGAAAGCAGGAGTTAGTTTTTTTTCCCCGGTTTCTGATGGACGAAGTGACTGGCATTGGATCTCCTGGGGGCTGTAGGTTGTGGCTGAGAAAGAAGGGCTGGAAGTGGCGGTGGGAGGGATGGGTTTGGCACAGACATCCCTCATCCCTCAGCCCCATTTAACACCTCCCAAGGTCATTCCAAGCCAGGACACAGGTTCCTCTCAGGCTTGGGAACAGCAGAGTAGGAAACCAGGAGCTGCTTCCTCGGCCTGCTGGGAGAGGCTGTGCCTCCTCCAGAGTCTCTCCTCCCTCCTGCTGTTGGGATCCTGGAATGGTTTGGCTTGGAAGGGCCCTCACAGCTCCTCCAGGCCCCTCTTTTCCAGCAGCCCGGGGTGTTCCCTGCCCTGAGCCCACGTGGAGCCCCAAAAGCCGCTGCTGCTTCTCGTGCAGAAGCTTCACAGGGGCTTTTTCCTTTCGTGTGGTTTCCTTGATCTCGGGGAGCACCTTCTTACAACACCTCCAGAGCTTGTGAAAACGTTGCTGGCTGCTGACTCAGAGGGGCTGAGATCAAACTCCCGACTCGTCTTTCCGCCCGTGTCCGGCGCAATCCCGGGGCTGAGGCGGCACAGGGCTCTCCCTCCCTCTGCCTTCAGCGTGGAATCCCACTCCGGGTGGGCTTGGAGAGACCTCAAATCCCACCCTGTGCCACCCCTGCCATGGCCAGGGACACCTTCCTCTGTCCCAGGGTCCTCCAAACCCTGTCCAGCCTGGCCTTGGGGCAGCCACAGCTTCTCTGGGAATTCCATTCCAGGGCCTCAGCACCCTCCCGGGAAAGAGTTTATTCCCAATATCCCACCTAACCCTGCCCCTGGGCAGTGGGAAACCATTCCCCGTGTCCTGGCACTTCATCCTTAACATTAGTCTGCAAATTCTTAAACAAATCCCGCTCCAAAGCAGCGCCTCCCTTGAAGGTCTCATTTCACTCCCAGCGCTCGGGGCTGCTCCCCAGCAGTTCCTTTCCTTCCCGGGGTCACCCCTTTGCCTGTTTTCTCTCCTGGCAGCTGATCCATCTGGAGATCAAGCCAGCCATCAGGAACCAGATCATCCGGGAGCTGCAGGTGCTGCACGAGTGCAACTCCCCGTACATCGTGGGGTTCTACGGAGCCTTCTACAGCGACGGGGAGATCTCCATCTGCATGGAGCACATGGTGAGCCCTCCCTGTGCCCTCTCCCTGCCGCCCGAGCGCCTCGGGCCGCTGGCAGCTCCTTGCTCTGCTCCCGGAGGGAGCCACGGATCCCTGCGCGGGCCTCGGGATGAGGGAGGACGGCGAGTTTTTGGGAAGCGGAAGCAGAGGTTTTGGGGCTCGGCCAAACGGAAACGTTGCCAACCCAGTGCTCTGCAGAGCCTGCTGAGAGGCTCAGCGGACGTGTCCTGGTGGAGGACGATGTTATTTCTCCTCCAAACCAGCACCACCTTGGCGTTTCCACTGGTGGAAGGGAGCGAAGAACCAACAGCAAGAGGCAGAGCTGGTTAAAAAAAAAAAAACCAACCAGTTTTCAGTGATAAACCTGAGCTCAGCTCACCAGATCTCCCCTTTTTTTGGCTGGAAGAGGAGTGTGCTCACTCCCTGCTGTTCACCATCCAGCTGCTGTGTTTTCCTGCTGGGAATTGCTGTGTTTGGTCATCCCCGGGTTCTTTCTTTCAGGATGGTGGCTCTTTGGATCAAGTGTTGAAAGAAGCCAAAAGAATTCCTGAGGAGATCCTGGGCAAAGTCAGTATAGCGGTGAGTGATGGGGCTGCTCAGGCTTCCAGGGGGGATTGGGAATAAGGCCTGGCCTGCCCCGGGGAGCTTTTAGTGTTTCCCAGTCCTGGGAGCTGCACTTTCCTGGGCCAAGAGGCCAGAGCAGAGGGGAAAAGTTCCCAACCCCTTTCCCCACCTCCAACCCGTCCGCATAATGTCAGCTTCACCTCGAGGAGGTTTGGGAGAAAGTTTTTTGGGTGGCTCACCCAAAATCTGGGATGGAATTGGGGATAAACTGCAAACCCTGAGGGATGTGGACACCGGAGCTCGCCTTGAGCTCTGGCAAAGCCCTTCCCCGAGCCCTGCTCTCATCCCCGCTTTGCACCCCCGGCAGGTTCTGCGGGGCCTGGCCTATCTGCGGGAGAAGCACCAAATCATGCACAGAGGTGAGAGCAAGGCCCCGAAATCCCCACCCTGCAGTGCCAGGGGTCACCCAGAGCCGCCCTCACGCTCCCCTCTCGCCGTTCCCAGATGTGAAACCCTCCAACATCCTGGTGAATTCCCGAGGGGAGATCAAGCTCTGTGATTTCGGGGTCAGCGGGCAGCTCATTGACTCCATGGCCAACTCCTTTGTGGGAACTCGGTCCTACATGTCTGTAAGTTCCTTCCAGCTGGGGTTTGGTGGGGTTTTTTTGGGTAATTTGGGTTCATCTCAGCTCTGTTTCCAGCCCCATCCAGTTCACAGGGACGCTTTTCACTATCCCAGGCTGCTCCAAGCCCTGTCCAGCCCGGCCTTGGACACTTCCAGGGGTCCAGGGGCAGCCACAGCTTCTCTGGGAACCTGTGCCAGGGCCTGCCCACCCTCCCAGGGAAGGATCCTGAGCTCTGAGCTCCTCCTGTATTTTGGGAATGATTATTCAAGTGCAGTTATAGTTAGACAGGGGCTATTTAAAAATCCCCTCTCCTCTGCTCCCAGGCCCTGGCTCCGAGCTGCCTCCGAGCTGCCAGTGGGGATGACTTGCATGGATTGATTTATTTCTAATCTTTTTCTTTTCGTCTCCATAACCTCCAGTGGATTTTCTGCTCCTCTGAACCCTCTCGGGTGCTAACAGGAGTGAGCGGGAAAATACATTTTTGTGGATAAGTTGGGTTCCTCAGATTTCGGCAGACAGGGAAATAAATCCCTGCTGGGTGTTCCAGGCTCCCAGACACAAGTCCCTGGGAATGCTGCTGAGCTGGGGGTGTGGATGAGATGCTCCAAGTGCTTTTTTCTGCACATCATCCCTCTTTTCCATCCCGTTTGCACACGATCGTGCTGGGGCTGTCCTTTCCCTGGAGAGCTGCCATGGAGAGGCCTTTGGGATATCACAGAATTCCAGGATGGTTTGGGTGGGAAGGACCTTAAAGCTGATCCCATCCCACCCCAGCCATGGGCAGGGACACCTTCCACTGTCCCAGGTTGCTCCAACCCGGCCTTGGACACTTCCAGGGATCCAGGGGCAGCCACAGCTGCTCTGGGAATTCCATCCCAGGGCCTCCCCACCCTCACAGGGCACAATTCCTTCCCAAAATCCCATCTCTTCCTGCCTCTGGTAGTGGGAAGCCATTCCCTGTGTCCTGTCCCTTGTCCAAAGTCCTTCTCCCGTTCCCTCGGAGCCCCCTGAGGCCCCGGAGTCTCCATACAGGATATTTGTGACCTTGGTGTCAATACCCCCTGTTCCTGTGTCCTGGGGCTCAATATCCCATGGCAGTGGGTGTTCCTGTGCTCTGGGGGCCAGCATTCCATGTCAGCCCCTGTTCCCAGTGCCCTGGGTGCCGTTATCCCCATTCCCAGTGCTGTTACTCCCATTCCCTGTGCCATTATCCCCCATTCCCTGTGCCTTGGGTGCAGTTCTCCCCATTCCCAGAGCTGTTATCCCCCCATTCCCAGTGCATTTCCCCCATTCCCAGTGAAGTTTTCCCCATTCCCAGTGCTGCTCCCCCATTCCCAGAGCTGTTATCCCCATTCCCAATGCTTCTCCCCCATTCCCAGAGCTGTTATTCTCATTCCCAGTGCTGCTCCCCCATTCCCAGAGCCATCATCCCCCATCCCCGGTGCCCTGGGTTCTGTTATTCCCATCCCCAGTGCCCTGGGTTCTGTTATTCCCATTCCCAGAGCCGTTATCCCCATCCCCAGTGCCCTGGGTTCTGTTATTCCCATTCCCAGAGCCGTTATCCCCATCCCCAGTGCCCTGGGTTCTGTTATTCCCATTCCCAGAGCTGTTATCCCCATCCTCGGTGCCCTGGGTGCTGTTATTCCCATCCCCGGTGCCCTGGGTGCTGCTCTCCCCATTCCCAGAGCCGTCATCCCCCATCCCCAGTGCCCTGGGTTCTGTTATCCCCATTCCCAGTGCTGTTCCCCCATTCCCAGAGCTGTTATCCCCCATCCCTGGTGCCCTGGGTTCAGTTATCCCCATCCCCGGTGCCCTGGGTTCTGTTATACCCATCCCCAGTGCTGTTCCCCCATCCCCAGAGCCGTCATCCCCCATCCCCAGTGCCCTGGGTGCTGTTATCCCCATCCCCAGTGCCCTGGGTTCAGTTATCCCCATTCCCAGAGCCCTGGGTTCTGTTATCCCCATTCCCAGAGCCCTGGGTTCTGTTATCCCCATTCCCAGTGCTGTTCCCCCATTCCCAGAGCTGTTATCCCCCATCCCTGGTACCCTGGGTTCAGTTATCCCCATCCCCGGTGCCCTGGGTTCAGTTATCCCCATTCCCAGTGCCCTGGGTTCAGTTATCCCCATTCCCAGAGCCCTGGGTGCTGTTATCCCCATCCCCAGTGCTGTTCCCCCATCCCCAGAGCTGTCATCCCCCATCCCCAGTGCCCTGGGTTCTGTTATCCCCATCCCCAGTGCCCTGGGTTCTGTTATCCCCATCCCCAGTGCCCTGGGTTCTGTTATCCCCATCCCCAGTGCCCTGGGTTCTGTTATCCCCATTCCCAGAGCCCTGGGTGCTGTTATCCCCATCCCCAGTGCTGTTCCCCCATCCCCAGAGCTGTCATCCCCCATCCCCAGTGCCCTGGGTTCTGTTATCCCCATCCCCAGAGCCCTGGGTGCTGTTATCCCCATCCCCAGTGCCCTGGGTTCTGTTATCCCCATTCCCAGAGCCCTGGGTTCAGTTATCCCCATCCCCAGTGCCCTGGGTTCTGTTATCCCCATCCCCAGTGCCCTGGGTTCAGTTATCCCCATTCCCAGAGCCCTGGGTTCAGTTATCCCCATCCCCAGTGCCCTGGGTTCAGTTATCCCCATTCCCAGTGCCCTGGGTTCAGTTATCCCCATTCCCAGTGCCCTGGGTTCTGTTATCCCCATTCCCAGAGCCCTGGGTTCAGTTATCCCCATCCCCAGTGCTGTTCCCCCATCCCCAGAGCCGTCATCCCCCGTCCCCGGTGCCGTCCCCCCGTCCCCTGACGCCGTCCCCGCTGTCCCCGCAGCCCGAGCGCCTGCAGGGCACGCACTACTCGGTGCAGTCGGACATCTGGAGCATGGGGCTGTCCCTGGTGGAGCTGTCGATCGGAAGGTACCCAATCCCCCCGCCAGACTCCAAGGAACTGGAAGCAATTTTTGGCCGTGCTGTGGTGGACGGGGCGGAGGGAGAGTCCCCCAGCATCTCGCCGCGGGCCAGGCCCCCAGGACGCCCCGTCAGTGGTAGGGGCTGTGGTGTGTGTGCATCGACCCCATGGCTCCCATGGGGGGTGAGCGGGGGCTGGGGTGTGGCTGGGAGAGCTGCGCCGCTGGGAATGGGCCCGGGGGAGTCGTGGGAGCGACCCCTCACCCCGCCACAGGTTTGTGGGGGCGTGGGCAGGGGGGCCCCTCGGCCCCTCAGGGTGGATTTGGGGTCCCTTGGAGGAACCTCGGCCCCTCAGGATGGATTTGGGGTCCCTTGGAGGAACCTCGGCCCCTCAGGATGGATTTGGGGTCCCTTGGAGGAACCTCGGCCCCTCAGGATGGATTTGGGGTCCCTTGGAGGAACCTCGGCCCCTCAGGATGGATTTGGGGTCCCTTGGAGGAACCTCGGCCCCTCAGGATGGATTTGGGGTCCCTTGGAGGAACCTCCTGTGTCCCACAAAGATTCCCAGGCCCCCTCTCCGTGCTGTGGGCACCGCTGGGATGTGGCTGCCGTGGTTTAGGGACGCTGTCACAGCCCCTCGTGCTCCCCAGGCTTTGCCAGCGGGTCCCTCTCGGGCCTGAGGTGGCTTTTTTTGGGAAGAGCTTTGCTGGGAGCTCTCACGGAAGCACCAAACCAGCACCAGGATTCCAGGGGAGCTGTGCTGGAGCTGTTTCCTTGGGAGCAGAAGGCTCTGGAAGTGCTGCCAGCCAGCCAGGGGAGATGGGCTGGTGCTCTCCGAACGTTCCAAGCTGGGAAATGAACCTGGCCTGGAGGTCTGGTGAAAGAAACGCGAATTTTGGGAGCGGCCTTGACTTCTCTTTAAGCATGACTCCATTCCCCGGGAGTTGCCTCAGCCTCTCCCAGCAGAACTCCCCCAAAGTCGTGGTTTTCAGCCCAAAACGTGCCCTGAGCAGCCTCTCAGCCCCGTTTGTGTCGTGTCCCCCCCAGGGCACGGGATGGACGCCAGGCCGGCCATGGCCATCTTTGAGCTGCTGGATTACATCGTGAACGAGGTGGGTGTTCGTTAGCGAGGTGGGTGTTCGTTAACGAGGTGGGTGTTCGTTAACGAGGTGGGTGTTCGTTAGCGAGGTGGGTGTTTGTGTTCCCAGGGGTCCCACGGGGATGGGGCTGCTCTGCTGAGCCGGGGTGGGCTCTGGAATGTTTGGTCAGTCATGGAATCCCTGGATGGTTTGGGTCGGAAGGACCTCAAAGCCCATCCAGTGCCCCCCCTGCCATGGCAGGGACACCTTCCCCTGTCCCAGGCTGCTCCAGCCCGGCCTTGGACATTCCGGGGATCCAGGGGCAGCCACAGCTGCTCTGGGAATTCCATCCCAGGACCTCCCCACCCTCACAGGGAGGAATTTCGTTCCCAAAATCCCACCTAAACCTTCCCTCCTTCAGCTTAAGGCCATCCCCCGTTGTCCCACAGCCTCCAAGGACAGCTCTGACAAACAGAGAGCGGCTTCCCTTCCCAGGGTGACGGAAAATCCCCGTTTTGGGATTGTTTCCTCAGCCATCGGCAAGGCCAGAGCTGGGATTTGCGAGGCTGGATTTAGGATTGGGATCCTTGGTGATTCCCCGGCTTTGGCTGGGGTTCGGCGTGGGGTCCCCCAGGTCCAGGGTGAGCTGAAGGAATGGCAGGGAAGGGTTTTCCTGGCTGGAAAAGCAGCGAGGACGAGGAGGATGAGCGTGGCTGTGGAGCACAGCCCCCTGACACTGCAGCTGACCCTGATTTTTGGCCCAGCAGCACAACAGTGGCGCAGAAACCCCCTTTTCCTTCTCCCCACAGCCGCCTCCCAAGCTGCCAAGTGGAGTCTTCACGCAAGATTTCCAGGAGTTTGTAAATAAATGGTGAGGATTTCATCTCCTGGCTGGAGGGGGAGGCCTGGACGTGCCCCCTGGGATCCCCACGGCTCCACCTGCTCCCACCTTGTGCTGGGAGCCTTGGGAAGGGTTGGAATAAAAGCAATTTAGTTGTGGGGCTGCTGAGCAGGATCCCGGCTCCTTCTGAATCTGAGCCTGGCGAAGGGGGGGTGGTGGAGCAGATCCTGAGTCACCCCGTGGGCACAGGGACACCTGCAGGTGCTGCCGGAGCTCTCAGTGCACCGGGGATTGGATGTTTTGGATATTCCGGCAATGCCCGATTCCTGCCAAGCTTTGGGGCCTCTTCTCCATTTGCGGGGCACAGTCTGTCCCCGCAGTGGGGAAGGGATGGATCCTGCGGCTCTCCCGGGCAGGCCTGGGGGCTTCTCCTGGCATCCGGAGGGGTTTGGGGTGAAGCTGGAGCTCCTCCAGCCTGATCCCCCCCGTTCCCACAGGGAGTCTCACCTTGGCTTCGCTCTCCTGTTCTTCTCATTCCAGCTTAATTAAAAACCCAGCAGAACGAGCAGATCTGAAGATGCTGATGGTGAGTGGGGAGAGGAATTCTTTCTCCTGCACTGGGGTGGGAGCAGCTCTGCCCCAAAGGCTGAGAATTCCCAGGACGAGGCAGGCGGGAGGGACTGACCCCCTTTACCCAGGGGCAGGGATGGATCCGTGCTGGGAACCTGCCCAGGCTCGGCTGAGGTGCTGGGACAAGCCTGGGGGGCCCTGAGGGCTGGATCCCAGCTGGGCTCTGATCCCAGAGATCCCAGAGCTGAGCCCTGGGCGGCAGGGAAAGGTGGGATTCAGGTGAGACCCCACCTGCAGAGCTGCCTCCAGCTCTGCTCCAACATCAGGAGGGCCTGGAGCTGCTCCAGGGCTGGAGCCCCTCTGGAGAGCTGGGGGAGGAGAAGCTCCAGGGGGCTCCAGGAGAGCTGGGGAGGGATTGGGGACGAGGGATGGAGGGACAGGACACAGGGAAAGGCTTCCCACTGCCAGGGGTTGGGATGGATGGATATTGGGAAGGAATTGTTCCCTGGGAGGGCTGCAAGGATCAAACGTTTTCCCCAAATCCTCTTTCCCTGCAGCAGCCGTGGCACCAGGATCTCCCCCCTCTCCAGGGCATATCCAACAGCACAAGGGGCTGGCTTTTTTGGGGGTTTTTTTGGGAATCTGGGGCTAGTTCCTGACCGTGTGTTTTCCCTGGTGCTTTGCAGAGCCACACGTTCATCAAGCGCTCCGAGGTGGAGGAGGTGGATTTCGCGGGCTGGCTGTGCCGGACGCTGCGGCTGAACCAGCCCAGCACTCCCACCCGAGCTGCCGTGTGAGCCCCGCGTCCTCCTCTCCTCGCTCGGGGGCAGAGCTGCCCCTCCTTCCTCCCGCACAGCCCAGCGCCAGAGCTCCGGGGTGTCCCCAAAGCTCGGGGTGTCCCCAAAGCTCGGGGTGTCCCCAAAGCTCTGGGGCTCCCAAAGCTCCGGGGTGTCTCCAAAGCTCTGGAGGGGTCCCCAAAGCTCCGGGGTGTCCCCAAAGCTCCGGGGTGTCCCCAAAGCTCTGGAGGGGTCTCCAAAGCTCTGGGGTGTCCCCAAAGCTCCAGGTGTCCCCAAAGCTCCAGGTGTCCCCAAAGCTCCGGGTCCCCCCAAAGCTCTGGGGGGGTCTCCAAAGCTCCAGGTGTCCCCAAAGCTCCCCAAAGCTCGGGGTCTCCCCAAAGCTCTGAGTCCCCAAACTTCAGGTTCCCCCAAAACTCGTGCCCAAAGCCTTGGGGTCCCCAAAGCTTCGGGTCCCACCGAACTCTGGGTCCCCCCAAAGCTCTGTGACCCCAAAGCTCCGGGCCCTGTCTCCATCCCCCGGGCAGCCCGGGTGGTGTTGATCCCTTTGGCTGTGGGGGGTTGTTCCAGGCCTCTGCTCCAGCTCTGGAGCTCCTGACACTTGGGAATTGTGGTGCTGCTTATGTTGATTTGATTTCGGTTTTTTTTTCCTTTATTTTGGGTTGGTTTGTTTTCATTTTGGGTTTTTTGGTTTTTTTTTTTTTTTTTGGAAATGTGTTCACTCGGGTTCAAGAAGAAGGTGATGGGGTGGAGGGTGTGAGGTGGTTGTGGGCAGCCCTCCGGGGTTTTCTCTCCGGGCTGGAGGATCAGTGGGGTCAGGAGTGGAGAAACCCTGCCCGGGGTGGCCCAGAGCAGTGTCGCTGTCCTGCCTTGGGGACCCGCAGAGCACAGAGCCCGCTTTGCCTTGTGAACGGTTCTTTTAAACCTGGCCGTGTCCCGCGCTGGATGTTCCGGGGAGGGCATGGGATGGGATGGGAATGGGATTGGGAATGGCTCCCACTTTTCCGTGTCCAGGTGAGGGGAGAACGTGGATTTTCCTTCCTTGGAGAGGTGGAGGCAGAGCCCGGCTGTTCCCTGCCCGGGCTGGGTTTGGAGTCCCTCTCCTGATGCCATCGGGGGCACAGGGAACTCTCCAGGCCAGAGGTTTCCCCCCCCGGCCGGAGATTTCCCCCCCAGGCCGGAGATTTCCCCCCCCAGGCCGGAGATTTCCCCCCCCAGGCCGGAGATTTCCCCCCCAGGCCGGAGATTTCCCCCCCCAGGCCGGAGATTTCCCCCCCCGGCCGGAGATTTCCCCCCCCCGGCTGGAGATTTCCCCCCCCCGGCTGGAGATTTCCCCCCCCGGCCGGAGATTCCCCCCCCGGCCGGAGATTCCCCCCCCTGGCCGGAGATTCCCCCCCCCGGCCGGAGATTTCCCCCCCAGGCCGGAGATTTCTCCCCCCGGCTGGAGATTTCCCCCCCCAGGCTGCAGATCTCCCCCTCCCGCTGCCTCCAGCCCATCCCAGGGGTGGCCTCGGCCCTTGTGGACGTGGCAGAGCTCCAGGATTCCCTGTGGGAGCCCCCTGGCCGGGGCTGACCCCACCCGGAGCTGCCTCACCCCCTCACCCCACGCTGTCCCCGCGTTGTCCCTCCCTGCGAGGACCTTGCAAACCCCCCCCAGGTCCCCTCCCTTCCCACCACGTGGGTTTTTGGGGTGAATCATTCCCGGGCTTGGCAACCCCTGAGCCCCCCCGTGAGGATTTGGGGGATTTGGAATATTTTGGTGTTTTCTTTCTCTTTTTTTGGGGGGTTTTTTTTTTGGCTGTTTTTCACCCAGTCAGGCTGGCAGCTGCCATCCCCCTGGCTCCCACCATGGCAGCCCCCCCCCCCCCAAAAAAAAATTACCTCCCAGGCCTGGGGAACCCCCCAAATCCCTCATCCCTTTTTCCTTTCCTGTTTTCCAGCACAGGACAAAGGCACTAGGGCCACCATGTCCCCAAAGGGGGGTGACACCCCGATTTTTTGGGGGGGGAACCACCCCAAATTTGGGGGGAACACCCCAGATCTGAGGGGTCTGTGCTTGCTGGCTCAGCTCCTGCCCGGCCAAGCCACCCTGGAGCCGTGGGGTGCTCGCTGTGATGGATTTTTGCCTTTTATTTGATGTGGGAAGCAGGGAAGGTTCCTCAACTTTGGGGCTATTTTCCATAGGTCTTGGTGCTGGGTTGAGTTTTTTTTTTTGGAGGAGGAGGAAGAGGAGGAAAAGGAGGAGGAGGAGAGCGTGGATGGAGCAGTTCGGTGGTGCAATTAAAAAAAAAAAAATTTTTTTTTTTTTTTTAAAACTCGATATTTTCATCATGGACGGAAAGGGGAGGTGGGGAGGGTGGGGGGTAGAAATAATAAATAAACGGCACTTTACATTTCCAGGCGGTTTCTCTCCTCGGCTGTGCCCAGGGTGGATGGCTTTAACCCCTTTTGGAGCCGGAATTCCGGCCGGCAGCGCTGGGAATGTGCCGGTGCCTCTCCCCGGGCTGCGCTGGCCAGCGGCTGCCTCCAGTGGAAGCGGGAAACGCCGGAATCATCCCGGCACCAGGCAGCCCCGGACGGGACGGATGTGCAATTCCCGAGGACCTCAATCCTCTTGGGAATATTTAGGGGGTGAAAAAAAACCCAAACATGCAATATTTAGGGGTGTTTAATATTTGGGGTGAGCAGGAGCTGGGTGAAGCTGGAAAAAATCCAAATTGGGCCCAAAATGGGGAAATGTTTTTGCAGTTTTTGTGGTGTGAGCCTTGCAGGGGCTCAGGGGGTGGCACCAGCACGCTGCCATCCCAAATTCCAGGCTCCTCCGGGGACGTTTTTTGGGGTTCCCATGGTGCCATCCCAAATTCCAGGCTCCTCCTGGGACCTTTTTTGGGGTTCCCATGGTGCCATCCCGAATTCCAGGCTCCTCCAAGGACATTTTTGGGGTTCCCATGGTGCCATCCCAAATTCCAGGCTCCTCCGGGGACGTTTTTTGGGGTTCCCATGGTGCCATCCCAAATTCCAGGCTCCTCCGGGGACGTTTTTTGGGGTTCCCATGGTGCCATCCCAAATTCCAGGCTCCTCCGGGGACGTTTTTTGGGGTTCCCATGGTGCCATCCCAAATTCCAGGCTCCTCCGGGGACGTTTTTTGGGGTTGCCATGGTGCCATCCCGGATTCCAGGCTCCTCCTGGACATTTTTGGGGTTCCCATGGTGTGGTCCCTGCCTCCAGGCTCTCGTGGTGGTGCTTTGGGGGGCCCTGGTTATTTTTTTCCGGGTGTTTTGGGGTCCCCCCAGGGCTCTGGGGTGCCCTGCAGAGCCCGGGACGGGCCGGCTGCACCCCTGGGAGCTGTGCCAGCTTTTGCTGGGAATTGGGGGGGGTCCCGTGGGGTCCCAGGGTGGGGCCCTTGTGCCACAGAGGGATTTTGGGGGTGCAGGGAGGACGGGGGGGGGGTGCCCAGCCAGGCTGGCAAAGGGGATCCCCAACCCCAGTTCGGTTTCTGGAGGGGTTTGGGGTCCTCCCCCCGCCCAGCCTCACACGGGGGGGGGGGGTCTGCAGCTGATTTTGGGGTTGCCCCAGTGCGGGAGGGAGGGGGGGCGGCATTTTGGGGGTTCATATTTTGGGGGGGGGGCACCCTGGGCGTGCTCCGGGCGCGCTGGGGGAAAACGAAAGCAGTCGGGAGCTGGGGCTGGCGGCAGCGCCAAGTGCAGCCCCCCCGCCCCAAAGCCCACCCCAAAACCCCCAGGACCCCTCCCCACGCTCTGCCTGGCGGCTCAGGGACCCCTCGGCCCCCAGCCCACAGCCGCCCTGCCGCAGTCCCCCCAGCTGCTCGGTGGGGTTGATGACCCCAAACCCCCCTAAAACCTCCCCAAACCCCCCCCCGGGGGGCGGGGGAAGGGTGGGGAGTGGGCGAGGAGCTGAGCCGGGGTTATTTAAGGGGAAGAAGAGAAACTGGGGGAAAGGGGAAATGCCGGCGAGGCGAGCGCGGAACGAGACCCCCCGAGCCCCGGGGAGGGGCTGTTGATCAGCGCTTTGCTTTTCTCACTTTCTCTTCCTTTAATTAATTCAAAACCCTCCTTAATGATAAATTCCGAATCCACCCGAAAAACCTCCCCGTCCCCTGCAGCCGCTTTTCCGCGCGGATCCGGCCGGGAAAAGGAGCTGGGCCAGGGACCGAGCCGTTCCCCGCCGAGCCCGCGGGGTGCTGCGGGTGCCGCAGCCCCGCCAGGGTGGGGACAGCCGCCCTGGTGTCCCCGTGTCCCCCCCCGCCCCCGGCAGGCCCGGAGCCCGGGCTTGTGGTGTCCTTGCCAGGCTGGCTGCCAGCCCACCGTGACCTTGGGCTCCGTGTCCCCTTCCCCGGGCGGGGGGTGGCCGGGAAGGGCTGGAGGGGACGTTGGGGACACGGAGGGTGGCACGTGGTGGTTTGGGGAGGTGACCTGGGGACGGGGGGGAGGGAGGGAGGCGCCTTGTGGGGTGACACGAGTGGGGCTGGGGGCGTGGGGAGGTGACAGGCAGGTGCGGTGACCCGGAGGGGCTCGGGGGGGGGGGGGAGGGGTGGGTTTGGGGGCGCAGGGAGGTGTCCTGTGGGGACACACGTGGGGCTGGGGGCACGGGAAGGGGGTGACCCGGAGGGGCCCGGAGAGGTGACGTGAGGGGTGACACGAGTGGCTTTGGTGACACAAATAAAGTGTCACCCCGTGGGGTGACATCCCTGGGTTTAGGGGGGCACCAGGGTGACCCGCGGGGTGACACAGGTGGGTAGGGTGACTCCAACAGGTTCAAAGAGGTGCCCGGTGGGGTGACACGAGGGGATTTGGGGGGCACCAGGGTGACCCGTGCGGTGACACGCGGGTAGGGTGACCCAGAAGGGACCTGGGGGTTGCCCCGTGGGGACACGAATGGGTCTGGGGTCATGTGACATGCGGAGGGAGGTGCCCCATGATGTGACACGTGTGGGTCTGGGTGACACACCCGGGGTGGGGGGGTGACACCGTGTGACACTCGTGGGTCTGGGGTCGGTGTGTGTGTGACACACTCGGGTCTGGGGTCTGTGTGACATTCCCGGGAGGGGGGAGGTGACACCTGGTGGCACTCGTGGGTCTGGGGTCTCTGTGTGTGACACTGCCGGGGGAGGCAGGTGACACCGTGTGACACACTCGGGTCTGGGGTCTCTGTGTGTGTGTGACACTCCCGGGAGAGAGGAGGTGACACCGTGTGACACGCGTGGGTCTGGGGTCTCCGTGTGTGTGTGACACTCCCGGGAGCGGGGAGGTGACACCGGGTGACACTCGTGGGTCTGGGGTCTCCGTGTGTGTGTGACACTCCCGGGAGCGGGGAGGTGACACCGGGTGACACTCGTGGGTCTGGGGTCTCCGTGTGTGTGTGACACTCCCGGGAGCGGGGAGGTGACACCGGGTGACACTCGTGGGTCTGGGGTCTCCGTGTGTGTGTGACACTCCCGGGAGCGGGGAGGTGACACCGTGTGACACGCGTGGGTCCGGCTCGCGCTGTCACGCGGCGTGGGGGTTGGGGGGGGGGGGTGCGCGGACCGTCCCACTCGCCGCGCGGGTCGGGGGGGGGTCCGCGGGTCCCTTCTCGGGGCTCCCCCGGCCGCGCCCCCCCGAGCCCCCCCCGTCCCCCCCCGCGGCCGCTCCGCGCTGCGCCCCCCCCCGGCCGGAGGCGGCTGCGCCCCGCGGGGGGGCGGCGGGCGGGGGGGCGGCGCGCGGCCCCTTTAAGAGCGGGGCGGCCCCGGCCGGAGCAGGAAGGAGCCGCATACGGGCCTCGGCGAGCAGCTCCCGCGGGGCGGCCAGAGCCTGCTCCGCCCGCCCGCACGGCCCGGCCCGCCCGCCTCGGCACGGCGCGGCCCGCTCCGCTCGCCCGGACCGCTCGGCCCCCGCCCGGTACGGAACTGAGGGGGGGGCGCGGAAGGGGGGGGGGGCGGGGGGGGGGGGTCGCGCATGGGGGGGGGGGTGGTTCAGGCCTGACCCTTCCCCCCCCCTCCCGGGGGTAGTGGGGGGGAGTGCGGGGGTGGGGAGGGGTCGGTTGGGTCCGTTGCGGGGGGGGGGTGGGGGCTGCCCACCCCCCCCCTCCGCCCCCCCCCTCCGTATACGTTGTACTTGGCCGGGCCGTGCTGGGGGGGTCGCGGGGGGGGGGGGGGAAGGGTTCGGAGCGGGGAGGAGTGGGGGGAGCGCGGCGCGGGGGCTGCTGGGAGCTGTAGTCCCCGGGCGCCGCCGCGCCGCAGGTGCCGGTGAGTGCCGGACTGCGCTTCCCGGCGCCCCCCGCGCCGGCTGCGAGCGGGAGGCGTGTTGACGGGCAGCGGGCGGGGCCAATCGGGGCGCGCCCTCCGCCCCGCGCGCCCGCCCCGCCCGCCGCCGCCCGGCCCAATGGCGGGCGCCGCGCGGGGTGGCCGGGGACGGGCGCGGCGGGGCCTGCGCCGCTTCCCCCGCCCGCAACCGCGACCCCCGCCCCGGGGCCCGGCACCGCCGCGACCCCCGCCCGCCCCGCCGCTCCCGCGGGGCCGCCACCGCCACCTTCCCCCCCACCACACCACCACCTCCTTCTCCCCCCCCCGGCGCCCCCCGCCCCCGCCTCCCCCCGGCCTCCATTGCGGCGCCCGCCCGGGGGAAGGGGTGGGGTCGTGGCGCCCGGCCAAGGCTCCCTGTGGGCCCCGCGGGGGGGGCGGCCCGGGCCGGCGGCGGGAGGGGGAGGCCGGTCATGGGTGGGGTCCCCCGGGGCCGCCCCGTGCGGGGGCGTCGGGCCGGGCCCGTCCCCGCGCACCCCGCAAGGTCGTTGCCGGCCGGGGGGCGCCCGGCCCGGCCCGGCCCTGCCCGGCCCTGCCCGGCCCTGCGCGTCCGGGGGTTGTTTTTCCCCCCCCCTCTCCTTTGGCCGTCCCTTATCTCCCCCCGGCCGGCTGCGGGCAGGGGGGGGGGCCGCGGTGATAATCCCCCCGCGGGGCCGGAGCCCGGCGGGATAAGCCTGTTCCCCCCCGCGGGACTGCGCAGCGCCGAGGCCGGGGAGGGCTCGGCGTGAGGGGCGGCATCCCCTCGGTGCTGCCAAAACATTCCCCTGCGCGCTCGGGGACCCGCCGCTGCCTTGTCGTCATCATCATCATCATCATCATCATCACCCCGGAGCGCGGGTGGCTCGGGGCAGGTGGCCACAAGTGCCGTGCTGAGTCCCCCAAAGGTCCCTGCCCTGTTCCCCTTGGAGCTCGGCGCCCGGTGAGGCTGGGCCGGGCTAAAGTCACGGGCACGCCGCTGGGACCTGCCGGGGAGAGGCTTCCTCGGCCGTGTCCTTCCACGAGTGTGGGAAAAGTTGGTTCGTGAAGCTGTTTCAGGAGAGGATTGAAGTCGGGTGTCAGGAAAAGGTTCTTTTTCCAGAGCGTGCTGGGGCTCTGGGCGGGTTCCCCAGGGAACGATCCCGGCCCCAAAGCTGCCAGAGCTCCAGGAACTTCTGGCCACCGGGGGGGATCGTTGGGATGTCCCTGTGGGTCCCTTGCAGCTGAGGTTGTTCCGTGGCAAAGCCCCGGGACACCAGGACGTGTAAAGCCCGGCGTTCCTATGGTGAAAGCAACAGTTCCTGTTGTACGAGCCCCGGCGACGTGACTGCCCGGCCCCTCTCTGGCTCTCGCTGTTCCCGGCTCCTGCAGACCCCAGGCTGCAGGGCAGGACCAGTTGGGGCAGCCAGAGTTTCTCTTTGGGCTCAAGGACTCTTGGTAAGAGTTTGCTGCCAGCCCCGGTTCGGGAGCAGCGCTGTTCCCCGGGCTGGTAATTGTCCTGCCTATCGAAAGCATAACTTATATAATAACTATTTTATGGGCGCGAGGGGAGAGAAAGGTTCTGCCGGGAAGAATTTACAACCTAATGAGGGTTGAAGTTGTGCACGGCGTGGCAGCGGAGCTAAAAGGTCATCCTGGCGCTTTCCAAAAGTGTTTGGGGTGGTTGGTTGGTGGTATTTTTTTCAAGGAATTGTGTGATTTCTCAAGGGTTCTGCCGGTCCCGCTTGGAAATTGCGGCGTGCGGGCTCTTCTGGAGGCTGAGCAGGAAGAGCCGGGCTGGCTTTAATTCGGATGGTTTTGCTGGAGTTGTTGGATTTCAACTACTTAAAAAGAAAAAAAAAAATAATAAAAGAGACCGAGAGAAACTGAGGAGTTTATTAGAGAGGAGCCTTTCTTGTTTAATATTCATTCTGGCCCCTGTTTAGGCTTGTCCTGGTGAAAGAGGGAGTGAAGAGGCGCAACCCAAACACGGCTGAGATGATGGTGGGATTTTTCCACCGAGCCTTAATTGCTTCAGTAACTCCAGGGACGGTTTTGCAAGGCAGGAGCTCTTAATAAACGTGGTGGTGAATGAAAGTAGTTCTTCCCTTTGCTGCTCTGCGACTCTTCCTCTGCCTTGGGTTTTGTTTTCTTTCTTTTTTTTTTTTTTTTTTTTTTTTTTTTGAATTATTAATCGTTTTTCACTCGTATTTCATCTCGTGGCCGTGGGTCTGGTGGAGATCTTTAGCTGTGGCTTCACGAGGAGCTCTGCTCCGTGCAGGAGCTGGCTGGAATGAATTTGGCCCGGCGAGGGTTTCCCTCCGTGTTTGGTGACTTTTGGGAAGCAGAATTAAAAACTCCAGTTGTTCTCCCGGCGTGGGAATTTGGATGTGGGCACGGGACGCAAATGAGGGGTGAAATTTACGCCGCCATCGAGGCTCTGTGGTGGTTTGGGCGCTCCTGTCTCCCTCATTTTGGGCTCGAGCGCTGGGGTTTGACTGTCCCACGCAGGTGTCCCCAGCTAAAAACTCCGAAATCCCGGGTCTGCCTTCCACACAGACTCTGAACGCCTGAGAGCTGTGGTTTAATCTCGATTAACACTGACACTTGAGCGTTTTCTCCCCGTCTCGGGATGCCGGGTTTTTTGGAAGATGAGCTTGTGCGACGAACAATTAGAAGCCGGCTCGTTATCTCTCCCAGTCCAGGCAATAAACAGTTGCTTTAACTTCGCTCTCAAACCAGCCTTAACCTCAAATTCGAGCGGTCTGTAATTAAAAGCCTTTTTGACGAGCAGAACTCGGGGAGAAGGGAGGAAGCCAGGCAGTGTCTGGGATGGGGGAAGCGTTCCTCCCCAATCCCGCGGCGCTTTGATCCCAGCTCCTCCGGTGTCCGTCCCGTACCTGCGCCGGCAGCGTCCCGGAGCGGCTCTGGCAGGACGTCAGCGGGAGTAAACGAGGTCAGGCAGGCGCTGGGATCCTCTGCGAGTCTCCGGGGCCGATTGTTCCTCGCCCAGCCCCCTGCCCGGATCGCCTTCCCCCCGCTCAGTTTCAGTTTCCCGGCCGGCTCCGGTGGCAGAGCCGCCGCTTTTCCCCGCCTGCGATTCCGTCCCCCCCGGTGCCCGGACCGGCCTGAGGGATTTGGGATTGTCCCGCAGCAGCCCCGGGCCGCAGGTGGGAAGGGAACTATAGAGCTCAGCTTAGTGCGACAAGGTGCGAGAAACTGGAAACTGGCTGGAGCTGCCCCGGGGCCGCGGGTGGGAGCCAAGGGCACGGCGGGGGGATGAGCCGCAGATCCCCTGGCAGGCGGCGGCTTCCCAACAGCCCATCCCGGGAAAAATGTGCTGCGGGAGCCTCGGGAGTGGGAGCTGCCAGCGCTGGCTTGGCCGGCTGCAGCCCTGCTCCTGCTCCTGCTCGGCCGTGTGCTCCCGGGGCAAAAACTCCCTCGGGATTGCTCCTTCTCCTCCTGCTTCCCACCCCTGTGCCCACCTAAAGCTGTTGGTTCTCCCCCTGTCCCTGTTTCTCCACGGGATCCTGCTCAGCCGTGTCCTCCCGGGGCAAAAACTCCCCCGGGATTGCTCCTTCTCCTCCTGCTTCCCACCCCTGTGCCCACCTGGAGCCGGTGGCTCCCTCCCTCTCCCCACCCTGTCCCTGTTTCTCCGCAGCAGAGGATGCTCCCAGCGCTGGGTTTTAACTCCCTCCTCTCCTCCCTTCACCCGTTTCCTTCCTGGTTCTTGCACCTCCTTATTTCCCACCGGCTCGCTGGGAACCAGCGGAGAAATGTAATTGTTTTTTTTTTCCTCTCCTCCCCGTTGTTTGCCGCGGCTGGGAAGGAGCCCGAGGTGGGCTTGTAGCTACAGGTTGGTGCCGTGCAGTTCCCTGGGAGCCTCGTGCCCCGACAGGCAGAGCTCAGGGCTCGGCATTCCCTGCTGCATCCCGGCAGGAAGGAAGGAGAACGTTTCCAGGGATGAAGCCCCGCTCGCTCCGGGGATTCGCCTTCGCTCGTCGTCATCGCCCGGAGCCGGGAATGGCGGGACGAGCTGCCTGTTAATCCACAAACTGGGAATTACATAAGGCCCTGCCCTGCCCTGCCCTCTCACCAAACTCCGGCCTTATTCTTTTTATTTATTTTCCCTGTTTTTTATTTTTATCCCCACCACCTCGTTTCCCAGCGGGGAAAAGAGCAGCCGGTGTGTGAGGTGTCGTTTGAGGCAATTCGATTGATGCCAGAGCCTCGGGCAGGAATCCTGGGACGGGAGACAGGGGCTTTGGGGGCTGCTGGAGTGGGGGATTTGGGGTTTGAGCAGTTCTTTGGGCTCTGTGTAGGGGTCAGGAGAGATGCGGTAGGGGTCAGGAATGTGGGATGGAGGGGTCAGTGCTGTCTGGGATCTGTGGGAATGGGGGATTTGGGGTGTGAGCATTTTTTTGGGTTCTGTTTAGGAGTCAGGTGTGACAGGAACACGGAGCAAAGGGGTCAGTGCTGTCTGGGATCTGTGGGAATGGGGGATTCGGGGTGTGAGCAGTTTTTATGGTTCTCTCAGTTCAGGAGGCCACAGCAGCTGTGACTTTGGGGCTGTGGGGTGAAGGGGCAGATGGGTTTGGCTTTTCTCGAGGAGACACTGGATGACTCTGGGGGGATTTTGGCTGGAGTGGGGACAGGCTTTGGCCTCTGAAGGGGAGGGGGTGTCCAAGCATGACCTGCTCTGATTGTCCTCCAACCTGGGGGTCAAAGCTTCGAGTCCTCAATTGCTCCCTTGGCAATTCTGCCTTTTTGGAATAGCAGCTGCTGATTCCCGCCTGGATCCCGGTGCCTCCAGGCTCCTGGGGCTCCCAGGTTGGAAAAGAGCCCTCCTGGGGGAGAGAGCTGCCCCTGCAGCCAGCACTGGAGCACGCACAGCTCCGTGGTTTGTGCAGTTCTTCCCTGTAACTCCTGAGCCTTTTGGACAGCTGTGGCTGGCTCAGCCGTGGCCTGGTGTTGTCCAGAATCTCCCCAAATCCAGGGAGTTTTCCCACAGGAGCCACGTGGGAATGAACCTGTTGGAGGGCCAGGATTGCAGCACACTTGGCTTTGGTGGAAAGGGTTTGTTTGAGCAGCAAAACTGGGAATTCCCATCAGGGCCGGGGCGTCCCGGTGTGGGCTGAGCTCAGACAGGCTCAGCTCAGCCTGAGGATCGAGGGAGGCCTGGGAGCTGCTGGAGCACAGGTGGGTTTGGGGTGGGATTGGGGCTCTTTGAGCGGCTCTCAGCAGTTCCAGGTTTGCCCTGTCTCAGCGCAGTGAAGCTCCTGTGACCTGTCGGGGACAATCCCAGCGCACGGAGCCGCTGCCCTGGATGACAGTGTTGAGGCAGAGGTGACGGTGCTGGGGCTGGAGGAGCTCCTCACCCCAAAACAACCCCTCACACACGCTCAGAGCCCGGGGGGGGAGACTCCCCGGGCTCCAAGCAAGGCACATTCCTGCCGGATTAAATCCGGCCTCTGATGACAAAGGGGAGGATTGGCCGGGAGGGCTGGGTGGAGGAACCAGTTCAGGCTCACCTTGCAACGCCAGAGGAGTTTGGTGCTGTCAGGGCTGAGGGTGGCAGCTCAGCGAGGCTCCAGCTGAGGGCTTGGGATCCCCCAGGACAGCACTGAGGCCGCCTCGCCCATCGGGGTCCGCGGCCTGCCTTTGGCCGGCACCTGGGAAATGAAGTTTCCCGGGAGCTGTGCGAGGCCATCCCGTCCCAGTGACACCCCAGGGAGCTGTGGGATGTGACGCTGGGTCATCCCTGCTCTGCCTGGGCCGTGGAAGTGAATCCCCGGTGTCCCGGCGAGCGCTGGCAGGTTTCCTGGGAGATGCAGAGTTGGGGTGAGCCTGTTCCCTGCGCACACTTGTCCTTTCCCTGGGACAATCCCACAGCTGGCTGGGCCAGCCCTGTGTGGGCCGGCCCGTGAGCACCACTGGAATTCAGGAACCAGCCCCTCTCCTCCTGGTGGCTCCACAGCAGCATTCCCAGGAATTCCCTGTCGGTGATGAGGAATCCCAGACCTCCAGCCCCAGCTGGGTGGTCTCTCCATGGTTCCTGCTCTAAGGGGTCTTTATTCCATTAGAGTTCCAGGGGTGCTCGTGGAGGGTCTGAGGGATGTTCAGATCCCATGCAGACTCTCCGGGAGCAGCTGCAGGATGTGGGATTCTCCTTTCCTGGCTGCTGTCAGGCCCTGCAGTGTCCTGGTGTCCTGCTTTAGGGGCTCCAGGTGCTTCTTGGGCTCGTGGAGAGCTTTGGCTCTTCCCTTCACAAGGGCCTGGAGGGCCAGGGGAGGTGGGGCACGGCTTCAAAATGAGGGCAGGGATGGGTGGGATATTGGGAAGGAGTTAATTCCTCCCTGTGAGGATGAGGAGGCCCTGGGATGGAATTCCCAGAGGAGCTGTGGCTGCCCCTGGATCCCTGGGAATGTCCAAGGCCAGGCTGGAGCACAGGGGAAGGTGTCCCTGCCCGTGGGATGGGACAGGATGAGCTTCAAGCTCCCTCCCAGCCCCCAGCAGCCCGGGATTCCGGGATTTCAGGGATGTGTTGCCCCACATCTGCAGGGTCCGGGGCAGATTCCCTTTCCCTGGGAGCGGCTGCTCGGTGTGAGGAGGGCTGTGGGAGGCGGGGGTTGGCTGTGCTGGAGCTTCCTGTGCTGCCCAGGCACATCTCCGCAGAGCAGGGAGAGGAGAAAACCTCCCTGGCAGGTCGGACCTGGCGGGGACAGCCCGGCTGCTGTGGTGACGTGGGCTGGGGCGGGGGGAGGCTGCTGCAGCCCAGGGCTGCAGGAACAGCTCGGCTGTTCTTCACCTTGGATCTCAGACTTGGACTCATCCCGGGATGGTTTGGGTGGGAAGGGACCTAAAAACTCATCCAGTGCCGTGGGCAGGGACAGCTCCCACTGTCCCAGGCTGCTCCAAGGCTCCTCCAGCCTGGCCTGGGACATTCCAGGGATCCCATTCCAGTCCCTCCCCACCCTGACAGGGTGAGGATATTCCTGCCAGGATATTCCTTCCCAATCTCCCAGCTCAGCCTCCTCTCCGTGTCCTTGTCCAGAGTCCCTCCCCATCCCTCTGGGAGCTCTCCGGAGCCCTCGCAGCGGCATTCCAGCGTCCGAAGCACCTACGGAAAGTGGGATGCTCTGATCTTTGGGAAGGACCAGAGCGAGCCCAGCACTCTGGGGGATCCCTGGAGCGGGCTTTGGTCGGGGCTGTGATCTCTGGGAACCAACTGAACCCTCCTTGTGTGCTTCAGTCTCATTCCTCGTCCCTCGTGTCCCGAATCCAGAGCTGTGGCGGCTTTTCCCTCGCTGGGAGCTGGGCAGGGGCTGGAGGGGATGGATGCTGGGGAAAACAGAGGCAGATTGTCCAGGGCAGCCCACGGACATTCGCAGGGCTCTGCTTCTGCTCCCGTCTCTTCACTTCAAGAGCTGCATGATCTCGGTCATGCTACCCCGGCTGGGATGTCTGCTCAGGGCAGAAGAAAGCTGCAATTCACCCTTTCCCACCCTTGCCTTCTCAACACCGAGCCTTTCTTCCCACTGCATGGTTGAAAACGTGGTTTTATTTAAAATAAAACTGTGCTGAGGGGGGTTTTTACAGCTCGGGTTTTTCCCAGCGCGCAGTTCCTTCTGTCAGCGTGCAGGGCCTTCCTCTCAGGAGCATCCAGCTCTTCCCCAGGCCCAAATAATTCGGGTGCTTTGGCCCTAAAGGCCTGACAGCACGTTGCTGGCTGGGAGCAGCGGAGTTTCCGTGGCTCTGTGGGGTGGTTGGGATTGTGGGACAGGGAGAACAACGCCTCCTTCCCTTCCCGCTGCTGTTCCCAGCTCCCCGGCGGAGGCTGGGCTGGATCCTGGGCAGAGGGAGACCTGCCGGGACCTGTCCTGGGCTGGCAGCTCAGGTGCTGCCTCCTGCTCTCCCCGTGGCCTCCGAGCAGCCGGAGCTGTCCGGGGACTGGGGGGACTGGGGGGGACTGGGGGGACTGGGGTGGTCCTTCCCGAAATGCAGAGGTGAGGAGCCGTGGGGTGGGAGCTGCTCACGGGGAAAAATCCCTTCCAGCTGGTGGTGAGGGAATGCTGGGATCACCTCTGGGCCTCGGGCAGCAGCCACTGGGGTTTTAATAATTCTTTATTTTGTATTTTAATAATTCTTCCCCGGCGCTGCCCTGCCCTCGGTCACGGGCGTTTGCTCCAAGAAATCCCAGAGCAGCTTGGGATCTTTGGGCAAGCGGCTTGAGTATCCCAAATTCTGGGATGGTTGGGGTTGGATGGACTTTAAATATTCCTGCCACGGGCTGGGACATCCTCCAGTGTCCCAGGGTGCTCCAGGCTGGCCTTGGACACTTCCCAGGGATCCAGGGGCAGCCCCAGCTCCTCTGGGAATTCCATCCCAATATCCCATCTATCCTCTACGTCAGTTTGAATCCATCCCCTCTAACCCTGCCCGAAGTCCCTCTCCCTCCTCCAGGCTCACCGCCCCCCTCCCAGGGCTCAGGTGTTCCCAGGAAACGTCGCTCTGGGCATCCCGCGACTCCCCGCAGCCGGTTTCTTGCCTCGTGCTCCGTGGAAAGGGCGATGCTGCTCCTCCCTCCCTGCCCCCAGCAGGTGCCAGGTGTTGCTCAAGTCCTCACCTGTGCTGCTGCAGTGGGCGGCACCCCTGCCTTTGGAAGGAATTTGGGGGATCTTTTCCGGATTAGAGCACGGGGCGGAAAAACATTCCCTGTTCCTTATTCCCCAAGTGTGAGTGAGCTCTTCCACCTGTGAGTCCCTGAGCCCTCCCAAAGTGCTCGGGCTTCCTCTGGGTTTTAAGGCAAAGAAGTGAAGGGAAAAGGGGAAAAAACCCCAAAAAACCCAACCCCCCTGAGGTTCTCTGGAGAACCGGTAATTAAAGAGGTGTTTTGTCAGCTCTTCTGGTTGTGAGCCCATCTTGATGTGGTCGTCTCATTTGAATGTAAATGTCAAATTCCAGAGCTCCTGGAGGAGAGGGATTGGGTGACGTCCTGCTGAGGGAAGCACAAGCTCTGGGGTTTCTGTGAGCTCGGGGGGAGTCTGGGAGGACAGAGGGGAGAAATGGAGTTTTAAAAAAAAAAGGGAATAAACCGGCAGCGCTGAGGTCACGGCTCGGGTGCCACGTCCTCGCCGTGACAAGGACACGGAGGGAATGGAGCTGGGAAGAGCCTGGAAGATGTCTGAGGGAGCCGGGCAGGCTCAGGAGTGACCTTGTGGCTCTGCACAACTCCCTGCCAGGGCAGGAGGGGTCAGGTTCTGCTCCCGGGGGACAGCAGGACACGAGGGAATGGCCTTGAGTTGTAGCAGGGCAGGTTCAGGGTGGATATTGGGAAGATTTCTGCTTGGAAAGAATGGTGGGACACTGGCAGGGGCTGCCCTGGGGGGTTTGGAGTGCCCCGGAGGTGTCCAGGGAAGGCCTGGAGGTGGCACTGGGTGCTCTGGCCTGGGGACAAGGTGAGGACCGATGATCCTGGAGGGCTTTTCCAGCCTCGGTGATTCCATTTCGGAGTTGAGCAGCGGCGTCCAAAGGCGGTGGGGAATCAGCTGGATGTAGAACGTCAGCTCAGGGAGGTGGAGAACTTCCCTCACTCCCATCCACCACCCAAAAACCGCCAGTTTTCCTGCCCGGAGTCGGGCTGTGTGTGCCAGGCTGACTGGTGGAGCTGGAATAGCCCCAGCTCCGCCGTGTGGGGCGTTTGGAAGTGCCCTGGGGGCCGCACAGGGTGTCCCACCAGGGCTGTAAAGGATGCCCCGAAATCACCTGCAGGGCTCTGCTGTTGCTCTTTCTCGCGGGCTGAGTTTCACCTCGGTGCTTCCCCCTCAGGTGTCTGCCGGGGCTGTCCCCAAACTTTCCCCCAGGGTCACTTTTGGGGTGAAACGTGTCACCTCCGAGCCCTGCAGAGCCACCCAGGGACAGGCCAGCAGTGGGCAGGCAGGCAGGGAGAGGCTGGAGCTGCTGGGAAGTTGGGGTCAGTGGTTGGTGGCCCGTTCAGACCTTCCCTGAGCAGGCAGGGGACGGGCTGTGGTTGTGCCGGCGGCTTTTGTCACTTGTCACCTGGCGTCAGGACACCGCCAAGCGGATTTTGCCCGTTCCATCGTGGCCCTGAGCCCTGTTGCCACGAGCTGGCAGTGGACTTGGGGGTGCTTGGAGCTTGAGTCCCCCGCCTTAGGAAGACTCGGCGAAATCCCCGAATCCCCACCTGGGAACGCTCCCTTTCCCCTCGGCGATGCCGGGGCTGTTGGGCCCTTCGGAAAAGGAGCGAGGCGTGACGTTTTACGGGCTCGATCTCTGGATGTGGCCGGGCCCCGACTGCGTTCCTGGGGGGATGGGGGGCAGCCCCTTTGCCCCCCGCCGTCCCCGGGACACAAAGGGCGCGTTGTGTGCGCGGGGTGGCCGAGTTGGAGCGGCCTCCCGGGCAGTCTCATGACCCTGCAGCCATTCCCACACTCTGGGGATGGTTATCCCAGGCCCGGGGAGGGGGTGACCTTGTCTGGGTGCTCTGGCTGCTCCCCGTGGTCCCCAGAGCTCAGATTCTCCGGTTTTTGGGGGGAGAAGGAGCTTTGTGAAGCAGCTCTTGTAGAGAGGAGGAACGGGGGGAAGCTCCGGGGCCGTTTTTGGGGTGGGCAGGGATGTGGGAGCTGCTCTGCTGCGTGGGTGAGGCCGGTCAGGAGGGTTTGGGGAGCTCTGGAGGCAGCAAAGGCTCCCTGGGCCGGCGCCTCGGGAGGTCCCTGGGGATGCCGCGGTGAGGTGACCTTGCCCAAGGTCACACCTGAGGCCGGGGCCGAGCGTGGAGCCACCAAGCAGCCCTTTCCTCCCCGATGTAAAAATCCCGGAATTAGGGCTTAAAGGTCGACTCCTGGAGCGCAGGAGGCGGCTCTGGAGTCGCTCCCGGCTGTCTCAGGAAGTCACCTGCCTTTGGGGTTGGCCTTGGGGGCAGGACCGGAGCGTGCCCCGCACATCCAGCTCCCCTGCATCCTCCCTCCTCCTCCTCGCCCCCATCCCATTCCTGCTGGGAGCTGCTGTCCTCCTGCTGGTTCGTTATCCAGGGATTTGCTCCAGATGACTTTTCCTCCCCAGCCTCGGACCTGCCTCCTCCTGCCTTTTCTCTGTCTACAACAGGAAGGTGCCAAAGTTAAACTTCTTTTCTGGCCTTAACAAAACTTTTCAGAAAAAGAAGTAAATATGGAAAACTACTGAGGAGGCCGGGGGTGGGTGGGGGAGGCCGGAGTTGTGCAACCTGGGCTCCTGCTCCGTGCTGCGACCCGGGGCTGGGAGTCGCTTCCTGGATAATTATTCCTGCTCTGGATCCATCCTGACTCATCCATCCATCCATCCGCCCCCCATGGCGTGGGGCAGGCCACGTCCCGCCGGGCCTCGGTTTCCCCACCTGGAAATGAGGAGTTTGGATACTCCAGCCTCGTGCTGGGCTGGTTTCTGGGTTGGTCTGTGCCTGGATTTCTTGGCTCCTGCTGATCCCAGGGCTTGGGATGGGGAGGGGGGAATTACTTGGATTTTCCGGCAAAGGCATCGCTGCTTCAAGGAGCTCGTGTGGGTTTGCTGCTTGAGATGGACGGGAGGGGAATGTCATTCCCGATTTTTGGGATCAGAAGACTGGGATGGTGGGAGAATCAGGGGCTGTTCAGGCTGGCAGTGTCCCTTTCCCAGCGAGGGGGATCCCTCCGGGTTTTTCCAGCCTTCGGAGTCAAGTGGATCTGTCAGGAGCGACTTTATTTATTTCTCCTGTCCCAAACAAACCCTTGGCATTGGGAGGAGCTGCCGCTTCTGCTGGAACCTGCCCAGGATCCGGGGCTGGTGCTGGCACTGGGCGATCCCGGTGTCCTTTCCTCTCTCAGGAGGATCCCGAGCCGGTCCTGAGGGATCACCTCCGGCCTGTCCAACACCTGCAGCAGCAGCAGCAGGTTGGGGTGGCCGCGGCTCCCCTCTCCCTGCCCTTCCCAAAGGACATTCCCAGGTGTTCTGGCCCCTGGGGATGAGCGCCGGGAACTCACATCACTCTGTTGGCTGCGCTCGGTGAGCCGGGGACCATCCCAGTGGGAATGGGAAATGCTCCCAGGGATGGCCTGGGCTGCACTGGGGGGGCTCAGGCCGCCCCAGCCCCGCGCTGGGCACAGCTGTGCCCGCTCCGGCTGCCGCCGGGCTGGGTGACCCCAGCTCCCTGCCAAGGCTTGCTGCCCTGGCCCCGATCCGTGCCCCTTCAGCTGTTCTCACTCGAGAGCACCTGGGCTCTGCTCCTCCTCCTCCTCCTCCTCCTCCTCCCCAGGTAAGCGCAGGCCGGGCAGGACGATGGGAGAGGCTCAGGGGACACTCGCGGTGCGTCCCTCGGGAATTTGGGAATTCTCCCGACGTCTCCAAGCTCTGACTCACTCCTCTCCTTCCCCCCCCCTCCCCAACAGCCTTTAGCGTGGAAGATGGCGGGTGGCGTGGACGGCCCCATAGGGATCCCGTTCCCGGATCACAGCAGCGACATCCTCAGCAGCCTGAACGAGCAGAGGAACAACGGGCTGCTGTGCGACGTGGTCATCCTGGTGGAAGGCCAGGAGTTCCCCACCCACCGCTCCGTCCTGGCGGCCTGCAGCCAGTACTTCAAGAAGCTCTTCACCTCAGGGTTAGTGGTGGACCAGCAGAACGTGTATGAGATAGACTTTGTGAGTGCGGACGCGCTGTCGGCGCTGCTGGAGTTCGCCTACACCGCCACCCTCACCGTCAGCACTTCCAACGTCAACGACATCCTCAACGCCGCCACGCTGCTGGAGATCCCGGCCGTCAGGGATGTCTGCACGGATCTCCTGGAGAGGAAGATTCTGGCCAAAAACGACCAGATGGATACAGTAGATCAAATTGATCAGAGGAACCATCTCAGAGCAAAAGAGTACCTGGAGTTCTTCCAGAGCAACCCCGTGAACGGCCACCAAGGCAGCTTTCCGTGGACCAACACAGAGTTGAGAGACCTTCAGAGACTGAACTTCCGAGGCCAAGAGGAGGAGGAGGAGTCCAACTGCAACGGCCTGGACTTCTACTCGCAAGCCACCCCAACCGAAAGACCAAAGGCAAGTGACTGTGACCCCGACAGCAACCCGGCCATGTGGCTGGAGCGCGAGGACGAGGAGCCGGCCAGCGGCGGGATGTTCTCCCCCTCCCAGAACGGACATTACAGCAGCCGTGGCTTGGCCACCCCGGGAGAGGAGGAAGGGGGAACGCCCAGGGGCCCTCTGGACCCGCAGGAAGCCGGGGACTCGCCCAGCTTCATCCCCACGGGCACGGAGACGGAGGACGACGCCAGGGAGGTGGATGACCTGGCCGCCAGCGCCCTGCTCCAGCAGATGATCAACTCGGTGGGGCGGCAGCAGCTCGGCGACGACGACCGCAAGGACGAGGACGGGGTCATGGATTATTACTTGAAATATTTCGGCAGTTCCAGCGAGGGCGACGTGTACCCGTCCTGGTCGCAGAAGGTGGAGAAGAAGATCAGGGCCAAAGCATTCCAGAAGTGCCCCATCTGCGAGAAGGTGATCCAGGGCGCCGGGAAGCTGCCGCGCCACATCCGCACCCACACCGGGGAGAAGCCCTACGAGTGCAACATCTGCAACGTCCGATTCACCAGGTACGGGCTGGGCACGGGGCTGCACGCACGCCTGGGGCTGCACAGAGACCCGGGGGCTGCACAGAGACCCGGGGACTGCACACACACCTGGGGGCTGCACAGAGACCCGGGGGCTGCTCCCATACCTGGGGCTGCACACACACCTGGGGCTGCACAGAGACCCGGGGGCTGCACAGAGACCCGGGGGCTGCACACACACCTGGGGCTGCACAGAGACCTGGGGTCTGCACACACACCTGGGGCTGCACACACACCTGGGGCTGCACACACACCTGGGGCTGCACAGAGACCCGGGGGCTGCACACACACCTGGGGCTGCACACACACCTGGGGCTGCACAGAGACCCGGGGGCTGCACAGAGACCCGGGGGCTGCACACACACCTGGGGCTGCACAGAGACCTGGGGTCTGCACACACACCTGGGGCTGCACACACACCTGGGGCTGCACACACACCTGGGGCTGCACAGAGACCCGGGGGCTGCACACACACCTGGGGCTGCACACACACCTGGGGCTGCACAGAGACCCGGGGGCTGCACAGAGACCCGGGGGCTGCACACACACCTGGGGCTGCACAGAGACTGGGGGGCTGCACAGAGACCCGGGGGCTGCACACACACCTGGGGGATTCACACACACCTGGGGGCTGCAGAGGTGGTGGGGAATGGTTTGGGAATGGTTTGGGAATGGCTCCATGGCAGGGCTGAGGTGGTGCTTGCCTCGGGAGGAGCCCGGAGCCCACTCGTGTCCTTGGCAGCCCCGGCGCAGCTCCCGGGGGCGTTTGCCGTGTTCTGGTCGGGGCTGCTCCGCTCCTTGCCGGGCCGCGGCCGCACCGAAGAAAGGGGACATTGTTGTTTGCGTGGCTCCGCTTCGCTCCGGTCCGCGGCCGGGCGCGCCGCCTCCTCTCCCCGGGCCCCGCCGGGGGCTGCCTGCGCCTGGGGCTGCTCCCTGCCCCTTCCCTGCTCCTTCTCCCCTCTCCTTCCCTTTCCCTGCCTGCCCAGGTATTCCCACTGTGCCATTTCCCACGGCGCAGGCCGGCCCTTCCAGGCCCCTCGTGCTTTGGGGGCTCCATCCCATGGGGCTGCTCCCTGGGGGATCCTGGGGGATCCTGGGGGATCCTGGGGGTCCCCCGGGGCAGGCGGAGGGGCCGGGCCCGGGCCAGGAGCCGTGTCCTGCCCCTTCGCCCGGTGCCGGCCGCGCCCAGCCCACGTTGGAGAGCTGAGGAATGCAGATAATGGCAGGGGCAGCGTGCCAGGCCTCCCTCCCCACCGCCCCGGCCCTGCCACGCGGCGCCTCCCCGCTCCGGGGCCGGGGGCTGATCCCACGGCGACCCCGCGGGGATCCCACGGCGATCCCACAGTGACCCCACAGTGATCCCACAGTGATCCCACGGGGATCCCACAGCGACCCCGCAGTGATCCCACAGTGATCCCACAGTGATCCCACAGCGATCCCACTGGGATCCCACAGTGATCCCACAGCGATCCCACTGGGATCCCACAGTGATCCCACAGTGATCCCACGGGGATCCCACAGTGACCCCACAGTGACCCCGCAGTGATCCCACAGCGATCCCACAGGGATCCCAGCCCCCTGGGCACGATCCCGGGATCCACTGCAGGAGCGGGTAATGCCCCAGATCCCCTTGGCAGTGCGAGAGGAGGGGAGGCGCAGGGGGTCTGGGGAGGGGCCGTGGTGGGGCAGGGCCCCCTCAGCCCTTCTCCAGCCTGCTCCCATCCCTGGAGACGCCGGGACAGGGACAGGGGGACAAGGGGACAGGGACAGGGGGACAGGGCCAAGGGGACAGGGCACAGGGAGCTGTCCTTGGCACCGTGTTCCCCAGCTCCATGCCCGGATTTTATCGTTCCTTCGCTTCCTTGCCCGTCCGGTCGCACGGCTGGGGGCAGCTCCCTTCCCCGGGCCGGGCTCCGCGCTCCGGGCTGCGGCGGGAGCAGCCGGGGCTGCCCGGCGGGGTGGGCACCCAGCCCGGCCCTTCGCAGCGATTTTTGCTCCCTGCTGCTTCCTGCTTCCTGCAGCAGCTCCCCGGAGGAGAGAGAGGGAGGCCGGTTATAAAAGGACAAATTGGAATTTCACCCGCCCCGTTGGTGCCACCTCGGGGCTTCCATCCTCCCCCTGGAGCTTTAGGATTTGTGGGATCCTGCGGGCAAAGGGAGAACGTTCAGGGAGCTGGGGGTTCCCTGCAGGTGCCGGGGGGGCAGGAGGGGCTCCCACCGCCCGGCCACGTGCTCGGCGCCGGGATTTTCCTGCGGGAAGCAGCGACGGCTCACGTGGCCCCGCTGGCCCCCGGCCCGGCCCCAAAGGAGTGACCCCATAGCTGGGATCAGCCCTGGGCTGGGCTGGCTGTGACCCCATAGCCCTGCTCACACCCCATAGCCCTGCTCACACCCCATACGGGGCAGTGTGTGACCCCATAGCCCTGCTCACACCCCATATGGGGCAGTGTGTGACCCCATAGCCCTGCTCACACCCCATACGGGGCAGTGTGTGACCCCATAGCCCTGCTCACACCCCATAACCCTGCTCAGACCCCATAGCCCTGCTCACACCCCATAGCCCTGCTCACACCCCATATGGGGCAGTGTGTGACACCATAACCCTGCTCACACCCCATATGGGGCAGTGTGTGACCCCATAACCCTGCTCACACCCCATATGGGGCAGTGTGTGACCCCATAGCCCTGCTCACACCCCATACGGGGCAGTGTGTGACCCCATAGCCCTGCTCACACCCCATAACCCTGCTCAGACCCCATAGCCCTGCTCACACCCCATAGCCCTGCTCAGACCCCATATGGGGCAGTGTGTGACCCCATAGCCCTGCTCACACCCCATAGCCCTGCTCACACCCCATAGCCCTGCTCACACCCCATACGGGACAGTGAGTGGCCCCACAGCAGGTGCGCACCCTGTGCAGGACAGGGGTGACCCCACGGCGCTGCTCAGCCCTCTGCGGGACGATGTTTGACCTCATGCCAGGTCATGGGGCAGCCCCGTACCAAGGGCTGCTCGGCCCTACATGAGCTGACGTCCAGCCCCACACCAGGCGCCGTTTTCCCCCCACACCAGGCGCTGTTTTCCCCCACACCAGGCGCTGTTTTCCCCCACACCAGGCGCCGTTTTCCCCCACACCAGGCGCCGTTTTGCCCCGTTCCAAAGCCCAGCCCCACTCCCCGCCGTGCCCCGGCCCCATGCCATCCCCCCCACCCTCTCCCCATCCCTCCCGCCGCAGCCGCGCTCCCTGACGGCGCCTGGTGCTCTCCCGGCAGGCAGGACAAGCTCAAGGTGCACATGCGGAAGCACACCGGCGAGAAGCCCTACCTGTGCCAGCAGTGCGGCGCCGCCTTCGCCCACAACTACGACTTGAAGAACCACATGCGGGTGCACACGGGGCTGCGGCCGTACCAGTGCGACAGCTGCTGCAAGACTTTCGTCCGCTCCGACCACCTGCACAGGCACCTTAAAAAGGATGGATGCAACGGGATCCCGTCGAGGAGGGGTCGCAAGCCGAGGGTGAGGGAGGCCGGCGGGGCCATGCCGCCCACGCCCACGGGCAGCGCCGAGGACGCGGCCGGAGCCGAGAGCCACGAGTCGGAGGAGCCCGCGGCGGGCAGCGCCCAGCAGCAGCAGCACTTTGAGGAGAATTCCAATAACGAAGAGCCGGGATTGAATGTAGCAGGAGGGTCGGATGAGGGTAACGCGCAAGGACTCTCCTAAACCAAAAACGACAAGAAAAGAATTATTAATATTAATTATATACCGACGCCCCCCCCCCCTCCTCCCTCCTCCTCCTCAACACCCCTCCCCCCGGCAAAGCAACCACCTGAGAAAAAAGCGAAACGAGTCACCGAGTCTAGTTAGTGCTTTTCCTCCGATTTTTCTCTTTTAAAAGGGGTTTCTCTTCCCTCCCCGCCCCCCCCTTTTTTTTTTTTTTTTTTTAAGGAAAAAAAGAAGAAAAAAGCGACGGGAAAAAAGAAAAAAAAAAAGCTTAAAACAGAAAGAGAGATATTATATTAATTTTTTTTTTTTTTATTTTCTTCTGATCTTCCCCGTCGCAAAGCGGGGCTCTACCCCCGAGGATCCCTCGTAGCCAAGGACCTTTTCTTGGAAAGGCAAGGACGCTAGGGAAGCACCAGGTGGGGACGGAAAAGTGGCTCTGTCGCATGGAAAAGAGCTTCCATGTAAATCCAAAGCTTTATTTTGTGTCCAAACACGTGTTTGAAAAAAAAAACGAGAAAAGAAAAAAAAAAAAAACTTATTTCAGAGAGAGAGATCTATTTAAGAAAAAAAAAAAAAAGGAAAAAATAGAAAAAAAAAAAAACAACCGAGAAGGAGGAGCGGTAGGAGTTGGAAGGGCTGTGGCAGGGCGGGGATTTGGGATTTTTGGGGGCCGGGGGCTCCTTTCCCAGGAGTTTGGGGTCAGGATTTTTTGGGTCTGTTCCCCCCTCCCCCCAGCCCCGTGCGAGGCTCAAGTCGGGCAGCGAAGGCTCCGGGTGAGGAGCTGGAAAAAATTGCTGGAAAAAAAAATTGCTGGAAAAAAAAAAATTGCTGGGAAAAAAATTTGCCTAAAAAAAAAGAAAAAAAAAAAAATCGAATCAGAAAAAAAATCCCAGCGAAACGAAATGGTGTGAGAGAGGGCAGCAGGATGGGCAGGGTTTGTGTCGGGCAGGCGGGACGGGGACGGCCGAGATGGGGACGGGGCAGGCCCGGGGCGCTGCCGGGGGACGCCGGGGTGGCTCGGCCGTCCCCGTGTCCCCATCCCCGTGTCCCCATCCCCGTGTCCCCATCCCCGTGTCCCCATCCCCGTGTCCCCGTGTCCCCATCCCCATGTCCCCATCCCCATGTCCCCATCCCCGTGTCCCCATCCCCGTGTCCCCATCCCCGTGTCCCCATCCCCGTGTCCCCGTGTCCCCATCCCCATGTCCCCATCCCCATGTCCCCATCCCCATGTCCCCATCCCCGTGTCCCCATCCCCGTGTCCCCATCCTCGTGTCCCCATCCCCGTGTCCCCGTGTCCCCATCCCCGTGTCCCCATCCCCGTGTCCCCATCCTCGTGTCCCCATCCCCGTGTCCCCGTGTCCCCATCCCCGTGTCCCCATCCCCGTGTCCCCATCCTCGTGTCCCCATCCCCGTGTCCCCGTGTCCCCATCCCCGTGTCCCCATCCCCGTGTCCCCATCCCCGTGTCCCCATCCCCATGTCCCCATCCCCGTGTCCCCATCCCCGTGTCCCCGTCCCCGTGTCCCCATCCCCGTGTCCCCATCCCCATGTCCCCATCCCCATGTCCCCATCCCCGTGTCCCCATCCCCGTGTCCCCGTCCCCGTGTCCCCATCCCCGTGTCCCCATCCCCATGTCCCCGTCCCCGTGCCCCCAAAGCCGTCCCCGTGTCCCC
Source organism: Chamaea fasciata (assembly GCF_029207755.1). Classification (NCBI taxonomy): domain Eukaryota; kingdom Metazoa; phylum Chordata; class Aves; order Passeriformes; family Sylviidae; genus Chamaea; species Chamaea fasciata. Next base: position 4,618,451 of record NW_027094113.1, on the reverse strand, counting down.
GTCCCCGTGCCCCCAAAGCCGTCCCCGTGTCCCCGTCCCCGTGTCCCCATCCCCGTGTCCCCATCCCCGTGTCCCCATCCTCGTGTCCCCATCCCCATGTCCCCGTCCCCGTGTCCCCAAAGCCGTCCCCGTGTCCCCGTCCCCGTGTCCCCATCCCCGTGTCCCCGTCCCCGTGTCCCCGTCCCCGTGTCCCCGTCCCCGTGTCCCCATCCCCGTGTCCCCGTCCCCGTGTCCCCGTCCCCGTGTCCCCATCCCCGTCCCCGTGTCCCCGTCCCCGTGTCCCCGTCCCCGTGTCCCCAAAGCCGTCCCCGTGTCCCCGTCCCCGTGTCCCCAAAGCCGTCCCCGTGTCCCCGTCCCCGTGTCCCCAAAGCCATCCCCGTGTCCCCGTCCCCGTGTCCCCAAAGCCGTTCCCGTGTCCCCGTCCCCGTGTCCCCAAAGCCGTCCCCACCCCGCCGTGCCCGGCAAGTGCCTGAGTCAGCCCAGCCCCCGCTGCCGGCAGAATTTGGGGCTGGGGGGATCCCAAAAACCCCTCCCAGGGAAAAGGTTTTTCCTTCCTTCCCTTCCCCCCCCGAATCCAGGGAATTTTTTTTCCTCTCCCCCCCCCACCACCACCCAAATTTTGGCTCTGCCCGGCCCCGAAAACGCCTCCCAAATTTCCTTTGGATGTAAAAAAAAAAACAAACAAAGGTTTTTTTTGGGGTCTCCCCCCTAAAGGAGCAGGAGGCCTTTGGGAAAGGGGGAGGGGAGCAGCCTGGGCCCCTCCCCCTCTGCCCCCTTCCCAAAAATCAAATTCTATATAAATATATATATATCTATATCTATCTAGAGATGCTCTATGGCTGGAGAGGCGGGTCCCGACCCTCGGGGGGAAACTGAAAAAGGCACCTTTGAGTTGGTCACCTGTTTTCTAAATGCACATTTTTAAATGCTAAAAAAAAGAAAAAAAAAGAAAAAAAAAAAGAAAAAAAATAGTAAACAACAAAAAAAAAGATTTTAAAGCCCTTTTATTTTCAAAGCACTTTTTAGATTCTCTTCCTTTAATTTTAATTTTTTTGTTGTTGTTGTTGTTGGGGGTTTTTTTTGGGGTTTTTTTTTTTTTCCTTTTTTTTTTTTTTTTTTTGTGTTTTTACTTTCGAAAGCAAAAGCGAAGAGCAGGTTTTGGCCGAATGTATTTTGGAGAGGGAGTGAGAGGGGAGTGTGTGCTGCGGGGGGTGGGGTGAGTGGTGGGGCTGGGGGAAGAGACGGATGTTTATTTAATGCAGAAAAAAAAAAAAACCCGGAAAAAAAAAAAAGCAATAAAAAAAATTCCAAAAAAAGAAAAAAAAAAAAAAGCTTAAAAAGAATAATAAAAAAAAAAAAAGAGAAAACAAAGAAGTCTTAGCACTTTGCGATGGAACGGGTACTTTGAGCTCACTTTATCTTAATTTAAAAAAAAAAAAAGCGAAATTCAAGATGTTTACAAAAAAAAAAAAACTTTAAAAAAAAAAAAATGACTTCTACGGAGAAGAGAAAAAAAAAATATTATTAAAAAAAAAAAAAGCCTAAATTTATTTTTGTAAGAAAAAAAAAAACAAAAATGTGTATATATATATATATATTTAACAAAAAAAAAAAACCTAGAAAAAAAAAATTACAAATAGAGGCGGAATCCAGGTGAGATTGGAGGAGGATGCGGATTAGGTTCTGTGACGTGCCCTGACCCCGGGGAATTTGAAACGGGAAAAAAAGCCGAGAAAAGCCCAGGGCAGCTTGAATTGCGGGCGGGAATCCTGGGGGAGGCTCGCTGCTGCTCCCCGCAGCCTTGCGGAGGCCGGTCGGGGTTTGTTGGGGGGTTTGGTGGAAATAATTTGATTTTTTTGGAATTTTTTTCTTTTTTTTTTGTTTTAGCCAGTGCCAGCGCAGAGGGGTCGGGATCCCTGTGGGATTTGGATCCCGCCCTGGGGCAGGGAACTGGGGTCGGGGCAGGGAAATTGGGATTTGGGGAGGGAAATTGGGATCTGAGCTGGGAAATTGGGATCTGGGATGGGAAATTGGGATTTGGGCAGGGAAATTGGGATTCTGAGCTGGGAAATTGGGATTCTGAGCTGGGAAATTGGGATCTGGACAGGGAAATTGGGATTTGGGGAGGGAAATTGGGATCTGAGCTGGGAAATTGGGATCTGAGCTGGGAAATTGGGATCTGGGCGGGGAAATTGGGATTTGGGCAGGGAAATTGGGATCTGAGCTGGGAAATTGGGATCTGAGCTGGGAAATTGGGATTTGGGGAGGGAAATTGGGATCTGAGCTGGGAAATTGGGATCTGGGATGGGAAATTGGGATCTAGGCCGGGGAATTGGGATCTGGGCAGGGAAATTGGGATCTCGGCCAGGGAATTGGGGTCTGGGCAGGGAAATTGGGATCTCGGCCAGGGAATTGGGGTCTGGGCAGGGAGTCCCCCTGGGAAGGCGCTGGAGGGACCCAGATCCAGGCTGGAACTGGGGGCACAGCGAGCTGCCCGTGGGTTTGGATCCCTCCGGGGATGTGGCAGCGAATTCCTGGGAAGGGGCTGGAGGGATCCCAGCTCCTGAACGCGGGCGCTGTTCCCAGGGACTGGGGTCCCTTCGGGCAGGAAAATCGGGATCCCAGATCCCTGTGGATCCACATCCCTCCCTGAGCAGGAAATTCGGGAATCCCGTCAGGAAGGAGCTGGAATTTGGGGGGCTCCGGGCAGGGCCGACCCTCTGGCAGCACTGGCTGAAATATTTTTATTTTGGGGTTTTTTTTTTTGGTTTTTTTTGGGAATATGCAAAGAAAAATTCCGTGAGGATTTGTAAACAGAGACTCGTGGAGGTTCCGTGTTGTGCTCGGGGTTTTGGTGGCTCCTCTTGTCCCGGTTTTTGGGTTCGTTTTTTGGGTTTTTTTTTTTTCCCCCTGCTGCTTTTCCTTCTCCCCCTTCTCCAATCCCGAAGGAATTTTTGGGAGCTTTGGGGGCTCTGGGGAAGCAGCACCGGGAGGGGCTGAAGCGGGTGGGATTTTTCAGGAGTGGAGAGAAAAGGGGAGGGGAAAAAAAAAAAAAGAAAAAGGTGAGGGAAGGAAAAAAAAAATTTAAAATGGGGAAAAAATGGGAGAATTGTTTAAAAAAAAAGGGAAAAACGGGGGAAAGGAAATTGGAGGGGAGAAATAAAAGAGGGAAAGAAAAAGGGGAGGGAGGAGAAAGGAAAATGGGAAATGAAAGGAGGAAAAAACGGGGTGGGGAATTGAGAAAAGAAAGAATAAATTCTTGGGGCGGGGAGGGGGCAAGGGGAGGAAAGGAAAGGAAGGAAGAAGGAAAAGAAAAGAAATAAAAAGGCAAAAATGCAAAGGAAAAAGAGCACAAAGGAGGAAGAGGAGAGAGGAGCAGACTCAGGATTCCCCCGGCCACGTCCCCGTGTCCCCTCCCCGTCCCCCCACTGGCAACACTTTAGCACAAGGTGAAGTTTGCACTAAAATCGAGAGAAAAGCAAAAAAAAAATTTAAAAAAATAATTTTAAAAAAGCTCCAAATCCCCCCCAGGATTATCCCCGTCCCGTCGCCTTAAACCCCCACCCCAAACCCCCCCCCGTAGCTCAGCATCCAGATTTTTATTTTTATTGTCTTTATTCTGATGAATTTTAATTTAATTTAATTTTAGGTTGGGTTGTTTTTTTTTTTTTTTAATTTCTGTTTTTTTTGAATCCAGGTTGGGATGAAAAGTGTTGCCAAAGAAAGTGCTGAGTTACGGTGGGAAGCGAGAGGGAGAGAGAGAGAGAGAGGAATAATAATAAGAGTTATTGCTAATAATAATAATAATAAACGATTCAATAATAAAATCTGGATCGAAGCCACGCTGAGGGGGAAATAGAGAGGGAAAGAAAGGATTTTTGTTTGATTTAAAAGAGGAAAAAATGTGTGTCCCCCCCTTTTCCCCCCTCATCCCACCTCCCCCGGTGTCCCGAGGGGGCTCAGCCCAATTTTGGGGGATTAATCTGAGTTTGGGGGGGCTCAGCCCAATTTTGGGGGGGTTTAATTCTGTTTTGGGGTGCAGAGCTCAGGTTTGGGGGGGATTAATCTGGGTTTTGGGGGACTCAGCCCAATTTTGGGGGATTAATCCGGGTTTAGGGGGATTAATCTGAGTTTTGGGGGACTCAGCCCAATTTTGGGGGATTAATCCGGGTTTAGGGGGATTAATCCGGGTTTTGGGGGGGCTCAGCCCAATTTTGGGGGATTAATCCGGGTTTTGGGGGATTAATCCGGGTTTCGAGGGCTCAGCCCGGGTTTAGGGGGGTTAATCCCAGTTTTGGGGTCTGGGGGTGCCAAGGGAGGGGCTTCACCCCCTGCTGGGCTGAGCGGGGACAAATTTGGGGTTTTTCCCCCCCCAAATCGGCTCTGGGGGGGTCCTGCCCCCCAAACTGGGCAGGAGGGATTCCATTTCTCATTTCCCCCCAGGAAAGGGCTGATTCCCCCTCCCCACCCCCAAAATTCTCCTTCCTCCCCCCCTTTAGGGCCCCCCCGATCCCCACCCCCTCAAATTCAACAATTTCATCATTTAATAATAAAGACAAACCCCCCCCTTCCCCCCCCCCCCCCCCGAATTTCTCTCTCTAAATTTTCTAATTAATTTTGTTTTGTTGCGTTTCGGTTTCGATTCGCGACAAGATTTTTTTTTAAAAAAAAAAATAAAATTAAAATTGATTTCAATCAAGAGAAACAAACAAACAAAAAAAAGAGCGAAACGGGACGGAAATTTTTTTTGGGGGGGGGGGGCTGGGGAGGGGTGAAAATGCTGCGTTTAAATTGTGTTTTATATAATAAAATTATCTATATATATATATATATATACACACAGCAAGAGCTGAAATGTCCCCAGGGACGGGGGGGACACCGAGCTCGGCCCGGGGACCCCAAAGGACGCTCGAGGTGGGGCCACTTTATTATAAATATTAATTTTATTTTCATTTTTTCCTTTTTTTTTTTTTTTTTTTTTTTGGTTTTATTTTTTTTTTCCTGCGTCTTTCTATATATAATCTATTAAAGAGATTCTTTATCTTCAAGCACTCGCAAAGGTTGCAGCGGTTTTTATGTGTTTTGTTTTTTGGTTTTTTTTTTTCTTCCCAAATTTTTTCTTGGTTTTTGGTGAGGATTTTCTCGGGGGTGGGGGGAGGAAGGAAAAGGAGCGAGGAAAGGAAGAGAGAGTTTTAAAAAAAAAATAAATATAAAGAAATATATTAAAAAAAAATAAATAAAGCACAGAAAAGACATTCCATAGATTGTAACTTTGATAGTTCTTTATAAAGCGGGGGGGGCGGGGGGGAGAGATGAGGAAAAAAAAATAAAAACGATGACAAAAAACGACAAAAAAAAAATTTAAAATAATAAAAATTGCACTTTGGGGGGGGAGGCTTTAAAATAAAAAAAAAAAAAAGAGAGAAATAAACTATATATTAAAAATACACCTGGAACCCGCTGGATTTCTTGGGGGAGGAGAGGGTGGAAGGTTCTTTTGGGGGGGCGTCCCCCTTAATTATTTTGGGGGGGTTGGGGGGGTTTTAATAATTTTGGGGGGTTTTTTTTGCTGGTTTTGGGGGTTGGGGAGCCCCGGGCGGGGGGAGCAGGGCAGGGGCTGACGCTTCCTTGGGGTTTTGGGGGCTCCAGGGCTGCAGGTGGGGCAGATTTCGGGGGGATTTCCTCTGTTTTAGGGATGCCCAGGGGATTTTTAGGGGCGTTCGCTCTGTTTTGGGGGTTTCCAGGGTTGGGGGGGGGATTTGGGGGGGATTTTCCCGATTTCCGAGAGTCCGGAACTGCCCGGGGGGATTTTTGGGGGGGGGGGGTTCCCCCTGTTTTGGGGAGACTGCAGGACTGCACGCACGAAGGGATTTTGGGGGACGTTCCCCCCGTTTTTGGGGGATGTTTGCCTCATCTTTAGGGATGCTCACCCCATTTGGGGGGTGTTCTCCCCATTTTTGGGGATGTTCCTCCCATTTTTGGGGACGTTCTCCCCGTTTTTGGGGTCGTTCTCCCCATTTTGGGGACGTTCCTCTCATTTTTGGGATGTTTGCCTCATCTTTAGGGATGCTCACCCCATTTTTGGGGATGTTCCTCCCATTTTTGGGGTCGTTCTCCCCGTTTTTGGGGACGTTCTCCCCATTTTTGGGGATGTTCCTCCCATTTTTGGGGATGTTCCTCCCATTTTTGGGGACATTCCCCCCTTTTTTGGGGATGTTTGCCTCATCTTTAGGGATGCTCACCCCATTTTGGGGACGTTCCTCCCATTTTTGGGGACGTTCTCCCCGTTTTTGTGGTCGTTCTCCCTATTTTGGGGACGTTCCTCCCATTTTTGGGGTCGTTCTCCCCATTTTGGGGATGTTCCTCCCATTTTTGGGGTCGTTCTCCCCATTTTTGGGGTCGTTCTCCCCATTTTGGGGACGTTCTCCCCATTTTGGGGATGTTCCTCCCATTTTTGGGGACGTTCTCCCCGTTTTTGGGGTCGTTCTCCCCATTTTGGGGTCGTTCTCCCCATTTTTGGGGATGTTCCTCCCATTTTTGGGGACGTTCTCCCTGTTTTTGGGGACGTTCTCCCCGTTTTTGGGGTCGCTCTCCCCATTTTGGGGTGCCCGTGGCCGTGCCTCAGTTTCCCCAGACGGAACAAAGCCTCCCCCCGCTACAGGATCAGAGCAAAGGGGGGGTCCCACCCCCCCGGCTCAGCACGGGGTGTCCCCCCAGTCCTCCCAGTCCTCCCAGTGCCCCCGGCCCCATTAAGCCGCTTGGGGCGGGGGGGGTCGCAGGACCCTAATCGCGTTTGGGGACAGATGGCCGCGCTTTAAGGATCCTCCCGGGCCAAGTTTGGGGTGTCCCCCCCTCCCCAAACCCCCTCCCCCCCCCCAGCCCAGCCCAGGGCGAGCACCCCAAACCACGGCAGGCTGGGACAGGCGTGACCCCGCACCCCAAAACATCCCCCCCACCCCAAAAACCCCCCCTCGATGTCCCCGCGGGGCCGCAGGAGCCCCCCCGGAGCCCCCCGAGGGGCAGGGCCGGAGCGGGGGGATTAATCTGTGTCATAATCCGCCTTGGCCGGGCCGCGGGCCGGGATTTGGGGCTTTATCCCGGGGTTTAGTGGCCGAGTCGTCGTTCTTAGCGAGACGCCCTAATGCCACTTAACACCTGCGAGCCGCGATCCTCATTAGGGGCGTCAGGGACAATTAGGAGAGGGATAATTAGGGCAGGGCCGCGGCCGCTGGAAGGGTTTAAGGCCCATATGTGCCTGTGCTGGGGTGGGGGGCGGTCGGGGGACCCCCCGGTTTGGGGCTGGCCGAGGGGGGGTCGGCCCGAAATGGGGCCGCGCCTCAGTTTCCCCTGATGGGAAACCCCTGGGAGGGGGGGGGGTCCCCAGTGAGCGGCACTGGGCAGACTGGGAGGGGACACTGGTGCCACCCCGGGGTGTCCCTGGGGGGGGACAGGGAGGGGACACTGGTGCCACCCCGGGGTGTCCCTGTAGGGGGGGGGACAGGGAGGGGACACTGGTGCCACCCCGGGGTGTCCTGGGGGGGGACAGGGAGGGGACACTGGTGCCACCCCGGGGTGTCCCTGTAGGGGGGGGACAGGGAGGGGACACTGGTGCCACCCCGGGGTGTCCTGGGGGGGGGACAGGGAGGGGACACTGGTGCCACCCCGGGGTGTCCTGGGGAGGGACAGGGAGGGGACACTGGTGCCACCCCGGGGTGTCCTGGGGGGGGGACAGGGAGGGGACACTGGTGCCACCCCGGGGTGTCCTGGGGGGGGGACAGGGAGGGGACACTGGTGCCACCCCGGGGTGTCCCTGTGGGGGGGGACAGGGAGGGGACACTGGTGCCACCCCGGGGTGTCCTGGAGGGGGGGACAGGGAGGGGACACTGGTGCCATCCCGGGGTGTCCCTGTGGGGGGACAGGGAGGGGACACTGGTGCCACCCCGGGTGTCGTTGGGAGGGGACACAAGGTGGGGACACGCAAGGAGCCCCACGCTGGCACAGGGGACACCGGGGTGACCCTCGGCAGGTGACACACGCAGAGGTGTCCCCAGGGCCCCGGGGGGGTCACAGGAAGGGACCCCGGGGCAGGAGGGGAGCAGAGCCCCGGGGCAGCGGGAGCCGCCCCCAGCCCCAGCGGGGGGGACACTGCGGGGCCCCGGGCGGGGCCGGGGGGGGCCCGGGGGGCGCCGGGGGGCAGCAGGGGCAGCAGCAGCCCAGGCCGTACAGGGCGTAGGGGTGGAAGTAGCCGACGTTCATCACCCTGCGAGGGGGAAAGAGACGGGAAATAAAATGATCGGAGGGGGGAGAAAAAAGAAAAGAAAATAAAGGGGAAGGGGGGGAGAAGGAAAAATGAAGAATGAAAGAGAGAAAAAAAAAAGGAGTGGGAAAAGAGGGGGGAATTGAGAAAAGAAGGAATAAAATGGGAAGGGAAGGGAAGGGAAGGGAAGGGAAGGGAAGGGAAGGGAAGGGAAGGGAAGGGAAGGGAAGGGAAGGGAAGGGAAGGGAAGGGAAGGGAAGGGAAGGGAAGGGAAGGGAAGGGAAGGGAAGGGAAGGGAAGGGAAGGGAAGGGAAGGGAGAAAGAAAGAAAGAAAGAATACAAAGGGAAAAGAGCACAAAGGAGGAAGAGGAGAGAGGAGCAGACTCAGGATCCCCCCCAGCCATGTCCCCGTGTCCCCCCTGTCCCCTCCCCGTCCCCACCACCGGCAGCACTTCAGCACGAGGTGAAGTTTGCACTAAAAGCAAATCGAGAGAAAACCAAACCCCAGCCCCCCAGCCCCTCCCTGGCCCCCCCGAGGCCGGACCTGCGGGCGCGGCGCCGGGCTCGCCGCCGGTGGTAGTCGCCCTTGGAGAAGTCCTCCAGGTTGGCGGGGTGGATGGCCCAGAAGTGACCTTTGCCGTTGTCACTGCGCCCCGCCTTGACAAAGCACTCGTTGAGGGACAGGTTGTGGCGGACGCTGTTACGCCAGCTCTTCTCCTGTGGACGCGGGGGTCAGTCAGGGGGACAGGGGACAGACAGGGGGACAGGGGACAGTCAGGACTGAGGGGTCAGTCAGGGGGACAGGGGACAGTCAGGACTGAGGGGTCAGTCAGGGGGACGGGACAGTCAGGGGGACAGTCAGGGGGACAGGGGACAGACAGGGGGACAGGGGACAGACAGGACTGAGGGGTCAGACAGGGGGACAGGGGACAGTCAGGGGGACAGGGGACAGACAGGACTGAGGGGTCAGTGAAGCCCAGAGGGGTCAGTCAGACCTAAGAGGTCAGTCAGGCCTGAGGGGTCAGTCAGGGGGACAGGGGACAGACAGGGGGACAGGGGACAGACAGGGGGACAGGGGTCAGACAGGGGTACAGGGGTCAGTCAGGACTGAGGGGTCAGTCAGGCCTAGAGGGGTCAGTCAACATCAGCTCCAAAACAAGCCTGGAGACACCGACCCCACCTGGAGACACTGACCACCGAGGTCTGGACACCACGGATGGATTTCCCACTGATTTCCCGATGGATTTCCCGCCGATTTCCCACCGATTTCCCGGCGGATTTCCCGGCGGATTGGGCTCGGCGCAGCTCGGTGACCTCCCCCAGCCCACTCCCCACCCCTCAGCACCCCCGCGGGCTCCGCTCACCCCAAACCACCAAAACTCAGGGAGAAATTCCCGGGAAACCTCCCACGCCAAGGCCAGAGGCCCTTCCCTCACCTTGTTCTTGAAGTAGGGGTAGTTGTCCATGATCCACTGGTAGATGTCGGAGAGCAGCAGCTTCTTCTCGGGGGACGAGAGGATGGCGGTGGAGATGAGGGCGATGTAGGACTGCGCCGGTTTGTCGCCGGGCTCGGGCGGAGCCCGGGGGGCGGCCGGGGGGCCGCGGCCGGGGGGCTCCGGGCTGGGGGGGGTCCCGGAGCCCCTCCCGGACAGCAGGTACTCGATGGTGAACGAGGCCCCGGGTGGGCGCCGGGGTGCCGTGTCCCCCGCGTCCCCCGCGTCCCCCATGGTGCAGGTGCTGCCGGCGGCGAGTGCCGGCGCTCATGGCCCGGTAATTAGTGCAGATTACGGGGTTTGCTAATTGTGTTTTCACAAACGCGCTGCCCCCAAAGCGGGCTGTTTATCTGGCAAAGCCCCGGCTTTAACGGGATTTGGGCCCTTAAGCCTCATAAATAAAATGATTAATCCGCTGGAGGTGGAGGAATTCGAAGTGGCACCGAGGAGGTGCCCGTGGGGCCGGGGCCGGGGGGGGAACCCCCAAAACCCGGGGGAGAACCTCGAGGGGGTCGCGGCTGCCCCGGAACCTTCCAGGCTCCCTTGGGGGAGATCCTGGGCTGTCCAGGGAAATGCTGGGATTGCCCCAGGCTCCTCCTGCCGTCCGTGAAAATCCCCTGGTCTCGTTTTGGGGTGAGCTGGGAGTGATCCCGGGGACCCTCTGGAGAGCTCAGGAGCCTGGGGCAGAGCCTGGGGAAGGTTCTGGGGTACCCCAGGAAGGTCGGGGAGACCCTGGGGGAAGATTTTCCCTGCTAAGACCCTGGGGATGCTGAGTGAGATCCTTGGGACCCCCTGGGAGAAGATCCTGGGGAAATCCTGAAGAGCTCAAGGAGATCCTGGAGACCTCTCCGAGGTCAGAAATCCCAACGAGCCGACACAGAATTAAATGTAAATCTTTCATTTTATTTAACAAACACTATAATTTGAAGAATGTGTACTGAGGGAAAGAAAAATAATTTTCTTTTTTTTTTGTTTGTTTTGTTTTTTTTTTTTTCTCTTCTCTTTACAAAACAAAGAAGAAAAAAAAAACAGGATATAAGAAAAAAAAACCAAAAAAAACAACCAACATATGTACAGGAAGAGCTGGCCAACTCCAACAGAAAGCACTAAAACAAGCATGGTGTTTCCAAACAGTTGCTTGGCCTGGAAAATTTAAGAGCAATTAAATTAGAATAAAAATATTAGGAAAACAACTGGACTCTAAAGCTACTGTGCAGCCAGGGCCACAAGCACAGAACTTTGTACAGTAAAATTCAGTTGGGAGCTCTACCCGGGTTTTTTTCTTTTTTTCTCAGTTGTTTTCATCCCCCTTTTTTCCCACCCCCACCCCCGTTTCAACCTGAAAACATATTGCTTACAGCCAGGAAAGAGAAGGAAAAAGCAAAGCCTGGGGCCAACGAGTGCAGGTGTCCCTGTGGGAGCAGGAGCTGGAGCTGCTCCGGGTCCCCCCCGCCGCACCTGGGGGGTTTATCCCCTTCGCATCCCAGCCCTGGAGACAAAACCCGGCCAGGCAGGGAGGGGAGGGAGAATCCCCCTCCCACAGGGGCCCAGGGACCCCCCGGCCCATTTGGGAGAGGAGCCCCCGAGCTGGCAGGGGACCCCTCCTCAACGTGGAGAGGGGTCTTTGCTTTTGGGCAAGTGGCCGACGAGGATTTAGGGCGGCTCTGGCTGGACCTCGGGGGCTTTTCCCTCCGGGTGGGGTTTGGCCACGCGTGGGATTTTCTGGAGTGAGGGGGGAAGTGCTGGGAAAGGCACCAACAGCCTTCTCTGTGCCCCCCTGGCTGCTGGGGTGAGGGATGGAGGGAGGGATGGAAGGTTTGGGGTGCCCTGAGGGGAGGGATGGAGGGAGGGATGGAAGGTTTGGGGTGCCCTGAGGGGAGGGATGGAGGAGGGATGGAAGGTTTGGGGTACCCTGAGGGGAGGGATGGAGGAGGGATGGAAGGTTTGGGGTACCCTGAGGGGAGGGATGGAGGAGGGATGGAAGGTTTGGGGTACCCTGAGGGGAGGGATGGAGGAGGGATGGAAGGTTTGGGGTACCCTGAGGGGAGGGATGGAGGATTTTGGGGCCACTCAGAGGGGAGGGATGAAGGAAGGAAGGAAGGAGGGTTTGGGGTCTGGCAGTGCCCAGCAACACCAAGACCCTCGGGGGTCTCAGGGCTCAGGGAGAGCCCCCCCTGCTCCTCACCCAGCCCAGGGGCAGGGCCAGCTCCTTCCCGGGGTGACCCTGAGCTCCAGGGGGAAAAGCCAGCGAGGTCCAGAGCAAACCAGAGCCGGGAGGAGCCAGTGGGAACAGCAAAAGGCCGGGACAGAAACTCTCCAAGACAAAGTTAAAAAGGTGACGCTTCGCAAACTCAAAAAGCAACAACGTTTTGCCACCGAAGAGCACAGGAGGAGCTTTGGCTCTGGGGCCAAAGGCTGGGACAGAGAAGTGGAGGGGCCGGGGCGGCGGCGGCGCCCGGGCCCTGCCCTCACACCGCCCGCGACGGGCTCGGGACTCAAAGAAACCTGAATTGGAGTTACCGAGGTAGTTGGCTAAAAACTGAGATTCCCCCACCCGGCACCTTCTGGAAGGACCCCCCTGCCCTGCTCCTGCTCGTGTGCCAGGTGTGCCCAGGTGTGGGGGTGGCCTGCAGGTCATTGCAGTGTCCCCAGGCCTGGGGGTGGCCTGCAGGTCACTGTCCCCATCCCTGGGTACGGGGGTGACCTGCAGGTCACTGTCACTGTCCCCAGGCCTGGGGGTGACCTGCAGGTCACTGTCCCCAGGCCTGGGGGTGGCCTGCAGGTCACTGTCCCCATCCCTGGGTACGGGGGTGACCTGCAGGTCACTGTCACTGTCCCCAGGCCTGGGGGTGGCCTGCAGGTCACTGTCACTGTCCCCAGGCCTGGGGGTGACCTGCAGGTCACTGTCCCCAGGCCTGGGGGTGGCCTGCAGGTCACTGTCACTGTCCCCAGGCCTGGGGGTGGCCTGCAGGTCACGGCCGCCGCCTCCAGAACCAACCTCAACGAAAAGGGAACGCGCAGCCCTTGTCAGTCTTCAAAAACACCAAAGTTATTGCACTTCAAAAATACAACAGATCTGTGGTTCGAGCCCCCCCCTCCCGCCCCCCCCCCCCCCCCCCCATGGCTTCTGCTCAACTAAAACGAGTCACTACTGCACAAACCTCTACACTTCCCTCGGGATTAGGTTAGAATTCCAAACGTGTCTCTTTACATGAGGTGCAGAGCTGCTGGAGCTCCGAGCCAGAACAGTGCGCTTCCGAGCGGACATGTCACCCCCCTGGCACCCCATGCCCCCAGCCCCACCCCGACAAACCCCCCCTCTATCCTCGCTGGGTTAGACAAGCCCACCCCGGAGCCCTCCCCACACCCCCCCTTCCCCGCCCCGCCCCGGACTCACAGGTCCAGCAAAAACCTTTAGATTAATTAAGGAATGGTTCATTAACAAGAGAGGATCAAACTGCACACGGCTTTGGAGATGCAGGGGTGGGTGTCCTGGAGGTGTGCAGGGGAGCTCCCCCGATCCCGGGATCCAGGTGAGGGAGGATCCTGCCTGGCTTAAGACACTTTCTTGACTTCAGGCTCCAGTTCAGGGTCAGGCTCTGAGTGGGGTTCGTTTTCCAACCAAGAAGCAGCTCGATGGTTTTTGTTTTGTTTTGTTTGTGTCATTTTTTGTTTCGTTTTTTTTTTTTTTTTTCCTTTTTTTTCTTTCTCGTTTTAATGAGTAATTTGGAATAGGAAAGTCACAGGAGATGAGGGAGGGAGGGAGATGAGGTGGGAGAGGACGTTCTCCCCCTCCTCCAGTTTCATAAGCACCAGAGTATTCAAGTCTGTCCGTTGGGAATTCCGAGCCGTGGCTGCAGTCAGCAGGCAGAGACTAAACCTTTCTCGTAAGAGCAGCGTCGTTTGGGCTGGGGTCCCTCATCATCATCATCCTCCTCCTCGTCCTCCTCCTCGTCCTCCTCCGAGGATGAGCTGTCCAGTGTTAAATCCACAACGTCCGCCGGGGCTTTGCCGTTCTCGCCGGTGCCGTTGGGAGTGGCCAGGAGCCCGTTCACATCCGAGGAACCTGCCATGGGGAGAGGAGGAGCTGAAACCTCTCCTGTCCAGCTCAGGACGGATCCAGCGCTCCTGGCTGCTCAGCCTGGACAAGGGAAGGCTCTGGGGAGACTTCAGAGCCACTTCCAGAGCCTAAAGGGGAGCTGGAGGGGGACTCGGGACAAGGGAGGGAGGGACAGGACACAGGGAGTGGCTTCCCACTGCCAGAGGGAATACTGGGGAGAAATTCTTCCTTAGCAAGGAATTCCTCCCTTGTGAGGGTGGGGAGGCCCTGGCACAGGGCGCTCAGAGCAGCTGTGGCTGCCCCTGGATCCCTGGAAATGCCCAAGGCCAAGTTGGAGCACCCTGGGACAGTGGGAGGAGTCCCTGCCCATGGCAGGGGTGGCACTGGATGATCCCACAGGTCCCTCCCAACCCAAACCAGGCTGGAATTCTGTGCTTTCCCCCAGGGCTCTGCAGCCTTCCCCCCCAGGGAGACTCACCCAGAACCAGGATCGGACATTGAGGGCTGCAGCTCCGCTCCTTCTCGGCTCGGATGGGGCACCAGGAGCCGTCCACCAGGTACTCGATCTCGTCTGCATCTTCACATTCTGTCAGGATCTTGGACAGGAGCCTGCAGAGGGCACAGGAGGAGCTGTCACAGCCCTGGCACGCTGCAGGCTGCGTGCAGTGACCCCGGCTGTAAAAGGAATCTGCTGCTGGCTCCTGAGCTGACAGCCCTCGGAGTCACGGACTTTATTCCCCATAAAAGAGGTGCAGGTTGTGACAGTGCAAATCCATCCCAGCCCTTCCTGTCCATGCACCCAAACCATCAACTACCAGCTTAATTAGCTGCAATTAAAGACACTTTTGCCTCTTCACCCACTTTCCCAGGCACTGCTTCCAGGCAGGCAGCTGCTGCCCCATCCCATGGGACATTCCCAGGGCCATTCCCAGGCTTTAGCAAAAGGTGAGATGTGGAATTTGGACTTGGCATTAGGAACTCAGCCATCCAAGCAGCACTTCCCTTCCTTCCTAGGTTTTATTTCCCAAATCCCCACAGTAGCTACCAGAACAACATTCCTGCAACAGGAACACCATGAAAATACACCTGGAATGATTCCAGAGAAACTGGGCACTGGCTTTATTCCCTGTGTCCCACCATTTGCCTGGCATGGTTATTTGGAAACGCTGCTCTGCCAGGCCTCACTCCCTCCTGGACTTGAGCATTTGCCTTCAGGAAGAAGGAGAACTCCCAGTGGAAAGACTTTCAAGGTCAGGAAAACTTTGTGGCATGCCAGTGGGAGAGTTTGAGCTTTCCCCAACTCCTGCAGGAATTGTTCCCACAGCCAATCCCATCAGCAGCACAGCAACCACCAAGCTGCAGCTCCCAAAAAGCTGACAAGGCCCTGAGGATCCCAGACCTGACCAACCACTCCCTCCCTGCTCGGGAGCCTCTGGCTCTTTCTTGACTCCCAGCACCCAGCTGAGTGCCAGCTTCCCTCTCTCACTTCCAGGGAATCTGGGAAGGACTTCACCCAACAGAACTGCCATCAAACCCAGCCCTGAGCAGGGGCAAAAGTCTGCTGAGCCTTCCCCAGGGACATCCAGCTCCTCCTCGTGCAGGACACGGGCACGGCTGACCCGTGGGGGTTCCACAAGCCAACCCCTCACAGCTTCCCCTTCATCTCTCCCCTGCCAGAGATCTCCAAGGAACTGGATTTTCCTGTCGGGCTTGGCCAGGGGACAAAGCAAACAGGTTGTCTGTGCTGAGGCTGCTCCAGGAAAGCCACAGCTCCTGGATCTGCCCAGGGCCCGCAGAGGCAGCCTGGAACCCTCAGTGAGGCTGGGAACAGACTGGTCTGCTCACTTCCCTGTGCCAGAGGTGCTGCAGGCACCCCAAACATCGCTCCAAACCCTCCCTGCTGGTGAGGGAACCTGCAGTGGAGGCCAATCACAGCCATGGGGGTGCAGATCGTGTCCCAGCAGGCAGGAACCGCGAGTGTTGTTCCACCAGCCCTTGGCCAGCCCCAGGAGGTTGTTGGTGGTCCCAGCCTACAGAAGACTCCCAGCATTTGGGGGCAACCAAGCTGCTTCCAAACTCACCCCAAACGTGCTGCAGCACAGCCTGTTCCTTCCCAGCACATTCCCACTTGTCTAACACACCAAAACACTGAAACCAGAGTGTGATGTACCAGCAAAATAAACTTTCAGTAGTTTCAACTTCAACCAAGAGCTGGATGCTGCACCCGGTGGGGAAGGGGAAAAGGCAGAGAGAGCTGCAAAACTCACCCATCAATGATGAGCTGGTCGTAGGGGGCAGGTTTGTCACACACAGGGCACATCCATGTGGGCTTTTTCTCATTCATCTGTAGGTAGAAGACGGCATCAAAGCACTGCAGGTGTGCACAGGTCTCGGCCCGGCACGGCACCGACAGGCGCATCTTCACCAGCTGTGGGACCAGAGAGCAGAGCATCAGCCTGGACACCTGGCAAGGAACCCCCAGAGCCCCTCAGGAGGAAAAACATCGGTGAGTTTGTAAAGCTGCCCTGGGACTATGGTTTGGGTTCTGGACAGAGTAAAACAGAGCTGGAGCTCCTCGGCTCTGGAGCAAACTGGGAGAGGGCTTGGGTTCCAGTGCCTAGAGGAGAGCTGGACAGGGACAGGACACAGGGAATGGCTTCCCACCGCCAGAGGGAATATTGGGAAGGAATTCCTGGCTGTGAGGGTGAGGAGGCCCTGGCACCTGAGCAGCTGTGACTGCCCCTGGATCCCTGGAAGTGTCCCGGCCCAGGCTGGAGCAGTCTGGGATGGTGGAAGGTGTCCCAGCCCAGGCTGGAGCAGTCTGGGATGGTGGAAGGTGTCCCGGCCCAGGCTGGAGCAGTCTGGGATGGTGGAAGGTGTCCCGGCCCAGGCTGGAGCAGTCTGGGATGGTGGAAGGTGTCCCGGCCCAGGCTGGAGCAGTCTGGGATGGTGGAAGGTGTCCCAGCCCAGGCTGGAGCAGTCTGGGATGGTGGAAGGTGTCCCAGCCCAGGCTGGAGCAGTCTGGGATGGTGGAAGGTGTCCCGGCCCAGGCTGGAGCAGTCTGGGATGGTGGAAGGTGTCCCGGCCCAGGCTGGAGCAGTCTGGGATGGTGGAAGGTGTCCCAGCCCAGGCTGGAGCAGTCTGGGATGGTGGAAGGTGTCCCTCCCCGTGGCAGGAGGTGTCCCTGGATGGTTTTAGGCTCCCTTCCCACCCAAAGTGCAGCCCCACGAGGAGCCTGCAGGGACTCACCGGACAGATGAGGGACACTCGGACACCAGTGGTGGCGATTTCACTGTCTGGGTCCAGGCGTAGCTTCTCTTTCACTGCAGGGAGAGCAGAGGACACAACATTTAACCAAAGCCAGCCCTTGGCAGCGCTGTGCAGCCCAGGGGAAGCAGCTCACCCCAGCCCTGGGGTGTGTATGGATCCTTTTCCCTGCCAGGAAGGGAATGAGCACACGGATTCAGCCCCAGCCTGGGCATGGTGGGTTTATTTTTATTCCCTCCTGAGCTCTGGGGCAGCAGGGTGAGGGGAAACGTCTCCCCTCTGGCACTTCCAGTTCAGAGCACGTCCCTCCACAAGTCAAACTGAGAGGGAAAACACATCCCCATCCTTTTTCCATCAGGTTATCAAGCCTCCTCTCAGCACTGCAGGGCTGCCACTCCTCGGCCTCTGTGCTGACCACCTCTTCTATTCCAGAACATTCCACAGGAACCACCAACAGGCCCAGAGGTACCCAGGCAGAGAACTCAGAGCAAGGCAGCCATGCAAAAAAAACAGGCACAGCAGCCATCCAGCAGAGATCTGGGAAGAATCAGATGTGAGGAAAGGAGGAATCCTGCCCCTGCTGCTGCAGCCTGAAAGGAAAACCCCGAGGAGCAGCAGGGAAATCAAAGGAAGCAGCAGATGGGCAAGTCCCACACCAAGGTGTAAAAATCAACAGAACGAGCTTTGAACTGCTCCCCGAGTCCTGAGGAGGAGCTGCTGCTCCCACTGCTGTCTGCAACTGCCTCTGACACTGCCATCACCGTTTTTCTTTGGAGCAAGTCAACCATTTCTTTTGACCTTTTCAGATCATAACAAGATGTCTCCAGACAATGAGGCTACAAGCAGCTCTGCAACACCCAGCTTTAATTAGAGAGTGACTTCTCAGATGTGAAATTCCCAGGAGATTACAAGATTTGGGCTTGTTTTCCTCACATTAGGAGTCTTTTCATCCAAGCTTAATTTTTTATGAAGTCCTTTGTAAGAGCCTTCTCTGTGCATCAATTACTGGGAGACATGGGAAGGAGAATTTCCTCGGATCTCCTGATCGGGATTTTGGATCCAAAGCTGTAATCTGTTCTCAGACAACGTTCCTGTATTAACTTCTAGAGAAGTCTATGCAAAGGAGGGTGAGTCAGCAGTGAGATGTGACTGAAGTCAAAGGGCAGCTTCAGTGACAGGGAATTATTTGCAGAGCAGACCAGAGCTAGAAAAGCAAAGTTTAGGATCTCCTCAGGTTGGCCATTTCTGGACATCCAAACAACTTCCAAGCACAAAACCACAAAAGGAGCTGATATAAGACATTGCTCTTATTTGGTTTTTATTTCAAGTCACCAAATACAACTGATCCCTGCCTGAAATCCAGGTGTCTGCAGGCTGGCTACACCTGGAATCATCACCTTCCCTGTGAACTACAATCCACCTCCAAGAGTGACAGGCTGAGGACGTTCAGCCTGGAGAAGAGAAGGTTCAGTGGAGACCTCCCAGCAGCATCCCAGACCCTGGAGGGGCTCCAGGGATGCTGGAAAGGGGCTCTTCACCAGCAACTGCAGTGAGAGGAAAGGGGGAAATGGCTTGAAGAGGGGAAATTGAGGTTAAGATGGGCAGGAGAGGGGTGGGGAGGCCCTGGCACAGGGTGCCCAGAGCAGCTGTGGCTGCCCCTGGATCCCTGGCAGTGCCCAAGGCCAGGCTGGTCACAGGGTGTGGAGCAGCCTGGGACAGTGGGAGGTGGCACTGGATGAGCTTTAAGGTCCTTCCAACCCAAACCATCCTGGGATTCCATGACAGCTTGTTATCCTTGGGAAGAGTTTTCTCCAAAGACCATCAGGATCACGAGGTCAGTTCTCCCATGCAGAACTAAACAGCGGGAAGGTTTGGTCCAGCAATGGGAAAATTTGGGAATCTTCCACACTCGTGAGCTCCAAGTCAAATTCCACCTTGGAAAGGTAATTCCCCCTCGTTTCCAGTAATGTTTTACACGTGCCTCATACCAGGAGGATTTACCTGAGTGGTTTGGGATAAGCATCTCTTCTCTGAAGCTCTCAAGGCATATCAAAGTGCTGCTGGCGACATCCCACTGCCACCCCAAAGACTCCCAGAGACTGGGGCAGCAGAGGACATTGTCACCAGGATCCCTCGCTCCAGAAATCTCCTTTGGCAATCCCGAGGGTCAGTGCTGCTCATACTGACTCAGGTGAAGGCATGAAGCCCTTCCAGCCACAACGACACCGGCACGACACGACCTGGCCCAAATCCCAAATCCAACTACAGAACCACGGGTTTGGGGTGACCTCCCACACAGCTCAGCGAGTTCTGTTCAGATAAAAAGTGGGGTTCACACAGCTGGAGGGAAGCAGAGGTGGGAATGGTGGTGTTTATTCCCCAGCAGGCTGCACGCAGGCCCCTCACTGAGCCACTCACCCAGCGCTTTGCAGAGCTCGGGGTGTTTGATGCCGATGGTTTTCAACCTCTGCAGCAGCTCTGCTGAGGTCATCTGCCGCACCAGGTACAGCCCCACCGAGTAGCTCTGGGGAGAGAGGGAGGAGAGGATGAGGAGGGGGCTCTGCAGGGCTGCCTGGGCGGCTCTGGGGGCTCCCTGGGCTCTCACCTTGCCGTAGTTGCCCCAGGTGACCGTGATGCGGTTGGTGGCCGCCGACAGGTACATGAGGTGGGTGAGGTTGATGGGCCTGCAGGGCCTCTTGGGTTCCACCCCGGGTTTGTTGGAGGGGTAGTAGCCCTAGAGCAGCAAGATTAAATATAGATATTTAGTTTTTTTTTTTACTCAAGGGTAGATCTATTGATCAGCTCCATTAAATTCCACTCAGCCCCAGGTCTCAGGGATGGGGGGGATGGAGCTGAATGCAGCTGTAAAGAGGATCGAGCCTTTGTGCAGACCAGCTCTTTAACAGCATGCCTAGTCCATTAAAAAATTAGCTTTAAACCAAGCAGTGCACTTTCTAGTCTACAGGCATTCATCAGGAAAGCAATTTCCTTCCAAATCCCACAGATTTTCCCCCCAGATTCCCCCCCGAGTCCCCCCGTCCTTACCGGCACGGAGCAGTAGCTGTGGTTCACCTTGACGGCGATGTTGGGAGGGTACTGATCCTCCTGAGGGGAACTCGTGTCTGTGTAGCAGATTCTGGGCAGAAAGGACACATCCCATAATATCCCAACACTCCGCACATCCCCAGCTCCCAAATCCCAATCCCCATCCCAATCCCCACCCCAATCCACGCTCCCTCAGCAGAGCCCATCCAGGTTCTAAGGTGGAGTTTAAGATGCTCCTGTGAGGTCCACGAACAAAAAGTTCACTGGAAATTCTCCCTGGAGCCATGAAATCCATGTTGGACCTCGCTGGGTTTTGCTGGATTTTCCCTCCTCCCCTGATGTCCAAGGAACCCAGCCCAGAACCTACCTGAGCACCACCTGAACCGATTTCACACCGGGCTGCAACTCCCTGGCAAATGAAACAACAGAAACTTCAAATTAATTATGTTAAAAACAATCCCTACCCTCAAAAAAAAATCACCCAAACCAACTGCCAGACTCAAGAACTTCATCTGTTCCTAATTTTTTTTTAATAGACCTTTAAAAAATTACCTCACAGAACCTTATTTAAATTGTACAATTCCCCCTGCAAATATCAGTACTCCTGTAATTATTATTCTTTTTTTTCCTGATGCACCAACCTACAGCTTTTCTCTGGGTTTTTAAAACTGTTCAGGTGCCTTCTGGTGATTTGTGAGAATTTTTGAAAACTGGGTTTTAAGGTCAGGTTTACCTGACAGTGCTCAAGACTCTCTGTGTTTAATTATTCAGCTGAAGCTGCTCATGCAAACCAAGGGACTGAATATTAAGGCCCCACTGTGAATATTGCAACCCCCACCAAGGCTGTTCCTGACAGGATTTTAACTGCAATCAGGAAAGCAACGGAAGACACAACAAGGGTATTTTCACCAGGAAGCAAAATAAACCAAGATATTCTTCCCCCGGCTCTTTATTTTGCGATAAAGAGAAATATTTAAAGGTTTTGTGTTGAATTTTTGGGGAGGAATTCTTCTGCATGAAGGGAGCGGGTCAGGCAAGAGGAAACCTCCCTGCCACCTCTGAGGAGAGCCTTTGTTTGACTCAAAAGTTGCATCTGACAGAGGTCAGGGTAAATCCTAATCCCAGATGTTTCCTCAGGCAGTTCCTCCCCACCAAGGAAGTTTCCTTTCAGATGCAAAACCAGCCTCACACTCTGCCTTTTGAACCTGGCCAGGCTGCAGACACTGACGGCACCAGCTCAGCACAGAATTTAGGTCATCCATGATTTCATCCCCAAATGCACCACCCCAGAGGGAGATTAGAGCAGCACAAGGGAAACTTATGGACCTGGATGGGTGAATTTGCAGCTCCCACTCCCCCTCCCCAAAAGCTCTTTGCTTTACATGAGGAGCAGCCCGATGTCCTCACACAAATCCTGTTTCCTTGCAGAGAACAAAAGCTCCCACAGGCAGGGAACAGGGAGGAATTATGGAATTATGGCAGCTGCATTTGTCTTGAACTGTTAATACCCAGTGAGGAGTACCTGGAGTTTCTGATCAGCTCCACCTGTCTCGGTGTTAATGCAAAAATGCACGGGCTCTCCTGGAGCTTCTCATTATTCTGTGGAACTGAGGAGGGAAGAAAAGAGTGTCCATCAAACTGAGAACTGCAGCTCTGGGCACGAGGTGATTGTTATGCTCTGTTTATCTCCAAGTCTGGTTCTCTCCCACACCCCTGAATTCCAGTTTTGATAATTCTGCTTTGATTAGAGCTTTGCTTATTTATTGCTCACTGTGCAGTACAACCAGCACAGGCTTTGAATTTGATTTTTCTCTCTTTTTTATTATTTTTCCTCCCTTCAAATAATTCAAGAGCCATCAGCTCAGCACACCAGCGGTGTCACAGTGTCACCACATCCTCAAGAAGCCCAGGAGGAGACCTGAGCCTGACACAAAACCCCAAAAAACCAACCAGACTGAGCAGGCGGGTTCTGGGAAACAAAGAAAACAACCCCGGCAACAAAAAAGATTAGCTCAGATAATAAAAAAGCAACACAAAAAGCAGCAGGAAGAGACAAAACAGGACTTCCAACCCCCTGACCTTGAGGGTGGGACGGCAGCTCACCCTCAGAGAGGCTTAACAAGAGCCCAGCATTAACTGTGGCCTTTTGCACGCTGATAATTTTAAGATCAAGTGCATTTAACGTGGGGGAAACGAAGTGTTGACATGTGGGAAACTTCGTTGCAACCTTCCCTTCAATCCAAACACGTTTGGGTTTTTTTTGTGTCTAAGCAAAGCTCAGGCCCTGAGCTGCTGAAAGTCACGGGAGGAGCACAAAGAGGAAGTGCCAAAACAGCTTTTTAGAAATTATTTAGCGAGAATTGGGTGTTGTGCTTTGCCTCACTTCCATTGCGTGGTACATTCAAAGCCAACAGGATTTCAGAAGGAGGAAAATGCACTTCTGTATGAAAAAGAGGAGATGAGGGAAGGACAAAACCTCAGCAGCTCTTGGAAGATCTGGTGACAACTTGACTCGCTCCAGGTGCTTCCCTTTGGTCCCTTTTCTGCTTTAAAAATGCGAAACGGAGCTTGCAAAAATAAAATTTGAAAAGCAAGAACTAAGATGTCTTTATGGAACTTCTGTTTAATTCCAGTTTCAGTCCAAACATCTCCTGACAAAAACAGCCAGCAGAAAATCAAGCATTTCATCAGGTATTTTTAGCAAGTGATGATTGACAAGGACAATAACAAAAAAGAAATTTCAATGTTTCTGATGAAGAAACTGCCCACAAAACCCAGCCCTGCTGATGATCCAGCCACACAAAAGACAAAGCAAACCTGATCAGGAGAAGTGAGAAGATTCATTTTGCATTTATATCACCTCACTCTCCCTTTACACAAAAATCAAATTGCTGCTGGAAAAGAAGCCCCAGAGGTGGGAGGTGCAAGCTCAGGGCACCTGAGCTCAGGTGTGAGACCTGAACATCTGCAGGTGCCCAGCTCCTCGTGGCTCCACAGGAACCTCCCAAAGCAGCAGGAAAATCAGGTAGAAACCCAGCAGGGACCAGGCCGGCCCAGGGGAGGTGTCACCTGCCAGGGGAGAGGCTACATTTAACGAGCCCTCAGCTCTGGGCTGATGCAGGAGAGATTTAATGGCAACTGGGAACAGAATCTGGTAATCCCAGCGAGTGCGTCCAGGGCTCTTCTGGCTCTCTGGATGCTTCCACCTCTTGGAAATTTGTTTTCCTTCAAAATCCCCATGTTGGAATTGCTGACTAACACACATTTAACACTGAACAAACCATTCCCCACACAATTATCATGTTGGAGCCCGACTCTGTCACCACTCAGCTCTTTTGTCACAGCATTAACGCCTTCAAATGATGGAGAAATTAAATAAAATCTGACTAATTAGTCCTTTCTCTTTTTGTTTCTGCACAATCAAATCTTCATCTATTTTTTTTTCCTCCAAGCCACAACAAATATCTTTTCAGCAAAGCCAGACCAGCTCAAGCTGTAGAATCATTTTGTCAAGAGAATTCTGACGTCACCACATGGATTTATGAGACACTCAGCACAACACAACTTCCCTGGACACGCTGAATTTGCTACCAGAACATTCTGTTTAACATCAGTGAGCAACATTCGCTGTTTCTCCAGACTAAGATAATGAAAAATCAGTCTCCACACCCCAGGGAAAAAGCTCTTCTTCCAGTTTTACAGACCACACACAAATAACTGTGACAA
The DNA here is from genome assembly GCF_029207755.1 of Chamaea fasciata. Taxonomy (NCBI): domain Eukaryota; kingdom Metazoa; phylum Chordata; class Aves; order Passeriformes; family Sylviidae; genus Chamaea; species Chamaea fasciata. The sequence goes on along the minus strand of NW_027094113.1, from coordinate 4,594,603 downwards.
GCACATAAACAAAAAAAAAAGTCAAAAATACAGTTTGAGGTGTTGCCACCCTCTTTGCCCCTCAATATCCCATCTAAATCTCTCCTCTTTCAGTTGAAAACCATTCCCCCTTTCCCAGCACTCTCCTTCTTTTATCAGCCACCTTTAAGCACTGGCAAAGCCCAGAGATAAATATTCCTCTGTGAATTCTGAGCGTGAGGGGAGAGAGAGGTGGGGACTCACCACCACATCCATCAGCCCCTCCTGCCAAGTGACTTTAGACAAAACACAGATATTTTTTATCAACACAAACATTGAAACCCTGGAAACTTGAGATTTTAAGGCTTTAGACTATGGTAATATAGTAAAATTACCCCATTGGGAATATAGTAACGTTACCAGATTGGGAATAGAGTAAAATTACCAGATTGGGAATACATGGAGGGCAATATGGAGGATTTAGGGTGTAGGGTAAGTCCTTCACCACCTTCTTCATGGTTTTGGGGTGGTTTTTTTTCCTAATAGGGTGAAAAGATCTCCACATCACAGACCTTTGGTGTTTGGTCACAGAATCACAGAATGTGTAGGTTGGAAGAGACCTTCCAAATCATCGAGTCCAACCCAGCCCTGACACCTCAACGAGACCACGGCACTGAGTGCCACATCTTTATTTGAACACACCCAGGGATGGTGACTCCACCACCTCCCTGGGGAGACCATTCCAGTCCTTAATCACTCTTTCTTTAAAAACTTCTTCCTAATATCCAACCCAGATTTCCCTTGACACAGCCTGGGACTGGGCAGAAAGTTATGGGGCAAAAAGTAAAAATAACGTAGTTGTCATCTCGTTATTGGACAGTTTGTGCTTCAGAAGACCTTGGAAAGAGGTGACCCCCCCAAAGACCTCGGAAGGAGGTCACCCCCAAAGATCTTGGAAAGAGATCACCTGGAAAGACTTTGGAAAGAGGTCACCTCCAAAGGTCTCTCAGAAAGAGATCACCCCCAAAGGCCTTGGAAGGAGGTGACCCTCAAAGGTCTCTCAGAAAGAGATCACCTCCAAAGGTCTCTCAGAAAGAGATCACCGCCAAAGGTCTTTCAGAAAGAGATCATCCCCAAAGGCCTTAGAAGGAGGTGACCCCCAAAGGTCTCTCAGAAAGAGGTCACCCCCAAAGGTCTCAAAAAGAGGTCACCCCCAAAGGTCTCAGAAAGAGGTCACCCCCAAAGGCCTTGGAAGGAGGTGACCCCCAAAGACCTCAGAAAGAGGTCACCCCCAAAGACCTCGGCAAGAGATCACCAACCAACAAACAGACCCTCCTCCAAAACCAAACCTCACCTAACTCTGTGGGCTTCAACAACTCGTCCAGGGTTGTATAAAAGGGCAGCTTCACCAAGCGCACCTCGGGCTTGGCCACTTTGGGGGGCAACCTGCCCAGTCCGTTCAGGTATTTGCCGTAGAGGGCCGGGTAATCGATGCCGGCGGCCGGCAGAGTCCGGGGCGCGGCGCTGCCGCGGTCGTAGGACGAGTGCAGGGCCAGAGCCTCGGCCCGGGCCGGCGCCGCCGCCTCCGAGCCCTTCTTGTTGTAGCGGGTCTCGTAGAGCTCCTTGATCTTCTTGAACACCTCGGGGCTGCAGTCGAACTGCACCAGCTGCAAAGCTCGCGTCACGAGCTCGTGTTTTAGTCCGCTTTTACTCCTGCCAACAAAACCCAGCAACATCTGAAGATCTGAGACTCGGAAACTCATCACCATGTTCTGGGGGGATAAAGAAATTAAAAGATGTTCTCATAGTTATAAAAGGCAAAGGTGCAGCGCTCGCTTTATAAAGATGTTAAAAATTTCCCCCCTCAGAGAAAGATCCCTCCCACCAAAACTGTCCAAACCCGATTTTGGTTCCCGTTTCTTGTTTGAGCAACCCACTGAAATGTCACCCGAGTGACAAAGCCACCAGCACGGTCACCAGAAATCACTCAAAGTCAAACTGCTTCCTAATACCCAACCTATATTTCCCTCGATGCAGCCTGAGACTGGGCTAAAAGTTCTTGGCGCTAAAAGTAAAAATAACGTAGGTGTCCAATTGTTATTGGATACTTTGTGCTTCAGAAGACCTTGGAAAGGGGCCAATGACTCAAAAATCACTTTGACACATGCTAAGCATCCCCAAGACAGCTCAGCTGGAAGCAGGAGCGACCTCAAAGATCTAAACCAAGAGGCCTCCCTTGTGAAAGAGCTCATGAACTCCCTCAGCAGCCTGAGGCATCTGAAATTCCCGGAGAAACATGGAAAACTTCATCCCAAATGGTGTCATGCAAGGCACAGGGAGAAAGTCACTGTGAGCTGGGTGAGGCTGAGGGGAACTGGGGCCACCAGTCCTGGCTTTCTGCATGGGAAAAGCCCTCCAGAATCCTCCCCACAGCCATAGGATCTTTATAAAAACAACCGATTTTAGAGAATGGAAGAATATTCAGATTATTGAAGAGAGCAGCGTGTTCCCTGGAGAACAGTGGCCAGCACTGGGATCCCTGTGATCCCAGCCAGGAGCTGCCTCGGTGTCCCCCTAGAATTATCAATTACAGTGTCTGATAAGCACCAAAACTCAGCTCAGTCTTCCAAAATTCCCTCTTCAGCAGAGCCAAAGGCCACAAGGCCACTTCCCATATTAAACCAGGAATTCTTCCTGTTAAACCCACAGCTCCAGGCTGGCATTTCAGCTCCCTGAACACCAAACAGCCTTAACATTGAAAAAAACCCCAGCTTATAAATGGATAGGTTTGGAAAATTCAAGTTGCCCTGGTAGACATCCACAGATCTTCACTCCACATCCTCCCTGCTGTGTGGGGAATATGGGAATCAAGGAGAAACCCCGCAAAAACAACTCCCAGCAGCAAAGATCCAGCAGATCTTCCCCAACCTCTACCCCACCCCTGAATTAACAGCAGAAAAGAAAGCAAAAGATACAATCTAACAGTCTTAACTTTTCCTGGAATAAACCAGCTACAGATTATATATTTCTAATTAAGAAAGCTACAACTGTTTCCAGACACATTTCACAGCCACTTTCACATGTGTGGGAATGAGATGAGGGAGAAAATGCCATTTGATTTTCTCCTTTTCCCCCTTACATATGTCATTTAATCTGAGAACCCAAAAGCTGTTATGTCACTGTCTGTAGTTAGAACTTCTGGGAGTCGTGATGAGTCCCAAAATATCCCTGATGAGGGGAAAAAAAAATAAAAGACTGATGACTAGAGAGGAGAGAAAAGATGTTTAATAGCCAGAAAGTCAGGATTTCAGAGCTCTGGATTCGTGGTGCTGCTCCACCACAGACCACCCGTGAAACCCTGGAGAAATCCACTTTGTGCCTCAGTTTTCTTCAACTAAAAAACAGAATCAGGGTCCTTAAGGTTTGGAAAAGACCTCCAAGATCATCAAGGCTGATCAAACCCCACCAGGATCGTTAAGCTGTGTTAGGAAATTGAGAGAGTGTTGTTCTCCCCGAGGGATTTCAGGATAAAAGGCGCATTTGGAAAGATAAATTCATCAAGCCACAGCGGCAGGAGGCACCGGGGCATCCCTGGAGGGCAGGAGACAGGAATTCCTCCTGCGGGGATTGCTCCTGGAGCACCTCACCCGAGACTCCGAGGGTGGGAAGCAGAGCTGGAGCCCAGAGTTTCCATTTTGAGGGAACTAAAGCCCAGCAGGACGATGAGATTTGAGCAGCCACAACAACAACAACAAACCCCAGACAAAGCAAAAGCGAGGGCTCCACCTGGCCCGTGCGAGCAGGGCAGAGAGCAGCACACGGATCGTCGGGATTCCCGACACTGCTGCGTGTCCCTCCTCTCGCGTGGGACGGATCAAACCCCACCAAAAACCTCTGGGGCGATGCCTGGGAAGCGCATTCTCCCCTCTGGAATTGCAAAGGGAAGGCAGAACTCCCCCCAAAAAACAGGCTCTGCGGCCCCCCAGCCCCGTCCCTGCCCAGGAGCTTCCCAGGGATCGCTGCCTCGGGAAACACTCCCAGGGAACGCTCCCCGGCCGCCGCCGTTGCTCCTTAACCGCCCCCAGCAGCGGCTGCTCCCACAGCGGCACCAGAGCACCGGGAAAACCTCCCGCTGCCGTCCCCTGGAGCAAACCGCCTCGGAAACACAAACTCCCGAGCGTGGATTTGTTTCAGCCCGTCCCCGAGGGGCTCTGAGGCCGCCCGTGGCCCCGGCAGTGCCGGTCCCAGCGGCTGCCCCGCCGGACAGCTCCGCACCGAGCCGCGCCAGCCCCGGACCGGCCGGCGGGACCGCGAGGGCGGCACCAGCCATCCCTAATCCCGGGGATTCGCGGAGGAAGCCCGGCCCCGAGGAGAGCGGGCAGCACCGGGGGCCGGTTGGGCGCCGGGAGGTCCGGCGGGGGCTGCGGCCCTGAGGCCGGGGCGGGGCAGTCTCTGAGGTAAAAATCCGAGAGGGCGGCCCCGGAGCGCCGCCTCCGCGGTTCGTAGCGCCGCCCCCCGCCGTCTGCTGGCGCCGGGAGCCGCCCGGTGCCGGCCGGGCCCCGCGGGCGGGGCGGCGGCGCCGCTTCCCTCACCTTCGCCTCCACCAGCTCCGCCGCCATCTTGGGCCTCCAGCGTCCACCGCGCCGGGCGCCGCCGCCGGGTCACGTGACCAACCTCGCGCCGGGGGGAGGGCGGGACCGCGCCGCGAGCGCCGCCCAATCGGCGCGCGCGCCCCCAGAGCCCCGGTCACGCCCCCCGAGCCACGCCCCGCCAGGCCACGCCTCCTACGGGTGCCTTAAAGGGCCCGCGCTCGGCAAACCGGGAGCGCACCGGGAGGACGGCGGCGGGAGCGGCGGAAGCGGGGATGGAGGCGGCCCCGCCGGCACTGCGGGACGGGGGAGTGGGTGGGCAGGCGGTGGGTGCTGCCCCCAAGATGGCGGCAGGTGGGTGCCCCGGGGCAGGGCAGGGCCCAGTGGGCTCGGCCCGAGGCTCCGCCGCCGTCCCCGGGGAGGACGGGAAGCGCTGAGGGGCTCCCGGAGGAGGCTGCGAGCTCTGGGAGAAGGACGGGGATGGGGAAGGGTCCCGGTGTCCCGGCTCCCGGGGAGGGGGATCTCCTGGCCAAAATTCGCTCCGTGGCAGCGACGTCCCATAGACCCCCCAGCCCTTCAACCCCCGTCAGTGTTTGTGCCCCCTTCTGCAACTTAACCCATCGCTTATTAAATACAACTCTTACATCATCATCATCATCATAATATTAATGATTATAATGTATATATTGTGGTTTGCAGCTTTCTCCTGATACGCAGCTCCGGTCTCTGCTCTGGCAGCAGGGACAGGAGCCAGGGAACGGCTTCAGCTTTGCCAGGGAATTGGGATGGAGATCAGGGAAAGGTTCTTCCTCCTGAGCACTGCCCAGGCTCCCCAGGGAATGGGCACAGCCCCGACCCTGCCAGAGCTCCAGGAGCATTTGGAAAGCACTCTGGGACAGGCTGGGATTGTTGGGGTGTCTGCAGGGCCAGGAGTTGGACTGGATGATCTTCAGGGCAACCCAAATGTTTGGGGTGAAACGCTGCCCTGGGAGAGGTTTTCCAGCACTTTCCTCTCCTTGCTATCAACCCCACGTGCTGATTAAACAAAAAGGCAATTAACAGCTGCTCAGGAAGAGCAGGATGTTAATCAGGTTTCCCAGTTTTCCCTTCTAGGCTGGCAAAAGCCAGGGTTGGTGTGAGAAATCCGCGAGATTGCTATGGAAACCCCAAGGCCGATAATTCATCCTGTCACGGTGGGAGAGCCGGGCCCAAATCCCTCCTGGCTGTAGCTCCATCGCCCTCCTGCCTGGCCCTGCTTCACGCAGGCAGGCTGGGAATGTGCTGGGAATTTGGGAGCTGCTGGTGAGGTGATGCAGGGATTAAGGCTGAGACAACTGGGATTGTTCAGCCTGGAGAGGCTTTGGGGTGACCTCATTGTGGCTTTCAGGACTTGAAGGGACCCCACAAGAAACGTGGAGAGAGACTTTGGATAAGGGATGGAGGAACAGGACGCAGGGAATGGCTTCCCACTACCAGAGGGCAGGGATAGATGGGATATTGGGATGGAATTCCTGGCTGTGAGGGCGGGGAGGCCCTGGCAAAGGGTGCCCAGAGCAGCTGTGGCTGCCCCCGGATTCCTGGAATGTCCAAGGCCAGGTTGCACAGGGCTTGGAGCAGCCTGGGACAGTGGGAGGTGTCCCTGCCATGGCAGGGGTGGCACTGGATGATCCTCCATGTCCCTTCCGACCCAAACCACTCCATACCTCCACGATTTCTGTGAGCTCTAAGGCCGCTGAGGGCTCCCAGGGCGGGCTTGGAGCCCCGGTGACACCGGGCCCGGCTGGGGGGGTCAGGCCGGGGCCGGTCCCGGTGCCCCCGCGCTCCTCCCCGCCCGCAGGGGGCGCTGCAGCGCCCCCCGCCCCAACCGGGACATGCGCAGTGCGGGCACCCTGCGGGACCGGGGCGGGGCGGGGTGGGGCGGACCCACCGGTGCCCGGCACCGCTGCCCGCCACCGGGCTCGGCCCTACCGCCTTCTCCTAACGGCCGAGCCCCCATGCTCGCCTGCCGCTCGGTGATGCCGCTCCGAGGGCGGCCTCACCAACCGCGGTACCCCGGGCTGCTTCCCACACCGGCAGCGGGAGGGGCGGACTTTCCCCTCGCTGCAGCGCGGGAGGGGCGGGGCTGTCGATGCCGGTGGCTGTTCCCCCGGTGTCGCCTCGCTGTAGTCCCGGTGCGGCCGCGGTGACACCCACGTGGTGCCGGCGAGGCGGAACAACCTCCGGACCATAGAGTCCGCTGGCCGGAGCGGCTCGGCCGCGCACGCGCTGGGCGCAGGCTCCGCCCCTCTGCGCCGCCGCCCTATAAGAGCGCTCCGGCTGACGTCAGCGCTCTCTTCCGCCCGCTCTGCGCTCGCCAGCGAGACAGGGCCGAGCCGCCGCCATTGCCGCGATCCCCCCGCCCCGCAGCATCCGCCGCCATCCGCCACCATGGTGAGCCCCCGCCGCCCCCCGCCGCTCCCGCCGGGATCAGCGGTGGTCGCGCTTCCCGTATCTCCGGGGATGGCGCTTCCGCGAGCGCCGCCGCTCGCACGGCGCTGACTGCGGCCTGTGCTGCCGGGCTGGGCCGCAGCTGCGGGGGGAGAGGGTGGGGCGGCGAGAAGGGGCCGGCCCGGGCGGCCGTGACACCCCCGGAGCCGGCGGCACCCGCCGGGCTCGGTGCCGGGGCTGCCGTTGGCCCGCGGGGCGCGGGAGCGGCCGCGCTGATGTGGCAGCGCGGCGGTGGCGCTGGGGACGCGGCGCTGCGGTGCCGGTCGTGCCTTATGTAACGCTGCGGTCTGGGCTGGCACCGGCACCGGCCCGGGCTCGGTTTTTGGGGGCGTTTTGCGCCCAGCACCGGCTGACACCGCGGCTTGAGGGACGCTGAGGCGGGGAGGGGTCGGCGTTGCATCCCCGCTGCGGTGCCCTTGCTGCGGGTTGTGTTGTCAGCCGGGCAGGGCTGGTGTCACGGTGGTTATGGCAGGTATTTATGGGAGATTGGGATCCCCTTGGAATTGCCTGAGGTTTTTTTTCCGTACACGCTGAGTTCCCCCACGTCTCCTCCCTCAAGGTGAACTTCACAGTAGACCAGATACGGGCCATCATGGACAAAAAGGCCAACATCAGGAACATGTCGGTGATCGCCCACGTGGACCACGGCAAGTCCACGCTGACGGATTCCCTGGTGTGCAAGGCCGGGATCATCGCCTCGGCCCGCGCCGGGGAGACCCGGTTCACCGACACCCGCAAGGACGAGCAGGAACGGTGCATCACCATCAAATCCACGTGAGTGCCCTCCCTGGGCTCAGCTCTGGGGGGGTTGGACTCCTCCAGGAGGCGAAAGGAGATGCTGTCGGGCTCTGGATTGGTCCAGAAGCTCTTCTTGTGCTTCTGAGGGTCTGGGATGATGGAGAAGGTGTTGGTTGAGCAGTTCCTTTCTGGACACTGGGTTCACCCTCCCAGTTCAGCACCAGGATGGTTTGATGTCCTGTGGATGACGCGTGGAGGCTCTTGGGAGCATCTCTGGGGATGTCCCTGGTGGCTTTGTCACCACAGGGAATGTGAGGGCTCTGAGGTGGAGAAGGTGGCTGGAAAATCCTAAATCCATCATTTGGGAACGGGACCCTCTGTGTGTGCTGGAGGAGGTTAGGATTCTGGGAGATGTTATGGTTTAGGAAGGGCAGATTGCAGCTTCTGCTCCTGTTATCTCCCACGCTGGCCTCGCAGGAGTACACTTCAGGAAATCCTTGAGCCCACTAATTAGGTTGGAAAAGATCTCCAAGGTCATTAACTGCAACCTTGTCAACCAGAGCAGAGCACTGGGTGCCACCTCCCGCTGTTTGTGTGGGCCAAAACATTCCTGAGCTTTGGGGAGGAATAACACCCATCATCATTTTAATAGTTTCTCCTTTCTTCCAGAGCCATTTCTCTGTTTTACGAGCTCTCTGAGAACGACTTGGCCTTCATCAAGCAGAGCAAGGATGGTTCTGGCTTCTTGATCAACCTCATTGACTCCCCTGGGCACGTGGATTTCTCCTCAGAGGTCACTGCAGCTCTGCGAGTCACTGATGGTGCCCTGGTCGTCGTGGACTGTGTCTCTGGTGAGGTTTTTCTGCAGCTGGAGCATGTTTTTTGGGGGGAATTAGGAGAGGAATCCTGATTAATTGCGTGTCTGGCAGGCGTGTGTGTGCAGACAGAGACTGTGCTGCGTCAGGCCATCGCCGAGAGGATCAAGCCTGTGCTGATGATGAACAAGATGGACAGGGCGCTGCTGGAGCTGCAGCTGGAGCCAGAGGAGCTCTACCAGACCTTCCAGCGCATCGTGGAGAACGTCAACGTCATCATCTCCACCTACGGGGAGGGAGAGAGCGGCCCCATGGGCAACATCATGGTGAGGGGAAGCTCTGAGGGCTGGGATTGGGCCACTCTGGGGAGAGGGAGCAGCTCCCTCCTCAGTGAGAATTCCTTGTCCCAGGTGGAGCTTGAAGGTGCCTGAAGTCCCAGGTTTGGGCTGGCTTGGGGCTCTTGTTGGCTCCCCTCCCAAATTTCCCGTTCAAGGCCTGAGCAAATAAAGGCTGGGATTGTTGCCCAGAGCAGCCGTGGCTCAAAGTGTCCAAGGCCAGGCTGGACAGGGCCTGGGGCACCCTGGGGTTGTGGCAGGTGTCCCTGCCTGTGGAATGGGTGGTCCTTAAGGTCCCTTCCCACCTGCTCTGCTCCTGCTGCGTTCCTGGGAAGGGAGCAGGGCTGTGGGCCACAAGTTCTGAGGAGAAGCCTGTGCTGGACTCCAGCGTGCTGGAGGTGTCCACGCCTTCCTGATCCTCCTGGGGAGGATGGGAATCCTACCTGCATGTGAACTTGGTGGGAGTGCAGGAAAACCAACCCAGCTCTGTGGTGCAAAGCTAAGACCCAGAGGTGCTCACTGGGACAGAACTACTCCAGAATCTGTGTCCTGAAGCTCTGTTTCGTGATGGGGTGGGCTGAGGGCTGCTCCCCTGACCCCGCTCTGCTCTTCCCCCTCAGATTGACCCGGTGCTCGGGACCGTGGGCTTTGGCTCGGGCCTGCACGGCTGGGCCTTCACCCTGAAGCAGTTTGCTGAGATGTACGTGGCAAAGTTTGCTGCCAAGGGAGATGCCCAGCTCAGCCCAGCCGAGCGTGCCAAGAAAGTTGAGGACATGATGAAGAAGCTGTGGGGAGACAGGTGAGGAGGGAACGGTGGCGATTGGAATTCCAGACCAGTTCCGCATGGCTGCAGCCTGACGCTGCAGAAAATGGGGAAAGGGGGGGAAGGGTGTGGTTGTGCCTGATTTAACAGGAGTTAATTATGTTTTGGGGAGTGCTGGGAAGCTGGATGAGGGGAAAAGCCAGAGATGGCTCTTCCTCAGCAGCCCTTGGCTCTGCCCTGGGCAGGCAGAACAAGCTGTGTGTCTGTAGCTGACCTGAGCATGGACATTTATCTGATTTCCTTCTCTCTGCAGATACTTTGACCCTGCTACTGGTAAATTCAGCAAATCTGCCACCAGCCCTGATGGAAAGAAACTGCCCAGGACCTTCTGCCAGCTCATCCTTGACCCCATCTTCAAGGTGAGTCCCTCAGGGTTCCTCCTTGGCCGGCGCCTCCCTCTCTGCGCTTCCGTTCCGTGCGTGATGATGGAAAATTTCTTCACTTTGACCTGACGTGTTTGATTGAAGAAATTCAGCTGTCTGACACATCTGGCTGCTCTGGGAGCAGCAGGTGGGGCTGTGTCTCCTGGAGGGGGGCGGGGTGCTGAGGAGGAGCAGGAACCCTCTGCAGGCTGCAGAGCTGCGGTGGTGCAGCTGCTCCAAACTGGGTCACGGCAGCGCTCCCAACGGCCGCTCTCGTCGCAGGTTTTCGATGCCATCATGAACTTCAAGAAGGAAGAGGCGGCCAAACTGATTGAGAAACTGGACATCAAGCTGGACAGTGAGGACAAGGACAAGGAGGGCAAACCCCTGCTGAAGGTGAGGCTGGTCTGAGTCCTCTGGGAAGCTGCTGAGCAGCCCTGCTGCTCCAGCTGTGTCAACATCAACCTGCTTGGGAGGTGGGGAGGCGAATCCCTGCCTAGTGGAGGCTCTGACTGGGTCCTGCTGCTCTGCCCAGGCCGTGATGAGGCGGTGGCTGCCAGCTGGAGATGCCCTGCTGCAGATGATCACCATCCACCTGCCTTCCCCCGTCACAGCCCAGAAGTATCGCTGCGAGCTGCTCTACGAGGGCCCCCCCGACGATGAGGCTGCCATAGGTAGGACCAGCTGCTTGCTTTGCTGCCAGGCCTCGGCTCCAGCACGCCTGAAACCAGTTTGTTCTTCACGTGCAACGGCTCAGGAGTGTCTGGAATTGAGTCTGTAGCTTTTCTAGCATGGGTCAAACAGTTCTAGTTTGTCAGAGCTCTGTTCTGGAGTGCTGAGCTGGCTGAGTAACCTCAGAGTAGCCAGACGCTCCCTCTGAACCTGGATTTTCTTGGGGATATGGTCTTCCATGGAATCACAGAATAGATTGGGTTGGAAGGGATCTTGAAGTCATCCAGGCCCATCCCCCTGCCATGGCAGGAACACCTTCCACTGCCGCAGGCTGCTCCAAGCCCCATCCAGCCTGGCCTTGGGCACTGCCAGAGATCCAGGAGCAGCCACAGCTTCTCTGGGCACCCTTTGCCAGGGCCTCACCTCCCTCCCAGACAACAATCCCTTCCCAATATCCCATCTATCCCTGTTCTCTGGTAGTGGGAAGCCATTCTCCATTTCCTCTTGTCCAGACACAAGCCCTTGGGCTGGGACAGTGGTTGCAGGTCTTGAGTTGGGGTTTTTGGGGTGGCTGCCAGAGTCATCAGTAACTCTGGGTTAAGCTGGTCTCTCTCCCCCTCCCAGGCATTAAGAACTGTGACCCCAAAGGCCCCCTGATGATGTACATCTCCAAAATGGTGCCAACCTCTGACAAGGGACGTTTCTACGCTTTCGGCCGTGTCTTCTCTGGTCTCGTCTCAACTGGCTTGAAAGTCAGAATCATGGGACCAAACTACACACCTGGCAAGAAGGAGGATCTGTACCTGAAGCCAATTCAAAGGTGTGTCCTGGCTGGGCTGTTGAGAGCTGCAGGTTTGGGGTTGTTTTGGTGTTCTCGTGTCTGAGGCCTGTCAGGGTGCTTGGCTGTGGGCTGAGTGGGATCTCCTCCCTTTCCCGACTTCCCTAATCCAACTTTTCCCATCAGGACCATCCTCATGATGGGTCGCTACGTGGAGCCCATCGAGGACGTGCCTTGCGGGAACATCGTGGGGCTGGTTGGGGTGGACCAGTTCCTGGTGAAGACGGGAACCATCACCACCTTCGAGCACGCCCACAACATGAGGGTGATGAAGTTCAGCGTCAGCCCCGTGGTGCGCGTGGCCGTGGAGGCCAAGAACCCGGCTGACCTGCCCAAGCTGGTGGAGGGGCTCAAACGCCTGGCCAAGTCTGACCCCATGGTGCAGGTGAGTGGCCAGGATGGATCCAGGGGTGCTGCTTCCAGTCCTGGGAAAGCCTGGAGTTGAGTGTTGCTTCCTGGCTTGGTGCTGGGACACTCCCAGAGCAGTGGGGAGAACATCTAGGAGTAGCTCTGTGGGTCAAACAAAACTCCTGTTGCTGGTGTTTGTGGCTGTTCTGAAGCCTCACCTGGCTGTCCCTGCTGTTTCCAGTGCATCATTGAGGAATCTGGGGAGCACATCATCGCTGGCGCTGGGGAGCTGCACCTGGAGATCTGCCTGAAGGACCTGGAGGAGGACCACGCCTGCATCCCCATTAAGGTAGAGAGGCTGAGCGTTGGCTGAGCTCAGGCTTTGGCCAGGTTTGATTGCCTCACACCTGTCACTATAAAGACAGGAAAAGAGCCACACTCAACCATCAGGATGTGAGATGAGAAAGAAGGAGGGTTTATTTGGGGATCTTGACTTATCTTTGGAATTTGATTGAGGGTTGGGGGATGAGGTTAACACCTTTCTGACCCCAGCGGTCAACCTAGAAGTCCATCAGTTTGTCCTTCCCCCCCCCCGGAAGGAACGTATTCGTTACAAAACATCAACCTTTGGTTTTGTTACAAAACATCAGCCTTTGGTTTTGTTACAAGAACTCCAGTACAAAAACCTAAAAAACATCAGAAGGCTGAACAATCAGGGCCACGCACCCACCCCTCTGTCTGTCCCCGCAGAAATCAGACCCCGTGGTGTCCTACCGCGAGACGGTCAGCGAGGAGTCCAACGTGATGTGCCTTTCCAAGTCCCCCAACAAACACAACCGGCTGTACATGAAGGCGCGGCCCTTCCCCGACGGGCTGGCCGAGGACATCGACAAGGGCGAGGTGTCGGCGCGGCAGGAGCTGAAGCAGCGGGCGCGCTACCTGGCCGAGAAGTACGAGTGGGACGTCACCGAGGCCAGGAAGATCTGGTGCTTCGGGCCCGACGGCACTGGCCCCAACATCCTCACCGACATCACCAAGGGGGTGCAGTACCTCAACGAGATCAAGGACAGCGTGGTGGCCGGCTTCCAGTGGGCCACCAAGGAGGTGAGGGATGACTGGTCTTGGTTTGGGTGCCATCTGTGGCTCCTTGCTTCGTTCATGCTTCTCATGGAGCAAAATGCAACCTGGGAACGGTCCAGGTGAATGACACAGGTGGTGTCAGGAGGAAAGGTGCTCTGAGAGGCTTGACGGGGATTTGGCCTTATCTACCAGTTATTGTCAGGGTTAGACAGGAGAGCACTGCAGGATGAGTTGACAGACTGGGAACAGCACAGTAGGATTTATTTTCCTGTACACGAGTTAGTCTGAAGGAGATTCCAAGCCAGCAACTTCTGTGACATTACTGGAACAAAAGACCCCCATTTCCCTTGGCCAAACACACTTGAGTTTCAGCACCATAAATGTGTGACAGCTCTTGTGGCTTGAAGCTCAGAGCTGACCATGGGGATGCTGCAGAGGTGGGAGCTGGTGCTCCACAGAACCCTGAGCTTGGGAAAACCTTCCAAGAGTCCAACCTTTGTAGGCGTGAACGTTCATCCTTCAGCAATGACAAGCGGCTCCTGGGTGGACCCTTGTATTTGCTGCTCAAGGAGCTGCTTCCACGGAGCTCCTGCAAACCAAGGGAGCATCACCCCTGTCTGGGGACACCGAGTTACCCCAGGATGCTGTTGTCTGATGATCCCTGACCCCGTTTGTGCCCTGCCAGGGGGTGCTGTGCGAGGAGAACATGCGCGCCGTACGTTTCGACGTCCACGACGTGACCCTGCACGCCGACGCCATCCACCGCGGCGGCGGCCAGATCATCCCCACGGCCCGGCGCTGCCTCTACGCCTGCGTGCTCACCGCCCAGCCGCGCCTCATGGAGCCCATCTACCTGGTGGAGATCCAGGTGAGCAGCCCCTGCCGGCCCTCGGGGGAATTGGGGACGGCAGGTGGGCGCAGTCCTGACCCCGTCGTCTCTCTCAGTGCCCGGAGCAGGTGGTCGGAGGCATCTACGGGGTGCTGAACAGGAAGCGTGGCCACGTGTTTGAGGAGACCCAGGTGGCCGGGACCCCCATGTTCGTGGTCAAGGCCTACCTGCCTGTCAACGAGTCCTTTGGTGAGTCCTGGAGCCGTCCTGGGTGGGAGAGTTCTTGGGAAGGACCTCAGGAGATGCTTGAGTTGAGCTGTTTACCCAACACTGGACCGTGTCCCCAAGTGCCACATCCACGTGGGTTTGGAATCCCTCCGGGGGTGGGGACTCCAGCAGTGCCCTGGGCAGCTGTGCCAGTGCTTGACCATCCTTCTGGAGAAGGAACTTCTAACCTCCAACCCTCCCCTGGCACAGCTTAGGGCTGTTTCCTCTTATCCTGTCACTTGTTGCCTGGGAGAAGAGACCAAGGCTGCAGAACATTTTGGGATGGAAGGGACACCTTTCCACTATCCCAGGCTGCTCTAAGCCGCCCTTGGACACTGCCAGGGATCCAGGGGCAGCCACAGCTGCTCTGGAATTCCATCCCAGCCAGAAACTCCTTCCCAGCATCCCATCCATCCCTGCTCTCTGGCAGTGGGAAGCCATTCCCTGTGTGCTTGTCCAAAGTCCCTCTCCAGTTTTAGGCTCTGGAAAAGTCTCTTAAGTTCTTCCTGGAGCCTTTTTTACATTCCCACCTCATACTGCTCGGGATCCCAAGAGCCGCTCTGGCTTCCTCTGCTCTACCCATGGAAGCAACATGGAACTACGACCCTTCCTGTCCCACCTGACCTTTTCTCTCGTTCCTCCCAGGTTTCACAGCAGATTTGAGATCCAACACGGGGGGCCAGGCTTTCCCCCAGTGCGTCTTTGACCACTGGCAGATCCTGCCCGGGGACCCCTTTGACAGCGCCAGCCGGCCGTGCCAGGTGGTGGCCGAGACCCGCAAACGCAAAGGGCTGAAGGAAGGAATCCCCGCCCTCGACAACTTCCTGGACAAACTCTAAATGAAACTCATGGAACTCTGGGGGAGAACAGGAAAAAAAATTTAATTAATTAGCGTTATCACCCATGCCCGCCCCGGGGAGGGGGGGGTAGACGCCTTGTGACCATCTCGTTAATTATAAATGGGTTTCATAGCGATTTTGAGAACTTTAAATGAGGAAAACAAACAAAAAGAGAAAAAAAACAAAAAAAAAAGCCTTATAGGTTTCTGTGTTGCACATGACTCATCTTTGCCATTGTAACTAAAACATTTCCACTAGATCTGCCCAATTCTGTATTTATTTGACTCAAAAAAAAGAAAAGATAGTGCTGCAGAATGGCCCGGAATGGGGTGGGGCGTGCTCAAATCAAAAAGGAGGACAAGGAAAACAGGGGGGAGAGATGGTTGAGGGGTGAGGATGCCTCATCTGCAGCGTGACTGTCCGTCGTGCCCATCGCCGCCTGTATTAGTGCCACTGGAATTAATAAAATTGGATAAATGGTGACGAAAAGTGACGGTTTGGGGAGTTTTTAAGGGCGAGGGTGGCGCCCTCTGGTGGGGGAGAAGGGGTGGTGCCACCGGCGGGCGCCCATTCTAGGCCCCGCCCACCCTGCTGGACATAACCGGCGGGGCGTGGCCTCCGAGCGGGGTGGGCGGGACCAGAGCTGGGCGGAGCTTGCTCAAAGAGGGTGGTGCGGAGTGGGCGTGGCTCGTTGCGGAGGCGGGCGTGGTTTGTGCGGGAGGGGCGGGTCCTGCTGTGGTGGAATGTGGCGGCGGCGACGCGGGCGGCGGCGGCCCAGGTTGGGAACGGGGGGGACCGGGGAAAATGAGGGTCTGTGAGGGGCCACGTGGGGCCGGGAGGGGAGGCGAGGGGCTGTGCGGGTGGGAGAAGCGTGATGGAGGGAGAGTGGGTTGGGGAGGGAGGGAGGGATGGCGCGGGGTGGGGTGTGCGGGGGTTGAGGCCTGTGGGGTGGGGTGGGGAAGCAAAGGGAGGAATGGGGGGGGTTGTGGGTGTGAGGCCTGTGGGGCTGGGAGGTGCTGTGGGACGCGATTGGGGGTTGTGGGGCCTGTGGGATAGGGAGGGGCAGTGAGGGGGATCGCCATTGCGAGGGGCCGTGGGGCTGGAAAAGGAGACGTTGGGGATTAGGATGGGGGGAATGTGGAGGACGGAAGGGATGGGGAGGGTTTGGGGGGCTGTGGGTGTGAGTGGGGCCCTGGGGAACTGGAACGGGCTGTGGGGCAGGGATTGGGAGGAGAGGGGCTGTGGGGATTGGGTGGGGGGCTGCGGGCAGGGAGGGTCAGTGTGGGACGGGAGGGGAAGGGAGCCAGGAAAGGGATGAGGAGGATTGGGTGGGCGGCGGCTGTGCGGCCTGTGGGGCAGGGAAAGGCCGTGGCCCCCTCCCCTTCTCTGTCCCCCGGGTTTTGGGGTGTGGTGACACCGGGGGACACCCCGGGGACTAACTCGACTGACCCAGCCCGGGGCTGTGCGTCCCCCGGGGAATGGGGATCCCTGTGCCGGCTCTTGCCTGGAGCTCCCGGACACATCCCGGCTTTTTCCCGCTGCCACAGGTGCTGATCCCCGGCTGCTCTCCCCTCCTGACACCCAGCGCTGGCAGCCCCGGGACGGTCCCGCTGCAGAGAGCCCCGCAGCCATGTCCACCTTCCGCCAGGAGAGCGTGGAGGATTTCTATGAGATGGGAGAGGAGCTGGGCAGGTGAGAGACATCCCCCTGTGTTCTGGGGGGGCCTTACCTCGGCTGCACCCCCGGCCCGGAGCTTCCCTGGATCCCCTGTGGTGTCCCTGTGTCCCCTCTGCAGGCAGCAGGGCCGGGGCCGTGCAGAGTCAGGCACCTCTGGCAGATAGAGATTTTTAAAAAAAAAAACCAAAAAGTGTTAATTAACGCTGCTGCCGGTGGAGCTCCGGCTTCCGGCCCTCCTCGCCTGGCCCGGCGCCTGTGGGAGGGATCCAGGGTGACTCAGAGCCTGCGGATGGGATTGAACCAGCCGGGATGCCGGGGCGGCGGCGGGGGGAGATCCTCCAGCCCCACGCCGTGGCTCCTCCTCGGGCACTTGGGCAGCAAAAGCGGTTTCGGTCAATTAAGTGGGTTTTTTTTTATCAAAGCAGAGGAACTTCCAGGGGTTGCTCCTCAGGTTGTTTCTGAGCCGTGGGGAGGGATGTGGTGCCCATGGACGGACCCCGCTCTGCTCCTCAGAGCCGTGATCCGGGGATGTACAAAGGTGGAAAGGAGTCTCGGGTATTTCAGGCATTTCCTCCTCCTCCTGCCCTTCTCCGTCAGGGTTTTAGGGTTTTCTGGGACCACTGGGCTCCTGGGGGCTCCTGCCTGGTGGGCATCTCCCACCCTGGGTGATCACAGCAGCACCCGAACAGCCCAGGGAGGATTCCAAAAATAACGTGCCAGCCGCCACATTCCTGGGAGGAATTTCGGGATTCCCTTCCTCCATCCTGGCTGGGTGTGTAAAGCCAGGCGGGCACCACCACATCCCAGTTCACGGCATTCCTGAGGGGAGGGGGGGGGGGCGGAAAAACTGCATCCTGCAGCGCCCCGTGCCGCAGCTCCTCCCCTCACCCCCCAGCGGCCAGTTCGCCATCGTGCGCAAGTGCCGGGAGAGGAAAACGGGGCTGGAGTACGCGGCCAAGTTCATCAAGAAGCGGCGGCTCTCGTCCAGCCGCCGCGGCGTGAGCCGCGAGGAGATCGAGCGCGAAGTGGACATCCTGCGCGAGATCCAGCACCCCAACATCATCACCCTGCACGACATCTTCGAGAACAAGACCGACGTGGTGCTCATCCTCGAGCTGGTGTCCGGCGGGGAGCTCTTCGATTTCCTGGCCGAGAAGGAATCCCTGACCGAGGAAGAGGCCACGCAGTTCCTCAAGCAGATCCTGGATGGGGTGCACTACCTGCACTCCAAGCACATCGCACACTTCGACCTCAAGGTGAGCTCTGGGGGCTGCTGACACCCTGAGTTCAGCACTGGGAGCCCCCAGGTGAGCTCTGGGGGCTGCAGGCAGCCCGTGGTCAGCACTGGGAGCCCCCAGGTGGGATCTGGGGGCTGCAGACAGCCCGTGCTCAGCACTGGGAGCCCCCAGGTGGGATCTGGGGGCTGCAGACACCCTGAGTTCAGCACTGGGAGCCCCCAGGTGAGCTCTGGGGGCTGCAGACAGCCCGTGGTCAGCACTGGGAGCCCCCAGGTGAGCTCTGGGGGCTGCAGACACCCTGAGTTCAGCACTGGGAGCCCCCAGGTGGGATCTGGGGGCTGCAGACAGCCAGTGGTCAGCACTGGGAGCCCCCAGGTGAGCTCTGGGGGCTGCAGACAGCCTGTGGTCAGCACTGGGAGCCCCCAGGTGGGATCTGGGGGCTGCAGACACCCTGAGTTCAGCACTGGGAGCAGAGATGAACTCCCAAGTGGGGTCTGGAAATCAGCACTGAGGAGTGGGGGTCTGTGCACTCGTGCTGGTGTTTGGGATCTCTCCCAGTTTGAGGCACTCATCCTCTCCTCTGGAATGAGGGGCCCAGGGCAGCTCCCACAGGCTCCCACAGACCCAGGTGCTCTCCCCCCACAGCCAGAGAACATCATGCTGCTGGACAAGAACGTGCCAAACCCTCGCATCAAACTCATCGACTTCGGGATCGCCCACAAGATTGAGGCTGGCAACGAGTTCAAGAATATCTTTGGGACCCCAGAGTTCGTAGGTGAGCACTCCTGGGGGCTGCTGAAAGCTTTGGGTTAATCCTGGAGAGACACCCAGCACTCCGGTGCTGCTGCCAGGATGTGCCACAATAAACCCATTTTCTCCCTTTTCCCCCTAAAGCCCCAGAAATCGTGAACTACGAGCCCCTGGGGCTGGAGGCCGACATGTGGTGAGTGATTCCCCTCCTGAGCCCCTTCCCACGGCTCCAGCAGCCAATCCCCTCGTGCCGGTGGGTCTCCCCTGGTGCCAAAAGCTCTGTGGGACTTCAGCCTCCTCTCCCTCTCTCTTCCAGGAGCATCGGGGTCATCACCTACATCCTGTGAGTATAGGGCAGCTCTGGAGGGCACAGGGTGCAGGATGAGCCCCCCAGCTCGGGCTGGAGCCTTTTTGGGGTGTCCCAACCGTCTCTCTCTCCTCAGGCTGAGCGGAGCCTCCCCGTTCCTGGGGGAGACAAAGCAGGAGACCCTGACCAACATCTCTGCTGTCAACTACGACTTCGACGAGGAATATTTCAGCAACACCAGCGAGCTGGCCAAGGACTTCATCCGCCGCCTGCTTGTCAAGGACCCCAAGTGAGGGACAGGGAGCAGAGCTGGGGGTTCCTCGGGGAGAGGGGACAGTTCACCCCTGCCCAACCTGCTGTGTACAGGCAGCTCCCTCTCTCCTGTGTGAATTCTGGGATCCCCCTGAGGGTGCAGGAGCTCCTCTGGGGTTTGGGAGGGTTTGAGCTGGGCCCCCCAGGGCTCAGGGTTTGGGAAGGAGCAGTGGGGTCGGGAGGTTCCCGCAGGATCCTCTCTGCCCGTGTTTCTCTTGGGAGGCAGTTTGAGGAGTTGGGGGGCTGGATGCAGCTCCTGTCTGGGTTTGTGGGGTGATCCTGGGATCCAAGCTGCTTTCCCAGGGCTCTAACAGGGGGGGAGGAGCAAAGCCTCTGCCCTGACCCCGGCCTTGCTGTGTTTGCAGGAAGCGAATGACCATCGCCCAGAGCCTGGAGCACCCTTGGATTAAGGTGAGAACCCAAAGAATCGGCACTTTGGGGGTGCCTGAGCCCCCGAGGCCGGGGCTCTGCTGCTCCCCCAGCCCTGGGGGGGGCTGCTGCAGCCACGACTGTCCCTGCCACAGGTGATCAAGAGGAGGAACGTCCGCAACGAGGACAGCTGCAAGAAGCCCGAGCGGCGCCGGCTGAAGACCACGCGCCTCAAGGAGTACACCATCAAATCCCACTCCAGCATGCCCCCCAACAACACCTACATCAACTTCGAGCGCTTCTCCAAGGTCATGGAGGAGGTGGCTGCGGCCGAGGAGAGCCTCCGAGAGCTGGAGAGGAACAAGAAATCCTTCCGGGAGGACATCGAGGCGCTGCTGTCCATCTACGAGGAGAAGGAGTCGTGGTACAAGGAGGAGAACGAGAGCATCAGCCAGGACCTGCGGCAGATCCGGCAGGAGCTGCACAAGACGGAGGCGCTGAAGAAGCAGGCGCAGGAGGAGACCAAGAGCGTGGTGCAGGCTGCCAACGGGCTCAAGCGGCGCTACCGCAAGCTGGAGAACCACTACGAGGCCCTGGCCAAGCAGGTGGCCTCGGAGATGAAGTTCGTGCAGGAGCTGGTGTGGTCCATCGAGAGGGAGAAGCTGCAGAGCAGCGAGGGCGACGGCAGCATCCGCTAAGGCGGGCGGCCCCGGGGGCTCCGGTGCCGCCCGGTGTCCCTGTCACCCCCGGGCTGTGTCCCCGGGGTGTTTGTGCCTCCCCCTGGAGCCCCCGCCTCGTGGGCTTGGGGCTGTGCCACCCCGGGGTTCGCCTTCCTGCCTGCAGCTCCTGCCTGGCTCGTGTCCCTGCGCTCCCTGTCGCTGCTGCTGCGCTCCGGGGCGTTCGTCCCCACGCCGCGCGGGTCCCTGAGCTGCCCCCCTGCCCCGGGGGGGGTTGGTGGGCAAAGCTCCCCCCTCTACGCTACAGCAGCAGCCACGCGTGGGCTGGGACCGAGGACTGATCCCTGCGTGGCCATGCACTCTGCACCCCCCCGGCAGCCCCCATTCCCCCCGGGGTGCTGCACCTCTGGTCCCAGCCCTGGCTCCCCCTTTTCCCAGAATAAAGGTTTCTGTGTCACGGGGTGGCCGCCTCAGCTCCTGCCGTGGCAGGATGGGTTGGGAGGGAGATAAGGACGTGTGGTGACAACTCCCCCACTGTGCTCCCGTCCCAGAGGGGTTTCCTTAATTCGGGGTGGGAGGAAATGTTTTTTTTCCTCATGAGGCCCAGTGCTGGTGGGTGAGCTCGCTGCGGGTGTGGAGGGAGGTCTGGGGATGGTTTGTGGGGTGTTCCCAGGCTGGGGGAGCCCCCAGCCCCTCTTGCCTGAGCTCCCTCACTGCTAAGGACAGGGGCAGCCGGGTCCCAAAGCGTCACATTCTGAACGCCAGAGCAGGAGCGCGTTTCCCCTGGGAGCACCGAGGGCTTCCCAGCTGCCCGTGACCCCGGGGAGCCCAGATCCAGCTGAATTTGATCCGGGGGAATCACCAGCCAAATCCCAGTGGATGGCAGGCGTCCCCCTGGCTGGCTGGCTGGCTGGGTTCACCTCCAGCTCAGCTCCGTGCCATGGGGATTTGCTCCATTTCGGATTTATTGTCACTCCACCGTGACCCCTGTGGCTCCAGGGGGCTGAGGGGCCATGCCCCACGTCCCTGCTGACGTTCCAACAGGTTTAGGTTTCATTCCCATCCGCGGGACACGTGGAGCTGCTGCTGTTTGATCTGCCCTGGTGTTCCCTGCCAAGGGAGGTGGCGTGACTGGGGCTGTCCCCGTGTCCACGGGCCACGGGGAGGGGACACGGAGCCCTCAGCGTGCCCTGGGCAGGCTTTGGGCTGAGGATTTGGAGGCTTTCTGGATGCAGAGGCAGTGGGTGAAAGGATGTATGGAAATCCTATAGGCCCGGCTGTTCCCAAAGTTCACATAGTGAGAAACCCTCCCGGATTCTCTGCGTGCCCGGGGCTTGGGTTTCACACTCCCAAAAGGCTCTGGGGAGTCACTGGTCATTCATCCCAGCCAAGGAGCTGCACTGGCCCGGAGCAGCAGGGGATCTCGGCCGCGTGGAGGCACGAAACGACACCAAAACAGCTGTAAAAAAGCAGAATTTGGGGTGTGATTCATGAGCCTGCTGATCCTGGAGCCTGTAGGAACTGGTGTTGGGAGTGAAGGGGATGTGCTGTGACGTTACTGGGATGTTCTGCTCCAGTCCCCTCTCTGCAGCTGGAGCTGCCACCGCCCCGTGACGTTTCCCTCTGTGGACAAAGACACCAAAATGCCTTTTTTAGGCTTCAATTTCTGCTTCCCGGAGTCTGGCAGGAGGTGGGAGCCAGGGCTTTTCCCTTATAAGTCTTCACAAACCCTAAATGCTTTTGCACAGCTTAAATCAACCCCTGAAGGCACAAGGAAAAACCCCATGGAAACCAGGCCCAGGAAATCCCATGGAAACCAGGCCCAGGGAAAACCCCATGGAAACCAGGCCCAGGGAAAACCCCATGGAAACCAGGCCCAGGGAAAACCCCATGGAAACCAGGCACAGGAAATCCCATGGAAACAGCCTGGGGAAGAAGCCAGAGGAGCCAGAGCTCGTTCTGGCCATGGAATCTCTGCTCAGGACAACTGGAAAATCACTGGAGTAAGACAAGGACAAGGAGATGGATCTGGCTCCCCTCTGGGTTTTTGGGTGACTCCTCACTAGCCTGTGGCAGCTGCTTTCCCAGAGCACTGCTTCTAATTCAGGCCCCAAAATCTTGGGAAGATTTTCCCCCAGCCGAGTTGTTTCAGTGCCTGAGAGCTCCCAGTGTTTGTTTGGGCAGGTTTTGTACGGACAGGGGTGGCACTGCCCTCTCCCCAGCTGAAATCTGGATGGTGTTTCGGCTTTAATGCCTGAAATGGTTCTTAGGGAAGCAGAGTTTTCATTTCCCATTCCCTGAGGAATCCCCCCCAGTTCACCTCATGGATTTAAATTCCCAAACTGAGCCATTTCCCACCTGGGAGCACCCAAACCCAACCAGTGAGGTGTGGAAGGGCTGGAATTCCAAACACCCAGGAGAAAGGGGCTGTTGTGTTTTGGATGAGCTTCAGAGCCACAGTGAGGAATGAAATCAGGACCCCAGAAAGAGACTGAAGTGGATTTTTACTGAACTGAGGATGTTACAAGCAAGCCTTGCACGAAGCCTTCCTGTCTGCAGCAGCTCCCTCATTGTCCCAGCACAGCTCTACTTTGCTCTGCTATAAAAATGCTGGTTCCAGCTTCTCTGTAAGCCAGTGGAATATAAAATAATTACAAAAAAAAAACCAAAACCCAAACCCCACCGAGGAGATCCTGTCCACGTGGTGGGAATAAGTTATCCTCAAGTTTTCAATTATATACAGAAGGGACTTGCCAAAGGGCAGTGGGAGAGGAGTTCACACAAATAACCCCAATTCCCACTTCCAAGTATTATTTACATCACGCTGTACACGGATTTTCCAGATCTTCCCAGACCCTGGAAAGGAGGAAAGGGAAAAGGGGTGAGATCCAGGGTGAGATCCAGGATGTTCCCAGCACAATCCCTGCCCTCTGGATTTTAGTTACCTATGAGCAGTTTAGGAGCTTGTTGTGAATATCTTCAAAGACTTGGTTGTAGAGTTCATCCCTCGACTTCAGGCCGTCTAAATAAACTGGGAGAAAAAAAAAATGGGGGAGTCAGGCTGGGGCTTCCCATCAGAACAAGGTTTTGCGGATTAGTTTTTAAATATTTCATGTTTTACTGACCCAAAGGATAACTTGTTTTTCTATTGGAAAAAGAGAATCATCCTGAAAGCACAGTGGCCTGTGAAATCCTTATTCCATTATAAATTCCTTTTTAATTTTTTTTATCCCCTCTTAAGTCCTTAAGAGTACAAAGCAGAGGGAAATAAGTTCTTAGCTCTAAAACTGCCTGTATTTATCCAAAGTAGGCCAGGATTACAACTCGGGAGTAAAAATAGCACCCTGCATCATCCCAGTGGGAAGTTTCCTGGAATGAAATCACCCAATTCCTTCAATTCCAGCTGCAAGGCTGAGGGATTTGTGTTTGGGAGGGACTTACCCACGTCCACCCCACAGTCCTCCATCTCCTTCCTGTGTTTGAGGTACATGGGCCACACGTGGCCATCGAAGAGGCCGGGGGGGTCAGGGACGGTGTAATTCCGTGTGCTGGGAATAAAAACAGGAATGTCAGCAGGGCCTGGGCTTTAGGTGAGGTTAGGAAAAGAAAAATGTCATGGAAAGGATCAGCACAGGCTGCCCAGGGGCAGTGGTGGGGTCCCCCATCCCTGGGTTTGGAAATGATGGATGTGGCATTTGGGGATGTGATGGCTGGATTTCATCTCAGAGGTCTTCTCCAACCCCAAGCCGTGATTCCAAGTTCCCTTCCTCCACTTGTATTAAATTTCCCACTCTAATCCAACCAAAACATCCCAGAAACTGCCAATTCCCATCCCTGGCAGTGTCCAAGGCCGGGCTGGGGCAGTGGAAGGTCCCTGCCCATGGCAGGGGTGGGCTGAGATGACCTTTAGGGTCCTTCCAACCATTCCATGATTCCATGACTAAGAGCAACCTAAAGGACCAGAGGGAAGGGCTGGATGCACAGCCAGGGGTGCTCTCACCTCCTCCTCCTCTTGCACTCGTCGTAGGGCACGGCCAGGTAGTAACGAAGGTCGAACAGCTCGATCAGGGGTCTGGGGAGGGGACAAGGACACAGTGTGGACATCTCACTTTAGTGACAGCAAAAATCACCCCAGACACCACAGAAATCTCTCTGCCTCTATGGGATTTGTGTCTGTTGAAGACAGCCCAAGGGTAAGTGCTTCCCCTCATGGGATTGTTAACTCAAAACCACGGAAAACAACTTTCTGAAGGTCACAATGGCCCAAGCAGGGACTTCTCCCACCCAAACTCCTGCCACTGGTCCTGAGGGGGATCAGAGGGGATCCTGTGCAGGATCAGGCACTGGGCTGGGAACTCTGGCTCTTCCTAGAGCATTCCAACATCAGTTTGCAGCAAAATCTGGGATGGGGCAGAACTCCTCAGCTCATGCTCATGGACATGTCCAAGGCCAGGCTGGCCAGGGCTTGGAGCTGGATGGGCTTTAACGTCCCTTCCAAACCACCCTGGGATTCCATGTTTCTCCACAAAAACCCAGGGAGTTCTCTCTGCCACAGCTTGCTCCTCTCACTAAGCTCAGTGTAAAACAAGCAGGGGAAAGAACAGCTCCTCAATTCCAGGAGAGATTCCAGGCAGTGTGAATGGATTATTGCCTTGTTCTCACCACGCTGGGGGGATGAGGGGAAGCCTGCACCCCTCTGCCATCAAAAACCCTGCTCTGAAACTCCCCTGTGCCCTAAATCAGAACCTTCAATTCACCTCACTTCTACATTCAGGAGTTAATTTTACATTTACCAGCAGAAAACCCTCCGGGGGTGAGAATTCAGAACAAGGCAGGGAGGGGAAATTAGCAAACAAGGAGTTTTTAGCTGCGGCCCGAGGGATTTAAGGGCCTTCCCTGGCAAACCATGAAGAGTTCTCCAAACCTTACTTGTAATTATAAAGCAGGAAGCCTTCAATGAGCAAGACATGGGTGTCTTGGGAGGTTGGCTCTCTAGAGCCAGGTGTGACAGTCACCCCGTGGGAGCGGGCAAACTTCACGGGGTTCTCAATCCAGGCCCGCACTGTGCTCACCATTGCCTCCATATCCAGGGAATCCAACACTGGTCAGGAGAAAGGGGGTGGGTGGGAAAAAGGGGACACCATCAAACGCCAGCAAACACCACGGGCTCGGAGGTATAAAACAGATGGAGCTCGGTAAAGTTATGATTTTACAGATATTTACTGTTAAAGCTTTTAATAAAGGAAAAGAGATAACTTAGGAAAAAGAATATACGTTACTGCATCCTATAAGGGAGCACTGCTCTTACCATCCCATTGCTTAAAGCCGTCTTCCCCGACTTCTATTTGATCTTGTGGCTGAAATATAGTGAGCAATAAAACATTGCTGCAACCTCAGCGGGACCAGCCCCCTCCGATGCCACCAGCACCTGGCCACTCCTGCACCACACAACCACCCCTGGGGCCGCAGGGACACTCACATCCCCAGCTCTCCCCAACCCCAAGAGCTCTGGGAAGTTCCCTTGCCTCGCTCAAACCGCTCTGGACAAAGATTTTTTACGTTAATCGCTTGGCACGTTGGTTGTAAGTTGGCAAAACACTACAGGGTGTTGTTTATAAACCAACACCTATGAATTTTAAAGTGCAAACAAGTGCTAGAATGTACATTTCTTTAGATAGAATAGGTATTTGAAGTCCTCTAATAAAAATGAAGGTGGGCACTGCAGCACTTTGGTTGCTCAGTTATCGCTTTCCTCTGGCTGCCATTCACTCAGAAGAGAAGCTACAGATTTTTATGGAAAATCAAACAGAGTTCCTCCCCCCAAGGGGCTCCTCAGTGATCAAATCTGTGCAGGACAGACTGAGCACATGATGGTGGGACTGGAGCATTTCATGTTTCGGGGATGACCCACAACTGCTCCAAGCCCATTCCTGCATCTCTTGGACTTCCACGTGTGGTGGGGTCCAGGAATATCATCATTCCCATGAAATACTGCAGGGGTTAGGACATTCTGCACTCCCAGGCAGAAGGCAGTGAAGGTCTTCTGCTTCAATCTCTGCAATATTTTAATTGGGTTCTATCAAAGCTCCCCCATAAAACCCCCTTTCCGTATTTAAACCAGCATGGAGGTGCTTAAATCCTAAAGCATCACTTAGCAGCCTCATTCTTAGTTCAATAAAATAAGGTGGGAAATCCCAATATGGAGAAGATCATTCATGCAGAGCACAGTAAATAACCTCTGCCTGAAATCAGTGCTAAATTTAAATCCGTTGTTAACACTTAAAGGTGGCTTTGCTGCGACCACTTTGAGCTGGGTCATGCCAAGCTCCTATGGCATTTGTAAAGGTCAGAAACTCCCCACCTGTCCAGTCATTTAAAAATTAAATATATATATTAAACCCCCCCCCCCGCACAAAACCAGAAAGCTTGTGGCTCCTAAGCTGTCAAAACTGACTTGCCCTGCATGTACAATTAACGCTGCAAGGAAGAGGGGACTCAGCTTACCTTGAAGAAATCGTCCTGATGGACCACGCAGCAGTTGGGGAGAGCCTTGACCAGCCTGTTGGTCAAGGTGGTTTTGCCACCATTGGTGACCCTGCAGGGAGCGGGGCGAGACAGAGGTGGAAGGATCGCGTTAGAACCGGGTCTGGGAGTCACCGGGACCCCCGGCGGGACAGACCCCGCTGCAGGAGCCGAGCCCCGAGGGATCCGAGCACCGACCGGCGGCGGGAGCCCCCGAGGGGACCCGGGCACCGACCCCGAGGGGACCCGGGCACCGACCCTGAGGGATCCGAGCCCCCGAGGGGACCCGGGTACTGACCTGAGGGGACCCGGGCACTGGCCCTGAGGGCCCCTAACTCCTCCCGCGCTCATTTGAATTTCCCGCCCCTCCAGCGCCCGGCCGCCGATTGGCTGCGCCCATCCCCGGCCCCGCCCTTTCCCCGGCTGCTGATTGGCTGAGGCCGCCCCCAGGCGGTCCCGCCCCGCCCCTTTCCAGCGCCGCGCGCCCGCGCTCGGCCGCGTGTAACGGCCGCGCCGGTTCCCGCGCGCGCGCAGCCGCGGCGCTGAGGGGAGCTCGGGGCCGCCATGGCCGCCAGTGGGGGTTCCTCACGGGTCTGTGTGGGGAGCTCGGGGCCGCCATGGCCGCCAGTGGGGGTTCCTCACGGGTCTGTGTGGGGAGCTCGGGGCCGCCATGGCCGCCAGTGGGGGTTCCTCACGGGTCTGTGTGGGGAGCTCGGGGCCGCCATGGCCGCCAGTGGGGGTTCCTCACGGGTCTGTGTGGGGAGCTCGGGGCCGCCATGGCCGCCAGTGGGGGTTCCTCACGGGTCTGTGTGGGGAGCTCGGGGCCGCCATGGCCGCCAGTGGGGGTTCCTCACGGGTCCGTGTGGGGAGCTCGGGGCCGCCATGGCCGCCAGTGGGGGTTCCTCACGGGTCTGTGTGGGGAGCTCGGGGCCGCCATGGCCGCCCCTTTGCAGCCCTGGGTTCCTGAGGGGAGCTCGGGGCCGCCATGGCCGCCCCCTCAAAGCCGCGGTCCCGCTGCTCCAGATGGAGCGGCCGAGCTGCCCTCCCTCCCACACCCGTTTAATGTAAAAGCCCTGAATAACTTCCCTCTCACTTGTGTTATTCCTCCTCTTTTTTTTTTTTTTTTTGGTATAAATCCCCTCGGTCGCATATTATTAATGTATTATCATTTCAATAACCCGTATTAGCCGCTCACTGTTCCATTTCCGGAACCTTCCCGCCTCACTCTCACCCCGTCCCAGCACAAACGCACCTTAAATCCTGCTTTTTTAAAAAATGAAAACCGATGCCCTTTATACAGCACCACCCCATTTTATTAGAAACAGGATTTTTTTTCTCCCTCTTCGCCTTCCAGAGAAAATTTTAAATTTTTTCTTTTGGTCTATCTGGCCTCTAAATTTAACTTGAGAGAGGGGTTTTGCCATCTCAGCATCCCTCCTGTTAACCCTATAAAAGGGTATATAAAACTATGGATAAAAGTATCTCTAAATATATATATATAAACGTGAAAGTATAAATTTGTATATATAAATGTGTATATAACACAAATAAATTTATATAAGATACATATAAAGTGTATCTAAAATATAGACAAGTCGGAAAGGATGTGCTGCCCTGCAAAACTCGGTCGAAGCAACATCCATCCTTTTAATCCTATAAAATAGATCTAAAATTGTTTATAAAATAAATATACATCTAAAAGCAGCTAGTAGGATATTTATTAAAGGATATATAAAAGTGTATGTCACCCTGCGGAGCCCTCTGTGTTTAAGCACCACTCGGCACGTTGCATCATCCCTCAAACCCTGTATCCCGAATCTCACTCCATAGCCCAGACGAACAATCCCCATCTCCCGTACAAAAAGAAAAACAAACCAGGAAAAAAAAAAAAAAAAAAAACACAAAACAAACCGTGAAACAGCCCAGATTTTAGCGGGGACTTACCCTCCGATGCCTATAATATATTTCATTCTGCCGAGTCGCCTCTTGAGCCGGAATGTGACGAGAAGGGGGGGAAAAAAAAAAACCCACCAAAAAACAACAAAATTGGGAAAGCTCTAAGAACTTTGAGCGGAACAAATTAAAAAAACCCCAAACTCCGCTGTCGCTATTCCCTCCTTCCCTGCGGTGCCTCCCCGAGCCTTTCATTGAGGAAAAGGCGCTTTTGGGGCGGATTTATAGGGCCGTGTCCCCGCCCCGAGCGGCCCTGTGACCGTCATGAGCCGCAATGTCACGTTTTGGGCAGGTCCGGCCAAGCCTCAATGTCACATTTTTTTGGGAGGGATTCGGCCAAACCCTCCCCTGGCACATCCTGTAACCCGATGTTACATTTTAGAGGGGTTTAACACCCAAAACGTTACATTTTTTGGAGGTTTAACCCCCCCTTAAGGTCACATTTTAGAGGGTTTTAAACCCCCCAATGTTACATTTTTAGAGGAATTCAGCCAAACCCTCCCCTGGCACATCCTGGGTGGGGTTTAACCCCCCAATGTTACATTTTTTGGAGGTTTAACCCCCCTTAATGTCACATTTTAGAGGGTTTGAACTCCCCAATGTTACATTTTTAGGGGAATTCAGGCAAACCCTCCCCTGGCACATCCTGGGTGGGGTTTAACCCCCCAATGTTACATTTTTTGGAGGTTTAACCCCCCTTAATGTCACATTTTAGAGGGTTTGAACTCCCCAATGTTACATTTTTAGAGGAATTCAGCCAAACCCTCCCCTGGCACATCCTGGGTGGGATTTAACCCCCCAATGTTACATTTTTTGGAGGTTTAACCCCCCTTAACGTCACATTTCAGAGGGTTTTAAACCCCCGATGTTACTTTTGAGGGGGGAAGGGTTTAATGCCCCAATGTCACATTTTGGGGGAATTCAACCTGTCAGTGTCATACTTTAGAGGGGTTTAACCCCCTAAAGTTACATTTTAGAGGGG
Source organism: Chamaea fasciata (assembly GCF_029207755.1). Taxonomy (NCBI): domain Eukaryota; kingdom Metazoa; phylum Chordata; class Aves; order Passeriformes; family Sylviidae; genus Chamaea; species Chamaea fasciata. The sequence continues at coordinate 4,564,836 of NW_027094113.1, read as the reverse complement.
TTTAACCCCCCAATGTCACCTCTTTGGGGGGATGCAGCCCCACAGTGTCACATTTTGGGCAGTTTCACCATGACAATGTCATATTTTGGAGGAGTTTAATCCCCATAAATTGCATTTTAGAGGGGTTTAACCCTCTAATTAAATATTTATATATAAATCAGGAGTTATATTTTATATTATTAGGAGTTATATTATAGTTATATTTTAGGGGGGGTTTAATGCCCCAATGTCACATTTTTTGGGGGGACTCAGCCCCACAGTGTCGCATTTAGGGCAGTTTCAACCTGTCAATGTCCTATTTTATGGGGTTTCAATCTCCCAATGTCATTTTTGGGGGGGGGGGGGAGGTTTAACCCCCAAATATCACATTTTTGGGGCGGTTCAACCCCCCAGTATCCCATTTTTTGGGGGGGGGAATTTCACCCCCCCAATGTCCCATTTTCGGGGGTCTTTCAGCCCAGCCCGCAGTGTCACGTTTTTTGGGGGGCTCATTCCACCCCCGTGTCACCCTGCACCTGTCCCCTCTCCCTCGCTGGCCCCGTGCGCTGCCGTCACCGCCGCGGCCAAAAATAACTTTTTTGGCCAGCTTTTCCTTTTCCTAAATTAGTCATGGGGCAGGTGGAAATGTCACCCCCTCCACCATCCCCTCGGGAGCCCCGGGGACTTCGCAGAGGTGTGCGGGATATAATTAAGTCGGGATTTTTTTTTCTTTGCTGTCTCCCCTTTTTTTATTCCTCCAATTCCCAGCTGAAATTATTCTGAAATTATCCTGAAACTCATCCAGGGAAGGAATTTATCTCTAAACTCCTGAAAAAAACAAACAAACAACCAAACCAAAAAACAACTGAATTAAATTTTAATTTTTGTTTTTCAGTCAAGCTGTTCAGAGAAAGGAATGTGGAGTGAATCTTCCCGGAATTTCTCTTTACAAGGAATTTATTGAGCAGTTTATTTTTTGTAAATAGGCACAAATTCCTGTCCTATTACCTCTCCAGAGAGCCTCCTCCTCCCCAGTTAACTCACACAAAATCAGGCTTTTTAAGGTAAGTTAACTCTACACCTTGTGGAACCCGTGCTTTACTTTCAATTATTTGAATTATTCCAGATGTTTCCTAATTAGGGTTCTCTGAGCAATGTCAGGCTTTTCAACAGTATTTTATGCAGTTTATAATGTGCATTTTTTAAAACAATATCTTGCCTTGCTCTTCCTCTTTATGAAACCACACTGTGGCAGCATTAAAAGGTCGCTGTTAAAAGTGTTAAATGTTCCTGGTCCTACAGCGGGTTGTAAAGTGATGGTAAAAAAATAATCAGTGACACCAAATTTGGGGGTTTGGGATCCTGTTTGACGTTTTGCCTTGGGGCCTTCAGCTTTCACAGTGTAAAATCCAGATATCCGGGATTTCAAGGGAAGTTTTTGAAGGAATATACATACATACACAGACATATGTGTATAAAATATTATTTTTTTTCAGATATTTCCTAATTAATAAAACACAGGATCCTCCGGACCATTTAGGTTCTGGCATCTCCTTTGCCCCATTATACCCCACTCCCTTATTCCTATCCCCATTATTTTCAGGATACTTTTCCTCAAATCCTGTTTGCCACCATTAACTTTGATTCAGGCTCGCTCCTGAGCTGTGTTTAACTTGAATTTTAACTCGAATTTTTCTCTCTCAGGCCTGAAGAAAGAGGTTTGTGGCCTCAAACCTCCTTAGTCTCAGCCCAGCTGTGTCCGTTGAGCTAAAATAAAAACAAAAATTATTTTTTTTTTCTCTTCAAAGCTGTTTCTGCTCCTCAGCCACCAGACCAAGGCCAAGTGCTAAAATGAGCTGCTCGTGAATAAACATGAACTGCACATTAACTGTCAATTTTAACTGTCAGAGGTCAAGAGCCTGGTGATTTTGCAGGGAAGTTATATATTTGTTAATATTATTATTAGGGGAAAATATTAATGAATAATTAGGTTGCTCCTGGAGGCACCACCTGCACTTTCACCATCAATTCCAGGGTGAAAATGATAATTCCAGAGAAATGTGGATCTTGGATTCTCAAGTTTGAGTAAAGGAAGCTGAACTTCCAACCCTACCTGGCATTTTCAGGGTGTCCCCACATCAGCTGATGAAGGTAAAAAAATTGATAAATTGCCCTCAAATTAACCCCAACTCAAAATTTTTTAATGCCTTTTACTGCTTTTCTCACCCATCCCTGAACTAGGAAGTTGTCTGGGGTTAAGAAACCCAATCCCAGGGATTATTTTATTACATTTGACCTCGTGGAAAGAGGAAAAAAGAAACCAAGAGGCTCCAAAATTGTGTCAAAGGTCTGAGGGGACACCGGCCCTGGCCGCCTCTGCTCCAGTTCTCTTTGCACTGCAGACCTGCTAATCCAAATATTTTTAGAAAAAATTCCATCCCAGCGAGTGAAATTTGTATTCTGCCCGGTTGGATTTGCCTGGCTCGGGAGCACGGGTTGGGGAAAGGGTAAAAAAAATAAAGATTTGCCCAAAGCTGCATCAAAAGAAACAATTTTTTAGTGCTGGAAGAAGCAGACGGTGATTGTGGTGGGAGCAGCGGGATTGGATTGTTTGGGGTCGGGGAATCCAGAGCAGTGTCCCACTATCTCCACGAGGAATGTCAACACTTGTGTTTCTTCTGGAAACGGGAGGGCTGAAGGACACGGGGCCTGGTTGTTGTTTTGGGGGTTTTTTGAAGCTCACAGCTGCAAACTCCAATTCCTGTTGGTGTAAAACTCGTTTCTCAGTGCAAAACTCATTTCTCCTCAGTATAAAAACTCCTCTTCTCAGGGTAAAACTAATTTCTCCTCATTTAAAAGCTCATTTCTCCTCATTTAAAATCTCACATCTCCTCGGTGTAAAACCTCCTTTCTCCTCAGTGTAAAAACTCCTTTCTCCTCATTTAAAATCTCACATCTCCTCGGTGTAAAACCTCCTTTCTCCTCAGTGAAAAAACCCACTCCTCCTCAGTGCAACAGCTCCTTTTCCTCACTATAAAATCTCATTTTCAAACCTTTTTTTTTCCCCCCCAGCCGCTCAGCTCTCCTCCGGCTGTTCCTTCCCCCGGTTTATTTTTCAGGCTCCTCGTGGTGGTTTTTTTTTCTCTCTGTCCCCTGTTCCTGCTCACGCACCGACCACGCTGGGAGCTGGAATTCACCCACATAACTCAAATTCCCAGATTCCTGCCCGGCCTGCGGAGCTGCTGCTCCTCCGGAGGTGCCTGCCTGTATTTGGAGATCCCAAATTCCAGCTGTCTCCTTCCTTCCTTCCCGGCCAAATCCATCTCAGCCTCACAACCGCCGGCACCGGCGGCACTTCAGCCCCAGCAAACTTCACCCAGAACCGTAAAAATACGACTTATGCAAATGCCCAACGTTGCCAGAAAAGCTTTTTTTAGCCCCGTTTCTGTGGGTCAGCTGAAAGTTCCTTTTTTTTGGGGGGGCTTGTTCGTGGCAGGGCTACGTTATCTGCCCCGACGCTTTACTCATACAAATGCCTGAATCGAAGACGGGCCGCGTTCCCCTCTCGGGACGTTATTTTTAGGATACTAATGTTTACTTGAAAGTTCACGTTAATATTCTTTGTTCAGGCCGGGTGAAATTCAGCAGGAGGCACTTTGAGATTCGTGGAGCCGTCGGGGATGTTTGTTCCCCCGGGATTTTGTTCAGTTCCTGGGTGCCCGGTGACCTTTCCTGCCTGCAGAATGTGACTCATTTCTTCTGCGGCTTTAATTCGGAATTTTAATCCTCCGCTAATCATAAGGCATTGTTTATGGGATGAGCAAGGTTATTCCTGCCCGGAGGGGACGTCAGGGGCGAGAAATGGGAGTTAATTTTCACCCGGGAATGTTGAAATTTGGGGGTTATTTGTTTTTTTCAAGAGCTCTGGGGTGGGAGTTGGGTGGCTCCGAGTCCTCCCCCGAGGCTGGGGAGCGTCTCCGTGGTCGGAGGAGAACAGGGGAACACAACCGTCAGAAAAAGGAGAATTTTTCTGTGAAGCTCAGTTGCTGCAGCAGCCCAGAAAGGGGGAAATGAGGGTAGTGGAATAGCGGAGTTAATTAGTGCGAGGTTTGAGCGGCTGGCACCTCCTCCTGGTGGCCGCCAGCCAAGGAGCTGCCACCGCCGGGGTGACATTGGCTGCCACGGCTGCCCGCGGTGACAGCAGGTCCTGGGGGGAGAGGGGTCACATGGAGCAGCTGTGCCCACGAGGGAAAGGCAGAGGAGAAAATAAAAATAAAATTTTTAAAAAAAGAAAAAAAAAGTAAAAATAGAAATAGAAATAAAAGTAAGAATGGAAATAAAAATAAAAATACAAGTAAAAATAAAAGTTAAAAATAAAAAATAAAAATAAAAATAGAAATAAAAATAAAAATAGAAATAGAAATAAAAAATAAAAAATAGAAATAAAAATAAAAGTAAAAGTAAAAATAGAAACAGAAATAGAAATAGAAATAAATAAAAATTAAAAATCAAAATAAAAATAGTCGCTGCTTTGGGAAGTGGGATCAGCGTGGAGAAGTGTCCCGGAGGGGAGGAGGGACCTCGCCGAGCTCTGTCAGGGGGATTTGGGACGGAGACCCGGGAAAGGTCCTTCCCCCTGCGGCCACTGCAAGGCTCCCCAGGGATCGGGCACATTCCCAGCCCTGCCCGGCTCCTTGGGAAAACACCCTGGGACAGGCTGGGATTGCTGGGGAGCTTTGGACCCTGCTGGATTGTTCCACAACAAAAACCCCCAAACACCCCCGAGGTGCCGAGGTGAGGGATCCAGGCGGGTGCTGGAAAAGGAGGGAATGTTCCAGCCCTTTCCCTCTTTTCCTCCCACGTCCTCGCTTTGTTTTCCCCGCCTTGGCCGCGATCCATTGACTGAAATCCTGAGAGACGTGAGGGGCGCAAAAGCGGATATTGAAATATTCGCTGATTTCTGATTTTTACAGCCAGGAGCGACTCAGCCGCGGGCAGGTGTGAAATCAGCTCCTTCCTCCCCAGGGAATCCGATTGAAACCCACATCTCACCGGTTTAAATCCACCTCTCGTTTTCGGATGGATAAAACCATGCAGGATGCGCCTCACCCCTCTCGCGGGAGTTGATAATTCGGGAGAAATCCTCCTTTTCTCCAGCTGGCAAGTTTGATTCGTGTCGGGGAGATCAGCCAGGGTGGGGAACCCCTGGGAATATTCCGGGCTGGAATGAGATTTCGCGGAGATTGCTCCGCTCAGGAGCCCCGGGCACCGCCAGGGAAGAGCAGCCCGTGGGAGGAGAGATTCCCACTCGACGACAGCTCGGCTCGTGCGACAGGGGAGATTCCAGCTCCGAGGAGGTGGCAAAACGCCCATTTTTCACTCAAAAATGTTGATTTTTCACTCAACTGCAAAAGTTAGGTTGAAGCTGGGAAGGATTTTTCTGGCTTGGAGGAAAACACAAGCTTGTTTTTTCCAAAAAAAAAAAAAAAAATCCAGAATTTTAAAAATTCCAGGATTTAAAAAATTCTCTTTTTAAAAAACGAATTCCTTCCCAAAATCCCAGCCATCCCTGCCCTCTGGGAAGTCACTCCCTGTGTCCTGTCCCTCCACCCCTTATCCAAAATCCCTCTCCAGCTCTCCTCAGGCCCTGGAAAATCACAATTTGGGCACATCAAAGCTCCCACGAGGTTACTGATGCCATAAATTGAATATTTGAGCCACCCCAAAAAGCTTTTCTATAGAAATTAAACAAAAAAAAGCAGAGGACGAGCAGAAGAAAATGTTATTGATCCTGATAGGATTTGGGGGGTTTTTTTGGAAGAAAATAAAATCAGAGCAAAAAAAAAAATCTGCTTCATACAGACTTACAGCACAGGTGTAGCCCCAATTGAAAATTAATTTCAATTAATTTGTGTTTCCTGAAAGAATTCACGGCATGACTCCAGCAGTGCTTGTTCGGGGATTAGACTCGTGCGTCTTCCTACTTCCAGTTCATTAATTATGTTAATGACCTATCTAAACCCACTCAAATTAGACATCTCCCTGTAAATAGTTGGAGCTTTTAAATATTAAATAATATTAACTCTTAATAATAATATTTAAAAGGGGTTATTGGGGGTTTGGTATTTTTTTTCCATTTAAGTGGCTTTGGGTTGTTTTTTTTTGTGTGTTTGGGTTTATAATCCCATTTCCAGTCACGGCATGAATTGGATTGTAAAAAGATATGTAGAAATAATATGAGATGAAACAACTTGAGCCCAGCAGGGTTCTGTGCAGGTTGGTAGAAACCCAAAGGAAAGGAATTTTTTTTTTCCATGGCTCTCTCCTAAAGCTGAGGGAAACTGGGAAAGAATCCTCCAGAACGGGAGTTATTTTAGTAAAAAAACTCTCGGAATTTCGCCGTGTCAGAATTTCCAGGGAGGTTTTCCATGCCTTTCTTCACGGGAACAACATCCAAACAACAAAAATAAAAATTCCCTCATATTTTCCACATGAAGCCAAATCCTAAATAAAAATCTCCCGACAGAAGGAAGGCTTGGCTGAAGGATTAGTCTCATTTTAATTGAATATCCACAGATTTTATGGAACAGTACAAAGCAAAACTCGGGGTACAGATGAACAGTCCGCTAGCACAAACCACCTAAATTACAACCACTGCGGAAAATGACATTTCACACGTTTGTACAGGTGGGGTTGGGCTGGAAAGGAACGAAAAAAACAAAACAAAACAAAAGAAAATAAAAGAAAAGAAAAATAAAAGAAAAGAAAAATAAAATAAAAATAAAAATAAAATAAAATAAAATAAAATAAAATAAAATAAAATAAAATAAAATAAAATAAAATAAAATAAAATAAAATATAAAATAAAATATAAAATAAAATATAAAATAAAATATAAAATAAAAACAACCCCGGGGTTGTGGTTTATTGTCGCAGCGAGTTCTCAGTTCTGCTTCACCAAAACCTGCCGCGTTTCTGGCTGCCGGGAAGGGAAGGAGGAAATACAAAAAAGAGGAAAAAAAATGTGCTTTTTGTTGTTGTTGTTGTGTTTAGAGCCAGTTTTTTTGTCCCTTTCTCCTGCTCCAGGCCAACCCCAGCTCATCATTTCCTTGACTCCTGGGTTTTTTGAAATCCTCTAAAAAAGAGGATCGGTCGCCTTTTGAAACCTTTCCTGCACTTCTGTGAGGGGGAAAAAAAAAAATTTAAAAAAAAGAGATGGAAAAAATTACCATGAGGGGAAGCTCTAAACATCCACTCACATTTACACAGCACTGGACAGAAAATAAAATAAAATAAAGTAAAATAAAATAAAATAAAATAAAATAAAATAAAATAAAATAAAATAAAATAAAATAAAATAAAATAAAATAAAATAAAATACAAATGGGATGGATTACTCCAGGTGTGGCTCCTGTGCCTTCCTCGTGAACCGCAACAAAAATTAACTGGACAATCCCAAATCTGGACGGTTCCGTGTGGAAAAAGCGGAAAAGTTGGAGCTGTCAGGAGCTGAGGAGGGCCTGGGATAAATCCCCAGGGAGAGAGGAAAGGGAATTCCTGCTCTGGAATCCACGGCACGGGAAGGAATGGGATTTTTCAGGCTGAGTTGAGGTCCGGCCACTGAACACACAACGAGTGAAAACACCAGGATTTCCGTCAGGATGGGCATAAAAAGAACTTTTTCTGCAGCTAAAACGTGACTCCCCATGGATTGACCGGGGGAAGAGAGAAAAAAACCTCAGGAAAAGTCCAATCAGAGCAGGAACTGCTCGGTGTAATCCAGGGAATTCTGGGTCCTGCAGGGGCGGTTTCGTCAGGCAGGAACGGGGCCTGGTGCACCTTTGGGACACCCAGCAGTCCAGCAGTATTGCTAAAGGGATGAAGTTTATTTCCTTTTATTCTTTCAACATATTTATATATTTATATACTGCTCGAAGTCCTACTGGAAATGCACTTTTTTTTTTTTCCTCCCCATCCAGCTGAGATTTGTCACTCCACCTTTGGGACAGGGACTTTTTTTTTTTTTTTTTGTGTTTCTGTCCAAGAATTTGCAGCTTTTTTTTTGGAAAATCGCTGGTCAAAATAAATAAATGATAATTGATTCTTTGCTGCTATGAAATGCACTTTTGGGCATTTTTTTTTTCCCTAATTTCTCCTCGATGGGGCTGCAGGTTCTTCTCTGTGTTGAAAGGACATAAAAAAAACATTATCCACGTCTCCATCCATCCATCCATCCATCCATCCATCCATCCATCCATCCACCCAGGAACGTAAACTTGACGCGCTCATAAAACTCTGTGGAAAAAAATTAAAACCTCGTGCACACCACTTGGGGTGCTCCATCACAAAGTGCACTTTTTGAAACAAAAAAACGAACCAAAAAAAAAAAAAAAAGCATCGGTTCCGAAGAAGTTAAAAATTGACTTTTGCGTGGGAACAAGTGCCCGCCTCCGTCTCGTGAAGGGAAATTGGGGATCTGTCCTTTTCCCAGCTGAAATTCCCTTGCTCTGAAGGAATTCCTGGGAAAAACGTGAAGTTTCCTTGTCGCATCTGCTCATTCTGTATTTTTTTGTTGTTTTTTTTTCTGACAGTGCAGACAGAGTGGTTTTGGGAAGGAACTAAAGAACCAAAGAAGCAAATTCCTGGTGAGGAGACTGCTGAGGATCCGGAGCCCCCACACGACAGGAGATTGGGATTCCTCGTCTCCCACATCCGTGTTTTCCATCGCAGCAGCATTTTTTGATGCACAAAACCTTCCCAGAGTTGGATTTTGAACCCGTCATCCAACGTTTTATCCATTTTATTCCTTGCATCATCGCAAACTCCCCTTGCCGTGCCCAGCGTGGGTCACGCTCTCCGAGCTGATGATTTTGCTCTAAATCCATAAAAACAAAGGAAAAAAAAAAATCTGCTTGAAATGTCCTCAGTGAAGTCACAGACTCTGGGCCCACCAGGAGCTTTGTGATTGTTCACAGGCTGAACTGAAATGAATGAATTGTATTAATTAATCAGCAAAGTCCTTCCTTCGCCTCCGTGGGCTGTGCAGTCCCTGGGACGGAGCGAGGGTGAGGGATCCCAGCTCTGCCCTGGAAATTTGGGAATTCCTGGCTCCTGCTCCTGCCTCCAAACAGAGCTGGGAGCTCAGGAGAGCGGGGAGGTGTCACCTGGAAATAAACCCGAGCTCCACAAAAGCCTGGAGGGCTCTTCTTCGCTTTGAAGCACAGAATTCCTTGTGAAATTCCGGGCCGGTTTGGGTTGGAAAGGACCAAAAATCCCAACCTTGCCACGGGCAGGGCCACCTCCCGTGATCCCAGCGTGCTCCAAGCCCCTTCCAACTTGGAATATTCTCTCACTAATTGGTTTATAATGAGCTTGCTTGATGGAATGTGGATTTATTTTTTTCCCCATCTTCAGCCCCTGGGTTGGGGCCGTGGGCGCAGTGCTCTGCTCTCCGTGCGAAGGTGTGGCCAGGAAACCCACCCGTGGCTGGATTGTGTGAGGAGAACGTCTCAAATGAGAACTGAGGTCAAAAAAGAACTTTTGGTGCTTCCTTGGAGCGTCCAGGGGAAGAAGGATCTCATCCAGAGGGGTTTTGTTCGCTGAAAGGAGGAGAAAAAAAGCGGCTTTGCGTGTCCAGAGGAGCCATCCCCCACCTCGAGGAAAAAATTTGCCAGGATTCTCCTTGAAGTGATGAAACGGGCAGGGAATTCTTCATCTGCAGGGGTTTGAGAGGGGTTTTACCTGATCCTGGGATCAGGGAGTCCTGGAATGGTTGGGAGGGAACTTAAATCCCATCCAGTCCCACCCTGCCGTGGGGCGGGGACACCTTCCACCATCCCAGGCTGCTCCAAACCCTTCCAGCCTGGCCTTGGACACTGCCAGGCATCCAGCCCCAGCCCATCCAAGCTGGCTCTGCCTCAGAAATCAGGAGTTTCCAAAGGATTTTGCCCAGACCGTTGTTCCTTAACTCCCTTTCCCCCGCTCCTTCGCCCACTGAACCCTCACGAGTCCAAAACCCGAATTCCAGGAGCCGACGTCACACCCGCACCCCTCGGCTCCAGCAGCCAGCCCTGCCTCCTGCGCTCTCCGTGGGGATATTCCAGGAGAGGGATGCGGATGGATGAGGCCCCGCTGAGGGAAAACTTCCAACATTTCCTTCAGCAGCTCCCGAGAGGTCTCAGCAGCGAGTGATTGTCCATGGAGACGGAGACGAGGCGCGGAAAACTCCTCCTGTCCTTAAGGCTCCTGCTAAACCCAGACCCTCTGGGGGCTGTGTGTGCGTTCAGGACAAGGTTCAGGACAAGGGCGGCTGCTCCTTGTGGGATCCCTCCAGAGCGCCTCAAGCACCGGCATGGGACAAACCAGGAAAAAAACCAGGACAAATCCATGGGATTTCCTCGGGGGAATGAGCTGGGGAGGAACCGGCGGTGTTGGCGCTGCCGAGGCCGTGGGCACTCGGTACCTTCAGGGAGAAACTTTTCCCTGGCTGTGGAAAGGAGGGAAAAGCTCTTTCCGTTGCCTGCAGTCGTTGTTCAGCTTTTGGGAATGTCCTGGAGGAGCCTGGGGGTGCAGCTCCAAAAAAAAATAAAAGGCAAAAGGGCTCCGCGCTGGCCAGCAGCGAGCGAAGGGGAGGGTTTATAATTTAAACCAAAAAAAAATAAAATAGAAATTCTCTTTCTGGGCTGGGGATTCGTGGGCTGGAGGATGCTCTTGACTTACTACGAGGATACACAGTGAGTATTTGCACTGTGCCACAGACCGTTCCTGGAACACACCCGAACCTGTCCTGAAAAGTGCTGTTCTTGCTTCGCTTTCTGGGGGATTTCTTCTTTTTTTTTTGTTCTTTTATTTAAAAATAAAAAGAAAAGCAATTCCCAAAAGGTTAAAGGACTTCGAGTCTCGGAGGCAGAGGAGGCAGGCTCCAGGATTTACAGGGCTTGCAAGAAGGTGGTGGCGAGGTCTTGTCCCCAAAGGTCGTTGAGGTGGGTGACTGCCAGGCTGCTCCTTCTCCTTCTCCATTCCTCCGTGCTGCTCCCACTCAGGACATGCTGGGCAGAAAAAGAGAGACAGGAGGGCTTTTCAGAGGTAGAAAATGGTATTAGCGCCACCCCATCAACCAAAAAAATGAGTGGGTTTGGGTGAAATCGTTCACAAAGGTGTGCTGGGGACGCAGGTGGACAATGCCTTGGGTGACACCAGGCCGGGGGATCCTGCTCATGGATCACAGAAAGTGACAAAAGTCGCAGGATCTGTCCCAGACACGCAAACAGCTCAAACCTGGTTTCCTGATCCTCTGCTGGGGGCGCGGGCCTGCTGCAAAGAAACAACAAAATAAGGGAATGTCCAGCACAAACCGATCCCCCCTCTCCGCCCCGAGCTCCTGGTTATCCCTCGGAATAGCTCAGCCTCACCCAGTGGATCTTTCCCTGCTCGCCCTCAGGAACTGGAATGAGGAGAGAGGCTGTGTCACTCCCATCAGGGCCAAAACCAGCCCACGTTCTCCTGGCCAGGGATTTTATCTTCCAAACCCCTCCAGAAGTTCCCTTCCCCACAGCTCCAGCCTTGATCAGATCCTGAACACTCTGGGAATGTCCTGTTGGACCCCAGGGGTGCTGCAGAGCCCTGGGGCTGTTCTCACCCCCAAAGACTGTTCAGGGGAAGGATAAATCAGAGACCCCTTACCTTTCCCTCTCAGCCATGTCTTGTTTCTCCTCTGCCCTGTAAACACAGATCCCGTTGGGAATCCATCCCCCAGGAGCCACTCTCCATCCCATCCCTCCCCAGATCCATCCTTTACCTTTCTTTCCTGGCCTTGATCCTCTCTTCTTCATACCTGCAACGAAGATAAAACGCTGATTCAATAGGTAAAGTTGATTCATAGAAAGGTAAAAGGTCTTTCAAACGCTGCTGTGCACTTTCAGCCACCTTCAGTGTTTGCTCTGAGGGTGACAGGAGCTGCCACAGCCTGAGGCTTTTCCTTGGCTCCAATTTGCCCCAATCCGTGGATTTTGACCCAGCCCCATGAACCCACGGATTTGATCCCTTCCCAATCCATGGATTTTGACCCAGCCCCACGAACCCATGGATTTGATCCCTTCCCAATCCATGGATTTTGACCCAGCTCCACGAACCCATGGATTTGATCCCTTCCCAATCCATGGATTTTGACCCAGCCCCATGGACCCATGGATTTGATCCCTTCCCAATCCATGGATTTTGACCCAGCCCCATGAACCCATGGGTTTGATCCCTTCCCAATCCATGGATTGTGACCCAGCCCCATGGATCCATGGATTTGATCCCTTCCCAATCCATGGATTGTGACCCAGCTCCATGGATCCATGGATTTGATCCCTTCCCAATCCATGGATTGTGACCCAGCTCCATGGATCCATGGGTTTGATCCCTTCCCAATCCATGGATTGTGACCCAGGGGACCCTCTGGCACTCACTGCAGGACACAGTCTGGGATCTGCACGTGCTCCATGGGGATGAGCTGCTCCAGCTCCTCCAGGCTGTGGACATACTGGATCTTATTGATAAACTTCACACTGGCAGAGAGAGACAGCGAGAGAAGCACTGGCACCCCAGTGGCCCCTCAAAACACCTCTGGAATTGTCACTGGGAGTGTCGGAGAGATGTGGGACAAGTGGCAGCTTCACCTCGGCCACCCCTGGCGAAGGACGAGTTTAAAATCTGATTTTTGGGGATAAACCCCAGGGAAGGGCTGGGGCTGTGCCAGGGGGTCGGGATGGAGATCAGGGAAAGGTTCTTTCCCCCAAGGCTGCCAGGAGCCTTTGGAAAACACTCCAGGAATGCCCAGGGTGGGATTATTGGGGTGTCTGTGCAGGGACAGGGGTTGCACGGGGTGATCCCTGTGGATCCCTCCCAACTGAGACAATTCCAGGACTCTGCGATCCCAAATTTCCATCCCAAACCCCGCTGAGGTCAGGGAATTTCGGTGCTCACCTGATGAAGGGTCTGGAGATGGCCAGCACGGTCCTGATGAACCACGAGGGGTGAACGATGATCAGCGCCTTGAGGTTCTTCCTCAGCCTGGGGACAAGTCAGGAGGGTCACGTCCCAAGAGTTTCGTTTTACCTCCTTTGGGCCAGAGCCGGGATTAAATGCTCAAGACATATTTCTTCTTTTATTAATTCTTACTTCTATTGCAGTCTCACGAGCTGCGAGTTCTACAGCACTTCTCCTGACAGAGTAAAAAATGGCCCCCATCTCTCTCTCTACAAGATCTTTTTAAGGATAAACTGTCCAAGCATGAAATGACACCGAAATTATTTTTACTTTTAACCCAATAATCACCCACCTGTAGCCCCCAATGAGGATTTTTCTCTCCAATTGCAAAATACCACCCAGAGCCATGGAGAAGGTGAAAAAGGAGGACTCAGCCTCTGCCCTAAAACCTCCATCTCGCTTTATAGATATATTCTAAATATATATAAGTGTATAGAAATCAATAAAAAATAAAAATAATAATATATATTACCTGTAGAATATATATACTATATGTAGATAATATATTAATACATGTTTTGTAATGCATTATATATTATATTATATATTTTATATATAATGTATGTTATATACACTATAATATATCATTATATATTAATAATAATATTAATAGTAATATAATATAATTTTATATTATATGTAATATAATATATAATTATAATGTATAATATATAATTATATAATATACAGTATATATTTATTTATATGAATATATAAATTATACATGTATATTTTATATATATATATTTATAAAATATAATGTATATATTCTAAGTATACATATATATCTGGCTTTGTATATTCTAAACTATATTCTATATAAACCCAACAGGTGTTGTGGTGCTGCCCAGCCTCAGCTGGACGCCAAAAATCCCTTGGGAAGCTCATCCCAACCCAGCAGGATTTGGGAACGCTGCTCTGCCCTCTGGAAATATCCAATATCCAAATATCAACAACCAAAATATTCCAAGGCCGGGTTGGAGAGGGCTTGGAGTGAGCTGGGACAGTGGGAGGTGTCCCTGCCCGCGGCGGGGGAGTGCAAGGAGATGGTTTTTGAGGTCGATTCTGGCACCTGGCGGGTGTGAGGAGTGTGGGCCTGGGTCAGGCTCATTCCTGTTGAGGAACATCTGATTTTCCTTTGAGTTCTAGGCTGGGAAGAGGCCTGGGAATGACGAAGGCGCCCCAGCAGCAGGATTCTCACCTCCTGTCGATCATCTGGTAGCATTTCTTCAGCCAGCCCAGGCCTGGCATCCTCCTGCGGGGCGTGGCCCCGTTCAGGTACACGATCATGTAATCCTCGGCCACCAGCAGCTCCAGGCTGCTGATCACGTACCTGGCAAAAGGGGGACCCAAATCAGCCCCAAACAACATCCTTTGGATGTGCCACCCTCCAACAGCTCCAGCTCCTTTCCCTGCAGGTCTTGGAAGAGGTTTGGTGTCCTGGGGTGTCCCCCAGGGATCAGCAGTGTCCTGATGGACACCCCAGCTCCATCCCCATCTCCCATCAGCCGGGGAATGCCCCAGCCTGGATGTGATTCCATCCCAGACAAAATTAACCGGAATATTTGAATGGTTGAGCTCGTTGGACTCGGAGCTGGCGTCACCCCAGCACCACTGGGAGCGCCGGCCTTGGATCCAGACCGCTCCCAGCTGAGAATCCTGATGTTCCGTGAACACAGGGAAGCTGTAGTGCTGCTCCCCCCCCCTCCTGCCCCTCCCAGGGCTCCTCAGGCACTCACAGGAAGAGGTTTTCCATGATGTAGTGATAATCTGCCAGGTTGCTGTCCGGGAGGTAGCAGGCGGCAAAGACGATGATGGCGTTGAGACCTTCTCCGTAGTATCCTGCCAAAAAAAAAAAAAACCCCACGGGTGACGCTTCCCAGGGAAAGACGGGAGAGCTGAGGGGGAGAAAACAGCACTGGGATTTGCTCCTGGGGTGGGTTTTGTGCCTCTGCTCGGCTCCAGGTGAGCGTTTCTCTCTTCAGAACTCTTTCGCTGCGAGATTTCCTCCTGGCACGTGGATTCGGCGTTCAGAGGAGGGGTTTGGGGGTTTTAAAGCTGGGTAGTTCCCTGGCTTTGCCGGGATTTCGGAAACAGGTCTGCCTGCCCACGTGTGGACCCTGGAGCACCTCAGGCACTGCTGTAGCCCCCTCCAGATGTTAATTCTACACCCACTGAACACTTTTTTAGCACCATCTGAGACTTTCCCCCCCCTAACCGGGGTCCAGCCAGCCTCGGCGTCCCCTCCGGCGTGACACAGGCGGGACAAAGCCCCCCAGGGGAGGGGCAGCCCGTGGTGCTCACCCCCGTGCGTCACCACCCTCATGTAGGGTTTGATCATCTGCAGGTCGATCCTGTGCTCCTGCTCGCCGATGATGACGGTTCTCCAGAGGCGGCCGTTGGTGGCACTGCCGTCCTCCGTCCCCCCGTCCCCAAACAGGTCCGCGCTGTCCCCGGGCATGTTCTTGGCCGTGGCCACGGGGGTGTCATCTGGGGAAGGGACAAAGAGTTCTGCCTTGAAGGGGAAGAGCTTTGGTAAGCCCAGGGATGAGGATCTGATCTTGTTTCACCTCCAGCCCTGATTTATCTGGATTTATGGGTTTTAACCGTAGGTTTAATCGCAAGTTTTAACCTCTGGTGCCCAGATTTTATAGAAATTACCTTAAAATCTCCCCACTGCTTATCAATCCTCAGCTGCTGGGCCGTGAATTGTGTCAAAAGTCTTTAAAATGAGGCTAAAAACCCCACCCCAACCCCTGGAAATGTTCGCCCAGAACCAGCCTTTTTTACCTTCCCATTCCAGCTCGTTCCCGTTGCCCAGGAATTCGAGGGAATCTGTCTCATCAGGAGTTTCAATGTCGTCCACATTGATGTCCAGGTCGTCCGGCGTGTCCAGGAAGTCGTCAGAGAGGATGGAGCCCTCGCTCTGGTCCAGGGAAATGTTGATTTCGGGCGCAACCAGGGTCTTCCTCTTCCGATGGGCCCCGTTAAAGTTCAAAGTGTTGGGGGGAGCTGGGGTTGAAAGGAAAAACGACTGACAGGGTGTCCTGCTCCTGGAGCCATCCAAGACACCGCCGTGGATAATTCCACGAGGGAATCTGGATCTGGAGCCCTCAGGGTGGTGGATCAGGACTGGGATGGAGGTGCCCACACCCCTGAGATCCCACTTTCCTCCCCTCAGCTTCAAACCCCTGCTGCTTTCCTCTCCCACGTGAGAATTTTTTAATATATTTTTGGGTGGAGAATCCAAGGTTTTCTCCCTGCCTGCCAGCTGCCCTTTGCCTGGGTTTGGAGATTATAGGTTTGGTGTCCCTCAGGGATCAGCAGTTTGTGCCCCTGATGGACACCCCAGCTCCATTCCCTGGGGAATGTCCCAGCCTGGATGTGAGCCCATCCCAGACAAAATTAACTGGAATATTTGGATGGTTGAGCCTCTGGGGAAGGTTGGCACTCACAGGACGTGGTCTCGTCTTCCGTGGGGCTTCCCAGGGACTCCATCCCCGTCTCTTCTGGGAGAGGCCTGCAGGACACCAGGGGAAAAAAAAAAAACAAAACACAGCAGAGAACAGGGAGGGATGTTTAGGAGAAAATCATTCCCAGAGAACGGAGGCAGCAGGGAAAAACCACACCCCCACCTGTGCTCTGCCCTTTCCCTTCTCCCAGCGAGCTCATCCCGGGGGATTCCCTCAGGGAATTTGCTCAGGGGTCTGTGCTTCCCTCCTGGAGTGCTGTGCTAACCTCCCGACTATCCCAAGGGATGAAAAATCCACCCAGGGAACAAACCCTGACCCCAGATGAGCTTGCCAACTTTCTCCTTTCCCGTATTATCCTCATTTTTTTCCCTGTAGGAGCCCCGAGGGGCAGTTCCAGGCCCTGGGGCTTCATCCCTGTCCCCTGGCAGTGCTCTGGGACGGCCACAACCCCATTGGGATGCTTGGATCCCAATCCATCCCAGCTTTATCCCCGAACCTGCCACCACCACCTTCCCTGGGAAGCAGCTGCTCCCTGGTGCTGGCCCTGCTGGGGACCTGTGCCCCCAAATTGTCACCTCAGCCCCCACTGGGTGACTCCCAGCCCCTGCTGAGGTGTGGATTTGGGTTCATTCCGTGCCAAAATCCAGGTGTCAGCGCTCCAAGCCCTGTTTTGGGTTTTGCAGCCTCTCGTGCTCAGCTCCTGCACCCTCCTGGTCCAAACCCCTCCAGCCGGAGGCATCAATGGATTTAAAAGTTTTCCTTGCTCAAATCAGTCCCCAGGGCGTGGCTGTCACCCCTCGGGAGCTGCTGGAGTTGCTCCTGACCCACCCTGGGGTGAGTGAAGTGGGAATCTGGATCCGAACCGTGGAAGCTTTGCTGTGGCTGAGCCTCCAGTGCCCGCCCTGGGCATTCCCGGCTCCTTTTCCCTTTTAATTGGAGCCGGGACCAGTCCCTGTCCCCCGGAATCATCAGCGGGTGACATTTCCTGAGCAAACCCCGCCGGCTCTACAAGTTCGCGCTGGCAAATCTCCGTTTGAGACACCTCCCTCCAGGCAGGTGTAAAATCCCGCTGCTGGGACGGAACGGGGGAGAAATCCGGGAATTTTCGGCATGAGGATTTCGCGCAGAGGTCGCTGTCCAGCGACACGGGAAGGGAGGTGACAAGGGCGGCAGCATCCAGCCCAGCTCGCCTCCCTGCTGCCATGACACCGGGGCCACCAGCCAAATTAAACCCTATAAATATGTAGATTAGGGGATAATCCTCTGCCGCTGGTCGTTGTATATTTATGAAAGCTGAGGGCCCCATCAAAGGAACACTCGGAAAAATCCCTCTGGCCCCTTCAGCTCCTCCTGCCGCTGTCCCCACCGAGGTCTGGGGGTGGTTTATCCGGCGCCTGGCACGATTTGGTGACACAGCCCCGAAATGGGGAGGGCAGCGGGGCAGCAGCTGCTGAGTACGTGCGGCAGCCGCCTCATCCCGGGATCGGCCTGAGGACAGCGCCCGGCAGCCAGAGGGGAAGAGCCAAAGCCAAACAAATTCCTTCCTTACCTTCCCCAAGGCTGCTGCAATCGCTGCCCGCCGCGGAAATCCTCCTGACCCGACGCGCGCAGCCCCCGATGGCGAATTCGGGGGGCGCGGCGCTTTTCCGGAGGGTCGGGGGGGAGCGCGGGGAGGGAGCGGGGACGGCGGGATGCGGGGATGGAGCGGGGCTGGATCGGGGCTGGAGCGCGGCTGGATGCAGGAATGGATCAGGGCTGGAGCGGGGATAGAGCAAGGGTGGATCAGGGATGGAGCGGGGATGGATCGGGGCTGGATCAGCCTGGATACAGAACTTGACGCAGGGCTGGATCAGGGCTGGATGCAGGAAGGGATGCAGGGCTGCATCAGGCCTGGATCAGGGCTGGACTGGGGCTGGATCAGGGCAGGATGCAGGGATGGATGCAGGGATGGATGCAGGGATGGATGCAGGGATGGATGCAGGGATGGATGCGGCGATAGATGCAGAGCTGGATGCAGGGATGGATACACCAATGGATGCAGCGATGGATGCAGCGATGGATGCAGGAATGAGCATGCTCCCGCTCCGCGCCGCCCGCGCCTCGGTTACGGCATCCCCGCCCCGGGCCGGCCGAGCGGGGCCGGAGCTCAGAGCCCGGGCACCCGCCCGCTCCTCTCCCCTGGAGCTGCTCCCGCCGCTCGGATTCCCAGGAAACGCCGGCAATGTCGCCCCGTGTCCTCCAGGAGCGGCTGGGTTCTGTTTTCCGGGCCCAGATCTCTGTCTAGGATGTGCCTTTTCCTTTTTATTATTTTTTTTTCCCCCTCTGCTTTTTTTTCCTCTTTTCGGGGCAAGATTGGCTAATGGCAGGCAGGCAAAAATAGCTCTGCAGCAAATCAGCTGCCGGAGAGCTGC
The DNA here is from genome assembly GCF_029207755.1 of Chamaea fasciata. Lineage (NCBI taxonomy): Eukaryota > Metazoa > Chordata > Aves > Passeriformes > Sylviidae > Chamaea > Chamaea fasciata. The sequence continues at coordinate 4,545,941 of NW_027094113.1, read as the reverse complement.
TGTCCCACATGCAGCAGCTTCTGCCCTATTATCCCAACGCTTCCAGCGGGGAAGCGGCTGGAAAAGGACAATTTATCTATTTCTATTGCGAGCAGAACGCAGCTGGCCTCCCCTCGTTTTGCCTGGGGGCTCTCTGGGCTCTGTCTCGCATCATTCCTGCTCTCAGTCGCTCTGGAGGAGGTTGAGGAGCTCGTCCCGAGGGCTCCGGCCCCGCTCACATCCCTTTTCCTCCTCCCTGGCTTTAATTTCCGAGGCATTTTCCGGAGTTTGGTGTCGCTGGGGGCTTTTCCAGGAGAAATTTCCCTGGGGAGGAGTTTGCTGCTGGCATGGGCAGGCTGGGACAGAGCTCCCAGGTGATGCTTAGGATGGTGCCGAGGTGCCCCGATTTTCTAGGCAGCTCTTGGACTCCCTAGAGTCCAATATTTTCCTTTCTGCGCCAGGATTTCCTGTCTGTATTCTCTGAGCAGCCCGGGCTGCTGGAAGGAGCCCCCACCCTCGGAAAGGAGACGAGTTTTTAGGTCTCTTCCAACCCCAAACCATTCCGTGACTCCCATCCACCCATCCCTTCCTTTTCCACACTTTTCTCCCCTTTTTTTCACTCCATGAAAACCCAGAGGCTGGCAGAGACCCAGCAGCTCTGCTCTCAGAAGGGAAATAAAAAAATAAATTTCATCAGAGGGAAATAAAACCCACCCCGGGCTGGCTGAGCCCCCCGGGAAGGACAAACCCCGTGCTGTGGGACGGAGCACAGAGGGGCTCACACAGGGATGCAGCTGGGGCTGGCGTGAACAGAGCCAGGCTCATCCCGGGGAAACAGGAGCCCCTTTCTCTGTGCCTGGGAATGCTGTGGGCTGCAGCTGGAGAGGGCTGGGACAGCCCCGAGAGCCCCCGGGCACCTGCAGCTGCAGCAGCGGCTGCGTCTGGCCGTGCTCCGGGTGCCCAGGAGGGCTCGGAGCCACGTCCCAGAATTGTCAGAGCTGGAAAGGATTGGTAAATGTCCCCCAGTGCCACCCCAGTGCCACCCCAGTGCCACCCCAGTGCCCAGGCAGGGTCACCTGGAGCAGGAATTTGGGTTTGGAACACGGAGGGGGAGAATCCACCCCCACCCTGGGCAGGCTGGGAGTGGGAACAGCACCGGGAATGGGAATTCAGAGCTCCTGGGATGGGTTTGGCCCCTCGAACAAGGCTGGGAATGGGAATTCAGAGCTCCTGGGATGGGTTTGGCCCCTCGAACAAGGCTGGGAATGGGAATTCAGAGCTCCTGGGATGGGTTTGGCCCCTCGAACAAGGCTGGGAATGGGAATTCAGAGCTCCTGGGATGGGTTTGGCACCTCGAACAAGGCTGGGAATGGGAATTCAGAGCTCCTGGGATGGGTTTGGCCCCTCGAACAAGGCTGGGAATGGGAATTCAGAGCTCCTGGGATGGGTTTGGCACCTCGAACAAGGCTGGGAATGGGAATTCAGAGCTCCTGGGATGGGTTTGGCCCCTCGAACAAGGCTGGGAATGGGAATTCAGAGCTCCTGGGATGGGTTTGGCCCCTCTGTGCAGCTGCTGAGGCGGATCTGAAGGCGGAAGGTGCCACTTTGGCACCTCCTGTCACCCCCACACCTCCTTTCCCACCAGGCTGGGATCCACTGCATCCCAATGGGAAATTCCTGGCGCAGCAGCCCTGCTCTGTTTGGGAAGACTCTGCCTGATTCAGAGTCCACAAATCCCTGAGTCCACCCCCATACGCATCCAGGCAGCCCCCATCCCTGTGTGGATCCCTCCATCCGTCCTGATCTCCCTGTGCTCCACACCCAGCCCCTTTCCCTCCTTCCCGTGCCCACACAGGGCTGACAAAAAACATCTCAACATTTTCCAGGCACTCAGAGCAGCTCCAAAAATTCCGAGCTCCTGTTGGAGTTCAGGCTCCTGATGCCTCTGAAGGACCCTCCCCCTGCAGGCCTTGATGGTTTCTCACAGGAAAAAACAACAAAATTTCCTGGTTTTGGGGTTTTTGTTTTAGGGAACACACCTGGGGAAATCCTCGTCTTGCCATTCTTCCTTCACATCCACATTTTCCATCCTCAGCGTGGCCTCGGTGGTGCCCATGGCTCTCGGGGAGAGGCGGCAGATCCCTCCGGGAAGGGCTGGGGCTGGGAAAAGGGGAGGCAGAGAGGTTGGCACGGAGGATCCCGAGCTGGGAGAGGCCACACTGGTGGATACCCAGTGAGAAAGCAGCGTGAGAGCTGCTCGTGTGGGGGGAAAAGCAGAAAAAAATCGGGATTTGGGGGGTACTTGGCAGGTTTTGGAGCAGGAGGAGGGGGTGAGGCTGGACCTGGGAGTTCTCCTGCACTCTGGGAGCAAGTTCAGGCCCAGGAATCCTGGATTTCACCCACTCTGAACCCCAGGGGCCTTAGAAACACATATATAAAAGGTTAAAAGATAAAAAGAAATATCTCAAATATCTAAAAATACCTGTATCTACAAATAGATATTAAAAATCTATTAAAATATAAATATAAGTCTAAATAATACAAATATAAGTAATATATATTGTAATAATTATTGTAGATTATATATTGTATATTGTATATTGTATATTGTATATTGTATATTGTATATTGTATATTATACTATATATAATGTTATATACATAGTATAATATAATATAATATAATATAATATAATATAATATAATATATAAAATATAAATAATAGTTAAATATATAATGATAAATTATTATTATTATCATTATCATCATTATTATTATTGGGGTGTTTTTCTTCACTGAAAGGTTCCTGCTGCCACAGAGAGAAATTCAAACCTTTGTACCCAACTCCTCGGGCCAGCAGCTCCCAGCAAAGCCCAGCCCCGGATCCCGGACCAGCCCTGGCAGGTCAGGAAGAGCCGATCCCCCATCCCCGGCTGGATCCTGGATCCGAGGTCAGGTGTGACCGGCCCCGGAACCTCCTCAGGTGGGACCTGTGGGCTCAGCTCCTGCGCTGGCTTGGAGTGTTCCCCCCGAGCTCAGCCTCCACTCTGGAGTCATTTTAGGATTTTTTGAAGATTTTGTTTTAGGATGAGGGGCCTGGGGTGGCTCCTGGAGCTGTCCCCAGTGCAGAGATCAGCCCTGAGCACTCTGCCCGTGCCTCTGCAGCTCTTCCAGAGCTTTTCCTGCTGCTTTCGGAGGCTGGGCATGATCTGGAGGAGAAAAATCCGAGAAAAATCCGGCTGGTTTTGCTTGAAAAGGGATGAACCTGTGCAGAGGCCCGAGCCAATCCAGCATCCCTCAGCATTCCAGGCACTGCAGGGCTCCCTCCCTCCCTCCCTGCTGCCATTCCCAGAATTGTCATTCCCGGGATAAATCCCAGCCCTACCTGAGCTGAGTCACATTCCTGCCTTGCTCCAGGTGATCCAAACCAGGCTCCAAACCCCTGGAGCAGCTCGGCCCGGGGCGGGCTGGGCGTGTGTTCCCAGTCTGGCTTTTCTCCTGCACTCGGGGGGCAAGTTCAGGCCCAGGAATCCTGGATTTCACCCACACTGAACCCCAGGGGCCCTTAGAATCATATATATATATATATTTAAATTTATATATAATCTTTTATATATACATATATATATACACACATATATATTTATATAGATGATTTTTATATAGATGATTTATATATATATGATTTATATATATATGATTTTATTTATATTATTTTATATAGATATATGATTTTTATATATTATTTTTATAAAGATATATGATTTATATCTAGAGCCATATATATATAGAATCAAACATATGTATGTAAATTTTAGAAATAAAAAATGTAATAGATATAATTATCATATGGAATAATGCTATAATGTATAATAATTAATAGAATACATAATTATATAATTATGTTATCATTATAATTGTAATGCTGAGGGATGCTGGATTCTCTCGGGCCTCCGCACAGGTTCATCCCTTTCAAACCCGCGGCCACGTCTGCCTCCATCCCTGCCTCCCCTACACCTCCAGATCTCTGGAAAATCTCCTTTCCCTCCCTCCCTCCCTCCCTTTTCCGCCTCTGGCAGCTGCTCCCTGCCAGCCCCGGAGGCATCATGGAGGGAGAAGGAGAAGGAGAAGGAGAAGGAGAAGGAGAAGGAGAAGGAGAAGGAGAAGGAGAAGGAGAAGGAGAAGGAGAAGGAGAAGGAGAAGGAGAAGGAGAAGGAGAAGGAGAAGGAGAAGGAGAAGGAGAAGGAGAAGGAGAAGGAGAAGGAGAAGGAGAAGGAGAAGGAGAAGGAGAAGGAGAAGGAGAAGGAGAAGGAGAAGGAGAAGGAGAAGGAGAACCCGAGCGGATCCCGGCTCCCCCTCACCTCGGCTGGTGCTCAGTGGGGAACAAAAGCGCTCCTGCCCCTCTGGCCGCTCCGCATTCCTCCTCCCGGCGGATCCGCCTCAGCAGGTGCAGCCCCTGGGTGAGGATGAGGATGAGGATGAGGGTGAGGATGGAGGAGCCGCCCGGGGATTCATCCAGCCCGGCCTTTCCCCCGCTGCTCCGCGCTTTGCTCGGCTCGCAGGGACGGATTGAGGGCGGTTTTAGTTGTGTTCTTCTTCCATGTTCTGCTGCCGCCGCTTTTTCCTCGGCCGCCTCCTTTCTCCCTCTCCCTTGCCCAAGGTATTTTATTCTGATTTTCCAGCCCGCAGCTGGCTAAGCCTGCGCTGCCCTAAGTCAGCTAATTCCCTGCTTTTGTGTGAGAGGGCGGGGAGGGGGGTCTGGAGGAGGGGAGGGGAGGAGAGAGAGGAGCCCGGAGCATCCATCCGTCCATCCTTCCATCCATCCATCCCCTCCCCGTGCCCAAGCCGCTCCGATTGGCTGCCGGGGCTCCAAATCTCTGCCCGGGGTGGGTGGATGGTGCTGCCAGGGCTGGGCACGGCGAGTCACAGGCAGGAGCTGCTCCTGCGGGAGGCCTGGGAGGGATTTGGGGGCATCATTCCCTGAGGAAATTTAAAAAAATTTAATAAATTAAAAAAAAAAAAAAGGTGCAGTGGGATGTGGGATTTGGTGATCCAGCTTTGCAGGGCTGCTGGCAACTGGGTTCTGGACAGACAGACGGACAGACAGAGCCGGCAGCTGCTCCTGCTCGTCCTCAAGGAGGGAATTCCTGCCCCCAGGATGTCCCAAACCTGCAGCCACAGCCTGAGCCCCATGGTGGGAGGAGCTGGGCAGGGTCAGGATCTGCCCCCAGGGAAGCACAGGACGAGAGGGAACAGTGCCAGGGGAGGGTTTGGATTTTGGGGGAAAAAAAAAAAAATTTCTTTGCCGAAAGGTTGTGTTGGATAATTCTCACAAAACGAACATCCTCTGGAGCCGGGCTGGGAGAGCTGGGGGTGCTCACCTGCAGAGGAGAAGGCTCCAGGGAGAGCTCCGAGCCCCTGGCAGGGCCTGAAGGGGCTCCAGGAGAGCTGGGGAGGGATTGGGAACAAGGGATGGAGGGTCAGGACACAGGGAATGGGAATTTGGGAAGGAATCCATGACCTGTGGCAGCCCCCGGATCCCTGGAAGTGTCCCAGGCCAGGTTGGAGCAGCCTGGGACAGTGGGAATCGTCCCTGCCCACGGCAGGGGTGGCCCTGGGTGGGATTTAAGGTCCATCCAACCCAACCCACCCCGGGATCCTCTCCTGGAAGCCGCCAGAAGATCCAGGGGACAGGAGACACCAGGAATCCCGTAACGCGCGATGGCTGCGAGGCGAAATGTCCAAGTCCACGACATCATCTCCGCCTCTGGGGGATGTTTCCCTTTTCCCCTTTCGTTTTCCCGAGACAGACGCTCCTCTCCTGCTCCCCGAGGCGATCCCAGCCCGGGAGAAGCCGCGCCAGGCTGTGGTTGCCATCTGCCGGCTGCCGGCCCGACCTCGCTCTGACCCCGCAGGAATCCCGCTCTGCCTTCGCCCGGCTCCTTTTGCCAGGATAATGTCATTTTTGGGGGATGCTGAGGTGTCCCCGGCTGCGCTGAGGAGCTTTCCCAGCCCTGCCCTCTGGGAATTCTGTGCTGGGCCCAACCCCTGGATCCGGAGGGGGAATGGCTGGCGCAGGACCGGGTCCCTCCTGGTGCCGGGTATTCTCCCAAGCAGCTTTTTTAACCTTTTTTTCCAGTCTCCCCCTTCTCCACATGCACTTTTCCCTGGAATAACACGTTTTTGTGTTACCTGAGAGCGCGTTTTTCCCACCTGGGAGCCCAACACTGCCGTGAGGGGGAGGAAAGGACGGGGTGACTCTTTGGGAGGACACTGCCGGCCATGGGAGCACCCTCCTTTTATTTCTCCTTTTATTTCTCCTTTTACTTCTCCTTTTATTTCTCCTTTTATTTCTCCTTTTACTTCTCCTTTTATTTCTCCTTTTATTTCTCCTTTTACTTCTCCTTTTATTTCTCCTTTTATTTCTCCTTTTACTTCTCCTTTTATTTCTCCTTTTACTTCTCCTTTTATTTCTCCTTTTCTATTTCCCTGGATTTGCTGCTCTTTTTGAGGCGGTGTTGATCGGGACACTCTGCAGTCACCCAGAGCTCCTAAATTCCTTTTCTACCTGAGGAAACCTGGGATATCAGCGGCTCTTGGAGCAGCTCCAGTGCCGCAGGAGGGCTGTGGATCCATCCCTGCGGATCCATCCTGGTAGATCCATCCCTGCCCTGGATCCCTCCCTGCAGATCCATCCTGGTAGATCCATCCCTGCCCTGGATCCCTCCCTGCGGATCCATCCTGGTAGATCCATCCCTGCCCTGGATCCCTCCCTGCATATCCATCCTGGTAGATCCATCCCTGCCCTGGATCCCTCCCTGTGGATCCCTCCGTGCTGCGGGCGATGCTCGGCGCGGGCTGCAGAGGTCCCCGCGCACCAGGAGATGGATGCAGGGGAAAAAAAAAAAAAAAATCCAACAAAATTCCCGCGGGATTTCTCCAAGGGAAAAGCAGGAATTGTGAATTTACGTCTGTTGCTCCTTAAAGACAGGCTCTGGTGGTTTGGGGTTTGGTTTTTTTCAGAATTCCGGGCTGGTTTGGGTGGAAAAGGACCTTAAATCCCATCCAGGGCCACGGCAGGGACACCTTCCATTGTCCCGGGCTGCTCCAGCCTGGCCTGGGACAATCCCAGGGATCCAGGGGCAGCCACAGCCGCTCTGGGAATTCCATCCCAGGAATTCCAGCCAGGAATTCCATCCCAATATCCCACCTAACCCTGCCCTGTGGGAGCCATTCCCTGAGTCCTGTCCCTCCTCATCCCAAATCCCTCTCCAGCTCTCCTGGAGCCCCTTCAGGCCCTGGAAGGTCATTGTTGACCCCGGTGACATTCCCATGGGCTCCCTGCTCCAGCTTCTCCAGGTCAGGAGTCGGTTCTCTCCAAGGATGGAGATTCCACGAGTGCCCTGCTCAATCTGCTCCAGCATTTGGCCACCCAAAAGTTAAAAAAAAAAAAAAAAACAGAATATAAAATTTCTCTTCTGTTTAAAAGGATTTTCTGGGTCTCCACTCATGCCCCGGCCTCTTGTCCTCACTGGGCACCCCTGGGAAGAATCTGGCTCCAATCACTGGAATCTTGACGGGCTGAAAATCGGGATGAAACATTTGTTGTAGGGCGAATAAAAGTTATTTTTGGGCCCCTTTGAAATTATTTACAACTTGAACCCAAACCAAAAGGAGTATTTTGGGGGATGAAAAGCTGCAGCTTTGTTCGGGATACGCTTGAAATTAAACGCTTTGCCTTTTATTGGGCTGTGGCATTTCCCGGTTGAAATCTGGCTGCCTTTAATTGAAAAAAGCAGGGGATCGTGAGGGCTTTCAGAGATGCATTTGCAAACCCAGAAACGTTTCGTTCGGGGGAGAACAAGATGTTTTCATTGACTCCACTTAAGGAGGAAGGAAAAAAAAAACAAAGTGTTTTGCTGGGACAAATGGGAAGGTTTCATTCCGGGTTGACCTCAGGAGGAAAAATCTTTGCTTTTCTTAATTTTTTTAAATTGAATCTTTAAAAGGCCAGGGCAGCTGTTTGCACAGTCCAGGCTTTGAGAAATCCCTGGGAGTGTCCAAGGCCAGGCTGGATGGGGTTTGGGTGGGATTGTGGAGGAGGAGAGCCGTGGCCACCTCCCATGGGAACCATCCTTGGGGACCACGTTCTGGGGGTAGAAAATTGACTCTGGACAGAGAAATCAGCGGGTGGGGGGGTCACTTAACCCCCCAAATTCAGATTTAAAACCTTAAATCAAGCCTCCAAAAGCATCTGGGAGAGATTCTGGCCCTGGCCCGGGGCTGGTGTTTATTCCAAGCGAAAGCACTCGTGATAAGGGGGCACCGGGGCCTGACCTGCTCCCGGGGCTTGTTTACATCTCATCAGGAGCAAAACTTCACCCCCAGCCCGGCGTCCAGCGGCGGATCCTGCCCTTCCCCGGCCTCCCGGGCAGGAGAACACAGGGAAAAGCGCCAACAGAGCTGTCCAGGGAGCTGCCTCGGGGAGTTTTGGCTGCTGGGTGGGGATTGTTTGGTGCGGAGGTCGCCGTGGTGAGAAGGATCCCTGTCCCCGGCTGCTGCCACACCTGCTCGGGGTGGGGCTGCCAGTGCGGGACGCACATTTCGGGAGTTCCTCGTGTTTTCAGTTCCTCCGGGATGCGTCCGGCTCCTCCTGTGGTCTTTGTTCTGTTCCCAGCTCCTGGCTGGAGGCTCGGGCGGGTGTCCAGAGGGTGAGAGGTGGATGTGATCCCACCCGGGCTCACAGGGAATTCTCCAGGGCTCAGGGAACATCCACGGGCACGGCTGGGTCTTGTTCTGGCATCTGTTGGAGGAGCCCCGTGGGTGTTGGGGCTGATTTGGGTTCAGAGGAGACCCGGCGAGGGCACAGAGGGAGGGACATTCCTTGTGGTCACCGAGGACGCTTGGCTCAGGAATTCCTCTGAGCTGGAAACAGCTGGAGACAGGGAGAAGGTTCAGGAGATCGGGAGATCAAACCCCTTTGTCCTGTCCTTGTGTTCTCTGGACCTTGTTCAAGAGAAGCAAGGAGGGCTCCTGTGTGGGGTCCCCTGGCTCGTTTTTGGGCTCATTTCCTGCTGCTTTGGCACGGGTTTCCTCTCCAGGGAGCTGATCCTGGGCTCTGAGCAGCTCTGTGCATCATCTGGGAGCCCAAATTATTCCACCCCAGCACTGGAGGAGAGCAGAGCCTGATCCTGCTCAGGAGGAGGGGATGGACGGCTGGGACTGACCCTTCCTCCACCCCACCGCAACGCCGCCTGCTCCTTAATTCCTCTCCAAATATTCCCTCTGAGCTTTTCTCTTCCCTGCAGTGTCCCTGGGCATCCTCCTCCAGCCTCCTCCTCATCCTCTGGAGGAAGCAGCTCCTTCCAAACCCACTCTGTCCCCACAGTTTTCCAGTTCCTGGAGCTGTTGGAGGGAGGGAAATCGAAGCAATCGAGCAAATGGGCCGTGAAAACCCCGACGTCAGGCAGGAATGCGGCTTCCCGAGCTTGGAACGGGGCTAATTCCTGCAGGAACGGAGCCAGGAAGGGTTTTCTCCTCTGCTTTGGGATATAGAATTTTTTTTTTTTGTTTTGGGGGGTTTTTTGTGGGTTTTTTGTGGGTTTTTGGGGTTTTTTTTGTTTTGTTTTTTGGGGTTTTTTTGTGCTGCATTGAGTTTGACAGCCGGGCTTGCTCTGGGGCACAGGGACGTGACGGGTGAGCGGCACAGAAAACAAAACTTCCCTGGTGGATTTGGGGAGGATTCCCCGGGATTGGGATTGCTGCTCCCCCAAGGAGGAGGGGTCTCCTCCTCAGCTCCCAAACCCCTCAGTTTGGGGGTCCCTCCTCTGTCCCGGCTCTGCTTTAAGCCAGGTTGAGCTGAGCTTGTCCTGGTACCCGACGGCCATCGAGGAGATGACTTCCAGTTCCAGGCTGGGTTTTGTCCATGGAATTGGCTGAGCTGGGAGAGACCCACAAGGATCCAACTCCTGGCCCTGCACAGGAGCAGTTTTTGGGACAACTCCTCCCCTGGTGGAGGGGCACAGGAACCTTGTGCCAGTGTTTGTCCTCGTGCCCCGACTTTTGTCCCCTCCTGGGATGAGCCAGGAGAGGAGCTGGAATGGGAGAGGCTGTGGGGTTGGGATTGGGATTGATCCCTTTGCAGGGGCTGGGGGTTTTGACCTTCATGAGGAGCTGTTGGGGATGTGAAATCATGGAATTGTTCGGGTTGGAAAAGCCCTCTGGGATCACGGAGTCCAACCATCAACCCACCACTAAACCGTGTCCCCAAGTGCCACATCCACATTTATTTAACACTTCCAGGGACGGGGACTCCACCACTGCCCTGGGCAGCCCCGCCAGGCCCTGGCCACCCTTTTGGTGAAGATCTTCTTTCCCCAATACCCAATCTAATGAGGAATTTTTTTTTTCCTCATACTCCATCTCATTGAATTATCCAATCTTTCTTCAATCTGCACCTTGAGGGGACGCTCCAGCTCCTCCTGGACGCTGCCAGAGCCCGGACAGGAGCTCCTTTTGCTCTTGTGTTTTATCATCTGCTCGTAAACATTTAATCCTGCTGCTCTTCCCCAGGCCCAGCGGTGATAAATCCTGCCCTGAGCAGGGGGGAAGGACATTCCTGCCCTTTGGGATTCCCCAAAAGCTGCTGGCAGGTGACACAGGCTTGCCCCAGCCACCTTGGCATTGATGTGGGGAAAAGGGTTAATTAGGACTCTGCCTTCCTGCTCCCTGATTAATTCCAGCCAGGTGTCCACCGGTTCAGGTCTTAAAACAACAACAGCTCCAGAGTCTGGGAACACTTAGCCAGGCCTCACGCTGCAATTCCAAGTATGGATAAATATTTGCACCTCCGTGGCTCTGAGACACCTTGGAGATAGGAAGGAGGTTGCTGGGGGAGTTCTTTCCAAGGGAAAAGATGGATTTCCTGGGCGGCATTTCGTTGGGCTCCTCTTGCAGCTCTGCCTGGGTGGTCTTGGGGGGAAGAGCCCGGGGGTTTTGGGGATCAGAAAGACTTTCTGTCACAACGGGGAGGAAAATAGAAGAGGATTTTTAACCGGAGTTATTTGCTGTATTTAGGTCTGAGCGAAGATATATTAAAATAATGTATTATTTTATTAATATATTTTATTATTCTGTTATTATTAAGAGTAATTTCGGCATGGTTTAGTTGCAGTTCGGGCCCTATTATTTTATTAATATATTTTATTATTCTGTTAATATTAAGTCATTTCTGTGTGGTTTAGTCTAAGTTAATATTTTATTAATATATTTTATTATTCTGTTAATATTAAGAGTCATTTCTGTATGGTTTAAAGTTTGGGCCCTGTTAAGTGTAAGTTAAATCTAAGCTTTGGTTTTTATGTATAAAGTTTGAGAGATAATAGATTTATATCCCATTAATTTAGAGTTTTGACATGTGGGTTTTACAAAGTTCATACGATTTAAGACTCTTTTGCCAAAATTCATTCATATTGAGATTTCACTTTTTGTTCTCCAGCTGTGCCGCAGAGGGAGGGTGTCACCCCAGGGAATCCAAACCTGCTCCCACTGATGTTTGTTCCCCCCCCCGCCAGTGATGGATTTCCATGGGAGAACGAGGAGCAGAAATGCAGAATCCAGGGAATGTGCAAAGTTCTTGGGATACCCTGAGGAAAGGCTCAGCCATCCCAGAAAATCCCTTTTGTTCTGTGAATTCCCGTTTCCATCTCAGGTCGGTTTTTCCCCCAAAACGCTCCAGAGACTTCCAGCTCTGACTTTCACCCCTGTGAGTGAATTTCTGGCTTTCAGCAGCGTGTGATGGGTGCTGGGATGACAGAAAAATGATGTTTGCTTTCAGACCAGGTCAATCCGCGTTTTTCCAGTCCTCCTTCGTACCTGGGAAATCCAAGGAATTCAGTCGCCTGCTCTTCTACACCTTTAATTAGAGAGTCAGATTGGAAAAGACCTCGAAGATCATCCAATCCAACCATCCGGTGGCCCTGCTGGTGCTCCCCTATTCTTTATTTTTAAAGTATTTTTTAGGCTTTGTTTGTTTGTTTGTTTGTTTGTTTGGGTTTGCAAATCTCATGGGGACCTGCAGGCCTGACCCTCACTAAAACCCATCCCAGGGTTGTGGTTGACTGGATCCAGGGATGTCTGGGCTGCAGAATCCAAATTATTTTGGGCAAATAAAGAGCCTCACGAGAGGGCTCTTCCCTCCAGAGCGTGATGGAGTCATTCTGCCCCTCTGGGGAGTCTGTGCTGTATTAAAATCTCTCGTAATAACTTCACAGGCGCTTCCACATTCAAGTGATCGTAATAAAGCACACTCCAGAGTGAAGTATTTATGAATTATTTGACTTAAAGTGGGGGGGTGGGGGGGAGGGGGAATTAAAAAAAAAAATTAAATAAAATAAAAGAAGACGAAGAAAAGACCTGGGCTGAATTAATAGCTCTGGGAGAGCCATAAATTGAGAGGAATCATATTGCACAGGGTAATTTTGCAATAAAAGCCACGTTTATGGCTCCGCTGCTTAAATTCGGTTTGGATGTTTTTGAAGCAAAGGGCTTTGAGGGGAAAAAAAAAAAAAAAAGCTTATAATTTTCTCCTTTCATTTTTATATTGCCTGGAAGAGAAACACCAGGCACGGCTGTGTTGGAGTGAGGGACCAGGTGGGAGAGCCGGGAATTTTGGCAGCGTGGGCTGGGCCCGTGGCCTGGAGCAGGTGAGGAGGGAGAGGAGGGAGAGGAGGGAGAGCAGGAGGAAGCTCCGGAGCCCCGGGGAGATGCTCAGCTCCCTCCGAGCCCATCCCCAGGTTTGGTGGCCACGTGGCTCCCATTCCCTGCCGGGGGCAATAAATTCTCGGCATCCCAAATCCCTGCTGAGGGATCGGGCGTGTCCGGGGATGTTCCTGGGAGCTGTTCACACCCTGCAGAGGGCTGCGAGGTTCCTTTTTTCCCGCCTTTCCCTGCCTCTGGGGATGTTTTTCCCGGGAGATGAAGGGCCGGGAAACCTGAGGCAGGCTGGGTTCATCCCAAGCCTGCCAGTAAGTGTAAGTTAAATCTAAACTTTCGTTTTTATTTGTAAAATTTAAGTGATAATAGATTGATATTCTATTAATTTGGAGTTTTTACATGCAGGTTTTATCATCCCAGATTGGAAAGTGTAAGTTCAATCTAAGCTTCATTTTTTTATTTGTAAAATTAAGTGATAATAGATTTATATTCTATTAATTTAGAGGTTTTACATGTGGGTTTTATCACCCCGGATGGGAAAGAAGGAAAAGGAGGATTGGGAAGACTCTGCCCTTTAGCAAAGAGGGACAAAACTTCCACCACACCCCTAAAAACTGTTCACGAGTGACGGGGAAGGATTTTCACCCCTGGGGAAGGGGAGGAGGGAGAGCTGAGCTGGTTTGGGATGCGGCTCTGAGGGTGTCAGGGATGATCGCCGCACCTTCCCCGAGTCCCCGCAGCTGGGGAGGCTTTCCTGGATCTGCCAGGAAACCGCTCTGATTCAGGCAGCAGGAATGCAGACACCATCCCTCCTTGGTTCGGGGTGGGTTTTTTGGTTTTTGGTTTTGTTTTTTTTTTTTGCTCCTTTGCTACATACCAGCATCAGGCAGAGTGACCCGAGGCCAAGCCCCGGCTCGTAAATCCCCGCCGCTGCCGGGACCTGCCGGGATTCCTTCCCTCTGTCAAACCCGGCCGTCAAATCCCACCCAACACGTTTTTTACCGGGGGAACTGGAGGCTCGAACGTTCCCTCGGGGACATCTGCTCGCAGGGAGGAGGATCTGGCTCCCATTCCTGGCCCGGCAGCAGCCGGGATTCTCCCTCCTGGAATCTCGCTCAGGGATTGTGGCAGCCAGATGGGGCGAGCAGGGAACTGCCCGGGGCTCCATCTGCTCCCTCGGGGCCGGGGATGGTGCTGGGGATGTCCCCCCACTCCCCAGCGAAGTGTCCCAGGCAGGGAGCGAGCAATGGCTGAGGAGGATCCACGGGAATTCCCGGAAAACCGCGGGAATCAACCAGCCGGGGGTGGAGGCGCGTTTTGTCTCTTTGCTTTGAAATTTTCAGGTTACAAATTTGAGGCCTGAGGCGGCGATTTCCTCTGTAGGGTTCCCAGAAATGTCAGAGCTGGAAACAAGGACAAGAGCGTCACCACCACCACCACCACCATCATCATCATCATCATCATGGAATCTCCTGAGCTGGGAGGGATCCAGAGGGATCCACAGGGAGTGGGGACACTCGGTCACAGGCTGGATTTGATCTTGCAGGTCTTTTCCAACCCTCCTGATCCCATGGTTCTGTGATTTTCAATCCTCATTGGGCTCTGGTTCCAGAAAAGAGATCAAACACGAAAACAGATCAAACACGAAAACAAATCAAACGTGAAAACAGGTTAAACATGAAAACAGACCAAACATGAAAACAGATTAAATTAGAAAACAGATTTAACCTTGCGCTGGAGCTGTGAAGTTGGGAGGACACAAAGCTGGACCCCCTGGGCTGGGATCCTCTCATTAACGGCTTCGTTAATGAGAGGAACCAAAAATTAATGCCGAGCAAGTCGAAGTCTCGTGGCTGCTGCTGGATAGAGTTCAGCTTGGGGGACTTTTTAACCTTAAACCAGACATCTCCAGGTCTGGCTTAAATTACGCCTCCACAGGCTGTCATTAGAGAATAAAAGGAGCAGGTAATTTTAACGTTTTTTGAACAATTGCCCAGATTAATTTTTTTTTTATTTTTTTTTTTAAAGAAGAAACCTCTGTGAGCTTTTCCTGGAGGCAAGAGAGGAACCCGAGGCTGGAATGCTTTGATTTATGAGCGGGGCTGGGGATGCCCGGGAAGGAGCAGGTCCTTGGACAGCGGCCACACGAAGCGAGGGAGGCTTGAAAGCCCCGCTGAAATCTTTGTGGTCAGAGGCTTTCGCTGCCGCTCTGATCCCTCTCTGATTATCAAACGGAGCCCAAATTCCTTCCTGATGACACGGAGGAGGGGGAGAGCGTTACCGGAGAAGCCCAGCTGATGGATTCAGGGTGAGAGGGATATGGCTGAGGGTCCTTTGGGTTGGGTTGGTTGTCTTTTTTTTTGGTGGAGGGGGAGGAATTCCGTGCTGAGGTGACTCACGGAGGTTCCTGCAGCCCGCAGAGCTCAGGATGTTGTTTTATCCTCGCTGTAGACGTGGCCATTGGGCCGCAGAACCCCCGAATGGCTTGGGAGGGATCTTGAATTTCATCTCGTTCCGCCTCCTGCCACGGACAGGGACAACTTCCACTACCCCAGGTTGCTCCAAGCTCCATCCAGCCTGGCCCTGAAGGCATTTTTAAGGGGTAAAACAACTTCCTTGCCCATGACACGTTTTGCAGAGTACCTGCATCCCCCAAACTGGAAGAGAAAACCCCAGACAGCAGCGCAGTGTGAAACCAGGGCTGCTTGGGCCTCTCTCTTTCACATTTTCCAGGGAGGGGGGCGGAATAAAGCGGGAAATGAGACACATCACGTGCTCTGCTCTGCTGCGAGCCCCCCAGACCTTCACAAACCAGGAAAACCTGACCCCGGGGGAGGGCTGAGCCTGCCCAGCAGCAGGGGAAGCAGCAGCAAGAAGCATCTTGACCCCATTTGGGGAGTGAAGAGCAACAGGATCAGCGCCGGGACCTGGCTGCGCTGACTCCAGACACCCCTGGCTGGTGTGAATTCGGCCGGACGAGGATCCCGGGGGATCGGCGGGGTTGTGACCCACCCCCAGCACATGTGCAGGGAGGTTGTGGCTGCCTCCGAGCGAGTGCAGCTGACTGAGCCCAAAATACAAATTTATTTCCCCCCTGCGAGGAGTTTTTGTTCTCTCGGCTCTGCCTGGCTGCAGCCCCCAAAACACCGGGGAGGGTCTGGCATGGGCAGCTCCTCCCAGGGATGGTGCAGGGCAGGCTGAGGCACCAGCAGCTTCAGGAAGGTGTTGGTTTCTTATTTATCTTCTTTTCTTCGTGTTAGAGCTGGGATTAATACATGGGAGTCACTGTTTCGCACTCGGATTTGATGTTTATTAATTCTTATCTATATTACAGTCTCATGAGCCGTGAGCTCTAACTAGCAAGGTGGAAAGTGGAGGTGTCTCTAACTCTTCCCAAGGTTATTTTAGTGGAAACTGTCCAATAATTAGATGGCTCTTATGTTATTTATACTTTTGACCCAATAATTGACCACCCAATAAGAAAAAAACCACCCAAAACCGCGAAGAGGAAGGTGAAGAGGAAGGACTTAGACAATGCCCTAAATCCTCCATATTGCCCCACATATATCACTATATCCTAAAATCTTACACTCTAAGTTTCCAGGGTTTCAACAGGAAGGGATTGACAGAGTCAGAATCATAAAAATAAAAATCATAAAAATCATAAAATCATGATGTCCACGGCACGGGCAGCGACACCTTCCACCAGACCAGGCTCTCCTTGCTGCTCTCATTTCTGCTGAATCCTTTTTTTCTGAAGCGATCAGGAGCTTGGGGTTGTGCCAGCCCGCGCGAGGAGCTGCCCTGAATCAAATCCTCCGAGCAGACAGACTCTGGTGGGGCTCGTAAAACACTGAGCACCTTCTTGGCAGAGCTGTGGTAAATAAGAGTGAGTAAAAAAAAAAAAAAAGAAAAAAGAAAAAAAAGAAATTTGGCCTGGTCTCCTGGGAAAGGGGGAGCTGCTGGCCCGGCTCGTTCCCAGCCCTGCTGCAGCAGCGCTGTGGAAAAGGGCTTAGGGATGAACTGAAGGGGAAAAAAAAATCCTCAGTTTGATGAAGTTTGATGGATGAAGTAAAGGAAAAATGGCTCAGAGAGGAGGGTGGGCTCAGAGGGGGTTTCTGTGCACTGGGAGACGACCTGGACGTGTCACCAACACATCCCGTGGGCAGGGACACCTTCCACTGTCCCAGCCTGGCCTTGGGCACTGCCAGGGATCCAGGAACAGCCACAGCTGCTCTGGGCACCCTGTGCCAGGGCCTCACCTCCCTCCCAGCCAGGAATTCCTTCCCAAAATCCCATCCAACTCTGCCCCGTGGCAGTGGGAAGCCATTCCCTGTGTCCTGTCCCTCCACCCCTTGTCAAACCGGCCAAGAGCTCCTGGTCCAGCCTGGGAAGTTCAGGATTCTCCTGGCCAAGCCCAGCCCAGGGCTGCCTTTGCCTGGTGAACATCTGGTGCCTCACAGAGGGGATGCTGGTGCATCCAGATGTTTCCACCGCTCAGACCCAACACCAGGCACCGAAAACAAGATAAGGAAAAACAAAAAACAAAAAAAACCCCAAAACAAAATAACAAAAAAACCCCCCAATTCCCAATAAAGCTGGCCTCCTGAAGGCAATAAATAACCCCGAGCAGATGCTGGCTGCTCCCAACCCAATTATCCATCAGCAGGGCTCTGAGGGAAAACACACCAACCCCATTTGCTGGGAGCTGGGGCCCTCGGCCTCTGCCAGTTTTTGGCCTCCCACCTCGCCCCAAATCCAGCAGAGCTCTGCAGGAGCAGGACATCCATGGGCAGCTCAGCCCAGGGGCACCTCTGTGGGAATTTTACTCTGCAGTGCCCAACCTTGAGTCCCTCGTCCCTACAGCTGCCACAGCAGCGCCTCCAGGAGCTCTGGGGTGGTGGGAAAAGCCTCCTGCAGCCCAGCAGAGAATCATGGAATGGTTTGGGTTGGAAGGGAGATTCAGGATCATCCATGGGCAGGGACACCTCCCACTGTCCCAGGCTGCTCCAAGGTGGCCTTGGGCACTCCCAGAGATCCAGGGGCAGCCACAGCTGCTCTGGGCACTTGGGCCACGGTCCTCACCACCCTCACACCAGGAGGATTCCAGTCAGGATGGGACTCGGAACCTTTAGGGTCAGCTGGACCTTCTGTGTCCAAACAGGACAAATCTGTGGGAAGGTGTCTGTCCGTGCTCTCCCTGCTCCTGCTCCTTCTTGGCCACCCACTGGGACACCCTGGGAGCTCTCCCAGCGGTCAGTGGCCACCCTTGGGACCCTGCAGCCACTCGGGCTGGTGCTGGTGGGGAGCTGCTGGGACGAGGGCTCCATGTGACAGCAGTAAAAGTGTTCCTGGAGGGATGCCCTGGCCAGAGTGAATCGCTGGCAGCCACGCATTAATTCCCTTCCCGTAAACAAAGGCAGGCAGATAAAAGCAGCAGCAGCAGCAGCTTGGGCTGCCTCCTCCTTCCCCCCCAGAGCAGCCCCTGCACACCCACCCCCCATCTGGAGCTCATTGGGGGCAGCTGCTGGAAGGACGGGGCTGGGATCCAGCCGAGCCGAGCTGCAGAAACGGTTCGGGCTGGGAGCTGGGGTCACAGCCGTGGTGGCAGCGGTGGAATCCCAGCCTGGCATGGCTGGGGACAGCAGCTGCACTCCATCCGTGGTCCTTGTGGGTCTCTTCCAGCTCACCATGGAGCAGAAAAGCCAGATGGTCACCGGGGGTTTTTAGGGCTCGCTCCTCACTGTCCCCAGAGCCACAGCTCAGCCTCAACCCTCCAAACCCCAAGGCCAACTGTGGTTTTACTTCCTGAATCTTCTCCAGCCCTTGGGCACTTTTTGGTTGGTTTTGTGTTTTGTTTTATTTTGGTTTTGTTTTGTTTTGGTGTGAGGTTTTTGGGGTTTTTGGGGGGTTTTTTTTGGGTGGAGACCCAAGGCAGACAACTGACAAATCACCCTTAATCCACCTGAGCTGTTAAATCTCCTGGTAATCCCTCCCCAGCCCTTCTCCCCTCCAACAGCCCCTCTGGGGTCCATCAATCAGTGTCCTCATCTCCTGGGTGTCCACCTCTCCTCTGGAAAACCTGGGGGACCTCCCACAGCTTCCCTGTGAACCCGGAGCGGGGTCAGTGCACCGAGTAAACCGGTGGGGAAGGGCAGGTCCTCGTATTTATATGGAAACCCATTAGCTGGGAATATTTTATCTCCCTCCAGGCTGGGAGAGGAGGCTGAGGGCGATGGGGAGGGTTCTGGGCAGCGCTGGAGCTGCCTCTGAAACGCCCTGGTTTGCCCTCCACGCCCGTGGCTGGGTTATCCCGCACGTCCTTAACGCCATGGAGTGAGAAAAGTGGATGCTGAAGGTGTTCAGAGAGGAGAAACAGAGCTGAGCGCCTTCCCTGCTGGATTTTAAAGCCAAACAAAAAAAAGCTTCCAAACCAACCTGGATCCCTCCTGGCTGGGCCCCCTGTGGCTGACGTCCTTTCTCCAGGCCTGGGACGGATTTTGGAGGTGTTGCTACTTTCAACCCAACCCTGACAGCGTCACATGCTGATTACTAAATCCTGAGAAATGTGGGATCTTGGCTCTGGAGCTGGGAACTCGATGGTTTCAAGGAATGGGCAGGACAGGGGGAGCAGCGCCGGGCTGCTCTGGATCGGGGCAGGGAGGATGAGTTGTCGCAGCTTTTTGTTGAGTTCACAGATGGGTTTGGGCATGCTGGAGACACGCAACCTCTCAGATTCCCAAAAAAAATGATGCGATTCCTCCCCGGGAGAGCTCCATGAGGAGCTGAGATGCTGGGAAAGGATCTGGGATGGAATAAAGGCCGCCCCTGGAGCCCGAGGGGATGTAGATTTTGGGGGATTGCTGGTGCTCAGGGCTGGTTGCCAACCCCAGGCTCCCATCCCAGTCTCGCTGTGGACATCAAAGGGCCATGGATGGGGCATTGCTAAATTTGTTCTTGATGGTTTCTTCACGAGCTGCGCCATCAGCCTGGAAGGCCAGGAGCTCATCTCTGGATGCCAACCTGGGCTTGGGACCTGCTGAGTTGTGGGGTTGGGCCCGTCTCCCTGATCCCTTTCCCAAATGCTGGGAGCGCCCACGTGAAATTCAGGATGAGAGCTCCTATTGACATTTCTTTTCTGTCTGCAGGGAGGAAGGCTGAGGGTGATGAGGGCCGTCGTGTTTGGACAAGCCCAACCCCAACTGGAGCTCAGCTGCACGTTCAGGGCTCCCACACTGGATCCACGCTGGGATTTGCCCACCAGTGATCATCTCCCCAAAACATCTTTGTTCTTGGAAAGCCTCAGCAAAACATTCTGAGCTGGGACACCACAGCTGTGAGCGTCCAGGCAGAGCTCCCTGGTGAGTCTTCACAAAGGAATTCTGCCTTTCTCCCGGCTGCTTTGCCCTCCCCAAAGCGACTGGAGCAGGGAAAAAGGAGAATCATTCCCGCGTGGACTCTGCAGAAGCTTTTTTAAGGAGTTGGAGGAACTGGGATTTTTTTTTTTTCAGGTAATTTTAATGGAAACATCGAACTCCTTGATACCAGCAGAGATTTCTGGGGCTAGGAACTGCGTTCCCTGTTTCCTTGGTATTGTTATGATTCGGGACTGCTCATGTAACAACACGTAGAACTCTGATTTTTCCAGAGGGCTTATAGCAAAGTTTATTGAAAGACAGATTTTTTTTTTTTTTTTAATATATGCACCGTTTCAGTACAACGAATAGGATTGGTTTTTAGGGCACGACTTTTTTTGTAAACATTTTTACCAGTAAACAAGCTGGAAAAACACCGGGTGTCAGGAGGAGGATATTTATAAGGTTGCTCTGGGTTCTTCCTTATGATTTTTCAGGCCAGGCT
The DNA here is from genome assembly GCF_029207755.1 of Chamaea fasciata. Taxonomy (NCBI): domain Eukaryota; kingdom Metazoa; phylum Chordata; class Aves; order Passeriformes; family Sylviidae; genus Chamaea; species Chamaea fasciata. The sequence continues at coordinate 4,525,388 of NW_027094113.1, read as the reverse complement.
GAGACAGTTCTGTCTTTGGTTTTCCCACAGGCTTTAAGATTCTGCCTGGAGCCTGAGAATCCGTGTTCTGAGCCCTGTCAGTTCCCGCATCTTGGAGTCTCTCTTTTCCCGGGACAGGGTGATGAGATTTTCTGTAGCCCCGGGCTATGGATTTTATTCCCCCGTGCTCCATATGCAGTGGGGAAATGGAACAGAGCCTGGACAAGGCTCAAAAACCTTCCCATTCCCATCTGACCGTGCCAAACAACACCCTTCCAACGCTACCTGGTGGTCCAAGAAGGGCCACAAATTTGAGTTTATTCCCGGAGTTCTCCCAAACCTGCAGGAGGCACCTGGACACAGGTGACTGCCAGGAAACACAGAAATCCTGGAATGCAAAACCTTCCACACCACGTTGGTGTTTTCATCTCTTGCCCATCCAAAACCACCTAAAACTTGTACCAAAGTTCTCTCTGCGGCTTTAATTCCAGACCAAGCATCCGTGTTTACAGCTGGAGCTCGTTAAGGCTGGTAATTAGACATAATTGCTGGTTTGCATCCCAGCCAAGCGTGGCCCAGATCCATCCACCGTGGCCGTGGCGAAGAACCAACTTCTTCTCGTGCCCGCAGTGATGCACAAGGGTTTTTTCACCTGTCCTTAGAGGAGTTTTCAGGTGGGATTTTGGGAAAAAATCCTTCCCTGGGAGGGTGGGGAGCCCCTGGCATAGAGAATCTCTGGTTGCTTTAAAATATTCAATGACGTCGCCAGTGGAACTTCACGGAAACACCCATGGTGCATTATAACAATACATATAATAAAATATATTATGTAAATATGACATAATTTTAATAACAAATATAGTTTTTATAATCAAATATAATAATATAATTTATATAATTAAATATGTCATAGAAATGAAAGTCGTAAAAAATATATTATATAAATAAAAGTTTTTAAAAATATATCTGTGTGTATGTTTACATATAAACACATATTTTACTATATATAAATAAAAGCTGAATAACTGTGTATATATTTTTCTATATAAATATGCACATAGAAGATATATACAAGAGCATATAAAGCAGTGTCTATATATTTAAAATAAAATAATATACATATTTTAATATACATTCATATACTGTGTATACTATGGTATTTTATGTGTATGAATTACATATATATGTATATTTTTACATGCATGTGTATATTTTATACGTATGCCATATATATATCTCTATAAATTATACAGATAGAAAAATACACAGATATTAAAATATGCAGATATAAAACTGCACAAATAAAATCTATGTGCTATCTACGGTATTTTATATGTATATAATTGGAATATCTACAGAAATAAATACGTAGAACTGTACATATGAAATTTATACATCACACACACATATGAAATTTATACATGCATATAAAATTTTTGTATGTGGTATTTTATATGTACATAAAGATATAAATTTATATTTTCTATCTATTGTAGATGTTTATATAGCATATATATAGTACTTACATTTACGTAGTGCTTATATTTACACAGTACTAATATTTATGGAGAATGTATTTGCGTAGAATAAATTTGTATAGAATATAGTTAGTCATAATTATAGTTATATCTATATCTATTATAAATATAGATATAATTTATATTCTATATTCTATATTATAAATGTAGATACAAATAGACATATTTAGTGTATTTCTATATCTATATATTTTTATAGTTTTATGGTTTTATTCCTCATATTTTTATATTGATTATTTTTACATTTTACGTTTTGCATTTATGTATTTTTATACACATATAAATATATATTTATACATTTATATGTATTTGCACACAAGGTATTTCCATGTTTTATATTTACACAGCGTGTATGACGTGTGCATCTATCGTGGCCAAAGCAAGATGGCGGCCCCTGTAGGCCGAGGCCTGCCAGGCCTGGTTTCCTTCCCGGAGAAGCGAAGGCCGCGGCCGCTTCTGGCAGACGATTCCAGCCCCATCCCGATCCAGGATCGCCATCCCGTCCTCTCAGAGCGGGAACAGCCGGGAACACGCGGGGTCACCCAGGAACAGGCAGCCCAGTCTGGACTCGGCAGGCTCTGGCCTGTCCGTGCGGCAGCTCCGGAGCTCCAGAGGGACCGTCCCTCCGGCACCTCCATGTCCTCCATGGCCACGTGCTGCCCCTTCCTGTCCAGCCGTGACCCCAGGGTCCCCTCCCGCCCTCCCGGGACTCCCTGGGCTTCCGACCATCCTCCTCCTCCCCCCGTTCCCGTGCGGTTTGCAGACCCACCCACCAAGGCCAGGGAGGGATGGAAGATTTCCTACAAGAAGCTCCTCAGCGTCCTCCTCCTCGGCGTCATCTTCGGCCTCATCATTTCCCTTCGTCTGTCCGGGACTTTGGAGCCGAGGCATCGCTACCCTGCTCCGTCTGCCCAGAAGTTCCCGAGCTGTGGGAACTCCAGCAGCGCGGGCAGGCGCGGCGGCAGCCTGACCATCCTGCTGTGGATGTGGCCCTTCGGCTTCCACTTCAACTTCAGCGACTGCTCGCAGCTGCTCGGCTGCCGCCGTTGTCGCTGTCACTTCACCACCAGGCGCAGCCGCTGGTGCCGCGCGGACGCCGTCATCCTGCACCACCGGGACGTGTGCGGGGACAGGGAACGCCTGGCCCGCCTGCCCCGGCTCCCGACCCAATCCTGGATCTGGTTCAACATGGAGTCTCCGAGCCACTCGTCCAACCTGAGCGCCATGGACAACCTCTTCAACCTGACCATGTCCTACCGGCGGGACTCGGATATTTTCGTGCCCTACGGGGAGCTGCGGCTCCTGGGGCGGCCCCGGCCCGTCACCATCCCGCAGAAATCCAAACTGGTGGCCTGGGTGGTCAGCAACTGGCAGGAGGAATCGCGCCGGGTCAGGTACTTCCGGGAGCTGAGGAAACACATCCCGGTGGACGTCTACGGCAAGAACCACACCCCGCTGTCCCACGACCGGCTGCTGGCCACCATCTCCCAGTACACCTTCTACCTGGCCTTCGAGAACTCGCAGCACCTAGCATCACGGAGTACTCGGGAGATCGCGCTGGCCCCAGCCAGCCCCGTGGTCGTGGGGCACCGCGGGAGACTACGAGCGTTCCTTGCCCGCTCGACGCCTTCATCCACCGGCGACTGAGTTTCCTCAGCTCCCGGAGTACCTGCCTGGCGCGGATTCCTCTTGCAGCTTGCCTGGGACGCCGAGAGGCACCAGTTTGGATTTCCAGTGCGCCGGTGGTTCCGGCCGGTGCTGGGCACGGGCTGGGCCCTGCGGCTCTGCAGGGCTTGTCAGTTCCTGCACACCACGGAGCCCCGGTACCGCACCGTGCCCCGCCTGGAAACGTGGTTTGTGTAGCTGCTGGGGGCTCGTCATCCTCTCTGTCCTGGAATTTCCGGGGATTTGGGTGCGCTGGGAATGGAGGGATGAGAGGAGGGTTGAGGTGAAGGAGGACAAGGAAGTCGTGGGGTGTTTATGGCTTTGTTTTTGCTGAGTTTGAGGAGTCTGGGGTGGGTTTTGGTGAGGAACTCGTTTTGTCAGTCTCGGAGAAGTTCGCCTTCAGTCCCTGTGGACTCCAGAGGTTGGGGAACCAAAGCGAGTGGCCAAGAGAGGAAGGTGGAACAGCAATTCCCATCGCAAACCTTTCCCAAGGACTTTGTGCTGCCCTTGAAAGGGATGGCACCGCCAGGCTGCAGCTCCTGCTGGCCCTGATCCTCCCCCAGTCCCTCTCCTGTCTCCCAGTCCCACTCCTGTCTCCCAATCCCTCTCCTTTCTCCCAGTCCCTCTCCTCTCCCAGCCCCACCCTGCCCTTGCTGTGCCCTGGGCTCTCCCCGGCCACTTTTGGGAAGTTCTCCCCATCCCCACCAATCCCCCTGGACTCTCTGTTCTCCCGACTGTTGATCCCTGAGCCCTCCAAAGGTCTCCCCTGACCCCGGGGGTTTTCCATGAGGGAAATCAGCTCCCAGCCCGGCAGTGCACACAGAGATGCGATTGTTTGCTCCACCAGCAGCGTTTCACAAACGTTTCCAAGAATTCCGGCTGCTGTTCCTCCTGCAGTCTTTCCTTAGGATCACCCACAACCATCAAAAAATCCCTTTTTTTCATCACCAGCCTTTGCCACCTTCATTTTCCCTCTGCTTCGGGAGAACACGTGCATCAGCACGAGCCAAACGGAGCATTTTTTTCGCTGGGAGTTAATTTTGAGAAGCTCCAAGTGATTTTTCTCACTGGGGAAATAATTTTGGGAAGCTCCAACACTGGGGTTCAACATCCCATTTGTTGCCTCGCTCCTTTTTCCATCGCGAAATGACCCGAGGAACACCAAACATCATCTGGGAGCTGGGAATTCTAAACCAGGGGCTTAAATGAAATTGCTTTACTTAAAGCAACAAAAATTTGCCACTTACACTATGGGAAGTTGACAGCACACACCTCATCTCCGAGGAATCACACCCAAAACCATCCCTGATCCCAACACTTCCCAAATCCACATTTTTTTCCTGGGACTGCCGTTTCCATCCTAATTTTTTTTTTCTTTTTTTGGTGCTCTTGGAGGAGCCAGATTTTTTTTTTTCCGAGCAGGATCATTAAACTTTAATTTGTCCGTTTTTTAATATTTATTTATTTCATCCAGGACGGGCTGGCGGCGGGATTTGGGTTTTGCCCGGGTTTCTCTGGAGCGCGCACACACCGTGCACGTGCCCGGAGGGAGATTTATGGCTCTCCAAAGATTCTTCCTAAAAATATTTACAGAGCGGAGCTGGGAGAGGGGAATGTTTGACTCGGCCATGGCTGTCAGGCCTCTGGGTGGCATGAGGGGGGAATATAAACAGACCTTTTTTTCCGTTCCCAAAAAAAAAAAATCCTATAAACCTTTTATCCTTTTTTTTTTTTCCCCCCTCCCATTGTTCTCCATTTTCCGGTGCCAGGTTTGAACCTATTTTGGAGTGAAAATCCAAATAAATTCTGTTTGTCTGGACAGACTGGGCTGGGACTGGTGGTGTTAAAGGACAGAGATTGTTCCCTTCCCCTTTCTCTTCCCATTTCCCTTCCCATTTCATGTGATTTCCTCAGAATTTTCACATTTTGGAGTGAACCCAGTGGGAAGCTCCATCCCCAGAAGGATCAAAGCTGATTATTTCTGGGTCTTTCCTCCAAAAAACCCAAATTCCCCCTTTCCCAGCCCATCCCCACTCCCATGGCAGAGACTGACCATCACTCAACCATCGTGATAGAGGAAAAATCCACAAAATCCCTCTTAATATTCCCACCCCGCCGCGAGGATGGAACAAATCACACCCAAGTTCCGGTTTGTTTTCAAAAAAAATAATATGAAACAGCATTTTATTCTCTTTTCTCTCATTTTATTTTATTCCCCCCCCACCCCATTCCCTCCAGGTTCAGGATAAATGGTACAAATGTAATAAATGTAAACTGCACTTGGCACCGTCAGGGTCAATAAATAACATAAAAAAGGGAGCGAGCGCGGGAGGCGTTTGGGAGGCGGCGCTTTGGGATCTAAATAAATAACATAAGTTACTTCCAATAAATAGCAGTATCCAAAATACAGATGCATTGCATCCACTTCTGCAGCCGGGCACGGGCCCGGCGATTCCGGAGGGGGAACGGGATAACCCGGGTGGTGCTGGAACAGGAATCCCTTTTCCCTATTTTTTACCTTTTTTTTTAACCTTTTTTTTTTTAATCTTTTCTCCCTTTTTTCCTTTTTCTTCTTTTTTTTCTTCCTCCCCTATTTTTCTCTTTTTTTATTTTTCCCTCTTTTTTTCCCTTTCTCCCCTTTTCATTTTATTTCTTTTTTTCTCTTTCCATTTTTTCTCCTCTTCCCCCTTTTTTCCCTTCTTCCATTTTTCCCCTTTTCTCTTTACCCTTTTTTCCCTTCACCCTTTTTTCCCTTCTTCCTTTCCCTTTTTCCCTTTTTTCTTTTTCCCATTTTCCTTTTCCCCATTTCCTCTTTATTTGCTTTTTCTCTTTTCATTTTTTCTCCTTCCCCCCCTTTTTTTTTCCTTTTTCCCTTTACCCTCTTTTCCCTCTTCTTTTTATTTCCTTTTTGCCCTTTTTTCCTTTATTATTCTTCCTTTTTGCCCTTTGTTTCTTTTTTCTTCTTTCCCTTTTTACTTCCTCTTCTTTCCCCCATTTCCACCTTTTCATTTTAATTCCTTTTTTCCCTTCCCCCCTGTTATTTCCTTTTCCCCCTTTCCCCTTTTTTCTCCTTTATCTTTTTCCCCTTTTTTTTCTTTTTTCTCCCCTCTTTTTACTTTCTCCTTTTTCTCCTTTCCCCCTTTTATTTTCTTTTTTCTCCTCCCACATTTTCCCTCCTTTTTCCTTTATTTCCTTTTCCCCTTTTTCCCCTTTTCTCCCCCCTCCTCGTGGGCCTCCCCTTCGAGGCCACGCTTTGTTTAGCCCAGAAGGAAAACACGTGGCAGCCCCGTTCCCAATTTACAGAAAAGCCGAGGCTCCGAATCCCAAAATAAAATAAAAACATCATTTGTCTTGATGAATTGGGAAAATCCTTTCCCCCCAGCAGGATCCTGGAGCTGTTCAGACCCAGAACATTCTCTCTCACGGAGCGGAAACGACGACGTTGGACCCATTTCCCCACTGTGGATCCCAAACTGGGGGCGAGAAAACGGGATCCCGAGAGGTTTGTGGGATGTGTGGATCTGACCCCAAATCCTTCCCCAAGCACGGCGTGTCCCGATGGAAAACCCACTGGAAATCCCAGAACTCACCGTGGCAGGGATGGGAGGACACAACCCCGGGATTTCGCGCTGTCACAACCACCGGGATCATTTTAAACTTTCCAAACCTCCTGCTCTTCCAAACCCTCCTCTCCCGGGAGGAGCTGCAGCCCCAGACAAGCAAAAACCCAACCCCCAAATCCCCTCAACAGCTGTTGCACACTGGTTATTATTATCATTATTAATATTAATATTAACCAGCACGTGGGATGCTGAGGAAGGAGCCAGATGAGATTCTGCTGTGGCTTTGAGGAGGGAATTTTCCACCTTTTTTTTTTTTTTTTTTTTGCATTGTAGACATTTTTCCGGACAGCTCCAGCTCCTATTACAGCAGAGGGGGCTGGAGAAATGGAAAGCATTAGGGAAAACCTCCGCTTTTCTATTGGAACCACATTTCCAGGGCCGGGTGGCAGCGGGATGGCACCGGGAAAGCTGGAGGAACTCCATGAGGAGGAGGAGGAGGAGCCCTGAAAAAAGACATGGAAGCTGAATCCATCCTTTTGGATGCCCCAGCTCACCCCATCGGGGAGTTTTGTGGCTGCAAATCCCAGCTGTTTCCCAAAAAAAAACCCCAAAAACCCAGCAGGAGCAGCGTGAGGCAGATGGGGAACATCCCCTCCACACGGGCCGGAGCTCCAGTGCCAGCAGGGGGAAATTAAAAAAACAACAACAAAACAAAAGAGCGAAAAATGATGGATTGGAGCTATTCCTGCTGGATTTAACACACCATTGCACTGAGTCAGGTTTTCCTCACGGTTTCGGGGGCTCCAGGCTGGGTTTGCTCTGGGAATGGGGGGTTTGGCAGCTGGGAGATGTCCCACCCTGCTGCTCCCTCGTCCCCTCGTCTTCCTGCTGCTCCCAAAACCTCCTTGGCAAGAGGAGGGTCCCTTGGCGCCCACCACCAAGGCACCCTAAATCCCTGGATTCTGCCCCAAAAAAAGCCCCCAAACCAGGGTGCAAACACTCCAACTTCTCCCCACGAACAGAGGCAGCTCCTGCTCCAAATCCTCCTCGGCGGCGCCAGGTCCTGCACTGCTTCCACACCACCTTCCCTGCTCTGCTTCCACTCCTTCCTTTTTACTGCAGCAAAACTAATTTTAGTTTTATAGCAGCGAGACCTGGAAAGCACCCAAGCCCTTGAGAGGACAGTTGTTATTATTATTATTATTGTCATTATTATTATTAGATTTGGGTGCTTTTTTTTTTCCTTAAACTCGAGTGAGCCGCTTATCCACCGCCCATCTGCCGTTCCCATCCTCCAGCTGATTATTTTGGGCCACTTTTCCCATTCCCAGGGCTGCAAACTCACACCTTGGCTCGGGAGCTGCACCTGCAGCGTGGAGTTTATTTCCTCTCTCAGTTCCCATTTCCCGGGTGTAGGTTTCACACCCCACACCCGCCGCTGCCTCCCGCCTTGCCCAAAAAATCCAGGGAAAACTCCGCGTTCCAGAGTCCAGGCTGCCTTCCCGGGCTGCCAGCCCCGCTGAAGGATGGTGTTTGTATTCCTCCACTACACCCTGGCTCCGCTCGGCCAAGAGCTGCGTTCGGATTAAAAAGGAAGGGAATAAAATAAAATAGAACAAAACAAAACAAAACAAAACAAAACAAAACAAAATAAAATAAAATAAAATAAAATAAAATAAAATAAAATAAAATAAAATAAAATAAAATAAAAATCCCCCACCAGCCTGGCCCTGTGTGGAGGTCGGGAATGTGGCTGGTGAGACACTGGAGATGCTGTCCCCCCAAGGGATGCCATCCTGCTCCCCCAAATCCTGCAGCGCCATCCCTGTGCTGGCATCACCACCGGCAGCCCTCCTCCTCCTCCTCCTCCTCCTCCTCCTGCTCCTCCTCCTCGGGATGAAGGCACAAGGGATTTTTCCCCCCCCCCATGTTTTACCGGAGAGAAGAGCCAGGACGCCGGGGCTGGGGGGTGGCACACGGAGTGTTTTCCCTCACGTTGGTTAATGCCCAGGACATGACACCAATATTCTCCTTCTGTTTATGATTTGCTCTTTCTGGGAAGGGAGCCAAGGGGAGAAAACCCATCAATCCCAGGCAACAAATCGAGCCTGCCCGGGGAATGTGAAAGTCTGCGGGCTCATTTATTTCCCCGCAGAGTAAACAGCAGTGACACTGCTGTAAATGCGAGCGGAGCCAAAGCCGGGACTGAGTTCCCCTCTCCCGCAGGATTCCAGCCCCGACCAGGGGGTGGGAGACACTCCCGGGAGAGCCGCGGGGATTTGGGGAGACGCCAAACCCCAGGGGATGCTCCTGCCCCGCTCTGCCGGGTGCCGCGGCTCTGCTGGTGGCCCTGGGGAGGTTCTGTCACCTCCCTGGCGGTGGCGGCGCTCCGGCCCGGCTGCCCGTGGCGGGGGCACGGGAGGTTAATCCAGTTACTACAGATTATCCCGAGTTTTAAGAGGAGCAGCCCCGGGGCTGCGGGAACGAGACGATGGCAAGTGGGGCACATGCCAGAGGGAGGCAGAGCCACGCACACAGATCGCTGTCGGGTGTTTCTGTGTCCCCAAACACCGGGATCTGGGGTGGTTGGACCTCCTCCAGCAGCACAGGGTGGTCACAGAACCCCAAAGCTACGGAGAGAAGGACTCAGCTCCCGCCCTGGGGCAGCACGGGGCACCTGACCCACCCCGAACCTTAATGCACCCCAAAACACATCCCAAAACACATCCCAAAACACATCCCTGGGTGTGCAGCACACCCCAAAACACATCCCAGGTGTGCAGCACACCCCAAAACACATCCCTGGGTGTGCAGCACACCCCAAAACACACTTTGAGTGTGCAGCACACCCCAAAACACATCCCAGGTGTGCAGCACACCCCAAAACACACTCCAGGTGTGCAGCACACCCCAAAACACACTCTGAGTGTGCAGCACAACCCAAAACACACCCCGGGTGTGCAGCACACCCCAAAACACACCCCGGGTGTGCAGCACACCCTGTCCAGCGCCGGCACTGCTCACAACACCCCCTGCGTGTGCCACACCCCTGTGCCACACCCCTGTGCCACACCCTGACACAGAACCCCTGGCACATGGGGTCCCCCCATGCCACAGGACACCTGCCCTGCACTATCCCCTGTGCAGGTAACGTGACCTGTGACACCTGTGACACCTGTGACACCTGTGACACCTGTGACACCTGTGACACTCAGGGCAGCCCGTGCACGCCGAGGGGTCGGACACACCCCACGCACGTCGCACACCCACTGTCACCTCAGCAGGGCCACTCGCCGAGGGGACAACACCCTCCAGCAGCCGCCGCCGCTCCAACCGCAGCGGCCACGTCTCTAGTCCTGCGCCGCCAGCGGGACGGTGACGCCGAGGGACGCGCCGGCGGCTCAGTCTCTCCTCCTCCGGCCTCTCCAGCCTCCATCCCGGTCCCCGTGCCCCGGGGTGGCCCCGTCACACGCAGCCGCACTCCTTGGCCGACAGCTCGTTGACGGTGTAGTATCGATTGTAGGCATCCAAGAAGGAGACATCGTCATCGTAGGCCAGCGGCCTGCAGCACGGCCGGGCGCGGATCTTCTCCTTCCGGATCTTTCTGCGGCTCCTCATGCTCTTGAGGGAGAGGTCGTAGCTGCGCACGGCGGCCTCGCAGGTGCCGCTGCAGTAGCGGAACAGGACGGTCTCGTCCGACTCGTAGCCCAGGCCCAGGTCGCTGACGCTGACCTCCAGCTGGCGCAGCTCGCAGGGTTTGTGGCGGGCGCGGGCGCGTTTGCGGCGGCTGCCGGCGGCGCGGGGGAACAGCGGCAGCTCGTGCCCGCCCGAGTTCATGGCCTGGCGGTAACGCTCCACCAGCGCCGAGAGCAGCTGCCGCAGCTCGCCCTCCGTGTAGCTCTCCAGCAAGGCGCTGTCTGCAAGAGGAGGGGGATGGAGGTTAGAGGGTGTTTGGCCCTCATCAGGGGTTGTGGGGGTTGTTGGGGCTTGAGGGGGGAGATTCACCATGGGTGAGGGTCTTGGGGTGATCCAGGATGGGTAACCTCAGGATGGAGGTTCCCTGGGGTGGGTGGATATCCCCCAGGATGGAGATTCCCTGGGGTGGGTAACCATCCTCCAGAAGGAAGGTTCCTTGGGGTGCATGACTCCCAGGATGGAGATTCCCTGGGGTGGGCAAACATTCCCCAAGGTGGAGATTCCCTGGGGTGGGTGGATATCCCCCAGGATGGAGATTCCCTGGGGTGAGAGGACATCTCCTAGGATGGAGATTCCCTGGGGTGGGTGGATATCCCCCAGGATGGAGATTCCCTGGGGTGAGAGGACATCTCCTAGGATGGAGATTCCCTGGGGTGTGTGGATATCCCTCAGGATGGAGATTCCCTGGGGTGAGTGAACGTCCCCTAGGATGGAGATCCCTTGGGGAAGGTGGATTTGGGAAGAAGCACCAATAAATTTCCTATTTCCCTGTTTCACTGTGGCCTGGGAGCCCCGAGACCCCAAGGGCTTCTCCTGAGACCCCAGGGCCAGCAGCCAACACACAAACTGTGCCCAGACCCTGCTGGCACCACCCACATCCCTTCACCCCAACCCTAAATCCAGGGTTATTCCAGCTCAGCTCCGCAGGAGGCACGGGAAAGACAGAGGAAAGCGTGGTTTGACAGCTTGTCATCGATTTCCAGATTTCCACCCAAAAAAAGCAGCTCCTCTGGTTTGGAATCAAAACAAACACGTGGGGATTTCCAGCCCTCAGGGAGCACCGAGGGGTGAGCGGGGGGGAGCTGCTGCCGTGCCCTCGCCTTCAGCTCCTGTTTGACAATTTCCATTTGTAAAAAAAATAGCATTGAACTTCCAAAAAAAAAAACCAAACCTCAAAAAAAACCATTTGGAGGGGGGGGGGGAAATAGAAGAATCTTCTTTGAAGCAAATGAGCTGTTTGAGTTTCCCTCTGCTGCGTTCGCACCAAAGTTCGGTGCCCAGTGCCTCCTGTGTGCCCCAAGGGTGTTTAAACCCTCCTGAAGGGGATGTTTGGCTGCAGGAGAGGGCGGGGAATGACCCCACAGGGATTTCTGGGGATCTGTGGGGTCGGGAGGGGGGGACAATGACCGCGGGAGGGAGGAGCAGGAGCTTACACTGGGCCAGCAGAGAGCCGTGGCGTTGCAGGGCCCGGGGCGATCTCCGCGGAGCCACCGGCAGCGAGGAGGAGGAGGAGGAAGAGGAGGAAGAAGAGGAGGAAGAGGAGGAGGAATCCCGTGAGGAAGACGGCGAGGAAGGCAAGGGGCTGAACTCCGGGCTTCCGCTGAACATGTCTCTACAAACTAAAATGGATAACATGGAACTGAGGAGCATCGATGCAATGGCTGCAAACTTCCATACCTTCATCTTAGAGCAAGTCAGAACATTGAAACTCTGCAAAACAGGCAAAACAAAGATCCTTAATGCACGCCCCGAGCCCCTCGAGCCCCTTCCTTCCCTCCCTCCCTCCCTCCCCACGGATTGGGGTGAAGGGATGTTTCATCCCACGGGATCCCCTTGCCTCCAGCTCCTCCATTCCCGACACCGGCAGCGGGGCCGAGGTGGGGAAACTGAGGCACGAGGGACGGCCCAGGGATGTGCTGGAGTGGGAGACTGGGCATGGAAAAGTGGCTTGGGGATGGCGGTGGCAATGGGGACAAGTTGGCACCAATGGGGACGAGGTGACACCAATGGGGACGAGGTGACACCAATGGGGATGAGGTGACACCAGTGGGGATGAGGTGACACCAATGGGGATGAGGTGGCACCAATGGGGACGAGGTGACACCACTGGGGATGAGGTGGCACCAATGGGGACGAGGTGACACCAATGGGGATGAGGTGGCAGCAATGGGGATGAGGTGACACCAATGGGGACAACGTGACACCAATGGGGACGAGGTGACACCAATGGGGATGAGGTGACACCAGTGGGGATGAGGTGACACCAATGGGGATGAGGTGGCACCAATGGGGACGAGGTGACACCACTGGGGATGAGGTGGCACCAATGGGGACGAGGTGACACCAATGGGGATGAGGTGGCAGCAATGGGGATGAGGTGACACCAATGGGGACAACGTGACACCAATGGGGACGAGGTGACACCAATGGGGATGAGGAGGCACCAGTGGGGATGAGGTGACACCAATGGGGATGAGGTGGCAGCAATGGGGATGAGGTGACACCAATGGGGATGAGGTGACACCAATGGGGATGAGGTGACACCAATGGGGATGAGGTGGCAGCAATGGGGATGAGGTGACACCAATGGGGACAAGGTGACACCAATGGGGACGAGGTGACACCAATGGGGATGAGGAGGCACCAATGGGGACGAGGTGGCAGCAATGGGGATGAGGTGACACCAATGGGGATGAGGTGACACCAATGGGGATGAGGTGACACCAATGGGGATGAAGTGGCAGCAATGGGGACGAGGTGACACCACTGGGGATGAGGTGACACCACTGGGGATGAGGTGACACCACTGGGGATGAGGTGGCAGCAATGGGGATGAGGTGACACCAATGGGGATGAAGTGGCAGCAATGGGGACGAGGTGACACCACTGGGGATGAGGTGACACCAATGGGGATGAGGTGACACCAATGGGGATGAGGTGGCAGCAACGGGGATGAGGTGGCGCCAGTGGAGATGAAGTGACACCAGTGAGGCACCAGTGTCCCTGCCCTTCCACCTCCTGGCTCCTGGGTTTTATTTCAGCTCCTTGAAAACTCCAAATATTTTTTCCTCTTGAAAGAAATTTTCCAAGGGGGTACTGAAAAAAAAAAAAAAAAAGGAGAGAGAGAGAAAAAAAAAAAGCAAAAAGGAAAATAAAACCCCCAATCCCAGTTTTATAATATTTACCAGATAGAATTTACTGGACGGGGGGGGGGGGAAATGTTTGTTTGAAATTGGAATTCGACAGGTTTGCTTTTATTTTTATGTTGTAGAAAACGCCGCGCAGGGCTGTGACCGCCCTCCTCATCACCACATCCCTCGGTTTTATGGGATGCAGATAATTCCCTGCTCGCCAGCAGCAATGAGATACCCTGTAGGTTACAGGATCATTGTAGGACCCAGCCAGAGCCTAAATATTTTTCAACGGGGCTATAAACAATGCCAAGATAGAAAAAGAATAGTTTGGCCTTATAAGGAGGGAAGAGGATGGAAACCCAGCGGGTCTGGAGAGGCAGGGCTGGGCTGGACACCGGGAGCGGGATGGGAGCTGGGAGAGGCTGCTGGGAGCACTGGGAGCACTGGGAGCACTGGAGGAGGGTGGTGCCAGCCCCACCTGCTGCCGGGTTTCATCCCATCGAAACCAGGGAGAGCCGGGCTCCCCATCCCACAGGAGAGTGATGGGAGATGCTCTAGGGTGGATTGGGGATGGATGGAGGAGGATGGAGAAGGATGGAGGAGGATTGAGGAGGATGAAGGAGGATGGAGGAGGATGGAAGAGGATGAAGGATACCCTAGGATGGATTGAGGATGGATTGAGGATGGATGGAGGAGGATGGAGGAGGATGGAGGATCCCAGGTGTGCTCCCATCCATGTTCATCATCCCGACAGGACATGGTGGGAATGGCGATGGGACAAGGGGGAATGGATTCCCACTGCCAGAGGGATGGGATATCGGGATGGAATTCCTGGCTGGGAGGCTGAGGAAGGGCTGGAATGAATTTCCCAGAGAAGCTGTGGCTGCCCCTGGATCCCTGGAAGTGTCCAAGGTCAGGCTGGACAGGGCTTGGAGCACCCTGGGACAGTGGGAGGTGTCCCTGCCCATGGCAGGGGGTGGGACTGGACATTTAAATTCCCGTTCTGGAATTCCACATCAATCAGGTGCCTTCAGTTCAGATTACACCCTGGAAAGAAGAGCAGGAGCAGGGAACAGGCACTGAAAATTCCCTGGCACCCAAACCCTCCCCAGGAGGATCGGTGCTCAGTGGTGCAGGACCAAGATAACCCAAATTTCCTCCTGGACAAAATCGGTGGAAATGAAGGATCTGTGAAGAACCAGCAGCCCCAGGAGAGGGTTTGGAGGGGAGAAAAGGACACTTTGTTCTGCTCTCCAGGAGGACAAACAGCTTTGAACAGCTGACGTCGGGTATTTTGGGAGAGGAATTCCAAGGTGAACAATCAGCAGCGGGATCACACAAACCCCTGAGCTGAACCTCCAGCACCCAGGGGGGCTCAGCCCCCTTTTTCCTGCTCCAGGGGGGAAAAGGCTGGAGCGGGGCTGTGACACCCGATCCCACCACCTGGGCAAGGGCCTCTGGCTTCTTTGCAGCCCCATAAAATTTTAGGAGAGCGGTTCCAGCCTCGCTGCACGTCCCATAAAGAAAAAAACCTCCCGTTCCAGCAGCCAGAAATCCTGGCCCCCACCCACTCGCCTGTGACCTTTCAAAAGACTCGAATCCCAGCTCCAACGTGCAAAACAATAACAACAAAAGTTATTCCAGGCCTCGCCGTTGGTTTCTTTTGCTCTAAAAAAGCCCCGGAGCAGCCCCGTCCAACCTGGCCTTGGACACTTCCAGGGATGTCGGTGTTTCCACTTGTTTTTCCCGATAAATCAAAATCCAGCAGCTCCATCCCCGCGGACGTTTTTCTTGCCTACAAAAAGTGCAGCATTTGGGGTTCTCTGCCGTCCCTCACTTTTCACACTCTCATTTTTTTCCCCACCACTCTCGTTTTTCAACCCCGCTCCCAGTTTTTCCAGCAGATTCTTGGGATTTGTTTCCGACATCCACCGACTCCTTAAAGCTCCCGGAGTCATGAGATGAGGGAGAAAAGCAAATTTATTTTTTTTTTTTCCGAAATCCTCCTCGCTGAAGGGTTGAGAAAAGGAAGATGCCAAAACTTTCAGTGCTGATGCTTCAAAGCAGAGGACCCAAAAAGACATTATATCCTAAGTGCGCCATAAATTTTCCGTCGATTCATGTTTCCGGGCATTGATTCATTATTTTCCAGAGCTCGGCCTCAAGAATGGATGGAGCCACGGTGTGGCCGAAGGATTTTTGGCAAGGCAAAAACCACTTGGAAAGACGGAGGCCTTGACGGGGACATCAGAGAGAGCTTCCACCTGCCACACGCTGTTTATTTGAGTGCCTTACATGGGAGCCAAGCTGCTTTGAAATCCCGGCTCCTCGTGACTCATCCCGCAGGAATTAAACAATTTCCATGGGCAGCAGCTCCGGAGGCTGCTCCTCCGGCAGCAGCAGCTCCGGCTCGACGCCTGGTCCTGCTCATAGGATGGGGCTGGGTTGTGCTGGAGAGGATGGGGGTGGCGGAGAGACAGGCTGTTCCCAAAGCTGCCACGGATCTTACCCAAAAATCCCTCAGGTTTTTGCCCAAAAAACCCCTCAGACCGTAAGAAAAGTTCCTGCAGATTCCCCCAAAAACTTCCTCAGATTTTCCCCAAAAACTTCCTCAGAGTGTCCTCGAAACTTCTTCAGATTTTTCCTCAAAACTTCTTCAGATTTTTTCCCCAGAACTTCCTCAGATTGTCCCCAAAACTCCTTCAGATTTCCCCCAAAACTTCTTCAGTCCTTCCCAAAATCGCACCAAACCTTCCTCAAAACCTATCACAAGCTCCCAGAAACACTTTCTTGGGGATTGAACCTTCCCAAAAACCATCTCTGTGTCCAACACTCCTGGCCAGGGCAGGTGCTGCACTGGGAGGACATGAGCCTGCACCAAACTGGATCAAACTGGTCTCAAAATGCCAAAAACTTCCCCCAAAATGGGGAGCATTGAAAGGAAAATAAAGTCCCAACCCCTCGATCTGGGTGGAGCTGTTGGATTTTCCTGCTCTTTTGATAGCGAGCGGGTGCACAAAGGGGAAAATGTCCCTGTCTCCATCTCCAGCTGTGCTCTGGGGAACAGGGAATGCCACCACCTGCTTGGCTGGGGACAGGGGACACCTCACCCAGCCTGGCCTGGAGCTCTGAGTGGTGGCCACGGCGCATCCACAGCTCATCCCTGCTCCTCCTCCTCCCCCTGCAGCTCTTCCCTCTTCCCCGTAAGCAGAACCAGAGCGGAGCGTGGGACACATGGTTCTGCTTTGCCTCAGAGAAATCCAGCCCCGGAGCTCTTCCCCAGCCTCCCCCAGAGCCCCACAAAGGGCCCACCACAAACCAGGCACAGCCTCAGCCCTGGGGTGCGGCCCCCGCTCCTCTGGGAAAGGTTTGGGGCACTCCGGGGTGAGGTGAGACCCCGGGGAGGGAACTGGAGATGGGCCTGGAGCCACGGGATGGGGGAGAGGGAAATGGGGTGGGGGAGAGGGAAATGGGGTGGGGGAGAGGGAAATGGGGTGGGGGAGAGGGAAATGGGACAGGGGAGAGGGAAATGGGATGAAGAAGAGGGAAATGGGACGGGGGAGAGGGAAATGGGATGAAGGAGAGGGAAATGGGATGAAGGAGAGGGAAATGGGACGGGGGAGAGGGAAATGGGATGAAGGAGAGGGAAATGGGATGAAGGAGAGGGAAATGGGATGGGGGAGAGGGAAATGGGATGGAAAAGAGGGAAATGGGACGGGGGAGAGGGAAATGGGATGGAGGAGAGGGAAATGGGATGAAGGAGAGGGAAATGGGATGAAGGAGAGGGAAATGGGATGAAGGAGAGGGAAATGGGGTGGGGGAGAGGGAAACGGGACGGGGGAGAGGGAAATGGGATGAAGGAGAGGGAAATGGGACGGGGGAGAGGGAAATGGGATGGAGGAGAAGGAGGTGGGATGGAAGAGAGGGAAATGGTGGAAAATGAGGTGGGATGGTGGAGAGGGGAGATGGTGGAGAGGGAGATGGGATGGTGGAGAGGAAGACTGGATGGAGGAGATGGAGATGGGATGGTGAAGGAGATGGGATGGTGAAGGAGATGGGATGGAGAAGGACATGGGATGGAGCAGGACATGGGATGCTGTGGGGCAGGAGGAGCTCCAGCACTCCCGGATCCCCCCGGCTGAACGCTCCAAGCACCCCCATTCCCACACTGCCATTGTGACATTTACATTCAGGCTGAATTACGGCGGGTTTGGTTTACATCCCTCCAAAACAGCTGGAGAGCAAAAAAAAAAACCCAAAAAACCACCCCAACCCCCTCGACAGGGTGGAAATAATCAGGAAAAGCCTCCCCCACCGAGGCTGCGGGATGTGGATGGATCAGCCAAGGGCACCCCGTGGTGCCGGGGGCGATGCTGGGGGCCGTGGCCAAGTCGTGGTTGGGGAACGGAGCCTGGGGGGTTTCCATCCAGCAGAGCAGCTCCTGCTGCTCCATTCCAGATTCCCACCATTCCATGGAATCACGGAATCCCAGACTGGCCTGGGCTCCAAGAGACCCTGGAGCCCATCCAGTGCCATGGGCAGGGACATCTTCCACACCTTCCACTCCTTCCACCGCCCCAGGCTGCTCCAAGTCCTGCCCGACCCGGCTGAAGCTTCCCCTCATTTTGGATTTGGAAGAACCAAACCAGCCCAAAGGGCCGAGCACTGCAGGAGGCACCAGGACAAGGCAGGAATTTTGGGACACTGAGCCATCCATCAGCTCCATGTCCACATCCCAGACACCGAAGGGCGTCATCTTTGGGAATGGGCAGGGACAGGATCCCCCAGAGCCCCCAGCACGGCCAGAGCCCCCCTGAGGAGGAGGAGATGCCCTGTCCCATCTTCCTGAGCTGGGAAAGGCCACGGTGCCAACGGGAGCGGAGCAGGCAGGGCTCCGGCAGCTCTTCCAGGAGGGAAAGGAGCACAGGGGAGGAAAATCCCAATTTGTGCCAGGGCCAAGGGGCACCTTGAGCCATCCCTGCGTGGCACGGACAACACCCTGTGCCCGGTTTGCACGGGCAGAACAACCCCAAATCCCCCGGGATGGAAATCCCGGCACCAGAGCAGCTCCCAACCGGGAGACTCCGCGGCCACGACCCTCGTGCCTCTCCCCACCGCCAGGAGCTCCACCCAGACCCGTTTTGGGGCTGGATTTCTGCCCGGAACCCCGGGGACAGACACCGGGGCGGCGCTGACCCGTCTCACCGTGTCCCGCGGGATCCCCTCCATCCGGCACGGCCTCGGGATGCGGGGAAGCTGCGGGCCCGGAGGGATAAATCCATGCCCTGGGAAGCTGCGGCGGAGCCTTTGATTCCTTCCCCGGAGGTCTCGCGTGGGCTTTCATGTCATTAATTACCGGGATCCGCAGCGGGCGCCCGGCGGGGAGGGAATCCCGCTGGATGCGGAGCCGAGCGCGGGGATTTCTCCCTGCTGGGACCAGTCTGGGACCAGTTCAGTCCCAGTTCAGCCCCGGCTGGGCTCAGCTCATCCCTGCAAAGGCAAATAATGATGCCGCTTGCCCTCCAGCCTCGGCTTCCCTCGGTTCCCCCTCCCTCAGCCCCATCGCCGGCGCTCGCCGGGACACGCCGGAGGCTGGGAATGCAGCTGCAATATAAATCAGCAGGAAATAAAAGCGTGGTTTGATGCAGCGCAGCTCCCTGCAGTGTCACCCAGCCCGGCTCGGGGACACCCGCGGGTGGCTGTGCCGAGCCTGGGGACACCTGGCCGAGATCTGCCCTTCCCCCGACACCCCCCAGCTCTGAAAAAAACCTCATTTAACGCTGCACCTTTCGGGGATATTTATTCCCTTTCCAGCTAAAAAGCAGCGCTGAAAAAGCAGTAAAAAGTCGCTGCGGGGTGGGCACGGGGGGCGTTTGTGCTCCCAGTTTGTGCTCCCAGTCCAGTGTCCCCACTGGGCCCTGCCAGGTGTGGCAGCCCCGCCAAGGTCACCACGGCTGCAGCAACCCCAAAAACCCTCCCTAAGCCGATTCCGTCAGGTCTAAGCAGCAGCAAGAGCCGCCCTTCACGGGAAGAGGTGAGTAAGTAGAGATTAATTGCAGATAAAAATCAATCAAGGGATTGCCCGGCCCCCGCAGCGGGAGAGGAGCGCGTGGCTCCAGGTGAGGGGAGTGAGGAGGAGAAAATCAAATTATGGCGCTCGAAATCCCACCAAAACCAGGATGGTTTATGTGGCCGCGGAGGAAATCAGGGATAGCACCAGCCCAGGACTCCCCACCCGCTGCTGGGCACCTTTAGGTGCTGCTGTGTCAACCCCCTGCCAAGCCTGATGCTGCTTTTCCAGCCCGAGTTTTTCCCCTCTCGTGCCAAAACCCGGACTCTGAATGTCAATTATTTTTGGATCCGGAGCGATGCTCCCACACTCCCCCCGGAATTAATAAACCTCCCGATGCCAAAAAGGGGCGGTTTGTCAGAGGAAACTAATTACTGTGGCTTGTTTGAACAATCCCAGTGCCTCGGGAAAGAGGGTTAAAAGCTTAAATTTTGGCAGCGAGACGGAGCCCAGACCCCAGATGTGCTTTGCTCTGGGCCCGTTTCAACACCACTGGTATCTGAGAGCTGCGCTGGGGGGCAGAAATCTCCTTTTTGCCAAGAAAGGAAAGGAAAAGCCCTCGGTGGGATCAAGGAGGGAGAAAAAAAGCCAGAGGGCTGCCACGACAGCTTGGCCGCTTCCCCCTTTCCTGTTTTGTGGGATTTCCGCCGTTGTGGGTTCCCCAAATCCCTTGGGGGGAGTCGCAGGGTGCCTCAGTTTCCCCCTTGGAAAAAACACGGCTGGGAGCACCTTGAAGGACTCCAGGTGTTAATTCCTGAATTTTCCACCTCTGCTTTTTCCACGTGTCTCAGGTGTGCTGGCCCGATCCCTCCAGCTCCTGAACAATTCCCATCCTCATCCCTAGGGAAAGAGGTCCTGCCCTGACCCAGCATTCCTGCAGGATGCAGGGAGGAGAGTTGGGATGGGGCAGCCACATCCCTGTGGGACGAGAATCCGCCTGCATCCCTCAGCAGCCTCCCGAGCAGGCAGCACAGGTGATGCTGCCGAGCTGGGAATCCCCCCGTTCCTCCCTCTCTTCTCCCCACACATCCCAAAATCCCGTTCTTCCCTCTCTTCTCCGCACAGATCCTGGATTCATGTTTTTCCCTCTTTTCCCCCCACAGATCCTGGATTCCCATTCTCCCCTCCCTTCTCCCCATAGATCCCAAAATCCTGTTCTTCCCTCTCTTCTCCCCGACTGATCCTGGATTCCCGTTCTTCCCTCTCCTCATAGATCCTGGATTCCCATTTTTCCCTCTCCCCACAGACCGTGAGTTCCCATTTTTCCCCTCTCCTCTCCCCACACACCCCGGATTCCCGGCTGCGCAGGAGGAGCCGGCTCGTCCCGGCGCCCGCCGGGGATTAGGGCGCTTTGCCGAGGGCACCGAGACCGGAGCGAGGTTTTTACAAATCCAATTTGCACTAAACCCCGGCGGTAGGTTTTGGCCGGAGCACGGGCTGGGTTCCCATCAGGATTTACTGTCCGACTCCGGCGGGAACTGCCGACACATTGAAGCACTTAGAGCTGCTGCAGAGAGAGCAGATGAGGAATTCCGCCCGGGACGGCAACGGCAGCAGCGAGCTGGGAACGGGGATTTCAGCCAGAGGGATCTCAGAACTGGGAGATGCTGGGGAGAAATGGGAAGAGCTGGAGGGTCTCCAAAGGGCAGCCGGGAGGTGGTGACACCGTGGAGATGGACACGGCCCTGAGCTCTCCCGTCACTGCAGGGAAAACCTGCTGGGATCCCTCAGGGATGAGAGGTTTTCCCACAGGGAAGAGCCCCAAAAAAAGCAAAGTTTTCCCTCTGCTCCCAGCCAGGACGTGGGTGTGCAGGGAGAGCTGTGGCCACTCTGCCCTTCCCACCCCGCTGGCCTCTCCTGCGGCTCCAGCTGAGCGGTGGGTAAGAGATTGGGATTTGGTTTCTCCTGCTGCCATAAAAATATTGATTACAATTGGGACACAGCCCCCCGAATCCTGCCCACACTCCTGCAGAGGAGCTGCCTCCAGCAGCGAGGGGAGGGCAGGTGACACAGGCAGGGACAACCTGCACCTTTGCACGCCCATCTTCCACCTTTCCCAGAGCAGAGGCCGCTCAGAGCAGCAAGAAATTCAGGAAAGATGATGGCACGGCCAAAGGACTCCGGCGAAACGTGGATTGGGGCATTTCCCTGCCACTACCCGTGGGAATGGGGTTGGTCACTTCCCCCTTCCCTGTTTTGTGGGGTTTCCGCCGTTGTGGAATCCCCAAATCCCTTGGGAGGGGGCGGGTGTCACTGGGTGTCTCAGTTTCCCCCTTGGAAAAAAACACCCTGGGAGCACCTTGAAGGACTCCAGGTATTAATCCCTGCAGCCAATCCTGTGTTGGTGGTCAGTGCTGGAAAACATCGACCGTCCTCAGATTCCCTGCCCTGAGCAGCTCTGCAAGTGTCCAAGGCTTGGAGCAACCTGGGATGGCGGGAGGTGTCCCTGCCCAAGGTCCCTCCCAGCCAAAACCATTCCGTGATTCCATGACCTGCTCCTGGAGACGGGTGGAGGCCAGACCCCCCTCTCCTCCCCACCCCTCCTCTGCCAGGGAGATCCCACCACAAACGATGCTCACACAGCTCAACTTTCCCCTCTCTGTCCGTGCTCAGAGGGTTCACACCACCCAAATCCTGCCTGGATCCTCCCAACCTCTCCTTTTTCCCTCCCTAAACTCCTCCTGGATGTCAAACAGGTGGGATTTTCCCCCAATTCAGGGTGATGCTGTCGGTGCCCAGCCCGGCTCAGAGGAGCTTTGCTGCCTCCCCCAGCGCTGGCACCGTCCCTCCCAGCCGGCTCCGAGGAGCTGCTAAGCCTCAAAAATGTGCTTTTAATAAGCCAACACCACTTAACGAAGACAGCAGCTGCCCTGAGAAATCAGAGGCGAGCCTGTCCTCCAGGGAGGACGGGATGGGTGTTCCTGACTGGGACCTTTGGGCTGGCTCGGGTGTCCCCCGGTGCCGCACGAGGACACAGCCTTGGGAAGGCAGCAGAGAGGGAAAAACCCAGGGAAAAACCAAAAAAAGCCACTCCAGCACCTCGCTGGGAGCATTCCCTGCCTGTTCCTCCCAGCACGGCTGCAGGAACACAACCGCCGGGATGGATTCGGGAGCAGGAGCCCCCAGCCCTGGAGCAGAGCAGGGCTGGGGGCTGTGCCCTGTGTCGCCGTGCCATCGGCCAGCAGATGCCACCAGCAAACCCCACAGCCCTGGTGGGAGTGACACCAGCAGCAATAAATACACCCCGGGCTCCCAGGCGGCTCCTTCAGCCAAAACCAACATTATTAAAGGCAAAAAGGCCCCAGGAGCCACGGGGCTTGGTCAGCTCTGCATCACTGCCATCACCAGCAAGACCCAGACACGACAACCATGGAGCAAAGTCGGTTTTCTCACCGGGAAGGAGCAGGGCAGGGTTTACAACCACCCCTAAACCAGCCCTAAACCAGGCCAGGATTTAATTGAGGGACTCCCCAAAGTCTGGAGCCACAAAACCCAGGAGCCTGCTCCTGAATTAACTCCATTCTCAGAGCTCAGGAAGGCTCCGCGATGGGATTCATCACCCTGCCCAAGCACCACAGGTCCCCGTGCTGCGATAAAGCTGCTGAAACAGAGAAAAAAAACTCAACTCCTGCTTTGGATTATTGCAGCCTGGGAGCGATGCTAGAGGAGGAACTTCCCCTCCTGGGACATCTCCGGCTGCGGGGCCGCCGACCCCTCTGCACTGCCCTGCCTCCCTGCCGGCAGCCACCAGCCCCGTGCTTGGAGCCAGTTCAAAGGGAAAACAAAACGAAATGTGGTTCCATCCGAATGAAACCACCCCAGAGAGGCGGCGCTGGAGCGAGTGGCATCAGCCTGCAAGGGGGCTTTGAAGGGCGGCGGGAGGAAACGCGTTTTTTCGCTTTTTTTTTTTTTTTTTTTTGGAGAACGAGGCGGTGGCAAAGAGGATTGTTTCAATTTAGCTCTGGGATGGTGAGCTACAAAGCGAGCTCGTTTGGGGTTTTGTGAGGGAGAAGCGATGGGGATGGAGCTGCTCGTGGCGTTTCCCAGCCCAGGGTGGTGGCTTTGCTCGGGATGCTCCGGCACACGAGAGCACCACGCCTGGCACAGCTTCTCTTCCTCCAATGTAGGACCTGATATTTCTGAGTCTGAAAGGTTTTTAGCCTGCTAGCAGCTGCTAACTTTTTCCCAGAGAAAAAACTTCTCAAGAAAGCTTCTTCTCAAAACAATCTTGGCGAACAACTCTCCATTCTCAAAACAATCTTTCTCCAGGTGGTGTTTTGCTGTTTCTCCGGTTTAACCAATGAGATCAGAAAGGTGTCGTTCCTGTTCACCAATCATGTTAAGTCTGTAGGGGAACACCTTACAAAAGGTAATAAGAATAAAACAATAAAGCCTTCTTCTTCTATGCTCTTTGCCTTCTGAAATATTTAAAGTCTTTCTTTCGTGTCCTACAGCAACGCTTTTCACCAAGTTTCACAGGGACACTCCGCTCCAGACTGGCCAAATCCCAGAAAAAATCTGAGTTGGGTGGATTTCTCCATTCCAACCTGTCCATGATGGCTCGCATTGACCAGGGGACTGGATCATCCCGTGGCTGCACTCCCGGGGTGCCAAGTGATCCCAGTAAAGCAAACCCACACCAGTAAAACCCACACTAGTAAAACAAACCCTCACCAGTAAAACCCACACTAGTAAAACAGCCCCACACCAGTAAAACCCTCACCAGTAAAAGAGACCCACACCAGTAAAACCCTCACCAGTAAAAGAGACCCTCACCAGTAAAACAGACCCACACCAGTAGAGCAGACCCACACCAGTAAAACTCTCACCAGTAAAACAGACCCACACCAGTAAAACCCACACCAGCAAAACAGACCCACACCAGTAAAACCCTCAGCAGTCCTGCACCACCTCACCTCCTGATGGGACCCACACAGGGCCTCCTCCCCTCAGCATCTCCCTCCGGCCGAGGCTCAGCCCTGCTGGGTGCCAAGAGCTGCTCCCCGGGCAGGGGGGACACCCAGAGGCAGCTGCCAGCTCTTTGTGCCCCCCAAAACCCGCCCCTGTGAGGGCATGACCGGGCTCAGCACGACAGGACGGGGAGAAGAGAGGGCTCTGAATGCCACCCCACCCACCCTGTGCTGCGCTGGGGACAGCCGAGGTGACACTGGCCACACCGTTGGGCTGGGCTGTGTTTGGGGCTCGTGACCTCAAAAAGGGGATTTTGGAAACCTCACATCCATCCCCGCAGACCCCCCCCCCCCAAAAAAAGGTGCAAATCAACCCCAAAGCGCATCCTGGAGCCCCCACACAGCCCGAGGGGTCTGCAGGAGGGAGGCGGCCGAGCGTGATGTGATTCATGGCAGTGCCGTGGGAGGGCACCCAGTGCCACCACACCCGCACCCCAGGGTGCCCACCCGCCGTGCCTCGGTGTCCCCCCGGCTGCGCCACAGCAAACCGGACCCGCTCCTTTTATTTCCAGCCCAACCACGAGGCCTGGAAGGTGCTGAAGAGCCGGGAGGAGCCTTGGCCCCGGTGCCGCATCCTGCCGTGTAGTCGCCGCAGGCACGCACTGGCCGCGGGCAGAGCGGCGGGGCCGGCTCGGCATCCCTGGGATGCGCCACAAACCTCCCGTGCGCCTTCCTCCGGCCTGGAGCCGGGCTCAGCCGGCCCTCCGACCCCCAGAGCTGCTTAAAAACTTGGGACGGAGGGACAGGAAAGTGTAACCCTCCCCACCAGCCCCGGAGCTGCTGGGGATGGAGGCGCAGGACGAGCCCGGTGGTGGCACCGAGGACATTCACAGCACGGAGCGGATCCGAGGTGCAGCATCTGCAGCCGCCGCAGCGGGCGGATTTGGGTCGGAACCAGAGGGTAAAAAACGCAAAGCCGAGCGCTCACACCTCCTAAAATTTGGCACAGAGACGCCCCTTTCCCTGCTCGGTTTCCCCGCCCTGTGCCGGGCAGAGGCTCGGCCGCTTCTGCCACTAAACCCGGCAGCACCCAGGAGCACCAGAGGATGAATTTGGGATCCGCTGGGATCCTGCCTTTAGATCCGGGATCCCAGCACGCATCCAGGACGCCGCACGGCGCTTCCGACCGGCACCAGCCCCTTCTCCCGGCGGGATAAGCCGTGCCCTTCACCCGGCGCCTGATCGCGGATCGGCTCCCGGAGCAAGGATGGGATTTAAATCAGCGCTGGCTACAAAGCTACCATATATGTGCAATAAAGACACCCGAGGTCTGCCTTGTTTTGTTAAAGCCTTCGCAGAGAGACCGCAGCGAGAGGGGGAAATTCCCTCCCTGGAGGATGGGGGGAAATTCACCCCCCCAGCCCCAGCCGAGCTCTGGACACGGTCACCACTGCGGCGCGGCCGGAGCCGGGAGAAGGTGACGGGGCTGGAGATGCCGGCTGGAGATCCTTCCGTTCCTTAAACTAATATTTAGACAGCACCCATCTCCTCCCCTCCCGCGAGCCGTCCCGCGAGCCGTGTTTGTGTTCCTGCGTGGCGGGACGGGCTCCAAGTATGAAGCAAAGCCCTGCGGCGGCCGCACAGGCCGCCCCGACCCCGGCACGGCGCTGGCTCCCCCCGCTCTCCCCACATCCCCGGGGGACCCCCACGGCTCCGGTTCTGCCCCGTTGGGCGGCGGCAGCATCCAGCGGGCGGCGGGGAATAAACAGCGGCCAAACCCCGGGGCTGAGACCGAGCACGGCACCGGGACCCCCGGAGCCGCAGCGCCGGGGCCGGAGCGTCCCGGACCGGGCAGGTGTCCGGGGCCGGCGCTGCCGAGCCGGGGCCGCCCGCAGCGCTTACCTGGACGCCGGGCCGGTGCCGGTGCTCAGCGCTCAGCGGCGGCTCCGTGCCGGGGCCGGGGCACGCGTGGAGGGACCGAGGGTCGCCATGGGCGAGCGGAGCGGGGCTGGCGCGGGGCTGGCTCGGCTGGAGCGCGGCGGGGGGAGCTCGGCCACCGCCTCCTCCCGCGCCGGAGGGCGGGTTTGGAGCCGGCCGGTTCCCCCGCCCCGCCCGGTCCCGAGCCGGGTTGCGCTCCGGTGCCGCTGCCGGTGTCGCTGCCGGTGCCCGTCTCGCCCCGGTGCCGCCCCGGTGTCGGTCCCGCTGCCGCCCGCGCCCCGCAGCCAGGCGAGTCCGCGGCTCCCCCGGAGGAGGCACCGGCTGCTTCTCGCAGCGGAGCCGATGGGACCGCCCGGCCCCGCCCCGGTCCCTCCCGGTGCCGCCCCGGTCCCTCCCGGTGCCGGTCCCGCCCCGCCCGGGCTCAGCCAGACGCGCCGGCGCTGCCCCGGAGCTGCCAGCCCCGAGCGCCGGTTCTGCCCGCGGCATCGCCCCGCTCCGGGTTTGTCACCCCCGGAGCTGCCCCCGGCCCCGGTGCCCTCCGTGGGCAAGGACCAGCCCGGGCCCGGTGCCCAAATCTCCCCTCGCAGCCGTACCCGACGGCCCCCCGGGCGTGGGCCCATCCCTTGCAGGTTAACTGGGGGCATTTTTAAGCCGGTCTGGGCAGGGCAGGCACAGTCACCTCCGAGTTTCCATCGGGGCTTTCCTCACACGGGTGTCACAGAGGGAGGACGCCGGGAGGGCGGCAGGATCACAGCCTGGCACGGGACAGGCGGGATGGAGATCAATGCCAGCCGGGACAGGCTGTGTGGGAGAGTCATCTGGGCATGAGCAGTGGGTTTGGTACTTTCTGTGTGAGAACCAAATTGCTCGGTTGGATCCATGAAATCGTTGAGTTGCTTGAGTTGGGAAAGGCCTCTCAGACCATCAGGTTCAGCCATTCCTCCTCCCGTGTCCCCAAAGGCCTCTTCTGCACATCTTTAAATCCCTCTGTGGTGACTCCACCACTGCCCTGGGCTGGACAACCCTCCCAGCGAAGAAATGGCCTTGAAGGCCCCTTCCAACCCAACCTTCTGAGTCAAAACCATTCCAGGATTCCAGGGGAAGTGCTGAGGAGAGGCAGGACACCAGGAGGTTCATGGCGCTGCTGATCCTGCAGCACCTCCCGTGGCCATGCCACGTCTCCCGCGGTTTTGGCTCCTCTCCTCGCTCTCACATCCAAGCAGAGCTTCGCCCCCTTGGAAATGAGGATGGGGCTTTGCAGTGTGAGTGCTGGAGATGCAGAAAACCCCCCCAAAAAAGGCAAATCCGTCTTTGAGAGGGGTATAGGAATGAGGCCAGGCTGGGACAGACCTGCTCGGGCACATTTCCAGAGGCTGCTCCTGGCACGGGGGTGCCCAGGGAGTCGGCGGCTGTGGGAAACAGAGGGATCAGAGTTTTGAGAGGAGAGACTTAACGCTCCCTACACGACTGGCTCCTTCCTTCTCCCATCTCCCCGCTGTTTGTTTTTGCAAGTATTAATACGCTGGGACTGTTTCCTTTAGCACATGTCGGGGCTGGAGGGGTTCACCGCGGGCTCTGGGATCCGGGTGACCTTGGCCCATCAGGACACCTTCCCAGGAGTGCTCCAGGGAGCCTGACCCACGGCTGCTCCAGCTCCCCACATCCCCGGCGGGAGCCAAAAACCCCCGGCCTGAGCTCCAGGGTGCTGCTGCTGGGGTGGGCAGCAGCGCTGGCTCTTCCCTCTTCCCTCTGGGTTCACCTGGACGTATCCAGCTGCTCCGGGACAGCGCTGCAGGCCCCCCCCCGCCCTCCTCCGTCCTGCTCCTCAACCCTCAGGAGGCAGCAGCTGTCCTGCCAAAAACCCCCGGTAGCTGCTAAACAAACAACTTAATGCGAAGCAGCCTCGGTGGAGAAGGAGCGAACGTGCCCAAGGAAGCGTCGAAGCCATTAAGGAGCCGCAGCAAAGGCAGCACAGCCTGGTACAATTTGCATCTTTTGTTTTAATTAACGTTTCGCTAATGACGTGTGCGTGTAACAAGGCTGGTGATAGGCAGCTTCCGTCTGCCCCCCGGCGTTTGCTCGGAGCCCAAAATGTCAGCCTGCCTGCTTGTCACGGTGGGATTGTTGGGATCGTCCTGGCTCGACGATCCCTGTGGGATCCGGGGAATATTCCACGATGCCCACACCTCACCCTGCTGTCTCTCGCTGGGTTGGTAGCAGCACCGAAATCACGAAACCCAGAGTGTAACTGGGAGCCTCTGGCTCGCAGGGGAGGTTTGGGAGCCGCTCCTGTTTGGCTTGGCTGCCTCTCCTTGACCAGTCAAGCCACCCTTGATCCAGCCGGATTTAAAGCGTCTCCAGGCTGGATGTTTGCAGGCTGATCCTGGAGATTCCCCTTTGCTCTCCCCGTGTTTTCTGCTCTCAGCCCGGGCTCCAGACACGGTGCAGTGACACCTCGGACACGTTCCGTGTGCAGCATCCTGAAAAAAACCCCAAAGAGCCCCGGATTCCTGTGGGCCTGGCACAGGGAGGGACGTGCTGCAGGCCGGCGGGACCCAAAAATAAAGAGGGATGGACGCAGGATCCAGAGGGGATGGTGGGAACCACTGGGACGGGGTGAGAAATTGGAGCCAGGCGGAAAACCCGCGGTGCGGAATGTCGCACACACAAAACCCACGAGGAACAAGTGTCCATAAACACCCCGGGAGGGGGGGTGGAAATCTAAGCAATTAAGTCATTTGAAATGTCAAATAGCCCGTGGACCCCACATTTGGACATGACAGATGAACAAAAACATAGGCATTAAAAATTCCTGAAAACTAACAAAGGAACTATGATTAATTTCCCTCTGTTCCAGGGCAATCGCATTATATACACACAAAGGAGTCATAAAAATTCCAGGATGACGGAACAAAAATCCTTCCAGAGCTCCACAGATAAAATACAACCATACTGGAGGGAGCTGGAATGGTCCAGGGAAGGAGCTCCTAAATATCCCTTTGGATGAAAGACTTATCCCAAAGGATGCAGCTCCCAGGTGACACCTGCTCAAAGAGCTGCTGGGCACAGATGTTGCGTCCCAAAATTTGTCGTGGGGACAAACCCTTGAGGCCCCTGCAAAGAGTCACACGTGGGCTGAGCTGGGCTTTGTGAAACCCCGAGGAATCTGGGGTGCAGTCGCAAACAAACAAGGATGGTGGAAGACCGGGCAGGAAGGAGAGGCAGGGAAAGGAAAAAGGGGGTCAAGATCCTTCTGTGCCAATTTCAAACTCCTGTCGAGTCCCAAGAGCCGGAACTGAGCGATTAGGAGCGAGAGAAAATGAAGGGATAAAGTCAAACCGTTGCCGTCCAAGAGGCAGGCGGCTTCCTTCAGCCCAGAGGAAGATATTCCAAACCAAAACCACAAAGAAAATATCATTCGAGGAGGCCGCAGTGTTGCTCGGTGACTTGTTCATTGGCTTTTTGTGGGATGTTTTTCATCAAATCCGGCTGTGGAGTCTGCAGAATTAATTAAGGGGGGGGGGGGGGGTGCTGAGCGGTGCCAGGGGCTGAGGGGGGTTTAGGGACTGCGAGGAGAAAAATCCCCAGAGAGCAGCAAACGCTAAACCCAGCTGCGATGATCCCCTGGGACAGGCAGCAAGCAGCGATCCCAGCATCCCAGCATCCCAACATCTCCAGGAATGCCGCATCCCGAGCAATGCTGCATCCCGAGCAATCCCATCCTCGCTGGAAGCTGCAGCCCGGCCTGAGGCTGCTCATTATTCACTCCCCCTCTGCTCGGCAGCCCCGAGCGCTGACCCGGCTCCCGGGGAATGGGGGAAAGCCATTCTCGCATCCTAATGGGCCGTGAAACTCCAGCACGCTCGGGGATACCCGGAGCCCTGTGTGGGAAAAAGTGGGAAAAGCTGGAGAATTGAATTTAAAAAAAAAAAAAAAAGAAAAAAAAAAGAAGAGAGAGAGATATTTTATATTTATATATATATATATATAAATATAAAATGGGTGGGGATTATGGCAAAAACGGTGCGAAACGCCGAAAAAAAAAAGCAAAAAGAGAGAGGCGTGAGACAGGGGTGGCAGCGGCGCTGCCGTGTGTCCCCGCGCTGTCCCCGCCTGGCCCTGGCAGGTGACGGCAGCGGCTCTGCCTCGCTCTTTCCCCATTCCAAACCCCGATTTTCCAGCCAGGAGAGGTGTGCCGGGCCAGAGCCATGGCAACTCTTACACAGAGCGTCAACAAAAATCAGCTCAATAATGACTTTCTCCTTGAAATCCCCGGGGGATGGGGGAGGCTCCGGGCCGGCTCTGCCGGCCATTTAAAAAAGGCTTTAAATATCTTTATTTTCGGTGGATGTTGAAAAGGAGCTGAGGGGAGACCCTGCTCCAGCTCAGCCACATCCCAGCCTGCGGGAGGAAGAGCAAAATCCGGGACAACACAAATCCGTGGATGTCCCATTCCCCGCCCTTGAGCTGCCTCAGCCCCTCCGCACCAGCTAAAAGCAGCTGGATCTTGGAACCCAGCCTGGATAGGTGGCAGAGGGACACCTTGGATTAATCCTGTACTTTTTTTGTTTGCCGTTCAGCTTGAAAAAAAAAAAAAATTCAACCCAAATCCAGTGGTTTCCAAAAACTCCTTTTAAAATTTTTTTTTCCTCCTTTGATAATGGAAAACTTCAGCTCGGAGGCAGCTCTCTGAGCTGGATGGGAAATTCTCCTGCGGGGGGAAAGAGTCCTCCACCTTCCTCCCAGCAAAGACAACCCTCCCGCCTCGCCACTCAGCAGGGACTCAATTACAGATATGAGGCTGACCCAGCTAAAAGAAGAGTTTGACACGAAACTGGGAACCTGCCAAAACAGAACAAAAAAAATCCTAATTGAAAGTGGTTCCTGCCACGGGGGTCTGCGCCCGGCGACCCCTCCTCTGTCACCGTGAGTTACGAGCTGAGGCAGAGGAAATCTCATCCGATTTTTTTTTTTAAATTCCCTTTTCCTCCTGCCTGGGCTGAGCCCTGGGGTGCAGGAGAGAGGTGGCTCTGCCTTTTTTTCCACATCCATCTCTTTTCCTCGGAGCCACACGCTGGATTTATGAACAGATTCATTTTTTTATTTTTTTTTTTTATGAACAGATTCAAAGTTCAAGCTCTAATAAACCGAGTCCCCAAAAGCAAAGTCGAGGCGGAGGAACAGATGGGGTTTCCAGAACCTTCCTCCCTGTGTCCTCATCCCGACGGGATGTTTGCAAAGGATGGGGACACGGAGATTTTGGGAGGGCTGAGAGAACAGACGCGCCGTCACACCGCCGGTGCTCCCACACACCTGCATTTCTCCCGCTTCCACCTGAGCTTCTGAACCGCCCCCCCCAAAAAAAATCCCGAGGATTTTGCCCGGGGCTGCGCTCCGGAGCTGTCCCAGCCACCGTTCAGCCTCCCGCCTGCCGCCGGGATATCTCCGCGGGGTCGTTTCACACCTCCTCGGGCGTTAAGGTCACGCACCAGATGTTCCCCATCAGCGGCAGATCCAAGGACATTTTACACCGGATTCCAGCAGCCAAATCTCCCTCGTTCTCCCTGAGGCGAGTGATCCTTGTTCCCGGAGCGGCGTCTGCCTGGGGAAGGGATAAATGCTCATGCACAAGGAGCGGGATCCGTGGGATCCAGAGCAGAGCTTCGCCTTCCCGAGGTCTTCTTCCAAAATATCTGCTGGCTCTGGGGAGAGGGCTGACCCCCAGGACCCCCAGATGCCCAAACTCCTTGCACTGCCCATCCTGGCAGAGCAGGGATGCTCAGGGGGTCATCTGAGCCTTCTGGATTCCACAAGGAATGTCCCGGCTCCTCCTTTTGGAAAGAACAATCCTTGTTCTGCCACCCCCAAC
The DNA here is from genome assembly GCF_029207755.1 of Chamaea fasciata. NCBI lineage: Eukaryota > Metazoa > Chordata > Aves > Passeriformes > Sylviidae > Chamaea > Chamaea fasciata. The sequence continues at coordinate 4,493,026 of NW_027094113.1, read as the reverse complement.
CCGCAGGGATCTGCTCTTCCAGCTTCATCCCCGCGCTGCAACCACAGAGGGACAAATCAGAGGGACAGGACGGATCTGTGACCCACAGGAACGTCCAGGGGAGAAGAACTTCAGGTGATTTCCTCGGGAATTGGTGTCATTCCTCCTGGCAAAGCGGGATGGGAGGCCTCACCCGCCCCTGGGGGCTCAGCCCAGGAGCTCTGCTCGCTCCTCCCTCTCCATCACATTCCAGGGCAGGTAAAATCCTTCCCAAAACCCGGGCTCAGAGCGGGGCCATCCCACACTCCGGAGCCGCCCTGTGACTCCAGCTGAAGGTTTGCAGCTGGAGCTGCCGGCACAGCCCGGCTTCCGACTGCTGCCAGTGCTGGGAGAGCTGCTGGGCCTTCACTTCAAAGCTTTTGTATTAAAAAAAAACCCCTCCGCCACGGAAATGGGGATGCCTGGAACTTCCAGATGCCTGGCAGGGCTGCAGATAAAAACATTTGGATCCTTTGGCTGGCCGGGGGCGTGAGGGAAGCTGTGGATATTGTGGCAACGTGTGGAAGCAGCAGAGCGGAGCAGAGCCTCGCACACGGGGCAGGTCTTGCACCAGAGGGGTGGGAAGAGGTGGAGAGAAGCACCTGGAGCATCAGGATAGAGGAATCAGGGACACCTTCCACTGTCCCAGGTTGCTGCAAGCCCCACCCAAGCCGGCCTTGGACATTTCCAGGGATCCAGGGGCAGCGGCAGCTGTGCCAGGGCCTCACTGTGAAAAGCTCCTTCCTCACATCCACCACCAGCGGACCCTCCTGTGGCTCCTGCCTGCCCTCGGGGGCACAGGAACGGGCTGCTGCCAGTCCACAGAGAGGCGGGACACAATGGATTCCCTGAAATCCCCCACAGGAGCCGAGCCAAAGCCACCTGCCCCCGGGCCGCGCGCAGCGGGAGCTGTTATCTCCCTCCTGAATGTGCCTCTGTTCGCGGAGCTGGGGCCCAGGAGCCCGGCACAGCCAAGCCCTCCCCGGCTGGGACAGGGAACCCACCCCACTGCTGCCCCCGGGGTTTTGGGGACACTGGGAATACTGGGGCAGCACACTGGGAGCACTGGGGCACCACTGGGAATGCTGGTGCAGCACTGGGAGCACTGGGGGAGGACTGGGAGCGCTGGGGCAGCACGCTGGGAGAGCTGGTGCAGTACTGGGAGCACTGGGGCAGGACACTGGGAGCACTGGGGCAGCACTGGGAATGCTGGTGCAGCACTGGGAGCACTGGGGGAGGACTGGGAGCGCTGGGGCAGCACACTGAGAGAGCTGGGGCAGCACTGGGAGCACTGGGGCAGGACACTGGGAGCACTGGGAGCACTGGGGCAGCACTGGGAATGCTGGTGCAGCACTGGGAGCACTGGGGGAGGACTGGGAGCGCTGGGGCAGCACACTGAGAGAGCTGGGGCAGCACTGGGAGCACTGGGGCAGGACACTGGGAGCACTGGGAGCACTGGGGCAGCACTGGGAATGCTGGTGCAGCACTGGGAGCACTGGGGGAGGACTGGGAGCGCTGGGGCAGCACGCTGGGAGAGCTGGGGCAGCACTGGAAGCACTGGGGCAGCACTGGGAGCACTGGGGAAGGACACTGGGAGCACTGGGGCAGCACTGGGCCTGCAGTGGGAGCATTGGGGCAGCACTGGGAGAGCTGGTGCAGGACACTGGGAGCACTGGGGCAGCACTGGGAATACTGGTGCTGCACACTGGGAGCACTGGTGCAGGACACTGGGAGCACTGGGCCAGCACTGGGAGCACTGGGGCAGCACTGGGAGAGCTGGTGCAGGTCACTGGGAGCACTGGGGCAGCACTGGGAGCACTGGGGCAGCACTGGGAGAGCTGGTGCAGGTCACTGGGAGCACTGGGCCAGCACTGGGTATACTGGTGCTGCACACTGGGAGCACTGGTGCAGGACACTGGGAGCACTGGGAATACTGGTGCTGCACACTGGGAGCACTGGGGCAGCACTGGTGCGGCACTGGGAGCACTGGCGCTGCAGCAGGGACAGGTGACCATCCCCAGGGTCACCTTTGGAGGGGATTTACCCTCCTGATTCACCCTCTGGACACGACATTTTAATTAAATGATCTGGCGTTTTAATCCACACATTTGCATTAAAAAGGCTCCACCCAGAAAGGCAACTGAGCAGGGAAAAATGTGGGGTTTTTTCCATATTTATACCTCAAAAAGTAAGAAAAAAAAAGGGAAGAATTTAAGATCCAGCCTTTTCCATCCCGCTGGGCTGGCATCCACCTCCCTCTCCTGCCAAAGCAACCCTGCACACCAACTCCCCAGCCAATAAATCCTCTTCCTCATTAAACATTGCGGGGTCTCAATTAATTAAATGAGCACAACAAGCACAGTCCCTTCAGCAATTAGAGAAGTGGCTGAGTAATTAGATGGAATGTTAATTCAATTTCCAGGAGAGGAGGGTGGGAGGAGGGGGAAGAAAAAGGAAAGGAGCAAATGAGATTATGTTTAGATGAGAGGGGAAATCAAAAGTCACTTAATCACGGGGCAATTAAAGTTCCTCGAATTATGCACTTGGAAAAATAAACCCTGGAAGGACAGGACCACCGGTGTGTGTTGGGAATGATCCTCATCCAGGTAAAAACTCCACGTGGGGATGGATTTGTGTGACACCCAGCCCGGCCTGGCCTTGCCTTTCCCCTTCATTAGGGGAAGGAGAGGAGGATTTTCCCCCTCCAACCGCGGCTCCGTCCTGCCCGTGCCTGCAGATAATGCTCTTATCAGCCTCCCTCAGCCCAGGCAGATCAGCCCTGCAGCTCGGGGAGAGCAGGGCTGGCACTGCAGGGCAGGGAAATGTGGGGTCACTCAGCAGCGCCGGGCTGCCAGCAGCACATCCCGCCTGCCCCGCGCCCTCACCGAGGGTTGTCTCCTCTCTGAGGGTTTTTTATAGGTCCTTCTCTGGTTTAAATGTGGTTTTTCAGGTCCCTTTCTGGTTTAAATGTGGTTTTTCAGGTCCCTTTTCTGGTTTAAATGTGAGATTTTTTGGTCCCTTTCTGGTTTAAATACGGGGGGTTTTAGGTCCCTTTTCTGGTTTAAATGTGGGGGGTTTTAAGCCCCTTTTCTGGTTTAGATGTGCCTTTCCAGGTGTTCGGAGCATCAACAGGTACCAGGTTTCACCCTCCTGTCAATGTCAACCCAGGGCCCACCCGAGGGTTTCGCTGCTGAGATCACAGAAAATTCACGTTTTGGGCATAAAAAAGGGGGAAATTCCCACTTCACCCCCCAAACCCCTCCACACTGTGGAGGTGGGGGGGACACTCAGCACCAAATCTGCCTGAGAGCTGCCACCCCCATAAAATCTGTGGGGCCGGAGCCCCCCAAACCCTTTTCCCTTTCCCGAACCTGCCTTTCAGGGCGTGGGCTCCCCATTCCCAAACCCTCCTGCCCGGCTCGGGGTTTGGGTGCCAGGCTCCGTGGGCACCGTGAACTCAGCTGGCGGTGGCCTCCTGCCTTATCCCAGCCCGCGGCGGGGCTGGGAGATAAAGGCAGGTTTTGTTGGGATTAATTAGCGCCGGCGTGGCAGAGCTGCCGCCTGCCAAGGGCTGACAGGCGGCTTAATTAATCCGCTCACCGCTGTCACTTGGAGACGGCTGGCAGGAGCCCTGGAGAGGAGCGGGGAGCCTCGGCAGCGCGGAAAAGCCGGTGGGGACAAGGATGGAGGGAGATATTTTGCTCCCCGATGATGTTTTTTTGGGTTTGTTTTTTTTTTCCTCCCCTTTTCCCTGGCATCAAACCTCCTCCTGCTGCTCCGGAGCTACGCCGATCTTCAAACGTGAGAATTCCTCGGGCTGCGGAGCTGCAGGACACAACCTCTCCAGCATGGAAATAATAATAAAAAAACACCTTTGGGAGCACGGCAGGGGTTTTGGGAGGGTGAAACGGGGAGTCAGAGCCCCCGCGGCGCTCTGGGGAAGCGGCAGAAGCTTTGCCAGCGCCGCAAGCCTGATTTTATTCCAGCCGAGGAGTGTGAAATAAAGCAGAGCAGGAGCCTGGTGCGAGCAAAAAAAAAAAAAACAACCCAAAAAAAACCAAATCAAAAAACCCCAATGAATTCCACTCCCCGCAACTCGCTGGATTTTAATTAGGATGTGCTGCTGCCTTCACAATGATCCAGGAGAGGGGGGAAGGAAAATATCCTGATTTCCCAACCAAACAGCTGGGTTGGAATGTTGGGAGCGAGTGGAGGTGGTGGGAGCTCGGAGCGCTGGGCTGGGGGACACTGAGACCTCCCCAGATGTTCCCAGATATTCCCAGATATTCCCAGATGTTCCCAGACGTTCCCAGCTGGGGCCGTGGCACGGGCAGGGCTGGCAGCTCCCCGTGCCAGCGGGGGCAGGTGTGCAGGAAGGATTGTTGGCTGTGACAGGTACGGGCTTGTTCCAGGGAGAAAAGAGCATCGGGAGAGGCGGGACTGAGCCTCGGGGAGGGCAGGAAAAAATCAGGGAGGGCTGAGCAGCAGTCAGGAAAAATAAGGGGGAAACTGGGATGGATGGATGGATGGATGGAGAGAAAATGGGAATTAAATGTAGAACAGGCTGGAAACCAGCAAGGAGTGAGGATGGAGCCCTTCCCATTCCCTCCCTGGCTCCGCAAACTCCTCCCTGCAAATCCCGGCCTGGGGACAGCGACAGCCAGACCTCTGTCCCTCCAGGTCTCCTATCCCCACGCCCAAAAAATCCCACTTGGATTTGGTGGATTGCATCAAGAAGGAAGGAGGCTGCCTCTGGAACAGAGGGAGTTCCAGTCACTCCCAAAATCTGGCTCTGCTGGGTGCTGCCCAAATTTAAAGCGCACCAATAAAATCTGGGATGAAGCACGCGAGCCGACATAATGTCAGGGATTAGGTGGATTAATTAAAACGAGGTGAGTAAGTGTATAGTGAAGCTATTTATTATGAATTATTTCTTTATAATGAATAAGCTTTGGATCTGCTAAGTGGGGCTTAGGTTGGCCTCCAGGCTGGGCTGCTCCTGCCTGGGCACAGGGGAGAGGCCTGAATCCCTCCCTTGCCCTGTTCCGCAGCGGGATCATCCCCAGGAATCTGGGATGGGAACCTGGAATTTGGCAGGGAAGAGGCACAGGTTGGTCCACGGGACGACGAGCTCAGGATTCCTGGAAGTGTCCAAAGCCAGGCTGGAGCAACCTGGGAAGTTGTGGAAGTTGTCCCTGCCCACGGCAGGGGTGGCACTGGACGTTCCTTAATGTCCCTTCCGACCCAAACCACTCCATGATCCCGTGGTATTCCATAAAACTCGCTCAGAGATCCCTTCCAGCAGATCCTAACACCCCAAAAAGGGAGCAAAAAAGGGAATATTTTTTATTCTTAATGCAAAGCTATCCATCCTGGCCGTGCAGAATACCCACAGAGATCCCAATCCCTTCTCCCTGGGCTGCTCCCAGGGCAGGACAGCGAAAAATTCACCGTTTTCTCAAGTTTTGTCCACATCCTCCGGGGGTAAAATTCACCATTTCCTCAAGAGTTTTGTCCACATCCTCCGGGGGTAAAATTCACCATTTCCTCAAGAGTTTTGTCCACATCCTCCGGGGGTAAAATTCACCATTTCCTCAAGAGTTTTGTCCACATCCTCCGGGGGTAAAATTCACTATTTCCTCAAGAGTTTTGTCCCATCCTCCAGGGGTAAAATTCACTATTTCCTCAAGAGTTTTGTCCCATCCTCCGGGGGTAAAATTCACCATTTCCTCAAGAGTTTTGTCCACATCCTCCGGGGGTAAAATTCACCATTTCCTCAAGAGTTTTGTCCACATCCTCCGGGGGTAAAATTCACCATTTCCTCAAGAGTTTTGTCCACATCCTCCGGGGGTAAAATTCACCATTTCCTCAAGAGTTTTGTCCCATCCTCCGGGGGTAAAATTCACCATTTCCTCAAGAGTTTTGTCCCATCCTCCGGGGGTAAAATTCACCATTTCCTCAAGAGTTTTGTCCCACCCTCCGGGGCGAGGGGGTTCCGCAGAAGTTGCACAACCCCTGCTTGCCCCGGGGGATGCTGCTGCCCTTCGCTGTTTATTTGCTTAGCAGCAATTAGAGCAGCGTAATTACAACCAAGCGCCGGGTTTACATAAAGAAATCACTTCGCTCTGGCTTCTGGGCGCCCCTGCTCCGCCAGCCACGCGCCAAGAAAAACCTCGGGAAGCTCCCAAAAAACCTCGGGAGGGCAAAAAACAAAACAAAAAATCAAACGTGACACCTCAGGAGCGCAAAAAAAATCAAACGTGACACGTTCAGGGGGGCCGGGAGAAAATGGAAAATAGGAGGGGAAAAAAAAACCCCACCGGGGTCAGGATTCCCTGAGGATGAGTGGCTGGGGATGGGGATTTGGGAATGCTGCCAAGGGGACGGGATGGATCCACCGCACCTTTCAGTTGGTAATTAAGGGGCGGGCAGCCGGCAATGAATGGGTTTGGACATGTGGGAATGGTGTGATTATTCCTTCTTTCCAAAGCCAGGCGTGTCGGTGCGGGATCGGGATTTGGGTAGGGTGAGGATGTTGCGGCATCTGGAGGGGTTGGGTAAGGACAGGTTAAAAAATCAGCGCGGAGACACCAGAGCATCCCGAGTTTTTCCTCCTTTCCCCGCAGCAGCCTGGCTTGGCTTTGCTCCCGAGAAATCAAAGGAAAGGCTGTAAGTATTAGGTTGATTTTTCTGAACAATTCCCCCCTTTGAGCTTTTAAATAAGACCCAGGTTTTCGAGTAAGCGCAGGGCAGGGCAGCTGAAGACAGCAGCGAGGGGAAGAAAAAAAAAAAAAAAAAAAAAAAACCAACCACTTTTCATCCACCAAAGAACTGGGATGAAAATATTTACATTTTCTTCCTCTGTTTTTTCAAGGCTTAGTTAGAAAAAAAAAAAAGGTTTTCATTCGGGAAAGCAGCTTCTCTGCAATTTTAAGGGGGAGGAAAAAAAAAACCAAAAACAAAAGTCGATTGACCTTTTGCAAAATTCAGTAGGTGAAATGAGGCCAGGAACTAAAAAAAAAATAATAAAAAAGAAACTGTATTTAAAGTCAGGTGCTTTGAGAAGCATTTGGGGAGAAAAGCAGCTGGACTCGGAGGTTTTTCACTGCACAGCCTCGTCCCAGTCCCTTCTTGGCCTTCAGATAAAAAACTAATCTGATTTTCTTTTTGGCAGATCTATGAAAGTCAGAAGATCATGGACTAATTATTATTATTATTATTATTATTATTATTATTATTATTATTATTATTATTGTTACTGGGGAGGGCTAAACCTCCCTCCTTAGTCCTCTCTCTTCTTCCTTTCCCTCAGGATTCACAAATTAAGTGTTTCTTAATTCCTTGTGCCCCTCCAAAGACCCTGGGCCCAAAGGAGCTGGAAAATGCAGCTCTGCTCCATCCTGTCCTGCCAGACAAGGTGGAAGAGAAATTTTCGAGAGAATCAAAAGAGATTCAAATTTGCAGAGCTGAATGCAAACAAAATAGTTCAGTTTGGCCTTTATTTGGTCGGTTCCGGAACAAATTTCGGAAAAACAAAACAAACAAAAGGAAGAAAAAAAAAAAGTGCTAAAAGATTTGTTTGGAAACTAAGAGTGAAAAAGACAAAAAAATTTAAAAATAAAAATCTAAATGAAAAAATAATAAAAAGCATGAAGTTAAATCAGGTATCATGTTCATATCTTATTTTGTTTGCCTTCAGCAAAATTCCCTGTTTCCTTCCGCCTGGGCCAGGTCCCTGCTGGATTCCCCTGGATCCCAGGAGCTCCTGGGTTTTCCAGATCCCAGAATTTCCCCCTTGGGCAGCCAGCGGGTCGAGCTTTGCTGTTCCCAGGGATTCTTTTTGGGGGGATGGGGGAGGATGTAAATAGGATGAAGGAGGCAGGAAGAGCTCCAGGGAGGGGATGTCTGTGAGGGGCTGCCTCAGGAGAGCACTCGCCTGGGCTGCTCTGGGCTCTGCGTGTCCCCAGAGGTGGTGACAGGCTGGGCCTGGCTGCTGGCAGCCACCAGGAACCGCTCCCAGCTCGGGGGAGATCGGGATGCGTTCACAGAATCGTGGAATTGGGGAATGGGTTGGGTTGGAGGGAGCTGAAATCCCACCCAGTGCCACCCCTGCCATGGGCAGGGTCACCTCCCGCTGTCCCAGGCTGCTCCAGCCCGGCCTTGGGCACTGCCGGGGATCCAGGGGCAGCCAGAGCTGCTCTGGGAATTCCATCCCAGCCCCTCACCTCCCTCCAGGGGAGGAATTCCATCCCGATATCCCACCCAGCCCTGCCCTCTGGGAATCCCATCCCATCCCATCCCATCCCATCCCATCCCATCCCATCCCATCCCATCCCATCCCATCCCATCCCATCCCATCCCTCCTTCCCGGGAGGAATTCCATCCCGATATCCCACCCAGCCCTGCCCTCTGGCAGCAGGGAGCCATCCCCCCTTGTCCTGTCACTCCATTCTCTTGTAAATCTCCCTAAAATTTCGCATAGAAGTCGCACAATTTGTGTTTTAAGGGAAGACATCCCCAAATCCTTCTCTCCTCCCTCTCCAGAGTCACCTTTGCCCTGGAAGAGCCCGGCCTGGGGTGCTGAGCCCAGCTCTGAGCAGGGAGCAGCAGCTCCGAGTCCCACAGGAGCTCCCGTGGAGCCAGCAGGGATGGATGGATGGATGGAGGGAAAACAGGGATTTTATCAGGTGTTCACACCCCAGGAATGTCGTAATTCACCCCCAGACAGTCGCTGTGGTGTGAGGCCGGCTCAGAGGAGGAGCAGGACGAGCCCCTCCAAGGTTTGGGGTTTGTTGGTTGTACCCAAAGGTAACAGCAATTGGGAAATAAATCAGGACAGCTGATCCCACCTGGAATTCTCAACCAGCAGAACCAGTCAGGACATGACAATCAGAGCTTGGGGAAAGGGTTGGGGAAAGGCAAGGAGAAAAATGAGGACTCTGTGAGGGCACAGCGTGTCCATGGAAGCTGCGGCTGCCCCATCCCTGGAAGTGTCCGAGGGCTCCAGGTTGGATGGAACAACCTGGGACGGTGGAAGGCGTCCCTGCCTTTTGGAATGAGATGAGCTTTAATGTTCCTTCCGAGCCAAACCGTTCCGGGATTCTGGGATTGCACAACTCCTGCCCCAAAAGCCCTGCGCTCCCCAGACCCTTTGGGGTTTTGGTGGCCCTACCTGCAGCAGCAGGGAGTCCTTCCTTCCCCGTGAATTTTATCCCCTCACTCAGATCTCCCTGGATCCCTGGGGCAATCAGCCACAACCACGCAGGGTGAAGGAATGAAAATCGTTTCCTCGCAGCTCAGAGGCAGCAGGTTCTCTCACTCCCGGGTGTCCCAGGCACGGGGACACAGCCGGGAGGATTCTCCCACTCCTCCATCCCTTCCCTCCCTCTCCCTTTCCCCCAGCGCGGATCGTTCCCTCGGGCTGGGAGCCAGAGCTCATCTCCGGAGGATACATTTTTAGACAGTTTACAGAATCCGCCTTCCTGCGTTTTTTTAAATCTCATCTCTGGGCTCCTTTTGTTTCCCGTCACCTGGAAGGGAGGTGTGAGCGGAGTCGGTGTCCCCGGGTGACTCTGGGGCGGGCAAATCCCGGGCTTTGGAAGGAGACAAAAACCAAACACCCCCAGGGCTCCTCAGCCTTGGTTTGTGGTGGGACAGGGCAGGAGCACAAACAGGAACCACAAACACTGCAGGGACACCCTGGTGTCACTCTGAGGCTGCTGTGACATCCTGGGATGTCACCCCAGGGCTGCTGAGGGGGTGTCGGCGTGTCCCCACCGGGCTCCTCCTGCCAGGCAAGCCCGGGACAGGTGGGACACAAAGGCTGCTCTGTGTCACCTCCTCCCGAGCCGGGCACGGGAGGGGAACCTGCTGGGGGCTCCCCCAAGGCAGGAATCCCGTGTTTGGCTTCTCTTCCGAACTGCTGGAGAGAGAAATCTGGGAGGTGACAGCGTGCCTGGGCTGTGCCCTGCTCGCTCCTCTCTTCACAAGTGTAGTTTTCAGCACTTCAGGACTCCAGCACTTCAGGACTCCAAAACTCCAGGACTCGAAAACTCCAGAACTTCAGAAATCCAAAACTTCAGAACTTCAAAACTTCAGAACTTCAGGAACTCCAAAGCTTCCTTAAACTCCAAGTTTTCCACCACGTGACATCGCACACTTCTGCCCAAACTCCACACCCACAACCCCAGTGCTATCACTCCATTTTGGAAGCCTTTTCCAACGGTCAATGCAGCATTTCCTTGGGGGATCGGCAGAGAAAAGCTGAAATTCTCAATGCCCAGGGCTCCAACAGCCCTGGCACAAGGAGGAGCCCTGCGAGGAGCTCCGGAGCTCCATCCTGGCTCTTTGCTGTGCACAGGGCAGGAGGTTGGGTGGCAGCCACCAGAGCTTGTGCTGTGCCCGTTTCCTCCCCTGGCACTCGGGGCCGGGCCCTCGGGCCGATCCTGGCTGCTGTAAACAGCCCCAGAAAGGAAGATAAACGCGGCTGAGCGGCAGGGGAGGCTGCGGGGCTGCCAGCCAGCCCTTTCCCGGGAATCAGGGAATGCTGCAGGGCTCCAGGGCCGGGCTCTGGCTCAGGGGAGGGCAGCAGCCCATGGCTCCCTCAAATCGCTGACAGATTGTTGGGAGAGTTTGGGGTTAAAGGGGTTTTTCAGAGTGGCATTTTCAGGCTTGCATTTTATTCTATTTTTTTTTTTTTTCTGAAAATTCACTTCTTTCTGCAAATTCGACTGTAGGGAAACACTGTTAGTCCAACCGATCCTGGGGAGGAGGACGCTGAGGAGAAATCTCATTGAAATCCACAACTTCCTCATGGTGGGAAGCGGAGAGGCAGCTCTGATCTCTGCCCACAGGGACAGGACCCAGGGAAGGGCTGGAGCTGTGCCCGGGAGGGTCAGGCTGGATCTCAGGTTCTTCCCCCAGAGGCTGCTGGGGCACTGAACAGGCTCCTCAGGGAATTTGGGCACATTCCCAACCCTGCCAGAGCTCCTCTGGGAGGCAGGGTGGGGTTGTTGGGGTGTCTGTGCAGGATCCGTGATCCCGGTGGGTCCTTTCCATGATCCCATGCCCTCCTTGATCCCACCCCGGCAGCGATGCCGCTGCTTCCCACCCCTGCAGAGCCTCGAGCGCTGCCCCAGCCCCGGGCTCTGCGTCCGAGCTGCATCTCCCGAGGGACACAAGAGGTTAAAAACAACCCCCCTCCCTGCCCCGAGCCCTGCAGAACTGGAGCACCCACCCCTGCCAAGAGCTTATCTGAGGCTCTTTGTGAACAAAGTGAACCCTGGAAGGTGGCGAGGCGCGGTGACAGGGAGCAGGGATGCCAGCCAAGATCGCTGCCTCTGGCCAGAGGAGAAATTTCCATCTCAGAGAGGAGCCACCCCGGTGTGATAACCCCGCTGTGCCAGGGATTTCATTCCCTGGGAGCTGCCGGCGGCTCTGGCTGCACAGATGGAAACCTTGGCCAAAAAGCATCCCGAGGCAGGTGTCCATCCTCCCAGTTCTGCCTTTCTGCTGGCTCCTGCACCTCCTAAACTGGGACAGGAAAAAAAAAAAATAAATCCCTTTTCCCCAGTGTTTAACCCTGCAGGGACACGGTGTCCAGCTCCCTCAGAGACCAGGAATCACCAGACAGACACAAGGAGCTTTTCAGCCCTTAAAACCTCTGGAGAAACAAAAAAACCCCACTGCAAGGAGGTGAAAGTCTGATGCAAATGTGGGAAAATCTCTGAGCAGCCAGAATTTCACAGAGGCCCCGGCTCGAACTTTCAGCTTCCCAAATCCTCCCGAGACTGGGAACCCAGAGTGACTCCAGCCGAGCACTCTTTCCATCCCAAGGCCCGATAAAAATCAGCTGGAGGCCGAGCAGGGCCCATCCTATAGCTCTGTGTTTATTTTTAATAGGGTGGCTCAAAACTGAAGTCGGGCCCCAGCAGTTCCTGGAAATTTAATCCCCAGATCCCTTCTCTGGAGCTACCGTGCAGCAGCTCCCTGACCCTCTCCCTGCAGCTGGGACACAGCCTCGGGGTTTGCTGCCTCTGCAGCTGGAAAAACCTGCAAAAATCCGAGGGAGACCCTCTGCCCTGGCCAGGGCAAGGCAGAGAAAAACACACTCGCAGGGTAGGGACACTGGGAGAGGATGGGCTGGACAGGTGAGAGCTGCATCCCACAGCTCCAGGTGAGGACACGGCCCTTGTGTGAGGTCCAGGTGAGCGCTGAGACGCTCGCAGTGACTCCTCCTCTCCGTGGGAACTGGAACTCGCCGTCCCAGGTTGGCTTTTTCCCCGTGAAATCAGCGCAGGAGGCTCGTGGCTCGTGTTTGGTGCTCCCCAGGGCACGAGGGGAGGAACAGGTCTGGGTGTTCCTGGAGAGACTCCAACAGAGGGGAGCTGCAGTGGGAAGATCCCAATTATCCCTGGCAAGGCAGCACCGGCGAAACTTCCTCTCATCCTGGTGCCCTGGCGTGGGCAGAGCTCTCCTGCTGATCCTCTGGAGTGTCAGCGGGTTCAATCCCCGTGGAGATGGATCCAAAACCTGCCCACGACCCACCCAGGTGGTGGCTTGGCTGCTCCTCACTCCTGTTCTCCATCCCTTTTGGCCCCCACCCAAAGGGGGATGCCAGGAAATTCCAGGATGTCCAGGCGGGGAGTTCAAGTGCTCTCGGAGCCTGTGGGGGTGAGAGGCTGTCCCCATTCGGAGGTTTCCTCCTAAATTTGTCCTAAACCAGGACAGAGGAGCAAAAGCAAAGCCCTGGGCAGGTGGGGGTAACCCACAGGTCAGGATTTATCCAGCCTGGAGATGCCACAACTCCTCCCTGAGCTGGGAGATGCTCCCCAAATCTCCCAGCAGCTTCTGGAGCACCGCTTGGCCTTCTCAAAGGATTCGCCATTAGGGATGGATTTAACATGGATTTTATTCGGATTTTCCTTCCCTCCCTTTGTAAAAAAAACCAGTTTGGACAAAGCACAGCGACATCCTCGCCCAGCACAGGCAGGGATTACAGCAGCAGATTCCTCTGCCTGCACTGGCCGGGGAAATGCACCTAAAACCTCCAGGAGCCCCCTGAGAATTCCAAGAGTCCCTGGGAGCGGGGATTTGGCATTCCCAGCCCCACCACAGCCGGCTCCAGGTCACAGCCCTGTGCCAGGCCAAGCTTTTGGTGGTGTCCAACCCTCGGTGGTGTCCAACCCTCGGTGGTGTCCAACCCTCGGTGGTGTCCAACCCTTGGTGGTGTCCAACCCTCCATGGTGTCCAACCCTCGGTGGTGTCCAACCCTCCGTGGTGTCCAGCCCTCCGTGGTGTCCAACCCTCCGTGGTGTCCAACCCTTGGTGGTGTCCAACCCTCGGTGGTGTCCAACCCTCGGTGGTGTCCAACCCTCGGTGGTGTCCAACCCTCCGTGGTGTCCAGCCCTCCGTGGTGTCCAACCCTTGGTGGTGTCCAACCCTCCATGGTGTCCAACCCTCTGTGGTGTCCAGCCCTTGGTGGTGTCCAGCCCTCCGTGGTGTCCAACCCTCCGTGGTGTCCAACCCTCCGTGGTGTCCAACCCTCCGTGGTGTCCAGCCCTTGGTGGTGTCCAGCCCTCCGTGGTGTCCAGCCCTCCGTGGTGTCCAACCCTCGGTGGTGTCCAACCCTCGGTGGTGTCCAACCCTCCGTGGTGTCCAGCCCTCCGTGGTGTCCAGCCCTTGGTGGTGTCCAGCCCTCCGTGGTGTCCAACCCTCGGTGGTGTCCAACCCTCCGTGGTGTCCAGCCCTCCGTGGTGTCCAGCCCTCCGTGGTGTCCAACCCTCGGTGGTGTCCAACCCTTGGTGGTGTCCAGCCCTCCGTGGTGTCCAACCCTCTGTGGTGTCCAACCCTTGGTGGTGTCCAGCCCTCCGTGGTGTCCAGCTCTCTCCGCCTGAACCTCCTCAGGAAGCGCCGGCGGGATAATGGCCATGTCTGGAGGAATTATCCAAATTACTCCGCTGCACTCTCTGTTTTCCTGCAGCCCCGGCCAGACCCCGGGAATATTTATCCTGTTTGTCTTGGCCGAGGAGCTCCCGCCCCTCTTGGAGCAGCAGGAGCTGGAAACCGCAGAGATTTGTTAAATTTCTTAATAGAAACCAAAGCAGGCAGCAGCACTGAGCTGAGCAGTGTCCTCTGCTGGAATCTGCTGCTCCCGGGGCTCGGGGTCTCTGCCACCTCCAGCCCTGTGGGGTTTTTATTTGTCTTCTTTTCTTCCTGTTAGAGCTGGGATTAATACACGGGAGTCACAGACTCGCTGTTTAATAATTCTTATTAATAAGCAATTAAACAATTTATAATTACTAAATTATAAATTCAATATATATTTTATATATTAAAATTTTAATGTTGATACATAATTATAATTTAATATATACTAATATATCAAATTATATATTTATATATAAATACAAAATTATATTATATAAAAAGTACATCAAATATACGTTATTTTAATAGAAATATATTTTATATATTTATATAAGCTTAACATATATTTTATAATACATTTACATTACTAAATGTAAATAAAAACTATAATAACTATAATATGTAAATATAATAAATATTAATAAAAATATAATTAATATTGATAAATGTGTCTATAATATTTTTATATCACAGTCTCACAGGCCGTGAGCTCTAGTAAATGGAGGTAAAATGGATGCCTCGAACTCTTTCCAAGGTTATTTAAGCACTAATAGCCCAGTAACGAGATGACACTTATATTAATTATACTGTTCACCCAATAATTGACCCCCCAAGGTCCTCAATCCAGACCCTTTCACCCAATAAGAAAAAAACCCCCGAAACCAAGAAGAAGAAGGTGAAGAAGAAGGACTTGGACACCGCCTCAAGTCCTCCATATTTCCCCCCATTTATTGCTATTCACTAAAACCTGAAATTCTGTGGTTTTCACCCCGTGAGATCCCACGCTTCTCTTCAAACCACACGCCCACAACCCCAGCGCCATCACTCCGTTTCGGGAGCCTCTTCCTCGGCCTCAGGTCAAACGCAGCGCTTGCTTGAGGGTCAGCGCCTTTCAGCGCAGAAAACCCAGGAATTTCAGTTTCCAGAATTCCAACACGGCCCCCCCGGGGGCTGTTTCCCTGCTCCTGCCTCGCGGGAATGGGATTGGAGCCAGCCCAGCACACGGGGATCTCATCTGTGCCCGCTCCGGCCCGGGTTCTGCACGCTCTTCTCTCCTCTCCCAGCAGGATGGTCCCACCACAGCTGAAATCATGAAAGCTCCGAAAACTCAGAGCACGACCCCCCCCCCCCCCCCGGGGGGATTTCACCCCCTAAAAAGTCAGCCCAGGCTGATTTTAAGCAGTTCAAACCCCGATGTTCCCTTTCTCCCCGGAGGAGACTCTCAGGCCACGTCTCCAGGACAGATTTTAGGCAGCTTTTCCTCATCCTCTTGGACGTCGACCCAGCTGAGACCATCTGGCGCGGGTGGCTGCTGCTCTGAGGTTCCTGTCTCAGCTGAAACGGGATCTGAGCTTTGCTCAGCCCCTACCGAACATCCAGGCTGCAGCACACGAAACAACAGACCCAGGGCAGGGGCAGGGCTGCACTGAGAGCTCTGAGTGTGGGGTTTTATCCACGAGAGGCTCGTGCTGCTCAGGGACAGGGACAGGGAGCAAAGTTTGTGCTGGTTCTCTCCCGCTGAGGGCTGGGCTTTGTTATCAGGGGCTGCTTCATGGAATCTCTGGTTGATTTGGGTTGGAAGGGACCTCAAAGTTCGTCCAGTTCCACCTCAGTGACGGGCAGGGACAGCTTCCACTGTCCCAAGCTGGCCCTGGACACTTCCAGGTGTGGGGCAGCCAGAGCTGCTCTGGGAATTCCATCCCAGCCCCTCACCTCCCTCCCAGGGAGGAATTCCAAGCCAATATCCCACCCATCCCTGCCCTGTGAGAATCCCACTCCATTCCAACCCATTCCATCCCATTCCATCCCATTCCGTTCCATTCCGTTCCATTCCATTCCATTCCATTCCATTCCATTCCATTCCATTCCATTCCTCCTCCCAGGGAGGAATTCCATCCCAATATCCCACCCAGCCCTGCCCTGTGGGAATCCCATTCCATTCCATTCCATTCCATTCCATTCCATTCCATTCCATCCCATTCCATCCCATCCCATCCCATCCCATCCCATTCCATTCCATTCCATTCCATTCCATTCCATTCCATTCCATTCCATTCCATTCCATCCCATTCCATCCCATTCCTCCTCCCAGGGAGGAATTCCATCCCAATATCCCACCCAGCCCTGCCCTGGGGCACCGTGAAGCCATTCCCTCTTGTCCAAAGTCCCTTTCCTTAGCTCTGCATCCCCTCACCAGCCCTTCTGCCCTTCTGGCCTTCTCCAGAAGGAACGCAACTGGAATCCAACATGAATTCCAACATGAATTCCAGTGCCGCTGGAATCCAACAGCTCCACATCCCAGCAGGTTTCTGGAGCCAGCAGCAGCCCAGGTGTTACCTGAGCAGCCAGGTGAGCTGGAGCCAAACCTTCCTGCAGGTCCTGCAGGGCTCTGGTTTCCCAGCAGGGCAAGGATCTCCCATCCATCCCCCAGGAGAGGAGGAGATCTGCCTCGAATTTAAACGCAATCATCTCAGCCCGAGCCCACAAACCACAATTGGAACTTCGCAGCGAAAGCCAGCGTGGTTTGAATAATGAATCCCTGAAGGTTTCCCAGTCTCCAGAACATTCCCAAGGCAGTGCAAAAGGCAGAGGGATCCATGGGAGGGAAGCGCTGGGGCTGTTTCTTATTTAGAGCCAGGCTGGAATCCCTGCAGAGCAGGGCTGGAAGGGGCTCCACCAATTTTTCTCCTTTCCCAGGACAAGAGCCGAGACCCTCAGCAGGTGGAGCCCAGTTGGAATCACGGAATCATTCAGGCTGGAAAAACCCTGAGAGATCACCAAGGTCCAACCATTAACCCAGCACTGCCAAGGCCACCATTAACCCATTCCCAAAGTGCCAAACTCACACTTCTTTTTAAAAAAACACTTCCAGGGATGGTGAGTCCAAAGCCTTTCCCTGAAGGAATTTTCCTAATGATAAAATTTTCCTTTTATTTCCTAAATAAAATTTCCTAAATTTTATTTCCTAAAATAAGTTTTTTTCCTGATTTTCCTAACCTATTTTCCTAACATCCAATCTGTTTTCCCAGCCCAGGGAAATCCTCGCTGATTCCGGCCACCCCTACCCGCCCCCCTGGTCAATGCTTTTCCCACTTCTGCCCATCAGCCAGGACGAATCTTTCCTCAAATCTCACGTCCTGAGACTTTGTGCCTGTAGCGAAGTGGAGGAATTGTGGTGGATTTTCAGGGAAAAATTCAATGGGAATGCAGGAAGGGAAGCAGAGAGCTCTGCACAGGCAAGCTCAGAGACCCTGCAATGGTCAAACTCAGCCCAGCACCGAGGGAAAACACCTCTGGGCTGGCTGAAAAACAGCTCTGCTGGCTTTGTTACCCCCTGAATTACCTTTTTTGGATTATATTATCCATGAAAACGATTCCTCCTGCTGTGCTGGGGCTCTGTACAAAATGGGGGGTTTTTTTCCCACGAACGGAGCCACCAGAGCAAAGTGAAATTCTCTGTGTGCTCGAGCTGTCCCTGAGGTGCTCGGGACATCATTTGCTCATCCCCATCGTGATCCCTGCTGGAAAGTGGCATCCAGGAACTCTGGAGCTGCCCAGCAGGGGTGGGAGCTGGTGCCTGTCACCCCTGCAGCTCCCACAAGTGGCGTCAATTTTTTATTTCCTGAGCGAGCCACCCTCGCCCCCACCCCGCAGCAGCTCACAAACACCCATTTAATTAAATTTTTTTTTTAAATCCAAAATGTAAGTCAGAGCTCATATCTGGCAGGAGACGCTCCGAAGAGAATGTGCAGATCCCAGCCCTGAGCGATGGAATAGGAGTTAATTTCCTTTTAGCCTCTACGCACATGTTCGCATACACATAAAAATGTAAATACACAGATGTAATCACACGTATTCTCATACACAGAGAGCACGAGAGCTCCTACAAACCCGCTCAGGACCCCTCAGACGTCCAAAAGTCACCCGGACAGCAGGAATTCACGGGGAAAAAATTCTTATTTCAGCAATTTTCAGAGCTTCAAGCGGCTCCAAAGGGAAGCCCCCGGTGTTTGCCAGCCAGGAGAGAAGGGGCAGGGACATCAATCCCCATCCCAATTAGTGCTGGAAAAAATGTTCCTAAGTGGATTTCTGGTGGGGAGCAGCATCTCACAAAGTCACCGGGTTGTTTCCTCGGCCGTAAATCTGTCAGCACCGCCCCGACGTATCTAGGTTTTCCTGAGCCGCGCTTAACGAGAGGTTTTTGTAAGGCCAGACTTGGTTAATCCAAACAGAGGGGTTTTCACTTGCCTGCAGACAGGGCTGGGAGCAGATTTCGGCTGCCTAAAAGGGCTGTAGGAAAGGAGAAAATCAACGCAGGGTGTAAGGGAGAGGAGATTTAACTCTGCTGCTGGAGCGTGTTGTGTCCCGGGGTCTGAGCAAGCCTGGCTGTAAATGATCCCAGAGATTCTCTTGTCCTTTGCTGTGACACCAAAACCCCACATTTCTCCTGCTGGGTGATCTCCAGGCCATCGAGGCAGATCCCCGTACAGAAAACCTGGAGAAATGGTTGGATTTCAGCTTGAGCTCGGGCTGGGAATGGAGAAACCTGGAGGTTTTGCTGGTTTCTGTGTTCTCTCTGTTGATTTCCCCCTGCTGGGTCAGGGATGGAGGGATGCTGGAGCCAGGGCACAGCTGGTGGGGACACGGTGGTGTCAGAGCCACCCTGCCCTGCCCCAAAAATGCTGTTTCACACCATGCAAGGAGCTGGGACAGCTTCTCTCCCAGCCCTGGGGGCAGCTGCGAGCACGCTCTGCCCCTCAGCTCATTAAGCACATGACATTTCTGGCTGAAAAAAGAATTTTTAAAAAATGAAAAATAAGAATTCAGGACTTTTTCCTATACCCTGGGTGGCTTCACCTTCTGCTTTTGCCATTCTCCTCCTAACGAGTCCCAGAGCTGGGGTGGCAGGAGAAGGATTGATGTCCAGGCTGGTTCCTTTCTTTTTATTGGAGCCAGGAGTAAAGATTTCTATTTTTCCAAGGCTAGGGGAAGCATGTCCAGGCTGATAAATATCCGTCAGCAAAAGCCATTAGCTGATGGAGTGAACTGGAAGGGGAAAATAAAAGACAACAAAGCCCTGCCATTCCCAGTGGAACAGCTCAACGGCCCTTTTCTTCCACGCAGGATTTTTAATGGATTTCTTGGAGTGTTTGCTGCACGTGGTCTGTTAAATTATGGACCATCAGAACTTCATTTGAATGAACCTCATCCTTAGGGGAGTCTAAATCAAGGACCTTCCCAGCAGCAGCTTCTCCTCTTGGTTCTTCCTAGCACCAGGATTGGGATCAGCAGCACGAGGAGCTGTCAGCATCCTGTCCAGCACAGGTAAAGGGGCAGTGCAGGGAGATTTTTCATCCCCAAAACCCCAGAAATCCTGTAAGGAACACACTCTGTGCCTCAGCTTCCTCCTCTGTGAGATAAAAACCGTCACAACTCTGCCCCAAGCATCATCTGAGTGATGGAAGGTCTCTGAAGCTGCTCCCATAAATTTTAGGGCCAATCTCAAAACCTCCGCTCCAAGGCGATCACACACACACCTCTTGGGGAGTCAGAGAAAAAAAACCTTCAGACACGTCACCCCAAAATGCCAAGAACTTGGGAAACAACCCGGTGGGAGAAAGGCTGTTTGTTATTTCCTCCTTCAGCCGGGCGGTTCTGCAGGCAGCGCGGCGGTTTTATGGCAGGCCGGGGACAGCCGGCGGTTTATCACCCCGAAATAATTGGGGTCAGCAGCGCTGCCACGGGAAACGCCGGCCCCCGACGGCTCTCCTCCCTGCCTGGCTGGCAGCGGCAAAAAAAAAGTGATTTACTGCAGCGGCAGAGGTTTATATCTAATCCTTTCTGTAATCCCTTAACTTCAGGAAACTTCAGGGTAAGGCGCCTGGGAAGCTGGCTCGACCTGAACCTCGGGAATTGCTCGGGAGAGAGCGACAGGTTCCAGCAGGATGGATCCTCCAGGGATGTGGATCCAGCTCCTGCAGGGTCACAGCTGGACCTGGACCCTCTGCAGGCACCAGGAAGAAGAAGGAAGAAGAAGGAAGAAGGAAGAAGAAGGATGGATGCAACGCTTCCCTCCCTCCTCCCCAGACACGGCTGGAGAACCGGCACAGCCCGGCCCGTGCCACGTTCCATGAGGAAAGCCAGGACGTCGTAAAAACCCGAGGACTAATTGCCCCCAGACGGCTCATTAAGGCCACTAGAAAATCCTTCCAGGGTCAGGCAAGCACTTGTGGAAAGCACCGGGAGGTCACTGCTGCCAAGCCTGGCCCCGGGGGGGCACAGCTCGGTGACACCTGGGCGGGGAATGGATCCGTGAATTCTCGGTCAGGGCTCAGCAGAAGCAGGAGCAGCTTCCCGGCGAGCAGAGCAGCAGCTCTGTTTGCTCCCCACCAGGAATCTATTTATTTTCACAGAAAATCACAGGCTTTATTTGATAGCCTGGGACAACCCTGCTGGCTTTTGAGCTGCTGGAAAGCAAGGCAGGTATTCCAGAGCTCCAAAAACCCCCGGGTCTTTCCAACAGCTTCAAATCCCTGCTAATGCCGCTGTCACCAAACCCAGGCCTCTCAATATCCCCCATATCCCAAAAATCCATGATATTAGGCAGGTTTCACTCCCCCCCAAATATTCCTGCTAAACCAGAGGCTGTTGTAACCCCACAGTGACCGATATCCCGAGGGACAATGGCCTCAAGTCCTGCGTGGCCAAAGGAAACCTTGGAGCTGCTCCTGGAGGCTGCTCCATCTGCAACTCATCCCGTGCCAGAACAGCGGCAGGGAGATAAGGAGTCTCAAAGGTCTCATGGAAAAAAAAAAACTCTGACAAGAAAGTTATTTTCAGCTTGCTCCTGCCGGACACTTCCCTGCTCCTCGGGATGAGCCGGCCTGTGGGAATTCCAGGCCCAGGAAATTTTCAAAATCTCGTCTATGCAGGTCTAAATATATATATATATATATTAAAAAAAAAAAAAAAGAATACAGGGTTCAACCTGAGACCTTGGAAAAGGCTTCCAAGTTTAGAGGCCGCAAGTAAAAATGCGAGTTTGTAGTTTAGGTAGAAACATCTCAAGCTAAGTAGTGGAAAGTTTTTGAGTTTGAAGTTTAAGGTACAGAAGTAGTTATAAAGGTAATAAGAAGTTTTAAGGTGTAGCACTGTAAGTTTGTGTGTCATTAGACGGCCACGAGAGGCTGCACTGCGGCAAAAACATAAAAGACAAATTGATCAGGGATTGGTGTGAAAGCAAAAACATTCTTTGTGGCAGTAGTTTATTGGCGAATTAACCTTTAGGAGAGCTGGTAACCTGTGATCTGGGGACCACTGACCAGGGACTTTGGGCATCCTCACCTTTCAATGAGACTGCAGCAATAAATAATGCTTCAAAATATCTTGAAGTGACCCCGTCTCTCCTAAAGCCCTGACACTGGATTTGGTGCCTCTGGAGGACAGGAGAAGGGCCAGAGCTGTCCTGACACTGGATTTGGTGTCTCTGGAGGACAGGAGAAGGGCCAGAGCTGTCCTGACACTGGATTTGGTGTCTCTGGAGGACAGGAGAAGGGCCAGAGCTGTCCTGACACTGGATTTGGTGTCTCTGGAGGACAGGAGAAGGGCCAGAGCTGTCCTGACACTGGATTTGGTGTCTCTGGAGGACAGGAGAAGGGGCAGAGCTGTCCTGACACTGGATTTGGTGCCTCTGGAGGACAGGAGAAGGGCCAGAGCTGTCCTGACACTGGATTTGGTGTCTCTGGAGGACAGGAGAAGGGGCAGAGCTGTCCTGACACTGGATTTGGTGCCTCTGGAGGACAGGAGAAGGGCCAGAGCTGTCCTGACACTGGATTTGGTGTCTCTGGAGGACAGGAGAAGGGCCAGAGCTGTCCTGACACTGGATTTGGTGTCTCTGGAGGACAGGAGAAGGGGCAGAGCTGTCCTGACACTGGATTTGGTGCCTCTGGAGGACAGGAGAAGGGCCAGAGCTGTCCTGACACTGGATTTGGTGTCTCTGGAGGACAGGAGAAGGGGCAGAGCTGTCCTGACACTGGATTTGGTGTCTCTGGAGGACAGGAGAAGGGGCAGAGCTGTCCTGACACTAGATTTGGTGTCTCTGGAGGACAGGAGAAGGGGCAGAGCTGTCCTGACACTGGATTTGGTGTCTCTGGAGGACAGGAGAAGGGGCAGAGCTGTCCTGACACTGGATTTGGTGTCTCTGGAGGACAGGAGAAGGGGCAGAGCTGTCCTGACACTGGATTTGGTGTCTCTGGAGGACAGGAGAAGGGCCAGAGCTGTCCTGACACTGGATTTGGTGTCTCTGGAGGACAGGAGAAGGGGCAGAGCTGTCCCCTTGCAGGGGAGGGCAGTGGGGGCAGCAGCAGTGGGCTCTGATGTCCATGGGGACGTTTCCAACGTGGAAAAGCTGAGCTGGTGAGCACCACAGGCAATGTTGGAGCTCCAGGCTCCCACTGGAGTGACTTCGAAAGGTGCAGCGTCCTGGGCTCCATCTGCAGAATTATTTCAGTTCAGATTGCTTTGCCTGGGGAAGGGCAGGAGGAGGAGGAGGAGGAGGAGGAGGACTGAGCCACGGGCAGGAAAAGCGCAGCGGTGAGAAAATCTCAGCTCAGGAAAATGAAACTCTGGGTGTTCCTCTCTCCGGAGGGCCTGAGCTCACCCTGCCCACGCTCGGCTCAGTGGCAGAGCTGTTCTCACCCAGAGCTGTGGGGTCTGTCCCCCACGGCACCAGGGGACACGATTTGCTCAGCCCAAAGCTTCCCACATCCTCATCCCACATCCTCATCCCTGGTTTTCTGCTCACTCTTTCTGTCCCGACTTGCTCCCCAGCTTTTTCAGTCCCCACCGGCACACAAACATCGGCGTCACTTCTCTCGCTGGAGCATAAAATGTGACTCGAAAATTCAGCTCGGTACAAAATAACAACCAAAAGAAAATGATATCCCGAGCCCCGCCCTGGTCCAGGAGCTCCTGAAGGGGAACAGAGCTGGGATGCAGCCAGCACTTGCTCCTCACCACGCCCCTGGCGAGATGGGAATCGGGGCATTTGTGCTTTCGACCTATTTTGGGAAGAGCCAAAGGGAAACCGTGCCCGAGGCTGATATGGAGAAGTGGACCCGAAGCAAGCCGGTGGCATTTACTTGGTGCCAGGCAGATAAAACCAGGAGGTGCCAGCCAGAGCTCCCAGAGCAGGTGGGAACACTCTGAGCACCGGGAATTGCCCACAGCAGGAATATCCTGGGAATCGTGCAGGTGACAGGGACAAAGCTCGGGAGGCTGGTGAGAGAGGCTGACTCCGGGGAAAGGAATTTGGAAGGGATGAGAAAAGAGAAGGATTTGAGGCGGAGGCACTGCAGTGTCTGGGAACAGGATTCCTGGGATATGGGAACTATGCAGGCAGACAGCTGGGGACAGGGACTGTGATTCATCCTGGATGCTCTGGAAGCAGGGAAAGGGCACAGGGAGCCGAGGCGAGTTAAGTAGGGATATAAGAAGGAGAATAAGCAATGGGCCCAAGGCTTTATGAACTATAAACACTGCGATGGAGGAGCTTTGTATTCAAAATAAGCAAAGGCAAATTAAAGGAGGGAAGTAGGGGAAGGGAAAGACAGAAGTGAGGAGAGAGAGAGAGGACGAGCAGAGATCTGTGCCCGGTGCCAGGTGAAGAGAAAGCTCTTCCCAGGTTTTCACCGGGAAGGGGAAGAAAGTGTGCGGAGAAATGAGTGAAGGATGGCAGAGGGGGTGCCAGAAAAGAGGGGACCCCAGGAGAGTCCTGGGTGCTCTTCAGAGCTGCCGGGCAGAAGGGGGAGAACTGGATTAAAGGAAAGCCGGGCCCAAGGAGCCAGCTTTGAGAAGCTGTATGGAGAGCAGCCACGCCACACGAAATTTCTCAGTGTCCACACGCAGCAGAGCCCTCACCACGCTGATCCCAGCAGGCTGGGAGGGAAGGCTGGGAATTCCCTTGCCTCAGGAATCCAGGAGAAACAAGACACGGAGCAGCCCGGCAAGGGAAGGACCCTCCTGCCCCGGAGGATGAACCCATTTTTGTGTCGGTGCCTGTGCCACGCCCGGGCTGCTGCAAGGAAATTCCCAAAACCACAGCGAGCGTCAGCGGATGGTTCTGTGCCCAACAGGGACATGTTTTCCTCGCCCCCAGGAGGAAAAGGGGATCGCCTCTGAGCACATCCTCCCCTTCTGCCTACAAGGATCAGAAAAAGAGGAGGATGCACCAGGAGCTGGCAGCATTCAGGGAAAAGGTCACTGCCCTGGGACTGCTCCAGGTGCAGAAAAACCTGCCCCCACAAGACCTGTTCTCCACTCCCTTGGGAACCACGGGCTTGGAGAACTTTCCAGACTTTGCGTCCTGGTTCCCAAACCAAACACCAGCAGCTCATTCCCCTCTTTCCTGAGCCCTCAGACAGCGGCCAGCACATCCCACACATCCCAGTTCCCCCCAGGGAAAGGGAGAGCACCCAGTGGCTCCTGTGGCTGCGGAGACCCCGGCAAATCTTCGGGAAGCCTGGGAAAGTTTCATCCAGCCGAGATATTCATCGGCACCAGGGCGAAGAGCTGAGTCAGGACAAGTGTTTGGATGTGCAGGAAGCCAAGTGTCAGATGCCTCCACATGTGCTCCACTTCAGCCCAACAGGTTCCAGGACACATTCCTGCGTCCCTGAGCTCCCGTTCCAGGGCAGCCTCCTTCCCCCCAGGCCGGGGTCCATCCAATCACTCATCCCTGCCGAGCTCTCCCTGATGGATCTGTATTGATCCACCCCAGCTCCTGGGTTTCCAGCTCCCTTTTATCAGGCCTGCACTTCCCTTAATCCCATCTCAGCCCTCCCCGAAGTAATGAGATAAGAGGCAGGCTGGAAAGGCTGATAAAACGGGAACTTGAACAAATCCATTACTGCTGTTTCTGTGCCAGGAATTACAAATCCCAACCCTCGGTAATTAGGGCTCTGCCAGCCAGAGTCCCAGCACTGCAAAGCCGAGGAGGGGAAGTCAGGCTCACTAAAATGTATCCTGAGAGAAAAAAGAGCAAGGCCTGGAGCACTTTTCCCTGCTGCCCACACTCTGGGATCAGCCCAGGTCACCACTGGCTTCCCCAGACCTCTCAAATAAAACCCCAAACCAACCCAGGAAACCCCAAATCACGGGAGAAAGCCAAATCCAGAACATTTTGTCCGAGGTACTAAATCGGAGAGTGAGGTACAACCGACCAGGATAACTGGGACACGTTTTGATTGTGACCTCTGGAAAAAACTTCCCTTGTATAAATGGAGATTAATGGACATTTCAAAAGACAGTTGCTTTAGCTTAACCCCTCCCCTCCATGTTTTCCTTGGGATGGGACCTAAGGGATGCATCCACGACGTAAAAACTAACAAATACCAACAAAACAAATAAATCAAGACACTCATCCAACCAACACCCTCCCTGGAACAGATTCAGGTTCTATTTCAATTGACATCTCCTAAAAAACAAAGCCTTTCTTCAGGAAAAATAAACCACGGCCACTTCAGAGAAAAAACACGGGAAGAACTGCCCAGGATCTCCCAGTTTCTGGGAGGCAGAGGCAGAAAAACAGGTCAGGAGCAGAGCACGGAGCAAATTATCAGTGAGTACCTGGTTTCCCCTAAATCTGGGGGATTTTCTGCTTTTTTGAGCAGATTTTTTTTTGGACTCCTGATGTTTGTTGGGGTTTTCCAGCCCACCCTGGAGCCAGCCCCAGCCCTGGCAGGAGGTTGTTGGTGTTTCTCCCTCCTGGAAGTGATGACAAGGTGCTCGGTCTTTTCCTTGAGCTGCCCAAAGGCTCGTCAGGAAATGGCCCTAATTAAGTTTGATGGATGGGGACTGGGGATTATTCCTAATCTCCCTGCAGCAGCCAGACCAGAAAGGAGATTTCACACAAGAATTCAACTGCAAAAAACGCTGCAACTGCACAGCACGTGAGTGGCCTGAGACTCCACAGAGCCAGAACCTGCTCCCAAGGTTTCAAATCCCGAGGAAAAAGCCACGAAATGAGGAGAGCTGGATATGGATCCCATGGATAGTCCCTCCCTGCAGTCAGCCTTGGATAAAAATAATTTGGTTTATACATACCAGGCCTCAAAATCACAAAACTGAGTTCAAATTTTAAAGTCCAGTGAATGTTAAGGATTTTCCCCCCTCAAAAAAAGAAAAATAAGATGAAGATTTGTTTTTCTGTGTTTCCTTCCCTCCTTCTCTGATGTGGGAGGGAATATTCCACGCAGGAGGATGTTGGAACATCCAAGCCTCTCCTTGAGCATTTCAGTCTTTGCACATGGGCTGCAAAATAATGGAGGAAATCAACAGGGAGAACACAGAAACCAGCAAAACCTCCAGATCTCTCCATTCCCAGCCCGAGCTCAAGCTGAAATCAAACCATTTCTCCAGGTTTTCTGTACGGGGATCTGCCTCGATGGCCTGGAGATCACCCAGCAGGAGAAATGTGGGGTTTTGGTGTCACAGCAAATGACAAGAGAATCTCTGGGATCATTTACAGCCAGGCTTGCTCAGACCCCGGGACACAACATGCTCCAGCAACACCTGGGAAAGAAATGTTCCTGACCTGGAAACGGAGGGGGGAAAACATTAGGATGAGCCAGATCAGCTCCTCAAACCGGTTTTCTGCAATCAAACTGTTGCATCAGTGCAAAGGGAAGAACAACCCGGGGCAGCTCACGGGGAAAACACAGAGGCACGCAGAAAACACAGACAGATCCAAGGAAAATGATGTTTTTAAGCGGAGAGGAGTTGGGGGTGTGTGCAATCCCTGCCCAGACTGCAGCCAGCACCAATAAATCCCTGCTGCTTTAGCTCTCCCACAGCGGCTGATCCGGGAGCAAATCCTGCCCTGCCCCAGGTGAGCTCCTGGCGGCGGCTCCCATCACACCTGAGCCATCCCTGGGAAAGCGGGATGGATCCTGAGCCTCCCCGAGCCACCCCAGCACCCAGCGCCCGCCCTCCGCGGGCTCATACCCCCCTCTCGCGGCAAACACTCGGCTCCCTGACCCCACAGGAAAGGATTTTTCCAGGGCTCTGGATCCCCCGGAGCTCTTTTCCAGAGGCTCTGCTGCCGGAGCACATGAATATTGATGATCCGCAGGGATGCAGCAGCGAGAGCAGCTGCGGGGAGAGGCTCTCCCGAGTTCAGCAAACGCCGCCTTGGAGCAGAAACCTCCGGGGCAGGGGGAGGAAAGGGAACAGGGAGGTTTAGTGGGGGGAAAACAGGGTCAAGCTGTTCAGTCATGCTTGGGATCGAATTTTTAAGCAGGAAAGGGCATCCCAGTCCTTAAATAGAAGCTTCGGGAAAGCTGTCACCTGTTTTTTAGAGCTCCAAGGTTCCCTGGAGCAGGAGTTTCACAGCCCTGCATGGATCCAGCATGGAATATCCTGATCCACGGGGATCAGAGCCCAGCTCCTGGCACTGCACAGACCCCAAAAATGCCCCTGGAGCATTATCCAAAGGCTCCTGGAGCTCTGGCAGGACTGTGCTGCCATCCTCGCGGATGAAAACGAGCACAGACGGCTCTGGCTGCCCTTCCCTGACCCAGTTTCGGGTGTTTTTTGGGGACGCAGACCTGTTGGAGCAAGTCCAGACGAGGATTAGAGGGATGGAGCACCTCGGCTGCAAGGAAAGGCCGGGAGAGTTGGGATTGCTCAGCCTGGAGAAGCTCCGGGGTGTGACCTCACTGTGGCCTTCCAGCACCTGAAGGGAACAACAAAAAACGTGGAAATAGACATTGGGCAAGGGCCTGGAGGAATTTGGGATGTGGAATTCATCCTCTGCTCTTAAAAAAACCCCTACAGGATGATGACCTACACCTCCCACATCCTCACACGCTGCAGATCACAGATTCCTTCCCAAGAACCCCCCCAGAGGGGACCCAAATCTGGGCCCCCAATCAAACCAGCACCCCCAGGAATTCTGGAGGAATCCAGTGGGTTTGAGACATTTCCTCTCTGTCAAAGGCTGCTGGGCTGAGCTGGGATTCAGCAGGGGGAGGGAGCTCATGTCCCCACACACAGAGATGTAATCTCGTGTCGGAATTAAGCCAGCCTACAGAGCAAGTGCATTAGACCCTGCTGAGAAGGGATCTGGGGACAGAGGGGGAGAAACGGCTGGGGAAGGACTTTTCCAGCTCAGGAAGAGGAGAGACAGGATCACTGCAGCCTCCTCACTCCCCTCCAGGACACAGAGTCCTTACACCCAGGCTCTGAGGCCCAGCCAAAGCCTCTTTGCTTCCCCAGCACTTCCCACACCCCAGGCACAGCCAAGGTCTGCCTG
The DNA here is from genome assembly GCF_029207755.1 of Chamaea fasciata. Classification (NCBI taxonomy): domain Eukaryota; kingdom Metazoa; phylum Chordata; class Aves; order Passeriformes; family Sylviidae; genus Chamaea; species Chamaea fasciata. The sequence goes on along the minus strand of NW_027094113.1, from coordinate 4,464,549 downwards.
GAAGAAGCTGCTCCTTCACCCTCCAAGAGCTCCAGCAGAGCTGTGTGAGTGCAGCAGAGCCAGGGGAGACGCCTTGTCCGGCCGAAAAATCCTCAATTAGCACCCTGGACCCTTGATTAACACCCTAAAGATCCCACAGGAGCTGACAAACCCGAGCTGGGTGGCTCCCTCCCCTTGTGCCAAGTGACACCTTCCCATCTCCACAGCAACACGATTTTCCAGGGACAGCACCGCCTGTTTCCCCGCCTCTCTTCCCACTGACCTGCACGGAGCCGTGTCCACAGGAGAGGGACAGCTGCCTTTTGTGTCACGAGAGGGCTGATTTGGGCTCCAGGTGACAGATCCCGGCCGGGCTGATGCTCTGCAGCGCTGCTGAATGCAGGTCACCGCGCAGCACAATGCCCCGAGGCAGCAGGAGCAGCCTGGAGTGGCACAGCTCCCTGGGACACAAATTAAACCACCTGGATACGAATCCCTAAGGAAAAGGGGGTACACCCCCACCCCACCAGCAAGGTCACAGCCCCAGGAGTGTCTCTCGCTCAAGGCAGGGAAGGGCAAATCCTCAAGATCCGTTTTTAGGGCAAGGGTGAGTCTTCCAGCACAAAGACAGGATGGAAAACTGGCCCAGCCTCATCCAGGGAAAAAAAAAAAACAGGGATGGTTCTGGTTTTGCAAAGCCTCCTCAGCTGCTGCAGCACGGCCTGCTCCAAGTTTAGATGACATTGCATCAGTCCTCTCCACCTCTTAGTCAGGAGGAGGAAGAAAAAAAGCTTAGTCTACCCTTAGTCTGCAAAAATCCGGTGGTAGGGAGAGCTCTGGATAAAAATAGCACCGAGGTTTTTATTTTTATTTTTTTTCCAGAGTTAAATTAAAATGTGGGGAGGTTTGTTTTTAGTGATTCTGCTCAGGTGAGACCTCACCTGCAGAGCTGCCCCAGCCCTGGGGCCCAGCACAGGGAGAGAGTGGAGAGGAGACACCAGGATGATCTGAGGGATGGAGCAGCTCTGCTGGGAGGAAAGGCTGAGAAAATTGGGATTGCCCAGCCTGGAAAAGCTCCAGGGTCACCTCATTGTGACTTTCCAGTGCCTGAAGGAGCCACAAGAATCATGGAGAGAGACTTTGGACAAGGGATGGAGGACACAGGGAATGGTTTCCCACTGCAGAGGGCAGGGTAAGATGGGATATTGGGCAGGAATTCCTCCCTGGGAGGGTGGGGATGGGCTGGGATGGAATTCCCAGAGCAGCTGTGGCTGCCTCTGGATCCCTGGAAGTGCCCAAGGCCAGGCTGAAGCCACCTGGGATGGTGGAAGGTGTCCTTCCCTGCCTGTGGCAGCAAAAGGGAGGCACCGAGGCTCCATCCACCTGTGAGACAGCCCAGAAAACACCTGGAATGAAGAGGAACGCAGGGCAGGGATCAAACTTATTCATCAGTAACAGGAAAAGTGCCCAGAATAGCAGTTTTTGGAAGGTTCCAAAGCTACTTGGGAAGCCAGGCCAGATTTGACAAATAGCTCCAGCCAAAAGGGAGAAAATAATTAGAAAAACATTGAAACGTGTCATTTTTAGTTGTTGTTCTTATTTTACTTTTTTTTTTAACTGAAACGTTTTACTTCGGAAATGATGAAACATTTTAGTCCCAGCAGGATCTTGGAGCCTTTGTCCCAGCGAAACAGGAATGTTTATTCGGTTTGTCACTGCCTGACTGAGTTAAATGTCAGGAGGAAACTTCAGCGCGTTGCTTTCTCGCGTAAAAAAAAAAAAAAAAAAAAAAAAAAAACAAATTAAAAACGCACACAAAGATTTTATCTGGTGGCATTAGAAGAGGCCAGATGTAGGGCTGAAGGCAAGCAGCACCTTTCCTGTCCAGATCCTCAACTCCCCTAATTCCCAGCAGGATGAGCCACGAGGGATTAGGCAACCTGCACGGAAAGGGGACGGGGTGACCTCAGGTGACAGCAAGAGGCCACAAGAGAACGTTCCTTTTGGGAGCCTCCCATGGAACCGCCCCAAAACAACCCTGGGAACAGCAGGCTTGAGGGTGGTGAAGGCTGAGAAGGACAAAGGCTGGTGAGAGATGCCCCCCAGAGCCACCAGAATGGAGAACTGGGAGCTTCCCCCCGCTCCCGTGCCCAGGGAAAAGCCACATCCTGCCTCTTCCATCAGCACAGCAGCCTCTGCCAAGGAATCCGCCTCTCCCAGGGCTGGGGCCTTGGCTTGCCTCTAATTTTAGGGTCTGATGAAAAGGCTTGGGGTCTCCTCCAAGCTTTCCCAACAAAGGGCTGAGTGCCACAGCCAAGAGCCCCGGGATCCCGCAGCGCTCCCGGCACTCCCACGTGAGCCCAGATGTCCCTTTCCCTGCTCCGTGCTTTTCCCTGCCCACACACCACGGCCTCGTTACCCCGGATAATTATCCCGGCCTCGTCACCACGGATAATTATCCCGGCTCCGGGAACGAGCCCTCCCGCTGCCGGTGATCTGATATCCACAAGAGCCCCCGAGCTCCAGCCCGCTGAGAGCTCATCCCAAATCCACGGGCCTTGCCCAGATAATGACCTTTAACTCCTCCAAGCGCTAAGTCAGCTCTTAAACCAGCCAGGAGGGACCTGCAGCAGGAGGAGCTTTCCAAACTCCGTGACACAAAGCCTGGAGTGGCTGTTCCAAGCTTTGGAGGTGCACACCCCAATCCCAAATTGTCCCAGGTTTTCTCGGAGCAGACGGAGCTCGGTGTGAGGCACAGAGACCCCCAGACGGAGGAGATGGAGCTGGTGATTACGGCAGCGAGGGAACTGGGAGCTGGGACGTGAAACCAGAGAGGGGAAACGTTTAAAGCTTTAATCTTGGAAACAGCTTCCTGATAGGAGATTTATGAGCGATGGGAATAGTCTCCTTTGCAGAAGGCTGGAAGCTGTGCTGCTGAAACGAGAGAGGATAAAAGGAGGGGGGGACAAGGCATGAGGAATGGGTTTGGTTTGAGCACAGGACAGGACCCGGAGGTTCCCTCCCGGCTCCGGGCACCTTCCCACACACCCAACCCCACAGCTGGGACGTTCACCTCCCCTGGCACCAGCAGAGCTTTGTCACGACACTCAGCACAGCTCCAGAAGAGTGTGACCAGCCCAAATCTCTCTCCCCCCATGGCAGCTGCTCTTGGGGCTGCCACAGCGCCTCGTTTTTTGGCTAAATCCTGGCGTGGCAGCCAGACCCCGGGGCTCGACACATCCGACTTTTGTGTGGGAGCCTGTGGAAGGGGCAGGTTCGTTAATACGTGTTTAACTTGGACCTTGAAGGAGCTGAACTTTTCCTGACTTAGCTCTCCCTGCATCTATATCCCACTTTCCTGTAATCGACCTTTCCCTTTTTTTTCCTGCCTTGGCCTTTCCCAGTGAGGTCGTGGGTATTGGTTTTCTCCGGAGCTGCTTTAGTGCTGCTGGAGGATGTGGGAGTGACAGCTCTTGGCCTTCCAAGATCCGTATTCACCCCACATTTATCCAGCTCCTCGCTCCCCTGGCTCCTCTTCCAACCTCAGCATGACCCTGAAGGGGTGAAAAGACGAAGGAGACAAGAGCCAGCATCTCTCCAAACCTAGCAGAGAGTCGTGGAATGGTTTGGGTTGGAAGAGACCTCAAAGCTCACCCATTCCCACCCCGAGTGGCCAAGGACATCATCCGCTAGGCCAGGTCGCTCCAAGCCCTGTCCAGCCTGGGAAAGGCTTTGTTGGGAAGCTCATCCAAGGCTCAGCCTCGTAAAGCTGCCGAGCCAGAGCCCCGAGCAGGGATTAGACTCTGAAGTCTGACCTCAGCCGGGTGCAGCCAGCCCAAAGCGCTCTGAGCTCGGGCTTATTGCCCCACAAAAACAACAGTGAAATCACTTCATTCATCCCCAGAGCCTCCTTTCCTTCCTTCCTTTCTTCCTTCCTTCCCCTGGCCAAGCTGAAGCTTAAAATAGTATTTTGCGTACCTCACATATATCACTCCAGGACTAATTACCACCCAATCAGCCCAAAGCTCTTCCCACAGCAGCCTGGCCCCCATGGTGCAGCCTGCCCAGCACCCAGGGGGCTCCCAGCTCTTCCCAAAAGCCATTTCTGATGGAGCATCAGGAAAGAACCGAGCTGAAACAGGAAAACACCAGAATTCGAGCCCCGCGCGCACGCACAACCCTGCAGCGCCCATAAACAATCTCAACGCCGTGGTAATCCCCCCAACACCACGAGCAGTCGCTCTTGCAGAGGTCCCAGCAGCTCCTAAATTAGGACAAAACCCACGAGTTAAGCTGTCTCCTCGCTGGTACCCCCAAGGAGCAGGGCTGGATCTGCTGTCCAGCCTCAGGGAGAGTTTTAACCCAGCTAAAAAAGCTCCTTGGATTCAGCGCAGGGCGTGGGACAGCGAAGATGGAGCGCAGGTCTTGCCTCACTCGGGTTTGGCAGCCTTCTCTCGCCCTCTCGGCAGCCCAGGCCAGGGGCTGTGGAGATGACGGAGCTGGAAAGGAAACGTCATCCAGGAGGGCTCCAAAATACGTCACCCACCAGACACCAGCCCCCTCACCACAGCACTTTTCTCGCTCGCACACGTCAGGCTCGGAGGATCACGGAGGGGCTGTGGACCAGGAGAGGGTGTAAAGGGTGGCACAGACACAGGGAAGACGTGGAGAGGGAGAAAAGGTCGAACACGCCACGCTTGACGCGTTTATTTGGTTTCCAGCCCGAATTTCCACCCACGGACCAAAGGCAAGGGCAGCTGGAACACTGCAGGCAGCTCATGAGCAAGAGCTGGTTCATCCCTTCAGCACCGCGCAGCCAGTCCTTGCATTTACTGCTTAAAACTACAAAAAGACTTATCAAGGATCTGTAGTATCTCTGTAGAGCTCCATCCTCTCCCCTGAGAGCTGTGAGGAGGCGGGAGAAGCAGGAACCCCCAAAAACACGGAACCGATGAAGGAGAGACAAAGTGGCACCGTGTGTGTCTGGCTGACGTGATGCTGTTCAGTCGATAAGTTGAACTCAGTGATCTCAGGGGTCCTTCATGCATTTATAACATTCCCTGTCCTCCCAGCCATGCCCACACCCTCAGGGGCCAGGAACTGTGACCCCCTCACACCCAGGTGTCCCCACAGAGCTGCCACAAGGGAGGACACCTCTCCCAGGGACAAGGGCTGCACAACGGCCTCTCCTTTCCCTGCTCGGGGAACCCTGGCACCCATGAGGGGCTGTGGGCAGCCCCCGAACCAGCCCCGGAGAGTGCAGGACCTCATAAAGCAACGCAACGCGCTCCGCCGCGGCGCCCGCCGCTGTGAGGGGCCGCGCCTCCGCCGGGTCCTTTTATAGCGCCCGCGCCCGGTCACGTGGGCACCGCCCCGCCGCTGACGTCATCGCGGCGCGCGGCAGCATGGCAGCGGCGGCGGCGCCCGGCGTGGCGCCGGTTCGAGCCCGGTGAGTGCGGGACCGGGACCTGGGCCCTGCCCGGGCCCTGCGGAGCCCTCCCGGGACGGGCCTGACCCCCCTATAGCCCCCTCAGAACGGGCTCGGTCCCTTCATAACCTTCTCCGGTCCTTTCATAAACCCGCCGGTACACTAGCTACCCCTCCATAACCCCCCTCAGTACCTGCCCGATCCCTTCATAAACCCCCCGGTACATTCCCTACTCCTCCATGACCCTCCCAGTACCTGCCCGATCCCTTCATAAACCCCCCGGTACATTCCCGATCTCTCCATATCCCTTTCCCAGTACATTCCCAACTCCTCCATTATCCCCCAGTAGTGTCTGGTCCCTCCAAAATCCTCCCAGGACACTCCCGACCTCTCCACACTCCCCCCCCAGTCCATGCCCAGCCCTTCCTGAGCCCCTTTTTCACTGACACCCCCTTTCCCCGCAGCTTCCTCACTTCCAAGGAGCAGTTCCACGCCTACCTGCGGGCAGGGGGCGAGGATGAAAAGGAGAAAAAGGAGGAGAAGGAGGAAGAGGAGCAGATCAGCAGCGAACCCCCAGCCAAGAGGGTGAAGGCAGAGGAGCTGGGCCAGGATGGGGAAAGCCAAGGGGAGGCTGGAGAGGAGGAGAAGGAGCGGCCGGGGAAGAAGAGAGCCCGGGGGCAGAACAAGAGCCGGCCCTGCATGAAACCCAACTCCTATGAGCAGAGCAGGCTGTGCCCCTCGGTGACACAGGTGGGACACAGGGCCCTGCTCTGGCTGGGTTACCTGGGATTTTGGGATGGAATTCCTCCCTGGGAGGGTGGGGAGGGGTCAGGATGGAATTCCTGGAGCAGCTGTGGCTGCCCCTGGATCCCTGGCAGTGCCCAAGGCTGGGCTGGACAGGGCTTGGAGCACCCTGGGACAGTGTGAGGTGTCCCTGCAGGTGGAGCTGGGTGGGATTTATGATCCTTTCCACCCTAAACCAGCCTGGAACTCCATAAAAACCAGCTGGAAGAGGGATGACATGGGATGAACCGAGTGTTACAAGTGTGTCCATCCCCGGGACCCTTCCCACCCTCACCTGGAGGACCTCAGGTGCTCAGAGCACCTGTGGCTCCATCCCCACCTTGCCGTGCTCTGTGTTGTCCCCAGGGCTGTGCCGGGCTGTGCCATTTCGGGCCTCGCTGTCGCTTTATCCACGACGTGTCCCAGTACCTGGCGGCCAAACCGGCCGACCTGGGCGGGCGCTGCGTCCTCTTCGACACCTTCGGCCGCTGTCCCTACGGCGTCACCTGCCGCTTCGGCCGCGCCCACCTCGGGGACGGCCACCGGAACCTGGTCAACGCCGCCCTGGCCCGGCAGTGGGAAGGGAAGGTGCTGGTGAGGAACGGCCTCTCCAAGGAGCTCCAGCAGCAGCTGCGCAAGAGGAAGTTCAGATTCTGCAAGGCCGAGGAGTTTCTCCGCGGGCTGCGCGGTGGGAAGGGTGGAAAAGCCTCTGGGGGATCTGCAGAGGTGTCCAACTGCTCTGCAGCCCAGGAGGGCCTGGGGGACAGCCCTGTGCTGCAGGAGCAGGGAGGAGATCCCAAACCTGAGGCTCTGCAGAGCTCCCAAGGGGCTGAGGATGTTCACAAACCTGAGGCTCTGCAGAGCTCCCGAGGGGCTGAGGATGCTCCTAGACCTGAGGCTGTGCAGAATTCCCAAGGGGCTGAGGATGGTCCCAAACCTGAGGCTCTGCAGAATTCCCAAGGGGCTGAGGATGTTCCCAAACCTGAGGCTCTACAGAATTCCCAAGGAGGGGCTCCCTCCATCCCAACCCTGGGCCCGCTGACAGACGAAGACGTCACGAAGCTGCGGCCGTGTGAGAAGAAGAAGGTGAGAGTCCCTTTGTGTCCTGATCCCCTGGTGGAGACTGTGCGTGGGAAGATGGAGGAGAAACCCCTTGGAGAGCCTTCAGCTGGGGGAGGCAGGCAGAGCATTTCTTACATTTGGAAGGAATTCTTCCCTGTGAGGGTGGGGAGGGGCTGGGATGGAATTCCCAGAGCAGCTGTGGCTGCCTGGAAGTGTCCAAGGCGAGGCTGGTCAGGGCTTGAGTCACCCTGGGATAGTGGAAGGTGTTGTTGCCCACGGCCGGAGCACGGAATTGGATGATCCTTAAGGTCCTTTCCAAGCCAAATCATTCTGTGATTCCGTGAAAACCATGGCAGCTCTGCTTAGCCTGCTCCTCCATCCCTGTTTTCCAGCTGGAAATCCAAGGCAAGCTCTACCTGGCCCCACTGACCACGGTAGGTTGCTAACTCCATCCTCGTGCCGAAGTTCGCTGTGGGCACGGCTGGAACAGAGCAGATCTCCTGACGATCCCCGTCCCTGCTTGTCCCCTGGCAGTGTGGAAACCTCCCTTTCCGACGGATCTGCAAACGTTTTGGGGCGGATGTCACCTGTGGGGAGATGGCTGTGTGCACCAACCTGCTGCAGGGCCAGTCCTCCGAGTGGGCTCTGCTCAAACGCCACCACACCGAGGACATCTTCGGGGTGCAGGTGGGTGTTGTCACCCCGTAACCCACCAGTAGCTCACTTCCCAGGGGAAAAGCTGCCTCTGGAACTCAGGGAAGCTGTTTTCCCTTTGGCAGCTGGAGGGAGCCTTTCCAGACACCATGACCAGGTGCGCAGAGCTCCTGAACAGGACGATCGACGTGGATTTTGTGGACATCAACGTCGGGTGTCCCATTGACCTGGTCTACAAGAAGGTGAGGAGTTCTGTGGTGCGTTTTCCTTCCACGAATCCTTGTCTTCTCCCTCATCCCCTGCTGCCTGATTGCTCTTTCCAGTCTCACCCAGAGCTCCCAGTTCATTTATGGGCAGTAGACCTCAGTGAGAAGGGGAATAATCTGCTCAAGGAGCAAGGAGTGGAAGGATTTGGGAGGGAAAATCACTGTGGAGTTTTTTTAGGTTGAAGGATGCACTTTCTCCAAACTTTAAGATGCTCCAAGCCTTACCTGAGCAGCTCCAAGGACTCTCCACTCTTAGAAAAGTCCTGAATGTCCGTGTTCTGTCCCTCAGGGAGGAGGCTGTGCTCTCATGACTCGCTCCAACAAGTTCGAGCAGATCGTCCGTGGGATGAACTCGGTGAGTCGGAGCACCCGGAGCTGAGCTGGTGGAGCCCCAGCCCGGCCTGGCCTCACCTTCCCACCTCTGCAGGTGCTGGATGTCCCACTGACAGTGAAGATCAGGACTGGGGTGCAGGAGAAGGTTAACGTGGCTCACAAAATCATCCCCAGGATCCGGGAGTGGGGAGCGTCCATGGTCACGGTACGGGGACACGTGTGTGGGGTTGGTGGCTGGGGAATTCTGCCTGGGGATCACATGAGGGTGACCTCCCCCTGCCTTTTAGCGTCCTCTGCTAATAAAAGAGGAAAATTCAGGTGCAGAGGGTGTTTTCCATGATCGTGGAATCCCAAAATGGTTTGGGAAGGGACCTTAAAGCTGATCCCAATCCCTGCTGTGGGCAGGGACACTTTCCACTATCCCACGGTGCTCCAGGCCCTGTCCAACCTGCCCTTGGGCACTTCCAGGGATGGAGGAGCCACGGATGGTTCCTGCCATGCTCTGGAGCAGAAGTTTCTCCCACTCTGGGGTGGAGAATTTGGGATCAGCTCTGTGTGTGGGGATTAGTTCCATGCCACAGTGCATTCCCTGGGGAGAGCCGCTTGGTGTGGCTCACCAAAAAGCCCAAACATCACCCCAAGAGCCTCCAGCCCTTCCTCAACCCACTGTCAGCACCTCTGGCTATAAACCCAGAGATAGATCCAGAAGTAAATCCCAAGGGATCCCTTACCCAGCCCTGCTCACCCTGCTCTGTCACCACCCGAGATCCCGAGGCCGATCCCGAGGTCGATCCCAAGGCCAATCCCGAGGCTCCCTTCCCCATCCCGGCGTCCCCCCGTCCCCCATGCCCCCTGTCCCTCCCTGCCTGTGCAGCCAGGTGTCCCTGGGTGTCCCCACAGCTGCACGGGAGGTCCCGGGAGCAGAGGTACACCCGGAGCGCAGACTGGGAATACATCGCCGAGTGCGCCCGCATCGCCAGCCCCATGCCTCTCTTCGGTACGTGGGCCTTCCTTGGGCGCTCCTTTCGGTTCAAATTCCTCCCAAAATGGGAAACAAAACACGTTCCCAAGGATGCTTGGCGTGGTTGGAGCATCCCTGGTGCTGCTGATGTGGTGCCAGAAGGGAGGGACACGAATCACTTGGGTTTTAAAGGTGTTTCCTTGCCCCTGTGGCATAGAATCCTTAAACCTTCAGGGAAATGAGCTGAGAGTGAAGGAGAAAAGAGGAGAAAGCTCCTTTTTTTTTCCTTGTAAGGGAACATCCATCAGAAGCATCCCTGGGAATCCAAAGCAGGAGCCTCTTTGGACCATCTGGCTCTTGGACATTGTGTCCATTTTGAATTTTATCCCATGCCTGGATTAGCTCACTTTGACTTGTCCTCACGGATCACTTTGACCTCTGGCTTCTCCCTCCTTTCCGGGCAGGAAACGGGGATATTTTGTCCTACGAAGATGCAAATCGAGCCATGCAGATGGGAGTTTCTGGAATCATGATTGCAAGGCAAGTGCCTGTGTTTCCCTTCACTTCTGAGCTCTGGTGGTTCAAGAGGAAAAAGAAATATATATTTTAAAAAATCCCTAAACAAACCCAGAACATGGAATTTCCTCTCGGTGAAACCACTCTGAAAGCTGGTAAAACCAATTTGTATCAGTTGGAACTTCTTGATGGAATGGAAGAGGAGATTTAAAGCAGAATTGGCTGGGAAATCAGTGCTGGAGAGTGTCTCAAATCTTCAGGAGCAATCAGTGATGGAAATAACAATCCCTTTGTTTTTTTTTTTTCTTTGGCTGCAGAGGGGCACTCATCAAACCCTGGCTTTTCACGGAGATCAAGGAGCAGAGGCACTGGGACATCTCCTCCAGCGAGAGATTTGACATCCTCAAGGACTTCACCAACTACGGCCTCGAGCACTGGGGGTCCGACACTCAGGGAGTGGAGAAAACCAGGAAATTCCTGCTGGAGTGGCTCTCCTTCCTGTGCAGGTAATGCTGCCCAGCCAGGAGGACCTTTAAACAATAATTAATGAATCCCTAGCCCTCACTGCTGATTTATTTCGTTTTATTCCAGGTACATTCCTGTTGGGTTATTGGAACATCTACCTCAGAGAATCAATGAGCGGCCGCCCTATTACCTGGGGAGGGACTACCTGGAGACCCTCATGGCCAGCCAAAACGTGGATGATTGGATCAAAATAAGGTAAGGAAGCATCAAATTTCGTTCAAATTGCTAAAAAAGGGACGTGGCAGAGCCCCTGTAGAGCCACAGGGCCGTGTGACAGCTGGGGACTGAACACTGACCCCTCCTTGGGTTTGGTTTTGTTGTTCTTTCTTCCCTGGAAGTGTCCAAGGCCAGGCTGGACGGGGCTTGGAGCAACCTGGGGTAGTGGGAGGTGTCCCTGCCCACGGCGGGGGTGACACTGGATGAGCTTTGAGGTCTCTGGAGTAATTCTACAATTGATTCTTTCTCCCAGTGAGCTGCTCCTGGGCCCCGTCCCGCCCAGCTTCACCTTCCTGCCAAAACACAAGGCCAATTCCTACAGGTAGGGCTGGCCAGGCCCTGTCCCACGGCGTCAGGAGGCGTTTGGATGGGCTCTGAGGAGGAGCAGGGAATAAAGCTGATGTTTTTTACAGGCTGGTGAGTTTTTTGCCTTCCTGCCCCGCCTCAATCCCAGCAGACGAACGCCCGTTAGTGAGGGGATCTTTGCCTCCAGTTCACAGCCAGAGCTGCCCCGCGTCGCTGAGAAAGAAGCCTCAGTTCCCACCGGGATGTCCTTGGGAGTGACAAACTCCCAGGACGAGGAGCAGCAATGTCCCCCCCCAACCCTTCTGCTGTCCCCCACAACCGAGGTGACACAGAGTTGATGTTCAAGCTCCAAAGAGAAGCTTCTCCATGAATCCTGAAGGCTCTGGGGACAGCCTGGAGGGTCTCAGCAGCGTCCCCACACCTGGGGGACCCCAGTGGCACCGGTAGAGTGGGGAGAGCAGTGGTCCCAGCACTGCTGATGGCATCATGGCCACCTCCACAGGGATATCCGCAGGCAACGACAGCTCCCCAGCCACTCTGCTGCCGCAGAAGCGAGGTGGCAGGGCCGGGGCAGGGCTGGGGAATCGCGGGGATCCCCTGGACCACCCCGATCTCGCCCCACCATAAGCCCCGGGCCTCGGTAGCTGTCATGGCGGCCCCCTATGCCTCCTTAGCTGTCATGGCGGCCCCTGTGCCTCCTTAGCTGTCATGGCGGCCTTCTGTGCCTCCTTAGCTGTCATGGCGGCCTCCTGTGCCCCCTTAACTGTCATGGCGGCCCCTGTGCCTCCTTAGCTGTCATGGCGGCCTCCTGTGCCTCCTTAGCTGTCATGGCGGAGCTCGGAAGCGGAAGTCGTTGCTGTCACGTGACACTCGCCCCGGTCCCCGTGCGGGTGGCGGTAACGCCCGGTAGTGGCGGGGACGGGGGTGGGGGGAACTGGGGTGAACTGGGAGGAACCGGAGGCACCGAGAACCGGGGTGTGTCCAGGAAGGGGCGCTGGGGACGCAGCGGGGTAAGTGGAGGGGTACGGAGATAACGGGGGTGGGCGGGGGGCGCGCAGCGGGTCGGGATGGGGGGCACCGGGGGGCACCGGGGTGAGCGGGGGGCACCGGGGCGATGGCAGAGGGGTCGAGGAGGGGCTGTGGGGCACTGGGGGAGTGCGGCAGGGGTAACTGGGACACGCAGAGGGGATAACTGGGGGAACTGGAGAGACAACGGGGGGGCTCAGGGGCACTGGGAGGGCGCCCAAGCACTAACTGGGGGAACTGGGAGGGCGCCCAGCAGTGACCGGGGGTTCTGACGCCGCTGCAGGATGCTCCTGCGCTCCTGGAAGTCGCTGTTCCGGGGGCGGCTGCTGCTCCTGACCAACACCCTGAGCTGCGGGGGTCTCCTGGCAGCCGGGGACTGCCTGCAGCAGGAGTGGCACCGCCGCAAGCACGCCGAGAGCCAGCTCCAACTGGGGCGCACTGGTGAGCACTGGGATGGGCAGCAGGGGAGGGATGGGCTCTTCAAATCCCGGTGCCACAGGGCAGGGATGGCTGGAGACCTCCCAGTATCCCATCCAGCCCAGTTTTGGACACTTCCAAGGATCCAGGGGCAGCCACAGCTGCTCCGGGAATTCCATCCTGACCCCTCCCCACCCTCCCAGGGAGGAATTCCATCCCAAAATCCCAGGTAACCCAGCCAGAGCAGGGCCCTGCGTCCCACCTGTGTCACCGAGGGGCACAGCCTGCTCTGCTCATAGGAGTTGGGTTTCCTGCAGGGCCGGCTCTTGTTCTGCCCCCGGGCTCTCTTCTTCCCCGGCCGCTCCTTCTCCTCCTCTCCAGCCTCCCCTTGGCTTTCCCCATCCTGGCCCAGCTCCTTTGCCTTCACCCTCTTGGCTGGGGGTTCGCTGCTGATCTGCTCTTCCTCCTCCTCCTCCTCCTCCTCCTCGCCCTCTGCTCCTTGGAGGTGAGGCAGCTGCGGGGAAAGGGGGTGTCGGTGGAAAAGGGGCTCGGGGGGGGCTGGGCATGGCCCGGGGGGGTGAATCCCGCTCTGACGCGGGGCGTTGTGCTGTTTGCAGCCCGGATGTTTGTGGTGGGCTGCAGCCTGGGCCCGATGATGCATTACTGGTACCTGTGGCTGGACTCTGCCTTCCCCGCCCGGGGCGTGCGCAGCCTCAGGACGGTCCTGAAGAAAGTCCTGATTGACCAGGTGGTGGCATCGCCCGGCATGGGAGTCTGGTACTTCCTGGGTACGTGGGGCCCTCAGGGGTCGCTGATCCGAGCCCCTGGTCCTGCGCAGGCGTCCCAAAATCCCACCCCAACATCGCTGGGAGATCCTGGAGATCTGGCAGCCTTGGGGCTGTTCTCATTCCCGGGGGGAATTCAGTGTCCCAGCACCCTCTGGGGGCAGAGCCTTTCCCTGATCTCTATCCCAAATCCCCTGAGCCTTTCCCTGATCTCCGTCCCAAATCCCTGAACCTTTCCCTGATCCCCATCCCAGATCCCTGAACCTTTCCCTGACCTGCATCCCAAATCCCCTGATTTCTCTCCCAAACCCCTGACACAGCTCCAGACAGATCAGTGCCCTTCCCTTTCACTTTTCCTTTCCATTTCCCGGATCTCCCTCCCTCTGGCTCCTGCCGGCGCTGTGCCCTCCCCGCCCGCACCGGGAAGGGTTTGGGGCATTTCCCGGCACTTCCCACCCCAATTCCCGGCAGGGAGCCCGCGCTGCCATCCCCTCTGACCCCAACCTGTCCCCGCAGCCATCGGCACCCTGGAGGGCCAGTCTCTCCAGGAGAGCTGGGACGAGCTGAAGGAGAAATTCTGGGAATTCTACAAGGTAAATCCACTCCCCTCTCCCTTTTCCTCCCCTGCTGGAGGAATCCCTTGGGGAAGCATCCCAGCTGCTCCTGGCTCCTCTCCAGGCCGACTGGTGCGTGTGGCCGGCGGCGCAGATCCTCAACTTCCTCTTCGTGCCGCCCGCCTTCCGCGTGGTTTACGTCAACGTGGTGACCCTGGGCTGGGACACCTACCTGTCCTACCTCAAGCACAGGGTGAGCCCCAGCGCCCCTCAGCCCCTTTCCCAGCCCTGGCAATGCCCAGCTCATCCCGGGTTTTTTTTTTCCCTGTTTTCCAGCCCCGCGGCACCGAGTTGGGGGGGGGGAGTCCTGTCACAGCACCCACACACCGGGAAATGGGGATCCAGGGTAGGGGGATCCCCAGAGCAGGAAAAAGGGCAGGGGGTACCAGGACAGCATTTGGGGGTCTCCAGAGCAAGGGGGTGCCAGGACAAGGGGGGATCCACCAGGGGGAAATGGGGCTGGGCGGTGATGGTTTCTTGGCAGAGATTAAAAGCAGAATGAGGATGGAGTTTTTCCTACCAGCCCAGGCTTTAAAATGCCCAGCTCATCCCCTTATCCCACTTTTCTCCCTGGTGTTTTTCCCTGTTTTCCAGCCCCGCAGCGCCGGGCCGTAGGCAGAGGAGGGACACGAGGCCATTCCAGAGGCTCCTGCCTGCACCAAATGGATTCCTGGGCATTGTGGATGGCCACAGAGCCAGCCCCTCCCCACGTGCCCGCCGCTGATTAATTCATCCGCTAATTACACGGGGTTGGGGTTGTAACAATCTCTTGTCGCAGGATAACCTGTGAAGTGATTTCTTCTGGGATTTGCCCCTGCGGAGCCGGGGTGAGGAGGAGCTGCTGCAGCCCCTGGGAAAGGTCCCGGCTGGATTTGTTCTCTCTCCAGAGCAAACCAGCCCCTTGCTGCTCCTCCAGCGCCTTCCAGCCACCTGGATCCCCACTAAGCAGATGTTGGGAAGGAATTCTTCCCTGTGAGAGTGGGGAGGCCGTGGAATGGGAATTCCCAGAGCAGCTCTGGCTGCCCCCCTGGATCCCTGGAAGTGTCCAAAGCCAGGCTGCAGCAGCCTGGGATGGTGGAAGGTGCCGCTGCCCGTGGCAGGGACGGGATTTCAGGTCATTCCAAACCCACTCCGTGATTCACTCCGGCCGCCCCTCTCTGCTCTCCCTGCAGCTCCTCACTCCTTCCCCTCCTGCTTTTTCCTCTTCCAGCTCAAGGATAAAATCCCTCCACTCCCCCCCCCCACCCTCAGCTCCCATTTTCCCCCCTCCCTGGCTCCGGGGGCTGCAGCCACCTGGATCCTCTATAAATAGGGATGTGATTGCACCCGTCAGCTCCTGCAGGCGGAGGGGGGCAGGGCTGGAGCCAAATTTTGGCAGAGTTTGGGCCATCACATCCCTCTGCTCCCAGCCCTGGGCAAGCTGGACACTCCCATAACCCAAGAGCTGATTTTTTTTTTTCCCACCGTCAATGAAAAGTCCCTGAATGTGATTTATGATTTTTTTTTTTTCCTTGATTTTTAAAGCTGTGCCTTCATGTTCTGCCCTGGTCCCTGCTGTCACACCCCCGGGGGGGACTCAACTCCTCCCTCAGCAGCAGCAGGAGCCATTTGGGGGGGATGAGAATTTTAAAAAAAAAAAAAATCAGATTAATTTTGCTCCTCTCTGGCAACTCAGGGACCCCGAGGAACTTCTGATCAGCATCGGTTTATTTCTTCACAACATTTCTTTTAATACAGTGATTTTTAGGAAATTGTACTCTTTTTGACACTTTTGACATTTGTACAGTACAGTGTTAACTCTTCCATAAGTAAACTTCACAAAAAAGAGGGAAGGGAGGGGGGAAAAGGGGGAGGGAAGGAGATGGAATCATGGTGAGGGAGAGAAATAGAGGGGAAATCTGTAAAATAAAGACACAGCGCTCCAGGAAAAAAAAAAATAAAATAAATAAAGGGCAGCTCTGTCATGGCTACGGGAATATCCACTTATTCACAGTCTCCACAGAAGCACAGAACTACAGGAACACGAGATCCCAAATCCCTGGAGCAAACCAGCCCTGCTCACCCCCCGCGAGCCCAACGCAGGCTCCCCCAGCCCGGGGCAGATCGGCTCCAGTTGGCTCGGCCTCGCTGATGGAATTGAAATTCATTTTTCTTTTTAAACCTTATTTAAATCGTGAGAGTTTAGCTGTCGATCGGTTGGGGGTTGGTTTTGGGTTTTGTTTTTGTTTTTTTTTTTTTTTCCGGTGGGTATTTTGTTGGTTTGTTTTTTGTTGTTTTTTTTTTTTTTAAAGTGATATTCACAAGCAAGGTTACCACACTGAGAGAGAGAGAAAAAAAAAAAGAAAAAAAAAAATCAGAATATATATATATATATATAAATGCACCACCACGGCCACAGCACAGCAGGTCACGCGCACAGCGTCACTTCCTACGCCTATTTACAAGGAATTTCTGTATGTACAAGGAGGAAGACGGCGGGAGCATAAATTAGCATCTATTTATACAAATAAACAAGAGTCAGGAAATATCCATCCAGCTGGAGGGGCAGGAAAAGCCGGGCACAAAGAGCCCCCTCCACCAGGAGCTCTCGGGGTAAAAGGGGAGGGGGGACACACGGGGTGGGTGGGTGGGATGGGGAGGAATTGGGGGGGGGTCCTGTCACAGCACCCACACGCTGGGAAATGGGGTCCCAGGGTAGGGGGATCCCCAGGACAGGGGGGTCCAGAGCAGGGGGGACCCCCAGAGCAGGGGAATCCCCAGAGCAGGGGGTCCCAGAGCAGGGAAAAGGGCAGGAAAACAACGGGAGGGGGTCTCCAGAGCAAGGGGGTGCCAGGACAGGGGGGGTCCACAGGAGGAAATGGGGTTGGGGTGGGGGGTGATGGTTTCTCGACAGTGATTAAAAGCAGAATGAGGGTGGAGTTTTCTACCAGCCCAGGCTTAAAAATAAATTAAGGGGGTTGGGGGAGGGGGGGAGGGAGGGGGCATAGCCTAATGAATTGGGGTGGGGGGGCTCCTCGAGGGGCCGCAGCCCTTTCGGAGGTATCAGCAGCAAAAACCCCCCCGGGACCCCCAAGAGGAGGAGCTCGGGGGGGTGGGATTGGGATTTTGGGGTGCACTGACCGGTTTTTTTTTTTTGGGTGGGGGGGAGGATTTTTTGGGGGGGCGTGGGGCTGGCCCCTAGCAGGCACAGTCCTGGTGAGGGGGGGCCTGCTGGTCCGTGAGCTGGGGGCCCTGCTTGGCGCCGGTGACCGCGGGGTCGGCCGTGTCCAGGGACTCCGACATCTTCTCGCAGATGATGTCCACCAGCCGCTCGAAGGTCTGCTTCACGTTGATGTTGTCCTTGGCGCTGGCCTCGAAAAACTCGAAGCCTGAGGTGGGGGGGACAACGTGGAGGAGAGGGGAGGGGGACAGAGGGACAAGGGACGCACAGGCACATCAAAGCTCCGGCCCCGTGTCCGACCTCGCGCAGCTGCTCCTCCTCTCGTTCAATGTTTAATATCAACCTGCCCCCACCACCCATAAAATTCGGTTTTTCCCCACCCAAAGACCCCCCCAGATCCTCCCCCCAGCATCTCTCTGAGAGTTTAAGGTGTGTAACAACTCGGTGGGTGCCAAGGCACCGCCGATGTCGGAGCGGAGTGATTACACGGAGGCAATTAAGCCCTTAATTAAATTAATTGTGGGCTGGCAGCCTTGGCTGGGGGGTTCCCCCCTCCCCAACTCACCCAGGTGCTCGGCGAGCTGGCGGCCCTTCTCCGAGGAGACCACGCGCTCGTCCTCCATGTCACACTTGTTCCCCACCAGCAGCACCTGGGCGTTGTCCCAGGAGTAGGTCTTGATCTGGGTGGACCTTGGGGAAGGCAGAGAGGGGTCAGAGGTGTGGGGAGGTGGGGTGCCCGGGGAAGTTTGGGGTGCCCAGAGCCCCGCCCTGGCGCTCACCAGTCCTGCACGGCGTTGAAGGACTCCTCGTTGGTGATGTCGTACATGAGGATGAAGCCCATGGCCCCGCGGTAGTAGGCGGTGGTGATGGTGCGGTACCGCTCCTGCCCGGCCGTGTCCTGGGCGGGCACAGGGGACAGCAGAATGTCACCCCCAGGGATGCAGTGACAACCCCCCAGGGCCACCAAATCCATTGGGGAAGATCCAGCCCCACCCTGGTATCGCCCTGGTGGGGCAGCTCCATGTTGACCATCACCCAACTGACCGTTATCCCACAGCAACCATCGCCCCACAGTGACCATCACCCAACTGACCATCGCCCCACAGTGACCATCACTCCCCAGACCACCAATCCATCACCCCCACACCACCACCCCTCACTGACCATCACCCCCCACCCACCATCACCCCCTCACCATCTCCCCACACCAACCACCACCCCACGCCACCCCAGGGCTCTGGGGGGTCACCCCGAGGGTCTCTCTCCTCACCCAGATCTGCAGCTTGATGCGTTTGTCGTTCCGGTAGATGGTCTTGACCTTGAAGTCGATGCCGACGGTGCTGACGAAGGCGGGCGTGAAGGAGTCGTCGGCGTACCGGAACAGGAAGGAGGTTTTCCCCACGCTGCTGTTGCCGATGATCAGGATCTTGAACATGTAATCGAAGTTCTGGTCCGAGGATTCCTTCTGCCCATAGCGGGAGTCGGTAGCCGACGCCATCTGCAAGGTGGGGCAGAGGCCTCAGCACTGCCAGGCCCCTCTTTGGAGCCCTTTTCCCGGCACCACCGGCACGGATCGGGAATATTTTGGTTCAGGAAGGGCGATGGCGTGGCCATCAAAGGGTCACTCAGCCCCCCAAGAGCTCGGAGAGGCCACCTCCTGTCCCCTCCCAGGGCAGGGACCTCGCAGGGTGTCCACGCTAAATGTGGGGCACGTGGCCCCCGGGGTTTGCCACGGCTCCAGAGATTCGCCGTGCCTTCCAGGCTTCGCCGCGGCTCTCAGGATTCGCCAGAGCCGCCAGGAATTGCCACAGCTCCCAGGATTTGCCGCGGCTCCCGGGATCTGCCGTGGCGTCGGGGGTGCGGCCGGGGCGCCGCAGCCTCTTCCCGCATCTTTCCCGGTGACAAAATGGCACCGGCGGTGGCGGTGCCCCCGCACGCCGCGGCCAGCGCGGTGACACGGAGCCCTGCGGTGTCACACGGAGCCCTGCGGTGTCACACGGAGCCCTGCGGTGTCACCGAGCACCGTGGGGAGGAGGGTGACGCCAGGCAAGGGGGGCACAGAGGGTGGAGCAGGGGGATGCGGGATGGAGCGCGGGGATGCTGGGGCAGCGCGGGGAGGGGGCTGCAGGGCGCTGCAGGGAGGGGGTGCTGGGCGCTGCTGGGCATTTCGGGGTGCCGATGGAGGGGGAGGGTTGATGGGGGGCTCATGGCGGGGGTGCAGGGCGCTGCAGGGAGGGGGAGCGAGGTGCTGATGTTTTTGGGGGGTGCAGTGTCGCACGGAAGGGGTTCAGGATGCCGATGGCGGGGCGCGCAGGGTGCTGATTGCGGGGTGGGGGGCTGCGAGGAGGGGGGGTGATGGGGAGGGGGTCACCCCCTGCTCCCCCCCGCAGGCCCGACCCCGCTGCACCCACTCGATCCCCGTCGCACCGAGACCCCCCCCAGGCCTTGCGCAGCCCCCCCCGCGCCGCATCCATCATCATCATCATCATCCCCCCCCCGCCTCCCGCCTCCTCCGCTGCAGCCGCCCCTCCCCTCCCGGTGCCGGCGGGGCTCACGGAGGGGGTCTCGGGGGGGGTCCCCGCGGGGGTGTCGCTGGGGGGGGTCCCGGTGGCGGTCCCGGTGTGTGTGTGGTGTGGGGGGGGGGGTCTCACCTCTGCCGCGCTCGCGCCGCCGCCTCCTCCCCGCAGCGACTGCAGCAGATGCGGAGCCCGGGTGACGTCGGCTGAGGGGCGGGGGTTGCTATGCAAATGAGGCCTCACGTCACGGGCGCGCCCCTGAGGGCGGCGCTGATTGGCTCGGCGGCTCTCTCTGATGGACAGCGGGCGGAAAGGGGGGGAGGAGACTCCCCCTCCCGGCGCGGTGGTGGGCGCCGCCCCCTCCTCCGGCAAGGCGCAGTGGTGCGGTCCGGCCGCTCTGCGCGGGGCGCGGGATGAACCACCCCCCTGCACCGGCGGGGGTGTAGGGCGAACCATTCCCGCTCAGAAGGGGAGGGCGAGGTTTGACAGCCTCCCTGTCGCGACATGGCGCGCTATCGCGACGCCTTCCCCAAGCCTGCAGTGGCGGGCAGCGTGATCCTTCCCGTGACGGGGCGGCTGGCGCTGAGGCGGGGCTGCTGCGCAGGTGGGCGGCCATGTCCTCCCTCGCCCTGAGGCTCCAGCGGGGATTAGGGCCGGTGGCATATGGCGGCCTGAGGGCAGCGGCGCCGCCCTGCCCGGGCCTGCCCTGCCCTGCCCGGGGCCCCGGGAGCCTCCCGAGCCCTGCCCTGCCCTGCCCCGCCCGGTGGCCTCTGTGCCGGGGCAGCTCTTTGCTCCTGACCCGGGCTCATCCCAGACCCACAGCCCCGGCAGGACCGAGCCGGACACGGTGGGCAGTGGGGACAGTGACCACAGCCCTCAGTGACAGTGGGGTGGCACGGACAGTCCAGCGGGGGATGGATGACCAGGAGGCAGGGATGGACATGGCCATGGGGATGGACACGGCCATGGGGATGGACACGGGCTCAGGGATGGATCCACACTGAGGGAGGGATCCAGCCTTAGGGATGGATCCAGAATTAAGGATGGATCCAGAATTAGGGATGCATCCACACTTAGGGATGGGTCCAGGCTCAGGGATGGATCCAGAATTAGGGAGGGCTCCAGGCTCAGGGATCAGTCCAGGCTCAGGGATGGATCCAGAATTAGGGAGGGATCCAGAATTAGGGAGGGCTCCAGGCTCAGGGATGAACCTGACTGCTGTGGGCCTTTAGGGTTATCACCTATCACCTTCCCCAGGCGACAGCCCCAACGCCTCCTCGTGCCGCAGCCCCTCAGCCAGAAATTCGTGGGGAAAAGGGCTTTTTCCGCCCGCTCCACCCCAGTAGAGTCTGGGCTGGATCTGGATTCGGGGAGTTTGAGAGCACCGAGCCTCATCCTGGAGAGACAAGGGGACATCCAGCACCCCCCAGGGATGGCACGGAGCCACCACCGCCCTGCGCAGGACCCGGCATTCCCGGCCAAACCTTGGAAAACATCTGGGCTGGGAAAGAACCACCAAGCCCCGAGGCCTCGCTGCTTTAGGGCGGGCAGGGGGCGAGGAGGGCCCCACGTGCCAGGGCAGTGCCGCGGGGTGGGGACGTGTTTGTGGAGATAAATCACCGTGGGGAGCAATGCGGAAGGGCCGGGAGCGGGCTCCCGCCGCACCGCGCCAAGCCGGCGATTAAATATTTACCTTAGCGGGTCGTGTTTGCCAGTGATGGATCGGCGTTTCCAGGGAGGAGCTCGCTTTTGTTCCAGCGCACAGCCAGGCCCTGCCCGGTGCCCGGCGGGAGACGGGGCCACCAACCGCGCCGGTCCCTGGGGACATTGCCTGCGGCTCCCGTGACACAAAAGAGGCGTTTACAAGGCTCATGTTTAGGGTGGAACAAACCGGGTTTAATCTCTGGAAGGTGACGGAAGAATCCCAAAGGACCCTGCCCCAGGCAGGACACCGGAGATGGGGGAGGAGGGCAAGGGTGACAGCACCCGCCTGGGTCCGAAATGTGAAATACAAATGGCATGTCGAGTGATCGCAGAGCAGAAACGCGGCTTTTCCTCCCTCAAAAGAATGCGTCTTTCCGCCCCAAAAATGCGTGTGTGAGCCTCGGAGAGGCCCGTAGTAAAAAGTGAGCTACAAAAGGCTTTAAAAAGTGAACCTATCCCCAAATAAATAAACCGCTGAGTCGTGCCCGTGCCGTGCGCCGGTGCCTGGGGGTGCCCCGTGCTGGGGGTGTCACCAGCACCCTCTGCCCACCTCATCCCGCCGTGGGCCCGCTGTCCTGCAAGGGGACACCTGGAAAGGTGCTGGAATGCTCCTTCCTGCAGCCCTGTGGGGCGTGATGTCCCCAGGGCTGGGCTGGGGCCAGAGCTCGGTGTCCCCACGCCCTGTCTGAAGGGGACAGGGACCTTTCCCAGCAGCTGCGAGCAGGGAGAAGGCCACCAGCGTCCTCGTACCTGTCAGGACCTGCCCAGCTCCCAAACGGGGACACAACCTGGGCGCCTCCGAGTCCAGGTCAGTGCCAGTGCCCCCCAGTGCCGGCTCCCCACTGTCCCCAGCACTGCTCAGGGCAGTGCCCAGTCCCACGTCCCCCCCGGCGGTGAGGGGACCCACGGGCCGCTACGTGCCCAGGGACAGGAATGTGACATTGCCCTCTGTGTCCAGGCACAGCCCCTGGCTGCCCTCAGGTCCCGGCCCGGAGCACCCGCTGCCACCGTCCTCCAGCACCCGCCGGTTGTCCACGTCCCCGGGGCGAGGCACGGGCGAGTCGCGGTCCCCGGGGCCGGGCGACAGGCGCTTGGTGTCGGCAGACTCCGAGTCATCCGTGCCCGGCGTCTTGGAGCCGCTGTTGTCCTCGTCCAAGGGGCTCTCGGCGCCCTCCAGCTCCGTGTCCCACTCACCCTCCTCCTCCTCCTCCTCCAGCGTCAGCTCGAACTGGAACTTGTCGGTGGTGGCGGGGGACACGGCGGGTCCCTCCGCCGGAGGGGAGGGGCTCCGCGGGATCATGCTCTGGTACCACTCCCGGTTGTCCTCCAGCGTGTCCAGCAGCTCCTGGGCGTCGGGGTGCACCAGGTCGGCCCACGTCTCCCACAGCGGGTGGGCGATGAAGTCGATGAATCCCACCTGGGGGGAGGCAGAGATGAGCCCCCCTCTGCCCGTCCCTGCGTCCCCCCTGCCCTGTCCCCAAGCTGTCACCCCCAACCTGGGATTTCTCCACGGAGGCGGTGTGCTTGTCACACATGGGGCTGATCTCCATGCCCTTCTCCCGCTCCCGGTCTCCTTGGTGGAAGAACTCCACCATGATGCGGTCAGTCCACTGCCGGTACAGCTCCAGGGGCTTCGTGGGGTTGCTGAGGTCGGCGCAGTGCACCATGTTCTGCAGCACCTGAGGACGTGGACACCGTGTCCTCTGTCCCCCAGGGCCACCCACGGTGTGCCCCCCAGTTGGATTTGGGAGGGTGGTGGCACCAAACGGGACATCCCGGTAGGCCAGAGGCAGGATGGACACCTGCAGTGCTGGGAAGGATTCCCCCCCAGGTGTGTGTCCCCACCTGGATCCTGTCGGAGTAGTTGTCCAGCAGCAGCACCCCCAGGCTGGTCACCTTCTTGGTCTCCACCATGGTCTTCAGATCCGCCAGCAAGTTCATGTGCTTGGACATGTCCGTGGCCAACACCTGGGCAAGGAGAGGTGGGAAGGGGTCTCAGCCTGATCCCCCAGCCCAGACCCCACCCTGGGGTGGCCCAGCCCCCCCCTACCATGTCGATGACCATTTTACGGAGCGTCTGCCTCTGCTTCCTGCTCAGGTTCTGGAAGATGTCGCAGTTCTCCTCCTGGAGGAGCTTGAAGCCCACGGCCAGGTGGTGATTCTCCAGCACCGAGGCGTCATTGTACATCAGGGCCAGCTCCGAGTCTGCGAGGTGGCACTGGTCACCCCGGGGTGACCCCTGGGGTCCCCCAACACGCCCCAGCTCCATCCCTGAGCCCCAGCTCACTGGTGTTGATAAGGAACTGGTTGGAGACGCCGGGGTGGTCAACATCATGGATGGCGCTGGCGAAGATGGCAGCCATGATCTCCAGGTCCGTGAAGACAGCCTGGGAACGGTGGGACAAGTCATCGGGGACACGTTATGGCCCCGCCAGGGCACACCTGGGTGGCCTCAGGTGACGGGGAATCACCTCCAGCGCGGGCGTGGAGAGGAGGACGTGCGTGGACTGCGCCACGTCGGCGGCATGCAGGCTGTTGTGGTAGGCCACGTCGGCGTGGTAGTGATCCTCCAGCGTCAGCATGTAGGTGATGAAGGTGTTGACGGGGATGCGGAAGGTCTTCATCAGGTCACGCTCCTGTGGGGAGGCAGGAGGTGGCTCGTCCCCACCCGGGCACGGGGACAGGGACATCCCCGGTGGGATTGCTCACCTGGAAGATGCTGTACATGATGACGGTCAGCGGGCGGTTCCCCGAGTACTCGGCGACTTTGAACACGTCGAGCCCCCACTTGTTGGTGTCCTCCAGCTCCTGGGGGGGACCAGAGGGACAGAGATCCATGGGGGGCTGGTGCTGGGGACCCCACAGTCGGGGGGGGGGTCACCCCTTGCCAGCGCCCACCTTGGCCAGCAGCGCCTCGCGGTCCGTGCGCACCCCGAAACGCGGGATGCCGGCGGCGGCCAGGCTGGAGCTGTGCTTGAGCTTCCTGACGCCGCTGATCTGGGACATGGGGCGCTTCCTCCGCTCCTTCTCCTTGTCCTTCACCAGCGCCGAGGGGATCTCCACCTCGTGCTGCTTGTCTGGGGTGACACGGGGAGGGCGTGAGCGGGGCAGGAGCACGGATTTCACTGCCAGCATCCACCCCCCCGCCCCGGGTCACGCTGAGGACAGGCACAGGTCACACTGTGATGATTTGGGGGGCTGCGGTGCCTTTCCTCACCCCCATCCACACATCTGCCAGGGTCACTCCTCCAGGCACACACGGATGGCCCCAACAGCCCCAATATACACCAGTATGAGCCACCACTCCCAGCCAGGACAAATGCTGTGACACCTCCAAGGCAGCAAATCCCACTGGGACACCTGGGAAAACCCCCCCGGTCCCCCCATTCCATTCCTCCACAAGCAGCAAACGGGACCCTCCTCTGACACCATCCCTATGGGCTCCCCAGCTCTCTGGGGACACAAAGGCCACCCTGCTGCCGGCAGGGAGGTGACCCTGGGGCGGGGGGTTCCTCACCCAGGAAGGTGCTGGAGATGTACTCGGAGACCTGGTTCCCGGAGCGGCTGGTCTCCGAGAGGTGCGTCAGCTCCCGGCTCAGCATCCGCTTGAACTGTGGGTGGTTGGCAGGGTCAGTGGCGTGGGGGGCTGCCAGGACAATCCTGGGGGGGGTCCCCATGCCCGCTAGGGTGACCCCGACAGGGTCCCTTACCTTGTTGGAGGCCATCTCGCTGACCGAGTGCCTGGTCTGCAGCGTCTCCAGCTGGTCCAAGCACCAATCCAGCTCCTCCAGCGTCTCCCTCGAGAGCTTCTGGTGGGCATCTTCTGCTGGGGGCACCCGCCGGCTTGGCAAGGGACCTGCCACCCGCCACAGGGGCGCTGGTGCCACACCAAACCCGGGGGCTCACCAGCGTGAGGGGACACGCCACCCCCCGAGCGGGGCGCCGGGGGACACGGGGGGCCGCGGGGGTCGGGGTCAGGCATCCCTGGGCAGCGTCAGGCTGTCCCCATGGCGTGGCAGCCCCGGCACGCGGCGTGCCACGCTGTCCCGTGGGGTGACAGCCAGCCCCGGGGGCAGCCGGGCTCCCGCGGGGCCCCGCTCACCGCCGGGGTTTTATTAATGGAAGGTTTGACGTCAACCGGAGCTTTTCCACCGCCGCGAAGGGCGGCCAGGCGGGAGGAGCTGCCGAAAACCAGACATGGATCCCGAAGGGCAAAGCCGCAGCTCTGCCTTGGCTTGCGGGGGGGGGGGGGGGGGAGTTGTCGAACCCCCAGGGCACGGCGGGACACACCCCGGGGACACAGCGACAGCCAGCTCGTCCCAAAATCTCCCCACCACCGTCCCCCCTCGGCACTCACCGGAGAGGCTGGCCTTGCTCCCCGAGGGCAGGCTGCTGCTCGATCCTCGCCTGTGAAACACAGGGGGCTGAGCGGCTGCGACCACCGCAGCGGTGTCCCCCTCCTTGCCGTGGGTTGGGGTCCCCGCTCAGGTGACATCCCCGCCCACTCACTTGATGCCAGCGCGGTCCTGGAGGTGGGTCAGGTTGCTGCGGACGGTGCGGAGGCTGGCCAGGACCTGGGGGGGCGAGAAGGGGCTGGGGTCGTGCGGAGCCCCCCGGGACACCCACCCCGGTGCTGGGCACAGGCCGCGTCCCCTCCCGGGCAGGGCACAGCGGTGACACCCACCTGAGCAAAGGGTGTGACGATCATGTCTTCTCCGTGCCTGCGGGAGCACAGGGAGCGTGAGGGGAGGCTCGGGGAGGCTCGGGGGGTCCCAAGGGACGCGGGCTGGGGGGACACTCACAGGTCGCTGGCGATGGAGGAGTTGCGGGACATGGCTTTTGGGGACAGGTCGTAGTCGCTGTCGGAGCGGTACAGGAAGGACTCCCGGCGCTGGCCGTGGGAGAAGGTGCCCTGCAGGACCAGACCCGCGCCCGGGCTGGCCTGGGGGTCCAGCGCGCCCCGGCCGGGGGGCCCATTCTCCAGGTCAAAGCTGCGAGGGGAGAGGGGACAAGGCTGGCACGGGGCACAGGGACCTCAGCCCCGGGGAGGCTGCCGGGTTTGGGGGGGTTCTCTGTGCCACCGTCTCACTCTGCCCAGCACGCTCTGGCTTGGTGACACTGTGGTGACACTGGTGGCCAGTCTGGCCCTGCTGGCTCCTCCACCTGCTGCTGAGAACGGGCACAGCTCGGGGCACGCGGACCTGCTGGCACAGCAGGGTCTGGGATTTGGGACACTGATGAGCAGAGCCAGGCTGTCCCATGCCACCCAGGTGGGGACAGGACCCACCGCTCTGAAGCTCCCAACTCCAGAGACCCCAGGAAAGGCTGGCTCCTGCCTGTCCCTCCCCGTACCTGTCACCAGCACCACGGTCCCAAGTCCTCCGAAGCCCCAAAGCCTCCCTCAGCCCCGTCTCGAGGTGCCGCGTCCCACGGAGGGGACATTATCCCGGCCACGGCACAGAGCCAGGGGACATCGAAGGACAGAAACCGACGCAGAAGCCAAGCCCTGGCCCCTGGGGACACGCTGGCGGCAGCCCAGGGGCACCCCGACCGGAGTCACCTGTCAGCCGTGCGCATCCAGGCGGGGGACAGGGGACAGGGATGGGGACCCTGCAGTGTCCCCAAGCTGGCCGCGGCCGCCTCACCCACCCCGCTGCACTGCTGGCCCCGGGGGTCATGGGAAAGGCTGCACGCAGCAGGGACACAGCGAGGCTGTCCCCTCCCGCAGCGGGGACGGGGACGAGCCACCCCCGGGAGCATTGGGAAAGCGCAGATGCCACTGGGACCACCGCGTCCCCAGCGGGAGCCCGGCACCTACCCGATGCAGGAGTGCCTCCGGGACGGGCAGCGGCTGCCCGGCAGCATCGTCCCGCTCCGGCAGCACCGGCGGCTGTGGCGGGGCCGTCCCCGGCAGTGGCGGTGCCAGCCGGCACCGCGTCACGCCATCCCGCAGCCCCCTTGTTTTCCTGCCTCGGCTTCCCATCCCCGATGGTACCGGCCGCACAAAGCCGCATTGTCCCCTCCGACGGCCCCGCGGGGTGACGGCCCGCGTCTGTTCCCGGCCCCGTGCCACCAACCCCTGACCCCGCTGCCACCGCGGGGGACAGCCCCGGGGGACCAGAGCCCCCGCCACGGGGTCGGTGCCTAATTAACCCCCCTCGTTTCGGTGTTAATGACCTCCGGGCGGTGTCCGCGGCGTGGCGGGGCGGGGGGGGGGGGGGGGGGGCCGGGACCGCTATAAATAGATGCTGTCGCTGCTGCGGAGAGATGTGCTGAGCCCCCACGGCGCCCGGGACCCCAAAAACCAACCCCGCAGAGGTGGGGAGGGCACGGAGGAGCCGCGTTGGGTGGGTTGTTGGTGCCTTGATTTTTGTCCCCGCCGCGGGTCCCCGCCGGGCCACCGCTGCCATGAGTGTGTCCGTGCTCAGCCCCGCTCGTCCGGCGGCTCCCCCTGCCCCCGGCTCAGCCCCCTGACCATGTGGGGACAACCCGCTGTCCCCTCCTCGTCCCCGCGGGCTCGCACCAGCCCTGAGGACGTGCCACAGCTCTGGGGGAAGGCGCTGCCCCCATCCCCGGCATCACAGGCCGGTGCCACCCCCCCCGGGGGACCCGCCAGCGTCCCCCTCTTACCAGAGGGGATGCGCCACGGTGAAGCGCCGCTGCAGGCGGATGCTCTGGTTCATCAGGAGCTTCCTGAAGAAGACGGGGGAATTGCGGGGGGAACCGCGGGGGGACGCGGCCGGAGAAGCCCCCGGCGAGCTGTGCGCGGTGGGCAGCATGGCCCGGGCTCAGGGACCCCCGGGCCGGCGGCGAGGCCGCGTCGCCCCCGGTGCGGAGCAGGAAACGTGCGGCCGTCCCGGCCCCGGCAGCCCCGGGAAACTTTCCATCCCCCTCCCGCCCTGCGCCTGGGAAATTAAACAACTGTCTGGCTCCGGCAGCCGGCGCAGGGAGCGGGTCCCCCCCCGGTGTGCCTGGCGGCCCGGGCACGTGGCCCCTCGCTGGCCCGGTGCCACCGGCCACCCTGCTGTCCCCGAGGCGGCAGCTGCTCCTCAAAGGGCAGGGGGTGCTGTGCCTGGACACACGGAAAAATGCCCCACGAAGCCCCCCAGGGACACAGATGTACGGAGGGGACGTGCCACGGTGCCATTGAGGGACAGAGCTGAGCACGGAGCATCCTGGACACGCAGTGTGGCTGTGACATGGTGGCACTGAGGGACAGAGCTGAGCACGGAGCATCCTGGACATACGGTGTGGCTGTGACACGGTGCCACCGAGGGACACAGCTGAGCACGGAGCATCCCAGACACGTGGTGGGGACATGCCATGGTGCCACCGAGTGACCTGTGAGAGCCACACCCACCCCACGCCGTGCCCCAACCCCTCCCTGGTGCCGTCCCCTCCTGGAGCCACTCCCCAGCAGGACAGGGAGCAGCAGCTGGTGACAGTGACACTGTGGGGACCCACTGGCCTGGCAGTGGGAGCTGGCACCTGCCCGGCCTGATGCAGCAGGATGTGGCTACCTGCTGTTCCTGATGGCCACAAAAATATCCAGCAGCTGGCAGGGAGCCAGGAGGGACAGCAACAGGTCCCCCTCCCCCCCGCCACGACAGCACCAATGGAGACCCCAAAACCCACCAGAGGGGGGTCCTGGAGGGGTCACCTTCGCAAGCATGACCACGGGGACATCAGGACAGGGGGATGTTGGGACAGAGGGACATCAGGGGGGAGGGAAGAGCCCCCTGAGCTGGCTGGCAGCCAGCAGCCCCGGGCTGGCCGCAGGACAGCTATTCCCAGTGCCCAGGACAGCCAGTCCTTATCGGAGTGTCACTGTCCCCACGTGTCTGTGCAGGGGTGGAGGACAAGTGACACCAGAGCCATGTCCCTGGGCCGTGCCAGCTCCTCGCTGTCCCCACAAGCCGGGCTGGCAGAGGCACGGGACAGGGGGAATGGCCCAAAAATAGCCCTGCAGCAGCACGGCTGGGCCAGAGCCACTGCGGGAGGGAGCGAGGTCACCCCGGGCAGGGCCAGGCCAGCCCTGTGGTGGCTCTGGCTGGGCCACGGGATGGGGACAAGGCGGGGGGTGAGGACAGCGAATGGGGACAGGGATGAGTGGTGGGAAAAAGGGGGATGGGGGTGACAGGGATGGCAGTTACAGGGACACTGGGGGACAGGAGTGTTGAGGGGGTTGACAGGGACAGACGGTGATCAGAACCGACACCCCGGGGCTGGAACAGCGGGGCCGGTGACACAGGGGTTTGTCCCCAACCCACCGGGTGCCCTGCCCCGGTGCCGCTGTCCGGCCGCCGGTGCTGAACCCGGGAGCGTCCCCGCCAGCCGTGCCCCGCCCGGTAACCCGTTCCCGGTGCCACCGAGGCATCACCTCCCCCGCCGCTCCCCATCCCGCCCTTACCGGGGGGGCTCGGACTCATCGCCGCTGCTCGGGCCGCTCTCCTCGATGGTGAACACCACCCGGGCAGCCTCGGGCTCGGGGGCGCGGGCCGCCTCCGCCAACCGGCAACCCAGCGGCGGCAGCAACGGCGTCCCGGAGAATCGCCGGCGCACGGCGCCCACCGCCGCTCCCGGGCCCGGGCCCGACGGGGCGGCCTCGGCGGGATCGCGGCAGCGCTGCCGGGAAACGGGAGCAGCGGTGAGGGGCGCGGGGAGCGGCCCCGGGGGGGGGGGTCCCGGCTGATCCCGGTCCGAGGGTCCCGCCCGGGCAGCGCCCCCCGCCCGCCCCCGCCGGTACCGAGCGCCGGTAGCGCGCTGGCGCCCCCTGCCGGACACGGTGCGGCGCTGCAGCCCGCGGTTACCGGGGTGTTACCTGGGCGAGGGGGGCGCGGGGAAAGGCGCCGCCGGTGCGCCGGGAGCGGCTCCGCCCGCAGAGCACGGAGCCACCGGGAATCCCCCCCCCCCTCTGCTCCTCCTTGCCCCGCCGCCACCGGAGAGGACCCCCGTGACTTCCCCCGGGACCCCGCCGGAAAAACCCCCGGAGCCGGCGCGCAATTACGTAGAGGTGAATAATAATTAACCGCCCATTAAGGGGATAATTAACTCCCTCTCAGCGCCGCCAGCCCGGTTATTGCTGCCCGGGGGCCCGGCGCTGGGACGCTCATACCGGGGACACCCCTCGCCCCCCGGGACACCCCTCGCCTCCCCCCCCCGGTAGCCCCCGGTGCCGGTCTCACCTCCGCGCCGAGGAAGGGCAGCGCTGTCCGGCTCCGTCTCATCGCCGTCCCTGCGGGGGGAGCTCCGGGAGCCGCGGCCGGGAGGGGCCCGCCGGTGGGGACCCCCCCTCCCGCGACTGGGGACACCCCGGGGACACCCCGGGGCCGGGAAACGCGGGCTCCTCCCCGCCGTGATTTATGGTCACCGGGTCACGGCCGGGTTCAGCCCCTACCTCGGGTTTCGGGCCCCCCCCCGCCCCACTCCCGGTGCTCCCGTGGGCTGGATGGGGACAGGGACGTGGATCTGAGGCCACGGGGAGCGACCCCCAGCCCGCAGCGCCCACCAAGCCGCGAACCCACCGGTGCCACGTTAACGATCCACCCCGGACACCTGCCACCCACCCACCGCCGCCCCCGAGAACCGGGGCACACCGGGGCCACACGGCAGAGCCCCCCCAGCACCGAGCTCCCCGGGGAATCTCCCAGCACCGGGAGCGGCCTCCTCCCAAATCCCAGGAACTGCCGATGCCCGGCACGGGGGTCCCCGCCGCCGCCAGCCCCCCGGGCCCTCCCGCAGCCCCTTACCGGTGCCCGGTCCTCGCGGCGAGCGCGGCCTCGGCCGAGTGCAGCGGAGCAGAAGGAAGGCGATGTGCGTGCCTGGCCGCTCGCTCCCTCCCTCCCGTCCCACCTCGCCCGGGGGGGCTGCGCGGGCCCCCCCCCAGCCCAGCCCGGGCACCAGCGCCGCTCCCCCCGCACCCACCCCGCCGGGCCGGGAACACCCCGGGGCCGCCAGCCCGGCCCGGGGGACCCCCAGTGTGGTTGGGGCCTCCCCCCGGGAGCCGGGGTTTTCCCCGGGCAGGCTGCAAGAGCACATGGCAGACGGGAAACCAGAACCAGGGCAGCAGCTTCTTTATTCAGCAGCGTGGGGAGCCCGGGGGGCTGCAGCAGCGGGGGGGGGGGGGGGGTCAGCTGGGGGTGGGGGGGCCGGAGGACCCCTCCATCACTTTGCTCTGGGGAAGAAGAGAAAGAGAGCGGGGTGAGAGCCCGCACACCAGACCTGCTGCCCTCCCCAAATCCCCCCCCCGGCCACCCCCAATGCCCCCACGCACCATGGGCACCTCATCCAGGTGCCGGAACCGGGGGGTCCCACGCCGGGACCACCGCACCAGCAGCACGGCCCCCCCTGCCACCAGCAGGCAGACGGCCAGGGAGACGATGACCACCACGCCAGGGCTCAGCTCAGTGGGGTGCTGCTCTGTGGGGGTGAGATGGGCACCCTGTTATTGCCCCTGGCACCCCGGTATTCCCCCTGGAACCCTGTTATTTCCCCTTGGCACCCTATTACTCCCCCTGGAACCCCTTTATTTCCCCCCACTGAGACTCGTGCCCAACCTTCAAGCATCATGGAAAAAGAGGTGGCTCAAGACCGGCTCCAGTCACCCCGACTGCCACCACCCCACCCGTCACCAACCCAGCTCTGGTGTCACCTCCACCCGTGGGGGGACCAGCCCAAGGCACTCCAACCCCCCTGGCAGAGACTGGGGGAGAAAAGGGGAGCCCCCAACAACCCTCCCCATGGAAGGGGGAGCAGCCAGGGGGGCTCTGGGCTCAGCTTGGAGCTGCACCCCTGAGCCCTCCTGTGAGTGCATCCCCAAGTGGGGATCTAGGGGGGATCCATGCCCATGTCCAGGTCCCCCCTTGCCCAGTGCCCCCCATCCTGGCTCTCACCGGTGTCACCGGCTGTGCTGCCAGTGGCTGCTGTCGTTCTGGAGCTGGTGGTGACAGGGCTGGTGCTGTGGGGACCCGGGCTCACGGTGGGCGTGGGGGAGCTGGGAGAAGCAGAGGGGCTGGGTGAGGATGGGGCTGGCGTTGCCGTCGAGTTGGATGGATGCTCTGTGGATCCGGACACGCTCGTGTGGGATGGAGTTGATGCTGTGGCGGTGGTGGATGAGGGTGTCGAAGGTGCTGATGCCGGCGTCCTGTTTGAAGATGGTGTTGTGGTGGTGTTGGATGAAGATGATGGAGGTGGTGTTGTGATGGTGCTGGGTGCAGTTGGTGTCGTGGTGGTGCTGGATGAAGATGATGGAGGTGGTGTTGCTCCTGAGGAACTGGATGGAGTTGTGCTGGTGGTGCTGGATGGAGATGCTGAAGATGTTTTTGAAGCCGTGGCACTGGATGCAGTTGATGCTGTGGTTGGGCTGGATGGAGATGATGGAGGTGGTGTTGTGGAGTTGCTGGATGAAGATGATGGAGTTGGTGTCGTGGAGTTGCTGGATAGAGATGGTGGAGTTGCTGTTGTTCCTGAGGTACTGGATGGAGTTGATGTCGTGGCTGGGATGGAAGATGCTGCTGAAGATGTTAATGCTGTGGTGTTGGAACCTGGTGGAATTTTTGGGTTGGATGGAGCTGTACTGATTATTCTTAAGTCAGGGCCAGACCGAATCACCCCTGTGAGTCCCCTGGCTGGTGGCTGTGGCTGCACGGGATGGAGATGGTGACACATCTGTCCCTGAGCTGTTCACAGACACTATGGGGACAGGATCAGTGGCACATCCTGGCCCCGGACCTTGCAGGAGAGAGCTGGTCAGCAAGGACATGGCAGGACCCTGGCGGGGTCCTGGCAGGGCAGCAGCACCTGCCCCACCTCCCGGTCTCACAGGGATCGTTTCCCAGGTGGTTTTTATCACACAGAAAACTGGGATTTAGCCAGTATCAACTCCCAGGAATCCAGAATCTGAAGAGCTTCCCAAGCTGGCACGGGCACGGGCACAGCTCTGCTGGGGACAGCGTGGCACCAGTGGGCAGTGCCACGGCACAGGGACACCTGCCAACCCAGCCCTTGTGGCACCCACCGGACACCCTCGGGGCCAGGCGTGGTGGGGACTGTCCCGTGGCCACGTGGGACAGAGCAGGTTCGCCGGGCAGTGCTGGCAGTGCCCCTTATCTGCTCAAATCCTGTTTGCACAAGAGGAGGAGCAAGTCCGGACTGGCCCCAGGGGGGGGACACGGGACAGAAATGTCCCGTGGCAGAGCCAGCGCCCAGCGTGGCAGAGAGGTCCCCACAGCTGCCAGGCTCACCGGGATGGGCTGTCCCCACCCAGCTGCCACCCTTTTTTCTTTTTTACCAGGAAGGGTGAGCCGAGTCGCCTCGGGGTGCAGGGAGGGTGCGAGGAGCCCTGGCTGGAAACGGGGGACCCACAGTGGCACCGGGAAGCCCTTTGCCCCGGGAGTGCCGAGGTGGTGCCAGGGTACCAGTGCCAGGACCAGCCGGTTTGGCAGCACCGGCGCCGCATCGTCTGGGAGGAGCAGGGTGCTCCGGTCCAGCCTGGCACTCCCGTGAAGCAGGTGAAGGCCCCCGGTGACCCCCAGCCCCGGGAGGGACCCCTGCCCCCGTACTCCCACTAGACCACCTTGGGAGGAGTTTTGGGGGGGCGATGCAACACGTAGTCACCTCCCCGAACTTCCCCGGTGCCCCGGAGCACCTCCCGATACCAGAAACTGGGCGGGGGGAGGCCACAGACCCACCCGCCGGTGGCACCGGGAAGCACCCCGCCCTCCGGTGCCGCAGATCCCACGTGCCCCCGGGACCCCCCCCAGCCCCCGGTGCCCGGTACCTGCGGCAGCGAGCAGGGCAGCGGCGCAGCAGAGCAGGCGGAGCGCGGCCCGGGCCATCCCGCCCGGTGCCGGTGCCGCCACCTTTACCCGCCCCGGGGGAGGCGGGGGCGCCCCCGTCCGCGGCGCCGCCTGTCGGTACCGGGGGGAGCCGCAGCGCCGGGATCCTGCGGGCACCGGGAGGACCCTCCCAAAACTCCCCCCGACCCGCCAGTGTTTCCCCCCGCCCACCTCCAACGCCGGGGCAGTGAGAGACCCCCAACCTCCGGTGCCGGGAGCCGGCCCTGCCGGCAGCGTCCCGCCATCTCCGGGGACACGTGGGGACACCGGGAAGTGAGCACAAAGGGATCGGGGAATGTGGGGACATTGGGATGCGGGGACTTGGGGACAAAGGGATCTGGGAAAAGTGGAGACACCGGGATCCGGGGACACCGGGCCGGGGGAATTCGGGAACAAAGGGAGCTGTGGCCATGGAGATGCATGGGGGGGATCCGGGCCCACGAGGATGCGGGGACTTGGGGACACTGAGGCCGGACAGGTGGCTGCCCCGTCCATCTTTGTGTGCCGGTGCCGCACATCCGGGGGCGCAGCACAACCGCGCCGGGCCGGCGCCGCTTCCGCGCGGCGGGGACGGCTTTTCCCTCCGGCAAAACCGCAGCCGGCTGGCACCGCGTCCCCGGGGAGCCACCCACGGCCCGGCCCGGCGCCGAGCCTGGGGTCCCCGGGGAGCCACCAAGTGTCCCCACGCTTTCCTACAGCCGGCTCTCTCCGGGAGCGGGGGCGATCCCGCGGCTGGAAGGGGTTGGAGCTGCCGCCGGCAGCGTCCCCAAACGCTCCAGGGACACAGGGAGGGTGCTCCCGGGTGCTGCTCGCCGGGATGGGGCCCCGCAGGTGGGGGGGACGCGAAGGAGGAGCCACTGCGGTGCCGGGAAGCCCGAGGATGTTGTCGAAATCTGGGAGGAGCAGCGGAGGAGGCCCGGCCTCGCTGGGTGCCTCGGGGTGAGCCCCGGGGGCCAGGACAGGGGGGTGTCGGTGAACCCCCCTCCCAGCACGGAGAGAGGGTTTGGCAGGGCAAGAGCCACAGCCAGGACCAGCAGTGGGGTCCCCTCGCCCACTTCCTCACACATGGGGACCCCAAATATACCTATATTCACCCCAAGAGTGCCCCAAAAACCCCACAGCCCGCCCGCAGCATCCCAACCTTTCACTACCCCCTTCCCACCTTTTCCTTAGCTGCCCCCAACACCCCCCCCCCCAAAAAAAAATAACCCCATGGACCCCCTCGCCCTCCACCCTCTCCAGCGATGCCCAGAGCCTCTTTGCCAGCCCTGGAGGGGTCTCACTCGCCGCTCCCCGACCTCCACCGCCCGCTAAAACTCCCCGAACCCCGCTGGCACCCCCCCACCCCAAGATGGCACCCGGCCGCGCCACTTCCTGCCCGCGCCGCCCCTTCCCTTCCTCCCTCCCCGGCCCATCCCGGCGCAGCAAACAGCCAGAGCACAATTCTCCGTGTCGCGGGGTTTTACTGGGACCCGACTGGAATGTGTGGGGCGCGGAAGGGCCCCCCGGGGGGGGGTGGGGGGGGGAGGAGCGGCCCGGGCCCCTCTCAGTCCGTGCGCGGTGGGGAAAACCCCTCCCCGGGCTTCTCCCTTCCCCCGCAGTCCGTGCGCGGGGAGCGGGGCGCGCTCGGTGCCCACGGTCCCGGTGCTCCCCTCAGACCCCTCAGTCTGTGTCCGGGGAGATGGGGGGGGGGGGCGATCATCGCTCTTCTTCCTCCCCTCGGGACCCCTCAGTCCGTGCCCGGGGCAAGGCGGGCGCTTCCCCCGCTCCTCCCAGTCTGTGCCCGGGACCCCTCGGTCCGTTGCCGGGGCGGGGTGGGCGCTTCCCCCGCTCCGTGCCTGGGACCCCTCGGTCCGTTCCCGGGGCGGGGTGGGCTCTCCGCCCGCTCCCCTCGGTCCATGCCCGGGGCAGGGCGGGCGCTCCCCCCGCGCTTCCCTGGGTCCTTGCCCGGGCCCCCTCGGTCCGTGCCCGGGCTCGGGCCCCTCCGGGGTCAGTACGCCGGCACCTGGTGCTGGTGCTGGGGCAGGAGCTGGCAGCCGCTGTTGACGTGGCTGAGCACCTTCTGCTTGAGCTGGGCGACCTGCTCGCGGAGCAGGCTGGCGGTGGAGGCGAGCTCCGTGTTCTGGCTCTTGAGGCTCTTCACCTTCTCCTCCAGCCGGGAGATCCGCTCCAGCTTCCTCTTGCGGCACTTGGAGGCGGCGATGCGATTCCTCAGCCGCTTCCGTTCCGCCTTGATGCGCTCCTGCGTGTCCATGTCGATGGGGGACAGCGGCGGGCTCTCCCCGAAGCTCGGCACCTCCGGCACGATCTGCGGCTCGTCCTTTAGCGGCGGCGGGGGCGGCGGCGGCGGCAGCCGCGGCGGCGGCGCCGCGAACGGGCCGGGGTCGGCGGCGTAGCTGACGGCCGGGTAGGTGCTGAGGTTGGCGTAGACCGGCGGCTCCGGGGCCATCCCAGCGGCGGGCAGCTCGCCCGCGCCGCCGCTTCCTCCCCCGCCGCCGCCGCCCGCGCCGCCGCCGCTCCCCGCCGCGCCGCCGCCCAGCTGGTTCTGCTTGTGCAAGTCCTCCAGCGCCTTCACGAAACCCTCGGCGAACTCCTGCTCCTCGGAGGCGGCCGCTTTAGGGTAGAGGAACTGGCCGCTGGTCGGGGTGGTGGTGACCAGCCCGTTGGACTGGATGATGAGCCGCTCCAGCTCCGGGGACGCCAGCTTGAGCAGCCCCAAGTCGGGCGAGCCCAAGTCGGGCGCGCCGGGGGCTTTTAGCGCTGCCGCCACCTGTTCCGGTAAGGCCATCCCGAGCGCGTCCTTCTTCATCATGCTGCCGCCGGGAAAAGGCAGGAGGAGCCCGCTGCTGCCGGAGGACGGGGCGAAGCCGCTGCCGAGGCCGCTCAACACATCATCATGGTAGAAGGGTGTTTCCATCCTCCTCCCCCGCCCGGCTGCGGGGGAAACGGCGCCGGGGCGGGGGGAGGACCGGGGCGAGCGCGGGGCGGGGAGGGCGGGGGAGGCGCCCGGTGCGCACCGGCCGCGGCCCCGCTCCTGCGCGCGCGCACACGCGTCTGCCGCGGCCGCGCGTCCCGCGCCCCGTTAAATAGGCGGCGCCGTCGCGGTGACCTCACCGCGTCGAGCTCCCATTGGCTGCAGATGACGTCCTCGCCCGCCCTCGTTTGCATACGGGGCGTGGCACCGCCTCCGCCGGGCGGGGGACACGCCCCGTCCCGGCCACGCCCCGTCCCCGTCGCCGCGGCGACCGGCGGGTAAACGGGACAACAGCGCGCGGGGCCCTGGGATGACGTCAGCGCGGGGGAGGGGCGGTCACGTGGCCCCGCGGCGCGCGCCCCGCCGGGGCTGATGGGCACAAAGGGAGGGGCGGGAACCGGGCACAGGGCACCGGGATCCGGGCACGGGAACGGCGCCGGGAACCGGGCACAGGGCATCGGCATAGGGAACCGGGTACAGGGCACTGGGAACTGGCCACTGGGAATCAGGAACCGGGCACAGGGTACTGGCATAGGGTGCCGGGAGCTGGGCACGGGAACCGGGAACTGGCCACGGGAACCAGGCATGGGAATTAGCTACTGGGAACCGGCACAGGGCACAGGAACCGGCCACCTGGCGCTGGACTCCAGGTAGCGGCACCGGGCACCGGCGCCAGAACTGTCCCTGGCACGGGCACCGGCCACCAGCACTGGCCACTGGTATTCGCATGGCCACTGGGCACCGACTCAGGCACTGGTACTGGACACCGGCACTGGACGCTGGCACCGAGCCGGACCCCGCGTGTAAAACGGTTACGACAAAGAAATAAATAAACACACCGGGCCAGGCCCCGCCACGGGGTCACACGGGAACCTCTGGGGACAGCCAGGCCACCACCCGCGTGACACAGACCGGGACAGGACGCTGTACCCGCAGCGTGACCGGGCAGTGCCCGGGCCCAGCAGGGTTCGTGTGGCCTCTCCCCTGCTGGGACAGAGCCACCGTTCCTGCGTGTCCCCACACCTCCCTTGTCACAGCCTGTCCCGGTGTTTGTTGTCACCGGTGTGTCCCGGTGGCTCCGCCGTTTACGCGGTGAACAGCCGTAGACGGTTCACGGGGGTGGGGGGAGTTACATGGTCACTCCTGGGGGGACCCAGCACCGTGGGCACACTGAGCCCGGTGCGGGCGGCACCGGGGAAGGAGTTAACGGCGGTGGCGGTGGCAGACGTCACGGCCGGCCAAGCCCGCGGGCGGCTGAGGGGGCGGATCGGCGTCAGCGCTTGACGTCACCGGCGGGGGGGGGGGGGGAGGCAGCGCCGGTGGCCGCCGATACCCCCCCCCCAACCCCATCACCACCACCGGGCAGGATGCGGCCCCCGCGCCGCCGAGACCCCCGGGCACACCCGGGACACCGGGGCGGGTGACGCTTGAGCCGGCTCTAATTGCGGCCAGATGCTTTCCCGGCCCGCGCTAACGACAGCGATAAATCAGCGGTGTCAGCGCCGGGGGCGTGATGGGGGGGGACTCGGGGGACCCCTCGAGCCCCCGGTTCTGCCGGTGCCTGCAGCTCCCGGCCCGGTGTGTCCGTTCTGTCTGCTGCCCACAGTCAGCGGGGCACGGCACGGGGTGTGGGGACAGCATGGCACAGGGCACAGCACAGCCTTGGCTTCAGGGGACACGGATGACAGCCAGGACAGGGCTGGGACAGCGCAGTGCTGGCACTGGGGAAACTGAGGCACGAAGGAACAACCGGGATCTACCCTCCCCCCCGCCCCAAACAGCTGCTGTTAATTAAATCCCAAATAAACGCAGTTTATGCTAAAGCAGAGCGAACCCGGCTCTGTGTCCCCCGCTGTCGCCGGTGTCCTGGCCCAGGGTGGGCGGCAGTGGCGGTGCCGGTGTCCCGGGGGCTCGGCAGTGGCGGTGCCGGCGTCCCGGGGAGAGCAGCTCCCAGGTGAAGCCGCCGTTCGTGTTTCCTCTCCAAACCCCTCATTACGGGCGCGACCGGACCGGCAGGTTCAGACTTTCCATCCCGACCAAACCCGGCCGGCGAGGGACAGGGACCAGGGCGGGAGGTTAAAAAACCTCCCCTTCTCCCTGCCCCAGCCCCTCTTGGGGGACCCCAGGCCGGGGACACACCCGCGGGTACCGGGGGTACCCACACGTGCTCGCCCACCGAAACCGGGGCGACCAGAGCCAGCTTTGCCCGGCGGTGCTTTCGGCAGCTCCACGGAGGAACCAGCCGACGCCGGGGCCTCCCGGGAAGAGCGGCTGGCCAGCGGCCAGGGATGTGAGCCGTGAGCCGCGCTCCGGCCGGGCCCCACCGGCACAACCCCGCCGACCCCTCCCCGCAAGGGTCGCAGCATCCCCGGGGCTCGTCCTGCTGTGTTCCCTCCACCCCACCTGCTCCCGGCCTGTCACCGCTGCTGCTCGTCCCGCGTGTCCCCAAACCGAGAACAGAACGCCTGCAGCGAGCCAGAAGCTTCATTTTCTTAATGAGCGTTTAATGAGGGGCGTGAATCAGTGTCCCCTTCCGCCTGCCGCCAGGGCAGACCCGTGGGGAGGTCCCCGTGCAGGCAGCTGGTGGCAGTGCCACTGTCCCCACGGCGGGGACACTGAGGCTGCTGTTCCCGGAGGCGTCAGCACCCACTGAGTCACAGTGTCCTGCCACCTGCCAGCCGGGCTATATTTACCCTGGATAAGGATTTGGGATGAGCCTGTGCCACGACCAGACCTCAGCAGTGAGCCTCGAGCAAGGCCATGGTCACCAGGGCATCCTCACGGCTCCTGCTGTCCTCCAACAGTGCCACCAGGACATTTCCCTGTGTGCCACCAGGACCGTTCCCTGTGTGCCACCAGGACTGTTCCCCGCGTGCCACCAGGACCGTTCCTGTGTGCCACCAGGACCGTTCCTGTGTGCCACCAGGACCGTTCCTGTGTGCCACCAGGACTGTTCCCCGCGTGCCACCAGGACCGTTCCTGTGTGCCACCAGGACTGTTCCCTGTGTGCCACCAGGACCGTTCCCTGTGTGCCACTAGGATCGTTCCCTGTGTGCCACCAGGACCGTTCCCTGCGTGCCACCAGGACTGTTCCCCGCGTGCCACCAGGACCGTTCCTGTGTGCCACCAGGACTGTTCCCTGTGTGCCACCAGGACTGTTCCCCGTGTGCCACCAGGACCATTCCCGTGTGCCACCAGGACCATTCCCCGCGTGCCACCAGGACCGTTCCTGTGTGCCACCAGGACCGTTCCCTGTGTGCCACCAGGACCGTTCCCCGCGTGCCACCAGGACCGTTCCCTGTGTGCCACCAGGACCGTTCCCTGTGTGCCACCAGGACTGTTCCCCGTGTGCCACCAGGACCATTCCCGTGTGCCACCAGGACCATTCCCGTGTGCCACCAGGACCGTTCCCTGTGCGCCACCAGGACTGTTCCCCGTGTGCCACCAGGACCATTCCCGTGTGCCACCAGGACCATTCCCGTGTGCCACCAGCTCCACAACACCAGAGGTGCCTGATCCTGCTCCGGCCAAAGCACTGGACACTGAGAACATGGGCTGGACACAAGGTGCCCGTGGGCATCCACATTCCCTGGAAAAGGGAACCAGCAGGGTTTGCACCCCGGGATTTGCACGGCAGGCACCGGGCACGCAGGGGGAAGCTGCCTCTTAGTCATTGCCACAGGCAGGGAGAGAGGAACCGAGCCGGGAAAACAAGAAGTCACAGCTGCCCGTGCCTGTCCCCAAACCTGCCCTGTCCCCGAGGAACCCCCAGGGCCCTCCGACAATCAAAACCAAGAATTCAAAAATAAAACCCAAAAAAACGAGAAAAAAAAAAAAAAGAAAGAAAGAAAGAGAGAAAGAAAACAGATTTAAAAAGGAAAAAGGAGGAGGAGGAGGGTTTGACGTGTATTTTTAGTTGCTTAGCACAGCCCTGAAATATTTCGGCAGCCACTCCCTCCGCGTCGCTGGTGTGTAACTATTCCTGTGCTGCCTCCTCGGCGGGGCTCAGAAGTTCTGAGTCACCGCGGGGCGGTCACAGAGACACAAACCCGCGGCTGCCACCGGCTCGGCTGCCCCCAAAATAATCCCGGGAAGGGTTTCCAGGGTGGCCTTTGCTGGGTCTTTCCGTGCGGGACGCGTTGGACCTGCCAGGCTCTGCACCCACCCACGCCGGCAGCCAGGCTCAAACCTTTTTTTTTTTTCTTTTTCCCCCTCCTCTCTGGTCCTTGCTTTTATCTCGCTCCTCCCTGTTTTAATTCTTTTTTGTTTGTTTGGTTTTTTAACCTCCCTGCACTGCCACGGGGCAGGGACAGCCCCAGACACTCGTTTTTTGGGGTAGAAACGCCCCGAAGTGACAGCTGAGCGTCACATCGATGCCCTTCCAACAGAGCCATCTGCCACCCAGCTGCCCTTTGGGGACAAAAATATTCCTGCAGAGGTGGAAAATGGGAAAGGGGAAGCAGGCAGGGAATGCTGCTAAAGCCTGCGGTGTAATTAAACAAACGCAGAACTTTAACGAGCTCCATCACCTGACCTCCAGATAAGGAGCACTTGGAGGACTCTACCCCGAGCTGGAGCCAAAGGTCCCATTCCCAGTCAGGATTCCTCCTGCCAGAAAAAAAGACCTGAAATCCCAGCAGGGCTGGAGCTGTTTTCCCTTCCCAGCAGGGAAGCCACAGCACACGGAGCCTCTGTGGCTGCAGGGATCCGAAGGGAGGGACAGCAGGTCGGGAAGGGGAAAGTCTGACACAGCCTGGGCTTTGTTAAAATGCCACAGGGAGTTTTCCAGGAGGGGAGGACACATCACCCCATCCATTCCCCTGGAACTGGCTCCCTGGGAGAAGCCTGGGATGAGCACGGAGCGCTGCTCGACAAGGAGAACACGTGGCTGGTGTGTTGGAAATGGAGATGTTTGTAGGGATTTATCCCCGAATTCCAGGGCTCAGGGGAAGGTTCTGGGTCGGGCAGGGCCCAGCAGCATCACAGACACACGGAGGGAGGCGGGCTGGAAGAGGCTGGAGATTTATTCTCGCTCACCACTGCGCCCAGTTTTATAAACATTAAAAAAATAACTCTATAAAAGCATGTTCTTCACCCCTTTTCAGTACAGTGGCGATGGCAGAGGCTCCAACGTGAGAACCAGTTGTACAAACCCCAAAACCTGCTCGAAACAAGCCACAGTATCAGTTTTTCCCCCAAAAAAATTCATCCATCCGGGGGGGGGGGAGTTGAGGCACACCCAGAGCTGTTTCTTCCCCCCGTGTTGCCTTCGTGCAGGAGCTCAGTTGGGATCAGCCAGGATATTCTGAGGGTGGATTTTGCCCATGGGATGGAAGACTGGAGCAACCTGACCTGGGAATTCCCAGGAGTTTCCTGAACCTACAGGAGGGACACGTTCACACGCTGGCGTGTGTCCCCAAGGGAAGATAATTGGTGGCTGGGGGAAGGAAGTGACAGGTACAGCCAGGTGAGGTCAATCACCAGGTACTGGAAGAAATTAGGTTGAGAAATATCGTCAGAGTTCAGGACTTGGGTGTCTCAGCAGAAGGGAGAGAGTTTTCAAAAGCAAGCAGGGGGGAAAATAAATCTGTGGAAATCAACTCAAGTTGCTTTTCCAAAAAAAAAAAAAAAAATTAAAATCCCCCGTGAGGAATTAGGGGCGCACCAGCCTCATGCAAAACAAAACAAAACAAAACAAAAACCCAAAAACAAACAACAAACAAACAAAAAAAAACACCAAAAACCAAAAAAAGCCAAAAACAAAAATCCACAGAAAAAAAAAATCAAAAAACAAAACCCTGCTCCTTTGAAGGAAACTTCTAATCTGAAGTCAAATTAGCAATGAACTAATTGGGAAATGCTCATTTGTCACAAAGCTCTCTTGAGGGAACAAGCCTTGAAGGCCAATGTTCATCCCTCCTTTAAACCACTGGAGAAACAGAACTCACTGGCCAGGAGAAGAAAAGCAAGAGCTTAAAAGTTTGTTGGGTTTTTTTTAAAAAAAAACAAACCCCAAACCTTTAGAACTATTCACGTACAGACAGAGCATCCTCAAGTTCAGTGTTTTTAAACCAAGACACATCTGTTACAAACAAAACAAGTTTCCCCGAGTTTCAAGTTTAAAAAAAGAAAAAAAAAAAAAATCCAAGCAATCCAGAAAGTGTTTGCCTTCCTTCTGGTACCTCTGAACAGGAAAATATTTTAAATTAAACCTGGTGAGCCTGAAAAAATTCACTCTCAGGAGAAGAAGGCAGAACCTCGGTCCTTAACCACCAACGAATTTATAAAAAAAAAAACATTTCCAATGATTTACTGACTACGAGGAGTGGAAAAAACTCCACCAGATTAAAGCGTGGGGGGCTTCCAAAGGAACATGACCTGGGCTCTGATTCTGATGGAAGAGCAGGGGAGAGGGGAACGTTTTTTTTTTTGGACACGTGGCAACCCTGAGGTGACAAAACCCAAACTTGTCCCCGGCCCAGGTGCAGACATCTCACTGCTTGGCTGATTGCCTGCCTGGCTTTTTCTCCTGCTGGCCTCTTCCACTGCCTGGAATTCCTCGGCCACGGCCACCAAACACACCTGTGGAGCAGAAAGGAAGAGGTGACAGCGTCCCTGCGAGCCAGAAATTACTCAGAGCTTCAGTTATTCGAGTTTTACCCAAAAAAACTCGCTTGTTTCTGAGCCTTAGAAGCAGAAATGTGACTTTTTGACTTCTCCTTTTTCCAGCCCCAGACCTTTATTTTAGGAGGTGTATATAAACTCATCCCCCCCACAGCAGCAGTGTCTCCCTGGCGTGTCAATCTCGTGATTAATGTTAATCTCGTGGTGAACTGAAGCTTCTTCCTCGAAAAATGGAACCAGGGAGGCAACAAATTTAAAAATCCAGGTCGTCACGTGCCCCCCCTGGAGAGCTGTGAGGGCAACCCAAGAATTGGACGGAGCAATCCTTGGCTCTGGAGAGGGCACTGGGCAGAGGGATTTGGGATTTGGGAATGGGATGAGCACCCTCAGTCCCAAAACCACAGGAGCTGCTGAGCCCAGCCCTCAGGTTTATCCCCAAAAATCCCATCCTAGGGATGAAGGGATGTGGATCCACCCTGCTGCACAAAAGGCAGAGCCCAAAAAGGAGACCCAACCCAAGCACCAGGCAACCCGAGCTTCCCTAGAGGAGGAGACGTGCCCAAACCAGAGGCAAAACATAAATTATTCCCAACCCTGCAGTGCTTGGGATGCTCCTCCTGGAGCAAAGGCTGGGGACTTGTGAGTTTGGCAAGCAAGAAGTCAAAGGAGGAGGATTACCAGTGTCAGAAACAATAATCCTTTCAACTGTCAGCACAATTACAGCTTCCCTCCTGCCTGCTGGCCTCCCAACAAAATTGTCCTGCCTTTTTTTTTTTTTTTTTTTTTTTTTATTATTCCTTTCCCTCCTCCCTTCACGTCTCGGTAATGAGAGCCAAACGTTTGAGCTAATTAGCGAATGCCGAAGCTTCCCTTGAAAATATTCCATCAGCAACTCGAGGTTGCAGCATGGAAACAAGCAGGAGCTCCACCTCGGGGCTCAGCCCTGCTCCCCCCACGAGGTGGGGATTGCCACAGCAGGGGAAAAAAAAAAACCAACAAAACCAGTGTGGCTTCGGTGTTTATCCCAAAAAATAATAATAAAAAAAGAATCCAAAAAAGCTCCTG
This sequence comes from Chamaea fasciata, assembly GCF_029207755.1. Taxonomy (NCBI): domain Eukaryota; kingdom Metazoa; phylum Chordata; class Aves; order Passeriformes; family Sylviidae; genus Chamaea; species Chamaea fasciata. The sequence continues at coordinate 4,419,799 of NW_027094113.1, read as the reverse complement.
TGCCAAGTGCTCTGGACACTGCAAAGGCCAGGAGGGGGGGGGAGAAAAATAAAAAGGGCTCCTTCAGATTTGGGAAGGTGATTTCCAAATGGGAGCTTCCGGGGCCGGCAGGAGAGATTTGGGGAGAAGGGAGGAATGGCAGGAATCGCCCCGGTGGCCCCAAGTCCATCCCACCTGGCACAGCCAGAGCACAGACAGCTCTCCAGAGAGGCTTCACACCTCCCTGTCCTCGTCCCCAGGGCTCCTTCTAAAATTTAATTCGGGATTTTTAAGCTCCCAGTGCAGGCGAAGCCCCCACGGGTTGTGGGGTGACCACAAACCCCAAAGACGTGGCATCAGGGGAGAGCAGAGAAACACCTCCCAGGCTTCCAGCAGGGATAACTTGGGGGAGAAAAGGAGCAGCATATCCCCCAGCTGGAGTGCCCTGGGATCGCCTCACCCCGTGAATTGGGAAGGGCTGTTGTCGTGCCCCATTTCTTCCCAAGTGGCGACCTCCCCTTTATCAGAAACGTGAATTATTCACGTTTCAGGAGGAACTCAAAACCCTCAGAGAGTTTTTTTGGTGGGAGGGTTTTCTAAAATATAAATACATTAACAAATCAGGAAATCCAAAGCTCCATTTTTAGAGGAGGAGGAGATGATTTTTTTCTCTTGCTGCCATGGGCAGAGCCTGGTCTATTTTTCACTTTTTTTTCACCCAGAACAGCCTTTTGTTTTCCCCCTGGCCTTTGCTTAAGCTACAGCTCTGCAGGGCCAGGCTCCCAAACGAGCCGGGAGGAGCTGAAGTCGAGTCCAGACTCTCTGAAGCTCCTGCCCAACCCCAGGAACGAGGGAGGCCCATCCCTGGCACGGATCCTCCCTGTTCCTTGGCAGGGGCTGCCTTACGCACTCGCTCGACTGGATCTTGCTTCTCCCAGACACAGCCCCGGGTTTTAAAACATAGGAGCTGTTCCTTTGCACTAAAAGGGGAAATCTAAAAGGCAGGGATCTCACTCCCCCCCTCCTCTCCAAAAAAAAATAAAAATTAAAAAAATAGGATTTTTACCTCGGCCAGCTCCTCCAACCCCACGGCCTTTCTGCTGCTTCTGCTGCTGCATCCCACCACGGCCTCTGCCCTTGGACACCACCTCCTCCTTCACCATGTCAATGATCTCGTCGGGGATTCGCAGGTATTTGATGGTGCTGCCGCGGATGTAGCACTCTGGCATCCTCCAGAACTTGTCCCCATCCTGTCGGGGAGCGACACGTGAGGCCACCAGCAAAAACTCGGGGGTTTGGGGGTCACTTTTAGGGGACTTTTGAGGCACTTCTGGAGAGGGTGAGAGCTCCAGAAGTCTTTGTAAGCAGCTGTGAAAAAAAGGGGGGGGGGGATTTAACTCCCCAAAACACAAACTAACTGTAGTTTCAATTTGTTCAAACACTGGCAGAAAATGTCACAAGAGGAGCGTTGAGGAAACAAGGCCCTTCTTCCCTTCTTCTTCGCACGAGAAGGGAATTGAAAGTGGAGCAAGAGACACGAGTTAAAAACTGTGGTGAACAACCCAAATCTGCTCAGAGAAAGGCAGCTGTGGCTGGGATTCTTCTCCAGCTGGGAGTCACCCCGCTCCTTCGCTCCTCTGGGGTGTGGAGGGAGCAGCGAGGCAGCTCTGGAGCCAGCTGGCTTTGGGATGCGAGCCTCCAGAGCAGCTGAGGGAAATGAAGAGCTCACACATTGTTATATTTATTTAAAAAAAAAAATTAAAAAATAAAATCTTCAGGTGCCCATTTTTTGAGCAGCCACCTCCCTGCGTTGCTTTCAGGCAGTTCCAGGGTTTTCCTGGGATACCACAGGCTTCCCTAGGATTCATCCCAGCAGGGTTTCAACGAGTGGCTGTGGGAATAAAAACCCCCGGAGCCGAACAACAACTCCCCGGCCATGATGTAACCCGGGGAGGAGGGACTGGGACCCGCCTTGTCCCGGCTCCAGCAGGGCCTGCCTGCAGCTGGGATGGCTCCAACCCAACCCTCCCGATGTGGATCAGCCTCCTGCCGTGTCCCAGGAGAGGGAGGTGAAACCAGCACGCCTTGTTCCTGCTCTCCCGGGACAGCAGCAGCCGCTTCCTCCACCCCACACACACACACACGCACACCTCGAGAGTTATTTGGGGCAGCTCTGCCTGCACGGGCAAGCCCAGCACCGGGCAGAGGAGCAACAATTCCCTTTCCAAGAGAGAGACACCCCGCCCTGCCGTGGATGTGCCTGGCTGCTCCTTGGCTCGGGATGCAGGAAGGGATGGAGCTCCAGGCTCCGTGGTTTCCTCGTTCCGGGCTCCCCCTCTCCCGGTAAACAGGCGGCTCCCGGCTCGTTGTCCCGTGCCATCTAGTGGCCACCAGTCCTCCCACCGGGTTCCACCTTCACCCGGGATTTGGGGGTGTCTGGAGGCAGCTCTGCTGTGCGTGGCAGGTTGTAAAATCATAGAATCGTGGAGTGGTTTGGCTTGGAAGGGATTAAAGGATCGTCCAATTCCACACCTTTCACCACCCCGAGTTGCTCCAAGCCCTGTCCAACCTTGCCATGGACACTTCCAGGGATGGGGCAGCCACAGCTTCTGTGGGAATTTCATCCCAAACCTTCCCCACCTTCACAGGGAGGAATTCCTTCCCAAAAACCCCATCTAACGCTGCCCTCTCTGTCAGTTTGAAGCCGCTCCCTGTGTCCTGTCACTCCACCCCTTGTCCGAAGTTTCTCTCCGTGTTTTTGTCGGCCCCTTCAGGCACTGGAAAGTCACAATCAGGTGACCCCAAAGCTTCTCTTCTGCAGGCTGAGCAGCCCCAGTTCTCCCAGCCTTTTCCCACAGGACAGTTGCTCCATCCCTCTGATCATCTTGGACTCGCCCCAACATCCCCGTGTCCTTCTGGGTGATCTCTCCAGATCACCCAGAAGGAATAAAACCTGAGCTGCTGCTCAGGCAGAGCACTGAGCCTTTGGAAGCAAATTTCCAAGGAAAAAGGAATCATCACCTGTGTCCTGGGCACAGGCAAGGCTTTGCTGTCACCTCCTCTGAGTCCTCCTGCTAAATTCAGCAGCGGTTCCCTGTCCCACCATGACCTGGACCTTCGATCCAGCCACAAATTCCAAATTTCCACCCCAAAATTCCCTCCTAAGCCTCACTCAGGGTGCCCAGACAACGGGAACTGGAGGGGATTGCAGGGAGATTTTTGGAAGAACACGGATCCCTGCCAGCCTGTCCCGTGGAGCTCCGGCATTCCAGGGCTGGGAAAGCACAACAACACCTGGATTTCCATCCATCTCTGCTTCCCACAGGGACAAGACCAGACATTTCTGATGGAGGTCAAAGCCCAAAACACAGATCCCAATCTCCTGGAGCAGCTTTGGCCAAGGGCAAAGGTCCCTGACAGCCTCAGTGGGTGAACTCAGCTGGATGTGGAGAGGGGAGAGACAGGGAATAAATGAGACTGTGGTGTCTGAGGCTGCCTGGGAGAGGTAAAGGCTCTGTTTTTTGGGAAACCTGGATCAGCATCACAGCACGTGGCCCCCAGCTCCTCACCCAGGGGGATGAGGGACACCCTGCGATGTGCAGAAAGTTACCTGCACACATACACAAGGCTGCTCCTTCATTACAGACATCACCAATAATTATATGAACATTATTAATAATTATATTAAATCTGCACTTCAGGCAGAGGCCACCCTTCCACAGGCGCGACGTGAACCACAGCAGAGCCAGCCTGGCTGCAGGGACAGAGGAGCCTTTGGGGACATTAACTGGGGTCACAGTGGGTGTGTGACCCCTGCCTGGTCCTGGGTGTTCCCGGTGGACACAGCACGTGGTGACCACTGCCCAGTGGCCGTGGACACTGCCCTGGCTGACCCCTGCTCCCCATGAGTGACCCCTGCCCGGTGCCCGTTGTCCCCGTGGGTGACCCCTGCCCGGTGCCCGTTGTCCCCGTGGGGGACCCCTGCCCGGTGCCCGGTGCTCCGCCCTTACCCGCGATGTGCAGATGACCTCCCGCAGGTTGATGTTCATCCAGTTGTCGCAGCTCACCAGGTGCCCGTTGTACGTCTCCCCGTTCTTCAGCTCCACCAGCTGCGAGAGGAAAGTGGTCACGGGGCGCCGGCCCAGCGCCGGTACCGGGATGTGCCCGGTGTCAGCCGCACGGCACCGGAGAGAGGAGCGGGGCTGGGCCGCGAGGCCGGTACTCACCATGGGGTGGTTCTGCGCCGTCTTCAGCAAGGACAGGGGCAGCTGCGGGGGGAAGAGAGGAGAAAGGCCTCAGGCACCGGCCGACAACGGGACACCGGCCTCGGGACACCGAGCCGAGCACCTAGCGGGGCACCGCGCACGCCGTCCCTGGCGGGGGGGAAAGAGACGAGGCAGGCCCTCCCCTCCGCTCCATCCTCCTCCCTTGCCCGGTCCCCGGTTCCCGGTTCCCGGTTCCCCGTTCCCGCCGCTTACCATCGTGCCGGACCCGGGAGCCGCCGCCGCGCCGGGCGCTGCCGCTCAAACCGCCCCCGGCTCCGCGCGGGACCAATCAGAACGCGGCGCCGTCCCGCCGCAGCCAATCGGAGCGCGGCGCGGTCCCGCCGCAGCCAATCAGAGCGCGGATCGCGGCCCGGCCGCACCGCGCCGCCCGGTCCGCGCCTTTACGACGGCACCGCCCGGGACGGGACGCGCCGGGACGCGCTCCGAACCTCCCGGTACCGCGGCCCCGCTTCGTGCTCCCCCACAGCCAGCCAGGAAACCCCCGGGGAGGCTCAAGGTGAGCGCTTTGTTCAACCGACCCACCCTCCCCCTCCGAATCCCGCGCTGAGGCGGGCGAGCGGGAACCCCTCGCGTGCTGCGCGGCGCAAGGAGGCTCCCGGTGCTCGGTAACGGGTGAAAGGGCTCCAGGCCCGTCCCGCTACGGGACTTCCGCCGCGGCGGCGGAAGCGGCGGGCCCGGGCGGCGCGGGGCGGGGCGGGCGGCGCGGGGCGGGGCCGCGCTCAGTGCGGGGCGGCGGCGGCGGCGGGACGGGACGGGACGGACGGGACGGAGCCGCGATGGAGAAGCCGCGGCGGGCGGTGGTGGTGACGGGTACGGGGCGGCTTTGGGGGGCGGCGGTGAGAGGGGAGATGAGGGTGGGAGGGGGACGAGGTGAGGGAGGCTGAGGGGGGATTGGAGGGGGGCGGTTTGGGGGACCCCGAGGTGAGGGGAGGGGGGGTCTGGGGGTGTCTGTGGGTGACCCCTGCTCTGCCGTGAGGGGAAAGCAGGTTTGGGGAGCCTGGAGGGGCCGCGGGTAGGTGTAACACCCCTCCCCGAGGTGATGGGGGGCTTGCAGGGTGCCCTTTTCTCTGTGGTGAGGAATCTAGGGGAGCGGGGTAATTTTGGGGACCCCGAGATCGTGAGGGGAAACACTTCCCTGAGATGAGGAGGGGAGGGATTCTGCTCTCCCCATCAGAGCGTGCCTGAGGGGATGGGCAGCGGCTCTGTCCCCTCGGGGGGCTGTTTTTGGGGGGCTGTCCCCTGTGTGGGGTGACAAATGGGCTGAAGGGCCGGCTCTGGGGGGGCTTTGGGGCTGCGCTGCTGTGCCTCAGGGCTGTCAGAGCTGGGGAGGGATCACAGCGGTGGGGGGCTTGTCCATCCAGCGCACACCTGGCTCCCCTTTTCCCATCCCAAAGGCCACCAAAGGAAGGGGATCGAGCCTCACAGTGAGCAGGAAAACCAATTCGGGGCGCAGGGAGGGGGGGAAATAACCACTGACCACCCCGCCCTGAGGAGCCGAGGTGTGGGAGCTGCTCCCCAAAGCAGCCCCGAGAAGCAGCAGAAGAATGAGCAGAGGCAAGCAGAGGCCCCCGGCGTTGTCAGCCCCTTCCCGGGGTACAAAGGCTGCTCGGGGTGATTTGTGGGTGAGGCCGTCCTGTGACAAATGGGGAACTCGCCGAAACTATTCAGGTTTTACACTCCCCCCTCCGTGTCCCCGAGCAGCTGAAGTTGAGGCCGTTTGAATAGCGGGGGCTGCGCTGGCTACGGGAAGGGGGGGGAAAAAAAAAGTGCTTTTTCCAGGGAACAGTTGTGGGGAGCCAAGGAGCAGGTGGCAAATCCTGCCTTTCCCCAACCCCAAATCCAGCGCGGAGCGGCGGTGACTAAACAGAAAACTTGCGTCAGGAAACGTTCTGCTGCTCGCGAGGCTCCTCCACGCTCTTTTTCCCCCCCCCCCCTTTTTTCCTTTTTCTTTTTCTTTTTTTTTTTTAACCGAGGGAAGCCTGCTTGCAAAATGCAGCGGTTTGCCTTGTCAGCTGTGCCCCTGTTTGATAATGTCACCGGTGTCAGGCCGAATTACTCCGTGCAAAACCGGGGCCGGTGCCGTGTTCCCGGTGGGTTCCGAGGATCAGCGTTATTTGTGCACCATTTCTTTTTTAGAACTCGTTAAGGAGATAATCCCGTCACGATCCCCTGCAGCTGGTTTACTGCTAATGAGCCTTGGAGGGCCCCGTGGTGGATGTGCTTCTCCTCCGTGGGGTCGGATGCTGCCCACAAAGTTCCTGATGTTCCCTGGAAGGGATAACACCAGGGATCTGGGCAGGGGATGAGTCAGAGCAGAGATTACCCCCCCCCCCCAGTTGCGTTTGTGCCACTTTGCTTTGGGATTTGGGGCGAGGGAATCCTGCCCCGTGCCTGGGGGCACCTGTAGAATTTCAGCCTGAGCTGTTAAAACACGGGATTTCGTTTTTCTTTTGTGGGATTATCACGCTTTATTTAGGATTTAAACTTAGCAGGTCTCAGCGTTTGCTCCCGGAGAGCCGTGTGGGACTTGCAGAAACAGCTGGGAAGGCATTAATTTGCCTCGTTCCCCCTGTCACAGTCTGTCTCACACCCCCTGCAGTTCTGCTGGCAGGAAAACACCCCCGAGGTTTTTGGTTTTTTTTGATTTTTGTGGGAATATTTATTTTGGCGAGCGCCGGGTTGAGATCCACGGGCGCTGACGAGAGCCCACGCTTGGGGAAATTCCTCCTGGGCAGCATCACCTCAGCCCGGCTGGGGAGGGCAAATCCAACGTTTCCATTAAGGTGTCATCTGATATTTGTGGTCCCTTTCAGAGGGGCTGGGCAGAATTTATCTCTCCTAATTGCACGGGGCTCGGAGGGCAACGCTGACGTTTTAAATTAAAGCATATCGACGTTACGCCCAGATAAATTGCCCAACCTTTGTGTGCTTGCTCAGGGAAAAAAAAAAAAAGGAGAGAGATGTTATGGATTACCAGTTAACTGCAAAGTTATTCATTAGGAATTTAGAGGTGCTGAAGGAGGGGTTTGGTTTTTTTTTTGATAAAGCCTTGGTGGCCTTTGCCGTGGTGTGGGTGGGTTGTCAACAGCTCTGTTTATTTCCTTGTGAGGTGTAATTAATGCTAACGAAGATCTTGGAGAAGACCCTGGAGCGGAGAAGGAACATTTGAGGCAGGCTGGTGGAAGCATCTGCTGTGGGCTGAAGCAATCAGGAATAGAAAATCCAATCATGATTCTAATTCCGTGACATCGGGCAAGTTAGCTGGTGATAACAAGTTTTTCTAACCTGGGCAGGAAGGAAAATTCTTCTCCCCAAGAAAACAAAAAAAAAACCAAAAAAATAAGTTTCTTTTCAAGCAAGTTGTTATTTCCCTTCACTGTTCAAGGCTGCAGTTGAAATATTTTAGTGCAGGTGTCTTGTTTGATACTCAGATGTAAAGAAATAAGGATTGAGTGGTAGAAATGGGGTGGGTTTTTTTCAGAACTAAGCCAGGAAAGCCCAAACCTCTTTGCAGCTTCAAGTTGAATCAAATCTGTGAATTTTTCTTCTCTTGCAGGGTTTGGGCCGTTTGGAGAGCACGCTGTGAACGCCAGCTGGATTGCAGTTCAGGTAAAAAAAAAAAAACCTGAATTTTCCTCTCAGGAAGCCAAAATAGAGGACAGATCCCGACAAATCTGGGGTTTCAAATCTTTTTTGTCACTTACAGCTTCCTCCCAGTTTGTTAACGGAGCTGGCTGCGGATATCCAGATGGTCAACTGGATAATGTTTGATTCCCTGCTCAGGAAACAATCCCTTAGCTGGTGGAGTTTAATGAGATTGAGTTAATGTGGCCGAGGCAAGTAAGGAATTCCCAGCTTTGGGTGGTTTTAAGTGGGGCAAGGGAGCTCGGAATCTTCCTCTGCCCCGGAGGATTCAAAACAAACAAACCTGCCCAGAGGAATGTGGATGTTTTTCTCTCAGTTCTGGCTTGAAGCTGGGCCAGTTGGTTCACCTTTAAACCTCCTCTCACCCCTGAGAGGAGGCTCACAGCTGGTGGAGTTGTCTGGAGCGTCAGGAAATCTGATTCCGAGGCAGTGCTGCCTCTTTTCTCCCCCTGGGTCACTCCTTCTCTGCTTGGGACAGGAGAGTTCCTGGGAAAATGCTTTTCCTGCTCAGAAAAATCAAGTTTGTGCCACTTGGCAGCTCTGTGTCTGCCTGGAATTCCTAAATTCCTGGAATGTCCTGGAAGGGAATCATCCAGTCTGACTCCTGGCCATGCACAGACACCCCAAAATCCCCACCCTGTGCCCAGGAGTTCATCTCTGTCAGGCTGACATCCCAAAGATGAGGCAAGAAGAAGGAATTAAGCTTTTCTCGATGGAATTAAGGGAGTTTTTTTGCTGTAAAAACATTTTTTATAGGGATGGTGCTGCCACATTATCCCACCTCTCCCTTCTTTGTCACTTCTGGGTGGGGTTCGTGGCAAAGCCACTGGGAATTCCATCGTACCTTTTAGTTCAGTTGCCCAGGGAATTAAATCTATTTTTCTCCCCCACCACGTCTCTCTCTCTTCCCTTCAGAGCTCTGAGATTAATATCTTCTTTCAGATGCTTTTAAATTAAATCACAAACTCTAATCAATTGCAGCCAACTAATGTCCAGCTGCCTGATGTGTTGGCTGGTAGGAGAGGACACAAAACCTTTGCCTCTAAGAGCTTTTTGGGAATAGATATATTTAAGTTTGGGTCGGTTTGGAGGAATATGCAGGTTTTGGATGGGGGGGGAAAGATACAGGACATTCTTTAAAAAATCAGAAGTGAGGCTCAGTGATTTGGTTTGCTCTTGCTGGTGTAGTGTCAGCTGTTGTAAATGTTGTTTTATTTTAGAGGAGACAGACAAAAGGGTGTTTTTGGAGCAGGAGGAATGGTGGGTGTTGTGATGTTGCTTAAAAAAACCCACCCAAACAAACCTAGAGGAGCAGCTCGAGGCACTGGTGGCTGCTCAGCTGTGTGGCTGATGGATGAAGTCATCCCCTCCATTTGAAATCCATTCTTTGGGGCTTGGAGGGTGTTTTGAGTGGGTAAAACAGATTTGGGATGTTTTGAGCAAGTTAAACTCAGGATTGAGGTGTTCTGAATGGATAAAACAGAGGTGGGATGTTTTGAGTGGGTAAATCTCAGAGTTGGGGTGTTTTGAGTGGGTGAATCTCAGAATTGGAGTGTTTTGAGTGGATAAACTCAGAGTTGGGGGTGTTTGGGTGTTTTGAGTGGGTAAAACTCAGGAATTGGGATGTTTTGAGCGGATTAATCTCAGAGTAGGGTATGTGTTGAGTGGGTAAAACTCAGAACTGGGATGTTTTGAGTGGATAAAAGAGTTGGGATGTTTTGAGTGGATAAACTCAGAACTGGGATGTTTTGAGCGGATAAACTCAGAACTGGGATGTTTTGAGTGGGTAAAACTCAGAACTGGGATGTTTTGAGCGGATAAACTCAGAACTGGGATGTTTTGAGCACAGACCGGGCCGCGTTGGAGGCTCCAGGTCCCGTTCCATCGCCGGCGGATTATTGTGACTGAAAACATCAGCTCGGAGGCAGCGGGGAGGATTTGCCTTCCCTTCCCCTGTCTCAGCCCCCAGAGGCCCAGACAAAAAAGGAACAGCATGTCTTTGAGCCCGGGCGAGGTGGGCATTGTGCGAGTTTCAGACGGGGGACTTCACGGAGCGGAGTGGACACAAAGGCGTGTCTGAGTTCCCCCGAATCCCAGACGGTGTGATCTGCATTTTAATAGAAGGAAAAAATCAATTAAACAATCTTTGTAAATCCCTCCTAGCTCCTAGGGCCGAGCTAGTTCTGGTTTATTACGTCTTTTCTTGTGCTGCATCCCCGAGGATAAAATTTGCTTCCTTTTTGGTTTTTTTTTCTTTCCCCTCCCTGGGTTTTGTTTGGGTTCTCCCACAGAACACGGGCACGATGTGAGTTTTCCCTGGAAGTGCAGCGGATTTCTGTCTGGTTTTGCAAGCTGACTGATTTTTACACATGGGCACCTTAAACAGCAGCAGCAATCTAATAATGCCTTGAAATGAAAAGTTTCGAGATTTCACCCAAAAAAGAACCCCTGATGAAATGTTTGGGGTTTTCACTCACGGGGGGAGAGAGCTTTCCTAGAAAACCAGCGGGAAGAGAAACTCCTTTCTGCTTTATTTTAAGCAAAAAACACTCCGCGTTAATTTGGGTTTGCCGTTTTGAGTTTTACATCATTTCAATGTTTCAGTTCGGGATTATTATTTTTTTTTGTGAGTGCAGCTTGTGCTGGGGAGGGATTTCCAAGAAGAAATCACTAAAATGAGCTTTTCCTAGAGTGTTTTTCTGCCCTTCCTGCCGTGACTTAGGTGTGGGCACAGGTGTGACCTGTGGACCTTAAAGCTGCTGGGCTCCTTCATCCCCTCCCCAAAAAAATGCTTCTGGCTGAGGAGGAGGAGGAGGAGGAGAGAGGTCAGGGTGCATTCTGACATTAGGAAGGACAATTGCTGTCAGGGTGTCTAGACAGACCTGATAAGGATATTAGAGGCTGACAAAGAGCAGCATTGTGGAGGGGTCAGGGAATCGGTCACACATGTTCAGTGCGCTCTGTTTGTCAGGTGGACGGGGCTGGGGAGGGGGGAGAAGTTGTTTGGGGAAGGAGGGGGGGGAAAAAGTTACAAACATCTTCATTATGGTTGGTTAAAAGAGAAGTGGTGGCTTGGTAAAGTTAAGGTTTAAGTGGCTGGAGGATTGTGGGGAGAATTCTGTTTTTTTCCCAGCGTCAAATCCATCCCTTGGAGCTGTTTCCTCCCAAATCCTGCATCTTCAGGAGCATCACTTTTTATTAGTATTAACACTGCTAAAGAGTTGTTTATCCTCCTGCTAAAGAGGCTGGCTGGGTGTTTGGAGACTCTTATTTGTGTTTGGAGTCTCTTATTTGTGTTTGGACACTCTCATTTGTGTTCAGACACTCTCATCTGTAAACTCCTTTACTCTCCCGAGGCTCCAGGTGAAGCAGGGGGAAGGTTTTGAAGGCAGATTTGTGCAAAAAGGAGCTGGTGACGAGCCATCCCCTCAACATCCATCCCTGGTAATGAATGTCTGAGTGTGCCAGACGCTAATCAATACAGCCAGGCTTTAATATCAGCCTTGCCCTGGGAGCCGGTGATTTATCATCATTGCTCATATCTGCTGCTCTGTGAAAAGTGTCACTTTGGCCTTTCTGGGGTGTTTTAGTCGTCTTAAATCTCGTTCGTCGCCGTGGTTTGGCCGTGCAAGTGTGAAAGGTGGTTTTTTTTTTCTTTTCCTCAGTGGAAAAACCTGAGGTTTTCTGATGAAAACACAGAAAAAACGATGGCAGGACGCCGCTCACGTTTAAATGGGAGAGGCCTCAAACCTCAACTTGTCTTCTCCCTTTCAAGTGTCTTTAATTTTTAATTTTTAACCTGGGGAGAATACGAGGCTGGAGAGTGAAAACAGCTGATTGCACACTCCTTGGCCTGAAGCTTTTCCAAGGAGGGAAAATCAAGCCTGGGAATTGCTTCAAAGAGCAGCTCGTGGCTCTGGTCACGCAATCCAGACCTGGAACAGAGATAAATTCAGGGATATTTTGAAATGTCCTTTGATAGTTTGATGGCTTTTACCTGTTCCTACCTCAGATCAGTAAGAACAGCTATTCTGGACGTTTGGTGACAAGAGGAGAGCTTGATCCAGGTTAGATACTGCAGGAATTCCTTCAATTCCTATTCCCAAGGTCTCTTCTCCCACTGGAAAAAATGCTTCCTGGTGTTACCTGGCTCCAAAGTTTAGGCTCAGCTGATGGTTTTGTTTAAGAACCTTTTTTTTTTTTCTTCCAGAGGCTTCAGACCATGTGGGTGTTTTCTTTGAGTTCTGGCAGATTTGGGGTTGATGGCTCTGAGAGGTACCAGAGGAGCAAAGCTCCAACTGGAACCTTACTGGTGGGACTGGGGAGAAACATCCAGAACTTGTGTGTAAGGGAAATTCCCAGTTTTGGGATCAGCCAGTGCTTTCCTGTCAGAAATACTGGAAAGAAAAAAAAAAAAAACAAAAAAACCAAACAAAACCCACCCTTTCTTCTGATTTTAAAGCCTTTGCAAGGTGTTTAACTGACATTTTGTGTTTTAAAAGGTTTGAAGGGAATTGGCTCCGTTTATTGCCAAGATATTTGAGATGTTTTTGTGTTAAAGGGGGAGAAATAATTTACTGGGTTAGTTGAATCACCCCAGCCCCGAGAGCTCTTTATCTGGAAATAAATGTGAAATCCCTCACCAGGCCAGCAGCCCTGGATCATGGATAAAATCCTCCCAGTCCCACCTTCCCTGCATTGTCACTCCTTGAAAGAACTCAGGGATTGTGACTCTGTTCCCTCTATAAATAACAGAGCCCAAGGTTTCCTTGGGAGCGTGGGTGTTGCTGATAGCTATTGTCAGTTAAATGTTGATTTCTTTGTCACACACACACATCAGAGCCAGACAAACGGTTCTGTGGGTGAAACTCTTCACACAGGTGGGGAGATGCCTTTGTTGTTCCCATTATGGGTTTTTCTTTTGTTTTGTTTTGTTTTTTTCACCGTGGTTGCTGTAAACCCACTCCAGGTGCTGTTTACGAGGTTACACAACCTGGTGTAAACTGGTATTAGTCCCTCACTCTGCCATTAAACCTTCCAGGAGTAAATCCTTCTGCTCACCTCGTGTCTGACTGTCTTGGTTTTGCTTTGCTGGTGTTCTTTTAGGAGCTGGAGAAGCTGGGGCTGAGGGATGACGTGGATCTGCACGTCTACGAGGTCCCTGTCGAGTACCAGACCGTGCAGAGACTCATTCCTGCCTTGTGGAAGAAGCACAGTCCCCAAGTGAGTGAGTAAAGGGAGGAGAAAAAGAAAAAAAAAAACCCCAAAAACACCAGCAAAGGGTTGGAATCTGCAGTGGGCACCGTGTGAAATCTCCTTTTTAATGTATTCCTTGAGTGAGTAAAGGGAGGAGAAAAAGAAAACCAAAAACACCCAGCAAAGGGTCGGAGTCTGCCATGGGCACCGTGTGAAATCTCCTTTTTAATATATTCCTCCAGCCTGGTAGTCCCTTGGCTGGATTTTTTTCCTCTTTTGTGGTGAGAACATGTGAATCTGTGGGATTTTACAGTTCCCAGGAGCAGTGGGTGTGAAGGGGCCACTGCAGAGGGCTGTCTAGACAGCTCGTGGTTTGTCTGTGCCACCTGGGCTCCTCCTGCAGCTGTGAGGGTGCCAAGGCTCCTTTTTACCCTGATTAAATCACAATTTAGGTCATGGGGGGGAGTGAAACGAGCAGAATTCTGTGCTGAACCCATGATAAAAATGTGAGTTTGTCCCTCTGGTACTGGTGGAAGAATCCCTGTAACACCTCAGTGGTTCGCTGGGAACAGAACTGTGGGATTCCAGGGGGGTTTGGGGTGGGGAGGACCCCAAAAGCAAACCACAGAATCGTTTAGGCTGGAAAATGACCAAAGATCATCGAGTCCAGCTTTGGACTGAGCACCACTGGGTGCCACATCCAGAACCCAAACCCACAAGTGACAAGGCAGTGTTAAGATGGCACCAGGCTTCCAGTCCCTGAAGTGGCTCCAGGAGAGCTGGATTGGGAGTCTGGACAAGCAGTTGGGAGTTTAGAAGTGCAAATTTGCCAGTTAGCCAACCAAAACAAACATCTGGGTGGCTTTAGCCAAGGCATCAGATTTAAATAACCTGGGTATTTCCTATGCAATGCTGGAAAAGTCATTTTCCACCTGTCTGGTTGGTGTGCCAGGGAGGAATTCCAGAGGGAATTGACAGAACCATTGGAGGTACGCTCACAGAGTCATCCTCATGGGGTCTTTGATGGGACTGGTGGGTTCCTCACCCTTCCCAAGGCATCTTTGAACAATCAGACATCCTTAACTCTCATCACCTTAGCTGGACAAGGGAATGCAGTGGCAGGGCAGATACCAGGGCTGGAAGCACCCCACGGAAATCGGGATTTTCCACAATCCAACCCCGTCCCCCTTTGTGTTTTTCCCCCCTCCTCTCCTGGCAGCTGGTGGTCCACGTGGGAGTGTCGGGCATGGCCACCACGGTCACCTTGGAGAAATGTGGCCACAACGTGGGCTACAAGGGGCTGGACAACTGTCGCTTCTGCCCGGGCTCCCAGTGCTGCGTGGAGGGCGGCCCCGAGTGCATCGACTCCATCATCGACATGGACGCCGTCTGCAGGAGGGTCTCGGCCCTGGGGCTGGATGTCACCGTCACCATCTCCAAGGACGCTGGCAGGTGACCCCCCCACGGGCATCCTGGAGTGGCTCAGGGGGATCCTGGAATGGCTTCTGGAGTTGGGAGCTGTTCCAGGATTCCCTGAAGGGTTTTTGGGTTGTGTCTCGGGGTGGGGTGAGCCTCGGTGTTCTGTCTGTTCGGTGTCTGGCTTCCAGGGATGGAGCAGCCACAGCTGCTCTGGGAATTCCAGCCCAGCCCCTCCCCACCCTCACAGCCCAATATCCCACCCAGATTCCTCTTTTCCAGTTTAAATCCATTCCCTGTGTCCTGTCCCTCCAGCCCTCACCCCAAATCCCTCTCCAGCTCTCCTGGAGCCCCTTGAGGCTCTGGAAGTGGCTCCAAGGTTTCCCTGGAGCTTCTCCTTCCAGCCTGGCCTGGAATCCTCCCAGGAAGGAATTCCGTCCCATCCATCCCTGCCCTCTGACAGTGGGAGCCATTCCCTGTGTCCTAGAATTCCAGTTTTTGTCCCCAAATCCCTCTCCAGCTCTCCTGGAGCCCCTCAGGGACTGGAGCCCTGGTTAACACCATCCTGTCACCCTCTTCATGGGATCAGGGAATCCCAGAGTGATTTGGGCTGGAAGGATCTTAATTCCCATCCCACCCACTTCCCCTATCCCAGGCTGCTCCAAACCCCATCCAGGCTGGCCTTGGGCACTTCCAGGGATCCAGGGACGGCCACAAACCTCCTGTGACCGTGTCACTCCTGTTCCCTTTGTGCTCCTGCACGCAGGATTGAGACCCCTGCCATCCACACACTTCCCATGGAGCCACTGGAGCTGGAAAAACCCTCGCAGGTCATGGAGTCCAACCATTCCCGAGGCCACCACGTGTCCCCCAGTGCCACCTCCACGTGACATCCCAAGCCTCCCACACCTTTCACTTCTCAGGGCTGGCTGTGCCCACCTGGTTTTCAGTGGTCAGGGGACAAAAAAAAAAAAAAAACTTCATATTTTTTTTGTCCTAAATTTAATCAGAACAACCCCAGGCTCACAATTCCTGCCTTAAATTCCACATCCTTCCCCTAAATCCTGCCATGCTGAATGATGGGAGCTTAGAGCTCATTTTATCTGGTTTTATCCTTTATTTTTGTTCTTTTTTGCTGAATAATCCCTGTTTTTTTGTTCTCCAGGTACCTGTGTGACTTCACCTACTACACCTCCTTGTACCAGAGCCGTGGGAGGTCAGCATTTGTCCACGTGCCTCCTCTGGGGAAACCTTACTCTGCAGAACAGCTGGGCCGGGCCCTGCAGGCCATCATAGAGGAAATGCTGGAGGTTTTGGAGCATTCCGAAGACAAAATCAACTGTCAGCATGAACACTGAGCCTGCCCAGGAGCTCTCCTAGTATTGCACTTCCAGATTTTTTTTTTCCCTGCCGCCGAAGTATTGGGGGAAAGAAAAAACTAACCCACAAAAAACAAACGAAAAAAACCCAGTTCAGGACCCAGAACTGGAGACTTCAAAAGAAGAAAACAAAAAAAAAAAAAAAAAAAAGGAAAATTCTGCCAATTCCGCTTTTAGAAATTGACTTTTTTTTTTGTCAGATCTGTGAGTTTCAGCCGGAGCAACAAAGGATTCAAAAATCTCTTCTCTGAGCTACCTGCAGCTCCTGATTCCTGAAGCTGGGAGCTTCCAGGAAATGGTTCCTCACCTGGACTCACCTTCAGGTGCAGGGAACTGCTCTCCCAATCCTCTCGTGGCTAATTTTTGACCTGGAGCTTCTGTTTTCAGTTGGTTTTGGGTTTGTTCTCCCCCTCTCTTGACCCAAATTCCAGGTGATAACGTGGAAGGACAGCTGGAGCTGGGATGGTGTGGGATTTGCCTTGGAAAGCAAGAGTTTGGTGGCCACGAGGAGCCCGGAATTGCTTTGCTGGAACGGAAAATGCTTTTAGGCACTGATTTCCTCACTCCACATCCTCCAGATATCCATGGGAGGGGGATTCTCTGTAGCTGCAGTAGAAGGGATGTGCTTGGGGTTCCTTTTGGAACCCAAATCCAGCTGGATTTTTCTTGTTGGTTTTTTTTTTTTTTTGGAGCCTGACTCCTGAATCTTTCCAAATCTCTTTTTCCTGCCTCACTTTTGGCCACCTCCCTCCCTGGAGTCAAGCATGGACCTCGTGTACCAAACACCTCAGTCCAAGTGTGTCTAAAACCAGTCAGAGGTGGGTGAAGAGGTTTGCTGAGAGCCACTTTCCCCACAGGAAATCCTTATCCTGGGCTCCTGGTGCTCGGTGCTGTTTTTTAAGGTGAAGGTTGAGTAATTTACAACTCCCCTCAGCTGTAAATTTTCCCTCTTGCTGCAGGTTAGGAGGAATGATTTTTAACTGAGATCCCAATTTTGCCTCGACGGGAGTGGGAGGCATAAAAATGCAAGGTGGAAAGACACCCTGCAAAATCAAATGTCAGATCTTCCACCCAATCCCACCTCCTGGGAAGCAGAGGGAATGATTTGAAAATTCAGGAATTCTGCCTGGAGTGAGGATTCCGGGCTCTTTTTTTGGTGTCCCCCCTCCCAATGGGAGGGTGCGAAAAGCTGCTTGTGGCAACTTTCCCCAGGAATTCTTTTTCTGGGGAAGGGTTTACGTGCAGGATCTCAGCAGGTGGGTGATGCTTGGTCCTCTGTGGAGATTTGCTGCCAAATTTTGAGATCCCAGGAAAAAAAACAAAACCAAAAAACCCAGCTGAAGTTGGAGCAGACACAAAATTGGGAATTCGTGGAGAGGCCGTTTGAATGAAGAAGTGATTTGAGCAGATGCTTTTACAGACAGGTACAAATATACAAAACCCAACATTTTAGAGGTTTTAAACCCCCCGTGATTTGACTTTCTCTGGTGCTGACTGCTATAGTAACTCTCAGTGAGAGCTTGCCCTGAGCTTGCCAGGAGAAATCTGGTGACAAAAACCACTCCTTGTAAACCCTTGAGATGGGACAACGACTTTGCAGCTGCAAGGACTCTGCCGAGGGCACCTGAGCAGGAAGATTTTGGGTTGGTTTTTTTTTTTGGATAGACCCAAGGAAATTCCTTCTCTGTTCACTCTCCAGCCCTTCCTTGCTCGGAGGAATTTGCCTTCAGGCGAAATTACTGTCGTTCCCATCGAATCCGAGGTAGCACTTGTCAGATTTCCTGATTAGTAATTTATTCTATTTAATATTTTTTTTTGTTGGAATCTTCGTGCTTTGACACAGTTTTGTTGGTTGTTTTTTTTTTTTTTTTTTTTTTGTGATTAGTTGAGCTCCTTATCCTCATAGGAATATTCCTTTGCTGGTGAGAAGTTTTGTTGGTTTGTTTTGTCCTGGGTGTTTTCGTAGCTGCTAAACTTGGGGAAGAGGAAAATCCCACGGGGAGGGGTTTGGTGATGGAGCAATCCCCAGGAAAGCTGCTGCATCCACCTGTAACGTGGCCGTGGATGAAATGGGAGGTGGGAAAAGCCAACAAGATTTGGTGAGGCCACACCAAAATTCCAAGTATGGGATCTCAGCAGGGATGGGAAAGGCTCCACACACCCGGGTGGGCATCAGCATCTCCAGGGAAGACATTCCCTGTCCATCCCTGTCTCTGCACCCTCTGGAGCCTCAGAAATCCCCCCTGGATGAGGCTGGAGGCTCAGGATCCACCAGCAGGGAGCACAGACAGCAGCAGTTCCGTGGGCAGGGCGTCCTCCCACGCAGGGGAGGTTTTTTAAATCCTGTTCAGCACCTAAAAATATTCCTTTCCCTGGCTGCTCTCTGCTGTTCCAGGGGGAAAATCCGCAGCCAGTTCCGTGCCTGCTGGAGTTTGGGGGCTGCAGTGCTCAGCCTTGGGTGTGTCAGCATTCAAAAAATCCCATTTTTTGGAGGGGTAACCTTTGAGCTGTGCTTTCCCTCCTCCCCGTCTGTTTTTGGGAAGCTCCACTGGGTGATCAGTTCCTTAGAAAAAACATAATTTATTTGTTTTTTTTTTTTCTTTTTTGTGGGGTGGGGTTTTTAGCCTGAGGTTGTGTTTATAAAGGGTGTCTTGGTGGTAGAGAAAATTTTCCTGTAGCCCAGCTTGGGAGGGGAAAAATGGCATTAAACTAATTTTATTTAATATTACCTAAATTAAGTACTTTGGGGTTGAGGGGTTTTTTTTAAAAAGCTTTTTTTTTTAAATTGTTTTTCAATTCACAAAGCTTTTCCTACAGATCCCTGTTTTCTTTGAGAATAGGACATCCATGCAGACATAGGAGGACATTTGATGCAGAGCTTCAAAAAGCTGATGTTTTGCTAAATCCCCATTTGCTTTCCACATCGTCAAATTAACAGGATTTGCTAATTTGCACTGACTGGGAGACCCGTTGCCCACCCCAAAAACTTTGTACTAGTGAGTTAAAAGCATAGGAAATTCAAGTGGAGTGTTCATTCCCGTGGGGGGAAATGTTAAAAAAGTGGAAAAAGGTGAAATTTTAGGGTGCTGCGACTGCAAAATTGTCTCTGGGGATAAAGGTTTGGGAGGGGGGAAAAAGGGGCTGAGGATTTTTTGGGTGTGGAAGAGAGGATTAGGGAAGTTCTGCTGGATTTGGGTCTGATGCCGTTTGCCTGCCTGGAGCAGGGTCTGGCCCACGAGTTGGGGAGTGTTTGGGATGAAAATGGGATTGTTCCAACCCCAGAGTGCTGCAGAGGGTTTTGAGGAGCTCCAGGGGCTCAGAAAAATCTCAGTTTGGTGATTTGCTGCTGTCAGGGGGTGAGTTAAACTCAGAAATCTGCTTTGTAACCCCCAGGAAAAAAGAGCTTGGAACCCTCTTGGCCTCGAGGATTCCTGGGATGATCCTCAGGGATCCCCTCCCAGCCTGAGGGGTTCTGGGGTGGGGCTGAAAAGAGCTTGGAATTTTTTGGGGGAGAGAACATCAGAGCCTGTCAGCTCCTGCAGGGCAGCTCACCTTCCCCTGGAGCATCCCCCGACCTCCCAAACAGTGGGAGAGGGTGGGAAAGGATGGGAAAAAGGTCAGGAAGAGGGTTTGAGGTGTGGAGTTGTGCTTGAGACTGCAGCCAAGGAACTGCTGAGCTCCCAGGGTTATTCCAGGAGGGGCCTGCAGGGTTTGGAGACATCAAAAAACCCTAAAAAAAAAGTTGCTCTGCTTTGGGATAAATTTGGGATCGATGGGAGCCGCTGGGGATGGTGATGCCCAAACATTCCTTGGAGCCAGGGGATGTGGGAATTGTCACCTCCACGGGGTTTGTGTTGGGGGAGATCCTGCAGGAAAAGGGGTTTGGGTGTCTGAACTCCACGCGGGGCCAGGTGTGGGTGCAACATCCAACCCCAGACAGGAAGTGTTGAACCTTCCAGTGCCTCAGCACCTGGCAAAAAAAAAGGGGATTATTCCACTGGAATAAAAACCCAGGAGATTCCCAGGAGCACAGGCTCCCAGTGTCGTTGGTTTTGGTAAGGAAAGGTCTAAAAAGAAGTTTAAAAATCAAGTTTCTTCTGATGCTCAAATAATCCTGAGTGGAGTTGGAACTGGGGGATCTTTAAGGTCCCTTCCAACCCAAACCATCCTGGGATTCTCTGATTCCTTGCCCTGATGGGTGAGGGGTTTTTTTAGGAATTTTTTTAGGAATTGCAGGAGGGAGGAGGAGCTTCCTCAAACCAAAACTGGGAAAACCCTGGGAAAAGGGGGGAATTTGGTGAATCCCTGCTCCCATCGCAGCAGCGATGACGGTCTGGTTGTGGTTTAATTCCTTGTGACTCCTGAACTTTTTAAATTTCTCCTGGATTTCTCACTCCAGCCAAGGCTCAGACACGGAGCTGCTGCAGGGGGGGAGTGGTGGTGTCCGAAATCTGACTGAAAATCAGGGTCTTTAGGTATAAAAAGTATTTTCTGTGGGGCTTTTTTGTTTTCATTCTGATTTCCAGATTTCACCCCCGCGGCGCAGGTGAAATTGCCAGCGATGAATTTGTACAGATCCTTTCCCAAAGTAACTCCCTCCCTCTTATCTCCTCTCACTTACTTTAATACTTTATCCAATAATATTTGAATGATTTAATTTTATTTTAACCGTAGGAATTTCAGAGTTGCAAAGGCTCTTTTTATTGACTCGGACGAGAAAAAAAACCCAAACCCTTGTTGATACCATAAATGCTCATCTTGATCTAGATGGATTTGTTATTTTTGCACCAGAATCCCTAATTTTTTTGCAGTATAAAGTGCACTTTTTTCATAAAAAACCCCCTTGTATTCCTGTCTGATGAGTGTCTTATGGGCGGAAAGGGATTTTCTGCCGAATTTCCAGAGCTGAGGGCGTTAATTCCTCGAGGTATTCGTTGAAACCTGGGACCTGCTTCTTGCTCAGACTTATTTTTGAGACGAAGCAGGGAAGGAAATGCCTCCCCACCGATAGGAATTGAAGATGGGAAATGAAACTTTTTCACTGCCCTTTAGGGAAAAAAAACTCCGTGGCGCTTCAAAATCCACCTTCGGGGTTTGTTTTTTTTCCCCCCCCGATTGCACCAGCCTGTTAAATCACGAAATGTTTACTTCGCTGATCAGGGAGTGCCTTGTCCCGTGCTGGGCTCACGTTTTGGGAGGCAGGATGGTGGTGATGGGGATGGGTTTGTGGGTGGGGAAGAATTTGGGCTAGAAACCCCCTGAATTGATGGGAAATCCCCGTTATTATCCGTGGGTGCTCCTCAGAGACTGCACTGAGCTCCCTGACACACACACAGGCACCTGCCAGAGGGAGCAACACAATTTTCTGTCCCATCCTCGCTCTTGGTTGGGTTTGCCCCAATCCCTGAGGGTTTTGCCGCCTCCCCTTGGGGCGAGGTGTCTGTCCAAACCCTTTCCCAGCCCTGTGTGTCCCTTGTGAAACCACCAGTGTCCCCGTGGGCATCTCAGGTGTCACCTCGTGCTTGTCCAGGACCTCTTGGAGCACCAATCCCCGACCCTTTGGGGCTCCTTGTTGTCTCCGTGTGTTCTTGCAGTGCCTTGTAAATCCCAACAATCCCCAAATCCCCCGAGGGGCTGTGGGGTCGGGGACCAGCGACTGCGCTCCCAGCTTGTACTGCCAGACTGGAACTTTGTAAAACTGAGGATTTAAACCCCTGTTTCAAAGGAAATAAAAGAGTTTAACTCTGACTCCCGCTGTCGCCCTCGTTGGTTTTAAAGGTGGCGGTTGGTCCGAACCTGTTCCCCCCCAGCGCTAAATCGTGTCCCCAAGTGCCACATCCACACCTTTACCCCCTTCCAGGGCTGGAAACTCTGTGCTGGCAGCTTTAAGGCTTCTCCCTCCTTGCTCCTGCTGCCGCTGGTCCTGACTGGGAGCGAACTGGGAGGGCTGGTGCCACCAGATGGTGCTCGGTGTCACCCCGGGGACAGCCCAGGGTGCCAGCCCTCCTCTGCTCCGGCCGAGCCGGGACACGGGGAGGCTCCAACAGCTCCAGCTTGATCCGGGAAATCGGGAGAGTGTGAGCCCTGCACGGATCCGGAGTGACCCAGGACAGCCAGAGGCTGCAACGACTGGACAGCTCCAGCTGGATGCGGGACACCTGGACAGCTCCAAGAGTGGGTCACTGCGTGATTCCAGCTCGATCCAGCACAGCTGGAGGCTACAGACCCTCCACAGCTCCAGCGGGGTCCTGGGGGCTTCTCCTGGTCCCCCACTTCCCTGGTGTGGCAGAGGTGGCAGGACGGGGGATGTCACCGGGAAAGGGACAGCGGCGCAAGCCCGTGTTGGGTGTTGGTGTCACCCCCGAGCCAGCAGCTCCGCGGGATCCAGGGTGGGCAGGGTGGAGTTGGATTGGTTACTGAGGTAATTAAAAATTAAATTACCGAGGTAATTAAAAGCCAAACCAAAGCGGGGGTACCCTGAAGATGGGGCTCAGGGAGGTCACAGCGTGGTCCATGCCCCTGCTCCAGGTGGGTTTTTGTCTGGAGCAAGTGAAAACCTCACTGTTCCTCTGGAATCTCTGCTTTTTCTCTGTCTTTTTTATGCCCTAATTCTAGGATTTCTCTTTTTTTATTTTTTTTTAATTTTTTTTTTTTTTCCTTCCTGAGCTGCCATGGTGATCCTGCTGAGCTCTCCAGCCTTTTCTCGGAGATGGAGCTTTTATTCCACCCACCAGCACCCTCCAGGCACCGGGAAATTCGGGATCTCCCTCCCAGGTGAGCCGGGATTTGAGCTCCTGGGAGCGGCCTGAGCCAAGCCCCGGTGACTTCACTCCCCTGTTAATTCCCTTTATAAGGTGAGAAGCTTTTCCTGCGCCGGTGTTCCCGGGCTGATGTCATGCCTCGGGTAAGTCATGTGCCCCTGAGGTCATTCTACAAACACAACCTTCCGTTGGCGGGGGGACAGATCCAAAGGGGTTTTTTCCCGTGCTGAGGAGGCTCCTCATGGAGCATTCCCTCTTGGATTCCTTGGTGGAGACGCTGAGGTTGATGGAGAAAATCCCTTTGGTGGACTGGCCCCTCAAAGATTTTAATCCTCCCTTCTTCTCCGCTGCCATTCTTTCCTCCTCCCCAGCTCCTCCCGCTTTCCAAGCCCTTCCTAAACGAGGTGGGATTTTTGGGCAGCGTCCATCTGGCAGGCCGCTCGCTCTCTCTCCCTGTTTTCCCAGCTTGAAATCAAAGCCGAGCTCCAGCGAAGGTGCTGCGGGAGGGTTCCCCAGAGCTCCCACCCCAAAAACCTCGCAGCTGCGGCTGCTCACGGGCTGGAATTTCCTGCCCTGGCTGGGTGAGGCGTGTGTGGGCACGTCCCAGGGCAGGATCCGCCGCCTCTCCCCTCCTGGGATGGGGTTTCTGGGGATGGACCCGCTCCCAGCACGGCACAGAATTCCCGGGATGAGCTCCTCACGCTCTGGGCTGAATAATTCCCCATCCCAAAGCTCCTCACCGCGGCTTTCCCCTCCCTGCCCGGATCCGGGAGATGCAGATGGATGTTCTCTGCTGCGGGATGGGATTTTCTTGGCCGCTTCCCAGCCGGCACCACGGCTCCTCCAGCCTGAGGGGAAAAATCCCTCTCCCCGTGCTGCTTCTCTCCAGCTGCTTCCCGCTGCCGGGGATGCTCCGTGCCCTGTGTACACAACCCTTTTCCCGAGTCACGCTCCAGTGACTAATTCCCTCCTGATGGGCACGTGGAGCCTCGTCCGTGTCCGGGTTGGCAAATAAATACATTTATTTCTCCCAGAGGTCGGGCTGACAGCGACTTCCCCCCAGCTCTCCAGCGGATTCCGTCCTCGTTCCTCGTCCGAAATTGTGCTTTGGGCTTCAAAAGTCATCCAGGCTCTTAAAATCCTACGGTTTCAAGGAGGTTTTGGGGTTTGAGGTCTTTCTCTTGTAGCATCTTTCTTGATCTGCAGTTCTGGGATGTGTCCAGGTTGGGTTTGGTTTCCTTCGTCTCCTTTTCCCATCATTTAAAGCGTCCACACTTAAAATCCTGCAGTTTTAAGGAACCTTCTAGGTTGTCCTTCCCTTTTATTGTGTCCTAAAGGGTTTCCTTGGTAAAAGAGATGCTGCTCTGGGATGTGCCCAGGTTGGATTTGGTTCCTTCCATCCGTTTTTTTTTCCCCCTGCTCAGCTTTGGAAAGGTTTTTGGAGGAAGGATTTAGAGCTGATCTGGCTCCCTTGGAGCCTTGAGCTTCACGCCTGGGCTCAGCACCACCATCCCAAGGGATCACAGTGCTCCCAAAAGCCTTGGCCTGGGAATACCTCCTGGATCTGACCCAAAAATGGAGGGAAAGGGCAGTTTTGGCACTTTGGAAGGGCAAGATTGAACAGGAAGATGCTCCCACCGTGGTAAAGCCGCTTTTTAAAGCTGCTTCTCAACAACCATCACACCAATCCTGCTCAGGCTGACCTTGTCCCCTGAATATCCTCATCCTGAGCTGGAAGGAACCCACAAGGATGAGGAAAGCCAGCTCCACGATGCTCTCAAGGGATTCTACTTAATGTCTGTAGTCTGAAAATCCTCCTCAGCAGAGCACAGCCCCTACCTGGCAATGCCTGCCCACAGGAAAGACGCCCCTCGGGAAGCAGAGAGAACATCCCGGTGGCGGGAGGAAGGTGACTGTGGGGCGAGCAGAGGTCTTCCCAAGGCAGATTTCCATTTTTGGTGGTGGGACCAGAGGCATTTCCTGCACTTCCCGGGCTGAGGGGGGGCTGGGAATCCCAGTTAATCATTGACCGCGGGCGCAGGAATGTCTTTGTCCAAGTGGAGCAGAAGTCTCATTTTTGGGAGATGCCGTAAACTCGCAGCAAAGGGAGAAAAATGTGATTCCTGCTGTGACGGGGCAAAAGCTGCTTTTTTTTGTTGTTGTTTTTTGGCTTGCCTGACCCGTCCTGGTTGTCTTTGATTTAAAAACATCCAAAGGTCAGAGCAGCGTCCACTCTGCCGATTCACGGTGACAGCGGCCGGCGCTGGGAAAACACGGGATGCAGCTTCCCAAACATCCCACGCTGGCAGCAGAGGCTGAGCCCTGCCTCCCATCCCTCCGTGCCCCTTTGCAGGCCTGAAACGAGACGGGAATGGGGCAAAACCTCACCCAGGATTCTGCCTCGCTGGGGGATTTCTCATCCCCCAATAATTCCTGGAGCCTCCAGCTCCAACTTCCCCCGAGGGCTGCTTGGAGCTTCACGTGCTGCTCTTCCCTCCTTATCCTTCGGTTGGAAAAAACACCATGGGAAAGCATGAATGGCATTTTTTTTTCCCCCAGGGAATATCCTCCCTGCAGCATCCAGCTTGCTCAGCCTGCGTGGTTTTGGGGAGAACTGAGGTCCTGTGGGATGTGGGAAGAACCTGATCCTCCACTCTCTTGGGCCCAGGGTGATGCCACCAATTCCCAGGGGTCTCTGGGGACTTTTTTTTGGGGGGGGATACTTTGCTCGACAGCTGTGAGGAACTGACAGCCCTGAAATCTGGAAGGCAGAACTTCCCCTCTTGCCAGTTGTGATAAGGAACTCTGCAAAAAAAAACCCAAAAAAACTAACCCCAAAGGTTCTGCCAGCTCGGGCAGCTACAAGGAAGTTCCTGCATTTTGGGGAATTGAAGCCCTCTGGAGCCCCCTGCTCTGTGTCCTTACCATGCTCCCCGGCATCTGGAGAAAGGAAAAACATTATTTGTTTGGAATTATGGAATGGTTTTGTTGGAAGGGACCTTAAAGCCCATCCTGTTCCATCCCTGCCGTGGGCTGGGACACCTTCCACTGTCCCAGAGTGCTCCAAACCCCATCCAGGCTGGCCTTGGACGCTTCCACACCTTTCCAGGCTCAGCAGTGCACAGTCTGAGCTTTTCCTGGGCTTCCCAGAGCTCGATCCTCCACCTCCCCAGCCCCTCTTTCCCTGGGATCAGCAATCCCCTGGGCATCCCTGCTCCAGATCCATGCCATGGGATGGATTAACTGGAGAGGAGCCTTCACCCTGCTGGGAGGAGGCACCGGATTAACCTGACCTTCCACCACTGAATGTGGCCAGGAAGAGCTGAGGAAACGTGGGATGCACGAGTTGCACAATCCCCCTCTTGCAAGGCTGGTGAGGACACTCTGGGACATTTCATCATCACTCACTCAGGATCAGACCAGAGCTCCCAAAATCCCTGTTTTACGGCCCTTCCTGGGCTGTAAATCTCCAGCTTCCACTGCTGGCGCCTTTTTGGTGGGGGGAAAAAACATCCGGCTCCGGCAAACTTTGATGCTCTCGGAGTGCGTCACTCCTGGACACGGGGCTCCCACCCACGGGCAGAAAATCCATTGCAAAAGCAGAACTTCGGGATTTCGGGGTTTCTGCCGGGTCTTGCTCAATGTCAAGAGGTCGGGGGCCTCTTCCTACACCCGGACATGCCAAAGGCTCCGTTTGGCCTCTGGATCAGCACATTTGGCACCCTGGGAGTGGTGGAGGGGGCTGGTGCCTGATGTGGACACGGAGATGTCAGGAGGGGAAGGAATGCTGTGGTGGTTCTCTCCTTTCTCTCCCTCTCCTTTCTTCCCTGGATTTTTGGGGGGATCTGATAAAATCCCTGGGAGAAAGGATCACAGCTGGTTTGGGGCTGTGGGAATTCCCTGTGGGAAGGTACTGCACAGGAGGGGAGTTCATCCCTGCCCAGCTGCTGGAGGGGTGGGAAATGTCCCACTCGTGGCACCCAAAGCCACGTGGGATGAAACCCCCAGAGATAAACCCGAGTTTTCCCCGTGAGCCACACGTGGGATTTCATTCCAAGGTGGATGCTCTGGGGAAGGGAAAAGCAGTAAATGGGGATCTGGGGGGACTTCTGCTCCTCCTCACCCATCCGGCCGCAGGGACAAATCCAGAGCAGGGCAGCGGGGCCAGGCCCGGGCCATCCCCTCCACATGACCCCGCTCATCCTGACAAACTTCCCCTTCCCCGTGTTTTAGGGTGAAACCCTCGATCTCTGCTTTGCCTCAGGCAACCCCTTGAGAAACCGGGTGAGAAAAATCCGGGGCAAGGCTGGAGCCGAGTCCCGAGGAGGAGCAGGGAGGGGGGATGAAGAGCCGTAAATCACGGGGATTAGCGCACGTTCATCCCTGGCGGCAGCACAGCCGAAAACCAGGCGCTTGGATCAGCTTCAGGACATTTTGGGAACGGCCTCGCCTGCCCCGGGGGCCGATCTGCCAGTTACCTCAAGCGACCGGGAGCTTCTCATCCCTCTGCTCACTTTTTTTTTTTTTTTTTTTTTTTTTTTTTTTTTTTTTTTTTTTTTTTTTTAATTATTTTTGGTCCAAACATCCCTGAGGAGAAAGCCGGGAGTGCTTTGCTGACCCCCCGGGGCTCGTTCCCACTTTGAATTTCCTCCTGCCCAGCGCGGCTGTGGTCTGGCACGGCTTATCCCGACACACGTGGCCCCGCTGGACCCGTGCCACCCGCCGTGCCACCGGCTCCATCCCGGCTGCCACCGTTTGGGATGACGTAACCCCGGCCGCGGTTGCCTCAGAAAGATCCAGGCTGGGGATGAACACATCCCTCGGCCGCACCTGTCCGGTGGGACAAGGTCCGGTGCACATCATCCTTCCCCCCGGCTCCGGGACACGCTCCCGCTGGAGCTGCCGCCTCCTCGCCCCATCCCTGCCCCGCCGGGATTTTGGGGAAAGGGTCGGATCAGGGAGTGATAACAGCGACCCGACCCCGCGGGGTGGAGGGCAGGGGAGGTGGCTGAGGATGCCAGGAGGGGAGATCCGTGCTTGGAATGCTGCCTGCAGCGCTCCCGCCTCGCACATCTTCATCTTCATCATCATCATCCCCTCTCCATCACCGCCGGGCGCTGCAGGTGAGGGGGGTTCCCCGAGCCGCCCGATCCCTAGGGAAAACGGGAGGTAAAAGGGAAAATGTTTGCGTCTGAAAAGGAATATTCCCTATTTTTTCTACCTCCGCAGCTGCGAAGCAGCTTAAACATCACCCTGCTCCGGCACCGCCAGAGCTCCCGGTGGAAATCCCAGGCGGAGAGGAGGGATTCCTGCCGGGACCTCTCTCCGGCGTCACTCTCCGGGGAGGGCGGGCAAAGTTCGCTCCTATAAAGTCAGGTCTGGTCCTCTTCATTCATTCCCCCTGGCAGCACCGCCCGCAGCAGCAGCAGCAGCACGTCCAGCCTTTCTTTGCACAAAGAATTGGGAACAAATCCTGCGCCTTGAGAGCCGCCGCTTTCCTGCGGGATGCTGAGGAGAGCGACGGGCGCCGGCGCCGCCCTCACCTGCCTGCAGCTCCTGCTGCTCCTCTCGGCCGCCGATTCCCGGCCCCACTCGTGGGACCGCGACAGGCTGCAGCTGGAAGCCGTCAAAAAGGAGATCCTGGAGCGGCTGGGGATGCCGGCTCCTCCCGTCCTGCGGCGCCAGCTGGACCAGGAGAGCATCCAGAGAGCGCAGCGGCTCTACCAGCAGAAAGTGGCGGAGCTGGCGAGGAACCGGAGCCGGGAGGGGGAGGAAGAGGAGGAATCCAGGAGCCGGAGGCTGCACCGCCTGACCCCCACCTGTAAGTGGCCGTGGCTCGGTGTCATCCCCCGGCTCTCATCCCTCACCCCGGGACACGCGTTTGTCCCGGGTGTCCCCACTCGGGAGTGTCACCTCGCTGCCTGGGGACATGACCGGGCATGCAGCACGGTGGCCGCGCTCATCCTTATCCCGTTCCTTCCTCTGCCCTGGAAGTGGGGAGGAGCCACCGCTGGAGCCCTTTTGCTTAAAACTACACACTAAACAATAATCAGGGGGGTTGGGAGGAAAGCTTTGATCAGCGGCAGTTTGGGGGGCTCGAGGGATTTGGGGGTGAGCAGAAGGGGGGAGGGAGGTGCCACCCCTCCATCCCAACCTTGAGCTCCAGTTTGGGGGTTTATCTGCATCTGAGGGGGGTTAAATAATCAAATTAATTGATATTAACATTTAAATGAAATATTTTAAGTAATTTAAATAATTTAAGTACTTCCCCTCCTGCTGCTTGGGCCGGGAGGGGACAATCGGAGGTGCTCCAATGGGTCCTGGGACACCTCAGGAAAACTGAGACCCTGCAGCCTGAGGGTCCCTGCAGATGGTGGCTGTGAGGACGAGCACTGCAAAGAATTTCCGGCATCCCTCAGTGTGTGGGTGATTCCCTGGGAGGAAAGGCTTGGCTGATCCCAGACTTAGGCTGATGAGGAATTGCTGGCTCTTACATCAGCTGTCCTCTCTGTCCCCGCAGTGTCGCACTGGCTGGACATCCCCGAGGGACACCGGGACGCCCAGGGACACCGGGAGGAGCCCCGCGGTCCCCACCGCTACCACCTCCTGCTGTCCCGCACCGCCGATTTCCACCGGCAGCTCCGCGTGGTGCAGGCGGAGCTCAAACTCTTCAAGCAGCCTCTGTCCCTGCCCGGCGCCTCGGTGCCACCTCGGGTCACCATCTACACCCTGCAGGGGGCTGAGGGGACCCCCCAGCTCCTGCACAGCCAGGAGTTGGACCGGGATTCCCAAAGCCTGGAGCTGACAGGAGCCGTCCAGTCCTGGGTGGCCGGGCCCGAGGCCACGCTGCGCCTGGAGCTGGATTTCACCGCCAACGTCTCGGCAGCCCTGGTCACGTCCTGGGGGGAAACGCCGGTGCTGGAGGTGGAAACCCAGGAGAATCCAGCTCGGGCAGCCAGGAGAGCTCGGGGGCTGGAGGAGGAGTGCGGGAGGAGCGACGGGAGGTGCTGCCTGAAGTCGCTGAAGGTTTCCTTCCACGACATCGGCTGGTCGGACTGGGTCATCGCCCCCAACAGCTACCACATGAGGTTCTGCGAGGGCTCCTGCCCCCACAACTACAAGCCGGCCAGCATGCACGCCCAGATCAAATCCCGGGTGCACTCCCTGTCCAAGGCCGCCCCCCCGCCCTGCTGTGTCCCCGCAGGGTACGACCCCATGGTGCTGATGCACCTGGACAGCGAGGGCAGGCTGGTGTCCAGCCTCTTCGAGGACATGCTGGTCACCAGGTGCCACTGTGCCTGATGACAGCTCCAGCTGGGATGTGGCACCCGGTGGGGCAAAGCCATCCCGACTGCTGGCAGCTCCAGCGTCCCAAAATCCACATCCTGTGGCACCAAGTGATCCCATGCCAGACCTGGATCCACCACTGAGCTCAGACGTGAGGTCTCCGGCATCCGCATCCCAAAATCCAGTTCCTGTGGCACCTAAGGACTCCATTCCAGGCCTGGATCCACCACTGAGCTCAGCCATGGGGTCTCCACCTCCAGCATCTCAAAATCCACATCCTGTGGCACCAAGTGACTCCAGACCTGGCTCTGCCTCCCAGCTCAGCCCCAGCATCTCCAGTTGTGAATCCTTCCCCACAATAACTTTTCCCCCTGTCTCTTCTCTTATTTAAATCCAGAATTTATTGAGCAGGTGGATCCTTCCCACCCAGGAGACCCCCGATGGGCTGGGGTGAGTCCGTGCCCAGGTGTCCATATCCCACTCCAAACCCTCTTATGCTCAAAGACTTATTTATGCAACCCGATTATTTATTTCTAACTTATTTTGTATTTTATAGCAGAATATCCTTTTTTTTTGGGGGGGGAGGTGATGAAAGAGCGAAGGGAGATTTGTGCTTTTTCTATTTTATATATTTCCACAACACCAGAAGGACGTAATAACCGTGAATAAAGTGATTGTAACGGGGATTCTGGCTGCTCCTCCTGCACACCTGGGGGGGGGGGGGTCTCTGAGTGGACCCCTGCTCCTTGGACCCTCAGCTCCCCTGGGGTCTGGCTCCGTGTGGATTTGCTGGAAAATCCTCACGGCTTTCCCTGTGGTTGCGTGTGAGTAACGCCTGGGCACTGCTCCCAGAGACCTTTGAGTTGTTTGTGTCCTTGGGGAGGGAGCTGGGCACAGCCCTGACCCCTGCGAGGGGGGACATCCAGCTGGGGGGTGACCGTGGCCCCGTTTCCAGGTGCCTCCAGCCCCGGGACCTTGTGGGATGGGGGAAACCCCCCTCGGAGGTTGGTGGCACGCAAGGGACGCCCCATGGCTGGCTGGGGTGGCTCTGCTGGTCACAGCCCCTCTCTGTCCCCTCTGCCACCGTGGTCTGGGGGTGTCCTGGGGCTGCCCAGTCCCTCGGCAGCTCCTGGTGGGGATCTGGGTTTGGGGGAGGTGGGGTGTGGGGTCTCTGCTCTTGGGTGGGGGATTTGGGGACCGGGGGGCTGAGGGATGCAGGCGGTGGAGATGGACAGGGACTAGAGGGACCTGGCTCTGGGTCTCTTGGGACCCTCACTTTGGGGACACGAGCTCTGGGGACCTGTCCCTGAGGGTCCTGGTCCCTTGGGACCCCCTGCCCTGGGGACCTGTCCCTGAAGGTCCTGGTCCCTTGGGACCCCCTGCCCTGGGGACCTGTCCCTGAAGGTCCTGGTCCCTTGGGACCCCCTGCCCTTTGGACAAAGGTTTTGGGGACATATCCTTGAGTATCCCGGTCCCTTGGGACTCCCCCACTTTGGGATCACAAGCTCTGGGAGCTCCAGGGACTATCCCCAGAGAAAACCCCAAGTCCTGCCCAGGGCTCCCCACAGACCACGAGCTATGTATGTAATTAGAGATAATTAAACCATTTAATGAGACACAGTGAAGCCTCCCAGGGGCTGAGGGGACACCCATACAAGCCACGGGGTCCCTCTGTGCCCATGGCACCCAACAGCTCGGGGTGTCACCAGGAGGATTTTTTAAAAAAAAGGAACTTTGTTCCCCGAAGTGGCGGATTTAGCAGGAAAAGAGGGCGCAGGTGGCACCGGATGTCCCCAACCGCCAGCACGTCCCCAGGCAGGCAGGCAGGCAGGCAGGCACACATCCCCTGCTCTCCAGTGGCCCAAAAGGGGAAGAGGAAGCCAAGGCCCGTGGTCAGCCCCAGCCCCAGCTCCTCCAGCCAGCCCCAGGAACCCCCGAGCGTGTCCCGGCCCCAAAGCTCCGGTGCCAGCTGCCGGCGGATGTGGCACCGGGCGTCCCCACCGTCGGTGGCCTCAGCCCCGGCAGGAAATGTCAGCTCAGCCCTCACCTCAGCGTGAGAACTGGGCCGAAGGAGGGGACCGGGGGTGTCAAGAAAACCCAAACTCCCCCCTGCAAAAGGAGTTCCCACAGGATGTGCGTGAGAGAACCGCGGGTGACCCCGCACGGCCGTGGGGAATGTCCCCGTCCCCTCCGGGCTGGGGGACAGCCAGGGCAAGGCCGTCAGTGGGGGACAGGGAGTGTCCCCCCAGCCCTCCCGGTGTCCCCCCAGCCCCTCACTGGTCAGGAATGATGTAGACGTCCTCGGTGAGGCCCAGAGTGTTGGCGTAGATGGGCTGGTCCCCGGGATCGGCCGTGCTCTCCAGGAAATAATCCTCATCCACCGGGACCTGCGGGCTGGGGGACATGGGGGGCTCAGTGAGGGAGGGGATGGCAGCGATGGGATGGGCTGGGATGGGCTGGAAAGGATGGGAAAGATGGATGGGATGGGATGGGATGGGATGGGATGGGATGGGATGGGATGGGATGGGATGGGATGGGATGGGATGGGATGGGAAGGATGGGAAAGATGGATGGGATGGGATGGGATGGGATGGGATGGGATGGGATGGGATGGGATGGGATGGGATGGGATGGGATGGGATGGGATGGGATGGCACAGCACAGGAAGGGATGGGATGGGATGGGATGGGATGGGATGGGATGGGATGGGATGGGATGGGATGGAAAAGATGAACAGGATACGATGGCACAGCACGGGCTGGGATGGGATGGCAGATTCAAGCTCAGGATGGAGTGGGACGAGGCGGGACGGGGCGGGAGAACACATCAGGGCACAGCCCAGGAGGGAGAGGATGGAACATTCCCGGGATGTCCCATCCGCTGTGCCGCAGCCTCACCTGTAGCGCTGCTCCCGCCACCCCTGCGCCCATCCCTGCGGGGCTGCCGGGGCCGTGCCGCGGCTCACAAAGACGTTCTCGTAGTCGGGGGCGTCGGTGACATCGGCGACATCGGCCGTGGCGGTCCCGGCGTCCCTGCTGATGTAGCGGGGCTGCCGCAGGTTTCCAGCGGGATCCTGCTTCCCCCTTCCCACGCCGCCCACCGCGGCTCCCGCTCTCCTCCGCCGGTACCAAACCACGGCAGCTCCCGCGGCCACCAGCGCGGCCACCGCGGCCACCGCCCCGGCCACCGCTCCGGCCACCAGCCCCGCGCCGGGCCCGCACTCCCGCCCGTAGAACTCCGTGACGTTTTGGGGACGCTGATGGGATTTGTAGCACTCGCACCGGATCCCCGGGCGGGCGCAGGGGGCCAGGACGGTGCCCAGCACATCGCAGCGGCAGGACACGGACAGGGAGCTCAGCGAGGGCTGGAAGGCGGCGGCGGGCACGGCGGGCAGCGGGTTCCCCTCCAGCCGCAGGGTCCGCAGCGCCGTGGCGTTGGTGAAGAACCCGTCGTGCAGCTCCCGCAGCCGGTTGTCCGCCAGGTCCAGCTCCTCCATCTGGGGCCCGAGGCGGGACCCGGGGCTCAGGACCTCGATGCCGTTGTGCCTCAGCTTCAGCTGCCGGTGCCGGTGGAACGGGCTCCAGTCCAGCTCGGCACATCCGCGGCTCCTGTTGCTCAGGTCCAGCTCCTCGGGAGTGGCCGGCAGCAAGGCCGAGCAGGGGGACGCGGTGGCCGCGGGGGTCGCGGGGCTGGCGGGGGGCAGCAGCGGCAGCAGCAGCAGCAGCGGGGCCGCAGGGAGCCCCATGGTCCCTCCACTGCACCCGGAGCCTGGCGGGGAACAGGAGTCAGGACCCTCCCCATTCCCACCGCATCCCTCCCTCCCAGTACAAACCAGTGCAGCCCAGTCTGGTCCCCACCCAGCTCCTGGGGGTCCCCGCGGGGCATTTCCTGCCCCCCTTCCCCCTCCCAACCACAGCAGCCTGACTCGCCTGCGCTCCGGCCGCTGCTGCCTGGTGTGGGGAAGAGGAACAGGCGGGTCCGGCTGTCCCGTCTCACCCTGTCAGGGCGTAGCCGGCCCCACGGGGGGGGCCAGGGGGGCAGCGCCCCCAAATCAGCCCCCCCTGACCCCTGCCAGAGCCCCCCGGTGCTTTCTTGGGGTGCTGAGCATCCCCCTGGCACTGGCTGAGTGTGTCCCGGTGACCCCGGTGACCCGAGGGCTGGGGGACACATGCGTGGGGCACACAGGGACACTTGTGCTCACAGACCCCCTGCCCCCGGAGGCGCAGGGACCCCCCCGAGTGTGAGGGGACCCCGGGGGCTGGGTGGGAGCCGGGGGACTTTGTGTCCCCTTGCAGAGTGTGTGTCCCCATCCCGGTGTCACCACCCCGTGTCTGCAGCTCCCGCGTGCCCCGAGTGCATCAAGTTCGTGTCCACTCCTCATGTCCCCTCTGGTGTCCATGTCCCCCCACGTCCACTCTGTGCTCCTCCTTGTCCCCCCATGTCACACCGTGTCCCCCCGTGTCACACCGTGTCCGTGTCCGCCCCCTGGTGTCCGAGTCCCTTCGTGACCACCTGCTCACATTCCCGTCCGTCTGTCCCCCCGCCGTGTCCGTGTGTCCCCCCCGTGTCCGTGTCCATCTATGCCCAACCCTCTGCATGTGGCCACCCCGTGGCGTCCAAGTCCTCCTGTCACATCCGTGTCCCTCCGTGTCCCGTGTCTGCGGCCACCTCCTTGTGCCACCTCTCAAAGCCGTGTCCCTCCATGACCATCCTGTCCCCGTCCCCTCGTGTCACTGCCCCTTTAAGTCCACCCTGTCACATCCGTGTCCCTCTGTGTCCCCCGTGTCCCCCTGTGTCCCCCCCCTCCCATGCCCACCCCTTCATGGCCGTATCCACCCTTTCGTGTCCGTGTCCCTCCGTGCCCACTCCCTCGCGTCCGTGTCCACCCCTCCACATGCCCACCCCCTGTATCCCCCGTGTCCGTGACCACCGTGTCCCCTCTTGTCACTGCCCCTTTAACTCGCCCCCTCGTGTCCATAATCCCCCTCGTGTCCCCGTCCCTGGATGCCACCCCCCGAGTGTCCTTGCCCCTCCATGCCCACCTCCCGCCTGCCCCCCCCGTGTCCGTGCCCACTCCTCTCCTCCTCCCTGTCCCCTTGTCCCCGCGCCCACCCCTCTGCTCCGCGTCCACCCTGTCACATCCTCGCGTCCCCCGTGTCCGTGTCCCCGTGTCCCCCTCCCCGCCACCACCCGTCTCCCTCTCTCCCTCCTCGGTGCGGTCCCCACCGCCTCCCCCCCTTCGCCGCCATCGCCCCTTTAAGCGCGGCGCGCGGCGCGGGGGGGGTGGTGGCGGCGCTGCCGGAACAGCCGCGCGCGGGGGGGGGGGGGGGGGGGGGCGCGGCGGTTTCAAGCTCCCCCTCGGGCGCGCGGCCGCAGCCGGCGGGGCCGGGCCGGGCCGGGCCGGGATGGCGGCGGGGGCGGCGGGGGCGGCGGGGGCCGCGCGGGGCCGGGCCCGGGGCCGCTGACAGCCGCCGCCGCGCCATGTACGCCAAGGGCAAGGGCTCCGGCGTGCCCTCGGACGGCCAGGCCCGCGAGAAGTGAGTGGAGGCGCCGGGCGGCGGCGGGGGACGGCCGGGGCGCGGAAGTTTTTTGCCGGGGCGGGCGCCCGGGGGAGCGGGGACGGAGCGGGAAGGAAGGAAGGGGGACGGTGGGTGGGTGGGTGGGTGGGGGGGGGAGATCGGGAAAAGCGGGGGGAGATCGGGGGGCGGGCGGACCCCCCGGCCCCGCCCCGCCGGGGAGCACCGGCAGCCGCGGGGCAGCGGGAGCTGGCGGGGGTCAGCCGGGCACCGGCAGCCGGGATGAGCCCCCCGGTCTGCGGCATCCCCCGGGGCACCGGGAGCCGGGATGAGCCCCCCGATCCGTGGCATTCCCCCGGGGTGCCGGGGAGCGGGATGATCCCCCTGGTCCGTGTCATCCCCCGGGGCACCGGGAGCTGCGGGGGCATCGGGAGCCGGATGATTCCCCCCCCGGTCTTGTGCCATTCCCCGGGGCACCGGGAACCGGGATGATCCCCCCCTTTCGTGACTTCCCGGGGCACCGGGACCCGGCGTGATCCCCCTCGGTCCGTGCCATCCCCCGGGGCACCGGGAGCTGCGATGTGCCGGGGTCCGTGGCTTCCTCCGGGCCACCGGGAGCCGCGATCACGCCGGGGCTGCCGGGATGTGCCCCGCGGGTATTGCCACATCTTGGGGCACCGGGAGCTGCGGGAGCACCGGGACTCGGCGTGATCCTCCCGGTCTGCGGCATCCCCGGGGGGCACCGGCAGCCGGGATGCCCCTTCCCCGACCGTGCCATCCCCCGGGGCACCGGGACGATCCCCCCGGTCCGTACCGGGAACCGCGAGCGCACCGTGACTGCCGTGAACCGGGCTGTGCCCCCCCGGTCTCTGCCGTTCTCCGGGGCACCGGGAGCCGCGGTGATCCCCGCGGGCATCGCCATCCCCCCGGGGCACCGGGAGCCGCGGTGGCCTCGGGGCTACCGGGGGCCGGGGATGTGCCGGGTTCGCAGCATCCCCGAAGGCACCGGGAGCCCTCCCGGGCTGTGCCATCCCCCCGGGGCGGCGGGGACCGGAACGGCACCGGGGCTGCCGATGCTCCCCGCCACCCCCGGTCCCCAGCACCGTGACCCGCCGTTCCCGGCTGTCCCCGTCCCTGCCGTGTCCCCGAGGCCACCACGGGCTCCGGGGCAGCTGCCGGCGCCGGGGGGCTGCGCCCAGCCGCGGTCCCCCCCGCGGGTCCCGTTGCTGCTCCCGGGAGGGGATGGAGCCCCGGCGTTCCGGGAGTGTCGCCTGCCCCGGGGGACACCCGTGGTGGCGCTC
This sequence comes from Chamaea fasciata, assembly GCF_029207755.1. NCBI lineage: Eukaryota > Metazoa > Chordata > Aves > Passeriformes > Sylviidae > Chamaea > Chamaea fasciata. The sequence goes on along the minus strand of NW_027094113.1, from coordinate 4,383,033 downwards.
GCCCCCTGGGCCACATCCTGTGTGGGATGTGTCACCTGTCCCGGAGCCGCCCCAGCCGTGGGAAGCGGTTGCCGTGGAGGGCGTGCGGTGTCACGGGTGGGAGTCACTCGGTGTCACCCGTGGGGTCCCTGGCAGGGAGGTGACATCGAACCTCCTTCATGAATTCTGCACTAATTGAGTAGGGGGCGGGGGGGGCTCCGTCCTGGCTGTTCCCCGTGTCCCTCGGGGTCCGTTGGGTGGGGATGTCACCGTGGGGGTGGCAGGTCCCTGACACTGTCCCTGTCCCCGTCGTGTCCCCCCCCCCAGGCTGGCGCTCTACGTCTACGAGTACCTGCTGCACGTGGGGGCCCAGAAATCTGCCCAGACCTTCTTGTCGGAGGTAAGGGGGGGCAGGGCAGCACCCCCGGACCCCCCCAAACCGCCCTCGGGGGGTCCTGGAGCCCCATCCCCGGTGGGGGCTGCTGACCCCTCCCCTCCCCTCCCCGTGTCCCTCTCTGCAGATCCGATGGGAGAAGAACATCACCCTGGGGGAGCCCCCCGGCTTCCTGCACTCCTGGTGGTGGTGAGTTGGGGTTTGGGAAGGAGGGAACCCCCCCCAATCCCCCAATTCCTCTAGGAGGGGGTCTGGGAGCTGCCCCCCCGCCCCCTTCCCCGTCCTGCCACCACATCACCTCGTACCCCATAAACCTGTCCCTCTGCTTTTCCCATCAGCGATTTGGGGGCTCCCCGCCCCTTCTCCCTCCCAGCCCGGCCCCCCCCGCCCGGCTCCTCCTCCAGATGGATCCAATTTGGCACCGAGTGTGGAGTTGGGGGGGTCTCCAAGCCCCGGGGCTGGACCCCCGCGCAGGGGGGGACCCCAGCAGAGCCCCCCGAGGGGGGTGATGGGGATGTGGGGGGCATCACTTGGGGGGGTGATGAATGATCAGTTGGTGATTTGGGACACACACACACACACACAGAGTGAGGTTTGGGGGGGTTAAACTGGCACTCAGCCAGCACCCCCAAAACTTGGGGTTGGGGGGGACACCCAGAAAGAGAACTCGGCCCCTCTGCTGTCCCACACCCAGGGCGGGGGGCGCGGGCAGGGGAGCCCCCCAAATCCCGCCCCGGGATGCTGCTGCAGCCTGATGTAAAGTCCCAGGAATTTGGGCTCCGGCCGTAGCGACCGTTTCCAGGGAAAACAGGCGGCAGCGCCGGGGCCGGGAGGCCCCCGCCGAGGGTGGGGGGGGGACACGGCCGCAGCCCCCCCCGCCCCATCGGTGACACCAGCGTGGCCGTGGGGCTGGCTGGGGGGGCTCAGGGGTGCGAATTGCGGGTGGGGGTCCTCACCCCTCTGCACCCCCTCCCCGTTCTTCCCAGCGTCTTCTGGGATCTGTACTGCGCCGCCCCGGACCGCCGGGAGACCTGCGAGCATTCCAGCGAGGCCAAAGCCTTCCATGACTACGTGAGTGCCTCGGCCTGGGGGGGTCCGTGTCCTGCTGACCCCTCCCCACCCGCCCCCTCCCCTCCCCTCCCCTCCCCGCCGGGGTTCCTGCTCGCTGCCAGCCCCGGATCTGTGGGTGACCTATTTCCCGGGGTGGTGGCGAGGGGGGGTTAATCCCCGGGGGCCTGGCTCGGTGCCCCCTCCCCGGGGGACCCCGGCGTGTCCTGGTGTGCCCATCCCCCACTGTCACCCCCCTCCAGGGACAGGGACCCCCCCCCAGTCACGCACCGTGGGCACAGGGCCAGGCTCTTGCTGCCCAAACGGGGATGTCCCCCCGTCCCCACCCGATGTCCTGGGGGTCCCTGCAGGAGTGGGGCTCAGTGAGGACCCCCCCACAGACTGAGGGGACCCCCCAGATCAGCCCTGCTGCTTCCCAGCGCCAGCTCTGGAGGTTTAATCCTTGGCATGGAGTCAACAGCCCCCGGTGTTCCCGGCGTTCCCGGCGTTCCCGGTGTTCCCTGCTCCTGCCAGGACTGCAGGCGCTGGGGGGGGCACCGTGCCCTGGGAGGGGAGTGGTCCCTGGGGTGGGGAGGGGTCCCTGGGGTGCTGCAGGGTCCACGGCGCTGTGGGGTCCCTGGGGTGATGCAGCCCCACGGAGGGTGCAGGGTTCTGTGGGATCCACAGGGATGTGGGATGGGGGATGCTGTGCAGCCCACGGTGCTCTGGCCTGTGGGATTCTCTGGGATGTGGGATTCTCTGGGAGGGAGGATGCCACGGGATGCAGGAGGCCGTGGGGTGATGCAGGAGGCCGTGGGGTGTTGCAGGATGCCGTGGGGTGATGCAGGATGCCGTGGGGTGATGCAGGAGGTTGTGGGGTGATGCAGGATGCCGTGGGTTGATGCAGGTGGCTGTGGGGTGATGCAGGAGGTTGTGGGGTGATGCAGGTGGCCGTGGGGTGATGCAGGATGCCGTGGGATGATGCAGGAGGCCGTGGGGTGATGCAGGATGCTGTGGGGTGATGCAGGAGGCCGTGGGGTGATGCAGGATGCTGTGGGGTGATGCAGGTGGCCGTGGGGTGATGCAGGTGGCCGTGGGGTGATGCAGGATGCTGTGGGGTGATGCAGGATGCTGTGGGGTGATGCAGGAGGTTGTGGGGTGATGCAGGTGGCCGTGGGGTGATGCAGGATGCTGTGGGGTGATGCAGGTGGCCGTGGGGTGATGCAGGTGGCCGTGGGGTGATGCAGGAGGCCGTGGGGTGATGCAGGTGGCCGTGGGGTGATGCAGGAGGCCGTGGGGTGATGCAGGTGGCCGTGGGGTGATGCAGGATGCTGTGGGGTGATGCAGGAGGCCGTGGGGTGATGCAGGTGGCTGTGGGGTGATGCAGGATGCTGTGGGGTGATGCAGGATGCTGTGGGGTGATGCAGGAGGTTGTGGGGTGATGCAGGATGCTGTGGGGTGATGCAGGATGCTGTGGGGTGATGCAGGAGGTTGTGGGGTGATGCAGGTGGCCGTGGGGTGATGCAGGTGGCCGTGGGGTGATGCAGGAGGCCGTGGGGTGATGCAGGTGGCCGTGGGGTGATGCAGGATGCTGTGGGGTGATGCAGGATGCCGTGGGGTGATGCAGGATGCCGTGGGGTGATGCAGGATGCTGTGGGGTGATGCAGGAGGTTGTGGGGTGATGTAGGTGGCTGTGGGATCCACAGTCCCACAGGATGTGGGATGCTGTGACGTTTAGGATGCCACCACGGGCTGCAGGGCACCGTGGGACACACAGTGACATTGGAGGGGACACCCTAGGGTGCCAGGGGGTGCAGGACAATCCGTGTCCCCGTGGGCCCAGGACCCTGCAGGACCCACACATGGAGCCGCTGTCCCCCCAGGAACCCCCTCACCCCCGTGGGGTCCCGTGGGGCCACGCTGGCGCCGCGGGGGCTGCAGCAGGACCCCCCCCCCGGCCGCCCCCGGCCCCCGGCGCTGCGCAGAGCTGATTTCCATGCCGGAATTAATGAGGCTGCCGGTGCGGTGACGGTGACGCCGGGGACATGGCGCGGGTCAGGCCACGTTGCCATGGCACTGCTGCCTGGCAGAGCTGGGGAGGGCTGCAGGGGGGGAGCCCCACGGCCCCCCCAGAACCCGCTGGGGTCCCCCCCACGCAGCCGTGGCCCCATCCCAGTGCCCAGCTGGGCTGGGCTGGGGGTCCCAGCGTGGAGCGGGGGTCTCTCGTGTTCCCGTGGGTGCTGCTCCACCAGCTCCCCCCCCTCCCAGGCACAGCGGGGACCCCCGGGAGCATCCTGGTGACCCCCCAAAAAATGGGGGGGTCCGGCCTGTGCACAGCAATTGGGGACGGGGGGGTTTTGGCAACAGCTGCCCCACAGCGGGGTTTGGGGTCCCCCTTTGGGGGGAGCAGCCCCCAGCTTACCCCCCCACGTGTGTCCCCCCCCTCCAAATTTCTCCCTCCTGACCTTGAGCCCGCAGGAGGAGCCACAGCTCCCCAACCTGTTGCCATGGCAACTCTGCTTCGCATCGCCGAGTGATGGGGGGGCCGGGGGGGCCCCGTTTGGTCCCTGCTCGGAGGGGGCAGCGCTGTCACCCCCCTGGGGCTGCGTGCGCCAGGGGGTGGTGGCCCTGATCTGTCGCTGTGTCTGGGGGTGGGACGTCCCCAAGAGGGGACACGGCCTGTGCCCGGCCCCGGGACCCCCCTGAATCCCACCCCCACGGGGTGAAGACCCCATCTGCCTGTCCCTGGGTTCCCAGTGTCACCGACCCTGCGTGTCACCCGCGTCCCAGCCGTGACCCCGCGTCCACGGCGTGACCCGGGTGTCACCATCCCCATCGCTGTCCCCAAAGCCGCAGCGCCGGCCTCCCGTCCCCGTCCCGTGGGTGCTGCCCCTCTCAGCACGGCGGGACCCCCATCCCCGCAGGGCTGGCGAGGGGTCTGGGGGGGCTCAGGGCCCCCCGGCTGGAGGGGGCAGCGCGGGGTCCCCCCCTTCTCCTCCTCCTCCTCCTCCTCCTCTCCTCCAAATTGAAACCAGTTGTAGCGCAGGGGCCGAGCCGGAAAAGCGGCGCATTCCTTCCCTTAACAGCTCCCCTCGGACGGGCCCGGCCGGCGAGCGGGGCCCCCTGCCCGCGCCCCCCCCGGTGCCCCCAATTGGGCTGGGAGGGGGGTGTGGGGCGAGCCGGGCCCCCAGCTCGGTGCTGGAGTTGGGGGGTGACAATGGGGACAGGATGGGGACAGGATGGGGACCCCCTCCAGCCCGGATCTGAGGTGTCTCTCCCCGCAGAGCGCGGCGGCAGCGCCCAGCCCGGTGATGGGGAACCTGCCCCCCGGGGACGGCATGTCCGGGGGTCCCGTGCCCCCCGCCTTCTTCCAGGTACCGAGCCCCCCGTGTCCCCAAAGCCCCCCGTGTCCCCAGAGCCCCCCGTGTCCCTGAGGCCCCCCATGTCCCTGGAGCCCCCCGTGTCCCTGGAGCCCCCCGTGTCCCCAAAGCCCCCCGTGTCCCTGGAGCCCTCCGTGTCCCCAAAGCCCCCCGTGTCCCCAGAGCCCCCCGTGTCCCTGGAGCCCCCCGTGTCCCCAGAGCCCCTCGAGGCCCCCCGTGTCCGCAAAGCCCCCCGTGTCCCTGGAGCCCCCCGTGTCCCCAGCCTGTGGGCACACACCTGAGCCCGCTGTTTGGGTGTCCTTTGTGGTTTTTTTGGGGGGTTACACCCTCACTGTGTCACAGCCTCCCCCCACGTCCCCATCAGCCCCCCCCGGGGTCACAGCCCCCTCCCAAGGATCAACCCCCCCCCCCCCATAATTCGTGTTTCTCTCCAAGGCTCCTGCGGGTGCCCCCCCTTTGCCCCCCACCCCCCAGCCAGGTAAAAGAGCTGGCGCAGCCCCCCCAGCACGGCCCCAGCCCCCTCCCCACGGCCTCCCCAAAGTGACACCGACCCCCCCCAGCCCCGGCTGACCCCCAAACCCCCCCTCTCTTGCAGCCCTTCATGTCCCCCCGCTACCCCGGCGGCCCCCGGCCCCCGCTCCGGATGCCCAACCAGGTGAGGAGGTCGCTGCCGGGAGCCCCCCTCCCCAAAAAAATAAAGGGGTGCAGCCCCCCCCCCACCCCGGAGCACCCTGACGTGCTGTTCCCCCCTCTGTGCAGCCCCCCGTGGGTGTGCCCGGCTCCCAGCCGCTGCTGCCCAACGCCATGGACCCGGCTGCGCGCTCCCAGGGTGAGCTGGGGGGTCCCGGGGTGGCTTTGGGGGTTTGGGGGTTTTGGGGGGGGCTGTGGGGGTCTCACAGCTCCATCCCCCTCCCGCCCCGATCTGTGCAGGGCATCCTGGCATGGGGGGCCCGATGCAGCGCATGAACCCCCCCCGAGGCATGGCCGGGATGGGGCCACAGGTACGGGATACTGGGATAGTGGGGTACTGGGATACTGGGATACTGGGGTATGGGATACTGGGGTACTGGGATGATGGAGTAATGGGGTGATGGGATACTGGGATACTGGAGTACTGGGATGATGGGGTACTGGGATGATGGGGTGATGGGATATTGGGATACTAGGATAGTGGGATACTGAGATAAAGGGGTACTGGGGTATGGGATCCTGGGATAATGGGGTGATGGGATAAAGGGATAGTGGGATACTGAGATACTGGGATAAAGGGGTACTGGGATACTGGGGTAATGGGGTAATGGCATATTGGGGTACTGGGATGGTTGGGTACTGGGATATTGGGATAATGGGATACAGGGGTACTGGGATACTGGGATACAGGCATAATGGGGTAATGGGATAATGAGATACTGGGACGGAGGAGGGAGAGGAATACAGGGGGTGGAAGTGGTTACAGGGACAGGGGGACATGGATAGGGGGATGGAAATAGGGGTGGGATGGGTACAAGGGGAAAGGAATGGGAATACAAGGATACAGGGACGGGGTGCAAGGATAAAGGGATGGAATTCAAGGATGGGGGCAGGGAAACAAGAATAAAGATGTGAGTGGGGACAGGGATGGGGATAACAGGGACCAGGATGGGGACAGGGATACAGGATGGGGACAGGGTTATAGGGTGGGGACAGGGGTACAGGGATGGGGACAGGGGTACAGGGTGGGGACAGGGGTACAGGGATGGGGATAGGGGTACAGGGTGGGGACAGGGTTATAGGGTGGGGACAGGGATACAGGATGGGGACAGTGCTGGGGGTGTCCCTGCCCCGCTGACCCCCCCTCTCCTGGCAGAGCTACGGCAGTGGGATGCGCCCCCCCCCCAGCTCGCTGGCCGGCCCTGGAATGCCCACCATGAACATGTAAGACCCCCGTGCCCCACCCCAGGACCCCCCCAGGATTGGGGGGAGCCTCGGGACCCCCCCTCACTGTCCCCTTTGCCTTCCCAGGGGTCCTGGTGGCCGCGGGCCCTGGCCCAACCCCAACGCCAACTCTGTAAGTTTTGGGATTTTGGGGGTGGCGTTACCCTGGGGGGGGTCTATGGGGGTGCTGCCCATGTGTGCCCCCCCATGCTGACGCCCCCTTTGTGCCCCCCAGATCGCCTACTCCTCCTCATCCCCTGGGAATTACGTGGTGAGTATTGGGGTGCCCTATTAGGGGCACGGGGGGGCTGCAGTGACCCTGTGACCCCCCACCAACCCACCCCCCCCCATTTTTCCTTTTCCCTTTTTCCCTTTCCAGGGCCCTCCTGGGGGTGGCGGCCCCCCCGGGACCCCCATCCTGCCCAGCCCCGGAGGTGAGTGAGGGGTGGGATGGGGTGTGTGGGATTTGGGGGGGTGTGAGTGGGATCTGTGGGGTGTGAGTGGGATCTGGGGGGTGTGAGTGGAATCTGGGGGGTGTGAGTGGGATCTGGGGGGTGTGAGTGGGATCTGGGGGGGCCACGCTCACCCCCCCACGTGTGGTGTCCCCCCCCAGACTCCACCAACTCCAGTGAGAACATGTACACCATGATGAACCCCATCGGACCCGCGGGGAACCGGCCCAACGTGAGTGACGGGCTGGGGGACAGGGATGGGGACAGGGATGGGGACAGGGATTGGGGACAGGGATTGGGGACAGGGAGGGGTCCCCCCAACATTCCTCACCCCCCCTTTCCCTTCCAGTTCCCGATGGGGCCCGGGCCCGAGGGGCCCATGGGCGGCATGAGCGCCATGGAGCCGCACCACATGAACGGATCCTTAGGTGGGTGACACCCCCTGGGGTCACGAGGGGACCCCCGAGACCCTCCCAAAATCCCAGATCCTGTGGGATAGGAGCTCCATCTGCAGCTGGATGGGCTGGTGCAGAGGGAGGGGCAGCGTGGATGGGAGGAGGGAATGGATTTGGGGACACACCCACAGGGATTTGGGGACACGCACATGTGGATTTGGGGACATGTACAGGGATTTGGGGACACACAGAGGAGTTTGGGGACACACCCACAGGGATTTGGGGACACGCACACAGGGATTTGGGGACATGTACAGGGATTTGGGGACACACAGAGGAGTTTGGGGACACACCCACAGGGATTTGGGGACACGCACACAGGGATTTGGGGACATGTACAGGGATTTGGGGACACACAGGGATTTGGGGACATGTACAGGGATTTGGGGACACACACAGAGGGTTTGGGGACATGTACAGGGATTTGGGGACACACAGAGGGGTTTGGGGACACACCCACCAGGATTTGGGGACACACACGCATGGATTGAGGGGACACAGACGGACTGGGGGACACACCCAATCCTATGGAGACACACGTGTGGGTTGGGAGGACACAGTTTGGGGGACACGCGGGGATTAGGGACACGCAAAGTTTGGGGGCACACGTGGATTGGGGGGTCACTAATGCCCCACTGTCATCCTGGCAGGCTCCGGGGACATGGATGGGCTGCCAAAGGTGAGTTGGGGACCCTGGGACCCCATTTATTGGGGCTCCCCCACGTGCTGGGACCACCCCATTTATTTGGACCCCATTTATTTGGGGTCCTCCTTGTGCTGGGACCCCATTTTTTGGGACCCCATTTATTGTTCCCCCACCATACACTGGATCCCCATTTTTTGGGGCTCCCCCATATTCTGGAACCACCCCATTAATTGGGACTCTGTTTATTGGAGCTGCCCCATGTGCAGGGACCACCCCCCATTTCTTGGGACCCCATTTATTTGGGCTCCTCCTTGTGCGGGGACCCCATTTTTTGGGACCACCCCCCCATTTATTGGGACCCCATTTATTTGGGCTCCCCCTTGTGCTGGGACCCCATTTTTTGGGACCACCCCCCCATTTATTGGGACCCCCATTTATTTGGGCTCCTCCTTGTGCTGGGACCCCATTTTTTGGGACCACCCCCCCATTTATTGGGACCCCATTTATTTGGGCTCCTCCTTGTGCTGGGACCCCATTTTTTGGGACCACCCCCCCATTTATTGGGACCCCATTTATTTCCCCCCACCCTGTACGGAGACCCCATTTATTGCCCCCCCAACATCCGCCCCCGCTCCCCCACCCCACTTAACCCTTTCTCCCCCTCCCTCTTCTTCCAGAGCTCCCCCAGTAATTTGGGGGCCCTGAGCAACCCCCCCGGGACCCCTCGGGACGACGCCGAGCTGAGCAGCAATTTCCTAAATCCCTTCCAAAGCGACAGCGTAAGGGACCCGGCGGGGACCCCCGCGGAGCCCCGGGGGGGCAGGCGGCGAGGGCGGGGGGCCCGGGGGGGTCGCGGCGGCGGCGGCGGCGGCGGCGGCAGCCGGGGACGGGGGGGGTCATCCATCAAATCCCACTGGCGACCCCCGGAAATCGCGTCACCACCACCACCACCACCACCACCACTACAAACGGCAGCGGCGGCGGCGGCGGCGACAACGGCGACAGCGGCGACAGCGGCGACAGCGGGGGGGTCGCCTTGGCCGAGCGGCCGCGAGGCGTGAGGAGGGGGCGGCGGTTTTTTTTTGGGGTGTTTTTTTTTTGGGGGGGGAGGGGGGGGCAGCGGTTTTATGTGTGTGTGCCCCCCCCCCCCCGACCCCCCCCCCCCAATTCCGTGTCCCCCCCAAACCCCCCCCGGGCCCCGCTAACGCTGTGGTGTCTCCGCTCTCTCTATAGTACTCGCCCAGCATGACAATGAGCGTGTGAGCCCCGCGCCGAGGCCGCCGACAGCCAGACGCCCTCACCCAACCACCGAAAACACAAACAAAAAAAAAATTAATAATTTCATTAATTTTAATGATCAGCCCTCCCCGACCCTCAAATACAAAAAAAAAAAAAAAAACCAACCCCGCCCCGTCACACCCATCCCGTCCCGTTCCGCCCCCCTCCCCCTCGCTTCTCCGCCTTTTTTTTTTCTTCTTTTTTTTTCTTTTTTTTTCCCCCAAAACGAACACTAAAAAAAAAACAACAAAAAACGAGTGGAGAGAAAGCGCGGGAGGGAAAAAAAAAAAAAAGAAAAAAAGAAAAAAAAGAAAAATTATGATTAGAAATAAGTCACGTGACTTATTTCCCCCCCCCATCCCCCCCAGGGTGAGGTGCCCCCCCCCCAAAATCCCCTCCAGGACTGGGATAACCCCCCCCAGCACTGGGACCCCCCCCCCCTCACTGTTTTCCACTCCTTGCCACCCCCCCCCTGAACTGGGAGTGTTCCCAGCACTGGGATTGACCCCCCCCCAAAAAAAAAAAAAAAAAGCTGGGACCCCATTTATTGCCCCCCCCCCAGCACTGGGACCCCCTCCCAAAAGCTGGGACCCCATTTATTGCCCCCCCCCAGCACTGGGACCCCCTCCCAAAAGCTGGGACCCCCATTTATTGCCCCCCCCCCAGCACTGGGACCCCCTCCCAAAAGCTGGGACCCCCATTTATTGCCCCCCCCCAGCACTGGGAGCCCCCCCCTCTGTACTGGGACCCCGTTTATTGCCCCCCCCAGCACTGGGGACCCCCCCCCCCCAATCCCAACCGCAGCCCCCCGTCCCCAGGGCGGGGTCGGTGCAGGGAGGGGGCCCTGGCACTCTGGGGGTGCTCTGGGGGCGTTTTTGGGGTGTTTTGCCTTCCCACATGGGGGTGGCACCAAGCTTGGGGAGGGGGATTTTTTTTTTGGGGGGGGGGGGTTGTCAGGCATTGCGCCCTCCCCTCCATGGCGGGTGGTGCCAATCCCCCCCCAATTTGGGGGGTCTGGGGGGGGTTTTCACTGAGCTGTGCCCCCCTCCCAGTTCTCCCAGTGTCCCCCCCAGTCACACCCGAAATCCTGGAGGAGGGGGGGGGCAGAATCAGCCGATCCCCCCCCCCAATGTGGGTGCAGACCCCCCCCCAATCCAGGCTGTGCTGGGGGAGGGGGAAGGAGTTTTGGGGGGGGCAATCCATGGAGCACCCCCCGCCCCAGGTCCCAGTGCAGGGCAGCCCCCCCAGCCCCGGGGGGGTCCCCCTTGGCCCCCCCCGGCCCCGTCTGTGTGCTCAGCCAGCACTGTGATCCCCGGCCCCCCCCGAGCGCCAGACCGGGGCCCCCCACCCCCCGACCCCCCCCCAAGGGACCACTTTAATATGAAGGAATTATTTTTTTGTTTTTTTAGTGTGGTTTTGATTTTTTTTTTTTGGTGGGTTTTCTTTTTTTTTTTTTCTTTTTTGTGGGTTTTTTTCCATTTTTTTTTTTCTGATTTTTTTTTTTTCCTCTTTTATAACAGAAAGGACCTCAAAGCCCCTCCTGACCCCCCTCCCCTCTCAAGAGCTTCCCCCCACCCCAAAATGCCGCCACAAACCCAGAGCCCCCCTCCCCCTGTACAGCCCCAAACCGGGGGGGGCCCCTCGTGTCCCACCCCCCCCCCCAAAATGGGGGGCGACCCCCGGCCCCCATAGGGGTGACCCCCCCACCCCATAGGCGTAGTCGTTCTGTGTAGGGACCCCCGCCCCTCATTTCTAGATTCCCCCCACCCCGCCCCATTGCTTATCAAAACAAAATGGGGGAACGCCCCCTCCCCCGCCAAAAAAAAGAACAAAAAGAAAAAAAAGAAAAAATACAAAAAGAGAAAAAAAAAAAAAGCCCTAAAATGACTAAAAAAAAAAAAAAAAAACAAAAAAGAAAAACCCAACACTCCACGACCCCCCCAACACCTTCTCCCCCCCCCCCCCCCCCCCGCATCAATAAATGTAATTTGATTTTTTTTCAGAAGGCGGCGATGTTTGAGTCTCCCTGGGGGTGAGGGGGACCCCAAAAACAGGTGGGGGGGGGGACCCCAAAACCACAGGAAGAGGAACGAGGTGAGGGGGACCCCAAGGACCAAGTGAAGGGACCCCAAAACCAGGTGAGGTTCCCAGGAACCACCTGAGGGACCCCAAAAACCACGTGAGAACCCCAAGAAACAAATGAGGGACCCCAAAACCAGGTGAGGGAACCCACAGAACCAAGTGGGGGGACCCCAAAACCAGGTGAGGATCCCAGAAACCACGTGGGTGACCCCAAAACCAGGTGAAGTTCCCAGGAACCACCTGAGGGACCCCAAAAACCACGTGAGACCCCCAAGAACCAAATGAGGGACCCCAAAACCAGGTGAGGGAACCCACAGAACCGAGTGAAGGGACCCCAAAACCAGGTGAGGTTCCCAGGAACCACCTGAGTGACCCCAAAAACCACGTGAGACCCCCAAGAACCAAATGAGGGACCCCAAACCCCAAGTGAAGAGACCCCAAAAACCACGGGGGCGAGAGGGGGGGGGGCTCACGCTGTGCTCCGGGTTTATTGGTGGGTACAAAGCTTCACAGTTCGGAGTGGCCGTCAATAATTGGGGTGAGGGGGGGAGGCGGGGAGGAACAACCCACCCCAGACCCCCCCAAACCCGCCCCCCTACCCCCCGAAAAAGCTGCTCCGGGGCTGGCACGGGGGTTAGTCGGCGCCGTCGATGTGCAGGGGGGCTCGGGGGGGCCCCGGCCGGGGGGCACAGGGGTGCCCGTTGAGCTGGGCGGGCGCTGCCGGGCTCTTCTTGGGGACCAGGGGACAGGCGGCCCCGCCGGGACAGGCGCGTCTGGGGCTGGGCTCCGGCCGCTGCATCTTGTGCTCCAGCAGCATGTGGTTCTGGGGGGGCAGCCCCAGGCAGGCCCTGGGGTGGGGGGACACACAGAGGGGTCAGGGGGGGCACCCCACGGGTGGGGGACACGGAGCTTTGGGCGCAGGGGAGGAATGGGATGGGTATTCCGCGTTCGGGGACTGGGGGATGCTGGAGTGTGGCAACCCCAGGGGTTGGGCACTGGGAGCAGCTGGAATGGGGCCCCCCCAGGCACTGGGAATTCGGACCCCCTGGGGCTTGGATCTGTGAGATTTGGGCACTGGGATCACCTGGAATGGGCCCCCCCAGGCACTGGGAATTTCGACTCACTGGGGCTCGGATCTGTGAGATTTGGGCACTGGGATCACCTGGAATGGGCCCCCCCAGGCACTGGGAATTCGGACCCCCTGGGGCTCGGATCTGTGAGATTTGGGCACTGGGATAACCTGGAATGGGGCCCCCCCAGGCACTGGGAATTTGGACCCCCTGGGGCTCGGATCTGTGAGATTTGGGCACTGGGATCACCTGGAATGGGCCCCCCCAGGCACTGGGAATCTCGACTCACTGGGGCTCGGATCTGTGAGATTTGGGCACTGGGATCACCTGGAATGGGCCCCCCCAGGCACTGGGAATTTCGACTCACTGGGGCTCAGATCTGTGAGATTTGGGCACTGGGATCACCTGGAATGGGCCCCCCCAGGCACTGGGAATTCGGACCCCCTGGGGCTCGGATCTGTGAGATTTGGGCACTGGGATCACCTGGAATGGGGCCCCCCCAGGCACTGGGAATTCAGACCCCCTGGGGCTCGGGTCTGTGAGATTTGGGCACTGGGATCACCTGGAATGGGCCCCCCCAGGCACTGGGAATTTGGACCCCCTGGGGCTCGGATCTGTGAGATTTGGGCACTGGGATCACCTGGAATGGGCCCCCCAGGCACTGGGAATTTGGACCCACTGGGGCTCGGATCCGTGAGATTTGGGCACTGGGAGCAGCTGGAATGGGCCCCCCCCAGGCACTGGGAATTTGGACCCACTGGGGCTCGGATCCGTGAGATTTGGGCACTGGGATGCACTGGAGTTGGGCACCTCAGGCACTGGGAACCCCAAGCTTTGGGACCCGCTGGCACTGGGAACCCCAAGCGTTGGTTACTGGGAGCCACTGGTGCTGGGCACTGGGATCCATTTGTTTTGGGCACCCCCTCAGGTACTGGGAGCCCCCTGGGCAGGGGGTACCGGGCTCTGTGTGTTGGGGACACGCCAGGCAATGGGACGCTGCTGCCCTTGGGCACCCCATGACTGGGAAACGGGGACCCATCCGTGCTGGGGCCTCGGTCCTGGGCACCTCCAGGGGCACTGATCACCCACCAGCGCATACTGGAACCCACTGGTGACACCACTGGGACCCACCCACCAGCACCGGGCACCCCAGACCTCGTCCTCCGGGACCCCCTGGATTCGGGCACCCCACGGTGAGCACTGGGACCACCCCCAGCACACCTTTGGGTGTCACCGTGCGGGCACCGGGGTGGTGGCACTTGGTGGCCGCGAGGACGGGGCCGTACCTCAGGATGTTCTCGATGCAGCTGCGCTGGCGGAAGAGCGCGTTGACCACCGGGGTGCCCTCGGGCACCAGCGGGGCCTTGCAGAGGAAGGCCAGGATGGACAGGACGCTGTGGAAGCCCTGGAACTCGGGGTCGGCCTCGGTGCAGAAGGTGATGCGCTGGCACAGCTCCGTCAGGATGGCCAGGTCCAGGATGATGGGGCTGGCCAGCAGCGAGTCCTGCGGGCAGGCAGAGGGTCAGGAGCCACCCTGGCACTGAGGGGACACCCCGGGGACACCCTGGGGACCCCGCACGCACCTCACAGGTGTTGTGGATGACGATGGTGTTGGTGCCACCCATCATGATCTCGGACGTGTACTCGTCCAGCGCCCGCTTGCTGTCCCCCACGTAGGGCACGTACTTGATCACCACCTGCCAAAGCCACGTCCCTGTCACCCCCATTGTCACCTCCCTGTGACCCCCCCAGGCCCTCCCCAACTCACGCAGTGGTCGGGCTTGTCCTGGGGGCCGTAGAGGATGGGGTTGGCCTGCACCGTGTCGTCCACCACGTTGCTCTTGGAGATCTCCTTGGAGCGGAACTGCTGCGGCGCCGACAGGTTCTTCCCGTCGTTGTTCCCCAGGTGGTTGTAGCTCACGATGGATTTAGTCTGGGCAGGGGGGCACGGAAAGGTCACTCCCCGTGTCCCCTGCAAGGTGGGGACACCTCCCCCTTTGAGCCCCCCGCGTACCTTGAGCCCGGCGCCCACCAGGAAATCCACCAGCACCGACTTGAGCTTGGTCTGCCCCGACTTGAAGTCGTCGCCGCCGATGAAGACGCGGCGCTGGGCGGCCAATTCCACCGCCCCCGGCACGAAGGTGTTCTGCGGGGAGCCGTTGATGTAGGCGCAGCCCTCCAGGATGCTGGCCACGGCGAACAGCGTGGACGGCGACACCTCCAGGCCTCGCTGCGGGGACACGGGGCAGCTCAGCCACACCGCGGCGTCACCCCGGGGTCACCCTCCCCCGGTGTCACCCTCCCCCGGGTGTCGCCCTGCCGGCCCCCTGACCTCGATGGCCCTCAGCAGGTTGTCGGCGGTGTCGTTGAGCCCCGGCACGATGTCGCAGAACCTCTCCGTGTTGGCCGTCCACAGCACGATGACTTTGTCCACCCCGCTGCTCTCCTTGAAGTCTCGGATGTCGCGGCGGATCTGCTCCACCTGGGACGCGGCCGAGGCGAGGGGAGGACGCGTCAGCTCGGTGTCACCGGCCCCGTGTCCCCTTTGTCCCCTTCCCTGTCCCGCCCTGCCAGCACCTGCTCGGCCATGGAGCCGCGCAGCACGTTGTCCGCCCGCTCCTCCTGGTTGGCGGCGATGAATTCGGGGATGTAGATGGAAGCTCGGGGCTTCATCCTCTCCATGTGCGGCCAGAGCTGCTCCTGCAGCGGCCACTCCAGCACCTCCGCCCTCTTCATGGCCTCCGCCAGGTTCAGCGAGGAGATGTCCCAGCCTGGGGGACACGGGGTGACCCACGAGCTCTGGGGAGAGCCCCGCGCCGCTCTGGGGTCCCCCCCGTGCCCCACCTACCATCGAAGACGATGTCGTTGGGGTGCACCATGGGCAGCAGGTCCCGGAAGGGCACGTAGACATCACCGGAGGGGCCGGTGCCCAGGCACACGGTGGAGGCTTGGAGCAGGGAGCCGTAGTAGTTGGCTGTCTGGGATGGGGCAGGCAAGGAGGAGGCGCTGGCAGGGGGAGGAGGAGGGGTCCCAGCACCCCCAAAATGGGGGGCTGGGGATGCAGAGCCCCTCCACAGGGGCAGGGAGGAGATTGGGGGTGCAGGACGCCGGTGCAGCTGAGCTTGGTGACCCCACTCCTGTGGGATGACCCCAGGTCCCAGGACCTCACTTTTGGGGACATTCATCCTGCGGGGACTTCTCTGGGGTGTTTTGGGGGACACTCACCCTGCTGGGACCTCCCTGGGGTCCTTCTGGGGTCACTCACCCTGCTGGGACCTCCCTGGGGTGTTTCTGGGGACATCCACTCCACTGGGGTCCTTCTGGGGACACCTCAGGGACATGGCCCTTGCAGGGGTCACTCTGAGGACACCCACCCCGCTGGGGTCACATCGAGGACACCCACGCCACTGAGGTCACTCTGGGGACACCCTCTTCATTGGGGTCACACCGGGGACACACCTCTTGCTGGGGACACCCACCTTGCTGGGATCAGACTGGGGACATCCCCCTTGTCCCCCCTGGGGACACCCACCCTGCTGGAGTGACACTGGGGACACTCCTCTCACTGAGGTCACCCTGGGGACACCACCCTCGCTCAGGCCACCCTGCGGGGACACCCGCCTCGCTGGGGACACCCACCTTGCGGCCCGTCTTGGTCATCCAGGACAGCCCCAGCCTGTTGGCCAGCACGGCCGCCGTCACCGTGGTGCCGTTGTTGCCCCCCCAGCCCACCAGCATCACCCCCAGGCGCGGCACCTGCCGGCCCGTGCGGAAAGTGAAGCGGGTGGAGCACGGCCGCACCTGGGGACAGACAGACAGGGGACAGCTGGGGGGACAGCTGGGGACCAGCAGAGCCCCCCCTCCCCAAGCCCCCCGGTGCCCCTGCCCACCTTGGTGACGCCGTTCTCCTTGCAGACGTGCACGGTGCTGTAGGTGTACTTGGCCTCGATGAAGTCCTTGCTGTAGGTGACGTTGGGGCTCTCCACGAGGAACGGCTCTGCCATTGTTCCTGGAGCTGCAATCGGAGGAAATGGGTGTCAGCTCCGCCGGGCTGGCACGCCGGGCCGCCCCCCCCCGGGCCCTCCGCCCTGCTGGGACGTGGCTGTGCCGCCCGTGGGGACCTTGGCTCCCTGCCCCTCCCAGCCTGGGGGTGGCACTGGGACGGTCACTGCGGCCGCTTCCCACCCGTGTGGCGGGACGGGGGGGGCTCTTTTGGGGGGGACAGCGTCACCCCAGGACCTCACAGAGGGCCCAGAGAGCCGAGGGGTGCGCGGTCCCCGTCCGGCTCAAGGCAGGCAGGGGCTGTCCCCGGTGTCCCCTCCCCGGGGCTGGCACAGGGAGGCGTGGGGGGCTAGGGATGCTCCCAGGGGACATGGGGTGTTCCTCTGGGAACTGTCCCCGTGTCGCTGCCGGTGACAGAGGTCGCTTCCAGGTGACGCGGGGACAACCCTGCAGCCTGGGGTGGCGCACAGGCGACACGGGGACCGGGAGTGTCCCTGCTCCTGAGGGTGTCAGAGCGTGCAGGGGACATGGGGACAAGAGGCTGTCCCAGCTCCCAGGCATGCAGAGAATTTGGTGACAGGGGCGGTCCCTACACCCTGGGGTGACAGATGGGGACGTGGGGAGCAGGGCTGTTCCCACTCCCAGAGCTGTCCCAGGGGACATCGCGACCAGGACTGTCCAGCTCCCAGGGGTGGCAGAGGGGACACGGGGACAGGGGCTGTCCCAGCACCCCGGGCTGGCACAGGGGACGTGGGAACAAAGGCTGGCCCTCTCCAGGGGGAAAGGGGATTTGGGGACAGCGGGTGTCCCAGCACCCCGGGGTGGCGGGGGACACCGGGACGAGCGCGGACCCCGCCGAGGGCACGGGGGGACACGGATCCGCAAACCCGAACCTCTGCGGGGATCGGTCCCGCCCCGCCGCGGGCACTCACCGGGCCGGGCCGCGCCGGGCGCGCAGGAGCCGGAGCCGGTGTCTGTGTCTGTATCGGTGCCGGTGCCCGGTGCCCGGTGCCGGTGGTTGTGCCCTGTGCCCGTTGTCCGGTGGCGGCGGTACCCTGTGCCCGCTGTTCGCTGCCCAGTGCCGACAGCCGGTGTCCGGTGTTCGGTGCCCGGTGTTCAGTGCCCGGTGTTCAGTGCCCGCTGTCGGTGCCCGATGTTCCGGTGTCCGGTGCAGACCCGCGGGGACGATGCGATCGCGCTGCGGCCGCCCCGGCTCCCGCCGCTTAATCGGCTCCTCGGCCCCGCCCCGGCCCCGCCCCTGCCCGGCCCCGCCCCCCGCACGTGCCCACCGGCACCGGCAGCCCCGGACCCCCCGGACCCCCCCGGGCCCCCGACCCCCGGTCCCGGGGCACGTGCGGGGCTCGCCGGGCCACGCCGGCCGCTCGGACCGGAGGGGCGGCGGGAGGGGACGGCCGGGAGGGGGAAGCGGCCGCTGACCCGGGAAGGGGAAGTGTCGCCGGGGCCGGTCCCGCGCCGGGACCGGGGGTCCCGCCGCCGCCTTCCGGCCATTGACAGCCCCGGGCCGGCGATTTCCTGCACCCGGGACCCGCGGGCGCCTTCCCACGGCGCCGCTCCCACGGGGCTGCCACCACCGGCACCCACCGAGGGCACCCCGGCACCCCACTGCCCTCCGTTACCCCGCTGCTGCCCGCGGGTGGGCACCCCAAAAGTCACGGCACCCTGAAGCCCCCGGCATGGACACCCCGAAGGTCACGGCACCCCACAGCCCCTGGCACGGACACCCCAGAGTCCCCGGTGTGGGCACCCCAAAAGTCAGGACTCGCTGGAAGCTCTGGCACCCCGGAGCCCCCCCCCGGCACCGCCACGGTGCCACCTCCGCCCGCAGCGCCCAGCGCGGGTCCCCGCGGGCTCTGCCGGGGGGCAGCGGCCCCTGTGTGAGGCCGCACCCCCCGTGTGGGCCCGGGGAGCGCCCGCGGCCGGCGCAGAGAAAGGGGTCGTGGCCGCCCCCCCCCGCTGGCGGCCCCCGGGGTCCCGCTGCCTTTCAATGGCCCGCCCCGCTTCAAAGGGGCCCCCGGAGCCGGAGCAACGCCCCGGCCCCTTCCCCACCCTCGCTCCCCGCAGACACGGCGAGGACAGCTCTGCCCTCCTCCGCCACCCACCCCGCTCCTCGGGGCTCGCTGCCATCGCCACCCACCCTCCGGCACGCAGCGGGACGGGACCCACCGGGACCGAGCCCGGAGGGCACCTGCGGCCGGGCGGCCGCCGGGAGAGGCGGCGGTGAAGGGCACGGCGGTGCCGGGGGGCCGCGTCCGGCCCCTTGGCCGCGGAGGAACAATGATCCCTTGGTGCCGGGCTGGAGGACAAAACGAGCCCCGCGCTGGAATGCCAGTGCCTCAGCAAATTATTGAAACAAAAATAACATTTCTTTGTACAATAATCCTGGGGCGGGGAGGGTCCGGGCAGCGCTGCCAGGGGCCCAGAACTGGTATTTTTCCACTGCTTTCCTCCTTTTTTTTTTTTTTTTTTTTTTTTTTCCCCTCTTATTTTCTTACTTTTTTTTTTTTTTTTTCGCCCCCCTCCCATAACTCCCACCATTGTTCCTTCCCCCCACTCCCTTCCCACTCCTCCCACGCTCGGCACCGCATGAGCGGGGCTCCCTTGTTCCCGCTCGCCCAACGCGTCCATGGGCCGGGAGCCCGGGCCGGCCGCCCAGTGCCTTCGCTCCCCAGCTGCCGGGGGCTGGCGGGGGGCCAGCGGAGCCGCAGCGGAGCCATAGCGACCGGCCCCGCTCCCCCAGCTATGGTGCCCACCCCCCTCTGCCCGCAGACCCCCCGCTCCAGCCCCGGCATGGGGATCCAGGCCACGCAGCCCTCCCCCGGGGGGCTCCAGAGCTCTGGCAGCGTTTCATTCTAAGCAGGTTCAGGGGCTGCTCCTGCAGCAGCCGGAGATGCTGCGGGTGTCGGGAAGGGCTCGGCCGGGGGGTCCTGCCCTCTGTCCCCCCCTCCCCTCGGTGAAGGCTGACCCCGCCAGCCACAGATTTGTGCCTTGCGACAGCCTCAGCGTTCCCTTGCCACGTTTTCCTTCCTCCGCAGTTGGGTTTTTTCCCCTGGTGTAACACAATCCCAGGCCCTGGCCCTTCATTATCCCTGCTGGCAGCTCCTCATCCTCCTCCCTCTCCCTGTGCCATCGCCGTCCGGGCGCTGCGTGCCCAAGGTCGGACCCACGCCTGCCCGGGAGGGAGCAGGGGGTGATTTTTTGGGGGTCGTGCCCTGCGCTGGAGGTGCAGCAGCTGCTCTGGGAGAGGGACCAGCGCCATCGGACCGTGGCGAGGACAAATTATTCTAATGAGCTTCCTCCTGTAAACGAGCCACGAGCAGCGAAAGGTGCCCAGGGGACAAAAAACAAACAAACAAACAAAAAAACCCACGAGGGAAAAATCCACAGGGGAAAAAAAACCCATGGGGGAAAAATACCACAGGGGAAAAAAAACCCCACAGTGCCGTCACCGTGTTTCCAGCATCCCTAAAACCTGCCCAGGGCCTTCCCACGCCTGCGTGACCCCAAATTAGGGGCGGTTTGTGCAAGATGCGGTGCGAAGCGACTTTTCCCGAGCGTGACCTGAGTTATCAGCGAATTATCGGAGCTCGGGGCTCCTCCTGAGGCTGCAGCCGGCTGCGTTTTGCCATCCGGGAGGACGCGGGAGAGTGGGGATGCTCCCGGCCGTGCCGATAAGGAGGCGGCGGCGGCGGCAGGAGCCCGGCTGGCTCTGGCACAGCGAAGGCAGCCAGTAAATTTCCACTGGGGCAGCTCCGAGTTAATGAGCTCAATGCGTGACCCCGGGCAGCGCCGGAGCTGCCAGCGGTTGGGAGGAATTCCCCAGGAAAGCTGCTGGGAGGGGATGGGGACCCTTCCTGTGCGGGCGTCCCCGCGGGGCAGGAGCGGCCTCGGAGCCGCTCGGCGCCCCGGGGGAAGCTCGCAGAGGGTGAAGGGGGCCAGGGGTGCGGAGCTTGGCTCAGGAGGCACATCTGAAACTAAAACTGGAGGATTTGGGGGTTGGCAAGAGGCTGGGCTCGGCTCGTGCCCCGTGGCCGAGTCCCACTGGTGTTTCCTCCTGCGGGTGCTGGCGCTGCCATGTCAGCTGCAAGGACAAGGGCACCTTTTAAAAAAACGAACCAGAACTCGGTAAAAAACCTAAAAAACCTCCGTAAATAACTCTGTTATTTGATCCCTGGATTATTGTCACCTCCTCCACCGTTGGCCGTTTTGGAGGGACAATCCCGAACCCAGCATTCACCCGAGTGAACACGTTAGGGACACGGGGGATGCAGCGCCAGCAGCACCTGTGGCCTCCAGCCCGGAGCTTGCGCCCGTCACCTCCTGCTCCAGGAGGGAGGCAGCAGGATCCCAGCAGCTATTCCAAGGCCATTTCACTCCTGAGGAGTTTTATTTGGCCTGCTCCATCCAGCCCCAGGGATGCTGCTGAGGGCAGGGCCAGAGCAATCCACGGTGACAGCCCTGACACAGCCCAGGTGCCCTTTGCATCCCAGAATTTTTTTGGGATGACTCAGCCAAGTGGGAGCTCCAGGAGGGTCCGTGCCAGGCTCATCCCCACCCCCGGGATGAGCCTCACTCCTGCAGCAGCCCCTCCGTGGATCCCGAGGCTCCCTGAGCCTCCTGCTGCTCCAGGCCCCCCTCCAGCAGCATCCAGGCTCCTCTTGCAAAGCAGCTTTTCCTCCAAAATCCCCGGTGGTGCTGCCGTGGGAAGCCCCCCCAGCTCGTGCCAGGGCTGGAGTTATCCCAGAGCAGCGTTCCAAGGAGCTGGCCCGCTCCAAAGCGCCTCTTCCCTCTCTCCTCTTTCTTACCTACTCCCTGCTCTGACAACTTCAGCTCACTCAAGTGACCCGGTTCCTTCCCGTTTCCTGCTTTCCAAGCTCCACGCCAGCCATTTATCACCTTTCCCTTTTGAGTTTTCCTTGCAGGGAGAAGCACTGAAAAGAAATCCACAACCTTATTGTCTGCTTGTTTTCCAATACAGTGAATTTATTATATGTTGCAAAATCAGCATTCAGCTTTTTTAGTGTACAAAAAAAGGACACTAGCTCTTAAGAAAAAAGATTAGGAAAGCTGAAGACTATGCTGCCTTGAAATTGTAACATTTTGGCAAAGTGAAAAGCTCTTTTGTAAACTCCAACTCCATGGCTCAATATAGTTTTTATCCACAGTACAATATTACAAAGTAAAACACAGTATCAATAAGTTAAGATCATACTTAATCACCTAGAACTGGTTTCTATTAACCCAAAAAGCACAAATTTTTGCCTAAGCTTCGTCGCCTCTAAAAAGAAAAAAAAAAATTGAAAAAAAAAAAAGGCAGATTCGACTACAATTCTTTAACACAGTCCAAAAGAAAAGTGAAGCAGGAAGTTGGTGGATGCTAATTGGGTCTCACAGTTTGGATAATTCATTAAATATTTTCAGGGTTTTTTTTTTTTTGTTTTGTTTTTTTTTAATATTCAAATTTTTTAGAAGTTCCAGAATATACATGTAAATGTACACAATACATCTTTGTATACAACTCTGTTTGCAAAAATATCTTATAGCAGATGTATAAAGATTGAGATCCATCTCTATCCCCCCCTCCCCAAGCAACAACAACGACGAAAAAAAAAAAAAAGAAAACCAAACCCAAAAACCACCCTCCTTTCAAAATATTAAGGATCAGGAGAAGTGTTTCCATGGAAGAATTTACTCATCCTGGGTTTGCAGCTGCTGCCTCTTCTGCCATCCCGAGTTCTGCCTCCTCCGCAGTCGGAACGAAGCCCCCAGCGCTGGGGAAATTCAGGTTTTCCCACCCCAAAAACCCCGGCACCGGGCAGGGTCGTGCAGTGACAATTCCCAGAGCTGGGGTTGAGGATTTGCGACATCCCAGGGCTGGGGATTTGTGACAATCCCAGGTCCTCCTCACATCCCCCTCCCAGATCATCCCCACGGCTCCGGACGCGCCCACCCCGCCGCCGGAATTCCCGCCTGGGAGCAGGAGCACCAAGTTCTCCCGACGAAAAGCTCCTTGCCCTCCAGAACTCCCCAGTGTTTTTTCCAGAAGCACCAGAGGCAGGTGGTGCTGCCCCCTGAACGCTCCCTGACCTCCTCCGGGTTTGATTTGGGGAGCAAAGCGTCCCTGACCCCCGGGATTCCCAGCTGGAATGCCCTGGGGGGGTTCTGAGGTGCTCCCCCTGTGCTCCCTTGGGCACAACATCTCTTCCCACCCTTCCTTCTCCACAGGTTTGGGGCTGAAGGCCAGTGGAAGGCTGGTGGCATTCCAGTGGCATTCCAGGGGCCACCGTGGCCCTCTGGCTGTCACCTTTCCCTTGGAGAAGGGGATGGGGAAAAGCCCTGCTGGATGCACAGGGAGAGAACCTCAGAATAAAGTGACAAAGCAAAAGCAGTGGCCCTGGCTGTGTGACAACAATGAAATCATAATTATAAGAATAATAATTATTAGTAATTTTATCTCTTTTCTTTTTTTTTTTTTTTAATACAGCAGATGGACCCGCGTTTCGTTCGAGGCTGGGAAAAAAACCAAAAACCAAAAAAACTCAACTCCTTGTTGTAAGAAGTGCTTCCCTCCTTAACTCTGCTGTTCCTCTCCTTCAAAGGGTGAAAAGGCTCTTCAGTGCAACCTCCAGGGGAAGGAGACTCCACAGGGAAGGAATCCTTTACTTTGAGATAAACGGAAGCGGGAAAAAGTCAAATCCCACAGGCTGGCAGGATTAAAAAAGGGGAGAGGGGAGAGAGAGAAAGGAACAGCGGAGTTAAAGGATACCTTTGTGCTTTTTGGAGTGTTTCTCACACCCTGGCCATACTCTAAAAAAAAAAAAAAACCAAAAAAAAAAAACCCATTCCCTTCAATCCAAAGTAAAGAATTAAAAAAAAAAAAAAAAATCAGGAAGCAGGACTGCAGGGAGAAGCTGGCTGAGATAAAGCACACCAGTGGAAGGGATCTGCGTGGGAAAACAGCACCTTACTGCTCTCACAAGGATTTGCTGCTGCCTTGCAAAGACACACACACACACACACAAAAAAAAAATTTATCCCACAGGAGAAAGCAGAGCAACCCCCCACCCCCTCCTCTCGTGGATCAAGGAATAAAGTCACTCCCCTGGGTGACTCTTGGTAAGTTTTAGTAATACTGCAAAGAAAGGGTCCCAAGCACTTGGCCTAAAAGGAAAAGGGAGGCACAGTTTTAGAAAAAAAAATGATGCTTTTTTCTTTCCTCTTTTTCCTTTTTTTTTTTTCGATACAAAAATAGACCACAGTCTCGTTAGCAATTAATAAAATTGGCTGCCTCGGTAGAAAATTAGAAAAGTCAAAGCCAGATGGGTCTCCATCTTCCCAGCACTGGTGGCTGGGGAGGTGAACTGGGCAGACTGGGCAGGAGGTTTGCACCCCAACGCACAAAGCAGATTACCAAAAAAACAAAAAAAAATTAAAAAAAAAAAGGGTTTGGGTTTCTTTTTTTCTTTTGGGATCCACCTCTGCCCTGGCCAAGGTGCTGAGCCCCGGGGGGACCACCCTGTGGTGCCACCACCACCCTCCTCCCCCCGAGGATGACAATGACAAAGCAGGGCCAGACAAGGAGAGCTCAGGGAAGGAACGTGGTGTATTTCCGCGGAGCCGGGAGCACACAGCTCTCATTCCAAACAGTCCTAGCAGCAATTCCAGTTCCTCACCATTTGTAGGATAATTTTCGTAAACCCACGTGGAGCTGGGCTGGGGGTGTGTGTGTGTGTGGGGGGGGAATTACAACTTCATGCCAAACTTTTTAATCCATGAAAACTACAGATTCTTAACCTTTGGGAGCTTCGGTCACTTTAGGCAAGTTTTCTTTTTTTTTTCCCTTAAGTGTCAAACGCTGGCTTCAAATAAGCAGAATTTTTTTTTTTTTCGTTTGGTTTTTTTGTTTGCTTGTTTGTTTCGTTATCCATTTGTTACATTCCAACATTCAGAGAAGGCTTAAAAAACTCGGGAGGAGCGTGCTGGACGTGGACATGACAGATCTGGCATCTTTAAAGTCATCCCCAAGTTCTTCAACCACGAGGAATTAATGCTCGTCTCTGAAAGGGATTTTTTTTTTTTTTTTTTTTTGGGTGTATAAAAGGGAAGGTAACGTCCAGGGTGACTGGATTTTGGTTTGCCCTACCCAGTCCAGGGGTGAGTGGCAGCTAAAACTGCTGCTGGTCATACTCTGCTATCAGTTTTTTGATGTGGGCCAGTTTGTTGTGGAGGTATTCACAGCGGTTCTTCTCTTGGCTGTAGTTGGGGTTTGTCTGAAAAACAAACAAACAAAGAAAAAAAAGAATAAAAAAGAAAATGCAGAGGTGGGAAAGGTTCTTGGACAAATCAGAGCTGAGCCTCGACAGCACAGGGAATCAGTGATGGGATGGTTTGAGTTGGAGGGAATGCAAAGATCACCTCCATCCCATGGGCAAGGGACAGTTTCTGCTGCTTCTCTGAAAATTCCATCCCATTCCCTACACCCCACCCTCCCAGGGAAGAATTTCCTCCTAAAATCCCACCTAAACCTCTCCTCTTTCAGCTTAAAACCACGGAAAGAAGCTTTTTTAGATCCCTCTTTAAAAAAAACAGTCCTGCTTCTGATCAAACCCAGCCAAGAATAAAATCCCTTTTCAGCATTATCCAGCTCCAGGAGTCTCCCCGCAGGGAAGGAGCACACCTGAGTTAGGCTCAGCTTAACTGGGCTCCCAAAAATCACCACCTGCCCTCTGCCCCCACCTCAGAGCCTCTGGAACAAAGATGAACTCCCAACATGCAGGGAATCCCTTCAAAGAGCTCCTAAATCCCTCAGGGCAACAGAGCTCGGGACACATTCAGTTATTTAAAAGAAAAACCCCCAAATCCTCCCTGGTGTGTGGATGCTTTGCATAAAAATACTAAAATTTAAGGTATTTTACGTGCCCCAAACTCCAAAAAAATCTGGGGGCAGAGCTGCAGAGCCTGATCCCAGTGTCCCAGCAGCCCCCAGAGGATCCTGCTATCCCTCAGCATCTGGAACACGAACTGTTCCTTCCCTGGAGAGATAAAGGCCTGGAGTGAACACTCCCATTGTGCCACGGCCACGGCCCAGCGATCCCCAGGATCCTTGGGGCACTCCCAGCTTGCCCCAAACCCTTTTCTGATCCGCTTTTAGGAGCTGAACAAAGATCTGCTGGAATTGCCTCAGAGCCTGGGCTTGCTCCTTGGCAAGGGCCCATCTCTTTCAGTCACACCAGGGGCACCACCCAAAAGCCTTCTGTTGGCCAAGGACAGTCCCTTACCTTTTTAATTTTCCGGTATTCCTGTAAAATTTGATCGTGGATGGTCTAAAAAAAAAAAAAAAAACCAAGAGAAAAAATTATAAGGCATTATTTTTGGTTCTGCAGTAGGTAATTACTGATGGCTCGATATACACAGTTCCTCCAAATTCCAACCAAAAGCTGCTCCCTCCACGGCTGCCCTGGGCAGATCCAATGGCCACAACCAGCTCAGATTCCAGGGATGTTTTGGAGGTGACACAGAAAGATGAGGCCCCACTCCCCCAGCCATGGGAACTACCTGTGACAAGCACCTGGATTCCAGGATAATTCACATTTCCAAAGCCCCAACCGATTTCTTTTTTCCACCCCCACCAAGATCTAAAAAACGATCCCAGTGAGGAATTTTGCAAGGAGAAGGGCAGGAGCTTCGAGGGAGGAAGCTGTGCTTAGCACAATAGGTGCTCTGTAAAAATCTGTTTATTATCCTCAACGAGACTCACTTTTTCAAGCTAATGAATAGCTAAAACTCTTTTAAAAAAATCACTCTGACAAGTCCAATAATGCTGCATTATTAAGATCAAAGATTGCAGAGGAACAGATGACCCCGTGCTAACTCCCCTTCCAGCCCTGATACGCTCCCATATGTGCAAATATGAGTTTTTCTGGCTGGGATACACTAATAGCTTCCAGCAGCTTTTGGCTAAGGACACCAATTGTCTCACTGAGGCCTTTCCTTGTCAACAAGTCCCATGATGTGGCTCCAGCCTGAAAAAGGAGCAGCACAGAGCTGGGTTAGGAGCATTCCCCAAAGCTGTCGGCTGCGCGCACGTTCCCCACCGGAGCTCCGAGGGCGGAATTCAGACACCGACCCGGAGCCCAAACCCAGAGCAGGATCAAAGACCTGCCACGTGCACAACCAGCTTTTCTCAGGTGTTTTCAGCTCCCTTTTCTACCTTGTATTCCTCAGAGCCCTGCAGAAGCTGCTTCAGCTTGGCGTCCAGCTGGGTGAACCGTCGGGTTATCCGCTCTATCCGGGCGTGCAAGTCCCGGTACTCGTTGTACTCCGCGTTGAAGTCGTTCTTGTAGCTCTGACGCTGCTCCGAGGAGGAGATGGCTGCGTATTTTCTGCAGGGGAGGGGAAAAAAAATGGGCTTGGTGAATTGGTTTTTTGGGGTGGGGATTGGTTTTGGGGGGATTCTCTGCGGGATGCGGCGGTGCCGAGCTCGGGGAGGATGAGCCGGCCAAGTGGCTGGGAACAAAATCATGGATAATTCAGGATCATCTAAATGGGGTGTTGGGAAGGAATTCTTCGCTGTGAAGGGTCTGGGATGGGAATTCCCAGAGGAGCTCTGGCTGTCTCATCCCTGGAAGTGTTTGGAGCATCCTGGGATTAGTAAAGGTGTTCCTGCCTGTAGCAGGGGTAGGACTGGATGGGCTTTAGCTCACTCCAGCCCAAACCATTCTGGGATTAAAGGTGGAAAAGCCCTCCAAGATCAAATCCCAGCACTGCCAAGGCCACCACTAACCCATGTCCCCAAGTGCCACATCCACATGGCTCACATCCCTCCAGGGATGGTGATTCCCTGCCCCAGGGAAGGAATTCTCCCTAATATCCCACCCAAACCTCCCCTGGTGCAGCTTTGAGGCCGTTTCCTCTCACCCTGACTTGCATTAAAGTAGCAAATTACGGAGGCAACCACTGAGGATTGTTGCCTTGACCTCCCGTAAAACAAAGAGTGCTTGCTCCCAAAACTTCCTATCTCTGCCAGATAAGGTGGAATGGGCAGGTACAGCCAAGGCTGGAGCAGCTGGGGGTGGAGGAGGACACTCAGATAGTGCTGCTACAGCTTCCCTGACTCCTGCTGGCCCCGCAGAACATGGAGTTCTGCATCTGTGCCAGGCATTGGAACAGCAGGAATACGATGCTTCCAGTGTTAAGAGTCTTTAAAGGAACACAAAAAGCATTGAGCCATCGTTGCAAAACGCTCGCAGGGTGATTATGTGGCAAGAGCACGAAAAGAAACCACCGTGAGGAGCTTTATTCCTTTTTTTTTTTCCTTTTTTTTTTCACCAGCAACTCTATTTCCAGCACCTTCTGGGGACACTTGGCGGTGTCCTGAGCTCAGGTTGAGCTGATGTGTCTTTGGGGGCCTTTTTGGAAGTTAATTCTGCTCAACAAAAAAAGCCATTAAAGGTGGCATTTACAGCCCTCTCTGAAGGTAAAACTCATCTCTGGGTAGGTGAGGGCTCTAATTTGCCTCCCTGCTCTGGCTGCAGCAGGGCCAGCTTTGGTGCATGAACAGAGAAAAGCTGATTTAGGCCTCAAATCAAGGGGGAACTTTCAGTGCTTTAACTTTTGAAGTGCTCTAAACTTGTAGACTCCTTGCCGGGGGCTGGGATAAAGAAGCATCCACACAGGATAAAAAGAAGCACCGAACAGCAGTGACAGGCCTTAGAATTTGAGGAGCTGAGCACAAACCGCTCAGATCACACCAGGTGAGACCACAGAGCTCCCAGAGCTCAGAAACCTCTCCCCAGTTTATTTAGAGAGGGCTCAAGGAGCTGCAATATCCCTTTTGGGGAGGGATCAGCACGTGGGTGAGAGAAAAAACACCCCCAGCCACCCAAATTCTTTGGGATACCCCTAAAAATGTCACCTTGAAGGGGTTGTTTGTACAGCTGGATCCAGCCCAGCAAAGCAGAAACCTTTATCTGCCCTAGAGCTTCCTCCTCCTCCTCCATCCCTTCCCTCCCAGCACAGCCAAACCAGCTCTGATGGAAACAACCCCCAGGGCTGGGAAATGCACAGGGAATTTTATTTTTTTCCCCCTCCAGCTATAACTTTTTCCCCCAGCCCAAAGCTTTGTTTAGAACAGGTTTGGGTTTATGGAGATTCTGGGCTTTCCTTCACAGGGATTTTTTTTGGGTTTTGGTTGTTTAATTAACCTCGAGGGGATCTGATTAAAGAGTCAAGAGGTGAAACAACTCCGATCCTAACCCAGGGGTTAGAGCCTCCCAGGAAAGAATATTTCACAGCTTTATGGAGATGATCTCGGCTCTGAAGAGGGCAAGAATTAGCAAACCACCCCAAACCCTTCCTTGCCCTGTCTTCCCCAACACGAAAACAGATTATTATTCCCTCTCCAAGCTTCCAGCTGGAACGTGGAGATGTTTAATCCTTTCAAACCCCTCCAAGGTATGAAATGTTTCTTGAAGTACTTGAACGATTTATAGGCGATAACCTTGAACTCCTTAAGGAGGTAAAAACCAGCTTTGACATCAAGTTTAGTCTCAACTATTAATCTGCAGAGCTGGGTTTACTCTTTTTCTTACACCCACCTAAGCAAGTTCTATCAAATAACACAAAAAGTCCAGCAAAAATCCCCAGCACGTTGCGATTTTTTTTTTTTCAGCTTGAAACACGACCCCAAAGTGATGAAGCAAGTGATAAACATACTTACAATAAATAATCTGGCATTTCTGAAGTTGATGTTGGTACACTAGAATTATTGCATGTTCCATTTAAACCTGAAAAAATAAAGATTTGTTTGTGGACGTTCTTAAACTTCAAAGCCCTTTGCAGTTCAGCTTCAAACTCATAAAACCGGCCTGCAATATACAGTTTATGGAATTCTAAAGGATTTCTGTTTTGCTTGGAACTGACGAGAGGCAGAGGAGCCACAACAAGGTGGCTGAAAGTTCAAGGCTCCTCCAGTATTTGTCTGTCAGCAAAACAACACCAACACCAGGCAGAGCAGCGAAAAAAATCTGAATTGAATTGGTGGATAAACAGTGCCTGGAGTGGGATAACACTGACAGCAGCACTGGGAATGAGGAAAACACAGCCCTGAGCCCAGAGAGCTGAGCTGGGCAAGGTGAACCTTCTGTTCTCCTGCTTCTGCACTTGAGGGATTCCTCCAGGGCTACTCCAGGGTGAGAATTCCTGAATTAACATCCCAGAGTCCTGCAGGGCACCACAGAGAGGATGTCAGGGAATGCAGCTCCAAACACAACTCCAAGCATTAATGAAGGCTGAGCTGAGGACGTTCAGAAATTGAAGGAAGGGCAGAATAAACCCAAAGCAGACTCATCCTCCACACCCACCAAACACTGCAGGATGAATGTGGAGGAAGAGAGCAGCTGGATCCGCGTTTGGAGAGGGATATTTTCCACAATTTGTGTGTTACAAACCCTCACCAGAGTCAGCTGCACAACCCGAGTCAGCGGCGCCCTGAGCGTATCCTTAAAAAGATGGATTTTCCTCTGAAATTCCACAGAAAATCTTTCCTGAGCAGGACGGGAGAATGGCACCAACCCAGAGTTTGATAAAAAAAAAAACAAACAACCATCCCAGCCCCAAATTCCTGCTGCAGCTCCTCCTGCTTTCCCTCCTCTCCTGACCACAGGGTGGAAGATGCAGAGCAGGGTTTAAGGATGGTGCAAGGAAAGGGACACACCGAGGTTTGTTTTGCCTGTGAGTGCCACCTACTGACTGAAAGGACCCCAAAGGTCCCTCCAGAGCCTCGGGAACAAAATCCCCGGGAGAAAATCCCACTTCTGGCAGGAGCCGGCCCTGCCCACGGCAGGTGGTGGAACCAGATGAGCTTTTAAGGTCCTTCCAACCCAAACTTTTGTGATTCTCTGCTTCCCTACAGCCCCAAGGGGAATTTGGGGAAGGAGAATGATGAGGCTGGTGCTACCCACAGCAAAGCACAGAAGGAAAAGATCCCAGTTCCGCCTGTCCAGGATCAGAGCAGGACTGACCACATCCTGTTTGTGATCTGCTCCCAGCCCAGCTCGGATTTGTTACCTCAGAACAGCAGCAGGAACAAAACCCAATCCCTAATAATGAACAAAAATCCAGGAATCAAACAGGAAAGACAAGCAGAAAAGGTGGTTGGAGGAGGCTCAGCGATTTCCCAAGAATTTGGGATGTTTGGGTATTTATAAGACAAAAAGAGAGAATGTGTGAGTGTCTCTCCAGAACCACTCCAGAGGCTCACAGGGAAGAGAAACAACGTGGAAGAAACACAACATCCACAGAAAAAAACCGTGGGATTGACAGGGAAGCAGAAGAATTCTCAGTTCTGCAGTGCCACACAGCCATCAGCCCCAGGGACTGTCTCAGGAATCGCTGCTGAGCCATCAAAATGCATTTTGTCACTGCTGCAAAAGCCTGTGGGGAAGGGGAGGGCTGGGACCAGCTCAGTCCCAACACCCTGAGAAGCTCCCCCTTCCCAGGAACCCACCAAATGAGTCTCCATTTCAAAATATTTTCCTTTTTGGAGTCCAAAACTGGAGGATTTTCACGCACCAAGCAGGAAGGAGAACGCAGAAAATAGTAACAGGGTGAAGGAAAATGCAAAAAGGAATTTAACAGATATTCCCAGAGGCTGCAGGGAAAGTCCCAGTGCGCTGGGGAGCTGAACCAACCGGCAGAAAACATGGAAGCAGCAGGAAAAGGAATGGATGGGATCAGCCAAGAAGCATTCTCTGCTCTGACTGAGTGCAGGGACCTGACTTTGAAATCGTGGCTTGATGGAAAATGTTTTCATCCCACCTCAGTGGAGATTCACCGCTGCGTCAGTCCTCGAATAAATCAACCCCCAGCCCTAGTGGGATGTGAGGAAGCTTTTCCAGCCTGGAAGAGCTGGTTCTCCACTGCTTTAACAGCATTTATCACCAGGTTTATCTATCATTTATCTTTTGTAGCCAATATTACAAGCTTTTGTGAGTAACTTTTCATTAAAAACCCCAAACAAAGAGTCATCACAGCAGCCAACACAAGCGCTGAGCTGCTCTTCCCACTGCTCCCGGCCTTTCATCCCCACAGATTATCCCAAGCTTTTAATTTAACCAGGAGGAACATGCCACGCTCTGAGGCAGCTCCACTAAACAGGAAAAACCTGACAGCCTGTGCGGACAGGAAGCACCTCTGGTGATTTGGAGGGAGGACAGTGCTGGCATTTGGGTCCTCCCAGAGCACCTGGCACGGCCCAGGATGTGCCCATTCCTCCAGGGAATCCTGGCATCACACCCAGCCAAACACCAAAGCCCCCCCACTCACCTGGGACCTGTTCCTGGGGAACACTAACTAAGTCAGCGTTTTTTATTACTTCACAGTTCTGCTTCTCCTCTTTGCACTTCTCCTCGCTCTTCTTCTCCTTCCTCTCCTTCTCCTTGTCTTTGTGCTTTTTGGATTTTTTCTTGGATTTGACGTAGGAGCCGCAGTTGTGTTTGCTGCTCTGGGCACAGTCTGTGGGCAGGGGGTGACTCAGTCTGTCGGGAGGCTCCGTGCTCTCACAGTCTCTGCCGTTGTGAGTCAGGTCGTTGCTGACATCCGAGAGGGGATCGTGGGGCCTGGGCAGCTCCAGGGCCGGGAGGGACGAGCTGGAGCTCACAGGCTCGGGCAGAGCCGGGGGCAGGGCAGGGGGAGCCGGGGCGTCCTTCCCGTTGGAGGAATTCAGCTTCCCGTTGAGAGTGGGTTGGGTTCTGTGAGCCAAATGGGAGATCCTGGGCTTTTTGTTGGCCAAGGGGTCGATGAACTCCGGAGGTTGGGGTCGTTTCTGTTAGGGAGGTGGCGGGGAGGGGAGGAAAAAAACCAAAAACAACAACAAAAATAGGAGAAATAAATCGCGTTGAAGGTGCAGGAGTGGAGCTGGATGTTACCACTAGGTGGTGGTGCAATACAGAGGAGAAGGGAATATCCCCGGGAAAAGAGCAGCTTTATCCATCCCAAGCTGCTTCCCAGAGCCCAGAGTTTGGTGAGACAGCTTGAAGAATCCCATCAGCAATTCCTGAGCTCCCCCATTACCCACACACAGCCCGCTCGCACTGCAGCTCATTTCAAACCCAGCCCTCTGGAACTCAAACGCTGCAGCCTCCCCCTGTCCCGGCCAACTAGGGAGTGGAAATATCTCTGGAAGTGTCCAAGGCCAGGCTGGACAGGGCTTGGAGCAACCTCGGACAGTGGAAGGTGTCCCTGCCCACGGCAGGGGTGGAACAGGATGAGCTTTAACGTCCCTCCCGACCCAAACCATTCTGTGATAAAAACGTCTGTCCTGAGCACCCCAAAGTCCCTGTGAAGGAAAAACGTGCTCAGCAGCCCTCTGGAGCAGGGAGGGATTCCCCAGTTGTGCATTTAACTCCCAGCTCTGGGGCCAAGAGCTTCACCCCTTTCCCCGTTCCTTCCTCTTCTCAAGAAGGAGGCATCGCCCGGAGAAGGGGAGGAAGTGCCGACTGCTCAGTTCGGAGAATTTCAGGCAAAAGGGGACATTTAGAAAACCACGTCACAGGGGCCAACGTGACCTGAGCAACCCTTTCTTGAGCGAGGGTAGAGAGGAGGAAGTGGTTCCCAGCTGCCTCCAGCTTGGAAAAGCTGCTCCATGGAAGAAGCCACCCACCAGGCTCAGCCCAGCCCGTGCCAGCCGAAAGCACCTCAGCCAGCCCTCAGTGTGTGCCCACCTGGCAGCTCCGGGGCTGCAACAGCTCTGAGCCAAAGATTATTTCGTGCCCAGAGGAAAACAAGCGATAGCTGCGGCTATTTCTTTTGGATAATCCATTATTTTCTTTCTGTCTCAGGCAGGATGGCGACGCGTTTGCGAACGGAAACGCTGAAAGGCAGCTGGATGGTGGCTCGAGCGGCCCCTAATTCCCTCTTTTTTCCCCCCCTGGATTTTCTCTCTCCTTGCTAACTCAGGGGGTCTTGAGGACACGGCTCAGTGCCAGGAATTCTTTCCACCTTGTCAAGGTGATTAAGGAAGAGCTGCTGGTTCTGCCACTGAGCTCAAGGGGCAAGGACAGCACGTCCGACCGGCTCGGCAACATCACCTCCCAGTGTCCATGTCCCCAAGGAGGGGCCACCTCTGCCTGCAGGGCTCTCTACAGGTGACACAGCTAAAAGAACCTGCCAGATTTTGCGACCTTTTCTCTAAAAACGACAAATAGCAGCTTCTCCAAACTCATCTCTCTGGTTAGGAGGGTGATACGCATCTGTTTTCTGGAATTACCAGATCGATCTTCTTCACCCTCATTCCACAGCTGAACTTTCCCAAAATATTCTGCATTCCAGCCTACCAGATCCCAATCCTCTGCTGGCACTGCACCCATTAAAAACCATTTCTCTAAATAGAAACTACAGCCAGAGAGTATTAAAAAAAGTGACAGCTCACAATGCTGTGGTTTGCTGTCTGACACGACAGAACCATGCTGGAAACATTTTTATTCCACATCGGATTGTGGCTGTTTCACCAGCCTTTCCTAAATTCAACCACCCAAAGTTTCAACTGGGTCATTCTGAGAGATCAAAACCTCACCCTGAAGACCTCTGAATCTTTAAAACAAGGACAGCCAGAGAAACGAGATGATTTTTTCAACCTTAAAAAAAAAAAAGACAAGACCAGGATCTTTCCGAGCTAACTTGAAGGTGATCATTCTTCATTCACCAGGAACACGGCCACAGCAGAGCAGGAGAGGATTTTGGAATCAGCTACCTGGCAAACGAGTCACACAGTCCTTGTTCTCAACCAGAGAATTGCCTCCCTCTCAGCACCAGAGAGCACATAATTTCTTTACCTGTTAATATTCTTTGCCACTAATCCTCGGTGCGTCTGTCCAGACAAGCAGGCATTACACATTCCATTGGCAGGAGAAGAATAAATACTCAACTTGTCTGGGCTGACCCACAACTGGAAGAAGGGAAAGGCAGCACATTTCACAACGCCAGCAACGCCTGTGCTGGGAGATACTGGGAGAAGTGGGGACAAGGCTCTGCTTGAGACGCGTCAAACGCGGCTCCTGTGTGGTTTCTGGTCATGGAAAAAAGCAGGCAAAAAAGTTCTTTCCACAGCTCTCCCTGCTCTGGCATCTCCCAGCCAGGAGCAGCCCAACCTGCCCCTGATCTGTCACGGCAATTAGGCTGCGAAAGGTCAAGGGTTTTAATAACTCAGCCATGTTTGGGAGCTGCTTATTACAGCTTCGTTCCACTCAATTATTAGTAATGAGGAAAACACAAGCTTGTTCTCCCAGGAACTCCAGGAGGGATGGAGGCACTGCAAAAGGAATTTAGCCCTTCAAACTAAACCTGAGCCTCATTTTCAGAGATCCTCCCCACAGGCCCTCGCTGAGCCACGTCCAGAGGAGAAACAGATGCTGAGGAAAAGCCAGAATGAGACTCCAACTTAATAAAACAGAAATAAAACCCCCGAGGACCTCCTGACCCGGCAGCAGGTGATTACAGGGTGCAGACAGGCACAGCTCAGCCTGGACCCAGCAGCCAAATCCATCTCAGGAGCACAGGGGGCTGGGAGAGGGAGGGGAAATCACCCACCTGAGGGGGAGAGCTGGAGTTGAGGGTGTCCTTCGGAGGGCTCAGGGAAGGAGCTTCTCCCTGGAAGGCGCCGCTGTTCTGGGGCTGGCACAGCTTCCTGCAAAACACACAATCGGGGGCTGCTCACACCCCGTGCCAAGGGGACACGGCTGCCACTGCACACCTTGAGCTCTTCTCGGGCTCAACACTCGGCTTGAAGGTGCCAGAAAGGAGCTCGGGTCAGGCTCGTGGTCTCTTGACAAAATCTGGGAAGGAGAAACCGCTACAGGAAAACATCAGTGATAAATTGGGATTCCTCGTCTCTTTCTTACTCTCAAGGGATTTTTTTTTTTTTTTTTGGTGGCTCTTTGGCAATGGAAAGAAAGTCCTTGGACCAACATGGCCAAGGCTGAGCTCTTGGGCACATGAAAGGATTCCCTGTTGAGGTTGGAACTCCTTTTACAACAATTTTACCTTTTTTTTCTCTTGAGCTGGTGATGTAAGAATTAATACAAATTAAATTCCAGCCTCAGAAACATCATTCACATGGAAATCAGTAGAAGTGGCATTGAATTTTAAGGTGTAAAGGATATCAGGTATTATTCCTGCTGATTGAAACACAGCTCAGGGAGACGTTAATTAAACAAATTTCTGCTGAGGTTTTGCTTTCTGAGGCAACTCAGAAAGCAAAGCTCACTGAAGAGGGGCTGAAACTCAAGCTCAGATGTTGAGGAGTAAGTTCTCCCACTCATTAGCATCATTAAAACAACATTTGATGGCAACAGGAGCCCTTTCAGCAGCGAGCTCCTCCGGGTCCAGGAAAAGCAGCATTACAACAGGAACTGCTGAGGTATTATTGGTCCACCAGGATTTACATTTTAGGCTTCCCAATAATACTTTTAAGTTGCATCATGCAAAACAGAGCTACTCTGGGCTGTATTTGTGGTATTGGATAAATAAAAAAACCCAATCCTTTCGTAGCAACAAAAAGTACAGTTAGAATCACTCGAGTGCCTTCATTCCCCTCCAGGCTGGGTCTCTGCTCCTCTGCAGATCTCACAGAGTGTTTTCCCAGCCCACCAGCTTTGCCCAACAATTCTGACACCAGACTGCCCCTCAATTAATCACCCAGAAAAAGAAAAAAAAACCCAAAACCCCTACTCTTGCATCAAGTTGCAGCTGACGAACTGAAAAAAAAAAAAGCCAAACCAGAATTCGGGGTTAAAGGTTTTAATAAAGCAGCTCTGCAGTCAGTTTGTCAAGGAGCTGTGGAGCCTGAATAACCCAGCTTTAAATTCTCCCACAAGAAACTGGAGTCAGCATTAAAGCTCACTCATATCCTTTAAACATTGGGAAGATTTATCTCAGAGATAACGCCCAGGACTTGACAAGATTTGGCTTTTAACCTCAGCTTGAACCTTGGGCTGTGTTTGCAGGCAATATTTAGACATCTGCAGTGTCACCACTGTCCTGGCTTTGTTTAACTTCATTTAAAACAACCTCAGCAGCCACAGATCAACTCCAGGGAAGGACCTGGGACTGTGAAAATGGGGACACTGATGCTGCCCAAACACCCCAGTGAAAGTGGCTTTTGGGGGGCTGCTTGATCAGCCTGAGCAACCCTTTCACATCTTCTGATTGTTAATTCTGGATTTAAGGAGCGATGAAAGCACTGAGTTCAGCAGAGGGAAGATTTCAGAGAATCCTGGAATGGTTTGGGTTGGAAGGACTTGAAAGCTCATCCAGTTTGGGACACCTTCCACAGACCAGGCTGCTTCAGGTCCCCCAGCAGTGACAGAGGGGTGGAAAACATCAAAAAGGAGGAAAAAACCAGCTGGTTTAACCCAAGCCTAGTTAGACCCAGCTTGAAAACCCAGAGATGTGCTAATTACTGCAGCTGCTGAGGCACTGAGTGGCCACTGGCCCTGAGATCCAGGAGAACCTGGAACAATCGGCTGGTGATGCAAACCCCAACGTCTGCTGCCTCCTGTGCCCTTTCTCTGGGCCTGTTTTTCTCCTGTCTCCAACCCAACATGTTTTTTTTCCATCCTGGAGCCTCATTACCTGCACTGCCTGAGCAGGGCTTTGTTTGTACAGTTGAATACATCCTTTCCAAGGTCTATTTTTAGACCCTCGCCCAAGTGAATGCCACAATTCTACACGAAGCAGTAAACATGGCTTTTCTACAGGGAGAAATTCACTCTGGCTTTTTTTTTTTGTTGTTGCTGTTGTTGTTGTTTATTTATTTATTTTAAAGCCATAAAGATTGCATGGCAGTTTTATCTTTCCTTTTAATTATAATTTCACATCAAGGCCGTTTAAATGAGTTTTGATTTTCCTTGAGCGAGCCAAAGCATTTGGAGTGCAAGTTTTCTGTTGGTTTAAGAAAGTCTCATCTCCAAGTCAATTGTGCTTTTAAATCATGGGAAGTGCTCAAACAGAGCATGCTGTGCTTCAGCTTAACCAAAAGTGCAATAAAATAAAGCGTAAGTAAAAGCTCTGCCTGCATGACAAAACCTGTACCAAGGCACTGAAAAAATATCAACACCCAGAGCAGGATTCTGTGTAAAACTGGGAGATCTGTTCTCTTTTCCCTGCCAGCCAGAAGCTTCCAAGCTTGGAGGCTTCACCTAAGGAAAATATCTCTAGAGGGGAAAAAAAAAGATTTCAGCAATGAGGATGAAGTGAGTCTGTTCCAGGAGGGAACAGAGATCACACTCCAGGCAGGACAACCAGCAGGAGTTTCAAAGGATTTATCCCTACAGAACAACCTCCTGCTTTCCCATGCATCCAGGATTTCAATCAAATCTCAGATTTAGGGATGAAACACTTCAGCCTGCACAGGAAGATGTGGGGAAAAAGGAAGGAGAGTTTCAAAGGAGCTGAGTTGGAGACATTTAATCCACTCATCTCCCAGGGTTTTAGAGCAGCGGTTTTAACTCTACCAGCTCTGCTCCCAGCCAAGCTTTGCCTTTAATGATTTAAAGGCAGCCCAGGATGATGTGAAGAGTGGATCCACGTGGATATTCAAGTTTAGTCCACCCCTACGGGTCTCTGGGAGATGGGACAGTTTAAAATGATGTCAAAATAAGTCACACACTCAGAGACCTTGGCCACCCTGATTTACACAACCTTCCCCAGCCCAGGATTCCCTGGATGATATCAGAGAGAAGAAAATGGATAATTACCTAACAAGGATCCTCTTCAACAACTGCTGATCTCCTTCTGAGTAGCCAGGCCAGTCCTTCTGCACTTCTTTGTATACACAATCTTTCAGTGTGAAAGTGCTGTCCTTGGCACTCAGATTTGCCACCTGGAACAGAAGGAATTTGGAAAACCAGCGTTAGGGTTTCATTTCCTCACTTCCTCCACCAAACAAGAGCTAAGATGAAGGCAAAAATCTGAGCAGGCTTAGCAGCTGTTAGTAGTGTCAGAGAACAAGGAGAGACTTTAATATTTCATTTCCTTATTATTAAGATCCTTTAATCAAACTGTGCCTTTCCCTTTCGCCTCGTCGCTGCAATAATTCATAATGAGTTTCTAAAGCACATCCAGTTGAGTGGGAAATAAGTCACATCTAAAAGAGATTATTCAGCTTGGGGAGCCTGGCCCAGCACACCACCACTTGATGGAAACACCTGGAAATAAAGCCTTAATGGGAACAGGCAGTTCACTTATCACACCTGTCCCACAGCCAAAATGGGGCAGTTTATGGCCAAAGAGGAACTCCGGGGGCGATAACTTGGTTAACAATTGCCAGGAGATAATTTCTCACTAACCAGCCAACAAAACAGGCCACAGGGAGCTGCTTTCTCAGGGAGCCGTGAGGAGAATGCCCTGGGATCACCTGGATTTCACGGAGAACTTCTGCAGGGCAAGAACAGAACCTGGGATTTCCAGCTTGGAGGCGGCAGAACACTGCAGGGAGCTCAGCACACTCGCACCAGCAGCTGTCCTGACATTTTATATCCAACCCTACCCCCGTGGAGTTTCCCCACAAAAGCCTGCGTGGTGCCTGCACGGAGAGGAAATGCTGCTGGAATGGCCAGAGCTGGATTAGAATGGAAACAACCTGGGATACAGTTATCCCACTTGGATCAGTCTTTCCGCGGCCTGACTGAAAATTTAACTTCTTGCTGTTGGTACACGCCAGAAAATCCCGAGTTGGAACAAAGCAAAGAGCCCCAGTGAGGCTTTCACAGGGAGTGAAGCTCTCCTGGGTGATCCAGAGTGTCATGGAATGGTTTGATTCCATCAAATTCCAAGGGCAGGGACGCCTTCCACTCTCCCAGATTGCTCCAGCCTGGCCTTGGACACCCCCAGGGATGGGACAGCTTCTCTGGGCAACCTCAGCTTGCAGTTTCAAATGGAAATAAAGCCTTCAATGTGTTTTTGAAGAGGGATAAGGAGGCCCAGGTGCCAAATGCTCTGCCCACAGCCAGGCAAAGCCAGCAGCTGCAGCCCCAATTCCCTGCTGGAGCCCCTCAGCTCGGGGACTGCTCCCCTTGAAAGTGGAAAATGCTTTTATTCAGTGCTTGGAGATCTTGTGCATCTGTTTAGGGATTACTGTTCTCCATTCAGGACGTGGCTGTGCTCAGGGATTTCTATTATCCACACGGCAGGAAAATGCCTCAAAAACAAGCAAAGGAGTGGGAAGTCTTGAATGAACTGAAGATGCTGCTGATTCCTCTGCTTTTTGCTTTAGGGAGGCTACAACCTAATATTAAAAAAATCTAGGAATTTCAGAGCAAAAGGCTGCATGACCAACATGGCAAACTGTCCTGATAAGCGAAAAATAGAAAGCCCAGTTATCAGTTTACATGACAAACACTTTGTTTTTCCTTTCAGTCCTGTCAGCTTCCCAAAACCCAGAGCCAAAACACAACAAGAATTTGAGCTGTGTTTTACATCGAGGTATCCCTGTGAACACACCCAGGAGACAAAAGCCAATCCAGGCTCTCCTTGACCAAAAAAGCACCAAAACTCTCCCAGAAATTCTCTGTTTCCTGCCTGTTCCTGGAGCCCGGGAAGAACAACTAGGGATTTTTCTCTGCACAGAGGCTGAGAGCTTGCCACCTCCTTGTTTTGCTCGTGTGGGACTCTGCAAAGCTCCACCCCAACCCTCCCAAAAATAGAAACCTTGCAAAATGAGGCAAAAAGGCCGCCAGGAACACGGAGTCCTGCGAGAGAGAGAGAGAGAGAGAGAGATGCAAGAAGCACAATGAAACCCACACCTAGACAGATTTAGCCATGCAGCTTTAACACAGGCTGTAATTTTTAGCTTATCTGTGTCTGCCTGTGGATGGGAGCCCTGGGAGGGCTGAGAGGGATTAACTTTACGAGCACCACGTTCACAGCCAGCTCAGCCCGAGCGGGGCGGCCCCGTGGCCAGCGCCGCACGCGCCGCTCGGGGCAAGAGCATCCATCAAAAGGGATCCTCAGCAACGGAGTTTTCTACCCTGAAACTCAGTGACAGAACTGGAAAAAAAAAGAAGTGTTCAGAAAAGCTGCTGGGAAATTAAAGGCTCTGGGATTAAAATCTGAGGAGTGTGCCAGCTGTGAGTCTGTTTTTAACGTGACCTGCCCTGTGTGCCCTTGGGCAAAGTGAACTCCTGTCTCACTCTTTATGGAAAGGAGTAAAAAAGAAAAAAAAAAAAAGGAGGTTTTTTTTTTTCCCAGATTATATTCCAATGCAGAAGAAGGCAGCTGCAGCATTTAAATGAATAGCCATGATGTGTTTAATAAAGCAATGAAGGTGTTTACTGCGAGGCCTAAAATGGCACCTTTAATGTGACTCAAAGTGCTAGGAACTGATTCAGCTTGGAGACAGCTTTCACACTTGACACACAAATAATGTGCTTGGCAAGGAGCTGCATGATCTTCACACCTGACCAGTGGCACTTCCGAGCAGGGAAGGCTCTGAGGAGTACAAAAAAACCTGGGGGCATCTTTTCCTTCACATACAAAAACTTGTACCAATACAGAGCGTTGCTCCTTTACGGCCATGGGAATAAAACAGAGATTTCGAGGTTACAATCAAATAATTTGGAGATCCTCTGTTAAAGAGAATCCTCCCCATGACCAAGCAGAAGTGTCCCTCTAAAAGGGACTGATCTGCTGAGCCAAAACCATCCAGCTTGGCTGCACCCCCCTAACCCGAGGCGTAGCCAGGGGAGGCTCCTGCTATCACAGCACCAGCACTGGGAGCTGAGAACTGTGTCCCCCACAGCCTTTAGAGTCACATTCAGCTGCAGCCTGGAGATAACAGGTTCCACTGCCACGGGAGGGGTGGGGGGGTGGGGAGCTGAGAAGACATTTTTTTTTTTTTTTTCCCTTTACCTAAATCGTTGCCTCCATCAAGAGTACAAACCTGTTGCAGAAGGTTATCCAGCAAATCCTTGTCCTGCTGAGAAAGTCCATCCTTCTGCAATCTGAGAATAAGTTCAGGTTTCTTATAAGGCTTTAGTGCCAGTAAGTGCACAACCCTATCTTTGAAGGGTCTCTGGGAAATCGCACTATTGCCTCTCTTTATTGCACTGGCAAGGTTGACTGGCGTTGGGCGCTTCCTGGAGGGAACAGCATCGGAAGCTCCTGGTGCAGGTTTACGCACCTGAACCTTTTTGCCTAAAATGAGATGGAGAATAGTGAAGTGCAGCAGTCGCCTCGCAAAAGGCCAGCGGGGCTGTCAGCACCGATCTGGGGGTTCATCACAGCCCTGGGGAAAAGTGGCACGAGGTGACAGGGAAGGACAAACATCACCGCAGCGCGACCCCCTCGGTCCCGACGCGCCGCCGGAACGAGCATCCCGTGAGGTTTATGGTTCATGACAAGCTTGTAACAAGTAAACAGCAACACCAAGCTCTGGAAACCTGAGTATTATTGGCCACCAGCTCACATAAAGCTCCCTTTGTTTGCCAGCTTTTCATTTATCCCAAGTGCACGTATCCCCCCACGGTTAATCGAACTATTTTTTTTTTTTTTTCCCTCCCTACGAGAAAGAAAATTCTGCATTATTATGTAGGAGAGTGGGAAACACGGAGTGGAAAGACCAGAACTGGTCAACGAGAGGCTCCCCGCTGCTGAGCTCAGCAAAAACGCTCCTCCAGCAGATGTTTCTGCTTTTAGAACAATAGGAACTTTATGGGGCTGGGTCCACCTCCCTTCCCCCTCCAAACACGGCCCCATGAATGGGGCTGACACTGGGCCATCAGCCTATTCATGAGGGTGCTGCCTGTGCTGATGGAATAACCCCTTCTCCACTGCGTTTGCAGATAAGTGACAACACAAAGCTGCCTCAGAAGTCCATCTCAGCTCCATCCCCACTGCGGTTCTTGGCTGCTGACAGCACCATCCAACAACTCATTTTTCCCCGTTCCTGCTGAAAAGCAGAACCCTCAGACCATCTCTTAGTGGAGCCCCAAATCAAAGGGCTGGGACTGTTCCAAACACAGGAGCGGGTTCCTGCTACCCAAGGCAAAAAAACCGAGCAAAGCTGACAACACAACGTGTGGGTCCCAAGGTCTAAAAACCTGGAGATCCAAATCAATAACCACTTGGGCTGGAGAAAGTGACCTTCCCTAGGACAAACAACATCCAGCATTTACTGCAAGCGTTTGGGAGGTTTATTCCAGCAGGGCACTGCTCCATTGCTAGGAAGCAACGTTTTTCAACTGAGTCATCTCTGAAGATACTGGGGATTGTCTGCACTGTTTGTTTTACTGAGCTGCACATTGCGTAACCCAGGCCCCATTTCCTGGCTTTTCATTGTACACCACAGTGCTGGGAGAGGAAGCACGACCCATCCTCGGCAGGGCTGAGGGGAGGTGAGAGGGGGAACGACACCAATCCGCACGTTAAACGTCCCACAATCCAGAGGTCAACTGGATTTTGTTTCCAGAAATGGGACAAGAAGAAGATTCGTCAGCTTTCTAGAAGTGCCTTAACTCTTGCCAGGTCATGAACAGTAAAAACATCACGTTGGGAGGTTTCCACTTAAAGGCTGGAGCCAAATTGTGCAGTGATAGGAAAAGGAAAAAAAAAAAAACCCTAAGTTAAGCCAGGACACAAAGGATTCTCAAATATTTATACACGTGCACGTCTATGGATGTATGCACACATATTTAGTGTGGCTACAAGCACGCAACCCCTGCAGCTTTACCTGCAGCTATCTATTTACATATCTATTTATCCAAGTGTCAGCTCACATCTGTAAGTTCTGCTGCTCTCCAATTTCAACATTTCATATAAATTTTTCCACATCTGAGCTGGCCTGGAACAGACTGCGCTGGCGCTCAAGTGCTGAGCTCCGTGTTCTCCTGGAAATGTGAGAGGCAGCCCTGTCCCTCCAGCCCAGCCTGCAGGAATCAGCTGATGCTGCTGGCACACCAGGACCTGCAGATCCCACACCAGGACTGTCCTTCCAAGCCCTTCTTTCTTGGACCAGAGCTCTCCCCTCCTCGAACACTTGACATCTTATCTAGGAGCTCTGTGAGCACACGCTCTGTCCCTGCTGCTTTCACACAGCTCTGTCTCCCATTTCAGGGCAGTAAAAGGTTTTAGCCAGGAGAACTTTTAATTTTAAAAAAAAAAAAAAAAAAAAGTTTTGCTTCCATCTTTCCAGGAAGCAAATTGCTTTGAGAATCTCCTCCCTCAGAAGCTTTAACTTCAGGCACTTACTGTAATGGTCTCAAAGAGGAGCTAAACAAAATAATCTTTTGGCTTACAGGAAATCAATGCATTTCCTTCCTGATCACTATCTCCTTTCTCAGCTTTGAGCACTTGGCTGCTGTGACAGTGAGTCAGGGTCAGTTCTACATTTTGCAACTCAACCCTTCTCATCACAGATCCTCTGAGAAGAGAGTGGCTGCAGATCACATGGGCTGCAGGAAAAGCAGCTGCCTCAGAGAAAACAAAAAGAAAAAAAAAAATAGTGCAACTCTGCATTCTGGTTACTGTTTGTGCCCGAAGTTTGCGAGCTGAGGTCTCTGCAGGCTCCCTGGGTTATTTGCCACGGTTTTATTTCCTCTGCTACAGCTTTCCTGCTGCTGCCACAGTGAGAAGGGCTGTTCCAGGCTGCTTTAGTGTGTGTGTTTATGAGCAGAGGGCACTGCTGCCTGTGTCCTCCCTGCTGTGGTCCCGTGGGGCACAGCTGTGACACGCTGGTGGCAGTTTTAGCTGAGCTGGCCAAGAGCAGGGACAGGTCTGCCATGTGACAGACCTAATGCCAGAGCCATGTCACTGCACACGGACAGCCCACAGGGCTTTGGGCCGGGTGGGACCTTAAAAT
Source organism: Chamaea fasciata (assembly GCF_029207755.1). Classification (NCBI taxonomy): domain Eukaryota; kingdom Metazoa; phylum Chordata; class Aves; order Passeriformes; family Sylviidae; genus Chamaea; species Chamaea fasciata. The sequence continues at coordinate 4,338,466 of NW_027094113.1, read as the reverse complement.
CACCCAGTGCCACCCCCTGCCAGGGGCAGGGACACCTTTGGGTGGCTCCAACCTGACCTTGGACACCTGCAGGGCTGGGGCAGCCGTAGTTCCCTTTGGGATGACGATGGAAGTGAAGACAACGCGACACAAGGAGAGCAGCCCCCTAAATCACCCGTGGGGGAACTACCAGGAACCTTTCAGACTGCCACAATCAAGCCGACAACGTCAGGATTTGCCTCCAGAGCCTGCTGAATCCCAAAGGGAGTGCAGAGCCCCAAACTGAGTGGCTGCTTACCTACATATCTCCCCCCAGGTTTAATGACTATGGCGCTCCGGCTGCGAGTCTCCTCCTCTGCCTGTGCCATGCTCTGCCTCGCCTTCTGGTAGGAATCATCAGTAGCACACACGGTGATTTTATCCTGTATGCTTCCCAGGCAATCCAAATGGATATTGCCATTGCTGTAAGAGAAATGCAATGGAAAAGGTACTCCTGACGCTGCAAAGGGACACCAGGCTGGCACTGGGGGACAGTTGGGGGGGGTGTTAGCTGAATAATAGTGGGGGGACACACACACAGAGGAGCTGAGAGGGAACTGGAGGCTTCTCCAAAAAAAAAAAATAAAATAAAAAAATCCCCACATCAAAACAGATCAGGAAGACTCTAAAACGGAAGAATGTGCATTAAGCTTTGTTATAGAAAAGATGCTCCAGAAGAGAGGGTAAAAAATAAAAAAAATAGGCTGGGCTTCTCCTTGGATGCCCCACTCACCTGGATACATACTGCTGGATGCAGTCAAAGCTCCCCTGAGGGCTGTCCTTGCCGATATTGGAGAGATAAAACGTGAAGGTCCGCACTTCGGCCGGGCGGTCGGGCCTCGGGATGGCGATGTGCTGCTCGGGAGAGGAGGAGAGGGAACATTGGTCACTCAGGTATGCCCAGGCTGAGGAGGGCTCAGTTCTCCCACAGCCAGGATGCTCTGAGGCGTTTTGCAACAAGGAAAGCACCTGGGTTACTGCACAGAGAGGAGCTCGAGTTATCCCCACTGTGTGCAGTGGGAAGGAAAACCTAACGGAGGGAAAGAGCAGCCGAAGATGGATATGAGAGAACAGAGCTGCCCCAAACAGAGCCCACAACCACCTTGCTCTAGGAATCCGACCCAATTCCATCGCTTCAGGCTCAAACCAGACTCGCTCCCACTGTTTATATTCAATGTAAAACACTCGAGGCTCGTTTCTTTAGAATTACTGATCCAGCACTAAACATAGCACAAGCCAGGTCACTAGGTAGTAGCACGCTTATTCTTTTTTAAGAAATTATAATTCCATAACAAGATTTCATGGCTCACAGTAGAGTGTGACGCTGCTGCTAAATTAAATATTTAATCAAGCATTAAGTGTGCTCCACAGACAACTCCGCAGCCATCCTGCATTGTTTTTTTCGCTCCCCCCTCAAGAGCCATTCATTTTTCAAAAGGGAAACTGTCTCCCCTCTGCATTCAGGATCCAACGTAAATGTCAGCATCTGAGCTCTACTATCACATCAATATTTGATAATTAAGATGGCTTCCAGAAGCTGAGACAGAAGGAACACCAGCTCCAGCCTATTTTAGGCCAGGCTTTTACCACACGGATTTATATTTACCCAGATTGCCACATCTACGCAGCAAACACACGCTCCCCAAGCAAGCCAGCCCGTGGCATCCACACATGACTGTGCTGGGACAGGAGGGGGTTTGGGGTGGTTTCCTTCAGACCTCAGACGTCTCCAGCAGCCTGGAAAACCCAGGGATCCGTGTCCCTCTCCTAAACCACAGGGATGTTCTCAGAGGCAGCGAGAAGCTCTTGAGCCGAGCCCGTGTGAGGCATTCCCCTGCCCTCAAACAGAGCTCCCTTCTTCCGAAAACGAGCCCAGAAACCCACACTCGAGCCTTTCCTTTATACAGGAGGACCAAGTTATCCCCAGGATCCAGGTCTGAAAATACTGGGAGCAGATTTTCTGGGTGCTGCTGGACCCTCCCTGAGCAGCCCCATTATCTCCCCTGCCAAACGTGCGCCGCAGCCCACGAGCCCTTTTAATCTTTCCTGGCATCCTCTGCCCCCACCCAAGGCAGGGGAAAGAAGAAAATTCCCTTCTGCTTTACCAGAACAGGCACAAAGGCAGAGTTATGTAAGCAGCAGACTGGGAGAGGGGGGGATTTTGCAGCTGGAAATTTGGTGGCAACGGGAGGAAAAGGAAAATCCAACGGGGGGGCCCCGTCCCGTTCCAAGGGAGGATGGAGCTGCGCTGCACCTGAGCCTGGAAAATAAAACCTGCAGGATGTCACCAATTCACACCTCCACAAACTCGAAGAACTCTCTCCTCGCTCCTGCTTTACCACTGGGAAAAAAACAGCCGCTCCAAAAGCCCCGATTTTGGATTTTTGTGGGGTTTTTGCAGCGTTTCCAGGGGGCCGTAAAATGAGGCAGAGTCACTTTAGTACTGAAAAGTGTCTCATGTGCGAGCCGGCCGTTATCTAGGAATTATTTTTAGCTGAAAACAGAAGGTTTCTCAAGACACCAAATCAGCATGGTGACTGCTTTGAGGGGAGCCCTAATTTTGGTGCTGGGTATTGCACCAGTAACCAGAGACGCTTAAAAATAGCTTGGTACAGATGTGACTTTCTGTTTTCTCCTTTCAAGTAACATTCATCTGTGGACAGCTCGCTCTGAACAGAGATTTCACCTCCCTCTGTTAATACCAAAGCTTCATCCCGAGGAACGGGGGGAAATGTATTTTCCGATCACAAAGCAAAGAGGGGTTTTGCTCCCGACAGTCATTTGGAAAATGCTGCACAACACACGTGGGTTTGCCACCTGAAGGGTATTTTTTTCCCCCCCTCAGTTCAATTCTGTCCTTGCTCTTCACCACCCCGCAAGCACCTGCAAATTTCAGCCAGCCTGAGCTCTGATCCTGCACGTCTTTTTACCAAAATAGAAGCATTTTCAGTATTTCTAGCGCAGCTCTGCACACAATTTGTAATGCTGTGGTACTCCAGCTCTTAAATTCTAATTTACGTGCACACTGAAACGTGCACAATGCTCAAAACTCCGTAAAAACTCATAAAACTATCCAAGAAAATCCACGAGGGAAAACTGACAACCAGGTCCCACTTTAGAGGGACCATGGTAAAAACTCTGGTAAAAACCACCTGGTTATTACAACTGAAATTCTCATTGTTACACAGGATAAAAGCCACTAGAAGAGCAGCATCACTACAGAGAAACACATCCCAAGGCAAAATCCCCGAAAGTTTTTTTCTCAGCTCCTGTGAGATTGGATCCAGACCAGGATCCAGGCAGGAGAGGTTTCGTCCCTTGTCACTGGAACAGCTGTTTTATTTTGGACTATAACCACTGACTTCCTCCTTTCTGCTGCCACCTTGCTGACCCTGGCTTTTATTCCCAACAATTCCCTGGTTAATTAGTGTCTCGAACATGGAAGTTTCTTTTTCTGTGTATTAGAAACCGAAAGTATCATTTGACAGCTCTTAGAGAAACCCTGGGATAGGTAAAAACACATGGGCACAGTAATTTCAAGGCTTCTAGAGAAATAAATTCAAGAAGCAGCACTTCGTTTAAAATTCTTATTTTATGTCCTGCCTCCCTAAATCATCAAGTGAAGCGTTTCCCTCTTGAGAGAGGGATACTTGCACAGAAAATCCCCACTATTAAAACCTCAGTGCTTTAAATCACCCTGACACTTGTGCTGTGCACAAACTTCCCACCCCAAAAAGTCGATGGGATTCTCCACAGCTGCATTTTTTTGGGAAGCAAAACAGGAAGGCAGCAAATTGGAGAGTTGAGGAAGAGCGAAAGAAGTTCTTTAAAAAGTAAAACAGCTCAACAAATATGCTTTAATGCCATCATCTGAATGTGAGAGCCTGGCAAATTCCTGGAATTATCTCTTCCAGCCCAAGTGATGGAGGATCCCTCGAAAGCATTTCAAGCCTCAGCTCCTTAAAAAGCAGGAGAATCCTGACGTGCAGAGTCCTACCCTTAAAAGCAGATGGTTCCCCAGCTGCCAGCTCCTTGTCATACCCAGGAAAAATAATAATGAAGGGACAAAGAGCTCTTTCTGCGAGCTCCCATGGAGCTGCAGCTCCCTTCAAAGCTCTACCTTTGGCCTTTCCTCGTCAGGGCCATTAATTAAGCACCGAGGAGGAACAGGCAGAGGTCAGCTCTGGCTGCCACATCCTCCCTCCAGCCCAGCCCTCCTGGCTGCTCTCCTTCTCCGTGGAGTGACACTGCAGGTGCCAGGCAGCTCTTCCACCAACAGCTCATCCCTGGGAGTTCTGGGCTCAAACAGAATTAACTCTCAATTTTTTGTATTTTGAATTTCTAGAAGCAGCTGGAGCACTTGAAAATATTCTTCTTTATCCCCAGAAATTAATTTCTTTTGTCCATACCAGTTCCATGTGGAACCCACCCCAAGCAAAGGCTCAGGGCAGAGGAGCATTTTAAGCTGTTTTGATCCCTTTTGCTACAATTTCCTTCAAGGAAAAACGTTCAGAGAAGGCATTTCCAAAGCTTTACAGGAAAAGTCAGGTGTAGATCCTCCTTCCAAAGGGAAAGGAAAGCATTCCCAGTGTTTTTAGCTCCTTTATTCCATGAGCAAAGCTCATCAAATAAAGACAAACCACCTGGCCTTCAGTTCTCCTCCTCACTTCTGATGGTGCCCAACCTCAGTGGCAGATTTTGATCTCAACTTTCACGCTGAGCTTTCAGGGAAGTTTGAGTCTAAACAAAGTAAAAAAACCTGGAAATTGCTCCTTTCTTTATTTCCCAGGACAAGAAGGTTTGTATTTTTCTTCTTAACTTACAATAACAATCATGTCTTTCCTGCTACATTTTCTGTGTACTGTTAGTGAGAATAGTATCACGGAGTAGGATGTGGGCAAGGACAATGTGCTGGCTTTAATGTCTACTCTATCCAAGCCTTTTTGAAAGCTTTAATGTGCCAGTGCATAAAAGAAAAAATAAATCAAAAGTTACAGCTGAAATCAGATTCTTGGAAAAAAAAAATTTAAAAAAATTAAATTCCCCTTTATTATGCAAAGGCTAAAGTCAAACAGGGGTTTTTTTTTAGAAATAAAAGGTATTTAAATGACATTTTTCAAGTTCACTGAAGGGCTGCATTGCTTTACCAGAAACACCACCACGTAAATCTCAACGTTGTCAGCAACTGGCACGACAGAATGGTTCAAGGGGGCTAAAAATATCCCGGAGTTCTGTCATCGGAACATAAGTTGGGGAAGTAAAACTCCTAAATCTAAAATAACTTCTGGTACTCACAGAACTGCAGTTACATCAAATGAACCTCCAGGGCTCTCAGAGCAGCCTCCAAGCTCTGCTGCCGGAAGGAAATTGGGACCCAAAGAAGTCTTGCAGCGAGTTTTTAGCACGGTGTTTTCTTGGGATGCAGGTGAGGATTCCATGGATTTCTGCAGCCTTTATTTGCCCCTGTTCTGCCCAAGAGCGTGGCCTCATAAATCTGAATTTCCCGTGGATTAGGAAACGAAAAGGAGGGAAAAGAGGGACCACACCTGGACCTCCATCCTTCTCCCTTTCAGCAATCACAGCGTCATTCCCTGAGCTGGAACAGCCCAAATTCCTCAATCCCATTAAATACAAAGAACTTTCCAGGGACAAACTTACCCCTTGGCTTCCTTGAAACTGGATGACTGGTTTTGACGTCACAGCATCCTACAAAAACAAGTGGAAAAACAAAAAATTACCTCAGAGAAATTCTAAGCTCCAACGTTGGCTGCCAAGCCACGCTCAAGCTTGATTTTTTTCACCTGGATTTTTCACTTTCCTTATTTTTTTTTCCAAGGGGAAAGGTCAGGGAAACGTGTATTTCAAGTAAGAAAACAACAACAAAAAAATCCTGAAGCAGTGATTTGCACCTGGAAAAGGGATAAACTCAGGTCACCCTTAGCTCAGAGGTGACACTTGGCTCCTCCCGACCCCTCCACCACATTTTGGGCACAGAACAGAGCTCAGCTTTGCTGCTTATGTAAGTTTTGAGTTAAAAAACGGACACTTGAGGGGAAAATTTATTCCAGCTCTCGGCCCGAGAGGACGCAAAGCAAATTTTTTCCAAGAGAAAAGCTGGCAATCCTTTGGAAAAGCAAACTGCAGCTCCCTTGCAAAATCCTGTTGTTACGTTGCCTGTTTCAACAATCTTCCTCCAGGCTCAGTGCCTTACATTTAAAAACCTGTATTCCTGTGACTCTAAAACTGCTCAATTTCAGCCTTTTTGCCTCGCTGTCATTTTCGAGATCCCAAAGACTTCTCAAGTCTCCCAAGTCTCACCTTAGGTTCAAACCCAAGATAAAAAAATAACAGACCCAACCCAAGCCATGCTGAGTTTGGATTTCCCCAATTCCAGCAGCACTGGGGCTGTGGATGTTTTATTTCCTAAATCACACAAAGCATTCCAAGACAGGAATTGTGCTCCGTGGGGCTCGTTGGGACCCCATTGTGAAGTTTTCCAAAGGGACGGAAGAATTTATAAACAGGTTGAAAGTATCATTTATAAGTGAAAATGTTGCCATGTGTATGGGAGACACGTTTCCCTGGGAAAACCACCGGGAATTTGGGAGAACGAGCCCAAAACATGAGTTGTCCATTTCCAATGGATTAGAGAAACAGATAATCAAATTTCAGCAGCAAGAGAGTTAAACAGCGTGAAATTCACTAAGTTAACCATCCCTCATAAAACTTTTCCAGTCCAGCAGTGAAGAATCTCAGCCACGACATCATCAACAACAAAAAGAAGGAATAAATTCACCAGCAAACTAAAAAAAACTCCCTTTTATAGCCCAGAAAAACCTAACAAAACTCGGATGGATAAACCCAGCCCAAGACAGAATCTGAGCCTTTGAAGGGCCCATCCAACAGAACTTCCCTGATCTGAATCACACCCAGGATCGTTACAGGACATTTACGACTCTGAGGAAAGCAGGAACACACTGCTGGGAGCTGACAGCACTCCCTGAGTACTGGATAAGGAATTTTATAGACCCAGAACAACCTTTAGAAAGCACCCAATAAACAGCATCTTGCTCTTGGTACAGAGATCACTGAATTCCTCGAGTGCCACGACACTGCATTCCACAGCACGCTGTTCATGGACAGCCTGGCCAGCTTTTTGTTCCCCGTGTCCAGAAATTCAGAGGAACATACTTGAGCAAACAAGCATTTGAAACATGAAAAAAATCTGGATTTAAGGAAAAAAAAAAAAAAAAAAACCCAAAAAACCCAACCAAAGCGAATCAACCCATGTGGTTCTTGTACGGCAAATTACAGATTTGGGAAGTTCTGCTCTTCGGTCTGGAAAGTTGTTTAAAGGGAATAAAAAGGGGGTAAGGAGGATGGAAGTGGAATAAGGAGGCAGGAACAAAAGTCCTGATGCACAAATCAGACATGGTTTAATTACAGAACTTATAAATCCCACAAATCTACAAATAAACTGGTTTGAAGTTAAGTGGGTAACATCAGCTTTATGCAAGTTAAATCGCCCAAAATTCAGTCTCTGTCTGTGATCCCCGCGCAGGAATATCAGTGCTGGAACTCCCTGCCAGGCTCCAGAGGGGATCCCAGGGAACAGCTCAGTTTGGATGGGCACTGCACCATCCCAGTTTCCTTTTGAGGCAGGAAAGGGGATGACTTTTGACATCTCAGCATCCCTGATCACTCCCCTGATGTCCAATTCCGTGGCTACAGCTCGTTCGGGATGTTCATGGAAGAGGAGAACACACTGCACACCCTAAACGGATTAAGGATGTGACACTAAGTACCTTTATTAGGTGAGATTAAATCCCTGCATGGACACCTTCACTCAGAATAAGAGAGAACAGATGAAACCAAATTAAAACCACGTTTCCCTTTGTATCTCCATTGGGATTAACTTCCTTGGATGGACGACTCCGATTTATCAGAAGTCCTTGCTGCCCTTTCCAAAATCCCCCTGTCATTTTCTCAAGAGTCACCTAAGTCACTTAATTCCTCTTCCCCGGTGATGCCATGAGTGAACTTCCTGCATTGCAGTTGCTAGAAATGCCATTCCCTCCCTCCGGAGTGGGAACAAGATCTTTCCCTCAGCCTTTCCAACCAAACCAAGTCACCTCCTCAGCCCTGGGTGCAGTAAATCCTTGGTAAATCAAGGATGCTGATGAAACCTCATCCTTGTGCTCAAACAAGAGGAAAACAAGGCAGATTTGTCCAAGCAAAGGGACACAACTTCATCCCCTTCCAATGAATTCCAGCTTTATCCCTCCAGGAGACTCTCTGGGTTTAAAAACAGCTGCTGGAAGCTGATTAAAGATAAAAATCTAAGGAGGAAAAGCACAGTTCAGGTACTTGCTCAACCCAGGTGAGCAGGTTTTCTGCTGCTGCCAGGGACCAGATATTCATCCCTGCAGCTCATTCATGAGGATTGACAGTGCTGGATTGGTCCAGAGGGAAGGAGCACAATTCCTGGGACGTGTGGGGAGCACCACACAAGAACCTGCAGTCCCCAGAGGCAGCAAAGCCCCTTCGAACACCCCTGAGATGCAGGAATTCCATTCCTGCCCCGTGCCATTGTTCCAGCTGAAGGCTTCCTGGCCAAGCTGGAAGGTTGGCAGAGCATTCCTGCAGCTCCAGAGGTTGCCAGGTCCCACAGGGAGCTGCGTCAAACTTCCTCTGGAACAGCAAAGAGCCCCAAAGCTGTGCAGGAATAACTCCCAAAGGAACATCCAAACCCACAGCTGCACCTCTTGAGATCTACCCAAACTGGAATTTCCAGCTCCAGCCTCTCCACCTGACTGGAAAACAGACCCTCAGAAAGAGCCTGGATCCACCCCGGCATCTACTCCATAAAATTCCGTTTCTTTGCCATCTGGGAAGAGAACTTCCACACGTCCATGCCCAGCTCCCCGCTTTCCACAGCTCCTGCTGTGTTCCCTGGGAATGATGGAGAAATAAAACCCTTAAAGCTCTGCTCTGGCAGGCCAACATGAATAAAACCCCACAGACCCAAGTGTTTTTTGTCAGTCCTCCGCATACCGTAAGATTATTTCAAAAGTCATGAGATTAAACCAGAAAAACCCCAGAACTCATCCCCAAAGCTCCCACAGGATATTTGGCTTTTATTATCACAGTGTTATGCTCATCCTTTAGTTTCCCCAGGCTAGAGGAGAGCAAGAATCCCTAAAAAGAGACTCTGAAAGCTCACAGAGGTGGTGGCAACACACAAACAGCTCCTCACACTTAAATATTCCAGGTCTGGCACGTGGAAGCTGAGGAAAGAGCAGGAAGGACAAGAAAATGTCAATAAAATACAGAAGAACTGAATGTAAAACTAATAAAGTGTTTTATCAGGGCTGATTGAAGCTGGCAGAAGGTTTTAAACACCTTTAGTGGAAAAGCTGGATGGGATGTTCCCAGCCAGGATCAGAAAGGACACTGGAAATCCTCAGGGTCAAGGAGCCAGCTGGAAGCCTCTCTGTTCCTTCAGGGAAATACAGATAATTAAAGAAGACATCATTTTGGGAAGTTCTGTCATGTATTTACTGGAATTTATACTGCAGGCTGTGCCCTGTGGAAAATATTTGCCTGAACTCGGTGTCTTTGTGTTTGTTCTGTTTTGTTGGATGTTCAGAGTCACCAGAGCCCAGAGTGCAACTGAAAACTTACCCTTATGCCTGTTGGAACAAGGGGATTATTTTCAGAATTTAAAGCTCCTTACAAACAGTTAAAACTAGCAGCAAGAATTCCAATGAATATACAGAGAAACTATAAAATCCTGCTAAGCGAGGCTGGCATTAATGGGATGTTTCCAACCCATTTCCAATCCCATCGTGTGCAATTCCAGGCAAAACCAGTGCCCAGGTAAAGCTGCTGCACCTCAGGAAGCAGTTCCCAAAATGGGAACCACCAGAAATCGCTGAAAAAGCACAAAATTTCAGACTCTGCAACGCCCCAAACTCCAAGTTCCTCTTTAATTCTTTGCTTATGACTGGTTTATGTTGCTTTAGCCCACACAGCAAGCTCCAAATATAGGCAAGGCTCCCTCCCCTGCTTCCTCTGGCCTTCCCAGCACAGCTGGGCCAAGGGTGGCACCAAAAAGTCCCAACCCAGGAGGATCCTCAAGTTTAAACACACCTGGAGACCTGGGAAAAGCTCCTGCAGAGCTACACAGATTTTACTCCCCGTTTATATTTTTGTTTTAAACACCACCCCCCCCAAGGGTTTGCAAAGCAACCCAGAGTCCAAAGGCAAAGCAGATCCACTCCGTCCCTGGCTGTGACAGACTCCCAGGAGATATCTCCGAGTCCCTGAGTTCATCAGCAGCAAGAAATCACAAATCCAAGGGGAAAAAAACCACGGATCCCAAGGGAAAGGACCACCCTGGAACAGACCCACAGCTCCAGGTGAGGCTGTGGGAGGTTTGCTGGCAGCCCAACTAGCCCAAGCTGGCCCAGGAGTGAGCTCCCAGGACATCCCACTATTCCAAGGCTTGTATTTGCCTCCTCCCAGAAACTCAGCAGCCAAAAGAGCCCTCCTGAATATTCCTTTTTTTTTTTTTTTTTCATGTCCCACCTATTACTTATGGAATTAAAACAGCCTGCAAACACAATTTCCATCTGCAATTTGAGGCCTCCCAAGGATCCCGTTTGAAGTCGAGCACAGATGGGATGGAGCCTGCTGCTGACTAGAAAATTACAGTTTTGCTACTCAAATCCAACATTCTCATGGGAAGAGCCCTGGAAATTCCGTGTAAATCCACCACTTTTTGAAGATTTCCACTCCAGAGAGGTGCCAGCTGCCCAGGTGAGGCACAGGGATGCTGCTGGAGGATTCAGGATTCACCCACATCCTTCCAGGGATGCTGATGGGATCCTACAAACCCCAGGGAGCAGAGCAGGGTGTGCCAGGAGCTCCTCAGGCAGAAATCCCCAAATTATCCCACAGACACCTCTGCTCACTCCTCCACTCCAAGATAATCCCATTTTTATCACCCTGATGATAAAGTGCTGTCACAGACTCCCCCCTCAAATTTTCCTCTCCCCAACATTTAGAAGAATTTATTTTGGGCAGTGAACACTCAAGCTTTTAACACAAATAATTATTAAAAAGGTGCTTTTGATGAAGGTTTAAGAGCTGGACTCTCACCAATTACTCTGAACTGTAGTTTGTATTTATTATCATTTATCATTTGCCTAATAGACATTAATGGACACATTATCACCATAATATTAAAGCACCTCCAAATCCTGCCCAGAAGTACAAGCAGCAATAAAATGCTCAAAAGCTTTTATGTCAGCCAAAATGCTACGCTGTACATCTGAAAGTTTTTAATTGCTAAACTGCAAAAGGCACACTGGCTTCTTTGGTTATAATTGCATCATTTAAAGTGGGCTGTTATAGCACAAATGTTGCTTTCCTCAGTGGTTTAATTTTCCAGAGTTAAAAATCGAGTGTGCTTCTATAAGACAGAAAATAAAGGAGTTTATAAAGCGTCAGCTCAAAAAAAAAAAAAAACAACCAAACCCACCCTCAATTTAAATTTACAAAATTTCCTTCACCATTCCAAACTCCTTAAAGTTACAGAATTTCATTCTCCATTCTCAGCTCCAAAGTTACAGAATTTCATTCTCCATTCCCAGCTCCAAAGTTACAGAATTTCATTCTCCATTCCCAGCTCCAAAGTTACAGAATTTCATTCTCCATTCCCAGCTCCAAAGTTACAGAATTTCATTCTCCATTCCCAGCTCCAAAGTTACAGAATTTCATTCTCCATTCCCAGCTCCAAAGTTACAGAATTTCATTCTCCATTCCCAGCTCCAAAGTTACAGAATTTCATTCTCCATTCCCAGCTCCAAAGTTACAGAATTTCACCATTCCCAGCTCCAAAGTTACAGAATTTCATCACTCCCAGCTCCTCAGAGTTACAGAATTTCACCATCCTAACAAAATTACCAAGTTTACCAGGCAGCATCAGGAGCAGGCTTTGACCTCACTCCACACTGAGCACCCCAGCTACCTTCCCACTTGAAATGCAGCAAACCTCTACCTTTGTGAAAAGTTTACAGAGTAAGACACATGATTAAGTTAAAAAGCCAAACTGTAGCCTAATGGAAATGCTTTGTCCTGCCCTGTACAGCAGAAAGCCAGGCCCTAAATGGACAATGGGCTGTATCAGCAAAGCAGAGAGCAATTAAACTCCACTGTCATCAAGATGTCACCCCACAGGCACGAGAGCTGAGCCAGCCGTGCAGCTTGTTCTCTCTCTCTCGCATGCCTGGAGCTTCTGATCTCAGCTAATCCAGGTTAAAAAGGCTCCTCCTGAATAAAATGCAGCGTGTTTGTTGGGTCCCTGCTGCAGAGTTTAATTTGGGGACTCAAAGCGAACCAACTGAGCTGTGCACGGGCGAGGCAGCCCCGTCCCCGCAGCGCCAGGATTTGGGGGAAGGAGATGGAGTGGGAATTGGGGTACACGAACCCCGTGGCTTCCCAAACACCCACCCCAAAAACTCAGGATGAGGGATGGAGGTGGAGGCTCTCCAGTCTCGGTGATAGAGATTTCTGTCAGATTCACACTGGTTTTTTCAGGGAATAACTGGATGGTTTGGGTTGGAAGGGACCTTAAACCCCATCCAGTTCCATCCCCAGCCATGGGCAGGGACACTGCCACTATTCCAGGTTGCCCAAATCCAGTACAACTTTTTTTTTTGTTTCAGTTTGGTAACTCCAAGTAAAACTTTCAAAGGAATCTTTGCTTCCTAGCACAGCATTAAGCGATGATTTTTTTTTTTTTTGCGTATTTGCAAAAATAAAGCTTTAAACTCCCAAAAAACAGACAGCTCTGACACAGTCTGGTCATCCACAGCACCAGAGCACAAACCTAGGGAAAGGTGGGTTTGGGAAGGCAGCTCCAGCTCCCTGCACACCCCCAAAAATTCCAGGATAAACCACAGGGCTCCCTAGCATCAGGGCAGGATGTTTGGCCAGCACAGGGTGCAGTAGTTTTCCACCAGGAAGGAAAAAGCTGGGCACAGAGGCAATTTAGGCAATGCCTTTCAGGAAGAAAATTAAAAGGAGGCTCAAATCCTTGGAGAAATAATTAAAGTATTGTGAATTGGTATCGAGTTTACTCAGCCCACTGTGCAGCAGGCTTTGTTTGGCTGGAGCAGAGCCTGGCTCTGGCAAACAGAGCAGCCCCATCCACTGGGCTGAGCCTTTCCCAAGAGCAGGAACCACCAAACGCCTTCCTGCAACCCCTGCTCCCAAATTTCTGTGGGAGAAGAAGTGAGGAACCCTTTCAGGGGCACGGAGTTGGACAGGGATTTGCTCTGCAGTAAACACGAACGCACAGAGGGGCTGAGATGGCTGCAAGGAGGAATTGCTCTGTCCCCAAAGAAAATTCCAGCTTTCCTTATGCAGAGCACTTCCAGAGGACACTGAAGAGTTAAATCCACCTGTCTGCAGGGAAAGGATGCCCTGCCAGGGCATGGGGACAGGCAGATACAGGTTCATTTCAAGAGCTAGGACGTTTTTTATTCCAAACATCAGCTCCCTGTGGAATGGCCAGTCAGTCACTGGATTGTTTCATTGCTGCTTCCTGGCCACCCAACTGAACTGCTGGATGGGATCTGGGGGCTCTGCCTGGCTCAAGATGGAAAGCAGAGGAAAAACCACCCCAAAACCAGAGGGGGACTCCAAATCCAGCCCCCAAAACACGAGAGGGCTCCAAACCCAGCCCAAAACCAGAGCGGTCCAAGGGGAAGGAGCGTGGCAAGAAAAGAGGAAAAGATCCCAGAGGGTTTGTGGCACCACAATTAACTCCAGATCTCAGGAGCAGAGGCAGGAGTGCTCCTCCTGTGGGAATCCAGCTTTGGAGACTCCGGGAACGTCTCCCAACGGGACAGTTCTCCTCTTTTTTTTTTTCCCCTCTTTGCTTTTCCGCAGAGTTCAGGCAGAGCTGCTCATTAAGGAGAGCAATAATCATCAAGTCTCATCGCCAGGCTGCCACAAGGGCTGTAATGATGATTATCTGCAGTTTAATCATGACAAACTCCCACCAATCCCACTATTAACAAGACGGGGCTGCTCAGGGAGGCTTTGTCAGAGGACCAGGAGCCAACTCCCACGACTTCCAAAGGCTCAGGGAGGAAAAGCTTTTGGAAGGAAAAAAAGCTCCTCTGCATCCCTGTGCAGCTTCCAGGGTTTAGAACCGATCAAAGCAGTCAAAAATCAATTAAAAATATCTATAATGAAAGAATTACTAAGTCACAGAACACAGTGCCCATTTTTTTTTGAGTGCAATAACCCAGGAGTTTCCTTCCTGCAAGTAAAAAAAGAGAAAACCTCCCAGTTTTGATACAATTCCTGCATCTCCCTGAAAAGGAAGTTTCATTTTGTGTGAGTGGATTTTCTACATCCGTTACTTGCTCCAGAAGGGTGTTCCAGACCCGGCCTGACACTGAGAACCAGCAGCCCTCAGAATTATTTTAATTCCATCACTCAGTGTTGCATTCTTGAGTCAAAACTGTCCATTCAAACACCTTTACCTTTATTTCAGTCTTGTCCTGCTCTCCCTGAGACGAAGGTTCAAGGATCCCTTTTCCACAAGCACACCAGAAAACAGCAAAATTCGGCACTAACTCTTCTTTTTATCACCCTTTTTCCTGAAGGGATTTTCCTCCTCTAACTCCGACTAAAAGCAGTAAAAGGTAAAAGTGGGAAAGCATAAAACAAGTTGCAACAACATTTCCCAAAGCAAAGATAATGCTGTGCTGGCAAATTCATTGCAGGAAGAAAAAAGAAAAAAACCCAATCAAGTACAAACCCAGAAATAAGTCCCATTGTTTTATGACTTGCAACTAATTTGAGGAAGAGTTAAATGAACAAATCCCAAAGCTCACCCCTTATTAAAAGAAGCAAATCTAGAGTAGGTTGCTTATACAGGAAGAAAAAAAGTGGTTGAAGTAAAATTAATTTTGGATTTAAGTCTGCTCATATGGCCCGAGCCTGTCCCTCTCTTGCAGAGCAGCACTGCCTGGCTTTGAGCAGTTACAGTAAATTAAAGACAGGGCAGAAAAAAGGAAGGTAAATATTGGTATTTCTAAAGTGCAGGCAAAGGAAAGCAAACCCTTAGATTTGTTTTTCAAACACGTGGATTTGCTTTGAAGCAAAGTTTTCAACAAAAAACAGCACTGAAGAATGAAGCTTCCTGTTCTGCCTCCCTATATTGAAAATACTAATACTATTAAGTATAATATTACATATTCCTTTAAATATAATATTAAATATTCCTCTAAGAGCAGTCCAGCAGTATCTGCACACATTTGCATTGCAAGACAATTCAGAGAGACCTCAGCCTGGCAAGAATCCCACGAAGACATCCATGCCCAAAATTCCCTGGGTAATCATCATCTCTTGCATGCAACACTGCTTGTTTTTGCAGCAGCATTTTATTGGAGTTATCAGATGATCCTGTTCAATTGGGAAAGGACCGAGGGGGGAAAAAGAAACAAACCACCACAACAACAAAACTGGCAGAAGGAAACTGAATCACCCAAAATTCCCAACTCTGCTAAAGGTGACCAGCAGCGCTGGTTTTCCCCTGGAGGATTCACTCGTTATGAGCCAAGAATTCAGAGGGGTCAGATGCTCTCCGATTAATATTTTAAGAGTCGTTCCTGTCGAACAAGACACCTTGAATGAAGCCTTCTGTGCCTCCTCTGGCAGAAGAGGAAAGTTTGCTGATTTCGAGGTGCTGGAGACGCGGCCACCTCTGCAACAACCCCAAAAACCTTGTGGAAATCACAAGAAAAACAAATTTCCACCGTGGAAATCACTTGGCTGGCTGCTGTCCCTCTTGGAGAAAGCACTTTTCCCTGATTTTAGCCTTTCTGAAGCAATGCAGCAATACAAGTTTTGGGGCTCAGAGGGTCAAATAATTAGAAGCTTTTCCAGGACCAGCTGTATCAAGTGTATCTACTACAAGTATTTTGCTTTCTGCGCTGTACAAAACCCCCAACTGCCAGAAGAAAACGTTTCCCGAATTAACGCAGAAAAGTGTGTCACGATAGCACATCTTACCTCCCCCTCATCCCCAGCATGGATAAATAAAGCTTCCAGAACTGATTAAGACACCCCAGCTCCTCCATCCGAGGCTGACGGCCACACAAGTGATGGGGAGTGACTACACAACCACATTTAGGGCTGGGATTTGTCCCACTGGCCCCTCCAGGAGTTTTCTTTAAATAAACTGGTTCAAACTCCCCTTCCACCTGTCAAACACAGGTGATGTTTCTCAGGTGGAAAGAGCTGGATCACACTGGTGCCTGCAAACCAGGGATCCTCAAATCCTAGGAAAATTCCCTGAGTTGGAAGGGATTCCTCCCAAGGAATATCAAAGTTCTGGCCCTGCCCAGACACCCCAACAATCCCACCCTGTGCCTGGATTGGGATCCTTGGAAACAACCACACAGCAGCAGGTGACACATGAAAGAAGAAAATTAAAGTGTATTAAGATCAGCTTAATAAACGACTTGGGAGAAAAAGAAAAAAAAACAACTTTTCAGAGACAACAGGTCAGGCAGAATTTTAAACCCACAACCTTTAAGTTAAGACTGAAAAGTAAAGATTTGTTTAAATCCCATTTATGCCAGAATGCCCCAAGTATTCCAACACTGGCTGGCTGCAAGTCTGCCTAAGAGAAAGGAAGAAGGGAAGGATACTCTTGGATTACACCAGGTGGATTTCACTGAACACTGAGGCACCTCAGCTCAGACTTCAAGCCCCATTCCAAGAATAGTTTTATAAAAACCCTGAATGGGTCCAGTCAGCTACAACTCAGTTAAAAATAAATCTCTTCAAGGCCTTCCAATGTACCTGCACTGCCGTGCTCCTCACCAATCTGTGGCTTTCCAATTATCGTGATTGTTTTTAAGCTATTTTTCTTTCACCCATCAGGTTAAAAAGCCACAGAGGCACAAAGAGAAGTTGGCTAATTACAGCTCCAAACCTGCCAGCAAATGTACAGAGAGAGCTGGTGGAAAAAAAATCTGTCAGTTTGGCATCTCCAGCATTATATGTAACAAAAAAAAAGATAATTCACCTTTTCAGCCCCAATTGAGGTAAGACGGCTTTTAGAGCCAAGATGTTTGGAGCAGTTTTACTGTGTCAGGCTGCTCAGGCAGAGCCAGCTGAGACACTGAATACGTGAAAATTAAAGCAAGAGATTAAACACAGCAACACTGGGTTACAACTTATAAAACAGGAGCAGTGAAATATCAGAAGCTGACTGTTGTTTCTGACCTAGTTTTCACTGGAGAACAGTCAAAGAGCCGAAAAGGCTGAGGCGAGGCTGAAGGTGCTGAAATTCCAGTAGTGCTGGGGAACAGGATTACAGGAAAAGCCTTCAGACATTCAAAGGGCTGAGGGAGTGTCACCATTGAACCTCCCTGTTCTCTCTAAGTGACATCCTGGGGGACAGGAGGGGACAGGAAGGTTTCAGGCAGCTGGGGATGAAGTCAGAGGTGCTGCAGGACCTCCCCAATGGGGCCAAGGTGAGGAGGAGGAGAAGAGAAAAAACCTCAAACACAGGAAGGAATCGTTTTAAAAAACATCGTGCCTGGATTTCAGAAGGTATTTTCGTTGCTTTTCTGCTGAGAACACAAATGTGCTGTCAAACACCTGGGCTCATTTGAATAACAAGAGGAAAAATTAAAGCCCTTTATGCGAGAGAACTGCAAGTACCCAGAGGTCTGGGGAAGGGGGGCTGGAGCAGGGAAAGCCAGGTGATCCCATCCCAGGAAGCTGTTCACATGTCTCCCTCTATTTCTGCAGCTCCACATTTGTTTCCACCAGGCAGCTCCACGCTGGTTTTAAGCCTCATTAAGGAGCAGAACGTTGCTGGGCTGACATGTCAGATTTTTAAATGACCTTTGTACCGACAACAGCGTTACCAAGCTGCTAAGAACAGGAGGGGAATAAAAAAAAAACCAACCCAACAAACACCACCAAACAAGTGGTTTTCCATGATTAGGAGAAGTAACGTCGTGGCTGTTTGCATTTATTTGAGGTCCAAAAAAACTCCCACCTGTCACTAAAGCGAGCCATTAAAAACAAAAAAAAAAAAAAAAAGAAAAAGCAATTCTCTCTGAAGGGCAGCTGTGACGGCATCAGCACTGCTGGCCATTCTTAACGTGGGACTTATCACACAAGGTAAACAGGAGTGACTATCAGTTAATGAACAACACAACCCCGAGGCTGAATCTTAAAGAGCATTTTTTTTCTCCGCTGCAATCTTTTAATGAAAATACAGCAGTTCAAACCCACCGAATTTGCTTACGAAAGTCTAATTTATTTTAGGACATATTAAGACAGCAGGGCTGATTCACTTGCCTATGTGCTCATAAGGTGGCTTAAAGGAGCTGCTGAAACATCACAACGATCCTTATCTTCCACAGGGCTTTACTCCTTTTCTTGCAAGAGCAAAAAAATATAGAAAGACAATTGAGAGATGAGATCGACGAACCCGTTCAACCAACCCAGAACAGATCTCACCTCACACTGCTGAGCCCAGGAAAACAAGCCTGGGCCAGTTCTTTTTTTTCCTTGTGCCCAGCTATATCCTATTGACACTCAGAGGGAAGAGGAATTACTGGCCTGAGAAAGTTCTGCTGAAGATGATCTTCAGATGTTCCTCACGGACAGCACAGCTGGAAGGGGGCTGTGATAAACCAAAGTCAGAGCCCGGATGCTGAAGGAATCCCAGAGAAATCCGACCAGCAGCACCCCACGAGCCAGACCAACCTCAACAGCCAAAGCAGGATGCTCAGACACAGATTCCTTCGGCCTCCAGGCAAACAGAGGTGCTCCAACGCCAACCAGGACAGCTGGGAACACAACCTGACAGACACTCGGAATTCAGCAGGGATGTCACCCAAATTTCTTAAAAAAGCACTCAGATATTCCACTTTTTTCCCCCCTATCACTGAGGGAAGCTGCCCAAGAAAAATGCAGCTGAAAATATCGAGCAAGAGAACCTCTCTTAGATTTCCTACCATGACAGAAGCTGGTACTACATACCCTCTGCTAACAGCCTCCTCCTCCAGCTCCCAGGGATGCTTTCTCCAGGAGGAAAGTGAAGGCAGTTGCCTGAAGAAGTTAAATTAGGTGCTGCTTTTACTTCAGCAAGAAGCACAGAACCTGCACTGTTTCAGCTACCTCTGTATTTGCACTGCCAGGCTGGTCAGTAACAAACCTGCTCCAAAAATAAAGCGACAAACAGTAAAAAGAAAGAACGCACTCTTCTCAACTGGCAAAAATCTTACCTAAAAAATAAGTCAGATGTTTCTTTGCTCTCCGCAAGGACACCTGAGAAAGTTCAGGTTACAACGAATTCCAAAAATAAACACGAAAAATTTTCAGATAAGAAGAGGAAAAACATACCAGGGCTGGCTGACTAAACAGAGAGCGACCACAGTGCCACGAAAAGACTCCCCAGGTCTGAGCCCAAAAAAACCCCAGAGAATTCAGACATTCAGACAGAGAATCTCTCTTGCCTGACAGAGGCAGCTCAGCCAATTCACACATGCAAAAGAAGTGGTGTGGCCACTGAGCCGGCACTTAATTGTCTGACCAGAATTTTTGGTCTATATTTAACAATCCAGGCAGGGAGTTAGCTGGAACGTTTTGCTTTCTTAGCCCATCTGAGTTAGGGTAAATGTGTTTCTTCCTGCTGTCAGTAAATTTAGTCTTAATGACAAGTAAAAAGGTCCTCAGATGGAGTTAAATGGCTTTAATTGTAGGAGAGAGCTCAAACCTCCAGCCCAATGCAGGCAAGCACCCACATTAGGTACAGCTCCAAATGTTTGCAGGAAGGTTGTGGAAACATGCCTGGAACTATAACATCAAACCTTCCAGGTAATAAATCTATTTCTTCTCCTCCTCCACGTTAAGAAACCACCCCAAAGTGTGCTAGATTTTAATGCATTAAGAACAAAGTCCGTAATTCACGAGCAGAAAAACGTTTGCTGTTGGTTTTAACCACCACGTCAACCCGAGCGCCCGTTCCAAGCAGACCCAAGATATCCCATTTACGTCCCTAAAGGTTAAATATGTTTTTACTTTGTCCATTACTCTTCCCATTTCCACATTTGCAAAGATTAAACACGAAGCCGCTTCCTGAGCGGAGCTGGGTGTTTGGGGACTCTCCACCAGCTCCAAGGCTCCAGGCTGGGAGAACTGGTTTGTGACAATGCACTCGCTTGGCTGCATCGTCGTCCTCTGGAAAAAAAAAACACACTTTATTTCTGGGATAAAAACAGGGATTTGGCAGCTGTGACATCTGTCAGGAACACAGCTTTCAGATGCCGTCCCTCAGCCACATTAGGGAACCAGGACCTCAACGAGGCAAGGAAACATTTGGGATTTGCTGCTTTGTGGGAAAAGCAGCAGCAGCCTTCCCACAAAACACACAAGATAACCAACGTTTCCTTTTAGCGCTGATTAAACGCGAGAGAAGGAAGCAGAGCTCGTGGCCAGGACCACCAGGCTCCCATCAAAACACAGCTGCCCTGCAAGGACACGGGGTGGGAACAGCCAGCAAGGTCACAGCCACGGGTGTCACCGAAAGCACTTTTCAAAAGAAATTGGTCACAGAGCTCCTACGCACTTCTTAAGGGACTATTTATGGGAGCAGAAGTTGTTCTTAATTCTGCAAGAAGCAGAAGCAGAGGTCACGATAGGGGCTCCGGCGGCTCCGAGGGCTGAACATCCCTGGAAGGGGGGAACAGGTGCTGCCAGGCTTTTCAAAAAATCTGTTTCAAAGCCACAGGAACTCTGGTTTCAGAGCAAAGTCCTGCTCAGCGCTGTCTGCAGTCAGCAGGATCTGCCTCAGACGCTGCAGAAGGAAATGAAGACACCCTGTGACAGAGACTCCGACCTTCCCTGCTCCGTCATTTTACAGCAGTTTCGCTCTGAATCACGAATTTTACGCCTCCGTTTTGGGGCCGGCCGCCGGAGCCCCACAAAAAGCCAGGCAGTTAATGAGCTGCCGTCACCTAATCGGGGCACACGGGGAGCACTTCAAAGGTCCTGAAACTCTCCCTGGGAGCCAGGGCTGCTCCCTTTCCCCAGCATCCCGGTGGCAAGGTGAGCCCAGCCGGAGCCGCCTCGCCGGCCTTATAAGGCTTCCAAGGCACAGATTTCCGCTTGCCCAAGCTCGGGCAGGGTGGAAAATAAATAAATAAATAAATAAATAAAAATTGCTTCCTTGCTACTCCGCCCATGCCGGGCTCCCAAAAAGCATCCACCGAATGCTGGATGGGGAAGGAGTGGAAGAATTTCCACTGCTCGGCTCGCTGGAAGAGGTGAAGCCAGGGTTTTGGCAGCAGCCCCGGGTCACCTCAAACGCCGGGGGAGCAGAGGGAGCCCACACGCAGGCAGGGGGGCAGAGAGAAGCTGGGATCACAGCTTTTATTTATTCTCTGCGTGCCCTATGAAAAATTCTGATTTTTCTTGCTATTCAGCTGCACTTAAGCCTTTCCCATTTGACGGCAGCAAGCTTTGCAGGTTTACAAGGAGTGGGGAACATTGTTTCCTTTCACTGGTTTAGCCATAATACGCTTTATTATATACCAGGAGCACAGAAAACAGCCTTGGCTCAGGTTTCCGCACTGTTTTCTGCACAAGTCAGAATGACTGTGAATAATTCTGGAGCCAGTTTTACCCCCTGGTCACAGTGAGGTCCACGTTATCCGGGTTTGGTGCCATTATCAACTCCTCCGAGCATCACAAACAGACCAACCCTCCTATTCACTAAACAAACACAGCCACATCCATCATCCTCAACATCCACAAGTGCTGGCAAAAAAACCCGGAGCCCAGCGCACGCAGGCAATTAAAAAGCTGCTTCATTTCAATAAATGCTCTCCTTCTGCAGATTATAAAGTTGGGTTTTTTTACTAAAAACGTCCACAGAGTCACTTTTTTCCCAGCCTTGCTGGCCTGTATCAAGATCATCCCTTTTTATCACAGCAGATTTCTCTCGGTGCAAGAAGCAGGCAGAGATTTATCTGCAGCCATCAGTGGTTTGTCCTCGCTCCCTCACCTGCTGGTCACCAAATGGCAGAACCCAGTTCGTCCACACACACATATTCTCTCAAAAGAGAGAAAAAGCAGTGGCAAAGGAGCTTATAAAACCAAGTTTTGCCCGTTCCCTTGTTCCCTTCTTTTTTTTTGGGGGGGGGGAGACTGGGAAAGGCAGAAACACAGCCCGTTTGATTTTCTCATAGAAACCAGGAGCCAAAACCAACTGAAATCAGCGCCGGAGCTGGAAAGGTACAACAAAACTCACACAAACATAAAGTCTAGACACTGAAATGTGGAAATATGATTCAAATAACCACAGCTGGCACATAACGCACTGATTGCAGCCCATCGCAGAACGGGCCTCAGCGGGGAGGAATATAGAAGGAAGATTAAATTAGCTCTTCCACCTCAGATGTAGAAAATATAGATCCTGTGGGCACAGTGATATGGATTGAGCCGGAGTTCCTTCCGTCCTGCTGGGATTTCTGTTGGGATTTTAAGTAACAAACGTCTGCTCTTGCTAAATAACAACAATCAGCTGAAACCGTCATGCAGAATCGTGGAATGGTTTGGGTTAGAAAGACCACTAAAATTCAGTTTATTCCACCCCATGCCACCAGCAGGGACACCTTGCACTATCCCAGGTTGCTCCAAGCTGGCCTTGGACACTTCCAGGGCTGGAGCAGCCCCAGTTCCTCCATCACTGATCCCATACGAACCTGCCCCAGATGTCACGTGGCTGCTCTTATCAAAGCATGGCTGAACTCGTACATGCTCAAAACACAGAGCCAAAGTGGCCAAGAGGATGTTTGTGCTGATGAAATCTAAATACTACGAAGATTTGGGCGATTGGTTGCTCTCAGGAAGTTTTGTGGTACCTGCTGAACTGCACCACGTGTGGACACGAACCTGAAGGACAAAGTCTGCGTCTACCATTAAACCCAACGGCACAGAACGGAGCCCAAAAGGAAAAATACATCAGTTCTCCACAAAAAATCTGGGCTGAAGTATTCTCTCTCCTGCATAAAAGCCTGCCCAGAGGGAGAGCAGAGGGTTAACCACCATCAGGCTGGACCAGACCAGGGAAGATTCCAGGTGGGTGGAGGTGAGCAGCTCAGTCAGGCCCCGCTCACCAGGGCTGACCTCTTTTTGAGTTAAACAAATGCTGGTTTCTTTAAATTAGAGAAAGGCACTAGTCCAATGTAAAGAAAGGAGAGACCAAGCGCACGGAGCTGTGTTTTTTCTAGACTGTAATGCAAAAAAGGATTGGATTTTGGGAAGTCTGCTCTCTCAGTGCAGCAGGGATACACACACCAGTCAGCAAACCGACTGCTGAGGGGTTTAGCATGCTCTTTTATATATAAATGCTTGAAAAAAAACCCCAAAACCCACCAAAATCCCCAGTCAGAAGGCAAGACCACGTTACCAGGGTATGCAAAAGTTGCCTTAGGTACATGGGATGTTTCTAAGCAACACTTGAGCTACTACAGAAAACTCTTATCAGCAAATCCAAGCTCCTTTCCTGGATAATTCATCTAGGTCAAGCTAAGGCACGTTGAACACCGAAGCCCAGTTTTGGTGATGCCTCCTCTGTATCCACCCGGGATGAGATATTAGCACAGTTCAGGTTATCGGCAGGTATTTTCCCGAGCATTAAGTTCACTGCAGATCGTGGCTCCTCCAGAAACAGCATTAACCTTAATTATTCAGAGGTAACTCGATCCCGACCTTCCTGATGTTATGACGCTGAGTGACGACCACTTTCCCCCCACCCCTCGCCAACTTCTCCTTCCCCAAAATCCAAACAAAGCCGGGATATTCCACGACTGTGACCCCAAATGAGGGAATCCAGCAGAGGATCTCAGACACAGGGGATCCCTTCAAAGTCTACCTAAACCCGTGCAGCCACTCCATCCATTCAAACGCATTCTCGTGTGCATTAGCAGCAAAACCACTAAGTCAGCCAAAATGTATTCTTCTCCCATGGATTAGCTGGCACAAATTAGTACGGGAGTGACGCATGCAGTCTGTCCCTTCCCATTTTTCAACATGCACAAACACCGGGGATTTGGAGACGCTTCGCAAGTTTCTGCTTACAAGTTACAAGGCCGGGTTTAAATGGCCTGAAACGTGCAAAATGTCCGGGAGATAACACGTCCATTTACCGAGGAGACCTCAAATGCTCCCTCCCAATAAAACCTCCCCTCCCCTGGCGGCGATAAAGGCGCTGCTGCTGTCCCAACAGGGAAGGCACGACGCGAGGGAACTGTTTCGACAGCCACCAGCCCCGTGCCAAGCTGAGCCAGGACAAAAACCAACTCAACAGGACAGAGCACTTGAGAAAATACCCTGATGCTGGAGGGTGGCTCTGAGCTGACCAGCAGGAGCTACTCCAGGCAGGAGATGGGGCCTTGGGAGACACGTTGTTCTGAAGACACATTGTTCAGACAGAAGTTAAAAAGGTTATTATAATAGCTTTGTTTTCTGCTGTTTAAGTGGAGTAAGGAATCAGAATATGCTGAAAAGGAGCAAGGGTTTAATTCTGCTGGGTAAGGAACACAATCACCGCATCCAGCTGCCATTGATACAACTGAGGGAATATCCCACTTAAATTTAAAAAAAAAGAACAAACAACTTAGTCCCATATAAATAATATAAAGGGTTAATCTTCTAGCTTGCCTCCCCCCTGCACTGTCAGAGAGCAAAAATTATTAATTCAAATTCAACCTGTCCAATTAATGGCAGGGTATGTTTTGCTGATAAAAAGCAGATCGTGTTTGATTAAAAAAAAAAAAAAAAAAAAAAAGAAAGCATCATCAGTACAAAGATTCTGTCACAAACTTTCTATTTTCCCTCGGCACGTCACCAATTAGACCTAGTTCTTTAGTCTGCTACCACCAGCATAAAAAAAAAAAGCATAATGGCTTTATAATTTGCCACCGAATCCCATAGCAACTGTACGTCACTTTAGATGTAAATTACAGACAATTCCTTCCAATGCCGTTTGAAAACTATAGAGATGAATCTATAATTTGAGCAGATCCAAATGCTATACGGTTGAGAGAGAGGAAAAAAAAAAAACCTCCCCTAAATAATTGAAAGGAAACTGCCACGGGCCAAAACACTGCTTGTGCACAATGTTCAGAGTCTCTTTGTCCCCTTCCTTCCAATGGGAGGTGCCACATTCGGGTCAACGTGAGGGAACATTGAGCAGGAGTTGGGCAGTTCAGGGTGTTCTGCAGATCCTGTCCCATTTCTGCTGATGAGCCGTACGTGTGCAGTGAGCTTCCTCTCCAGCCTCCTCTGATTCATCCAGTCGTGTCACCGACTCATGTTCCCGATGTCGTAAGAGCCTCAATTTTGACGGACTACGGCATCAGTGAATTAATAGGACAGGAAAAAACAGGTTACGGGGAGAGGAGGAATGATGCAAAAAAGCCCTGAGATAATTCAATGAATTTTGATTCGGAAGCCGGGTTGTTCTTCTCCTCCTGACACCTGCGAGCAGCTTTCAATTCTCAAGTCAGCACGAATACGCATTACCCTAAAGACCCTGTAATGACAGCACAGCCTTCATTTTGTGTTCCGTGCCTTGAACACAGCAAGATGAAGGAATCTCCAAAACCTGCTCCAAAAGCCAAGGCTGGGGAGTTATTTCAATAAACAGCAACTCCAAGGGGTCGGGTTAACCCTCATTTTCAAGGGATTGGTTCTCTCTCTGCTTGGGGGAAGATGATTTGGAGAGCCACTTCTACCAGACCACAGTCCCAAAATTCAGCTGGGTGAGCACAGGGACAACGTGCTTTGGTTATCTCAGCTTAGTCCCCAATAAATATTTGTGCATCTGCCAAAGTTCACCAGTGAATCAACCGGTGGCTTCAGTTCAAAACACTCCGGGGTAGAAGGGGCAGAGAGGGACAGCAGGAGCAGGACGTGCTGCTCAGCTGCATCACCAAGGGATGCCACAACCTTCTTTAAATCCTCCTAAAACAACCAGGCAAGGCAGGGCCAGGAGCAGAGCTCAGCCATCGTTAGGTCAACATATTAGGTGACAGGAAAAGGTGTGCAACTGCATCACACGTTGCTTGTTATCAACCAACCACCCCTAAACCACAGAGAGCGGTTTATAGAAATAGGTGGAAGTTGGGAAACTCCCAGGTGAGGGTTCCAGGAACAGCCCTAAAACACTGTTTATGTGCCATCAGCACCTTCACCGTGAGGGAAATGGAGCTACTGCCGAGAGACACTCGGGCTTGCCGTGCAGCATCTGAATCAGGCAGGAAGATGGTGACCAGCCCAGGATGCTGCTAAAAAAAAAAAAAACAGGTGGGAAAAATAAAGGATGAATGGTAACTAAGGGTGGCAGGTGAGGATGGTAAAATATCTCCTCGTTGAGGACAGGAATGAAAGAGGAAAGCAAGACACGGGTGTGAGGAGTTCCCTCGTACCTGGACAGGAACAAAGTTTGGGGCAGACAAGAAGTGATGGGAAAAGCCATAGAACGATCTCATCCCAGAACGGTTTGGGTTGGAAAGACCTTAAAGACCACCCAGCTCTACCCCCCCGCCTTGGGCAGGAACCTTTTTCTGCTCCAAGCCCCACTCAACCTGGCCTTGGCCACGTCCTGCCTTTTTTGGGGGAGTGGAAATGCCCAACCATGTACACACCCCCAAAAGCAAGGCAGCAAACTGTAGGCTGCTCTAGAATTACACTCCCTGCAGAAACCAGAGTTGTGAGCACTCCAGACTGGCTCCATTCCATCAGTGGACACACCAACTCGGGACTCACTTCCCACCTCTCAGCCCTCCCAGCTCAGCAGCCAGAGCTCTCAGTTTCACAGCTGTGGGGAAACAGTTTCAGAGGCAGCAAGTTTCACAAGGAGCAGCTGGGTGACATCTCACTGTGTGAAGCCGCTGCTAATTCTCTTTTTAAGGCTCCTATCTCTTTCAGGTGAGCTACTGAAGAGACCTTTCCCAGGACTGGGAGAAGCCAGCAGCCCTGTAAGCTGGAGCTCCACGTCCTCTGTACGTGACACAGGAACAGCTTGCTGGAACACGAGAATTGAGGATCAATATCTCAGAATCGCAGAAAGGTTTGAGCAGGGAGGGATCTTAAAGCTCAACCTGTTCCAAACCCCTTTCAGGAGCAAGGACACCTCCCACTAGACCAGGCTGCTCCAAACCCCATCCAGAACGTGGATCCCTGACCATTTTCTTCCCTAGGCCACAGACAATTCAGCAGAAAACCCAAGAGCACAGCTCAGCAGAGGCCCAACAAGACAAATATCTGTTTCTCCACAACCCTGCTGCCTGATCCACACATGGTGCAGTTCCACACCAAGCCTGCAACTGCTCTGGCACCAGGGACACTCCAAACAAATGGCAGCTCGCCCGGCTGGGTGATCATTTTTGGATTATGTAATCCCAATACATTATTATTAGACCAAGAACAAACTCGACCAAGGAACTGAAGACATTTCCCTGCCCGTCCTGGCAGAGGGACAGAGCCCTTGTCGCAGGAATCGCACGGACGTGCCACCCCGGTGCCCCAAACAGGTCAGACTGCACACGCTGGGCTCCAGGTAACACAAAGAGCAGGATTGGATTCCAGGCCATTATCCACATTACACAACGTCAGTCCCACCACCGCTTCAAACCAAGCCCGGCCGAAGGAGCCTGAGAGAATTTTTTCCGTTTAACTACTGCAGCCCAAAATTTTCAAGCCGGAGTGGACAAACACAAGCTGCAAAGGTGCGTGCTGGAGGCGGCCCCTGGCAGGGCCGGGCACTTCCGAGGAAGCCCAGACACTCAACAAGCTGGGGGAACTGTTTATAGAACCGATGCAGAATGAGCATATGTGTTTAATAGCCCACTAATTGTTGCGTTATTCACTACACAAACAAGCAGCTCTTCTGCCCTTATCCCTTCCTGCCCAGTTAATCACCAGGAGCCTCTGACTATTTCTCTTTTGGGTGGCGGTGAAGGAAGCAAAGTTCATTAGTGGCCGTTGGCCACCAAACAATCCCGAGCCCAGACTTCATTTAGAAAATAAACACCACTATTCATGTGTGACACGGACTCGGAATAGCTTCCCAAAAATATTTAACGCAGCTGCCTAGAGTCTTCCTACTCTCTCCCTCCCCCAAAATACAAGGCTTTCCCAATATATAGGGAAGAATCATTTGGATTATGTGTTTCACTTTTCACAGAGGAAAAAAAAAAGCTAAATAATTCAGCCTGCCCAAGTCGCTTATTCCTCCTGACTTCTCATAATGCTGATAAACACTCATTAAAATATAAGTTGATAAACCCTGGTACAGTCATTACCTTCGTCCTCATACAGAGATTGCCCAATTCAGTGATGTGATGTAACCAACACCCTAAATTAAAAATAGTGTTGTGACAACATATGGTTTATCCTACAGAAGCTGGCAGGCAGGACGCTCCTAATGACAAACGGGTTTAGGCTCCCAGCTTCCCCCAGCAAGGTGAGGAGACAGAAATGCTCGTCGCAGGCTCAGAGGCGGAAAGAAAAAAAAAATAAAATAAAAATAAAAAATGACAGTTTAGAACCCCTCTCCGGTCCATCCCAACACCAGCTGCCGTGCTTTGCCATTATTCTCTATTTACATGACTAAGAAGCTCTCTGGATGCATTTCAAGGAAACGGCACGGAAAAGACAATCTGGAAATTTCAAAATACAGCCTGAACGTGCCTGTCCCCCCTCCCTACAACACCACCACTCCCGGGAGGAGAGCACCGAGCCGGCGGGGGATGAACAACCCGGTGTCCCGGGGAGGGGACAGCGATGGAGGGACCCCCCCCCGGTCCGGGATGGCAGCACCGGGGACGGACCCACCGTCCCCCCTCCCTGCGGCTTTGGAAACCCACGTCACGTTCACCGGGGAAACGGGGGGGGGGGGGGGGCACCGACGTCCCTTGGCCCCCCTCCCCGGACACTCACGGGGACTGACGGCAGCTCCCCGTCACCTCCCGGGGGAGGGCACCGAGCCCGCGGGGCCACTGTCACCCACCCCGGGGGGGCACACTGGGGGTTCCCGCTCACCCACCGCGGGGGTGGCACATCAGGATTCCCCCCCCCCAGCAATTACCGGGGTGGGAAGCACCGACACCTCTCGGAGCCCCTCGGGCACTTCCCGGAGGATCACGACCCCTCCCCGGTCACCCACCGGGGGAGGGCCCGGAGGGACCCCGCGAACACCACCGGGGACGGGGAACACAACGGGGCGTTACCGGGAGGGCCACCGCGAGTCCCCCCCGGTGTCCCTCAGGCACCTGGCACCAGGATCGTCCCCCACCCCCCATTCCATTCCCGGTTCCCCGGTCACTCACGGAGGAGGGGGGGGAGGGGGGGGGGCCGGGAGCCTCCGCACTCCCTCAGCCTCCCACCAAGGAGTCCCCCCCGCCCCAAGGCCGCGCACCCACTTCCCGGGGAGCTCCCCCCTCTCTCCTCCCCTCACATCCCCGCCGGTGCCGCCCGCAGGGCTCCGTCCGGGGGCCTCGTGGCGGCCGCTCGCCCGCCCGCCCGCCCGCCCGCCCGCTCGCCCTCGGCGGGGGCCGTGCCCGCCGCCCCACGCCCGCCAGCCCCCCGTACCTTACAGGCCTGGTAGCTCTCGAAGGCGCGCAGGGCGCTCTCCGTGAGCTTGACGTGGAAGACGGAGACGCGGGTGCCGCGGCCGAGGCGGCCGCAGGACAGCCCGTACCCGCGCTCCGCCTGCAGCGCCGCCATCTTGGGACCGTCTCCCCCTCCGCGCCTGGGCCGCCGGGGCCGCCCGCCGCCGACACGCCCCCCTTTATGAATTATTCATGATGCGCCTCTCCGCCGGCCACGCCCACGCGGGGCGCCTGTTGCTGGGGCGAGGAGGTGGGCAGCGGGCGCGTCGATTGGCTGGGTGATGCCGGACGCCGCGTCGGATTGGTCCGCGGGGAGGGGGAGGCGGGGATATGTAAATAGAGGCGCGGGGCATGCTGGGGAGGGTGGTCTGGTGCAGCCGGGGAGCGCTGCGGGAGCGTGGGGAGGGGGCGGCGGATGGGGGAACGGGGGGCTCCTCCGGGGATGAACCCCCTGACGCACCCCGGGCATTGAACTCTCCGAGTGTGAGCTCCTTGGAAACCCTGGGCCTGAAATACCCAGCCGGGAAACCCTTAGACCCCCCCCCAGGGTGTGAAACCCCCGGGCACGAACCCCCTGGAGACGAGCCCCCTGGACGCCCCGGGGATTACATCCCTGGGCATGAGCCCCCCGGGCACGACCCTGTGTGGTGGGCACCCCCTGTACTCCCCCAGGTGTGAATCCCCCAGGCATGAACCCCCCAACCTCACAGACCTCCCCAGTCCTGAGCACCTCAGCACAGACCCCCTGATCCCCAGACAGAGCCTGAAGGTTCCAGGCTTCCCCCAGGGCAGATTTTGGGATCCCAGGCTTCCCTCTAAGCGTTTTCCCCCTGCAGACTCTATGTCTCCCCATGTACGGCAATAAAGAGGCCCGAATGTGAAGGAATTGTCCTTTATTTGGGAAGTTCACAGTCAGTTTGGGGTGCAGGGACAGTGCTACAACCCCCCCAAGAGCAGAGCTGAGGCTGGGCAGCGGCGGGCGCTGGGGGGGCTGCAGGGCAGGGAGGGCCCCCCGATGGGCTTGGACCCACAGGAAGACAGCCTGGACAGGGGGGTCTCCAACGCTCCCCTCCTCCATCCCTCCCACCGCGGGTTTCTTTGGCTTCCTTTGGACATTGCACGCTCCAGGGATGTGCAGAGGAGGGCAGCAGGTGCCTCCAGGAGGGCTGAGTCCCTGGCAGCCCCCCAGGAATCAGGGAATGTCGCTTCATCTGCCCCTGGGCACATCCACATGGCTCCCCACAGCTTCCTTCTCCGTGCCTCTCCCTGCCCATCCCATCCCGACGGCAGGATCACAACACCCGGGATGGGCACGGCCGGGACGTACCGGTGTGAGGCACCTCCCGCTGCCCCTGACACACTCGGGGCTGGGGGCTGAGCCCCTGATTGCCAGGAGGCTGCCCGGGGGTCCCTGCTCTGCCGGCAGCTCCCTCCCCACAGCTGCACCCGCCCGTGCCAGGAGGGACGTGGGGAACATCAGGAGAGAGATCCAGCACCTCTGGCAGAGAAAGCATCCGTGCTCCTGGAGCTGCGAGGCCGTGGGAAGGGGTGGCAGAGCCTCGGGGGGAGCCCCTCGGCAGAGAGAGAGAGAGGCAGGACACCTTCCTGTGCCAAGGGGCCGCCCCGGTGCCACCCTCAGTTCCTGGCCGCGATGACCACGGACAAGGCCACGCCGCCCAGCGCGATGGCCGTGGCACCAAAGAGCCACTTCCATGGGATGGACTGTGGAGCAGAGCACGGGGACGTGAGGGGCTGTGCCCGCGCCAGGGGACACGTGTCACCCTGCCTGCCCTGCCTCCTGGACAGGACATTCCCAAAAAGGCGCTGGCGTGTCCGCAGGGACAGCATGTGCCCGGCTGACAGCGCTTCCCAACGGGCAGCTGGGAGCAAAGTCCGGACCCTGCAGCTGGCACGGCCGGGATCCGGCGGACACGGCCAGGAGCACGGACTGTTATCAGTGTTCTCCAGGCACAGCTCCTGGAGCACGGCCCCCTGCTCCCAGCGGGATCGCTGTCCTGACACAGCCTGTCCACATCCTGCTCAGAAGCAGGGCTGCGTCCCTCCTGCGGGACCTGGGGGACACTGACACACCCCCTGTGCATCCCCAACCCAGGGGCCGCCCCCGAGATGCCTTCCTTACCCAGGGCAGTTTGTCTTTGCACTTCCTGGGGGCGCCGGCGGCGCTGGGATTCCCCAGCATCTTCCTGTACATCTCCGTCTCCACGTTCCTCTGGTCCGCGTGCTTCTTCACCAGCTTGGAGAGCTCGGCGTGGATGGTCTGGGGAGGACAGCGTGGTGTTATCAGCCCTGCACCGCCCCTGCCTGCCAGGGAAGGCACGTGTCACCCACAGCAGGTTCCACCACCCCTGGGATGTGCAGGAACATTGTAGAAGAGCCTAGAAAGAGCTGAGGGGGTGATCAGGCCTCATCCTGCCCCACATCCCAAGGCCATGGGGCTGCACCAGGCTGGCATGGGATACCCTGTGGGTCCAATGTCCCTCTGTCCTTTTTGGCTGCCCAAGCCACTCCCTGCCTTGCAGCAGGGAGCAGAGCCCATCTGGGCTGATGCCAGACATCAGGGAAGGGATTTTATCCTTTAATCGAGACAGGAAAGTGTCTGCCTTGAGGACAGCCATGCGCCAGCTCTCCCACTTTCTGTCTGGGAAGCAGGCTGGGAAAGCGGGCTGAAAACTCGGCCTGGTGTGAAGTGGGATTGCAGCAAGACCCGCAGCGTGTCCACACCTGCCCTGCTGGGGCAGGAAAAGACTCTGAGTTCTGTGTGGGGCCCACAAAAGCTTCCTCCCAGAAAGCACCAAGGAGCTGAGCAGGGCAGGGTGGCAGAAGGACGTTGTGGTGGCCCTGGTGGCACGGCCATGCTGTGCCCTCTGCTGGGGGACACATTTCGAGAACACCAGCTCTGCCAGCCCGTGCCAAGGTGGGAAAAGCCACCTCCAACACGAAAATTCGGACGTGTGGAGGACAGAACGCTCCTGCTCGGAGCTCGCCGGGGCTGTCACATCCTAACACAACCATCAGCTGCTGCCAGAACACTTCCAAGGGGTCAGGAGAGGGAGGCAGGTGGAGCCCAGGGTTTCTGGAGTGTTTTCAGCACCGGTAGCCGTGGCCCCTGAGTCACCTACGCCGCGGCTGGAGCCCCGGCAGCAGCAGGGGAGGGCAGTAATTTGCTGTACTTGTGGTTTCACTGGACACGTCACTGCCGGGCATTTGGATTTTCCAGCCCTCTCCAATTAAAAGCTCCATCGGATCTGGGGAGCAGCCGCCCTGCCCAGGGACGTGCCAGGGGAATGGTTCCCAGGGCTGCTCCCTCTCCACCCTGACCGTGCTGGGAAAGGAAAGGTTTGGGGTCCTGCTCGTCTTTCCAAAGATGCTCAGACCACCCCTGAAGGTGCTGTGGGGTCACCAAGCACCTGCTTGTGCCACATCCCACCCGTGACCTTCAGGGACTGGATCATGACACAAATCCTGATGGGTCTGGAGAAATCCCCATGAAAGAAATGGATACAACAGACCCAGACAAGGATTAAAGCCCATCTGGAGAGCCAAGACCCCCAGGACAACCCTGTGCAGGCAACACCCCCCTGTCTCCTCCCAGTCTCGCTCCTGCTGGGGTCATTTCCTGGCACTGGTTTTTGATTTCTCCCGAGGCTCCAGTCCTGCAGCTGATCATTAACTGACAGGAAATTCCTGACCAGGAGCTCGCCCTGCCCGGGCGCTGGACCGAGGTCTGGCTGCTCCCACCACTCGGTGATTCACTCCTGGGGCTGCTCGGCGAGTTTGTGGGGACTCAGCTCTGTTCCACTTCCCTCAACCGCAGCACGAACTGCCCAAGCCACCTGGGGAACCTGGAGCAGCCTGGACCATCCCCAAGGGACGGCTGGAACAGGGATGGGCTGGCAGGGAGTCCTGTCACTGTCAGGACCAAAGGTTAACGAGGCAACCTCGCCACGTGGAGATAAGGGATCCACCAGCCCAGCCACACTCCACGTGGTGCATCATTCCCCAGGCCCTGGGGGCTATTCCCAGCCGCCCTTCACAGAGCTGGGGACAGCTCCAGGGGGTCTCAGCCTTCCAGGGGGGACACGGGCAAGAAGCATCCAGGACACCCCCAGCTCAGGGGGATCACGTCTCTAGCCTACCTTGTTTGAAGGCTCCAGCTTCAACGCTGCCTTCAGGATGGGAATGGCCTCTCTGTATTCCCCCTGCTGAGCCAGCACCTGCAGGGTGACACAGCGATGGAGCAGGGCTGAGGCCTGTCCCTCAGCCCCCTGCCACGCCACGGAGAAGGGACCCCCCCTCACCTTCCCCTTTCTGAAGAGAGCCTTGATGTTCCCCGGCTGGTGCTCCAGCACCAGGTTACAGGATTTGAGAGCTGCCTTGAAATGGTCCAGCTTCAGCTGCGACGCCGCCAGGTTGTTGAGACACTTCACCTTCACGTCCAGCAGCTCGGCCTCCTCGTCCGGGCTGAAATCCACTGCACAGACCCCGAGGGCTGGGTTACAGCAGGGCCAGGAGCCCGGGTGACCCTCTCTCGAGGGGGACAGGTACCTTTGGAGCTGGAGCCCACGATCCTGAGGGCGATGTCGTAGGAGTTGATGGCCAGCACGTAATCTGCCTGCTGGTAGAAGAAGTTGCCGCGCTCCCG
Source organism: Chamaea fasciata (assembly GCF_029207755.1). Lineage (NCBI taxonomy): Eukaryota > Metazoa > Chordata > Aves > Passeriformes > Sylviidae > Chamaea > Chamaea fasciata. Next base: position 4,304,053 of record NW_027094113.1, on the reverse strand, counting down.
CTTGCGGTTGGCCAGCTGGATCTTCTCCTTCCCGCTGAGCAGCTCCAGGTCTGGGGCGTCCTGAGCCGCCAGCAGCTCCACCTCCAGCGTGAGGGACGCGTTGGGAGGGATGTCAGGGCTCCTGCACAAAGACATGGCACCACTGTCACCTCTCAGATGCTGGGGCTGTACGGATTTAGCACAGAAATCCGAGTCAGGGAAGCTTCCCGAGGCAGGGAATGATGAGGATCTTTCCACTCGAGGGAGGACATGCTGGTCATGGCAAGCGAGGAAGCAGAGGTTGGACAGCTGGGCTGTCACCAGGTGAGCAGGGGACAGCTTCCCCAGCCCTGTTTGGGACCACCCTGCTCCACCTGAAGCGCTGCCAGCTCACCTGCCCTGAGCTCCGTAGCAGTACTTGGCTTCTGACACGATCAAAGCCGTCTCCCCCATCTCCAGGAGCTGCACACACAGGTCCAGAGCCTGCAGGGAACAACATGGGACCACGGAAGGGACTGTAAAGATTATCCAGTTCCAACCTCCTGCCATGGGCAGGAACATCCTCCACCAGATCAGATTGTTCCAAGTCCCTCTAACCTGGCCAATATCATGGGGACGGAGCATGAGCAAGGGCAGAGGGGCCACTTTGATCCACAAACGGGGCGACACCGACCCCAACTGTCCCTGCAGCCCCTGAGGTGAGGTCCTGCTCCCCAGGGCAGTGACAAAGCCAGGTGAGCTCCCACCTGCAGGACATCGCAGTCCCCCAGCGTGAAGGTGAGGGCAGGGTCCTCCTCCACCACGGTGCCATCCTCCAGCGTGGCCTTCAGGCGGATTGTCACATCCTGGCCCTTTTGGGGACGGCTGTCCACACCCTGGCCCGGCACCAGCGTCTTCTTCTTGAGCAAACCATTCCCTGGGCACGGAAAAACCGGAGGCACATGGGGACACGGTGGGGAGGGAAAACTCCCCACCCTTCTCTGCCTTCTGCCCGGCCTTCCCGGCACCTGTAGCCCCGGAGAAGCCCCAGAACCGAGCACCCTCCTGCCCGGGGCACTCACCCAAAACATCGAGCCACTCCTGGGGGTCCCCGGGCGCGTCCCCCGCGCTCTGCTCCGGGGGCCGCGCGTCCTCCCGCGGCGGGGCCGGCGGCCGACCCACGTCCTCCAGGGGGGGCAGCTCGCTCAGGTCATCCTCATCGTCCTCCTCTTCCTCTTCCAGCACCTCGAAATCCTCCGCCGTGTCCAGCTGAGCCGCGTCCGCCGCCGCCGCCTCGGTGCCGGTGCCCGCCCGGCCCGGGGAGCCGTTCCTCGGTTCCTCCCCGCTGGACGCCATCGCGGCGGAGCAACCTGGAGTGAGGAGAGAGAGGACAAGGATCGGGCCTGCTCTTACCGGAACAGACGCTCCGCCGGACCGGGGACCGCCGGCACCCTGCGGGGACGGGGCATACGCAACGGGACAGCGGAGACTCCGGAGCGGCGGGGAGGGATCGGGCCTGGCGGGGGCGGGGATCGGTCTCGGTGGGATGGGGAGTCTGTCCCGGTGGGATCGCGGGGGGGGTCACGGCCCCGGCCCGGTACCGGGGGGGGGCGGCCCCGCGACCCCCGCCCGCCCCACGTGACCGCCGCGCGCCCCCCGCCGCTCCCACCTGGCCCCCGAACGCGCGGGCGCAGGCCCCGCCCCCCGCTCCTATTGGTCCGGCCCCGCCCACCGCGCCACGCCATTGGGCAGGGAGCACGCTCGTCAGCCGCGCGCCCGCGGCGCCCCCCGAACGCCTTAAAGTAGCCGCTACCGGCGCGGCCGCCCTGGCGCGGGGAGCAGCGGAGCCGAGGGTTCGGCACCGGTACCGGAGAGGCTCCGTGATGCCCGCGGGGGTCGCGACCCTCTCACCTGGCCGGTCTCCGGCACTTCCGGCTCGGCGCGGTGACGTCGCGGGGTCGCGCCACACGTGACTCCACACCCGGAAGCAGCGCGGAGCGGCCGCCGGTGCCGCCCCCGGTACCGCTCCCGTTCCCGTCATGTGAAGCGGCGGGACGGGTTTCCGCAGGTGCGCGGGCATTGCTGGTGGGAGGCGCCGGGGGTACCAGTGGGGGCCCAGGCCCGCGTGTCCCCGAGGGAACCCGGGGCTGGCGGCGCTACCGGGGGGCGGCGGGCGGCCAGGGGACCCCCGTTACCGGCGTGTGGGGTCGCCCCGGGACGGGGCACGGCAGCGGGGTACCGGGTACTGGGTGTGTGGCAGGTCGGAAAGGGACCCGCTATCACGGAGGGGAAGGGGGGGGGGGGTCTCCGTTACCGGTGCAGGGGGCGCGGGGGTCTCCGGTTCCCCCGGGCTGAGCCGCCCCCTCGGTCCCGCAGGCCACGATGGAGCCCACGGCCTCGCAGGTGTTCTGCGGGAGGGTGCTGGGCATGGTCAACGCCGAGGACGTCAACGCCATCATCCTGGCCCAGAAAAACATGTGAGTCCCTTTGGGAACGGCCGGTGGGAAAGCCGGTACCGGCACCGGGAGCCTCCCGGGAGCTTTGCCGAGCTCCCTGTGCCTCCCCCGCGCAGGTTGGATCGCTTTGAGAAGACCAACGAGATGCTGCTCAACTTCAACAACCTGTCCAGCGTGCGCATGCAGCAGATGAACGAGCGCTTCCTGCACCACACCAGGACCCTGGTGGAGATGAAGAAGGACCTGGACAGCATCTTCAGGAGGATCCGGTGGGAAACGGGGTGGGAACGGGCAGGGAGATGGCACGGGGGGGCTGGGTGGGGCGTGGGGGTGTTAAAGTGGGGCACAGGTCAGAGTTTGGGGGACTGTGAGAAGGGAAATCTGTTGGGGAAGGGAAAATGTGTGATTGAGTAGCACGTGGAGGGAGTGGAGGCTGGAGCTTGGGGTTTCCATGATCCTGCTCTGGATGGGATGGGCTGTGCTCGGGGGGGTCACAAAATGTGGGATTCAGAGGCACCCCGTGCGCTGGGAAGGGTGGGATGGGGAGGGAATCCCTCAGCCTTGGGATTTGTTTGCGTTGCCCGCGACTGCAGGAGGCTGAGGGAGCTGTTGGGCAGCTCAGCTCCAGATGCCTCAGCTCCCCACGGACTGGGATTGTTCTCTCCTCCCCAGGACGCTCAAGGGGAAGTTGGCAAAGCAGTACCCGGAGGCTTTCAGCAGTGAGTGGATTCCTGACACGTGGGTTTACGGAGTCACAGGATGGTTTGGGTGGGAAGGGACCTTAAAGCTCCCCCAGTGCCATGGGCAGGGACATATCCCACTGTCCCAGGCTGCTCCAAGCCCTGTCCAGCCTGGCCTTGGACACTCCCAGGGGTCCAGGGGCAGCCACAGCTTCTCTGGGCACCCTGTGCCAGGGCCTCCCTACCCTGCCAGGGAGGGATTCCTTCCCAATATCCCATCTATCCCTGCCCTCTGGCAGTGGGAAGCCATCCCCCTTTGTCCTGGCACTCCACTCTCGGTTTTCCTCGTGTGGGAAGAGTCTGTGTTCCTCAGAACACATGAGACTTCTCTCAGGAACCAGAAGTCCATGTGCTTGGCCTGTGCATGCTTCCCTAAAACTCCAGAAAACTCCTTAATTCCACTAAACCCAGTTGCAGGAAACCGCAAACAACCCCTAATTTACCTGCTAGCGATTTGGCTGGATCTTTTAAATCCCTGCTACGAGCAGAATCAGGGAATTTCTCTCCTGTTGTCCCAACACCACAAACTTAACCCCTCCCTCTCCCCTTCCCTCCCAGACATCCACGAGTCCCCCATCCTGGAGGACGACGACGACTTCGACCCCGTCCCCAAGAGCACCACGACCACCATCGCTACCTCTGAGCAGAGCACCGAGTCCTGCGACAGCAGCCCCGACGTCATCTCCCCCACCACCAGCCAGGATTTTGAGGATTTATCCCAGGGCCAGTACGACGGCCCGGCCGTGAACGGACAGAGTCTCACAGACGAGGACACGGCCAACGGCCTGGACTAGGAGCTCACCTCCTGCCCCCTTTGGAGAACTTTCTATCCTGTATTTATATTTGTGTGTCGCTCTTTTTTTTTTTTTTTCCTTTTTTTTTCGCGAGGGAAGAGAAGGATGGCTGGGAGAAGCTGAGGGAGGAAGGTGCTGCCCCTTCTGCCTGGAAACTGCCGCTGAGGTGTAAAGGCACCGCTGGCTTCAGGGGGAATCAGTAAATCCTGGGTTGGAAATGCCTCTTGTCCTCCCTCGTTCCTGTGCTCAGGAGAGCGACTAAACTTCACCGTCCGTGTAGATTTTTTTTGGTGCAGAAACGCTGCTTTTGGGGCACAGGTGTTTTATATTTCGTTAAGGAATGTTGTCTCTGAGGCTCTGTGTGCCCACCAGCTCTGTCCCTGCTGCTGATGGACTTGTGCTGGCTGAGTTTTCCACTGCTGGGGTGAGCCAGAGCTGCGTTTCCCTTTGGTTCTCACACTCAGCCCCTCACATGGTGCTGCTGGTTGCTCCACAGGCAGCTTCCTGGGAACAGGAGCTGTCCAGATCTTTCTTTTCCACCAGAATTGTGGTGTGATGGAGGAACTGCTTCAGTTTGGGGTTCTGACAGCCTGGGAGAGGACGAGAGGAAAGTGGGGGGCTGGAGGACTGGGATTTGGGGCTGATCCTGGAACTGGAGCTATAGGACCTGTTGTGGGGTTGTGGAGTCAGCATGGGGATGGTTCCAGGGCTGTGGGGCCGGCCTGGGGTCCATGGGGTCAGTGGTCTGGGCACTTTGGGGCCAGTCCTGTCACCATGGGGTCAGTATGGGACCGGTCCCTGGGCTCTGCGGGCAGTGCTGGGTTTGGTGACCGGTCCCCGGGGCTGTGGTCGGGGGGTCGGTCCTGGGGCCGTGTGGTCCCAGCTCCGTGCAGACCCTGCCGTGCCCCGTCCAGCGGTGCCGGTGTCACCCCGGCAATGCCGGGGCAGTGCCCGTGTCCCCACAGGCGGTGACGGGACTGTCACGGAGCGGTGCCGGTGTCAGCCCGGCAGTGACGGCGCTGTCGCGGGGCGGTCCCCGTGTCCCCACCGGCGGTGCCGGTGTCACCCCGGCAGTGACGGCGCTGTCGCGGGGCGGTCCCCATGTCCCCACCGGCGGTGCCGGTGTCACCCCGGTAGTGACGGGACTGTCGCGGGGAGGTCCCCGTGTCCCCACCGGCGGTGCCGGTGTCACCCCGGCAGTGACGTCGCTGTCGCGGGGCGGGGCCCGTGTCCCCACCGGCGGTGCCGGGGCGGTGCCGGTGTCACCCCGGCAGTGACGGCGCTGTCGCGGGGCGGGGCCCGTGTCCCCACCGGCAGTGACGCGCCCGCCGTTCCGGTCCCGCCTCCCTTTCCCTCAGCAGCGAGGCCGCGGGTGCGCGCGGTGCGGGACCGGGGCGGGCCGCGGGCCCGGGGTGCGGGCCCTGGATCCCGGGAGGGGCCGGTGGATCCCGGGATGGGGACTGGAATCCGGGAGGGAGGTTTGGGATCCGGGGAGGGGGGGCTGGATCCCGGGATGGGGGCTGGAACCCCGGGAGGGGCCCTGGGTCCCCGGGGACGGGTCTGGATCCCGAGGGAGGGCCCGAAACCCAGGATGGGGGCTGGATCCCGGGAGAGCGGGGCTGGATCCCGGCAGGGGAGCTCGGGAACGAGGGTTTTAGGGTTTGAGGGGCCGGGGAGCGGCGGGGCCCTGTCGGGGACGAGACACGGTCACAACGGGGCCGGCCCGGGGTGACGCGGCCGCCGCTCCCCTCAGGTGAGAAGGCGCCAAGATGCAGATCTTCGTGAAAACCCTCACGGGCAAAACCATCACCCTCGAGGTGGAGCCCAATGACACCATCGAGAACGTGAAAGCCAAAATCCAGGACAAGGAAGGTACTGGCGGGGCCGGGAGCAGCGGGGTGGCCCCCCGGTGTCACCCCCGGTGTCCCCCCACGGTGATTCTGTCCCGCAGGGATCCCCCCCGACCAGCAGCGCTTGATCTTCGCGGGGAAGCAGCTGGAGGATGGCCGCACCCTCGCAGACTACAACATCCAGAAAGGTGCTTTTTTGGGATTTTTTTTTTGGGGGGGGGGGCGATTTTGGGGTGCCAGCTGCTCCTTGCCCTCTATGTGACGCCGATCTCTCCTTACAGAATCCACCCTGCACTTGGTGCTGCGCCTGCGAGGGGGGATCATCGAGCCCTCCCTGCGCCAGCTGGCCCAGAAGTACAACTGCGACAAGATGATCTGCCGCAAGTGTGTCCCTGTGTCCCCTCCCCGTGTCCCCTCGCCCCTTTCCTGCCCCCAGAGCCCCTCCCGGGGGACACGGGGGGCTCTGCTCACCTGTCCCTCCCCCTCAGGTGCTACGCCCGCCTGCACCCCCGCGCCGTCAACTGCCGCAAGAAGAAGTGTGGGCACACCAACAACCTGCGCCCCAAGAAGAAGGTCAAGTAGAGCCTCCAGCCCTGCCTGCACTGGTCAATAAAGTATCGCAACGCTCAGCCCCCGTTTTCTGGTGGTCCTTTTTTCCCGGATTGGTGTGGTTTTTAATAAATGGAGGCTGTGCTGGAGCAGCAATAGGAGGGTGAGGGGAGCAGGGAGGGATGGAGGTGTGCCTGCAGGAATGTGTGCATGGGCTGAGCCAGCACTGGGATCCCCCTGCCCAGCCATGGGGTCCCATCCAGGGTCTGGACCAGCACCACAAACCCCCTGTGCGTGCACTGGGACCCCCCAGTCCTGGGGGGTGACTGTCACCATGGCCCCCTGCACGCCCCTGCTCATGCACTGGGAGCCTCTGGTCACTACTGCAGGGTCTGGATGGACACCAGGAGCCCCCTGCCCACCCACTGGGACCCCCGGCCCTGTGCACGCAGCACAGAGGGGCACCGGGACCCCCCTGACCACGCATGCACGGGACCCGCTCAGTCTTGGGGGCTCCCTGTTGGGCTGCAAACGCGTGGGGAGCCCCCGGCTGTGTGTCCAGGGTCCGGCACTGGGACCCCCCGTTCACGGAGACCCCACTGCATCCCCGCACCCACCCACCGGGACCCCCGGCTGTGTGCTCACAGCACCGACGGCTGCACGGACCGGACCGGAGACCCGGGACAGGGAACTGGGGACCCGGGACAGGGCAGAGGGGACCCGGGACAGGGCACCGGAGACCCGGGACAGGGAACTGGGGACCCGGGACAGGGCAGAGGGGACCCGGGACAGGGCACCGGGGACTCGGGACAGGGCACCGGGGACTCGGGACAGGGCACCGGAGACCCGGGACAGGGCACCGGGGACTCGGGACAGGGCACCGGGGACCCGGGACAGGGCACCGGGGACTCGGGACAGGGCACCGGGCACCCGGGACAGGGCACCGGGCACCCGGGACAGGGAACCGGGCACTCGGGACAGGGAACCGGAGACCAGGGACAGGGCACCGGAGACCCGGGACAGGCACCGGGGCCCGGGACAGGGAACCGGGGACCCGGGACAGGGCACCGGAGACCCGGGACAGGGCACCGCGGACCCGGGACAGGGCACCGGGACTGGCGGCGCTGCCGGTCGGTGCCTGCAGGTGGCGGCGGAACCGCGCTCCGCCCCGCGGGCCCCGGGCCTGCGCCGTGCGGCCGGGCCGGGCCATGGTGAGCGGCACCGGGAGCGGGAACGGGAACGGCCCCGGGGGGCGGGAGGGGCGTCCCGGGACCGAGCGGGTGGTTACGGGGGGGTCCCGGGGCCGGGCCGGGCCGTGGATGGGGGCTCCCGGTGCCCGTCTGCGTTGTGAGCCGGGGGGATCCCGGTGCCGGTCCGTGGACACGCGGCCGAGGGGCTCCCGGTGCGGTTGCAGCGGCGTGGGGACATCCCGGGGCCGGGCCGGTCGGTGCAGACATGGACGGGGAGGTCCCGGTGCCCGTCTGGGTGGTGTGAGCGTGGCCGGGGGTCCCGATGCGCGGGCGGGGAGGGGGTCCCGGCACCGAGCCCCTGCACGCATCGACGGGATGGGGGTCCCGGTGCCCATCGGTATCGCGGACACGTGCCCGGGGCGTCCCGGTGTCAGCCCGGTTCGTGCACGAGTGGCCCGGTGGGTGGGCAGGGGGATGTGAGGGGTTCTCTGTGGTGAGCACAGAACCGGGGGGCTCCCGGTGCGTGCCTAGCGGGACGGGCGGGTCCCGGTGCCGATGCTCAGCTCAAGCACGGCGTCCAGAATCCACCTGGGACCCCCAGAACCGGTGCTGGGCGAGCCCTGGGGTGATCCCGCTGGGCGGTACGGGCTCTGCCCGGAGCCCGTTACCGGGTCACCGGCGCCACCGTCCCCTTGCGTCCCGCAGACGGGCGAGGCCGTGCGGGAGCTGCTGCAGCGGCTGCGGGCGCTGCAGAGCGAGCGGGTCGAGACCTACCGGCTCTTCGAGGAGTGAGTACCGGCACCGGCACGGCGGCGGGGACGGGCCCCCGGGGGGCGGAAACCACCGGGGCACGGGGGACACGCGGCACCTCCCGGGGCGGGGCACCCCCAGCAGGCAACCGGATCCCCCATCCCGATTATTTTGCATCCTGTTGGGACGGGGCCACGGGGGTGGCTGATGAGCTCCAGCTGGCAGCGGCACTCTGCGCTGGACACCTGAATCCTATTTTAGCATCCAGCAGATGATGATGGACTTCCTGGGATGCAGGGTTGAGAGTGTAAAGGATGAAAAAAGCCAACCCCCCAATTTTCCCCGCCAAAAAAGGCGGTTTCCAACCCTGTCTCCGGTGTGGGGTGAGGCTGCCTGGCCATGCTGCCAAATCCAGGCAGGAACAGGCAGGAAAACCCTCCTGGCGCTGCCTGTGGTGGGTGACAAAGGCAGCTCAGCTCCAGGATGGACACCCCAGGTGTGGTGACAGTGGCTTGTCCCCCCTGTCCCGTCCCCCCCAGGGGCCACCGGGTGTACCTGAGCAGCGCCCCCCACTATGACTTCCCGCGGTACCGGCAGCTGGTGCACGAGGTCACCGTGGCCTTCAGTGGCATCTCCCGGGAGGTGCTGGACATCGCCGGGCGCCTGCGGGACGAGCTCGGCCGCCCCGACCTGGCCCAGCACCTGGCCCGGCTCCAGGAGCGGGAGCAGGAGAAGCTGCAGCTGGTGGGTGCTGGGCTGGGGAGTGGGAGGGGTCCCTGGGGCTGATTTGGGGGGTGTCTCAGCTGCCATGGTGTCCCCCCACAGACGGCGCAGCTGCAGCTGGCGCGGCAGCAGGCACAGGACCAGCCCGAGGTGGACACCCATCAGCAGGAGGTGCAGGAGCTCAAGCACAAGTAGGTGATGGCCCCGCTGCTGTCCCCCCCCTCATTTTGGGAAGGCAGCATCCCCCTAGCCCAGGACCCCCACTGCCAGCCCCTTCTCCCCCTATTTTGGGATGGCACCCCCTCCCCAACCCGCAGAATCCTGGAGCGTCCCGAGCTGGAAAGGGACGCTGAGGGATCACGGAGTCCAGGCCAGGAGCCCCTTCCCTGTGTTTCCCCGCCCTCCCTCCGGCCCAGGGGGGCCCAGATGGTGCCTTCGGGGTCTGGCGGCGCTGCGTGGCCGCGTCCCCTCGGCCTCCCCGGGCTGAGTGTTTCATAAACAGCGCGGGGAAGGCGAGGCGGCCCACATAATACGCTCCATATGGGCTTTATTTATAGTTTCCATCCGCTCTCGTAGGCTAATTAAAACCATTGAGGCAATCAGCGAAATTCTCCAGGACCTTAAGTACGATTCGGAAGAAGTTGAGTGATGGGTGTCCCCGTGGGAACGGCTGCAGGGGCCAGGCTGGTGGAACAGGGGCCCCTCTCATCCCCCACCCGATCCCGGTGCACCTTGGCAAGGTGGGCATTGTCCTCCGGGCCCCTTTTCTGCAGCACAGGCTGGAAGGGGTGGGGAAGCCTCCTCTGGGACAAGTGGAGTCCCCCTAAATCCTGAGTATCCCTCAGCAAAGGGGCCGGCGTGGGGCTGGTTCCCCTCCCCGGCTGTGCCGGGGCTGTGCCAAAGGCAAACCAGACCCTGCAGTGCCAAGGGGCTGCCATGCTTTGGCCCCCATCGAGGTGGGCACCGTCCCTGCAGCCAGCTGGAGCCCCATGGGCAGCAGGTTCCCCCAAAACCACATCTTGGAGTCCGGCTGTGCCCCCAGCCCCACTGCAGCTCCGGTGCTCCACGAGCGTTTTTTTATATGGTCACCCCAAATAAACCTGTCCCCACGGAGCTGGCCCGAGTGGTGTGATCTCAAGGGTTGGTGTGTCCCCCTGCTGCCCCACGCCACCCCCTCCACCTTGGCTCGGTCCCCTGGGAGCCCCGGGATGGGGTGACAAGGGCCACGGGCCCCATTTGGCTGCCCGCTGCATCCCCGTCCCCGCGCAGCGCTGCCGCTCCGCTGACGCAGACCCCGGTGGGGTTTCAGAGGTTTATTGGCATTAAGCTTAAATCTGTTCCTAATTGACTGAAATGGAACCAAAATAAGGCTGGTTTGAATCAAAACTGGAGCAGGCACTGGGCAAACCCCAGCAGCCTCCAATCAGCCCGCGTGGCTCCCCGGGGACGGACCCCCCCCGCACACCCCCGTGCACTCGCACGTGGGACCCCGGTGAGAAAACGGCCAAAATCGCTTCCCCGGGGGGAACTGCGGCGAGGGTGGGGGTCACCCGGGAAAGCCCCCGCCTCCCCTTTCATCCCAGAGGCTGCTCCGGCTGGCAGAGCAAAGCCCCCGTGCCCCCCGCGGCCGGGCGAGGCTGCGGGGTCCCCTCGCTGCTGCCGCGGGGCCGCGGTCCCACAGAACCCCCGGGGCTGGGCCAGCCCGGCCCCCCAACCTCACCCCACCCCATCCCCCAGGGCCGCGGGGCCGCGCTGCGCCCCGGCCGCCTCCCGGCTCCCCCGCGGCGGGGCCGGGGCGGGCGCGGGCGGTCCCGGGTGGGCGCCGGGCGCCCCGTCCCATCCTGCCGGCGCTCGGTCCCCCGCGGGCTACAACTTATCGCCGGGAAGAACCTGCGGAGAGGAGCAGAGCCCCGCGTCGCCCCGGGGTCGGCGTCACCCCCCAGCATCCCTGGGGTGGGGGGTCACCCCGCGGTCCCCCCTCCCCCCGTCCCCACCCAGCCGGGGAGAAGAAGTGCGAAAGGCTCCTTACCTACCTGGTTGCGTGCTTTGTGCGATTTCTGCAGCCACACGCGCCACTGGTCGTAGAGTTTGATGCCCAGGTTGGAGCAGCCGTAGGCGTGTTTCTTCACCCACCCGAAAAACTGCTTCAGCTCCCGCCGCAGCGTCGTGTTCTGCTCCCCTCCTTTGGGGTCGCAGCCCCCCGCCACTCGCTCTGTGGGGACAAAGGGCTCAGTGTCACACGTGGGGACACGCCTTAACGCCCCCCGTGCTGTGAATAACGAGGGCCCGGAGGAACGCGAGCGGCTTTTGGCTCCCAGCTGGGAAAGCCAGAATTGGCTCCTTTGCAAGAAATCCAGGTGGCGGGCACGGAGCGGGGAAGGGCCCCCGGTGTGCGTGGAGGGGAACGCGGCACCGGCGGCACTCACCACTGCGCGGGGTGGAGGCGGCCGTGGGGTTGCTCCAGTCGCTCCAGATCCCGGCTTTCTTGGAGCCGTAGATGCTGAAGGGATTACAGCGCACCTGGACGAAGTAGACGGTGCCGGGCCGCAGGCCGGCCAGGCGACAGGAGGTCTGGTTGCCCACGTCATCCACCACCTGCAGAAGGAGGAGATTGGAGCAGCCCGTGGCCACCCCGCGCTGTCCCCCGGCGGTGCCCACCCACCTTCCACTCGGAGCTGTCCTCCACCCGGTATTGGATCTGGTACTTGGCTTGGAAGAGGAAATCCTTGAGGGCCGGCGGGGAGCTCCAGCGCACGCTCAGCTGGTCCTCCAGGTCGCCCACCCTGCTGACGTGCACGTCGGACGGCGGGTCCGTGGTGACTGCGGGGACAAGGGCAGGGGGCTGGCGGGGACGGCGGGGCCGCGAGGGTTAAAGGAGCCGCGGATGTAAAAGCGACTCGGAGCAAAGAGCCTAATTCGATTAGGAGCAATTCTGCTCACATATCGCCCATTTCCTGCTGCCCCAGCCCGGAGCCGCCCCCTCCCCGCGAGGTCACCGGCACGGCGATGACAACGGTGACACGGCGGCCGTGGCGTGGCTCACCCACGTCCAGGATGTCCAGCATGACCACGTCGGACACGGCCACCCCCAGGCGGTTGGACGCCTCCACCCAGATCTCGTAGGGCGTGAAGAGGGCCAGGTCCTTGGGGATGTGGCAGGAGTAGGTTCCGGCCGTGTGGTATTCCTGGCAGGTGTTGTCCTGGCCGTACCACCTGCGGGCAGGTGATGGGTGAGGGACCAGCACCGCTCCCCCATCCCCGGGATGTCCCGTGGGTCGTTTTTGGCCGTTCCACACCGCCAGAATTGAGGGACCAGCGCCGTGGCTCACCCAACTCAACCAAGGCCACAGCAGCTTCTCCTCGCCCTCCCCAGCTCCGTGAGGAAACTCATCACTCCAGCACCACCCCCGAGCAGGGGCCAGCCAGGAGGCACCGAGCCGCCCGTTCCCTGTTTCCCATTAAATCCCACTCCAACGTTTTTAACAACAACGGGGATGAGGGCGAACACCCACCTGCGCTTGTACTTGAGAGTGTAGTTGGTGTGCAGGAAGGTCTCCCCTTCTGTCCCCGGCGCCCACTTGCAGGTCAGGTCCTTCATGTTTTTGGACCAGCAAGTGATGTTGACTGGTTTTTCTGGGGGTACTGGGAGAGACAAAAACCAAAAAACAAGAGGTTCCAGAGCTGTTTTTTTTTTCCCCAGCCAGCCACGGAGACACAAACTCCAAATCCAAGCTGCGTTCCCAGCTGAGCCTCTGTATTCCCGGGAATGCGTAGCGACCCAAAAAACAAACCCAGGCTGCATTCCCCGTTCTGATTCTGTATTCCTGGGACGTAGCATCGTCCTTAAAATAGCCCGAGATAAAATCTTACGATTATTGGTTCGGACAAGCGCGTTTTAACCGAGGCTTTGCCGAAACGGCCTCTGAGCTGCGCGCGGGTCGGGGTTCCACCAGAGCAGCTCCTGGTTTGGTGAGAACCGGGACACTGATCCCTTCGTGGGGATCCCCGGCCGCTCTCCCGTGGGGGAGGCGCATCCCAGTGCTGGCTGGACACCAGTATAGACCCCGGTACAGAGCGGCTGGACCCTGGCATGGAACTGCCAGACCCTGGTACAGGTCAGCTGGACCCTGGCACTGGCTGGACCCTGGCACAGAGTGACCAGACCCTGGTACAGAGTGACCAGACCCCAGCATGGAGTGACCAGACCCCAGCATGGAGTGACCACACCCCAACATGGAGTGACCAGACTGCAGCATGGAGTGACCAGACCCCGGTACAGAGTAACCACACCCCATCACAGAATGACCAGACCCCAGCATGGAGTGACCAGACCCCAGTACAGAGTGACCACACCCCAGCACAGTGACCAGACCCTGGTGCAGAGTGACCAAACCCCAGCATGGAGTGACCAAACCCCATCACAGAGTGACCAAACCCCAGCAGAGAGTGCCCAGACCCTGTCACAGTGACCAGACCCCATCGCAGAGCGCCCAGACCCCAGCACAGAGTGCCCAGACCCCAGCACAGAGTGACCAAACCCCATCGCAGAGTGACCAAACCCCAGCAGAGAGTGCCCAGACCCCATCACAGAGCGCCCAGACCCCAGCGCAGAGTGACCAAACCCCATCACAGAGTGACCACACGCCAGCACAGTGCCCAGACCCCAGCACAGAGTGACCAAACCCCATCACAGAGCGCCCAGACCCCGACAGGGAACGGCGGCGCCCACGTACGTCCAACGTAAAGGCAGGAGCCGGCCAAGATGCCGCCGTCTCTGCTGTGACACACCAGGTTGTCCCCCGACTGCTGCCTGGAGCCGTTGAGACGGGCCAGGGCCACGCTGAGCGTGGAGGGCCCCAGGGCGGCGTAGGACGCGGCCGGGAGGCGCCGCCCGTTCAGCGTCCAGTACAGGTCCTCGGCTTTCAGCGGAAAGTCCGGGCTGACCGTGCACGTGGCCACCAGCGAGGAGCCGATCAGCAGGGTGGGGTCCTGGGGGGAAATCACCGCGGGGTCTGCAGCCGGAGAGACAGAGAGCGAGGGGGAAAAAATCGATTACGGAGGGTTTGGTGTTGAGCTAATGACGTTGTGGCTGTTTAAATGTGCCTTACGCCTGTTTAAATACGCTTTATATCTGGTTTACATTGATTTAAACGCCTTTATGTGTCTTCTCTATTCATTTAAATGCGTTTTATGTCTATTTAAATGAATTGCTTTGCTATTTTACGTCGCTTTACATCGTCACGTCTGCATCAATTTAAATCATCATATACGTTTTATATTAATTTAAATACGTTTTCTAGCTATTTTGCATCGATTTAAATCATCACAAGCCTATACTGATTTAAATCACGTATCTATTTTATATAGATTTAAATCACCACGTATCTATTTTATATCAATTTAAACACACTGGTTTCTGTTTGACATCAATTTGAATACACTGGTTTCTATTTTACATTGGTTTAAATGCTTTTCATATCTATTCTTTACTTCTGCACATTTTACATCCATTTTATATCTAAAGACATTTTACGTCTTTTATATCTATTTAAATAGTTTTTATATCTATTCTATATCTCAATACACACCTATACACCTATTTTTATCTACTTAAATACACTTTAAATGTACTTTTATATCTACATACATTTTACATCTAAACACTTTTAATATCTATTTTTATATCTACATCTATTTTAGAACTTTAAAAATACTTTTTATATCCACTTTTTATCTTTTTTTTTTTATTCCCCCAAGGGCTGGGGCGGGGCTGGGTTGCGGTTTTGAAAGTTTTTCCGCGACAAAAAGGAAAATTGGAGAGGGATTTTTTTTTTTTTCCCCCTGCCCCTCTCCTTTTCCAGCACTGCCGAGGTCCGGCATTTCCCCCTGGATTACCTCGCCCAGGGGTGGGAAGCGCTTCCCTGCCTCGTCCCCCAAATCTCGACATCCCGAGGGTGCTGCGGGCTGGGAGGGGAAAATTCGCAGCCCGGTTTATCCCGGGACCACGAGGCTTTCCCAGCCCGGCCGCGCTCCCGGGGTGTTCCGTGTCCGTCAGCCCTTATCGGCTCCATCCGCACGCGCCGGGCTAATATCCCAAATTACCTCCCGGAAAGTTGCCGCGACCTCCCCGCCCCTCCGACCTCCCGGCCCCGATCGGCTTTCAGCGCCCGCCGCCCGCCCCGGCGTTCCCAAAATCCCCGTCACGCCGCAGAGATCCTAATTAGGGGGTCCCCGCCGCAATTAGTGCTCCCAAATCCTCGTTACGTCGGGGAGGATTAATTAGGAGTTGCCGCCGTGGTTGGGGGGGGTTAAAGCTGTGGGGAAAAGCAGCTCGGGGTATCCCAAATATCCATGGATTGGTGCCAGGGACCCCGAGGTACCCCGAGCATCCGTGGGTGCGTGCCAGGCACCCCGGGGTTGGTACCTGGTACCCCAAAAGCTCCACGGGATGGTGCTGGGTGCTCCGGGGTACCCCGAGCATCCACGGATGGTGATGGATCCATCCCACCCCCCCAGAACAAACCCTTCCCGAGGCCGGCGAGGCCTCTGGAAATCTCACCCCCCCCCTTCTCTGCCAACGAGCCCACCCCACTCCGACCCCACCAGGAGCCGAGCCCGGGGCTGCCGCGGCTCCGCCGATAACAGACCCGGCACTCCCGGAGCCCTGATTCTCCTAAATCTTAATCTAAACAGCCCCAGAAACTCACACCAGCGCCGTAAAACAGACACGTTTCCCATCCTCCGAGCAGGACCCTCTGGAGGGGCCAATTTTCTTTCCCTCTCTTTTTTTTTTTCCCCCCTGGATTTTGGGTTTTCTTCCCCTCCTCCGAGCAGGACTCTCTGGAGGGGTCAATTTTCTTTCTCTCTGTATTTTTTTTTACCCTGGATTTTGGTTTTTTTTTTTTCCCCCTCCTCCGAGCAGGACTCTCTGGAGGGGCCAATTATATACATATATATATTATATTTTTTTTTTCCCCCTGGAATAATTTTCCCCCTCCCTTCAGCGCGGCCACAGCGCCGAACATGTGTTTTAAAAGGGAAAAGTGTGAAGTTTTCCGACTGGAGAGGAAAGGGCCGGAGAGACGCAGGCAGGCTGTGGAATGTGCAAGTTGCAACGAAAATACCTGCTCGGGGGTTTTATGGCTTCTCTATTGCAAAAAAAAAAAAAAAAAATGCTGATCAGGTGCTAAGTAATGCTATAAAGTAAAACCACATTTCCAAGGTGTCGGGAACGTTTATGCTTTTCTTCCGAAGGGCCGGATTTCATTTTAGTTTTATATCGGAGTTCTAAGGGGTTGGGAAAGAAAAAGGTGGGGGGAGGCAAAAAAAAAAAAAAAAAAAAGCTCCGATAAGTGTCAGAGATCACACAGTTAAAAAAGATTTATTGAGCTGTGCAGGGGGTTAAAGGAAAATAGAAATAATTGCCCTGAAGAACAAAAGGGAATTTGGGAAGCTCTGAATTCCACAGGAAAAATAAAATTAAATATATATGTGTAGTTAGAGCTCTTCTAAAACTCGAGCAGCGAGGTTTGCGGGCGGACGCGGTACCCAAAAAATGCTTTACCCCTCTTTTCCACTCTTCTCTCCAGTCTTTTTTCCCCCCGCTTTTCTCATCCCCGGAGTGGCATTTCTCGTGCCCATCCCTGGGCTCGAGGAGGGATTTATAAAAAGCCCAGGCATTCCAGCGCGGCCGAGCTGCACCGAGGGGAAACTTTCGCTCTCTAAAAGGACATTTGGCTTCGCCTTGGCCAGCGCCGCACGTCGAGGGGCCGCGGGGCCAGCGCTGCCCAGGACCCCCGTGGGCAGGGGAGGGGAAATGGGGGTCCCCGGGGAGGGGACCCGGTTAATTGAGAGGAGAAAAGCGCGGGGTCAACCCCACCGAGGCTCCGGCTGTGGCCTCGTGTTGTTCCCTGGTGGGATCGACCCCTTCCAGGCGCCGGGGTGGGCACTGGGGTGGGCACCGAGAGCCGCCCTGCCTTTAACACCCCGAAAGGGGAATTTCGGAGCGTTCCTTCTCCCCACCCTACAGCTCCGGCGATTCCTGCCTCAATTAACGCCCGTAGCGCTCGGCAGTTCAGGGGGAGTTTGGGTCAGGGGTCGGTGGCGGTGGCCGGGGAGGGGACGCGGGAGGTGCCGGTGGCGTTTTTCGGGTTGGTTTTTTTTTTTTTTTTCCTGGCGGGTCCCGTTCGCGCGTCGGAGCGGAGAACATCCATCGCTTTGAGAAATTCCCATCATAGGGAGGAAGCCAAACTTCCTGCTGCGGGGAGCGGGATCTCGCCCTCCCCTGGCTCCGGCCGCAGCGGGGGCAGCGGGGCGGCGGCCGGGACGGGGCGGGGGGGGGGTCCGTCGGGTTTAGGGCTCTGTGGGGAGGGGGGCACCCCCGTCCCCCGTGTGTGTGTCCCCCCCACGGCCGGGGGGACCCCGTTCCCCGCGGGGCTGAGGCCGCTCCACGGCTCAGCCCACAGGTGGCACCTCCCGGACCTGCCCCAAACTGGGCATCACTGAGGGGCCCCCCAGGGGAGTTTAGCGGGTTTTTTTGGGGGGGAGGGGGGGGTCGTTTTTCTCCGTGGGGCAGGGGGGGAGATCCCCATTGTTCCGGGTGGGAAAAGGGGATTCATTGTTCTCTGGGATGGGGGGGCGGCTCTCCAGGGGGAAGGGGGGACCCCGTTGTTCTCGGCAGTGGGAAGGGGGGGGGGTCTCGGAGGTATTTTGGGGGGGCCGAGGGGGGCGATGTCTCCCGGGGGTGCGAGGGGGTCGCGTGGGGAAGGGGTTCGCTATTGTTCTCCGGGCGGAGGCCGGGGGTTTCCATTGTCCTGGGTGGGGAAAGGAGCCGCATTGTTCTGCGGGACGGGGGGGGCTGCACTGCGGGGAGGGGGGACAAGGGGGGACCGACCCTTCTCGGGCTCCCCCAGCTCCGTGGGGAGAGGGAGCACTCGCTGCTCCGGGCGAGGGCGGGGGGCTCTCCTCGCCGCTCTCGGGGATGGGGGGCAGCACAAAAAAGGTTCCTCTATTGTTCTCTGCGGGCAAGGGGCGGGGGGGGGGGGGTCCCTGCTGGGCTGCGGGGACGGGGGTGGGGGGTCCCGGTTGCCTGTTGGGAGGCCATGGGGGGGTCCCGGCTGCCCTCCGCGGGGGGGGTCCCCGTCCCCCTCCGCAGCAGGCGAAGCGCAGCCCCGAGGTGCGCCCGGCGGTGCCCCCGCCGCGCCCGGGACCGCTCCGCATCCCGGGGCCGGGGGGGACGCGACACACGGAGGGGAACGGGAGAGCCCCAGGGGGGGGGGCTCCGCATCCCGGCACCGGTGGGGAGGACGGGACAAGCAGAAAGCAGCGGGGGAACCCCGGGGGGCTCCGCGTGCCGGACGGGAGAGCCCCGGGGGGCTCCGCGCAGCGCCCGCGTGGCCCCGACGGGACCCCCGCTCGCCCCGCGCCCACCTTGCGGGAACCGCCCGGTGCTGCCGGTACTCACAGGAGAGCGGATCGGCTCGGGGCAGGAGCGGGCAGAGCAGCAGAAGCAGCGGCAGCATCGGGAGCAGCGGCGGCGGCGACATGGCCTCCTCCGGTGCCCGTCGGTGCCCGGGGCGGCGGAGCGCACCGGCACGTCCGGGGAAGTCCCGAGCAAGTCTGAGCAACCCCCGGTTACCAAAGCCCCAACTGCCGCCCTGGCCCCGCCCCGGGACCGCCCCCGGGGGGGCAGAAAGCCACCGGCCCCGCCAACCCCCCCCCCCCTACCCCTCCCCGTCCCGCTCCGGTACCGGCCCCGGGACTGGCCCCCGCCCGGTGCCCGCTGCCGCCGCGGGATGCTGGACCCCCCCCGGCCCTCCCCGGGGCCGGTGTCCCGCTCCCCCCGACCGCCCCGGTAGGTGAGTAAGAGCCGCCCCGGGGCCGCCGGCCCACGGGTGACTCACGCGCGGACCCTCCCGCGCCCCCGGGGCCGCTCTCGCCGCTGAACGGGCCCCCCCGCCGCGGCTTCCCCACGCTCCGGGCGCCTTTCGGATCCAAACCCCTGTTATTACTTGTTTTTGGGTCGAAAACAGGAATATCATCCCATAAATCCCGATGTTTTCTAACGAAATCCATCATCTCCGGGCTTTCCTCCTCCAAACCCCAAAGAAGTGGGAAAACCGCCCCAAGTGGCTCCAAGTCCCCCCAGACCGGGGCTGCGTTTGTCCCCAGGGGTGGTGGCGTGTCCCGTTGTGCCACCAGCATGGGGACAAAGCCACCCACATGGGCATCCCCCGGTGTCCCCCCTGTGCCCCCGCCCGGGGTCTGGGTGGCACCGAGAGACTCCCAGACAGGTCACAGACCCCCGGCACAGCTGGTCCTGGCCACGGCAAGGCCACTGTCCTCACGTGTGGCGTGTCCCCAGCTGTGAGGAGAGGGGACACCGGGAGCCTGGAGGGTGGCAGGGGACACTTGCGTGGCCCTGGGTGCCCCACGGGCTCGGGGTGGGGGGAGCCGGGGGGTGACACTGCCTGGGGCTCCGAGGTGTTGGGCATTGCAGAGATTAGAAAACACAATTTAAAAAAAAAAAAAACCAACCAAAAAACAACCCAGAAAACGCGAGGGGGAGGGAGCCCAAACAATGCCTTTTTTTTTTTCCCATCGTCCTGTTTTTTGGAAGCTTCTGAACTGTTTTTGTTGAAATTTCCCAAAAATGTCAGGCTCCGGGAGCCACCCAGCCTGAGAAACTTCAGCCCCAGCGGCCGCAGTCTGGCCGAGTGAATCACGGCTGCCCCGGGGGCCGGCGGCCGCCCGCGATCCCGACCCACCGCCCGCGTCCCCCCCCCGGGGGAGCCCCCCGGGGACCGCAGCCAGCGCCGGGTGCTGGGGCGAAAAAGGAGAAATTCCCGCTCTGGAGCCGGAGCCGGGAGCAGCGGCCACCCCCCGGCCGCCCACCTGCGCTGCCCAGACCCTTCCCCCGTGTGTTTTCTCCGTCCCTGGCCGGGCTCCTCAGCTTGCAGCCGGAATTTGGGGGATTTAGCGGACTGGGATCCCCCGGAGGGGCTGACCCCCACCGCGGTGGTGGCAGAGGGGACACGGGTGGCTCTGGCAGAGGCATCAACAGAGGGTGGCTTGAGGCTCCATGGTGTCACCTGGGGCATGGCGGGGTGTCACCCCAGGTGACACGGCGGCATTTGACCTCCCAGCTCACAGCATGGGGACAGGGTGAGGGGACAGAGGGAGCCCTGAGGGGGGTCCCCAGGCGCGGGCAGTGCCAGGGTGGGTGTCAGGCCCCGCCCGGGAGCAGCCGGAGGTGACCGAGCCGCTCTCCCGCGCTCTGAGTCAGCGGCGGCCGGTCAGCTGCGCTCAGCGCTGCCCTTTGACGGTGACCTTTAAAGCTGCTCCCTGCGGCCCACGGGCCGCCGCGCTCACAGGCACCGGCTGGAGGCAGGACCCAGCCCGGAGCCCCTCTGAGCCCCGGCGCGGGGTTTTTCGGCGTCAGCACGGGGGTCCCCCGAGGCCGGGGCTGTCCCGCTGCCCCCCCGGCGTGGCTCCGTTCCCAGGGCCTCTCTGCCCCGCCGCGGTGCAGGGTCTGGCCACGGGGCCCAAAAATCCCTGCCGCGAACTCTCTGCTCTCCCCGCATGGACGCGGGTGACCCCGGTGACATCGCCAAACCCGCCCTGAGCATCCTCGGTCCGGCTTCCCACCTTCCCGCCACCACCCTCCGTCATGTGCCACCAGGGCCCTGAATTAATCTAATTACTTGATTTCCCAGCCAGAGCTCACTCCATAAAATCCTTGGACGCAGACAGCATCTGGCTCAAGGGCCAGGGTGTAAAAAACAAACAGGAAAAAAAAAAAGTAAAAAACCAAAACCCAAACCCCGGGAAAAGCGGGAGGAGAGCTGCCTCGACTGCCTGCATCCTTTTAAAGTGACCTGGGGGAAAAATAAAGAGGCAAGAAATGCGAAGAATCCAGCAGGCAGAGTTTGCTTTCTATTCCTCTCAGTCACATTTCCACATCCATGGGTAATTTATAACCCGCTTAACCCCTTCCCTGCCGCCCCCCCCCCCCCCCACGCTTTTTTACCTCCGGAGCATCCTCAGGGTGGCCGCACCTTCCCGCCTCTGTTTGCTTTGGGAAGCACAAAGAGTCCCGTGACGGAGCCTGAGGAGCTCTAGAGCAGGGGGAAAAAAATGTCAAGAGGGTGCTTGAGCACGAGGGACGGGCTCTGCAGGGTTGGGGCGTGGAGTGAAGGGTCCCCTCCCCGCGGAAGGGACCGTGGGGACACCCCGGATAATGTGGGGGGGGAAGCCTGAGGCTTCCCGAAAGGCTCTGGGGGAAACAACCCAAAATGTAGGTCAGTAGTGATAAATGCCACGAGCATCGAGTGTTTGTGGAGAGGGGAGGAGGGAGGGCGGCAAGTATCTGCCGGCTTGGATGGTTTTGCCTGGGGAAAAGCTTTTTTTTTGTCCGCGGAAAGGTGAGCGGACGGAGCGCGGGCAGGTGCGGCGGGAGCGGTGCCCGCCCGGAGGATCCCGGTGCCCCCGGGGCTCCGCTGGAAGCCCCACCTGCGGCGCGGTGATTTACGGTGACAGCCCCCAGTCTACCCCGTTCACCCGGCCATTCGTCACCGGTGCCGGACCCGGGGCCGCGGCTGGCGGGGCTCCAGGAGGGGGAAGGGGAGCGCAGCGCCCTGGCAGCCCCCGCCGCCCCGGCCGCAGATCATTTTCTGCCGACCCTGCTTGGTTAATAAGATGGATAAACTGGCGGGGAGAGGAGAAGCCCCGCTCTCTGCTCCCGGGGGGGCGCTGGCTATGCCCCCCAGCACCCCCAACCCTTCTGTCCATTCCCCAGGGCACGGAGCACCCCTCAATCCTGAGCCGGGACAGGAGAACTCCCCCTTTCCCCGCGCCGGGGTCTTGCCATGTGTTCCCCATTAGGGCCGGAGGTTAGCGAAGCCCCCAGCCCTCCCCCTCCTCCTCCTCCTCCCCCCGGGCCCTCTTTGGGGTGCTGCCATAAATAAATAAAGGGGAATTGGCCGGGCAGGGGTGAGGGGGGGCGTGGGGGGCGCCTTTGATGTCCTTCAAAGCCGGGAAATCACGACTGTTAATCCGGGGGGTCAGGGAGAGCCCAGCGCCGGCCAGAGGGCCCTGAGGAGTGAGGGAGAGGATGGGAGATGTGAGGGTGACTTGGGGGAGTGCTCGAGGGACACAGTGCGGTCTAACCCCCCCGGGGACAAGGGGCTGGTCCCCTCCGGAGGGGTTGGTCCATGTGGGTGGCACTGAGGCAGCCCTGTCCCTCTGTGTGACACCAGTGCCAGTGTGACCCCGGTCACCCCCTCAGTCCCCCTGCTCTCCTCTGTGTCAGGGTGGCCCCCCCCCAGTCCTGCTGTGTCCCTGCACATCCCCCGGTCCCCCCGAACCCTCCTGCATCCCCCAGTGCCCCCCTTAGCCCATGGTGCCCCTACACCCCCCGGTCCCCATCAATCTCCTGGTTCTCATGTCCCCTTTGTCCCCCCGCATCCCCCGGTGTCCACGAATCCCCCAATCCCCCTCCATCCCCTGGTATCCATGCACCCCCCTATCCCCGTGTGTGCATCCCCCGGTGTCCATGCACCCCCCAATCCCCCTGCACGCATGCCTGGCCCTTGGACCCCCCAATTCTCCCGCACCCCGCGGTTCTCCTCATCCCCCTCTGCCCGAGCATCCCCCAATTCTCCCGCATCCCGGGGTACCCCAGACCCCCCTCTGCCCGGGCATCCCCCACCGTCCCGCACCCGTCTCTCATCATCCCCGCCCGGTGCCGGTGCCGGTGCCGGTGGATCTGCGGCAGGCTGCGGCGGCTCCCCCCGCCCCCGGCTCCCCCCGCCCGGCGCACGGCGCGTCACGGCGGGGCCGGCGGCGGCGGCGGCGGCGGCGGCGGTGGGTGCGCTCGGCTCCGCTCCGTTCCGTTCCGCTCCGCGCCCGCCATGGCGGCCCCGGCCCGCCGGCCCCGGGCTCTGCTCGCCCTCGGCCTGGCCCTTCTCGCCGCCGTCGCCGCCACCGCCACCGGCACCGGCAGCGGCACCGACCCCTTCTCGCCGCAGCTGGGAGACACCGGCGGGTGCCGCGGGCAGTGCGGCCGCAGCCTGCAGCGCCGGGCCGCCGCCGTGAGTTCGGGGCACCGGCGGCACCGGGGGCTGGGAGGGGCACCGGGGCCGTGGGGAGCATCAACAGCACTGGGGGTACCGGGAGCATCGGGGGCACTGGGAGCCCTGGGAGCACTGGGAGGCACCGGGGGCGTGGGGAGCATCAACAGCACTGGGGGTACTGGGAGCATCGGGGGTACTGGGAGCACTGGGAGCACTGGGAGGCACCGAGGGCATGGGGAGCATCAGCAGTATTGGGGGTACTGGGAGCATCGGGGGCACTGGGAGCACTGGGAGTACTGGGAGGCACCGAGGGCATGGGGAGCATCAACAGTATTGGGGGTATTGGGAGCATCGGGGGCACTGGGAGCACTGGGAGTGCTGGCGGTATTTGGGACATGGAGACCATCAGTTGGATTGGGGCACCAGGACCATTGGGGGTACTGGGAACACTGGGGGCACCAGTGGCATGGGGAGCATCAGCAGCATTGGGGTCACTGCGGTTACCGGCAGTACTGGGAGGCACTGGGGGTATTTGGGACATGGAGACTGTTAGTAGGATTGGGGCACCAGGAGCATCAGGGGCACTGGGAGCACTGGGGTAACTGGGGGGCACCAGGGGCATGGGGGGCATCAGGAGCATCAGGGTCACTGGGGGAACTGGGAGCGTGGGGACCACCAGTGACACCTGGCACACTGGGAGTGCCAGGAGCACTGGGGACACCAGGGGGGACACCAGGGGCACTGAGAGCACTGGAGGGGACTGGGAGGCCACAGGCCCACCAGGAGCAGTGGGGACAGCCCTGACAGGCCACACTGGGCCACCCCCCCGCGTGGGGGGCGCCGGGGCACCCCCAGTGGTCTCCTCCAGCAACTTTGGGGTGTCCCCAGTGAGCACATCCCCACTGGTTTGGGGTGCCCGCAGTGTCACCGTTCCCAGTGACCCCCGTGTAGGCTCCGTGTGCCCCCCACACCCCCTCAGTGTGTGCCCGGCCCCCCAAATCTGCACCCCAGCCCATGCCAGGGCCTGGCTGGTGCCCACAGAGATGGGGCGACCCTCCCCGAGGGTTTGGCCACGAGCAAACCCACCCTGGGGTGTACCCGGGGGGGCTGTGGGGCAGCTCCCCCTCCTCTGGGAACTCCAGATTTGGGGTGCCTGCCCTCCCCACGGCTCTGTGCGGGGGCGGCGCTGGCCGGTGCCCCCCAGCTGGATGCGGGGGGCCGCGTGGGGGGGTGTCCAGTGCAGCCGTGGGGCTGAGCCCGGTGCCAGCTCCGCGCTCTCCTCCTCCTCCTCGCCGCAGGATGCTGTTCTCAACGCCTGTTACCGGGGCTGCCGGCTGTTCTCCATCTGTCACTTCGTGGATGCGAGCGCCGAGCTCAACACCACCAGAGCCGAGTGCGAAGCAGGTGAGAGGAGCCGGTGGCCGAGCGGCCCCCGAGCCCCAAACGCCGTCCCCGGGGCGGGGGGGGGGATCCCCAACATCCCACCGCGAGCCGAGCGACACCCGACACCGTCCGGAGCGTCCCGCCCCGCTCGGCCCCGTGGGTGCAGATTGACACGGCCTGGGTGTCAGTGGGGAGGGGGTCCCAGGGGCTGAGCACCCCCAAAATCTGACCCCTCCTCTCTCCCAGCCTGTGCTGAAGCCTACGGCAACGCAGAGGAGCAATTTGGGTGCGTGACCGGGTGCCGCAAGCAGCTGCCCGAGGTGGAGGAGAGCAGGAAGGAGAAGGTGAAGGGAGATGGGGAAACGCTTCCTGGCACAGGAGCTCAGGATAGTGCCTCCCCTCCCTCGGGATGGGGTCACCCCTCATGTGTAGGCCATCCGTCCATGGATCCATCCATCCATGGATCCATCCGTGCATCTATTCATCCATGGATCCATCCATCCATCCCCCCATCCATCCATCCCTCCATCCATCATCCATCCATCCATCCATCCATCATCCATCCCTCCATCCCTCCATCCATCCATTCATCCATCCATCCATCCATCATCCCAGGATCCATCCATCCATCCATCCATCCATCCATCCCTCCATCCATCCATCCACCCATCCATCCATCCATCATCCATCCCTCCGTCCATCCATCCCTGGATCCATGGTTCCATCCCTCCATCCATCCCTCCCTCCATCCATGTGGATGGGAGCTCCAGCTGTGCCAGGTTGATCCAAGCCACCACCAGCTGCCCTGTTGCAAGTATAAAAATCAAATTAACTTTTTTGGGGGCTGGACTGGGCTGGACTTGGCTTGGGCCAGGCACGGAGAATTCCCTCACAGGGAATTCCCAGGGTGGGAGGATCTGGGTGGGGATTGTGGCAGATTCCCCCAGTTTTGATCCGTTATCCTTCCCAGCAATCCTTCCCCCTCCTACATTTAATTAATCCAGCTCTTGCCCAATTAATTAAATTACACTTTGGCCCAAGGAAGAGGCTTTTGGTTTGGTGCACGTGCAGGCAAAGACGAATCTGTGCCGTAAAAAGAGCAGAAAGCTCCTTTGAACAACCCTCCTTTGCAGGCCGGTTTTAAGACCTTCCCGGTTCCTGATCCCATTTCCCAGCCCCTCTCCAAGGCCAGGGATGAGCATCTGGGGGTGACTGGGGGTGACAGGGAGGGCCTTCAGCCCCCTCCACCCACCCGAAGCATTTTTTTCCCCGGGTTCCCAGACGAGCAGGCAAAGCAGATTTAGCATAATAATTAGATACAGAATCTGACCTATTTATTTCCTGTTTGCTGGTTTGACCGTGCAAGGGGCTGTCGGAAAATGTTCGGAGCCAGTGGCAGGGGAGCAGCCAAGCGGATTCCAGCAGGGATGCTTTAAAAATAACAAACTGCCGCGACGGCCAAGAATCCAGGGCACCGAGAGGCTGCCAGGAGAGGAACGCCCTCGGCATCGCGGCTGCTCCCCGCTCCCATTGTCTCTGGCGGAGGAGGGCGATCCCACCCCCAAAGGGACGCCCCTGGGGCTGGGTGGTGGCCCCAGAGATGGGTGGTCACCCCAGGGGATGGCAGCCCCTCACTTGGTGACCCTGCTGGGGTTGGATCACAGCCCTGGCACATCCCTTCCCATCCCTGGGAGGTGGCACCCGGCTCAACCCAGCCGTGACCTCGGGGTGGGACGTCGTCCGCCGGGGTGGGTGACGAGGGGACAGCGGTGATGGGACGTCCCCGCTCCTTTGCAGATCCCGGAGCTGAGGGCGCCGTCGTTTTCCGTGTTGGATTTGGTCTCCACCTTCTGCAACGACATCGTCAGCTCTGCCCAGAGCTTCATCTCCTCCACCTGGACCTTCTACCTGCAGGCGGACGATGGCAAAGTCGTGGTGTTTCAGGTGGGGGTGTCCCCAGGACCCTCCCTGCGGGTGCCCAGAGGGCTGGGGACCCCCGTCCTCACTGTCCTCTCCTTCTTTCCCTGCCCACCCAGTCCCAGCCTGAGATGGAGTATCCAGCAGCCGAGGCACTGGAGATCCAGCCAGCACAGCCGGGATCGGGATCAGGGTCCAGCCCTGGTGTCCCCCAGCCCCACACAGGTGAGGGGGGGTCCGGGCTGCTGGGAGGGGGCTGGGAGCCCTCCTGCCTCCCATCTGAGCTCTCCAGAGCTGAACAAATTTCCCACTTCTGGGGTCTGATCAGCTTCCCACACCCCACCCTGCCCGGGGGGACTCTGGATGGGGCCCATGAAGCTGCTGGGATCCCCTGTGCCCCCTTAGAGGGCAGATGCGCACGGGGGGACAGGGGGACCCCCATCGTGTGCTGGGAGAGGGGAGGGTGTGCCCACACGGGTGCCCAGGTTCAGCATCACCTCTCCCCTCCCAGGCCCCCGGGCAAAGGGCGACAAGCCCCCCGTGAAGGAGCCACGAGGCAAAGCCAAGGCGCACCCCCCGGAGCCCCCGCAGCAGGAGCACGACTTCCTCGGCTGCATGTCCAAGTAGGTGGTCTGGGACCTGCCGGAGGTGGCAGAGCACATCCTCCCCTCCTTCCAAGCCCAATTCCCAGCCCGTGCCCTGCCATAAACTGGTCCCTTCCCTTTGGCGGGGGGTGGTGGGTTGCTACAGGCGCTCGGGCCTTCCTCGCTGGATCCTGGCCGCCTGCCTCTTCCTCTCCATCATGGTGATGCTGTGGCTCAGCTGTGCCAGCCTGGTCACCGCCCCCGAGCAGCACGTCAAGACCCAGGTATGGGGTGAGCACAGCCCTCAGGGTGTCAGGGATGCTGGCATGGCTGGGTGGGACATTGCCGTGCCCTGTTGGCGGTCCCCAGTCACTGTGTGAGGTGCGGTGTCCCCAAGCTGGGGGTGAGGGTGTCCTGCACCCCATTCTGGGGCTGCACTGTGCCCTCTGCCTGTCTCCCAGCCTCTGAGCATCAACGGGGACAAGGAATACCTGGAGGACCTGGACGGCCCCGGCGCTTTCCCGCTGCCGCCCGTCATCACCGTCACCCTGTGCCCCGCGCACGGCGCGGAGGACGCGGGGCCGCTGCCCCTCAAAGTCGACCTGGACAAGACCATCCTGTAGCGCTCCCACCCCTGCCCGCCTCCCTCTCGCCATCCCCACGGCATCGCCCCCGATCCCGCCCCGCTGCCCCCGGGGCTGCCCCACGCTCCCGGCTCCCGGAGGGGCAGCTCCGGGTCCCGCTGTCCTCCCCGCTCTGCAGGAGGCTCCAGGAGCCGGGCAGCGCCTCTGCCTCCCCCAGGGATGCGCCGTGAGCCGGGATCCTGCCTCGCAGAGCCAAGAGGGGAGCTGCCAGAGCGGGGAGGCCGGAGGGAGCCCGTCCCCGGAGCGGGACTCGCTGTCTCCTCCCGCCCGGAGCCGCCGGGGCCCCGCAGCCCTCCGGGCATGGGTCCAGCACTGGGCAGGAGGGAGCCGGCTGCGGTGGGGGATGGAGAGTGTCTGCAGCCTTCTGAGCTTTGGCTCGGCACATCCCCGGCCTCCCACCTTGGGCTGAGCCTCCGAGGCGCCGGCCCCGGCCCTGGGAACTCCCTTCCGCCGGCCGGAGCCGATTGCCTCGGGGAGCCGAAACGTGGCGAATGGATTTGGCGTTGGCAGCCGGAGACAGGAGCGGATCCCGCCGCCTCCGTGCCCACGCGAGCACCCGGCCAGGCCCCTTCCCGGAGCTGCGGAGGGGCCCTGGGATGGCTCCTTCCCCTCCCTGCTCCGCGATGCCCTTGGCGAGCTGGCCTCGGCGCCAACAGGTTGCTGGTGGGACCAAGCAGGGGTCGAGGCGGCGTTTCCTCGACTTCAAGCTCGGACAGGAGGTGGGAGCTGCTGGGACGGCTCCATCCTGGGCTCGGCATCCTTGCCTGATGCTGGGAGACCCCTCCGGGGCTGTAGCTGATGGCAGGACCCGTTCTCTGTGTCCCTGGGCTCCGAATGGGACCAAGCACGGCTCCCTTTGGCCCACCCTGGCACAGCCCCTGGGCACGGAGGTGTCTCGCCCCTGCCCGTCTCCTCCCCATTCTCCACCACTCGATTTTCACGCATCGTTTCGTGGTTTGATGGGCACCGGCTCCTCATCCCCGCGGGGACACCGCAGTGCCGGGAGGGTGCCGGTGCCGCCACCCCCGTGTCACCTAACACGTCTGTACAGATTAACTTATTACCCCGCACCCTCTCCCCGGGGTTTTTGGGCTCTCTCCGTGTGCCGGCGGCTCCGGCCGCTCCGCGGTGGGGCGGGCGGGGCTCTCTCGTCCCCGTCCCCACCGGTTTTTTTGTGCTGCTCCTTATCACTTCCACCCATCCAACATATCGGGGTTTGGGGAACTGGATTTGGGGAGGGGGGGGGGAGGCGTGTGGGGTGTTTGGGGGGGCGGGGAGGGGGGTCTCGTGTCCGTTTTTGGGGTCCACGTCTCGTTGTTGCTTTTCGGCCGCGTGTGAAGCTCGGTGGAGTCTGTGATGTCCCCGGGCAGGAGCTCCAGGGACAGGAACCCAGCCCTGAGCTGGGAGGGGGAATAGAATAAAAGGTTTGTACCAGAGCTGGGAGAGTCGGTGGCTTCGTGGGGTGCTCGTCCCTGGATGGTTGGAGGACTCAGAATCATCCCTGTGTCAGTAGATACTTTCTCAGGCGCAGTTTTTTCCTTCCTTGCACGCGGGAGAAGCGACAAAACACGCGTGACAACACTTTCTCCAAGCATTGGCTTCACTAGGTGCGCCTGGAGAAATAAAGACAGACGATGGATCTGGACATGGGGCCGGCACAGGGCACGGGGCTGTTCCCGGTCTGGAAACTGAGCTGGGATGAAACCTCTGGCAAACCGGAGAGAAATCCCCGCTGGGCTGTTTGGCAGGGACACGGAGCAAAGCTCCTCTCTGCTGCGGTGTGAGAGACCCAGCAGCACGTGTGGCAGGGGATGCTGTGGGGAAAGCACCCCCGAACATCCCCCTGAGAGCGGCAAGGAGGGAAAGCCGGGGGGCAGCGCCGGGGGAGGGCTCCGGGCACATGGAAGGGCTGGGAAATGGGGGCTGGTCCCACTGAAACCACCCAGGGACGGCGTTTGCAGCAGGGAAAGGGTTAATCGGGCCGTGCACAGGTGTGACACACCAATGTCACACAGCGGGGTCACACACACCAGCGTCACACACTAATGTCCCACACAGTGTCACACACAACAGTGTCACACACCAGTATCGCACACTAATGTCACGCACAGTGTCACACGTCAATGTCACACACCGTGTCACACACCACTGTCACACACCGTGTCACACACTGTGTCACACACACAGTATCACACACACAGTGTCACACACCACTGTCACCGACCAGTGTCACACACCGTGTCACACACACAGTGTCACATACACCAGTGTCACACACCAGTATCACACACCAGTGTCACACACCGAGTGTCACACACCGCTGTCACACACAGTATCACACACAGTATCACAGACCAGGATCACACACCGTGTCATACACCACTGTCACACACAGTGTCACACACCGCTGTCACACACTGTGTCACACACACAGTGTCACACACCACTGTCACAGACCAGTGTCACACACCAGGGTCACACACTGTGTCACACACTGCTGTCACACACCATGTCACACACTGCTGTCACACACCGTGTCACACACAGTATCACACACCGTGTCACACACCGTGTCACACACCGTGTCACACACCAGGATCACACACCGTGTCACACACCGTGTCACACACCACTGTCACACACCAGGATCACACACCGCTGTCACACACCGTGTCACACACCGTGTCACACACCGCTGTCACACACAGTATCACACACCGTGTCACACACCGTGTCACACACCGTGTCACACACCGCTGTCACACACCAGGATCACACACCGTGTCACACACCGTGTCACACACCGTGTCACACACCGCTGTCACACACCGTGTCACACACAGTATCACACACCGTGTCACACACCGTCTCACACACCGTGTCACACACCAGGATCACACACCGTGTCACACACCGTGTCACACACCGTGTCACACACCGCTGTCACACACCATCGCCCACGCAGCACCCAGGCCCCGGCAGCCCCACCTTTCCCCCCGCCGTGTGTTTGCCCTGGCACGGCGCCCACGCCCACGGCGGGGCCGCGCTGTCCCGTGCCAGGCGCGGCAGGCCGGCTCACGCGAGGGGCTGGAGCCGGGGCCGCGGCGCTCGGGCAGCCCAGCGGGGACCCTGCTCCGAGCCAGCGGCGGCGCGGGGCCCCCGGGGAGCCGCCCGTTTTCCCCGGCACGCCGAGCCAGGCGTGCGGAGGTGCCGGGGATGGATGCCGGGGCGCTTGGCAGCGCTCACAGCCAAAGAAGGATCTCCAAAGCGGCCGGTCCGCTCCCTGCCAGCAGCCTCGGCCGCCGGAGCACGTCCCCTGCCTGTCCCTCCGTGGGGGATGCGGTGTCGGCCCCTCACGGGTGCCGGAGGGGAGGGGAGAGCGGCTCAGCGCTGGCACGGTGGGGACGGGAGGGGGTCTTCCCTACATGGAGCGGAGAGGGATGCTGTTCCCGGGGAGGGAGGATGCTCCGGGCAGCCTCGGCCGTGTGGGGCCGGCGTGGGAGGCAGGGTGGGTGCCGTTCCCACCATTTCCCAGCCCGCAGTGGGATTTTGGGGGTTTGCACGGCGTCCTCAGCGCTGCAGAGGAGTGGCAGGGCAGGATAAGAGGGAAGGGCTGAGAGATGGAGCCCAGCACGGAGCAGCCTCGGCGGTGGGCACCATCTGATGACTCGGGGACAAGAACCCCCCTGGCCGGGCCCGGGCCACCGAGTGCCCCTCAGAGGGCAGGGACACCCCTCAGCGGGTGTTTTTTCCTGCAGGATTTTCACGGGGGGAGGCGGGAAGGCCGCGGATCGGTGCAGACAGCTGGCAAACCCTTCCCTCCGCGAGGCAGCGCGTCCCCTCCCGCGATGGGAGCCGGGCTGCAGACCGTGGACAAGCTCCTCGTCTTTAAACTGGAGTCGGATTCCTTCCCGCTGGCTCGGGGGGCAGGAAACTGTGCCCAGGAGCAGGTGAGGAGGGACCCCACTCTAACAAGAAGGAGACGCATGAAATCCGCTGGTTCCACTCGCCCCAGCAGGCAGCCGGGGGCTTCTCCGCCCGACGCCTTCTCCTCCTCGCTCCCTCTTTTATTTTTTCACAGGGGAAAGGAGAATTCGTGGTGTGTGGCCCTTATCAGCCACGGGCAAGCCAGGCTGTGGTGGAATCAGCCTCCAGCCCATGGTGGCGGTGAGGGCGTGGGGGGCACCCTGAGCCCACGGTGGGGCGAGCATTGGTGTGCCCACATTCACATCCTTGTGTCCATCCTCACGTCCTCGTGTCCACCCTCGTGTCCTTGTGTCCACACACACATCCTCATGCTCATCCTGATGCCCTGGTGTCCACACTCACCTTGATGTCCACGTGTCCACACTCACCCCCGTGTGTCCACATGTCCAGCCACAGCTCCACAACTAATCCCAGATGAGTCTTTGGCAAAAAGTAGCCCCAAAATTGGGAAAAATCCAGTAGCTTCCCCCCTACACTCCCGTCACAGACCCCTGTGGCTTCTCCCCCCTTGGCTGTGGCTCGGTCTCTGTGCCAGCAGTGGGTGCCGAGGGTTGTGGGGGTCTCAGCAGCTGTAATCGGGGTCAACAGCCCCCCTGGCTGCTCTTGGTGGCTGCATTGGGCTGCCCTTGTCCTCTCCAGAAAATCTCAGCTGCTGGGAGCTGGCCTGGCTCCACCAAGCTCACACAATGCCTGGAGGAGCTGGGCCAGGCAGGGATTTCCCTCCCCTGCTGCCATCTGCTCCCAACCGTGCCTTTGTCCCTGTTTCTCACCCCGTTCCCCCCAGGAGCATTGTCCTGGAGCCCCGGGGCTGTTCCTCCAGGGTGTTTCTGCTCAGGAAGGACACTGAGGTCCTCGGGATGCCTCAGAGGGCAGAAATCCCAGGGCAGGGTGGGCAGGGAGGAAGGAGTAGGACTCCTCAAGGAGAAGTCCACGTGCCAATCGCCCTTTTTGATGGTTTGAGTCCAATTATCCCCTTCCCCCTCTCCTCCCAGGGAGGTGCTGCAGGAGAGGCTGAGGGAGGTTTTATTATTCCAGTCTTGTAGGAGGAAGGAGACGATGATCCTCATTCTTCCGTGAGAGTCCCCAGTCTGGGCGAAACAGCGGGTTTGGAGCTGCAGGGCTCCTGGAGGGGATGGAAGCACAGCCTGGGCTCCTCTCTCAGCTGGGAAAGGATATTTTCCAGCAGCTCCAGCTGCCTCTCCCTGCTCCTGGCCCAGCTCCTGCCAGCACAAAGCTGCGATCCTGAGTCCCTGACCAGCACTCAGAGCTGGAAATTCACTTTTAACCCCAATGGAGACAAATCCCCATCCAGGGGATCCAGGGATCCCCATCAAAGCACCTTCCTGACCCCGCACATGGAGCTGAGCCCTTCCCCTTCCCAATCCACCTTTGAATCATGCCTGGAGCCACCACAAAGCCCACCTGGCCTTGAAGGATGGAAACCCCACGGCGCTGCTGGAATCGGCCAGGGCAGCCCCACGCCAGGGACGGGAAAACACGTCCGTGGCTTCCCTCTCCCCGACCTACCCCACCGAGCCGGAGCCACGGGTGATTCAACAACAACAAAACCAAAGGGAAAAACAATCTCCTGGTGCTAATGGGATTGGTTCTGTCCCTACCACGCACATTCCAGCCCGGCTCGAGGGACCGCTCGGGGGGCGGGAGGAATAAACGAAGCCAAATTATTTCCCCCGTCTTCAAATGTCAGAGTTGAGCTCTCGGTGCCGCTGGCCGGGCCTGGCGCAGCTGCTGGGCCCTGGTGCTGCCGCGGGGAAAGGGGAGCACCCTCAGAGCACAGGCAGTGACAGGGATTTTCCATTCCCTGGCCTTCATTACTTCTTGGAACGCCGGGCGGCGAGGGGCTTCGCCTGCCTGTGTTCTCCTGCCAGGTGAGGAGAGCAGCCAAGCTGGTCTGGTCGGGGGAAAGCTGGGCTCCGTGGCTGTGGTTTGGCTGGGACCAGGCTCCCCGGTGGGCTGGGGTGGTGCTGCAGCACCTGCTCCCCTCTGGAGCCATCCCTGCTTTCAGCGGGATGGATGACACGTGTCGGGCACGGAGGGGACCTGCGGGATGGTGGCCAAACGGGGCTGGGAATGGCCAAGGCTGCCAGCTGAGTGGGAGCCAGCCCCTGTGGGACTCAGCTCTCCACGTGGGAGTGGAAGGAGCCCAAGATTCCTGCGGGAAGGTGTTGATCCTGCCCCCAAGCCAGACCCCACGTGGCTCTGTGTGTTCTCATTCCTGATCCTCAGCGGCACAGGGCACGGCGTTCCCGCTCTCCGTGTTTTATCCCTGTGGCACTGCTGCTCCGCAGGGTGGGGGACACAGCCTGGGAATCCAGCTGAGAGCTGGGCTGGCTCTCTCCTGGCACAGAGGGGATGCTGCTCTCCTGGCGTTTTGTGCCGGAGCTGAGCTGGTTGTGTTGGATTGTCTCCGAAATCGGGGAATTTGGGACCTGGCTGCACCCCAGGGTGGTGGGAGCCTACAGAGCTCATGCTGAGGGACTCGGGTATCCCACATCCCTGAGGGTCTCACATCCCTGAGGGTGTCACATCCCTGGGGATCCCACATCCCTGGAGGTGTCACATCCCTGGGGGTCTCACATCCCTGAGGGTGCCACATCCCTGGGGATGTCACATCCCTGGAGGTGTCACATCCCTGGAGGTGTCACATCCCTGAGGGTCCCACATCCCTGGGGGTGTCACAAGCCTGGGGGTGTCACATCCCTGGGGGTGTCACATCCCTGGGGATCCCACATCCCTGAGGCCCCCACGTCCCTGGGGCTGGTGGCTGCTCTCCGCCATGGGATTCTCTGCCGTGGGGCCTGGCAGTGGCGGTGCTGCAGGGGGAAGGAGAGGAAGATCCACCTCCCTCAGCCTGCAGCAGATCAAACATCTCCGCGGGGAAACGCATCCCCAGGAGCAGGGTAAAAGGGAGGGAGGAAGGTTGGTCCATCCTCCTGGCACAGCACACACACCCCAGACTCTGTTCCTGACCTTCCCCGGGCTCAGGCCGTGGCCAGGATTACACGGGGATTAGCAGGGAGCAGTGGACCAGAAATCCAGAGGGAATAAAAGCAGGGAGAAGCATTGAGAAACCTCACCACACCCTCCGGGCAGGAGGGAGACGGGGGCTGGGATATCACCAGGAAAGAGCGAGGGAGGTCACCACAGCCTCCTGCACAACGAGGGAAAATAAAGCAGCCAAAAAATGTAACAAGAATTGGGAAAAAAACCAAACCCTGTGCTGGGAAAAAATCTAACAAAAATTGGAAAAAAAAAAACAAACAACAAAACAACCCAAAAACCTGGATGCTGGTGCTGGGAGCTGCGAGGAATTCCTGCTCCTGAGCAGGATGAAACAAGGAGGTCTGAGGGAAAGGCAGCATTGCCAGCTCATGATTTTGTCATTACTCTCCCAGTGTTGGCTGTGGATTTTAAAGCCCAGCTGTGGGAGCCGTGGGATACACAAGAGCTTGGCTTGCAGCAAAAGGTACATGGAGAGACCTCATGTTTTGCAAGGGGAAAAACCCCAAAAAAAAAAAAAAACCAAAAAAAAAAAGGTGAAAATATGACTCAAATAAATCCTGAAGGCTTGAAATCAAGATCAGAAAGAAGAAGAATGTAAATTGTTTGGAGTTTATTCCTTTTTTTGTTTATTTTCATTTTTTTTTTTAAACCCAGTCCAGTTAGAGTTGGGATTTTCCAGGCAGATCACTGCTCTCCACAGTAGGAATTCCAGGCCTGCCTGGATGTACTGAGTGCACGGGATAAATATATTACAGTTGTGTGAGTTGCTCCGATTGCCCTGCTAACACTGGTCATAAAATTCACCTTAGATATAAGGCAGGCTGCTCGGGGAAGGGGGCTAAGTGCACTCAACAAATAACGAAGGGAAATAAAAATAAATATCAAATGGCCCATAAAAATCAAACAATAATGGTAACTTAAAAAGTTCCTGGATTTGCTGCCAGAGGCAAAATCCCATCAGCGATATGAAATAACAAGAGATACCCCCCTCGGTTCCTTCTCCACATGACACAAGTCTGGTCACCAGAGTCGTTATGGAACACGTCTTCCTTCCAGGGTCTTATAAATGCATTTTTATTTTTTTTCCCTGCTTTGAGAGACCTTCTGGGGTTCAATTTAACTGGGATCTGGGGAACACGTGAGAGGCATTTACAGCATCCAGCCCCGGCCTCGCTTTTCCTGCAGGGGAAGCGGAGGTGTAACATTCGCAGCTCCCATCACCTGGGATGGAGAGGGCCACAGCCCTTGGTGGGACAGAAATAGCCGCACTTCAAATGTCGGGGTGGACCTAAAAATAACAGAGGGACAGCGTTTGTTTGAAGTCTTTCACAGGTCAGGGTGTGCTGATCAGGTGAGGGGTTGCTGAGGGAGCTGGGGAAGGGGCTCAGGAGGAGAAAGGGAGGGTCAGGAGGAGAAAAGGGGTCTCAGAAGGAGAAAAGAAGACTCAGGAGGAGAAAAGGGGGCTCAGAAGAAGAAAAGGGGACTCAGGAGGAGAAAAGGGGACTCAGGAGGAGAAAAGGGGGCTCAGAGGAAGAAAAGGGGGCTCAGGAGGAGAAAAGGGGATTCAGGAGGAGAAAAGAAGACTCAGGAGGAGAAAAGGGGACTCAGGAGGAGAAAAGGGGACTCAGGAGGAGAAAAGGGGTCTCAGAAGGAGAAAAGAAGACTCAGGAGGAGAAAAGGAGGCTCAGGAGGAGAAAAGGGGACTCAGGAGGACAAAAGGGGACTCAGGAGGAGAAGCTGAGGGGGCTCAGGAGGAGAAAAGGGGCTCAGGAGGGACCTCCTGGCTCTGCACAACTCCCTGACAGGAGGGGACAGCCGGGGAGCTCGGGCTCTGCTCTCGGGGGACAACAGGACAGGAGGGAACAGCCTCAGGCTGGGCCAGGGGAGGGTCAGGTTGGATATCGGGAATATTTCCCCATGGAAAGGGTGCTCAGGCTTTGGCAGGGGCTGCTCAGGGAGGTTTGGAGTCCCCACCCCTGGAGGTGCCCAAGGAACTCGTGGATGTGGGGCTCGGAGCTGGGGACGAGGTGGGGATCAGTCACAGCTTGGACTCGGTGGCCTCGGAGGTCTTTTCCAACCTAAATAACTCCGCGATTCCGTAAAGTGACCCCCCAGAGAAAGGGGAAGGTGTCGGATGAAGCCGAGCTGGAAGCGGGACAACCACGAGGTGTCGGGAAGGAGGGGCAGGAACACCCTCAAACACCAGAACAATGAAAAGTGCACCCCTGGGGAGGAGGGGAGAGCTGGGGGGGAGCTCCTGCAGCCCCAAACTGCAGAAGGGGCAGGGGATGGAACACCAGGAGGGTCCACTCCCGTGGCCTCTTCCCGTGCTGACATCTCCTCCTCTGTGCAGGTCGTGTCTAAAATAACGAGGCCCCAAGGTCCTGGCCTGGGTCTCCGTGTGCTGCAGCAACACAAATAGCAAATTAATAACTACGGCTTCCCTTTCTCCCCAAGGTTTTGCGAGGCTTAATTAATGAACGTCTGTAAAACGCATTCGGAGCTGGGAATGAAATGTGCTGTGGAAATGCCAAATATTTTTAATGCTCCGGCAGATTTAGGAGGTTTAAATAAGAAAAATACACAGCTTTTCCTCTTCGAAACAGATTGCTCTCCTTGAAGCAAAAGGCTCCGGAACATGGAGTTTTCATCAGGCTGACTTGAAAGGGGAGTTTTCACGGCTTTCCGAGCGCGTTTATTCTCATGTACGAACTCCCCCCTTTTGCCCCGGTACAGATGTGGACGCGGAGCATGGGAAATCAAAGAAATCTACCCCCGGCCGTTGGCAGGGCCAGCGCTACGAATAATTTCCTGATTCCCACTGATGCCTGGAATGCCCCCTGGAGCAGATGCATGCCGGCTTTGGGAATTACACGGACCCCGCGTGGCCTCGGTGGCTTTGGGGAGAGCTGGGAGGGCTCTGATGCCGACCATGTGTGGGGACCGGGGAGGTTTTGGCACCGGGAAGGCGCAGGGATCTCCGGCGACAGGACTGCACCCTCTGGAGGGTACTGCTGCTCCTGCACGTGGAGATTTTGGCCAAAAATATCCCGCTCCAGGTGGCCCGGCGGGAGGTTTTGTCCCCCGCCAGGGCTGTCCCCGCAGTTCTGGGTGGCTGCGCACGCGATGGGCGCCGCAGGTGACACGGAGTGACCTTCGGTGATCCGCAGGTGACATTTAAGTGATCCGCAGGTGGAATCTCGAGGGAAAGCCTTGGGATTTCCAGGGCAGGCCGCAGCAAAGGACATCGGCTGGGTAACGCTCGGATGGAAGGAGCTGGTGGCCCGTGGGGTGGTGACAGACCCCTGGGACCCCGCAGCTGTAGGGCGGTGACATCTCCTGGGACATCCTTGGGGACAGAGCCCCGAGTCCTCTCAGCCAGGAGGCAGCGACAGACCCCCAAACCGCTCAGTCTGGGGGGTGACAGACCCCCGGTCACCCAGCCCTGAGGGGAGGTGACAGCCCCATGTCCCCGTGGGGAGGTGACAGAGCCCCGGTCCCCATGGGGAGGTGACAGACCCCCGGTCCCCATGGGGAGGTGACAGCCCCCCCAGCCCCATGAAGAGGTGACAGCCTCCTGTCCCCATGAAGAGGTGACAGCCCCCTGTCCCCATGAGGAGGTGACAGCCCCCGGTCCCCATGAGGAGGTGACAACCCCCGGTCCCCATGGGGAGGTGACAGCCCCCGGTCCCCATGAGGAGGTGACAGCCCCCGGTCCCCATGGGGAGGTGACAACCCCCGGTCCCCATGGGGAGGTGACAGCCCCATGTCCCCGTGGGGAGGTGACAGCCCCCTGTCCCCATGAGGAGGTGACAGCCCCCGGTCCCCATGGGGAGGTGACAGCCCCATGTCCCCATGAAGAGGTGACAGCCCCCGGTCCCCATGAGGAGGTGACAACCCCCGGTCCCCATGGGGAGGTGACAGCCCCCGATCCCCCAGCCCCGTGGGGAGGTGACAGCCCCCGGTCCCCGTGGGGAGGTGACAGCCCCCGGTCCCCATGGGGAGGTGACAGCCCCCGATCCCCCAGCCCCGTGGGGAGGTGACAACCCCCGGTCCCCATGGGGAGGTGACAGCCCCCGGTCCCCCAGCCCCATGGGGAGGTGACAGCCCCGATCCCCCAGCCCTGGAGGGAGGTGACAGCCCCCGGTCCGCACGGGGAGGAGAGAGCCCCCTGTCCCCATGAGGAGGTGACAGCCCCGATCCCGCAGCCCCGTGAGGAGGCGACAGGCCGGCACTCCCGCGGGGCGGTGACACGCCGGTGCCGGTGGCGGCGGGGCGGCGCCAGGCCCGGCGGGCGCGGAGCGGAGCCCGCGGCTCCCGGTTCCGTCCCCGCCGCTGCTGCGCCTTTAACGCGGCGGCCCCGCCGCCTCCCCCGCGGGCCCGGCGGCGCTCGGCGGCCATGGCGGAGTCCGGCGGGGCCGAGTTCGGCGCGGAGCGGCCCAGCAGGTGAGAGCGGCGCCGGCGCGGCCTAGGCCGGGCAGCGGGGCCGGCCCCATCGGCCCGCGGGGCCCCGCGCCTTCCCCCGGGCCCGCGGGCACGGAGCGCCGGCCTGGCCCGCCCGGTGCTTGGTACTCGGTGCCCGGTGCCCCGTGTGCTGTGCTCTGTGCCCTGTGCCCGGTGCTCGGTGTCCCCGGCCCCGGGGATTGTCCTGAGCGGGGCCCACGGGAAAGGAACGATGGTGACGAGCAGCGACTCTGTTGCTGGTGGGGTGTGTGTGTGAGGAAGGAGGCTGAGGTTTTGGGGGAGGCTCCAAAGCAGAAAATGCTGTGAATCCTGTGGTGGGATCCTGCAGTGAATCCACCCTGTGAGTCCCACCCTGGTGTGTGGAGCCACCAGCTCTGCGGGTTTGTAAAGCCGCGAGGTGCTGCAGTTCCAGAGATTCCCAATTTTTTTTTTTTTTTTTTTTTTTTGGTGTTTCAGGCCCATTCTGCTGCCCCCATCCTCACTGCTGTGCCTGCGGAACACCCAGTCCTTGGTTTTAGGGGGTCACTCCGGCTTTGAAGGCAGCACAGGGCAGGTGGTACCTGTCGGGGTGATGTGGTACCTGTCGGGGTGATGCTCTGGCTGTTGCAGGTGGTACCTGTCGGGGTGATGTGGTACCTGTCGGGGTGATGTGGTACCTGTCGGGGTGATGCTCTGGCTGTTGCAGGTGGTACCTGTCGGGGTGATGCTCTGGCTGTTGCAGGTTGTCCCTGTCAGGGTGATGTGGTACCTGTCGGGGTGATGCTCTGGCTGTTGCAGGTGGTCCCTGTCAGGGTGATGTGATACCTGTCGGGGTGATGCTCTGGCTGTTACAGGTGGTACCTGTCGGGGTGATGTGGTGCCTGTCGGGGTGATGCTCTGGCTGTTACAGGTGGTACCTGTCGGGGTGATGTGGTGCCTGTCGGGGTGATGCTCTGGCTGTTACAGGTGGTACCTGTCGGGGTGATGTGGTACCTGTCGGGGTGATGCTCTGGCTGTTACAGGTGGTACCTGTTGGGGTGATGTGGTACCTGTCGGGGTGATGCTCTGGCTGTTGCAGGTGGTACCTGCTCACAGAGGAGTTTATGTTCCCAGGGTTTTTCTGTCTGTCGCCACCCCAAGACTGTGTCAGACGGTGCTCGGGAAGTGCTGCTGTCTGTCTCGGGGTCTGGGGGAGCTGTGGTGTCTGTCTGTCCGTCTCGGGGATGTTTGGCTGCCGCTGTCAGGCTGTCACCTCGCTTCAGAGCATCGTTCATCCTCAGCTTCGCTCTGCGCCGCCTCCTGAAATGACCACCCGTGTGTGTCACGCCGCGGAGGGGAAGCTCTCCCAGGCGTTGTTCAGCCTGGAGAAGCCTCTCTGAATCCTCACCTATGGATACATCCGATGTTTTTTTCCCCCTGATGACCATCTGTGCTCTGTGAAGCTCCGTGCCTGTCACCTGTGGCGCCTCATTTCATCCCTCTGCGCCTCCCTTTCCTTTCTCAGGCAGGAATTCCAGCACTTCTCACTCCAGGTGTTGGTAGCGCTGCTTCCCCTGGCACTTGGGAGTTCCCTGGGTGTGCAGCAGTGAGAAATGGAAGTAATTTGTTTCAGGGCTGTGATAAATCACCCGGACTGGAGCCGCAGCAGTTTTATTCCCCCGAGCTGCAGCTCCGTCATGTTCCCTATCGCTGCGTGTTTATTTTCTTTGTTAATTTTTAAAGCAAAGCCCGTTCAAGTTTGGATCCTGCTTCTTGTTGGTCGGCAGTTTAAAGGTTTCTTTACTTGTCTGAAGGTGGATTTGTTGGGGAACACGAGGAGAAACCCGATGGAGGACTTTGGATGCGCAGTAGAGCGCGAGGAGGATTCCAAGGGCATTCGTTCCCCGTCGGCAGCAGTTCCTTGTTAGGTGCCTCCACTTGTGACTTTTTTTGCACTTCTTCGCTCCCTGAGGAGGGCAGAGGCTTGGGGCTGTTTCACACATGCCATTTGGATGGTGCACTGCAGCTCCAACGCCACGGGCAGAATTTCCATCTTTGGAATTGCTACCGCTTGCCCGGCAGCTGCCTGGCTGCCCCGGAGCAGGAAAATTCACTTCTCTGCTCTTTCATTCAACACAGAACTGGCTGTGCAAGACCACGGGGACAAAAGGGCCTGGACACGCTGATGGCACGAGATAAAGCCGCTCCTGGGCATTGAACAGCAACCGGCCCCAATCTTCTCTTTAGAAATAAACTTGGGGTTTGGGTGGGTTGTTTTGTTTTTTTCCTCTTTTCCTCCTTGGGTAGAATTTCATGGCTCACAAAAGGGTTTCATATTTTACTCCCAGCCCTCTTTTATCACGGGGAAGGGAGAGTTCCAGGCTGCGGGATTCACTCCTGTAGCCCTGGGGATGTGCTTTGGGAGAGGAGAGGTGGAGCCCTTCGGGACGCTCAGCAGGAGAAGCTTCTGCTGCTTGAGCCGTCGTTGTCTCAGCGTTGGTGAGGTGGGGTTGTGGCAAAGCAGGGTCACAAAAATCTGGGAAAAAACGTCATTCCAGATGCTGGAGAGAACGTCCCCGTGCAGGCCTTTCCATGGGAATTGACTGAGGTGTCCAGACGAGCTGCTGAGGAATTAATTGGGAGTAATCCCTTGAAGGACGCTCCGGAGTGTTTGCCGTGAAAAGCGGGATGAGCAGGCAAGGTCTTCTCACACATGTCTGGGTTCCCTTCGAGGGAATGCTGACCTGAGCTTCCCAAACTTTATTCCCTCTGAGAAAGTGGTGGGAAGGAGAGAAATGTCCAGGGGTTTGGAGTAAAACCACAAAGGGAGGGAGATAAGGGCTGTAAGCTGTCATCTCCTACAGCTTCACCCTTCAATCAGACTTGGTAATTATTTTTTTTTTTCCCCTTTTGGAGCTGAAGTGGAGTTTTTGTGGGGTTTCTACGATCCATCCTCTGCCACATGGCAAGCTTCAGACAGATTTAGTTGTTAGATCTGGTAGACGTGGTGTAAATATTTATGCTCGAACTGAATCGCTGTAAAAATAACTGCTGCCTGCTCTCGCAGTGTCGGGAGAGTCCCGAGCTGGGCGTTTTATTTAGACCGAAAGTAAACCTGGGGGATGCTCTACAGGTTCCTGCCCTACCTCCAAGTGTTGTGTGGCTCTGTAGGGAGGAGCCTTGCGCAGCAGGACGGTGGTTGAGGTGTCTCTCCCACTTTCTCGCTCATTGAGAAACGCTGGAGTTGCGCAGAAATTTGGGATCTTTAAGAAAAGCTCTCCTGGTGGCTCCGTGCACGGTGGCACAACGACAGAGCTGCCCACGGAGCTGGGGAAGAAAAACAATGCTGTGGTGGGGACAAACCTGAGTGCAGAGGGCTCAGGTGAGGAGAGGAATGGGCTGCCAACAGGAATTTGAGCTGGAGTTTGATGCTCCCACCTGTCGGGAAACACCAATTCCTTCATTTCCATGGAAGGAACAGGGGGGGGTTTGCTGCTGTCCCATCCCTCTGTGCCAGTTTTGAGCTCCCTGCCTGCTGCCAGGCTCTAATTTGGAGGGTGGAGGTGCAGGGAGGGGAAGAGAGGAGCACCTGCCCTGCACGTAACTTCTCCTCCTGTTCTATTGC
Source organism: Chamaea fasciata (assembly GCF_029207755.1). NCBI lineage: Eukaryota > Metazoa > Chordata > Aves > Passeriformes > Sylviidae > Chamaea > Chamaea fasciata. Next base: position 4,261,385 of record NW_027094113.1, on the reverse strand, counting down.
CACACCGTGCAATCCGCGCTGCACAGACAGCCTGGCACCGGCCCCGCTCCCGGGACCTCCGGAAAAGCTGGAATTTCTCCCGACTTCTTCCCAGGTGTGGAGCACAGGGCCCGGGAGGGTCATGTGGGACAAAGTGGGGAGTGATTTTCTTGCAGCGGGGACCGTGCCAGGGCTGCTGGCACAGAGCTGGCACCGTCCCCACCGGGGAGGTGACCCAGAGGTCACCTGTGCAGAGCCCGGGCAGGTCCTGACAGATTTTTAGGTGCCACGGATCAGCTCTGCTGGGCTCCCAAAGGTGACAGAGCGGGAGGGCAGCGTCCAGCAGTGCCCGTGTGGCCCAGGTGACACTTTTTGGGGTGGCCTTGGTGGCTCTGCTGTGCTTGCCGACACCACTAGGTGCCTCCCGGCCTTTGCTCTGCTGGGAAAGGCTCAGGAGCACCCGCTGCTCCCTTGGGCTGTTCCGTCGGATTTTTTGGGTTGTCTCGCTTTTTGCGCGACGGGGTTTGACCCTAAGCCGGGGAAATGTGGAGTGTTAAGGGCAGAGCTGTCAGGGGATATTGAGTGTGTAACGAGCCTGAACTTGGGGGTGTACACGGATTTTCTGGGGTGTAAACCCCACGCTCTGAGGGTCCCCCGTGCGCCTGATGCTGTCACTGCTGTCGCACCGCCTGTGCCTGCCACTGTCACGGACACGCTCCGAGTGATTCTTGTCTTTGCTCTGTTGGTTTTCCTGGCTCACGGGGATTAGGTTTGGGGCTGGCAAAAAAAATAATCACCCTCAGGTTTGGGGGGTGTGGGGGGGGAGCATCTTCTGGTTTTCAGTCGCTGTGACAAGGGCAGGTCGAGGTGGTGATGGGTGCTGATGGTTGTCACCTCTCCAGCTGTCACCTCTCTGCTGGGAGCAGCTTTGGGCAGGGCTGAGGAAAACCCCAGTGCAGGACAGGACAAAACCCACTAAATATGGAAAAAAAAGAGAAATGGCAGTTAATTAATGGTAATTAATCTTGTGATTAACCTCACCGTGACCTTTTTGCCCCTCCAAGCCCCCTGCGTCGCAACCTGGGCTCACGGACCTCTCACCTGAGAGCCCGCTGATCTTTTTGGCTGCTGAATAACCAGCACCAAACTGCTTTTCCCACTGCACCAGCGCAAAGATGCCTCTGGCTCTGTGACAGAAACATTTAAAAAAATCCGATTCTGGGGTGTTTGTTTTTTTTTTTCCGCTGTTTTTCTTCCCCCCCACCCCAAATTTGTCCTGGGTACAGCACGTCCTGCCCAGAGCCTCACGTTGGAACCCTGGGCGGTGGCAGAGTTGAACGTGTTCACATCTTTTCACCCTCCACTTTTTTGTTTTTTTTTTTTTGCTGCTGCTCTGTTTTACCAGGCCAGCCAGCTTTTTTGACAGCCATCCAGTTTTATTAGTGCAGAAACCAAAAAAAAATCCCACCTCTTTTGGCTCGCAAACAACCTCCTGATTGATGCCTGGGAGCAGAGTAAATTCGTGTGTGTGTCTGCTGGGCCCCGAGCGAGTCCGGCTCGGAAGAAAAACAGAGATTTTGGGAAATGTCTGAGACTTCTAAAGGCCTTAAAAAATAATATTTAACAAATAAATAAATGGAAAAGCTTCTTGCTGCTTTAGCTTTGGACTCCAGGGTGTCCTTGCTTTTCCAGCTTGGGGGGAAATGGGATGCGGGTAAGGAAATCAGGGGATCAGCAGGACCTGAGACAGAAAGCGCTGGAAAATGAACCAGGTGCCTCCTGACTTCTGTAAAATCCGGCTTTAATTGCTGTTTTCACGGAGTTGCAGGGCTGAATCAGGCCTGGCTTGGCCGGCAGTGGTCAGTGTCCAGTCCCAGCCCAGTGCTGACCAGTCTGGCTGCTGGAAGGGGGGACCAACCTTTGGGGCCCTGAAACAGAACTAAAAAAAAAAGGCTTTGTCTGCTGGGCTTTGTCTTTTTTCTTCCTTAAATACTGAACGTTTCTTCGCTCTCCCTTTGCCAAACAATAAATTCCCTTAAATTTTGCGGCTGGAGACTTTTCAAAAACTTTTCCTCTTGCACTCGAGGCGTTTTCCAGAGGTCCATTATTTTCACACAAAGTATCTCTCCTCCCGAAACTCAGCCCCATTTATAATCTCTTTATTCGAGCCCTGCAAATTGCCAGTCACTTCTAAACGGCGATATTAGTCTCAGGCTCTCTCCTTTTATTTATTGCTTTGATGAAAGAGATGGTGTCGGGGAGTGGAGAACGAGTGGAGGCAGAGGAGGGAAATGGGAGAAATTAAGGGAAGGAGTTGGGAAAGGGAACAAAGAAATCGATTAAACGCTTTTTTTTTTTTTTTTTTTTTTGGCGCCCGTATCTTCCTCGAGGACGACGATGTTTCGCTGGAAAACATCCCCTTCTTTCAGAGTGTTAATATTTAATTAGCTGCTGATCATTAAGTGCTTATTGTGGTTGCTGATTTGGCCGGGGAAGGCTGTCGGTGCTGCTGGGAACAGAAGTAGGTTAACAGGGCGAGTATTTCTGGGCCTCGTCTTCCTTGCCCCCAAACTTCCAAGGGAACTCCTCGCTGTGTCTTCTCCGAGGGAATCAAAGGCCACGGGAACGTCATCCCAAAATCCCAGATGAGAGGCTGGAAGTGAAGGGCTCAGCCTTCCTGCCCTACCGTAGCAATTGCGAGCGTGAAGTGCTGAAAAACTCATTTCCATCGTTCGGGCATGTGAGATAAAGGCTCAGGATCTGAAATATTACAGTCGCCATGGCTACCAGTGACTTATCTGAGGGAGTTTGACTTTTGTTTTGATTTTAAGTGTCTTAATTGTAGTTTAAAAATCAGAATCTAAATGTGGTTTTTTTTTTTTTTTTTACTTAGGCATGAAACTAAAGGCATTAAATGATTTGCATTATTAAAATATCTATAATGCTGCCTGTCAAAGGTTCCTAAAGAAGGTCCCTTAATATTCATACCTTATGTTCTAAATAAAGTTACTCTCCAGCTTTGTGAGAGTTCTCCTTCTCTCGCCACAGAAAATTCCTTGCAGGTGCCTCGCTGGCTCGTTTTGCAACCCCAGCCCTTTTTGTTTTCAGCCTTGGGAGAGCTGTGCCACACCACCCCTGGTGCCTTTCCGCACGTCCTGCTGCTTTTCCTCCTCTCCCCTCCTGTCCCCCAGCCGTTCCCCGCGGGGTCCCACCTCTGGAGCTGGTGTTTCGTGGAAGAGTTTGGCTGTTGGAAGTTTGCCCTGCTCAGGAATCCTGCCAAAACCACCACCCCCCGCCCTCGAGTTTTCTCCTGGATGAAAAATGACCCGGCACCACCTGCCCGAAAAGTGGGGAAATGTGAGGATGGAGAGCACCAGACTTGCCCCTCCTTCCACGTTGTAAAAGAAGACGGGGAACACGACGGGCAGTGGCGCAGCCGAAGGTTTTTTGTATTTTTTTCCTCCCTTAATTCAATCTCTAAAATGTTACAATCTGTCCTGCTCTAATTCTCTCCACTTGTGCAGTGGTTGCAAACACGCTGAAATATGAACTCATGCGCTCGGTAAGCCTTTAATTCCAGCTTTGATGTTTTTAATCATCAGCACAGATTTGGTAGAAATGATTCATTAGCTCGAAAACGCATCTTGGGTTCCACGTGACGCGGCGGGGAACGGAGGAGGCAGCGCCAGGGGCCGCTTGTTCTTGGGATGTTCTTTGTGCCTGAGCTGATTCTCGAAGTGTGGCCCTCGGCATCCCAGCTCCAGAGGCCTCTGGGGTGTCCAGATGCCTCCTCTCTGCATCTGGTTTTGGTCAAAGCCCTCGCTCAGGAACGTGTGAGCGGAGCCCGCGCTCGGTGAGCTCGGGGTGAGGGCTCCTCTCTGGGCGCAGCAGCAGGAGGATTTCTGGCCCTGTTTGCCTTCCCTGCCTGCTGTCTGCCTGGAGCCACTCCCTTAACCCTCGCTGGGACATCTCCACGCCCTCCCTGAGCTCCAGGGTTCAGCTTGGGGTTGCCTTCCTCCACCCCACAGTGCTCTGAGAGCAACCTGGCCTGGGAGCAATGGCTGGGAGACGAATCCTCAACCCCATTTCTTGTTCCCTGCATGGAGCTGGGGTGCCAGGGGTGTTATCACAGCCTCTGGAGGCTGCTGCCATCCCATTTCTTGTTCCCTGCGTTGGAACTGGGGTGCCAGGGGTGTTATCAGACCCTGTGCTGCCCTGAAGGCATCGCCCTTCTGGCTCAGCCCAGGGTTCCAGCTGCCCCCGCCGTGCGTGCCGTGGGTGTAAAGATCCCTTTCGCAGCTGTTTCCATGTGGAAAGTGGCATTCCTGTCCCTGCCGAGGCACCTTCGTGCCAACATCCCCCCGGGAGAGGCTCTGGTGGGGGCAGGATGTTGGGATTCCCCCATGGTGTGGGATGTGGGTGTGACTTTTGTGTCCCGCGTTTTTTTCCCAATGGATGAACGTTCGAGGCTTCCCTTCGTGCTCAGGGGTTTTATATATTTTCATGTATTTTCTATTTTTATATTAATATATTTTAATATATATTTCAAATATATTTATTTATTTCTTTTTCACTCTGGCATCCAACTGCTGCTCCTCATATGTGTATATAATTATTTTTTTAATATAGTTTTCTTTTTCACTCTGGCATCCAACTGCTGCTCCTCATATATACATATATATTTTAATACATTTATTTTTCCCTCTCTGGCATCCAACTGCTGCTCCTCTTCCTCCTTCATTCCCAGTGCTGCACTGGGAGCCAAGGCCGTGGATTCAGGCGTGCTCCCTTGTCCAGTCAAGCCTGCTCTTATCACAAATCCCGTTTTTTTAATAAATTCGGGTGCCTGACCCCGCTCCAAGCCGAGGTGTTGTGAGACCCTCTGACCACAGAAACCCCCGTGAAACTCCAGCTTTTCTCGCATCCCAAGGAAAATTCCAGAAGCTCCCCAGCCCTGCCTCCCAACGGGAAGGAAAGGAGCGGAATAAACACTTTCTCCCCGTTGTGCTGAAAGGCTTTTATCTCCCAGGCACGTTCTGAGCTGCGAGGAGGAGATGCCAGCTCTTCCCAAGTTTCGTCTTCCAGGCTGTTCCCGCTGTAACAAATTGTTAAGCAACAAGTACACGGCATTTGGAGATCTGGGATGAGATAGGGACAGCCTCACAAAGGCGCTCTCAGATGTTCAAGGCTTCCTTTTGTGCTCGGAGGAGTTTTATATATTTATTTTTCCCTCTCTGGCATCCAACTGCTGCTCCTCTTCTTCCTTCGTTCGCGGTGCTGGAGCGGGAGCCAAGGCCGTGGATTCGGGCGTGCTCCCGTGCCCGGCCAAGCCTGCTCTTATCACAAATCCCTTTTTTCTCCCCGCAGAGCAAACGCTGCTTGGTGCTGTTCTCTCACCTCTCCTCCTCCCCCTTTGTTTTCCATAAATCCCTCACTTGATTTCTCATGCTTTGCTCTGCTTTGGATTTTGTTCTGTTTCCATCTTTTTTTTCTCCTTAAAATCCTCTTGTTTTGGGGTTTTTTTTTTTTTTTTTGGACATTAGCGATGCTTTTCTTTTGTTTTGCCTTTTTTTTTTTTTCCCCTGCTCCTCAGGGTATTGTGTAATCATTGGATCCTTTTATTCTATCCCTGTAAATAGACAAAGGAACCAGAACACGGAGTTTTTCCTGGAGTAGCTGTTCCATTACCTGTTGAAATGAATCCCACATCCCAACACCTTTATTCCACACAGATGCACCAACCCGCCCTGAGCTAATCCTGTAAAAATGAATTGAGGAAAAGGAAAAAAAAAAAGGAATATTTGTACAGGTGACGCTCGTTGTTTGAACCTGTGCTGTTGATCCAGGGGCAGCATTCCCACAGGGATGAACCCCGAGGCTGGGAAGAGGAATGTTTGAAATCAGTACCATAAAAAAAACCCCCGCAGAGGAAAATTCCCATGAGGAGAATCCTGCAGGAGATCCGGTGTGGCAAAGTCACAGCAAACTCCGGAATTGCGGCGGATTTGTCCCTGTGGATTTTCCCTGTCCAGCCTGGAGCTGTGGCTTTGCTGGGTGGCTGAAGATGTGTCCAGAGGGAACGTCACCTCTGTGCTGCTGCCGCTGGACGTTTCCTCCTTCCTCCCCCAGCAAATCCAAGTTCCAGTGAGGAGAGGGAAAAGGCTTTGTCGTGGTGAGAATCCACACCTCGCTCCCTCCAAATCCCTTCCCTCTTTTTCCTCGGGAAGAGCCGGAGTGGACAGACTTTTCTTGGCTTGCAGAGTGTGGATAAAGGTCCTGTCAGCAGCTGCCTTCCTGCTAATCCCTTTTATTCCGGCGAGGAATGCTCTGCTCTGAGGCTCTTTAGAGCGCTTTGATTTTCGGGTGGGGATTTCAGACCACCCTGCCCCGGCTGAGCACCACCAGCCATCCCAGCAGGAGCTCCGATGGATTTTGAGGCGCATTCCTAATCCTGAGGAGCTTGAACCAGCCTGCCAAGGTTTGCTTTGTGCATCCCGGCGAGCTCCAGAGCCGCCCTCCCGGTGCTCTGATGGACATCCCAGATTTCCCCTCGCTCCCTCTCCCTAAAGCTTGCAGGAAATTGCAACCCGATAGGAGCAGAGCCCCGTCCCTTGTCCCTCATTGTTTGAGGATTGTTTACATCCCCTTTTTTTTTTGTTATCCCATCTCCCTGACTCTTCCCTGACCTCTCGCCGGCTCGTTTGGTCCATTGTGTGTGGCTGTTGTTGTTCCAAGGGAGTTCTGAGGGAGGAGGGTTGGAGCAAACCCTGGGATTACTCAGCCCCAGCCTACTCCTTTTGGGCTCCCTTGTTTTATTCCACCTAAACAATAATAATAATATTAATAATAGCGATGATAATTCCCTCTAAGTGCAGTCCTAAGTGCACTCTCCCACTGTGGATTTGGGAGCAACTCCTGCAGCTTCCCAGACTCGGGATAATCTCTTCGGGATTTTTTTTTTTTTTGATGTCACGTTTCCATAAAATATTCCTCAAAAAAACCAAACAAACAAACAAAAAAACCCCACAGAGACCAAGCAGCAGGACGCTCCTGGAAACATCAGCCCCGTCCTGGATGTCAATCCCTGTGTCCCCTCCCCAGCAGCACCCAGGATGTTGATCCTGAAAAGTCGGTCAGAGCTGGAGATTAAATCCCCAAATGAATTCGGGATTTCAGGGAATCTTGCAGTCGCTTCTGGAGTTCTTTCCAGAGCATCCCACAGCCTCTCTCCCCCTGGAGCGGTGCTCCTGCTGCTCCCACTGACAAGTGCCCGGGAGGCCGGGCAGATCCCGGGATGCTGCTGGGGAACGCGTGCGAGAGGCGTCGGGAGATGTTTGCGCTGGGAGGGGACTGTTGACCCTGCAGCTCCAACAGCTGACGTTCTGCAGGGCAGCCAGTGCCGTGCGATATTTTGCCTTTTTTTTTTTTTTTTTGCCCCTCTCCTGGGGGTCAGGCAGAAGGGAAGGATGGAATGGGGCTGGCGGGGCTTGTCCTTGGGCCGAGCAGGGCATCCAGCAGCTGCAGGCAGGGAAGGTGGTGAGGACAAGCAGCAACTGAGACTCGGTGTTGAGGTCAGGGTGGGCTCTGGGGCAGCTCAGAGCGGAGAATCACCGACATTCCTTGGGGATCGTGGCTCCCAGGAGATGTTTGGGTGGTGTCTGGAGCCCCGTGTGTGCTGCAGGGTTGTCAGCAGTGCCAGAGGAGATCTGGAGAGTGCGGAAGTGTTCCGTGCTGGGAGAAGGGAACTCCAGGTGCTGGTGTTCTCTGGGTGGCTGCTGAGGTGGGGATTTGCTTTCCAAGCAGTTCCCCGTGTGTCCCCATCTTCCCGGGCGGGTACCTGACGTTCTGTGCTCGTTTCAAACCGGCCTGTCTCTCTTGTTCTGTTTTTAGCATGGCTGACAAGAACAGCACCCTGAAATGCACGTTCTCTGCTCCTGGCCACAGCACCACGCTGCTGCAGGGACTGGCCTCGCTCCGAGCCCAGGCTCAGCTGCTTGATGTCATCCTCACTATAAATAATGAAGTGTTTCAGGTTCATAAAGTTGTCCTGGCGGCCTGCAGTGACTATTTCAGGTGAGAATCCCACAGGGAAGCAGGCGCTTTTACCTTTCCCGTGGGTTTGCTGTCTCCCCGTCTTCCCCTACCCCAGGCTCCCCACCACACCCCAAAAAATCCCACCCCGCGGAAGCCTTTGGAGGTTTGGTTTGTTCCACGGGCGTCCTGCAGGCACGTAGAGGTTCAGGATCAGTCCCTCTGCACTCAGCTTTGTTCGACTACAGCCGCTGGGCCGAGGCAGGAGTCCAAGCTCAGGTTTTGGCCCCACCTGGGCAGGTGTGGGTGCTGCTTTTGCTGCGGAGCCACTTGAGCTGATTTGGAGGTGGCAGTGAGGGCTCCAGGAGGCAATCCCGTCCTCCTGTTCTCTTTAACCACCACTGCTCTGTCTGCAGGGCTCCCTGCCCCTGGGCTGGGACCACCAAGGTCCTCCTGTGATCCCAGAAGATCTAGGAGGATTGTCCCAGCTGCTGTGGGTTGAAAACAGGAGCACCACGAGGAGCTCCCGCAGCCAAATTATTGCAGAGGGAGTCGATGGCAGGGCAGGGAATTCAGTCCTGAGTGAAAAGAGGTGTTTTATCCACCTTGCCTCTGTCACAGAATCACGGAATCGTGGCTGAGGTTGGAAAAGATCTCCAAGGTCATCAAACTCAACCTTGTCCCCAGCCCAGAGCACTGGGTGGCATGGCCAGGAATCCCTTGGATGGGATGGGGACTCCAAACCTCCCTGGGCAGCCCCTGCCAAAGCCTGAGCACCCTTTCCATGGGGAAATATTCCCGATATCCAACCTCCCCTGGCCCAGCCTGAGGCCGTTCCCTCCTGTCCTGTTGTCCCCCGAGAGCAGAGCCCGAGCTCCCCAGCTGTCCCCTCCTGTCAGGGAGTTGTGCAGAGCCAGGAGGTCCCTCCTGAGCCCCTTTTCTCCTCCTGAGCCCCCTCAGCTTCTCCTCCTGAGCCCCTTTTCTCCTCCTGAGCCCCTTTTCTCCTCCTGAGCCCCTTTTCTCCTCCTGAGCCCCCTCAGCTGCTCCTCAGGACTGACTCTCCCTGTCAAACCCTCCTGGCACAGCTCTGACCGGGAATGACTTTGAGTCTGGGATCTTTTCGGGGCAGCACCGAAGTGCGGGACGTGCTGGAGACACCCGGAGCAGGGAAGGCTCACACTCACGGAGAACTCCAGCTGGGAGTTATTCCAGACTCTGGGAAGGGTGGAAAAGGGGCTGCTGATGGGATTTGCAGTCCCTTGATGTGCAGTTCCCTCCCTGCAGGTAAACAAGGCCGAGAGAGGCTTCGCTGGCGTCTCTCTGCCATCCCTCTGCCCATTCTTCAGCTGCCCTGCGTTCATTTCCCAGGCTCTTCCCTCCCCTCTCCCTGGGCTGGCACAAACCTTCCAGGCTCGTCCAGCAGGCACACAATCAATCCTGGAGCTGCTCTCCCCCTGCAGAAATGCTGATGGCACTGCTTTAGTCCTCCCTGCTGGTGCAGGGCCACTGCCAGGGTGGTTTCACTGTCGAGATCTGATGGCTGAGTAGGTTCCTCCTCAGAACTTCAGTGGTGCTGAAGGAGGTTGTCCTGGGGAACAATGGCAGAATAATCCAGCTTTTGAAAACACTCTGTGGTTTTTTTGTTGGGTTTTTTTTTTTTTTTTCCCCCTGCGGGAAGGGGGAGGAAAAAGAGTGAAATTGAGGCATTTATATAATCAGCATTTTAAAACCATAACGCTTTTGGGAAGGGAATTGCATTCCAGTTGATGATTCGTCTTTCAGCATGGCAACAATGAAGGCTTTTCCTCTCTCCCTGCTCAGCTGGTGCAGGAGCACGCACGTGGCTGGGTGTCCTCTGGGGCGAGGGATCAGGGCTGGGACATGGGATGTGCAGGGATTTCAGCGGGATGCTCTCATCTGCTGCACGGACAAATAATTGGGAACAGCGTTGCTGGTCACTCGGCTACAGCAGGGCTGATCTCACGTGCAGATATTTCCCTATTTAGGTCATTTAGGATTTCTTGGGTTTGTGCTGGAAGGCAGCAGGTTTTCCAGCCTGGTTTGGACAGGAAACTTGGAGCTCCTGGCTTTTGACAGCGTTCCCAAGATATTCCTTTATTCCCGTGTCGATGCAGGGTCTGGTCAGCATTTTTTGGGGCTGACTCGCACCTTGGAGTCAGCGCAGGCAGCTCTGGTGACACCACGGATTTACCTTTCCCATGGAAAAGAGCAGGTGGGAAAAAACCGGCCCAGGATGTGCAGTTTTAAGACCTTTTGTTTTTTTGTGTGACAGTTCACGGACTTGCTGGGACTTGCGTGCGGTTGCTGGGAGTGGTGACACTCCATGTCACCTGCTCTGACTTTGCCTGGCCAACAACTGCTCTGCCACTGCTCCTTGGGCACCACAGGGTGAAAACCTTCGCCCCCAGCTACCCCTGGGCAACAAAACCCTCTGAAACGGGCCGTAAATGGCCCAAAGGGCCAAAAACGACCCAAACCCCACCAGTGCAGCTCCATCCCCGGTGCTGGGAGCCGCGGCCTCACGGCCCTCGGCGTGGAATGTGCTTCCTGTGGAATTTAGGAGCCTCCCCAGGAGGAGATCCAGGCCCTAAGCTCTGCGTGGCCTGGGCGAGCGGTGTGCTCGCAGCTGTGCTGTAACTGAGCCTTTTCCCCCCGAATTTTGTTTAATTGCCTGTCAGCCCCCTGCTGCTGGCCATGCTGCAGCTCCCCCTTTTTCCAGGCCCTGGGAAGGAGCCTTGGAGGGGAGGTTCTGCTGGAAGACCAAAGCTGTTCATGAGATGTGTTGCACCTGCGATTTTTTGAGCCATTTCGTAGTTCCCTGTGAGGTAACAGGACGACAGGGCCTTGAAGGCCTTGCTGCCAGGAATCACTGGCCTCCCACCACAGGCGTGTTCCTTCCTCGTGCTCCCAACTCCTAGAGCTAAAACCCTTCAGGGTACGGCTGCCAGTCTCCGCTGGTGCAGATCCCGTGGGATCCTTTTTGTGTTGGGTTCGTTGGTGGCCAGAATCGTTCGCTCGCCGCTCTGGCAGCCCTGCCTCCTCCTGGAGCTTGGTCCTGTGGTCTACTCTTATTCCTGCTGCCAGCGGGATTGAAAAACTTCTCCAGTTGCTGAATATTCCTCCTCAGTGCACTGTTTATGCAAGCCTTATGTAAGTCATTGCACGCTCTCGGTTTCTCCTGGCTCGTAGAGATTTAGCCTTGATTTATTCCCCCCTTCCCCACCCTGAGAGAATCGGAGTGTTAAATAAAACCCAGTTCTGAGGTGCTGCGTTTTTGCTCAAACTGCAGGGGGAGGATTTTATTATTTTTTTTTTCCCCTTTGTTTGCGTTGCTGACCTGCAGGGCGATGTTCACGGGCGGGATGAGAGAAGCCAGCCAGGACGTGATTGAGCTCAAAGGCGTGTCTGCCAAGGGCCTCAAGCACATCATCGACTTCGCCTACAGCGCCGAGGTGACCCTGGACCTCGACTGCATCCAGGACGTGCTGGGAGCCGCCGTCTTCCTGCAGATGGTGCCGGTGGTGGAGCTGTGCGAGGAGTTCCTCAAGTCGGCCATGAGCGTGGAGACGTGCCTCAACATCGGCCAGATGGCCACCACCTTCAGCCTGGCCTCCCTCAAGGAATCCGTGGACGCCTTCACCTTCAGGCACTTCCTGCAGATCTCCGAGGAGGAGGATTTCCTCCACCTGCCCCTGGAGCGCCTGGTGTTCTTCCTGCAGAGCAACAAGCTCAAGAGCTGCAGCGAGATCGAGCTGTTCCGCGCCGCCGTGCGCTGGCTGCAGTTCGACCCCGCGCGCCGCGCCGGCGCCAGCCAGGTGCTGCGCCACATCCGCTTCCCCCTGATGAAATCCTCGGAGCTGGTGGACAGCGTGCAGACCTTGGACATCATGGTGGAGGACGTGCTGTGCCGCCAGTACCTGCTGGAGGCCTTCAACTACCAGATCCTGCCCTTCCGGCAGCACGAGATGCAGTCGCCGCGCACGGCCATCCGCTCGGACGTGCTGTCCCTCGTCACCTTCGGTGGCACCCCTTACACCGACAACGACCGCACCGTCAGCCCCAAGGTCTTCTGCCTGCCCGACGCCGCCGGCCGCCAGTTCCGCGAGCTCACCGAGATGGAGGTGGGTGGGTGCAGGAGCAGGAGAGGGAGCTCCGCAGAGCTGAGACGCTCACAGAAACACGTGGGTTTACTGCCGTGGGTGAAAGGGTCCTGCCTCGGCCGCCAGCCTCGGCTGAAGGGATGCCCCAAGGAGAGAGACAGAGGGTAAGAGGGGTAAAAGCAAGAGAGCTAAGAGGAGGAAGAGAGAGGTAAGAGCTAAGAGAGAGAGCAAGCAAGAGGGGGAGGTCCCTGTTACATCAAATCTCCTTTTGCGTTGAATGTTCTGATTCAGTGACCAACCAGCGCGAGGTACAAAACCTACAGGCTTTGCACACAGCCTGTGAGAACTGCTGTATTACCAGATCGTTCTGTGTTCTAAACCCTAAAGACTGCTTTTCCTTGTCTACCTTTTCCCTGATACCTCGGGGGGCTACTCCCTCGAACCCCTTTGTTTGCCGTCACCCAACCCATCACCAGTGAATCCCTTTCTTCCATCTGCCATGCCTACACCTCAAAGCCAGCTTTCATTCCTATTTCACTCACAGCTTTTCTACCTGTAGTACCTCTTGCCAGGCAATCAGCTTTTCCCTGTCTCACCTTTCCCAACAGGTGGGCAGCAGCCACTCCTGCGTGGCCGTGCTGGACAACTTCGTCTACCTGGTGGGAGGCCAGCAGCTGCAATACCGCAGCGGGGAGGGCGCCGTGGACGTCTCCTACCGCTACGACCCTCACCTCAACCAGTGGCTGCGCATCCAGGCCATGCAGGAGAGCAGGATCCAGTTCCAGCTCAACGTGCTGCGCGGCATGGTTTACGCCACGGGCGGCCGCAACCGCTCGGGCAGCCTGGCCTCGGTGGAGAAATACTGCCCCAAGGACAACGAGTGGACTTACGTGTGCTCCCTGAAGCGCAGGACTTGGGGCCACGCCGGGGCCACGGTGGGGGACAAGCTCTACATCTCGGGGGGTTACGGCATCTCGGTGGAGGACAAGAAGGCGCTGCACTGCTACGACCCCTCGGCCGACCAATGGGAGTTCAAGGCGCCCATGAACGAGCCCAGGGTGCTGCACGCCATGGTGAGCGCCGGCGGCAGGATTTACGCCCTGGGAGGACGCATGGACCACGTGGATCGGTGTTTCGACGTCCTGGCCGTGGAATATTACGTGCCCGAGACGGACCAGTGGACCACGGTGAGCCCGATGCGCGCGGGGCAGTCGGAGGCCGGCTGCTGCCTCCTGGAGAAAAAGATTTACATCGTGGGGGGTTACAACTGGCACCTCAACAACGTCACCAGCATCGTGCAGGTCTACAACACCGAGACGGACGAGTGGGAGAGGGATTTGCACTTCCCGGAGTCTTTTGCCGGCATCGCCTGTGCCCCCGTCATCCTCCCGCAGGTGACGAGCCAGAGGTGACTCCGGGGAGGGGCTCTGGGGTGGTGGGAGAGAAAAAGGACAAAACAGCTCCGGGTTTTCTGCTCCAAAAAAGTCCCTCCCGCTGCTGCTGGGGAGTCCTGGCAAGGCAGTTCCATCGGCAGCACTTGTCAGCCAGGCAGACTGAACAGATGTTACAGCTGGGAAAAGCTTTTTCTCTCTCTCTCTCTCTTTTTTTTTTTGTGGGGGGTGATTTTTGCCAACTTTTCGTATTTTTTAACCGGCGCTGCAAACATTGGCAGCTCAGGAGTCACTCAGCACTGGGGTCTTGTTTCCAAGAGATCAGGTGGGGTTGTTTTTGGGTTTTTTTTTTTTTTGATCAATGGTTCCAAAAATATAAATCGTTGTGCGTCGATCTGTTGGGTTTTTAGCAAAAAAAAAAAGCCAAAAAAAAAAAAAGCCAAAACCTGTGTAACACACTGACCTCCAGAAGCAATAAAAGGACAGTGGGAGCTACAAGAGCTCAGGTGCTTGGATTGGGAAAGCAGATCCCTGTTTTCCAAAGGTGGCTTTTCCTTTTTTCCCCCTTCCTGAAGAAGGGAATATTTATCCCTGCACACCTCTGGTCTTCACTGCTTGGATCACGCTGCAATTCCTCGCCCCCTCCAGCTCCTCTGAGTGCAGAAATTCTCCCTTAATTGGGGCGTGCAGAGTTTGCAGCACTAAAGCCATGGTGAAAGCTCGATTATGTATAAACAGGCGTGATTATTTGGGTTTAGAAGTGCCAAAAAATTTGGCTGCCCTGGCAATAAGAGCTCTGCAGTCGTCCATCAGTGAAGCCAAGAGCTCCTGCAGAGTCTGGGTCAGGATTTTCTCCTTTCCCAACTCTTCCTCCAGGAAAGGAGGTGGGTGCTACTCCTTCAGCAGCTGGAAGGTTTTCTTCCCCGCCGCGTGTTCGAGCTGCTCGGCATCCCAAAACGATGGGAATGTCCCGGCGGAACGTGGTTTTGTTGCTGTGGTGGTATTTTAAATTAAGAGGTTGGTTTAAGGCGGCTCTGTCATTTTTGTAAAATCTTCACCGCGCAGAACACTTCCCGAACTCTCCTCCCCTCCAAGCCATTTCCCGTGTTTAATCTGACGAATGAATTTGCAAAAACCTCTGGTTTTATCAGGAATCCAAGGGCTTCGTTTTGTATCTGTGTGTCGGCTCGATTCGGATGCACACGCCGTCTCCTTTTGTGGAGAGGCTGTTGCATTCTGCTGTGAAATAAATCCTGGCCTGCAACCTTGAGTGGCAACTGGTGATGTTCTGGTGTGCTGATGGACCCTGGGGAGGGCTGTGCGAGGCATGAACTCCACACCTGAGAGGTTTTTTCTGGAATCGGTGGGCTCAGAGCACCTTTGGGTGGGACGCCTTCTGAATTTTATCTGAATTTCAGACAAAAGCCACGCAGAGTTTCCCCTGTTCCTCTCCGTTTGCTGCTCTGCCAATAACAAATCGATGAAAAGGACGTGTTGCTGTGTGGAATGCTGCAGTTGGAGGGTTCTCAGGCACTTAATTGGCTCCTTCTCTCTGTTCCTTTGGCCTGGCCTGGCCGCCAGGAACGCCCGGGATGGGCTTGGCAGAGACAAGGAGATGCCGAGAGGATGAACTGGAGCTCAGTTCAAGCTTCAGAGTCACAAAAGAATGGATTTTCCTCGCTGAACGCTTCCACATGTTGATAGAAATGGTGTTTCTCAGGTTGGTAACGAGTGGAGGAGTTCCTCCCTTTCCCATGAGCAGGATCTGCTCAGTCCTCCTCCGAGGGTTCCTGCAGAGTGACAGACAGGGGGTTTAGGTGGGATATTTGGGATAAATCCTTCCCTGGGAGGGTGGGCAGCCCCTGGCACAGGTTCCCTGAGAAGCTGTGGCTGCCCCTGGATCCCTGGAAGTGTCCAAGGCCAGGCTGGAGCCACCTGGGACGTTTGGAAGTGTCCCCACGGCAGGGGTGGCACTGGATGGGCTTTAAAGTCCCCTCCCAACCCAAACCAATGTGGAATTCCGTGATCTTACGGCACTTAAATAATTCTTCCCTGTTTTATTTCGGATTTCCCCCGGTTCCTGTGGCAGCAGTGGATGGTTTGGGTGCTCCCTAATCCCTGAGTTTTTCTGGACGTGCAGCTGTGGTTCCCATCCCACACACTGCCCGGAGATCCCTGTGGAGACCATCCCTGGAATCTCTTCCTGAGGAAACCAAACTTTTCCTTTTTTTCCCCTTCAGGCTTCTCAGGTAGGTGTGTATGTGTGTGTTGGGGGGAAAGAGGAGAATCCTTGGAAAACGTGGAAAAACCCCTGTTGGGTCTCCCTTTCAAGGACAGCCTCGCGAAAATAAACGTAATCCAGGTATTCCTTCCTGTTGGAAGCGTTGTTTTGCCGCCAGGAGGATGCACAAAGCCCTTCTGGAATTCTTATTTATTAAACAACTGAAGCCAGACTAACCTGGGATTCCCATTCCCTGCCACAGAGGAGCAAGGAGAAAAGATCTGGAAGTCTCTGGATCAGGGCGCCGCAGCTCTTTGTTGCTGGAATGTTCTTTTTATAGCAGCGTAAATAATTATTTCTCATCAAGAGAGCTGGAAATCTTCTGGCCGCTCTAAATTTAGCAGAGACTCAAATATTTGTGGCCCATAACTATTTTGGATCATAAATTTTTTTTTTTGCTTGACCCTCCCCCCCCGTGCAGGGGATGGAGTTGTGGCTCTGGGCCGGGCACAACCTCTCTTGATATTCTGGCAATAAATGGGTTGGGTGCTTTTGGGGGGATTCAAAAATTGATGATTCCGGGAGGGTTTTCCCATAAATAGGGATGGGGATTGTGTGGAAACGCTTGCCAGCATGCCCCGCATGGAAAGGAAGGTGGATTGGGCTCCTCTTTTCCTGAGGAATGAGCAAAGCCAGAGAAATGTTGGATCGGGCTCGGAGTCTTTGTCTCGGAGCAGCCATGAAAATCCTGGGGGTGAATTGGGTAAATTTGGGAATGCCCCTGAGCAGGTGGGGAGCAGGAGAAACCAGAGCATGGTTAACACAGAGCCCTTGTGTCCCTCCAGAGGCTCCTGTCAGGCCTGGGATAATCATCCCTGTCTCCTCTGATGTTTTACGGGCCTGAAATTGTGCTTAAAACTATAAAGGCAGCCCCGGGAGTCTTGGCAGGGGGGAGAGCAGCGAGAGATTGGGAATGTCTGCATCCCATTAATGGTGTCACTGACCCTTTTCCAGAGGGTCTGCCTGCTCCCAATCCCACTGTCACTTCTCCCTAGCCCAGAACCCGGATAATTCACCCAGACGTGGCTGCAGCCCTGCAAGGGTTTGTTTTTTTTTTTTTTTTTTAAGCAGCACCGGAAAAATTGCAATTTCTTTTGATTCGACTAAACTCCCGGCAGCTCCCAGTTAGCCTGGTGCTGGGTTTGGAGTGCTGCTGTGGGAGCCACATCAAAAACCCCGGGCAGAAATTCCCACTTCCAGGGCTGCGATAAGGGCCGGAGCTGCTGAAACTCCTGCAAACTTTCGGGACATTTATCACGGCGGGGATCGTTGGAGCCAGACTACTGTCAGGATAAATAAAACATGTTCCCCCAGTGCAGCTCTAATTATGATTTTTAGCCAGTTGTGTAATGTGCAGAACTTTATTTACAATAAATCTTCCAAGTTGCTCGCGCAAATGAATGGGATTTCATCACTCGGGGCTGAAGGAGCAGGAGAAGTGGATGCGGCTGGAGGAATTCACGGGCTGGGGGGTGTCAGCAGAGGGAGGGAGCAGAGCTGGCTGCTCTGCCCTTCCAAGGGGGGCTCAGCTCTGCTGGATCCCACCTGGGAGCACAGAAATATCCCCCAGACTTCTCCCCACCCCACCGAGGCGTTTTGTGCTCTGCATGTTAATGGTGAGTGGGCACGGCAGCATCCCACAGCCTCCAGAACTTCTCCTTTTCTCCTTCCCAGCTCCTCCCTGAGCTCCAGGAACAGGCGGTTGGGCACTTCCCCGTTTGATAGCTCAGCTCCAGGGGGGAAGTTTCTGCTTTTATTTGTGGGCCAGGTTACGTTTCTGACTGCTTTGACGCTGAGAATTCCAGAAAATGAACACAAAAATGTTTTGTTTTGGGTTTTTTTTTTCCTGCTGGTTGAGCTGGGCCACCCGAAATCAGCCTCAGATCTTCAGGAAAAGGGTGAGGAGGAAGAGGAGGGTGACAATTCCCACCCCAGGAAATGTCCAAGGGCAGTTTGGAGGGGCTTGGAGCAACCTGGGCTAGTGGAAAGTGTTCCTGGATGATCTTTATCCATCCCACACCGCTCTGGGATTCTCTGAAAGCAAAACAAAAAAGCCGCCGGGGCAAAAGTTTTCCGAAGGTTTTATAAGCTGGAGCAGAGAAATCAAAGCTGCTTGGCTGGGTCCCTGAGGTTTGCAGTTGCTCTTTCACACCCAGGCCCCTGTAATTAGCCAGAACTGCTTTATGTGGCTGCTTAAGAAATGAAAATCTTTTTTTTTTTTGGGAGGGGGGTTTGTTTGTGCAGGCCACCAGCCCAGCTGAAGCGAGACCTTTGAAGTCCCTGGGCTTGCACCACATCAGGAGCACCTAAAGCAGGACGGGTCCTTGAATTTATTTCATTTTCTTTTCTTGGTCATCGGGGTCCCAGCGCTTTTGCTGAAAGGTATTTTCCTTCGTGTGGTTGAAGTGATGTTTGTAACCAGGCTGCTAAACCCGGGGCTGCCCGCAGAGCTGGCAATTATTTGGCTGGAAATGCAAAAAGGTTCTTTTTTTTTTTTTCCTCCCCCTGCCCGTGGTGTTTGATCCTCCCGAGGATTCAGGGAGATTCTCTGGTGGGATCAATGCCGGCGTTCAGCGTCTCCAGGAGAGGTTTTCCAGCAGGAATGTTTGAATTTCAGGGAGGTTTGGGAGGGAGAAGTTTGCCCCGGGGTGCAGGTAACGCGCCTGGGCTGTTCCTTTTCTGCAGGATTTGGGGTTTGCACGGGAGGGGAGGCTGCCAGAAGGGAGAAAATCCGATTTTCCCCGTGGAAAAGGGGCCCAAAAGCAGGAATTCTGTGGTGGCCGCTCAGTCTCCTGTTGAAAAATCGACTTTAGCGATGCTCCCACTTCACTGACATGAGGAAAACCCAGGAGGTGCCCGACTTGGTTTATCAGGATTTCATGCAAAAAAAATCACCTGGAACTGCAAAAAAACCCGCCCTGAGTTCTCCTTCACGCCTTGATTTATTTCTTTTTTAACACCTTCAGCGTGGAAATCGGGCTTTGGACTCGTGATTGTCCGTCTGTCCTGAGGGATGGGCAGAGCAAAGCTGGGATTTGCCCCGGGATGTGAACCAGAGCAGGGTCACAGGAGCCTGGAACGCTTTGGGATGGAAGGGACCTTAGAGGTCCTCCTGCCACGGGCAGGGACAGCAGGGCCACCTTCCAAGGACCCCGGCCACCACCCCAGGGTGCTGCGGCCCGGCCTTGGGCACTGCCAGGGATGCAGGGGCAGCCCCAGCTGCTCTGGGAATTCCAGCCCCTCGTCACCCTGACAGGGAGGAATTCCTGCCCCAAATCCCACCCCACCCTGCCCTGTGGCAGTGGGAGCCATCCCCTGTGTCCTGTCCCTCCATTCCTCGGAGGAAATTCTGTCTTTCCCTCCTCCCCGGAGTGTCAGGTGCCTCCTCACTCGCCTCTGGCAATTCCCACATGGAATTCTCTGCCTCCCACCCTTTCGGGAAGGCACGGAGTGGCCGCTGCTTTCCCAGCTCCCCACAGCACCTCAGCGTCCTGGGAAAGATCCCTGGAATACAGGAGTGATCCCTGAATCCTGGGAATGAGCCCTGCATCCTGAGAATACTCCCTGGAACACGGGAATGATCCCTGAGTCCCGGGAATGCTCTCTGGGAATGATCCCTGCAGACCAGGAATGATCCCTGGAATGCCGCAAATGGTCCCTGTGTCCCGAGAATGATCCTGGGAGTGATCCCTGAATCCCGGGAACGATCCCAGGAATGATCCCTGCCCCCCAGAATGATCCTGGGAATGCTCCCTGCATCCCAGGAATGATCCCTGGATCCTAGAAATGCTCCCTGCATCCCAGGCATGATCCCTGGATCCTAGGAATGATCCCTGGATCCCAGGAATGATCCAAGGAATGATCCCAGGAATGATCCCAGGAAGGCTCCCTGCATCCCAGGAATGATCCCTGGATTCTGGGAGTGATCCCTGGATCCCAGGAATGATCCCTGCCCCCCAGAATGATCCTGGGAATGCTCCCTGCATCCCAGGAATGATCCCTGGATCCTAGAAATGCTCCCTGCATCCCAGGAATGATCCCAGGAATGCTCCCTGCATCCCAGGAATGATCCCTGGATTCTGGGAGTGATCCTTGGATCTCAGGAATGATCCCTGCATCCCAGAATGATCCTGGGAATGCTCCCTGCATCCCAGGAATGATCCCTGGATCCCAGGAGTGATCCCTGCATCCCGGGAATTCTCCCTGCATCCCGTGTGGAACAAAGCCAAGCCCCGATTCTGGGAAAAGGGCCGGGGGAACAGAGCCCTTGGCACGGCTGCCAAAACCTCTCGGAGCAGGGGGAGGACCCGAGGTGTGGAAACGAGAATTAATTTCTCTCAGCAGTCGCTGTTTGCTCGGCTTTGCTGTAATTTTAGAATTTACAGGGGATGGTAAAGGAGCAGGGCTGGAAGGGTGACAAGGGAATATTGGTGCAGGGAGCCGAGCCAGCCCTCTGTGTGAGTGGATTTGCTGGGCTCTTGGAGGGGAGAGGGGTTCAGGTGCTTTTATTTGCCCTCTGGAAACAAGGACATCTCAAATTAAAAGAACTTTTCGCCGGTTCCAAGTGAAACAAGAGAATGTTTTCCTACTCCGAGCACGGTTTGGAGCCGGGTTCAGAATGACTGGGGACTCTGAGGATATTCTTCTCCGAGCATAATGGGAATGTCAACAGGAACATTAAGTAGGAAGTGTGAAAGATCAAAATCTTGGTGTCTGCAGGCAAAAAAAAAAAAGGAAAAAAAAAAAAAGGAACCGTCAGCTCATTTGAGGATCACAGCACAACCTCAGAGTGCTGCCCTGGTGTTGCGCGAGTCCCTCAACCTCACGCCTTCCCCTGGGAAAGCTCTGAGGGAGGGAAGGAGCTGGATTTTGTCTGCCAGGGAGGTTCTGAGGGATAAAACCCAGCAAGCAGCAGCTCCTCCCTGCAGCGCATCTGCCCCGCTCCGCTCGGGGAGGAGGATTTTCGGCAGCTCCGGCCCCCGGGGGGTTCTTTGTTTGCCCCGGAGCCTCAGTTACCAAAATCTCTTCCCAAACCCGACTGGGAGGAGCCGGAGCCGCTGCCTGGGGGGATCCAAGGGAGGCTTTCTGGTGGGATGGGGCAGGTCAGGTGAGATGGAATTGTTCAGGTGGGATGGAGCTGTTCAAGTGAGATGGGGATGATGGGATGGAGCTGTTCGGGTGGGATGGAGCAGTTCAGGTGAGATGGGGATGATGAGATGGAACAATTCAGGTGGGATGGAGCAGTTCAGGTGAGATGGAGCTGTTCAGGTGAGTTGGGGCAGTTCAGGTGAGATGGGGATGATGGGATGGAGCTGTTCAGGTGAAATGGGGATGACGGGATGGAGCTGTTCAGGTGAGATGGGGATGGTGGGATGGAGCTGTTCAAGTGAGAAGGGGCAGTTCAGGTGAGATGGGGATGATGAGATGGAGCTGTTCAGGTGAGATGGGACAATTCAGGTGGGATGGAGCTGTTCAGGTGAGATGGGGCAATTCAGGTGAGATGGGCATGATGGGATGGAGCTGTTCAGGTGAGATGGGGCAGTTCAGGTGGGACGGAGCTCAGAGATGGCCCCAGATGTGCTCGAGGTGAGGCAGAAATGAGGATCCATGGAACGGCACACTTCCCTGGGGAAAGGAGGAATCCTGGCACCCCGTGAAGCCTCTCCCGGCCCTCACCCGGACCTGCACGGGCAGCAGCCCCCAGACCCACCCCAAAACCTGAGGCTCTGGGTGCCTGAGACGTCCCAGCAGCCCCAAATGCGGCTTTTGAGCGAAGTTTTTGCTGCAAACGCGGGTAAAACGTGGGGATTTCAGGAAGCGGGCTCCAGGTTCACACTGGAATTCGATCTGATAAAGCTGCGCGGGGAAACAATGAGAACGAAGGGAGGTTTTTAAGGGAGGAAGCTGCAGCCCCCCTCCCTTTGCCTCCCTGGCCATCTGCATTCCTTCCCCGCGAACCAGGAGTGGAGATCCCATCTCAGGAGATGCGAGAGAGGGGAGAATTTATCAAGCTCCATCTCAGGCACTTCATTTTGCGGCGCTGCAGGAGAGGCAGAGCGGCAGCTGGGGCTGGAGATGTTTGATATCACCACCTTCGGGACGAAATCCAGGGCAACCCCGCCAATTATTTATCATTGTCTCGGCTCCTCGAGCGAAAACAATGTGGATCATCAGTATCTCCCCGTTAAATCTCGGTGATTGATGTGCTTTTAGCATGACAGGCCAATTTGGCAGGTCACGAGCTGGTTCGTGCGCACAGCCGGAGGGGATTTTAGGGGAAATGGTGTTTATTCCTGGGGGGAAAGGCGAGGAAGGGCTTGGAGCAACATCTGCCAGGAGCGAGGGAGGAAGGGCTGGCCCTGCCAGGGGCTGGAGGAGCCTCGCCGAGATGGTATCGCGGCTCGCGTTGTAAAAATGTTGAGTGCAAGTTGGCAGCCGGGATTTAGGGCAGGACGTGACTTTGCGGCTAATCCCGGGATGGGGATTCATCCATCCGCCAGCGGGATAACTGGGGGAGAAATCGGCGTTCAAGTGACCGCTGTGGGGTCTGCTGGTGGGGACCGCGCTGGTGACACTTTGGGGACTTTCCAAACGCGGGGACGGCTTTAGGAAGGAGTTTATTCTGCAAGTTTTCTGGAAGTTTTCCGCAAACCGAGCCCGAGGAGTTTCAAACCTCCACCCCGCAAGTAATTTTAGCAAAGAAATCGCAGTTCCTTGGCTACAAGCTACGGGATTCTTTATTAATTACTGTTCTAACATCCACCGGTTAATCGATTCTCTCTCTTCTCATGTTAATTAGTCCTCGGGCTCAGCCTTTTCTCTCCCTCTGGCTGAGTTTCTCGTGGTCCGGTTGCGTTGGCACCAACCCCTGGCATGACAAAGGGCGCAGGGACCCGCGGGACACCGCAGGGGACGAGGGACAACCAGGTGACAACAGCAGGAGGTGACAACTCGACAGGAAAACCCCCGAGGACGCGATAAAAGCCCCGTTGGTCCTTTTGTGCTTTGAAGATCCCGTGTCACTGATAAGGCAGGACCCTGTTCCCAACTCCCTGCTCATTAGCTGCGAGAATTGTTAATTATTCCCGGCTCTTGATGTAGCAGCATCCAGGGTCCTGTGACCCTGCTCTGGTTCACATCCCGGGGCAAATCCCAGCTCTGCTCTGCCCATCCCTCAGGACAGACGGACAATCACGAGTCCAAAGCCCGATTTCCACGCTGAAGGTGTTAAAAAAGAAATAAATCAAGGCGTGAAGGAGAACTCAGGGCGGGTTTTTTGCAGTTCCAGGTGATTTTTTTTTTGCATGAAATCCTGATAAACCAAGTCGGGCACCTCCTGGGTTTTCCTCATGTCAGTGAAGTGGGAGCATCGCTAAAGTCGATTTTGCAGGGACCGGGACAGGGACAGAGGGACGGGGATGGAGACAGAGAAGGGAACAGGGACAGAGACAAGGAGAGGGGCAGGGATGGGGAGAGTGACTGGGACCGGAATGGGGACAGACAGGGACTGGAACCAGGACCGGGACAGGAATGAGGACTGGGACCGGGATGGGGACAGGGATGTGGACAAGGACAGGTACAAGGACAGATAGGGACTGGAACCGGGACAGGGATGGGGACCCGGGACCGTGACAGGGAAGGGGACAGGGACCGGGATGGGGACAGGTATGCAGACAGGGACAGGTATAGGGACGGGGACAGACGGACTGGAACCGGGACAGGGATGGGGACAGGGACAAAGTCTGGGATCGGGATTAGGACAGACACAGGAAGAGGGGCAAGGACCGGGACCGGGGCAGAGGCAGGGATGGAGGACAGGGATGGGGACAGGGATGGGGACAGGAACAGAGGCAGGGATGGGGACAGGAACAGAGGCAGGGATGGGGACAGGGACAGTGGCAGGGATGGGCACAGGAATAGAGGCAGGGATGGAGGACAGGGATGGGGACAGGAACAGAGGCAGGGATGGGGACAGGGATGGGCACAGTAACAGAGGCAGGGATGGAGGACAGGGATGGGGACAGGGATGGGGACAGGGACAGAGGCAGGGATGGGGACAGGAACAGAGGCAGGGATGGGGACAGGAACAGAGGCAGGGATGGAGGACAGGGATGGGGACAGGAACAGAGGCAGGGATGGGGACAGGGATGGGGACAGGAACAGAGGCAGGGATGGGGACAGGGACGAGGACCGGGACCAGGCTCGGGCCCCGCGCGCGCCCCCGCCCCGGGGGAAGCCCCGCGCACGCGCGCGCGCGCCCCCGCCCTCGCCGTCCCTCCCGCGCGCGCCCGGCGCCGCGCATGCGCAACCTCCGCCCCCTCACCGCCCCCTCCCGCCCCGCCGCCGCCGCCGCGCACGCGCCCTGCGGCCGCCCCCCCTCCCTGGGCCGGCGCATGCGCGTCGCCCCCCCTCGGCCGCGGGGAGGGGGATGCGGACGGGGGAAGATGGCGGCCTCGAACAACCCGCGGAAATTCAGCGAGAAGATCGCGCTGCACAACCAGAAGCAGGCGGAGGAGACGGCGGCCTTCGAGGAGGTCATGAAGGACCTGAGCCTGACCCGCGCGCACCGGGTGAGACTCGGCGCCGCCGCCCCCGGCCGAGGCGGGCGCGGGGGGGGCGGGTGTGAGGGGCGGCGCCCCCCCCGCGGAGCCCCTCGGGCCGGGGGCAGCGGCGGCGCGCGGCGGGCGGGGCGGGCAGCGCCCCCTGGCGGGGGCGGGCGGCGCCCGGTGAGGGGGGGTAGAGCCCCCTCGGCCCCCCCCCCCCCTCAGCCCCCCGTTTTCCCCCCACCCCCGGTTTGGCGGCACCGGGCCCGGCCCGCGCCGCCCACCGGGCCCGCAGCATCCTCCGGAGACCGACACCTGCCGCGGGGACAGGCCCCGGGCCCGCCCGCCGGAGGGTCGGGGCAGCGGCATCGCGGCACGGCCGGAGGGGGCTGCGCCGGGCTGGGCGGCGGCGGCGGCCCCGTGTCCCCGGCCAGGGGGCTGAGGAGGGTCCCGGTTCGGCACAGCGGGACAGGCCCCGGGTCGCAGCGGGCTCCCGGATGCTTTGCCGGTGCCTGAGGGGAGATGCCAATTGCATCACCCCGGGACAGGCCCGGCTCTGAGGGGGGATCCCGGTTCCATCAGCTCAGGACAGGCCCCGGCTCTGAGGGGATCTCAGTTCCTTCCTCGGGCTCTGAGGGGCTGCTGCTTCCATCCCCGCGGGCTGAGCGGTCCCTGTTCCTCATCCCGGGACGGTCCCGGCTCTGAGGGCGATCCCGGCTCCTCCAGCCTCGCCTGCAGCGTTCCCATCTCCCCATCCCGGCACAGGCCGGGGGCTCGGCTCGGCTCGCAGCTCCGAGCAGGTGTCGCGGTTTGTTCCCCGGACTCTGCCGTGGGCTCCCGGTTCCTCAGCCGGGGCAGACGCCGCTCGGGCTCCCTCGGAGCATCCCCCGGAGCTCCGGGTGTGGGCACGGAGCGGCGGCGGGCCGGGAGCTGCCGGACCCGCTGTCGTTCCCGTTACACTCCGCTTGTCGTAGGTGCAAATTGCTGCGCTCCCAAAGCCTCCCTTGGCTGCCGATGTCTCTGCAAAGCCCAGCAGCAGAAATTCCCGGCACAACCAATGCGCTTTCCGGGCACCAGATGCTTTTTTCTCGGTCCAGATTCAGGGATGTCAGGGGCTTGTTCTGTTCTCCTCTCACCTGCTTGTGTCAAGTGTTTTGTTTTTTTGTTTTTTTTTTAACTGCTTCGAGAAAATTTACGAGCCCGTTTGCGGCGGAAGCTGTGCAAGAACAACAGAACGCACACGGCTGGATTTGCAGTGAAAGGTTCCCTTTTATTCCTGTGTGTCAGGAGAGGGTAAATATTTGTTTTGAATTGGTGGTGCTGCTGGTTGGATGGGAAGGAAAGGCACCTGCCCGGGAAGGTGCGAGGCTGGAGCTCTCTGCTCGTGCTCACCTGGATGTTGGATGTTCCTGCTGGAGTTAGTTGGGAGCAGGGTGAGGAGAATTTGGAGGTGTTTGTAGTCACTGGAATCATCCTGTGTGCCTCAGCATCCCGGGGTTTTGCCTTCAGTGGTCAGTCCTTGCTGCCACTCCAGAGCTGGGTGTTCCTGAGGGAGCTCTTGCAATCTACAATTACAGGTTGTCCTTCAGTTAACTCACACGTTGAGCTCTCGCCTCCCGCAAGAGAAGTCAGAATCCAGAATCGCTCCTCCTGGATCCCATTTCAGTTTCTCCCAAATCCGAGCGCTCCTAACCCAGGTTTTGCCCTTGGAAACCCGTCACACTGTCAAGACCCTGGTTTTGAGGGAAGAACCCAAGCTGAATAACTTTTCTCAGCGTTCTGGGTACTGAAGTGATGGAAACACTGACCAGAGAGCTGAGCAAAATGTCTCCTTTGTGGACTTTTTCTCTCAAATTCCATGATTTCATCGGGGTTTAAAACTGCAGCATAGAAGCAGAAAGGGGTTAAGCACAACTTTGCTGTTTGCTCTCATTTTCATTTGGCAGGCAGCACGTTGCTGTCAGTTTGAAAACGCCTTACTCAGTTGGTGGAAGCAGCCCAAAATTTCTGTTGCCTTTTCATTATTAGTAATTGTCTTTTTGCAATGTTTACCATCTTGTCTGCTTCATTGTTGGGTTACTGCTCGGAGCAGAGGCAGGAATTCTGAACTTCTTCTCTGTCTATAGTCATCCTCCACCTATTTACGACGTTGTGTGGGATTTTTTAAGTTTCTGATCCAACCCCTCCTTTACTACCCTCCAAAAAAAAAAAAAAAAATCATCTGAGAAAGAATCAACTTGGTTTCCCTGTGGCGTGGAGCAGCAGAGTGCTGTTTTTCAGCTGGCACGGCGGAGTTTTTGGCATTTCAGCTCTGCTGGGAGGCGCAGACCTTGCGCAGAGCGGAGGTGGGTGGTCGATGGAAGCTCTGGAGCTGCTTAATTGTCTTGTGAGTGGGACCTTGGTGCTCATAATCCAGAGCTTTCTGCCAGTCCCATAGTAACAAAGTGGGTGAGGAGAGGAGAGGGGGTGTTATTATTTTTTTTCTCTCTGACATTGACTCCTGTGTTTTGTTTGTGGCTCTCCTCCTTCCCTTTTTTATTATTTTTTTTCTTGATTTTTTTTTTTTTTTCCTGCGAGGTTTGGAATTTCAGGGCTGCGCTGATTTCTGGGCTTGTTTACCAGGGCTTGTCTCAGGTTTTTTCAGCTCAGGGATGCTTTGATGCAGCTATTTACTCATCCAAGGCTGTTGCTGCCCTTTCAAATTGTAATTAACCAAAAAAATGAACGTGCTGATAGTGCTGAGCCCTTCGATATGCGACTCTTGAAATGCTAAAAAATATAAGATTTTAAAGACAATTTGTGACTTGCGTTTTAGGAATGCTTCTTGTTGGAGATTTTCTCAGGTTTCCAGGATTGCTTTTTTTTTTAAAAAAAATATTCACATAAACTCATTTAATTTTGGGGGCTTTCAGCCAGAGCTGTGCTTGAGCTCTCTCTGATGGGCCTTGCAGTCTCACCCTGGGGGGAAAAAAAAGACCCCCCCAACCTCCAAAAAGCTGCCAGTGGGTGCTGCCTCCCAGCCCCACCTGCCCTGGAGGAAACCCAGGGAATTAAAGCCATTAATTCCGTGTTTGGAAACGTGGCGCAAAAATTTCATCGCCCTTTGCTTGTGTGTTTTTAGGTGTCACCCAAAGTCCTGCGTGGCTTTTGTTGAGTTCCTGAAACCAATCTGAGCTCAAAAGTCGGTGTTGATGTTTTAAACCCGGCTAATTTTTGAACACAAAATCCTGTTGCCGTTGAATTTTTGGAATCTGTTGTAACAGCACAGATCTGTTTTTCTTTGAGATCAAAATGAAGTCCAACCCCACAGTTTGTGATGGGGCGTGTGTAAAACCCACACGCGTCCCCCCTGCCACAAAATTTGTCTTTAAAAACGAGACACTCGGGGGCTCTCTGGTTCCTGTAGAAGAGATCAAAATGTCTCTTTGTACGTCCCCAGCTCAGCGTTGGATGTAGATAATATGCAAAACAGTATTTAAAAGCTTAGTTAAATCAGGAATGCTAATCTGCTTTTAAAAATGAGAAACACTAATGATGATGATGATGATGATACAGAGCTGCAGTGGCTCCTGATGTCCTCAGCAGGTTTTTATTAAATAATGTGATACAAAAGAAATTCCTGGTGACGTAAGAATGGTTTTGAATGTCTGAGAGATATTAAAGAAATGCATCAAAAACAGGGCTGAGCCCTCCTAGCACAGAGGTTGATGCTCCCAGCTGGCAGCTCAGGGTAAAAGTGAATTTCCCTCCCAGCAAAAACGTGAATTTTTCCAACTCCGGAGGGTATTTTTTTCTTACCATTAACTTTCCCAAAGTTTGAACCCTGAGTTTGCACGTTCCCAGGCCAACCGCTGAGTGTTTTGGGCTCCATCTGTTCTCACCCAGGGGTGGGATGAATTTCCTGGATGGCTGAGGTCGGAAAAGCTCTCCCAGCCCAACCTGTGGTGTGTCCCCACCGAGGCTGGGGACACCAAACCCCCCTGGGCAGCCCCTGAGCACCTTTCCCATGCAGAAATTCCTGCTGGAGAGCCTGAGGCCGTCTCCTCCTGTCCTGGCACCTTTGTGGCCGTCATGGAGCAGGATTTTGGAACCCCCTGAGCTGCCTCCACCTGGGGCTGTGGCATCACGGGCCAGGTGAGCCAGCAGAGCCCTTGATTCTTTGAAAGAATGTTTGTGAAAAGCAGCGGGGTGAGAGGCAGAGGGGACCTGCCAGGGCACAAAGAATCTCTGTGTTCTTGTGCAAGCCTTTGGCTTCCCTCAGCCTGCCTGAGCTGTCCAAGGTAAACACGGGGCTCTGCTCTGCCATCCTGGGAACCTGCACTTTGCTTCTCCTGGCAGACCCCAAGCAGCTTTGGGTAGGTTTTTAAATCGATTTATTTTTATTTTTTTTAAAGGAGACCATGATTATTATTTTTTTTTTTTTTTCCTGATTGTCCCATCACTCCCACACAGCGCAGCTGCTGCTGGACAAAAAAAACCCCAACAAACCAAAAAACCTTTCTGTGTGCAGTGGCCAAATCCCTGGGTGTTAATGGTGCAGCAAGGCTGGGAAGGCTCTGGGAGCACGTGAGGCTGAATTGTACAACTGCTGCATTTCTGGGTGTTTGGTTGTAATTCTCAGGGTGAACATGTGGGACTCAGCTCCCGGCTGCTGCCTTTGGGTTTTATTTAGCAGCAGCACTGGGTGGTAATTTGCATTTATAGAAGGTGCTCGTTTTTAGGAAGAGGATTTGCTCTCAAGGTGAGGTACAGTCAGTTCTTCCAGTCCTTTGGGGTTGATTTGGGGTTTTCCCCCCTCGAAACGAGCTGCAGAGGAGAGCTGAGCCTGTGGTTACACTGCGAAGGGGGAGGTGGAGATGCTGATTCTCTTGGTTTACCAGTCAGAAATTGAAATTTGTGCCGCTGTCTGTGAGTTCCAGCTGTGACAGAGGTGCCCGAGCCCTGGGGGGCAGCAGGGGCTGGTGCTGTGTTAATCTAAATTCTCTGCTGGCCAGGGCTGAGGGAGGATCCCTGTGGGAGTAAAACATCACCCCACAAAGCTCAGCCACGGGAATTGTGCCTCGGAGTCGTTCTCAGGAATATTTGGTGGCGAAAAATGATTTTAGCGGCAGCGTCGCCTGAGGGTGAGCTATCTTCAGGATCTGTCAGGGGGAAAGGAAAAAGAGCTGTTCCTCCCTGCACAGAGGAAAAGGAGGGGGAAGCCCGGGGCCTGGAAAGCCCAGAGGGTGGTTGTGGTTCTGTGAGGATGTGGCCTTGGGAACCATCTTTTCCTCTTCCTGGGTTTCTCCATCGGCTCAGCTCTTATCGGATTTTTTTTATCGAGTAAACAGCGTTTTTTATTTTACCAACTACCTCAGAAACAACCTTTATTGAAATCTGCCATCCCTGCTCCTCTCACTAACACTTTCTTCTCCATTTTCTAATCCATTTATCAATGCCATTGATTTTGGTTCAGGAGCACTTCCTGCGTTTTAGGAATATCAAAGCCCTGACTCTGCTGAGGCAGCAGCACCCGGCACGTTTCAGTGGAAGTTTTCACTCCTGTGTCCAGTCCAGCATTGGCCACGTGTGGGTCCAGCAGGGATGGACCAGATTAAACCAAACCCATGGGTTTGGGGCTTTGGGAGGGAATTTCATCCCAAATTTCCTGCACTGTGTGAAGTTTCTGTGAGAAATTCCTCCCTGTGAGGGTTGGGATGTCCTGGCAGGGGTTGCTTGGATAAGTTGTGGATTTCCCATCCCTGGAAATGTCCAAGGGCAGGGGCTTGGAGCAGCCTGGGATAGTGGAAGGTGTCCCTGCCCGTGGCACAGGGTGGAATTTGATGATTTTAAAGTCATTCCATCCCAAATCAATCTGGGATTCTGTGAAATTATCCGGTGTTCCCCAGCGCTTTCATCGTCGTCGTCATCAAACCCTAATTTGGCAAAAAAAACCCCCCAGACATCCTCTGAAAAATGATCAATAAGGATTTAACCAAAATGTATTCAAGGCTAAATATTTATCTGTGTTCTCCATTATCCATCTGTGATTGCAGAGGAGCATTTCCTTGAGCAGTGGAAGGGCACTTTGGCCCCGACGGCATCGATCACTCCCTAATGCTCTGTTACACCCTGCCATCGATATTTTTGTGCCTAATGCAGGAGCTGAAACTCAGGTGGACTCCAAGGCACTTTTTATCAAATGTCAGGCTGTATCTTGGGGGGAAAAAAAAAAAAAAAGTGAAGAAAACAAGTTTTTGTGGGTTCAAACCATTCCTGGTTGTGCTGGCTGGGATAATATATTAATAATAATCTTCTACCCCGGTGTTTTTGGAGCTGTGCTGGAGGAGCTGTTGGCTGTGAGCTTCCTGGGGGGGGGTTGGAGTGAGGAGGGAGTGACAAGCAGCAAATCCAAAATCAGGTGGATTTTTTTGGGAACAGAGTTCATTTGGTGACAGTGACCGGCTGTGACCTCGCTGCTGCTGCTGCTTCACTTTTTATTTTTTTTTTTTCCTTCTGGTCTCAACTCCTCACATTTCGTTAAACAAATGTGATCCCAAAAGCACTTGGATGATCCTTAATGTCCCTTCCAACCCAACCCATTCTGCAGTTCTGGGAGCTGGAGGTGGCAGCTGGGTGCGAGTCTTTATTATCAGCATCTCTGGGGGTGAATGGTTCAAATGTTTGCTTTGATTTGTTTGAAACGATTTTGCATTTCGTGCTGTTGGAAGTGATATTCCAGGCGTGAGGATCTCCAGGAGTTCTTGTGGAGCCAAGGGAGCCCCTTGATCGTTTCATGGTTTATGTCTTGGCCTGATCTCCTCGGGACTGTATAAATCATAAAGTTGTCACCCAGGTGTTGATAACAGCCTCGTTTCGCAAATTATTTCTCAGGGAATTGAAAATTCTTCTCCTTGTACCGGAACAATCCTTTGCAGTGGAACAACAACACCACAGACACCCACAAAAAAACAGCTTTTAAATAATGAACTGGAGGAGGCTGAAGTGCTGCAGCAAGAATTGCACAGCCCCGGCTGCGAAGTCTCTGCTCCACAGGCAGATTTTCTCCGAGTGTCTTTTCCTCTCACTTTTCCTGATGATTGGGGAAAATCTCCTCTGTGCTCTCCCTGCCGAGCTGCTCACTGCTGGGTTTTTTCCTCTGCTCACTTATCACTCCTGAGCAGTAAGATGTGTTAACTGCACGCTGCAGCTCTTGTCAGACGAATTTTCAGTTAGTTTTGGTACCCAGCTCTTACTGTTTATGTGGATATTATTTTCCTTGGACGGCCCAGGTCCCGAAGGAGAGGGAATTGGAGCTGAGATCCCCAAATATATGAATTTCCAGGCAGATGCTGATAGCTCCCACCTCCGAGAGAGGAGCAGTTGTTGGTGACAGGACGGGGTCTCTTCAGACCTGTTGTGAAGCCGTGCAGGAGATCTTTCTCCAGCTCTCAGAGTGGGATTTCAACATCTGTAAAAGCTGGATTAAAGGAATCAAAATCCTGATTGTTTCACCCCCTGACTTCTCCCTCTTTGATTCCTTGCAGAGTCTCGGTGTGGATTGTATTCCTGGCAGCGAGGGGGATCTAGAATATCTGATTTAATATTTATTTAATATCTTAAACATTGCACGAGTTTCCAGCAGCCAGCTCCGATTCAAACGTCTGATTGACCTTCTCCTTGTAATTAGATTTGCCTCCGGTTCAGGGAGACCATTGTGCTGAATGAGCCTTTTGCATTCGAAGAATTTGGGACTCTGATGATATTTGGGATGTTTTTGGTACCTCAAGGGTTGGCTGAGGCCACATTTTCAAGCCACAAACAATTTTTCTGCGGCTTTTGGCCGCTCTGAGGGCAGAGTGAGGTGCCCCTGAACCCCAAAGAGTGCAAACGTGCCCTGCTTGGCTCCCAATTCACCCAAATTGTAGGGTTACATAACTGAATTTTCATTCTTTAGCTAAAAATAAAAAATGGAACATAAAAGCTATTTTTATCTTACTTAATGAGGGCATCTCTGCTTTTATTTCAGCTTTTCTGAGGCGTTTCAATAGGAGGAATGGGGATGGTTGGAGGAACTTTTTTGTTGAAGCCGGACGATTGTTTCCTGGCGTTCTCCATCAGATCCCTGCTCAGAGGGAAGAATTTTTTATTTTTTTAAGGAAAAAAAGGTCCCTTTTAACTCAGCCTTTTCTGTGAGAGATTTCTTTCGGGTTGGTTTGTAGTAATTAGTGCCGCGTGGGGCAGGGCTGTGTCTCTGCTTTTTGAGCTGGTTTTTTGGGGTGGTTTTTTCGAGGTTATTTTTTGGGTTTGCTTTATCTCCTGTTCGCCACGAGTCACCCGAGTGCCCAAAATCTGATGGTGACAAACAAAACCAAAAAGTCATCCTTGCCTCCCAATCCTCTGCGCAATTCATTGTCAGCTAAAACGCGAAAAAACAAACCCGATTTCGAGCGCGTCGAGCTCCACCTAAACGGAACCAAAAGAATCTCTTTGCCTTCTGGGGATCAAATAATAAACCAGCTTCGAGCAGGAGCCCCTCTGCTCTGCTTTAAATTGAATTAGCAGCAGCATCCACCGGCTGCAAGGCTGGCAGGGGAGGGAGGGTGGCACTCACGGAGCTGCCACGGGCTGTGGGGTTTGTTTTCCAAAGCTCTCAAATCAGGTTTGGTGCCTGTTGTAGCTTTGCTTGGCTCCCTGCCCGGCGATAGAGCACAACTCGGAAGAATAGTCACTATTTTAAGGCTCCGGTTTTTTATATATATATTTTTTTTTTTTTTTGCTGTATCCTGTTTTCGCTGCTCAGTTGTGACTGGGAAGTTTTCAACAGTAAACCTTTGTTCACCAGAAATAGCGGAGTGTTTTTAAACGCCGAGGCACAGGCTGTGCGTTGAGGTTTATTCTTTGTTATTATTATTATTATTATGATGGTTTGATTTGTTTCGTGGAATCCTGCAAGGTGTGTTCCTGATGGTTCTTTGCCCCTCGACCCCCCTCCTCCCCCCCCACAATTCATATTCATTCATTTTGGGGAGAAAAATAAAAGTTGTTGTCTGCTTTCGCTGTTCAGAGATTAGCAAAGGAGTAAAGCAGAATAAAAGAAGAATCGCAGCGTTAAATGCTGTTACCTCCTCTCTCCCCTCCTCTTTCTGGTTCGTTTTCTTCGGGGTCACAAGAAAAAATTGATTTTTTTTCTTGAGAAAAAGGAAAAAAAAAAAGGGATTTCTCTAAAAAAAAAAAAGGTCTTTGAGTGCACTGTGGATTCTGCGGGCTGTAAATAACGTTTGGGGCGTGAGATCTTTCCACGTTCACAGGAATCCGAGGAGGCGGCCGGGGGGAGAGCTCTGAGCTGGGTGATTTTTCCAGCCCCGTTTCCTCAGGGTTTTATGGCCCAGGCGACCTGGGGAGCTGCCTGCAGCTCCTGAAGGAGAATCTAATGGAGCCTTGGAATTTGGAGATGACTCATGAGAGGACAAAACAATCCAGTGAAGTGATTTGAGGCCTTAAATAATCTCCTTCAACAGGAAGGTGAAGAAAACATGAACTCATGAGTAATAATTGGCTCTCTTGGAGTGCTAAAAGTGCAGCTTGGCCAGGGCTCGGCTGATCCCTCCTGCCCGGGCTCTGCTGATCAATAACAGCTCTGCTCTTATGAATGAGATGTATTTGACTGGACTGTAATGCTCTTACCAAAGGATTGTTGGGGTTGAAGTGCTGAGTTGGGACTCTTGGGGTGTCCTGTGCGTGGCCGGGAGTTGGGCTTGATCCTCCTGGGTCGCTTTGAACTCAGCCTGTTCTGTGATTGATTCATTTTAGTTTGATCCTGATGGGTCCCTTCTAACTCAGCCTGTTCTGTGAGAAATTCATTTTAGTTTGATCCTGATGGATCCCTTTTAACTCAGCCTGTTCTGTGATTGATTCATTTTAGTTTGATCCTGATGGATCCCTTCTAACTTAGTCTGATCTGTGATAAGTTTACTTCAGTTTGATCCTGATGGGTCCCTTCTAACTCAGCCTTTTCTGTGATAAATTCATTTTAACTTGATCCTGATGGATCTCTTGTAACTCAGCCTGTTCTGTGATAAATTTACTTTAGTTTGATCCTGATGGGTCCCTTCTAACTCAGCCTTTTCTGTGAGAAATTCATTTTAGTTTGATCCTGATGGATCCCTTCTATCTCAGCCTGTTCTGTGATAAATTTACTTTAGTTTGATCCTGATGGATCCCTCTTAACTCAGCCTTTTCAGTGATAAATTTCTTGCAGGCTGTTTTATGGTGAGTGCTGTGTTGCCCCTCAGCTGTGCAGGGTAGGGCTGTGTGTCTGGGGTTGTTTTTTGGGGTTGTTTTTTGGGGTTGTTTCTTTGTCTCCTGTTCTCCACAAGTCACCCAAGTGCCCAAAGTTTGATGATAACAAAGGAAAGGTCCTCCTTGCCTCCCAATTCTCTGTTTCCTGGACATGCAGCCTGCAAGAATGAGGATTTTTTTGGGAGGGGTTTTAGTCCCAAATGCAAAGGGTGGGAATGCCTTCCTCAGCTTATCACAGACCGGAGATAAGAACTGACTCCATCACCTCCTTCCCCTCTGTCAGAGCACAGAATTTGCAGTTCTGCCTTGATTTTGGAGAGGTTTTTCAGCAGCTGCAGGGGCCTCCTGCAGGTGTTGCAGCCTTTGAGGCCTCAGGATTTTCCTGGGAAGCCCCTGGAAGTGCAGGATTGAGACGATGCTATCAGGTAACCTTAAAAATAATCAGATTTCCAAAGTCTCAGGGCAGCTGCCTCGCCGTGCCCTTCCCTGTGCCTGGCAGCTTTCATTACACTCAGGATGAAAACAGCTTCTTCTGGAGCCCGGTTTGTTTTTTCATGGAGCTCCTGTTTCATTCCAGGAGATGGAAAAGGAGGATTTTGCTTCCCCTTTCCTCTGTGCTGAGCTGGCAGCAGCTGGGACAACCTTTGCTCCTGGTCCTTGGGGGCATCACCTCCCGTTTTGTTGTGATTTTTTGGGAAGTTTTTGAGAAAATTTGGGTGTTTCAGTGCATTGGGGGTGAAAATTCAAATCCCTGAAAATCAAGGCTGGCTTGGTGTGCTCAGCTCCGAGGAAGGAGCTGCTTGGGAAGCGTCTCAGTGGCAGAAACAAAACTGCTGCTCTTTTGTGGCTGCTAAATTCCAAGATATTACAACAGCTTCCTTCCCTCCAAAAACAAAAAAAAAAAAGGACAACAGAAATGCTTTTTTTTTGGCCTTTTCCCTGCATTTTTTGTTCTTCCTGGCTGCTTTCGCTTGGCCTCAGAGGCGTGTTTGTGTCCTGACACGGCGATGGGATAATGGAACAAATCCTTAAAAGTGACTGGAGCGACAGTGCTGGTGCTGGAGGAGTAAACAATGATGTAGCAGTTCCACGAGCCCGGGGTCACCTCCAGTTCATCCCATATGTCTGCAGGTTTTTTTCGGGGTAATTTTCACTTCGTTTCTAGTAGACATTTGGCTTCCTGTTTTGGCTCTTTGCTTGTCCCGTCCCCTTGCAGAATCCATCGCTCCGGGACACCGAGATCCTCGGGAGGATTGGCACAGGCAGCGAGGGAAACTTGGGCTGGGCTCGTCTTCACTCCTCTGTGCAGAGCCAGCCTTCAAATCTTCACTTTTATCACACTAAAAACACCCTGAAAAGTCAAAAAAAACCCCAAAAAACAAAAAACCAAAAAACTCTCCAAATTGTTGCAAAACATTTTGTTCCAAGCTGCTGCTGGAACCTCTGAAGTCCCAAGCGAGGCAGGCAGAGCAGCTGCTCTCACTGTGGATTATCCCTTTCCTCTCAACTTCAGCCTTCATTTCCTTTCCCCTCCTTCCTGGGAGGAACAGCTGCGCCTTTGGAGCCTCTGCTGCTCTTGGAGCACGGCTGGGAACGGCAGGAAATCGGTGCCTGCAGGAATCTGCCTCTTCCTGAGTGTGACAGAGACAGGCAGAGGCTCCTCTGCTCCTTATCCTGGCAAATGAGGCTGGGCAGGCTGAAGGAGCTGCCTCTGGATCCCCTTTGCCTCTGGATCCCTCTTCCCTTTGCCTCTGGATCCCCTTTGCCTCTGGATCCCTCTTCCCTTTGCCTCTGGATCCCCTTTGCCTCTGGATCCCCCTTCCCTTTGCCTCTGGATCCCCTTTTCCCCTGGATCCCCATTCCCTTTTCCTCCGAACCCCATTCCCTTTTCCTCTGGATCCCCCTTCCCTTTTCCTCTGGATCCCCATTCCCTTTTCCTCTGGATCCCCTTTGCCTCTGGATCCCCATTCCCTTTTCCTCTGGATCCCCATTCCCTTTTCCTCTGGATCCCCTTTGCCTCTGGATCCCCATTCCCTTTTCCTCTGGATCCCCCTTCCCTTTTCCTCTGGATCCCCTTTTCCCCTGGATCCCCGTTCCCTTTTCCCCTGGATCCCTGTTCCCTTTTCCTCCGAACCCCATTCCCTTTTCCTCTGGATCCCCATTCCCTTTTCCTCTGGATCCCCTTTTCCCCTGGATCCCCGTTCCCTTTTCCCCGTGTCTGTGAAACGTTGATTTTCCCCCAAAGAGAGCACCCAGGGTGTTCGCACACCCCACTGGGATTTCAGAGCCCTTTTTTTTATCTCCCAGCTGACAGCAGCCCGCTCACCTGGCTGGAATTTCAGATATTTTTTTATCTCCCTCTGTCTCAAGCCCTTTCCTAGAGGACCAGGGTGTTTTATCACAGGATTTGAGCTGTGGTTTGCTGTTATCACACCTTTTCCTTTCTCTGAGCTGCTCTCAGAGACGATTTCAAACATGTGGCTTTGCACCATGAAATTTATTTCCCTCACTTATCAGGGCACTGGAGATAAACTCCATTATTTACATATTACAGGTGCCTGCTGAGGTGAAAATATTGCTGTTGTTAGATTTCATAATATTCATTTTTAATTACACGGGAAATTAAAATAAAAAAAAAAGCTAAACTTGCAAATCCATCTCTTCCTGTTGAACTCTTTGATAACAGCATGGGTGAGTTTATATCAGTAACACGTGAATAATGGAAGTGTTTGTAATTATTTGCAGAGAATTATCCAAAACATGATAAAATTATAAAAACAATCAGTATTCACCCGAGCTCTAAAAGCATTAGAGAGATTAAAAAGTTCAAAAGTCTTCCCAACTTTCATTCATCTCCTCTCTGGGAGCAGCAGGATATTTTTTTTTAATTTATTTATCCTCACTCCCCCAGTGGGATCCAGAGGTGGTGGTGGCTCACTGGGAGCCTCAGGAATATCTAAGAAATATTTATATATATAAATATATAAAAATAAGTATATATAAATATTTTCATTTATCCCCACTTTTCCCTGGATTGCTCCAGGCTTGGAGCACCACTCAGACTTTGATAATTAAACCTGCAGGGAAGGACTGTGAGGAGTTCCACAACAACTTTTCCCAAACTCCTCTGCTGGGATTGTTCCCGAATTTTCCAGGAAGATCCCTGAGATGGGAACAATTCGGGATCTAAACCCAAATCCTCTGCCCCTGAAACCTGTTCTGTGCTCAGGACTTCATGTCTGCTCATTAATTAATTGGAGTTTTCAGGCTGGGGATGGGGAGAGGCACCAGCAGCTTCTGGAATTAACAAAACTGTGGCCAGAGAAATTCCCTTTTCCTTGGTTTGCCAGGCTTTTCTCTGACTCATTGAATTAAAGAAATCCCAGGCACTTTTCAGGGAGGACAAGTTCATAAACAAGCAGTTACTTGAACTTGTATTAATTTTAGTCATTATTTGAGTAGCAAGCGTCGAGTTTTTAAAATTCCAATTTTAACGTGAATTTTTTAAGAGAAAAAGGATTCCCTTGAGGAGCTTGGAGAGTTCTTGGCACCTTAAAGAACTTTGAAAACAATTAAAGAGGTGATTTGTAGCTGGTGGCAGCCCTGCCACTAAACCCAAACTGGAATCATTAAACCCCCTGTTAAAGTCTCTTTAAGCTTTTATTTGCTTTTCTTATCAACAGGAGGATTGTGGATGGGGAGGAATGTCCCTTTGAAGGCACCAATCCCGCTGGGATGGCAGCAGGAACTGCAGGGTTTCATTCCAACTGCACACAGAAAAAGCCACACCAGGACTTGGGGAGGTTTTATTTTCCTTCTGTTTCCTCGCAGCACTGGGAGTTCCTCACATCCCGAATCCCAAATCCTGCCACCAAACCCTGCTCCAGGTGAAAAAATTCCTGGGTGATTTCATCCCTGTCCCAGCAAACTCTGCTCGGCACAACGGGATTTCCCGATAATTCAACCTGCAAAACTCCCACTAAACCCTGCCAGCAGAGCTCAAGTCCCAATTAAGCTTTAATAATGCTTTTCTAATTTTAATCTGCGCTGGTTTTGCTGCTTATTAGGCTGGAGCTGCTAAAGAGGAAGGGTTTGTTTTTTTAGAAGGGGAAAAAAAGGAAATTGCAAGAAAGCTAAGGGTTGTTTTTAAAGGGAAAAAAAAAAAAGAAATTGTAAGAAAGCGAAGGGGTTTTTTAAAGGGACAAAAAGAAATTGTAAGAAAACTAAGGGTTGTCTTTAAAGGGAGAAAAAAGAAATTGTGAAAAAGCTAAGGGGTTTTTTAAAGGGAAAAAAAAGAAATTATAAGAAGGCTAGGTGTGGAAACTGCGAGGCAGTGCAGAAGCTGTTATCACCAGATCTTTGCTTCCTGTAGTCATCACATATCTGGGGTTTTATCAAACGGACACTCCACCCTTTTATTCTCGTTCTGGCAGTCCAGATTTCATCTGTTAGAAAAGACATTTTAAGAAAAAAAACAACATTTGCAGTGGATTTGGGTTGGTTTAAAGTGCCAAAATCGCCAATGAATTCTGCCCACAAATTCGTAATTTACTCAGAGTTTTTCAGGGAAGAATTTAAATAACTTAAAGTATTGAATTCTTAATTAGTTAAATTAATTAATTCTTAATTGAATTCCCATCTACATATTATGAATCTGTAGGAAAACTGGATTTGTATTGAGGGTTTTATTTCTGTCTTTGTTTTTTTTTTTTTAATTGTAGAACTTGAATCTCTCCCTACAGTCACAGCTGTGTGTCCACCAAATGTCCCAAATGGAAAAATGGATGTATTTCATATAAATTACGTGAGATTTCTTGTGATTAAACTGGATTTTAAAGAAAAAAAAAAAAAAGGAGATTTAAAGTTAAGTAAGAGAGAGGCTGGTGGAGGGCAAAAAACACAGATTCCATTTGGACCTGACATCTGGGGAACATTTTTTCAGGGCAAGAACTAAAAGTGGTTTAACAAGCAAAAAGCTGTTTCCTCACCAAAAGCTTCCTTGAGTTTAGCAATATATTTAAAAAAAAAAAAAAATTAGCAATGTTTTCAGCTGTCAGGGAAAGCTGCAGTGTGGAGTCCCCCAGTTCTCGTGGGTCCTGAAATGAATAAATTGGTGAGAGCTCAGTGATAATTCCTTCTCATCCTTCCCTGTCCAAGTCCACCCAGAATCCAAATTGCTCTAATTGAAGCCAAGCCCAGGAGATAACCCTGGCGCTGCCCTGACACTCGGTAACATTTCCAGAGTAATGGGAATTTTTTGCTATTAAGAAAAGGCTTTTCCTTTTTTTTTTTTGTTGTTGTTTCCTTTTTATAATCAAAACCCTTCATCTCCAGTTGTGGCGTGGAGCTGCTCCACCTCGCAGGGTGGATGGAGAGGAAAATGAGATTTTGTTTTAGTCACAGCGTCTGTTTTCCTAAAGGGTGGGAAGAAATTGTGGATTTCCCATCCCTGGAAGTGTCCAAGGCCAGCTTGGGGCAACCTGGGATAGTGAAACTTGTGGGGTAGAATTAAATAATATTTAAAGTCCCTTCCCAAACTTTTATTCTGGATTTTGGTGCTGCTTCCCACTGGTGTGTCCCAGGGAAATTTGCAGGGTTTTTTTGCTGAGAAGGAAAAAAAACCCAGAACAGATTTCAGTGCTGATTTCCTGCTGGAAATTATTGTGGATTTCCCATCCCTGGAAGTGTCCAAGGCCAGCTTGGAGCAACCTGGATGAGAGCAACCTGGACACTTCCAGGAATGGGAAATCCACAATTATTTCCAGCAGGAAATCAGGAGTGAAATTACTCTGGGTTGTTTTTTTTTTTTTCCCTTCTCAGCAAAGTGGAACTTGTGATAATATTTAAAATCCCTTCCCAAACTTTTATTCTAGATTTTCCCACTGTGCACTGAGGTATCTCAGAGAAATTTGCAGGTTTTTTTTTTTTCTTTTTTTTTGCTGAGAAAGAAAAAACCCCCGGAGCAGATTTCAGTGCAGATTTCCTGCAGGAATGACAGCCAGGCCCTGAGATCCAAACCCAACTTTCCCCCCCGCGGCTCCAAACTCAGGATCCCGGCGGCGCTCAGGACACAAACCCTGCTCTGCCTCCGCTTGATCTTCCCAGATTGCAAGTGGCAGCTGTTGATGGGCTCCAATAAACGTGGAGTCTGGGGGCCACTCTGTCCTGAAAGGCAGGAGCTGAGCCCAGCCAGCCCTCCTCTCCCCGCTCTGCTGATGGATGAGAGCAACGAGCGGCGATGGCTTCTCTTCATTTTTGGCACGGACCTCCAGGAGTGTTTATCCTTGCTGAAATTAATGATCCGGCCCAGCCTGAGCTTTCCTCTCCCCCCTCTCCACCCAGTTCTCCTCGTTTCCATGCAAGTGCAGCAGAAAGATAAATGCTGCTGACCTCCCCTGTCCTGGGCTGCTTTGGAGGTGGGAATATCCTGAGAAAAATAACCTCCAAATCCTTAAAAAACACACACACAAAGCCACCCCCTCCTCCCTGAGTGCCTTTTGGAGGTTCTTGAAAGGAAACCAACACCTGTTGAAATAGTTACTTCAGTGTTTGGCCCAAATCCCAAACGAGGCTTTTTTTTTTTTTTTTTTTCCTTTTAATTATTTTTTTATTTTCCTTAACAACAAAAACATATGCAGGGGCCAGGGGAAAAAAACAAAACAAAACAAACCAAAAAAACACAGCTAGTTCTGATATTGTGCTTTTTGTGCTCTGAGTTGGAGGGGCTGTGACTCATTAAGTGATACCAGCACAGGGTTTTCTCTTAATTTCACGTCTCGTTTCAGGGATTGCGTG
The DNA here is from genome assembly GCF_029207755.1 of Chamaea fasciata. Taxonomy (NCBI): domain Eukaryota; kingdom Metazoa; phylum Chordata; class Aves; order Passeriformes; family Sylviidae; genus Chamaea; species Chamaea fasciata. The sequence goes on along the minus strand of NW_027094113.1, from coordinate 4,219,963 downwards.
GCAAAATATTGCACAAGGAAAGCAAAAGGGGCCTTCCCTGCTCCTTCCGTGGGATCTTTGGGAGCCATTTGATGGGGAAAACTGGGAATATTTTATAAATGAGGGGATTATCTGCTTTTTTTTTGTTAAGGAAAAAAATACCTCAGCCACTTTGTGGGTGATGTCTTGATGTAAGAGCTGAGGCTGCAAAGGCTGGACCTGATCTTGGAGCTGTTTTCCCACCTCGGTGATCCCGGGATTCTGTGCTCCATGGAGATGTTTCATCTCCTAAATCAGGGATTAGTTTGGTCCCTCAGCTCGAGCACAGAGATCTTTGAGTGCCTGTGCAGTTGGAAATTGGTGGCTTCTGGGGGAAGTTCTGTGAGTAAAAGGGATTTGAGTTTTCTAGGAATCGTTTGAATGTCAGGAAAATGCGTGAGCTGTCTCATGGCTGAGCTCCTATCCAGGGACTGCTTTGATATAAAATTCCTCCCTGGGAGGATGGAGTGGTGCTGGGCTGGAATTCCCAGAGCAGCTGTGGCTGCCCCTGGATCTCTGGAAGTGTCCCAGGCCAGGCTGGAGCAGCCTGGCGTGGTGGGAAGAGATGATCCTTGAGGTCACTTCCAACCCGAATCATTCTGGAATCCTGTGATCCTCCGTGGGTGCTCCCCAAAGTGTTGGCGTGGAATAAACAGGCTGGGCCTGTCCTCTGCATCCTGGCTGGGTGCTGGCAGTGTGGTGTGGGCACCCTGAGCATCCCTGAGGATTCCTGAATATCCCTGAATATCCCTGAGCATCCCTGAGCATCCCTGAACATCCCTGAGCATCCCTGAGGATTCCTGAACATCCCTGAGGATTCCTGAACATCCCTGAACATCCCAGAGCAGATCTGAACATCTCTGAGCTCTACTGAACATCCCTGAACATCCCTGAGTATCCCTGAACATTCCTGAGAACCCCATAGCTCTCCTGAGCATCCCTGAGGTCCCCTGAACATCCCTGAGCATCCCTGAACATCCCTGAATATCCCTGAGCATCCCTGAGGATTCCTGAACATCCCTGAACATCCCAGAGCAGATCTGAACATCTCTGAGCTCTACTGAACATCCCTGAACATCCCTGAGTATCCCTGAACATCCCTGAGAACCCCTGAGCTCTCCTGAGCATCCCTGAGGTCCCCTGAACATCCCTGAACATCCCTGAACATCCCCTCAGCATCCCACAGAAACCTCCAGAAATGTCTCCGACTATGGGCAAACACCTGGAACATTTTCCTGGAGAACCACACCAGGAATTCAGTGGAGCTTTGCAGCCCATCCCCTTCATTTCCATGTGTGCCTTTCCCCCAGGGAATTCTTGCTGGTGGTTTGATTATTCCTTGGCTGAAGGGATTTTTTTTTTTCTGTGAAAACCCTCTCTGTCCTTTGTTTGAAAACCTGGCCCTGCCTTTCCCTTGGAAATCTCTCCCTGCCCTTTCTCCAGGGCTTTTCCTGTTGCAAGAAACTTGTGGAGAAGGTCAGCCCTCCTTTGTAAAAACGGGATTGATGCCTTTTAACCATTTCCACGCTCAGTGATCACAAGTGTCAAGTCGTGCTGGTGAAAACAGTTAAAATTGTCTTTTCCTCCTCCTCCTCTTTCAGCTACAGCTGCAGAAAACCCAATATTTGCAACTGGGGCAGAGTCGTGGCCAGTACTACGGGGGGTCATTGCCAAATGTGAATCAGATTGGGAACAGTGCCATGGATCTCCCCTTCCAGGTGAGTTCAGAAGGTTTTTTCCTTGGATTTGGTGATGAATTCTGGCCTTGGAGGCTGGTGTGTCCTCCCAAGGAGCTGCTGCTCCAGAAGTTTAAACCTTGGTTTAAAAATTTCTGATGGGGTTAGGATGTTTGTGGATTTTTTTTTTTTTTTTAATATATTGATTGTGGTAGATTTTAGTTCTCCCGTCCCTGGTTGTGAGGCTTTGGGGTCAGGAATACTCTGAGAGATGCAATTCCTAATGAAATCTGGGAATGTGCTGCGAATTCCAGGCAAAATGAGAGGAAATAAAGGTGATGTTGTGAGCTGGGGGGGGTGTGGAGGAATTGATGTGCGTGTTCTGTGGGAGGAATTCTGGGAGAGGAGAAGAGCAGCGGGACACAAAGTGGTGTCAGAATAATCTGATTTTCTTCGGGCTGGGAGAGAGGAAATGTCAGAATGTCCTGGCTGGGTGTTGTGACTCCGGGGATGATGCACCTCGAGCAGAAAATCAGAGTTTCAGGTGAACATTTTGCTGGTTTGAAGCGTGTTTGGGCAGAGGATGTTGTCCAGGGACGGGATTAGTTGGTGGCTACTTTGTGGACTCCTGATTTTCCACATTTAGTTGCTTTAGAGTGCACAGAAGAATGAACATTTCTGCACTGGTTTTTCCTGTTTTTTGAGCAGTCACAGTCACAGCTGAGCTCACGAGGATGTGGCGGGAAGGAAATTTGGCAGTTTGTGGTTTTCTGATGAAAGGTGCTTAATAAAGGTGGAGAAACTCCTGCTGACCTTGTCTAACTGCTGCTTGAAATAGGTGCAGACAGCTGAGTTTGGGCAGGTTAAAAGCTTGAATCTCGTGCGAGAGGAGAGGCAAAAGCCTGTTTTCATCTTTAATTCTTTAGGGAATACGGAGCAGAGGTTTGTAGTGGATTCAGGCCCTCGGTGTTACTCTGCAGTGTCTGCTCTGTTCAGGTTTTTCACTTTAGGCTTTGTGTTGAGGAGGTTTGAGAATTCCTTTTAAACAACAGTATTTCAGTGTTTCTCTGCCTGATGGTTTTTACCTGGACTGTTTTAATCCTGCCTGCTGAAAAGGGAACGTTCAAAAATTTATGAATGACTGGAGGAGGAGACAGAAACAAACTATATCCTTAAACCCTTGGGGTTTTCTCTATTTTTTTCACACACACGCTAAAAAAAAACACCCCAAAAAACCACCAAACCAAATCGACGTTGTTCCAGCCGACAAACTCTGACAAGCAACCAAACAAACCCCATGTGTTTGTAGCAGTGGGGGGTGGGGGGGGTGGGGAAAAGCTTTCCAGGTTTATTTTATTTTTTTTTTTTTCCAATTTGAAGCTGAAAAAAAAAAAAAAAGGCAAAAAAAGCACGACTGGGATGGTGTGAAGGCAGAGCCTGGGTGGTTGTGCCTGCTGAGAGCGTTGGTGTCTGAGCATCTTCTGCTTCTTTGGTTTTGCAGCACAACGGAGCTCTGGCTGAAGCCTTTGGAGCAGTTCCTGTCTCTTTGGTAAACAAGTTTTTAGGTTTGTGCAAATACGTATTTAGGACTGGTCCCCTTTAGCCCAGGTGGATACGTATTTCTGCACACCCGCCCTGCACAGGATTTATTTGAGCCACCCCCAGCTCCACAGGACTGCAGGGCTGCCACACCAATCCAGGTTTTGCCATGCAATCCCAGTCTGGGACATGCAAATAATTCCTGTGCTGACTTCCCCCTGGACTTGCTGTCATGTGGTGATTTCTGATTTTGTTTTTTGGGGTGGGGAGGGGGGGTGGCAGACGAGTGGATTATTCAGTCTTGGCCTGTTGGTTTCAGCGATCTCTGAGCATGTGCACTCAGCCTGCATGTTTCAATCCGTGGGGAAGGGCAGAATGAATCCCCCCAAATCCTGCTTGGCACCAGGAGGCACCGAAATATCGAGCAGCAGTAGGTAGCACTCCTCCTTCCCCCTCATCCACCTCACCTGGGTTTATTTCCTGCTAAATCCTGAAAGGACACTTGGAGAGCACTGAGCTTTTTCCTTCCTGTCTGTATTGAGCTGCTTTTTTTTTTATCTTTTTCCTGCTTTGGGGGGATTTTAGGTCTGGTCTCAAACCCTTGAATGTTTTTTCAGGGGAGTGAAACCCTTTTAGTTCTTCGTTGTCCCAAATAAAATCGATGCTCAGATCCATTAATTTTTTTAAATCCTTTTTTTTTTTTTTTCTCTCTAAGTTAAATATTTCATGCCATGCAGAGATGGGGAATTTTAATCCCGGATCGTTGTCCCGGTGTTTGGCCCTAAATAAATTTTATAGGAAGGCTGCTGAGAGCAGCCAGAGCTGTTGGAGGTGATGCCCATTTCCCCAGAATTCGGGATTCTTTGGGGATCTTGGTTCCTGGAAAGCCGGGGAACAGCATGACCCCAAAATCCCTCTTTCCATGAACTGTAGCCCTGAGCTGGGACACATTCCACGTTTCTTTGGGCCACTGCTGCACTCAAATCAGATTTTTATTGTGTTTTTAATGAGGAAACTGTGCCAAAAAGAGGTAAAAACCGAAGAAATAGCCGTTTTTACATTTTGAATTTTTTGTCTTTATAGTTTTATGCTTTGGCCTCCCTCGAAATTCCAGGTGAGCTCTGCACTCCCTGTGCTCTGGGCTGGCTGCTCCTTTTTTAGCAGCTCTGTGCTGACACCACTGACATAGGAAATTGCTTTTCCTGTTGACCTTCCAAGCACGTATTTGCAAATTTTGCTGCCTTTTGGGCTGTAACAACAGAAAAAAAAAAAAAAGAGTTTGGGACCTTTTGTCACTTTGGAATAATGAATATTCCCACTTCTGTGTGGGGATTGTTGTTCAGTGCCTGCAGCAGAGATTAAAGCCCCGTGTTTGAATTTAAAACCCTCAAAATCGAGATTCTGTTTGAGATTTCTCAGCCAAGTGAGGAAGGAAAGCACAAACCCCACGACCTGAAATGCTGAGAGTCCTGCAAAAAGTCACTGTGCTCCTTTCTAGTCCCCTGTTGCCTTAAATATTCTGCTGCACATAAAATGTTGGCCCTGAGATGAGAAAATAAACACCACAGCCCCTCTGCAGCTCTGTTAACACAGCCCGTGTGTGCAGAGAGGGTGAGGAGCCCAATATTTGCTGAAGAGAAAAAGAGTTTAAAATAGCAGAAAGACTCTTTTAAAAAAAAAGTTCACACAAACAAAGCCTTTCCAAATAAATGCAAAGCTTTGTAGAAATAATCTTTTCAACAGCCGAAGCTGACACTTGGGAAAAAAAAAAAAAAAAGAAAAGAAAAAGAAAAAAAAAAAAAAAGAAAAAGGGCTGAATGTGGAAGCCAGATGGTTTCATGGCTTGGCAGACAGGACAGTGCATTTGCCACGTGCAGCACCTGAATGGAGGAGGAAATTTTGGATTTCCAAACAGATGGTGTTGAGGGACTCAGCAAAGCTGTTCACATTGGCAGGGAGTGCAGGGCTGGGGAGGATTTTTCTCCCTGCAGACCCATAAATTGCTGGTGGAGGAACGAGCAGAGATTGACCCCTCGGCACTTCCTTTGTCCTCCCCCCCCCCAGGTACACGCTGGGAAGGGCTGTGGAAAATGTGAAAGTTTTCCAGTTTAGCCTGGGAATTCATCTTCCCTGTCCTTCTCCCCTGCCATCCTCCTGCTCTGGAATCATCCGCTCAGGATGTCAGTGCTGATAAGAGCCCAGGTGGGATCATCCCACCTCGGGTCACTGAAGGAGCCGATAATCACTTCAAAAACCGTCAGACAGAGGAGGAAGGAAACCGCTTTTCTTTTTTTTTTTTTTCCTTTTCATTCTCTCAGTGTCCCCTTCGAATAAATCTGCTGCAAGGAAGGGGTGAGAGGCACAGCCCTGAGAGCAGGGGAATGTCCTGGGGAATGCTGAGCTCAGCGTGCAGCTCCTCCCTGCATCTCCTGCCCCGGGATCAAGGCTCTGGATGTCGGCATGTTCCTCCTGGATGCGCCCTGCATGCTGCACCAAGGGCATGTGGACAGCAGCTGGCAGCTCCTGCCACGCTCAGCCCCGGGGCTTCAGGGGTGCCGAGGTGTGAGGGCAGTGCTGAGCCAGGGCAGCTCCAGCATGGCCCCTCCTGCAGGAAGCAGCTTTCCTCCCCCCCCTCCCCCCAAAAAAATAAAATAAATAAAATTGTTGGAGGAAAAACCGAAACGACGCGACGTCCACGTCTTGTTTTGAGCCTGATTCCTTAGAACCACCCAGCCTGTCCCAGGAAGGAGGAGGAAGCTCTGGACAGGCTGGGAGGGTGTTTTCCCCTGTGGATAATCCCTGTGTCTCTCGCAGACCCCGTTCCAGTCGTCGGCGCTGGACACCAGCAGGACCACGCGGCACCACGGGCTGGTGGACAGGGTGTACCGGGACCGCAACCGCCTGGGCTCGCCGCACCGCCGCCCGCTCTCCGTGGACAAACACGGCCGGCAGATATCCTTGGCCGCAGGGCCGGGCACCGACTGCCTGCGGGACGCCTCCCTCCTCCTCCTCCTCCTCTTCCTCCTCCTCCTCTCGGGGATTCCTCAGGGCCAGATGTGTTTAGCGCTCCCTCCAAGGTGGTTGTGTCAGCTGGGCCTTGGTCTCTTTCTCCTTTCTGACAGAAGGAGAGGGCACAGCCTTTAGCTGCGCCAAGGGAAGTGCAGGTTGGATATTAGGAGAAAGTTTTTCGCTGAAAGAACAATAAAGTAGTGGAATGGTCTGCCCGGGGAGGTGGGGGAGTCACCATCCCTGGATGTGTTTAAAGCAGATTGGAGTTGGCACTTGGTGCTCTGGTTTAGTTGAGGTGTCAGGGCTGGGTTGGACTTGATCTTGAAGGTCTTTTCCAACGTGGTATTCTGTGTTTTGGTGTTTCTGTTCAGCTCTGTGAGCGTTCAATACCTCTGAGGGTGTCCAGCACCTCACAGAAAACGGCTTAAAGTAACTTTGTGTGCTTTGGGGACATTTAGGGGTGACCTGGACACTGGGATTGGGTGTCCCCTCACTGCCAGCCCTGGATCCTCTCATTCCGACCCAAACCATTCCATGGTTCCCAGAAAGGTCAGGGCTGTCTTGAGGAAATGGAATTTCCCCTCGGAGCCGAGCAACCCCAAGGCAGGATTCTCCTTTGCAGCTCCTCGTGCGTTTCAGTGCAGGTTGATTCATCCTCTTGGCATTTGGGGATGGGAACGAGCTGATCATTTCTGACAGCTTTAAAATCAGCTGGGATTGATGGGGCTGGAGGGGATGTGCGACACGAAGGGGTGGAGGCACCGGGACTTAAATCCATGGAAAAGGAGGAAGGATTTTTACTGCTCAAACATTACACCAATCCAGATAATACTTGGGGTTGAGATCCTTTTACAGCTCCCCACAGAGAATCTGTGAGTCTAGTGGTTCTGACTGCTTAATTGGAATGATTCTTGGGAAAGGATTTGCTGCTGGAGTGGGAAGTGTTGCTGCCTTAACCCTGGCCCACGTGGACAGCTGCCCCTATGGCACCGTGTACCTGTCACCACCGTCGGACACGAGCTGGAGGAGGTGGGTGTCACCATCCCGGGGGGTTTGGGCTCTTCTCTGGCACTGCAGCAGCTTGGAATTGTTGCCTTTGGAAATTCAGGAACGTGAGGTTGTAATCCTATAGTGCTCCTTTTAAATCAGCTTTAAAATGGAGGTGTCTGCAAGTGATACCTGAATTTAATGGTACCTTTTTAAAGGTAAATCCTTGAAGTTTCATCTTTAAAGATCTTGAAAAATCCAGAAGTTCCCAGGCATAGCACAAGACTTGGATGCTTCTCTGGGTGCAGAAACTGGGCTGGGCATGTTCCAGTGGGAAGGAACAGAGTGTGAGACTTTTTGAGAGTGGCCTCGCTCACAAAGTTCATGCTGAGATGTGTTGGCCGTGACAATTCCCCTGTCCACAACACCCTGAACCATTCCTTGTCCTCCTCCCAACCAGGAATGTTTGTTTTTCAGCCACCACCATAACCAAAGTGTGGCTAAACAGCTTAAAAAGGGCATTATTTGATCGTGTTTAATCTGAACAAAGCAGATAAAACTCTGTTCTAACAAGGGCAACCAATTTATCCTGTGTTCCCCTCAATCCCATTATTGAAACAATTGCTCTTCAAACTTGAACTAATTTCTTCTGCAAATGGATTGTTTCACGAGGAAGTTCTGCCTGCTTTCTGCCGTGTAGAGATGTTTGGGTTTTAATGCACAGCATCGAGGTTTTACCCAGTTGTTGCGTTTAGCTGAGGGGAAAATTCTTTTATTTAGTGAAGCCGACAAGAAAAATACTGTGGGTTTTGCTTTTTCTCAGGACAAACTCTGATTCTGCCTTGCACCAGAGCACCATGACTCCAGCTCAGCAGGAATCCTTTTCAGGAGGGTCACAGGACATGCAGCAGAAAAGAGGTGAGCAGGAGGGAAAAAAAGAACAAAAAGATTGATTTATGTCAGTGGAATGCCCAGGGATTGGGCTCCATGTGTTTGTAAACTCAGGAGGGCTGACACTTCCTGTGACACAACAATTCGCCTTCCCGGGGGGCTGAAATCCAGGGAAAACGACGCAAAACGAAGGGGAGAACGTTTTCCCGAGCCCCAGATTTTGTCATTTTTGCCTCTGGGCTGCTGGGACTCTGGTGCTGAGTTCTCAGCCCTCCCAGAGCTCTGGAGGAACTCCTGCAATTCCCAGAATTTCACTCAGGGACACGCAGGGAAGGAGCAGAGGCTTCACCCCGTGTCTGTTCCTGACCTGGGGATCCCCAGGGAGCATCCCCCGGGAGGAGCAGATTCCAAAGAAATCCCAGAACAATTCCAAAGAAATCCCAGAACAATCCCAGGCTGGAGCAGCTCCGGCACCCTCAGTTCTGGTGCCCTCTGCTGGGCCTGCTCCATCCAGCTCGGGAAAATCGGGAATCGCTCATTCCTAAAGGTCTTTTCCAGCCTTTAAATTCCCTGATCCCGAGGAAAATTCCTAAATGGAATCCTTGAACAAACACCCGGGGGTTGTGAGCACACGGCACGACCCTGTGCTGTCCTGCAGCTCTTCCATGTGCTGCTGGAACTGGAAATCCTTGGGAAATGCTCATCCAAACCAGAATTCCATAAATCTGGATTTACATTCATCAGTGTGAGATGTTTTTGTTGATTCCATCTCTTTCTGGCTGGGCTTTTTTTGGTTGGTTGTTTGTTTCTTTGGCACCTTGAACAACAAAGAAATGTCCTTGGGAATGTGTGGGGAATGAAATTCCAGCTTGGTGATGTTTCTCCATCCCAGCGAGGAGGGATTGGATTTTCCCCACTGGAATTGTCCTCCTGGAAGCCCTTTGGACGTTCAGGCTCTTCATCACTTGTGCCAATTGCAAAAGATGGGAAAATCAGTGTGAAATAAATCTTCCATGGACATCGAGGCAGGATAAATTGGAAGCCAGAACGTTTTAAGTATTATCTGGGTGGGGTTGTTTTTTTTTTTTTTAAGGTGTCACTGATTTAATAATTAATTAAATACAATTTCAGGCTGGTTTCAGGAATCTTTGGGGTTTTTTAAACAACAAGATGCAACTGTTTTATCCTCCGTGGTAATTTAAACTCTGTGAAGTTTTCCCAAAGGTTAAACTTCCAATCAGAGAATGTCTCAGTGAGAAGCTGGATATTATTGATTATTAATTATTCCTTTTTTCATCTCCTTTGTTTTTTTTTTTTTCAGTTTTGTTGCTGACTGTCCCTGGGATGGAGGAAACCACCTCTGATGCAGACAAAACCCTCTCTAAGCAAGGCTGGGACACTAAAAAGGTGGGAATTGCACTTTAGAAAGCATAAAAGTGTCATTTCCTGAACATATTTAGATAAATGAATGCTTTGGTTACTGTCACTATTAATAAACGACTTGAGGAGACTGGAGATTAAATGCTGTGTTCAAAAACAAATAACAACCGTTAGATCAGAAAGGACTGGATGTGTGTGAATGCACAGACTTGCTTATGTGAGGAGAAACTCTTGAAACTGAAGATTTGTTGGGCCAAATAAAGGGAAAAAAATGATAAATATCTTCTCAGAGCTCCCAGATCTTCCAGAGCAATGATTAAATTCGACTCAGTTATTGAAATATCTCCAAGGCAATACCCTCCAGCAGCGTCTTTGCCTTCAAATCTCTCTCCCTTCTCTTTCAGACTGGGTCATCGAGACCTAAATCCTGTGAAGTTCCAGGAATCAAGTAAGTTTCAGCAATTTTTTATTTTAAGATCACTGAGATCTTTAAGAAGACTTGTGGATTGAATATCCTTGAACATCCTGTTGCTTTGGAATTTTCTGGGAAGGTTCTAGGTGCACAACGAGACACTGAGAGTCAGAAATACAAAAAACGTCTTCTTCATGGAATTTCTTGTTGAAAACAGTTTAGAAAAGCTCAACAGTACTTTCTGAATGAAATTTTCTCGTGAAAAACATTTTTAAAAGCTCAAAAACATCTTTACGGAATTCCCTGTTAAATAGATTTTTAAAAGATAAAAAATCTTTATGGGATGATCTAGTTAGAAGCATTTTAGAAGGCTCAAAAATATCTTCCTTATGGAATTCCTTGTTATATATATATATTTATTTAAATCAATAATCTTTATGGAACTCCTTGTTAAAAGCATTTTAGAAAGCTCAAAAATATCTTCGTTACGGAATTCCTTGTGAAATAAATTCTAAAAAGATCGAAAAATCTTCTTTACGAAATTTTCTTTTTAAAAACATTTTTAGAAGCTCAAAAAATTTTGATGGGATGTTCTTGTTAGACGCGTTTTAAAAAGCTCAAAAAAAAAATCTCCTTTACGGAATTCCTTGTTAAATAAATTTCAAAAAGATAAAAGTTCTTTATGGGATGTTTTTGTTAGAAGCATTTTAAAATGCTCAAAAAAAAAAAATCTTCTTTACGGAATTCCTTGTTAAATAAATTTCAAAAAGATAAAAGTTCTTTATGGGATGTTCTTGTTAGAAGCATTTTAAAATGCTCAAAAAATCTCCTTTATGGAATTCCTTGTTAAATAAATTTCAAAAAGATGAAAATTCTTTATGGGATGTTTTTGTTAGAAGCATTTTAAAATGCTCAAAAAAAAAAATCTTCTTTACGGAATTCCTTGTTAAATAAATTTCAAAAAGATAAAAGTTCTTTATGGGATGTTTTTGTTAGAAGCATTTTAAAATGCTCAAAAAAAAAATCTCCTTTATGGAATTCCTTGTTAAATAAATTTCAAAAAGATGAAAATTCTTTATGGGATGTTCTTGTTAGAAGCATTTTAAAATGCTCAAAAAATCTCCTTTACGGAATTCCTTGTTAAATCAATTTTAAAAAGCTCAAAAAATCTCCATGAAATTTTCTTGCTAACTAAATTTCAAGAAGCTCTTTCCAGGCTGAAACATTCATTAATTTTGGGGTTGTTTTTTTTTTTTTCCTCTATAATTTAGCATCTTCCCATCAGCTGACCAGGAGAACACTACAACCCTGATCCCTGCCACGCACAACACGGGCGGTTCCCTGCCGGACCTGACCAACATCCACTTCCCGTCTCCTCTGCCCACGCCCCTGGACCCCGAGGAATCCACATTCCCAGCCCTGAGCAGCTCCAACAGCACCGGGAACCTGGCAGCCAACCTGACCCACCTGGGCATCAGCACTGCCAGCCAGGGTGAGCCCACTGCACCTCCAAAAATCTGGGGAATGATGGGATTTAGGGTGTAGAAAAAAAATGGGGAATTTATATTTAGTTACGGGATTTTTATCTCGTGTTTTTGTTGCCCAAATCTGATTTTTTGAGGTTTATTGTGGGTCTTTTTTATGGGTTTGGGTTTTTTTTTTTTTTAATTTATTTATATTCTCCTTTTGGAATTCCTTTTGCTGAGCCCCAGCATCCCTTGTGTTATGGGAGTAGCTCCAGGAGCCACCTCCCTAAAATGATGGAATTTGGGGAATTTCGTTCTTTCCCAGAGGGAATTTGGCTTCACTGTTCCTTTGAATTACATGTACTAAAAAATGGGGAATTTTTATTTGCTTATAGGACTTTTATCTCATCTTCTTGATGCCCAAATCTGCTTATTTGGGATTTTTGGGGTTTTTTTATGTTTATTTTTTTAATGTTTATTTGTTCATTTGTGTTTTCCTCTCCTGCAGTTCCCTGTGCTGAGCCCCAGGGAATATTTGTGTATCCCCTTGTGTTGTGGGAATATTTCCAGGAGCCCTTTTATTTCCATTCCTTTTGAACAGCATTTTTTGTCATATGACGATCCTTTTGGAGCCTATTACTGATTAATATTTTAATTATTAATCACTATTTTTAAAGTAATTTCACTCATACCCAAATAATTACGAAGATACTTGATTTTTTTTTTTTTTAATTATTATCAGTGACAGTTGCAGGGCTGTTGATTCCTAGAATAGAAACGAGGAGTTGTATCCAAAAATACAAATACATTTCCTGTGCTGGGCAGGATTCCCTTTCCCACTTCTCCCGGACTGGGAAAAGGAAATGACTGTAACCAGGTGAGGTTGGGAAGCAAGAAAAGGATTTAACCATTTAAAGGATTTGACCATTTGAGGATGGAGTGGGGCAACACTTTGAGCATCCTTGGGAGAGTTTTTTTGGTATCCAGAGTTTCAGGGATGGGTTTAGAAATTGAGATTTAAGCCACAGATTTCTTTTTTTCCTCATAATTAGCAAAGCAAATGATATCAACCCAAACTGGTGAGGCTGAAACTGCTTTGAAAATGTTCTCTGATCTGTCAAAGGGGGAACAAATTAAAGGTTCACCCCTTGATTTTATTCCAGCTTCCCTCTGGACATGACCCCACACTTTACCCATTGCCCCACTCAGCGTTTGCTGCTTTTCAAACTTTTGGGAGTGAGAACAAATCAGTTCTAGTGATCTGCACTCGACTGGGGATGACATTTTTAACACTTGGTGCTCCTTGAGAGCAGCTGCTTCCCTTCCAGCATGGGAAAAGGGAAGAGGGAAAGACACCCCAGCAGTGGAAAGGATCCCACCCCGTTCAAAAGGTGGCTGTGTTTCAACTGTAATTTTCCTGGCTGCTGAACCCTCAGTGGAGGCGGCAGAGCCCCGTGCCCTGCTCAGGAGTGTCCCTGAGCTTGGGAGTGTCCCAGAGCTCAGGAGTGTCCCCAAGCTCGGCAGTGTCCCCGAGCTCAGGAGTGTCCCAGAGCTCAGGAGTGTCCCAGAGCTCAGGAGTGTCCCAGAGCTCAGGAGTGTCCCTGAGCTCGGGAGTGTCCCAGAGCTCGGGAGTGTCCCAGAGCTCAGGAGTGTCCCAGAGCTCGGGAGTGTCCCAGAGCTCGGGAGTGTCCCAGAGCTCAGGAGTGTCCCAGAGCTCAGGAGTGTCCCCGAGCTCAGGAGTGTCCCAGAGCTCAGGAGTGTCCCAGAGCTCAGGAGTGTCCCCGAGCTCAGGAGTGTCCCCGAGCTCAGGAGTGTCCCAGAGCTCGGGAGTGTCCCAGAGCTCGGGAGTGTCCCAGAGCTCGGGAGTGTCCCCGAGCCCCCCGAGGGAGCCAGGACTTTGGGTCCCTGCAGGGTGTCAGGACTTTGGGTCCCTGCAGGGTGTCAGGTCTTGGGTCCCTGCAGGGTGTCAGGGAGCCTGTGCTGGGCTGGACACCTGCCTGGGCACCTGCCTGGCCTCAGCCCCTTTTCCTGCTGCCTCCTTGGCAGCCTGGCCTTCCTGGCTTGCTGGCAGCCCGCCTGGAAGCCCTGAGCCTGTGCCAAGTGGCCGGGAGCTTCAGGCTCCTGTGGCTGCTGCTCTCTGGAACAGCTCAACGCTCACTTGGCCTCAGATCCCTTTCCAGGGTCACTCAGTTCCTCTAGGGTGAAGCAGAAAAGAGGAGGAGGTTTCTAAACCCTCAGATTTTTGGCTTGATCTGGACGAAATGATAATATTTGGGTTGTTTATCTTCGTTCCCTGCTGGGTCGTGGCTCTTGGGAGTGTGGTGGACATTTCCTGCCCTGCTGTGCCATTAAAAACAGGGCTCTTCCTGCAGAACCAGTTTGGCTTCTGCTTTTCCCATTAAAGAGGTGTTTGCTTTTACAGTACCTCAAGTGCCCTCTGATAAGGCAGGATCTGTTATCTCACTCCCAGAGCAGAGCCTGCTTTTCCTGGGCCCGGGAGTGCAGGTGTGCCAGCACGGTGCCTGCCGTGTCTGGAACTGCTCAGGCTGCTCTGCCTCTTCCAACCCCTCATCCTGGCCACCAACCTGACCAACCGTGCCTGGGCTTCAGCCAGGACAACCCACAGGGCACTTCCTCTCACCCTGATGCTCTTCAACCTGACAAAATTAATTACAAATCACCTAACGAGCTCCCGCCCGATCGGCCAAGGCGCCTCCGGCGTTGTCCGCTCAGGCCGCTCTTTTTTTTCCCCCCAATTTCTGGAATCGTTTTGGGCACAAAGCTCAGCAGGGCCTCGCTGTGTCCCTGCTGAGGGTGGTTTGTTGCTCTCAGCAGGAATGACGACGACGCCGGCCCCGTCCCAGCACCGCCAGCCCAGTGTCAGCCCCCTGTCCCTGGGCGCGGACTCGCGGCGACCTCAGTCCCAGCAGATGTCCCCCACGCTGTCCCCGCTCTCACCCATCACTCAGGTAGGAACCCGAAGGGGAATTGAAGGTTTCTAATCACGTCTTCGTTGTTTTAATCTGCTTAGGTTGGAAGTTTGGCTCAAAGAGCCACGGGGATGGATATTGGGGAGGAATTCCTCCCTGGGAGGGTGGAGATGGAATTCCCAGAGCAGCTGTGGCTGCCCCATCCCTGGCAGTGCCCAAGGCCGGGTTGGACTGGGCTTGAAGCAGCCTGGGATAGTAAAAAGTGTCCCTGCCCTTGGGACAAGATGAGCTTTAAGGTCCTTTCCAACCCAAACCATTCTATGATTCCGTGAACTTCATCTCTTGTTCTGTAATTTCCTCCTTTAAAGGTGTTCCTTAATTCAGAGCCTTGGGGACAGATTTTACTTCCTCTTTTCTAGAACTGTGATAAAAACCATCTCATAGACCACATTGTTTTTTGTGTTGTCCCAAAGTGAGCTGTGAAATTGGAAAGCCATTTCTCTAATTGGTGAGAGAAGCTCAGTTGACTTTTAAACTTGATTTCATTGTGGCTCTGTGACTGCCCAGCTTGGTGATTTCTAACCTCGAGATTCCACTGGGCTTTTAAAGAATTGGTTTATACAGGATGGTTTGGGTTGGAGGGAACCTTAAACCTCCTCCAGTCCACCCCTGCCAGAGGCAGGAACATCTCAGAGCAGCTTTTTGATTCTCTGAACATTTCAGTGCCATTTTTCCAACACAAACCAAGCCTGACTCAATTTTTTTTTTTTTGGTGTGAAGAGGAATTCCCTGATCCTGCTCCTTCTTTTTCAGGCCGTGGCTATGGATGCATTGTCCCTGGAGCAGCAGCTCCCCCCTTACCCCTTTTTCACCCAGACCAGCTCCCAGCAGCAGCAGCAGCCAGCAGTGGCCAGTTCCCTGCCCCAGACCCCCCCGCTGCTGCAGAGCTCGGGGCTGCAGAGGGGCCCCCAGCTGCCCCCCCTGTCTGTCACGGTACCTTCCACCATCCCACAGTCACCTCCAGGGAGCCAGAGCCAGCCCTCCATGGGGATTGACATCAACTCGGTGAGTTTGGGGAGGGCTTTCCTTGGGAAGAGCTGGGAACGTGCAGTGTGGGCTGGGAAATCACCCTGGAGAACCCCGTGATCAACACAATTTTATGGGGGGCTGAAGTAAACTTCCAATGGTTTTCCTTGGGAAGAGCTGGGAATGTGCAGGCTAGGCTGGGAAATCACCTTGGAGAACCCCACGATCAACACAATTTTATGGGGGGGCTGAAGTAAACTTCCAATGGTTTTCCTTGGGAAGAGCTGGGAATGTGCAGGCTAGGCTGGGAAATCACCTTGGACAGCCCCGTGACCATCACAATTTTATGGGGGGCTGAAGTAAACTTCCAATGGCTTTCCTCGGGAAAAGCTGGGAATGTGCAGGCTAGGCTGGGAAATCAGCTTGGAGAACCCCGTGATCATGAGGATTTTATGGGAGGCTGAAGTTCAAACTTTCAGTGGTTTGGGTGGAATGCACTTTTTGAATGTTTTCTAGAGGAATATTTTTTAGTTAAATTTTGTCCCAGGTTTGATTAGACCCAGCTTAAATCTGTCAGCATTTACTGGGAGATTTTCAGGGTATTCAGTGTCCCCCCAACACATCGTGATACAGACTGCGGGGAGCTCCCAGAGCCTTGAGAGAGAGTCCAGCTACACCAACCATTCCCCAATAAAACACCACCTGCAAAATCGATTTCCCAAAAGTTGTTGGGAACCAACCAGGTGTTTTCTGCAAGTTTCACCACTTGGAGCCCTTTTATTCCGAGGAATGTCAGAGCCTGTATTCCAAAATGGGATTTGTGGCTGCCTCCGGTGCCCAGAAAAATCGGAGCAAGGATTTATGGACAGATCCCTTTTCCTGCTTGTCCTTAACGTGGCCTGTTAGGAAATGTTCTGTCTCAGCAGCTGGAAATCCCAAACCAGGAATCAGGAAAAGAAGGGAAGTCCCAGCTCCTGCTGGCCCTGGAGGGTCCCGGGTGTCCCACCCTGGTATCCTAGCGGCGCTGCAGTGACAGGAATGGCTTTGGGAGTGAGAACAAATCAATTCTAGTGATCTGCACTCGATTGGGGATGAAATTTTTAACGCTTGGTGCTCCTTGAGAGCAGCTGCTTCCCCTTCCAGCATGGGAAAGGGGAAGAGGGAAGGACAACCCAGCAGTGGAAAGGATCCCACCCCACTCAAAACGTGTCCCTGTTTCGATTCTAATCCTCATGTAGCACCAGTACAGACAATTCTGGTCTCATCCTTCGCTTTCTGTGTTGCTTTCCTCATCCTGAACCTCTTTATGACCTGAACTTTTTAGGCTGCTGTGCTTATCTTCTAAAGCAACTCAAGTAATTCCTAAATAAACAGATTTAAAGCCACTTCATCAAAAAGCCTTTGGAGCTGTCGCGGCCTCGCTGGCGACTTCTGCACGGGTTTTGTAAAGCAGAATTGAAATTCATTTGTAGTTTGGGTGGCTGCTGACAGGTTGTGAGTGGCAGTGCAGGGCAAGAAGGGGAAATTTTCTCGGGATTTACAGAATTTGGGGTCAAAAATGGGTAGTGCAGAGTTCTCCCACACTGCAAATCTGATTAAGTTCACTGGATTGCAGGTTCTCCTCAATCATCCCTGAATTTCTAATGGAAGGAAAATAAGAGGAGCTGGGCTGCTCTTTATGTTAATTAGTGCAGCATTATTTAAATAGCATTAATACTATTAATTTGTTCCAAACCAGGCTTCTTTATGATGGGGAAAAAAAAAAATTTAAATCTTTGAAAATAACTTCTCAAGACACCTGAGAAGAGTATAAAAATCCCAGCTCCAAGGCTGCAGAACACAGTGTGAATTCCCTGAGGCAGCCGGGGTGCAGTGGAGTTTGGGGCCAGCTTTGGACCTTACCCCTCAGGTGTTATCAGCTGCCCTGTGCTGATAACACAGCTGGAGGCAGAGCAGGATCCCAGTGAGCACAGCTGTGGGGCTGGCACTGGAACTGAAGCACGAATGACATTCTTTTTGAATTATTCCCAGCTTCCAAGACTTCTTTGCCCTAAATCCTCGGCTGACCTGATTTTTTTTTTTTTAATTTTTTTTCAATATCTTTTGACCCGAGCATAAGTGAGAACAGGCAGGAAACTCTCCCGAGCTGTCCCTGGGGCTGCCCCAGAGCTCTCCCCCCGTTCTGGGACCTCATTCACATAATCCTATCTTCCCACACAGAAGCTCGAAGAGGATGTTTTCAGGCAGCTCCCGCCGCTCCAGAAGCGTGTGTTTTGCGAGGCTCCCTCTCAGTGGCACGTGGTGTTTTAACTCTGTGTTGTTCTGTAGGCCTCACTCCAGCAGTACCGCAGTAATGCTGGCTCCCCAGCCAACCAGTCTCCCACCTCTCCTGTCTCCAATCAAGGCTTCTCTCCTGGCAGCTCCCCTCAAGTAAGGGACTCTGTGCTTCCACAGGCCTTGCTTTCTTCTCGTGTGTTGTTTCTGAGCTGGGTTTTCTCCATCACTGCCCCCCATGGTGGTGTCACTGTGACCGCTCCGTGTGTGCCTCATGCGTCACCGACGTCCCCTCCATCCCCTCTCGCTCCCCACTGGGCTTCAGGAGCTGCTGAGTTGCCTTTTTTTTTTTTTTTTTATTATTTATTGAGTGAGCAGAGAATCACAGCATCAGGGCTGCTGGGGGAACACTGGGGTGCTGATTGTTTTTGTTTGTTTGTTTGAGGGGTGGGCAGAGCTTCCTTTCCAATCGGCAGGATCCCGGGGGAGAGCTGATGGGGCTGAGGTTGGGAGAGCAAGAAAAGGGGGGATTTCAGCAGGAAAACTCCTGAGGCACTCAGTATTGAAATATTTACACTGAATATCCCAAACTGATTTAGATCAGGACCTTTTTTTTTTAAAATTTTATATGAGAACACACCCAGTGAGAGAAAACACTGGAGGAAATGCTCTTAAAATGAGCAGCTTGTGGCTGGCAGGGAACGGGTTCCCAGCACGCTCCCTTGCATGCCAGCTGCTTTTCCTTGCTCTGCCTGTATCTCCTCACACATCCACATATCCTGGATGGAAATCACAACTTGGGAGAGCGTGTGATCCTCTGAAGGGGGATATATATATTTTTTTTTTTAACCTGCCAGCAGCAAGAAATTAAAAACAGGCAAAATTTCAGGGTGGCCCCAAGGTAAGAAAGTGAATTTTCAGTGCCTGATGCTGCTTGGAAGAGCCCCAGCTGGCTGCTCTGGAGAATCCCACCTGGAGAAAAGAAGTGCAGGGAATTCTTCCAGAGCATCACAAGAGTCTGAAAATCCATTTTCTGTTTCGTCACTGAACGCTGAAGGCTTTAAGGAGGATCCTTTCTAAATAAGTGCTGCCCCTTCCTGGTTCCCAGGCAGAAGCTCCAGGTCTCCTTCATTAGCCAGGTGATGGTAAGCTCAGCCCTGGATCCGAGTGGCAGGAATTGTCTGCGTTCCCTTAACCCTGCCCTCATTGCTTCTTAACCTCTCTCTTTTCTGCCTGCTTCTGTGGGTTCTGCTGTGCTCTGTGTGCCTCCAAAAACCAGCACTGGCCCCTAGAGCAGAGCATGCTGCAAACTCTTCAGTTCTCACTGGACGGCACGGCCAGATTTGGGGGTTGTGTTGATTTTTTCCCCCCCTCCCCACTTTGATTTCTCAATCACTCTGGTTTGGTTTTGTCCCCGCTGGTCAGTCCCAAGGACCAGAGCACACACGCTGGGCTGTGATTTTTCCTGCTGGTTTCATCCTGTAGAAAATTCCTCAGGTTTTTTTTTTTCCCTTTTTCCTCAGGTTTTGCTCTGTTTGACAGGGACACCACAACTCTGAGTGGAAGGCAGAGAGGATTTATTAATTCTGCTCTCTCTAGTTTGGGCCTCTTAAATACCCCCAGAATTCCTTCGTTTTGCTAAATTGAAACTTTGCGGTGGATTCGGTGCCTCCAGGAGTGACCCAAAAGCTGGTGGTGGTCACAGACGTGAAACGTGGAGGGAAGAAAAACCAGTTTGGAGGGGAAATTGGGGTTGGTCGTGAGGATGGGGCAGCTGCAGGCAGCAGAATCCCTTCACGTGCCCAGAGTGAAGGCAGAATATCCCACTGTGGAGCAGCCTGGCACTGCTGAGCGGGATGCGGGTGCCTCCCTGTGCTCCTCCTCCTCCTCCTCCCGTGGATCTGGGCTTCAATCCTCACAGTGCCAAAGCACAAGCCCAGGCTTTGATTTGTGTCCCACATCCACCACGGGTCCTTCTCCATGCTCCCACCTCTCCCAAGCCCTCAGCTCCCCTGTCCAGCCGTGTGTGCGTGTGTCCCACCAGTGCTCCCGGTGCCCGCAGGGATGGGAGAGCTCTGCCTGCCGTGCCCCAGCTCTGTGTTTGCATGGCTTCCACCCCAGTGCCTCAGCTCTGCTCCCCTCCTCTCATCCCCCTTTCCAGTCAGACACAAACATTCCTGCCCTAGTGCCTCTGACCTGGAGAACCTGGTAGGTATTTTTAGATGGATCGTTGTTCCAGGCAGGGATTTGTGCTTTTGGGGTTGTTTTTTTTTTTTTCCTCACTCCCCGAACCCCAGAAGATGCTCTGGTGACTTCTCCAGCGGTTCTGGAGATGGTGTTTTGCACAGTGTTGTTGCTGGAGTTGTTGATAAATTATCCTAAGGCTCTGGAGTGTTGGAGGAATGACATTTCCAGTGGGGATTTTGGGTTTCCTGTGGGGATTTCCATGCTTGCGGCTGTCGGGAGCAGCACACTTCACGGGAGGAACAAAGCCAGGCTGGCTTTGGGTACGAGGCTCTGACCTGGACTTGCCACTTTCTGCTCTCCTGTTGGCTGGTTCCCCGAAGTTTTTTTTTTGGGATGGGAACAGCGCTTGGTGAAACACAAAGGTTTTTAGGGATTGTCCTCATTTTGGGAATTGTGTTTTCGTTCTCGTTCTGTGGAATGAAACCGCAGGGGTTAAAGGGACAAAATACCTTGAGCCTCTTTGGAGCTCTCAAGCAGCCTTTGGATTTTAGTGCTGCCTTTGCTTCCTGTCAAGTCTGTGCCATCCCAAAATACAGATTTTCCTCGGAAATGGTTAAAACCATAGGTCGGGCTGGATTTAGGTTGGTTAAACCCCCCCCCCCAAATTTTCTTTAAATTGCTTTAAGTGGTGCTTTGCTTTTCTCTTATCAGCATCTTATCAGTGGCTTTTGTGGTGTTTGATCCCTGCTGGTGTTTGATCCCTTTTCCCCAGGATCCAGGTGATAAATTGGAAAAGTGGCTCCAATTCCAGCCCTTTCCCAGTTTTGGCTGCACATGGAGCAGGGATGGCAGGGATTGTTGTGTGGTCTGGCTGTGACAGACCGCAAATGCTCAGCAAAGCGAATCCCAGATCTCTTCTCCAAGTGCATCCAAACCATCCCGGTTCGGAGCAGTGCTGGGATCAACCAGGATTTTATCCCAACCCCAGGATCTGCTCAATCCCAACCCCAGGATCTCAGGCAGGATTTTATCCCAGACCCAGGATCTGCTCAATCCCAACCCCAGGATCTCAGGCAGGATTTTATCCCAGCCCCAGGATCTGCTCAATCCCAACCCCAGGATCTCAGGCAGGATTTTATCCCAGCCCCAGGATCTGCTCAATCCCAACCCCAGGATCTCAGGCAGGATTTTATCCCAGCCCCAGGATCTGCTCAATCCCAACCCCAGGATCTCAGGCAGGATTTTATCCCAACCCCAGGATCTGCTCAATCCCAACCCCAGGATCTCAGGCAGGATTTTATCCCAACCCCAGGATCTGCGCAATCCCAACCCCAGGATCTCAGGCAGGATTTTATCCCAGCCCCAGGATCTGCTCAATCCCAACCCCAGGATCTCAGGCAGGATTTTATCCCAGCCCCAGGATCTGCTCAATCCCAACCCCAGGATCTCAGGCAGGATTTTATCCCAGCCCCAGGATCTGCTCAATCCCAACCCCAGGATCTCAGGCAGGATTTTATCCCAGCCCCAGGATCTGCTCAATCCCAACCCCAGGATCTCAGGCAGGATTTTATCCCAACCCCAGGATCTGCGCAATCCCAACCCCAGGATCTCAGGCAGGATTTTATCCCAACCCCAGGATCTGCCCAGGAAGGATTTTGGAGGATGATTTCCAGCTGTGGAGTCTCAGGTTGGGAATTTCCCCCTTGATCCACATTTATCCCAAGCCATCCCTATAATGTTCCAGGTCTGGCTGGAACTGGGAAGGTTTGTAAGGAATATTTTGTTGCTTCTTTCCCCTCATGGAAGGGGCAATTTAGGTGTTTTCTAAATTATTTTTTAATATAAGGTGGCTTTTTGAGGGGCTAAAATCCATGTCTGCTCTGAGTCTTCCTCAGCTTTTCCTGGATTTTCCATGCTTAGGTTTTTAAGGAGGACCTTTGTAGCCTTCTGCTTTTGCCCTGTGGAGAAACCAGCAGCTGAATTTTGTTTTTCCCAAGACTGAGACGACCACTCCACGAGAATTGTCTTTTATAGATATTCTCTTTGTCACAAAAAGAATATTCTATTTATTTATTTTTTTTTTAAAGCTGGAATATCAGGATTTGGGATTTTTAAATCAGGAGTGATGTTGCTGATTTTTATCCGGCGTTTTTTTATCAGGATTAAAACGTGCACCTCAAAGTCTTGGTCACCTTCAGAATAATTGATCAACCATGGAGAATGACTGAGGGACTGCGCAGGGATTGAGCAAGGCTGAGGAATTCAGAATTCCTCCTGGGATTCTTCCCTGGGCTTCCCCCTGACTTTTCCTGCCCTGCGGCTCCCGTGGAATGACTCCAAACCAGGGATTTTGCCCTTTGAGGCTGCAGATCCAGAGCCAGAGCAGCCTTTTCCCGCCTGGGTGTGGTTTTCCCTGCGCCCAAACTCCCAAACGCCGGCGGGAATTGCGGTTGTGTTGTCCCTGCCCGTGCTTCCCAGCGCACTGTCCGCGTCTGAAAATCCCAAGTTTCCGTCTTGTCCGTGCTCTGGGAGGAGCCTCGGGGGTTCTGTGGTGTCCCCGTGGCAGCTCTGGGGTCTGGGGCCATTCCCTGGGGATTTTGTGGGATCTTCGTGGTCCAGAGGGATTCCCTTTGCTCCCTTTGGATTTTGTGGGATCTTCATGGTCCAGAGGGATTCCCTTTGCTCCCTTTGGATTTTGTGGGATCTTCATGGTCCAGAGGGATTCCCTTTGCTCCCTGGGGATTTTGTGGGATCTTCATGGTCCAGAGGGATTCCCTTTGCTCCCTGGGGATTTTATGGGATCTTCATGCTCCAGAGGGATTCCCTCCTGCTCTTGGTGGATCCTTTGGGATCCCCTGGGCCCTGTGGATCCTTTGAGTCCCAGGGGGTTCCTGCCTGTTCCGTGGGGATCCTTGGGGATCCTTTGGGATTCATTCCTGCTGCCTGTGGGATCCTGTGGGATCTCCTGGGTCCCATAGGATTTATTCCTGCCCCTTGGGGATCCCCTGGCCCCTGTGGGATCCCCTGTGGGATCCCGTGGGATCCCCGGTGCCCCGGAGGACCGGTGAGGGCGATTCCCGCCCGCTGGGCGCTGATTTCCTGTGGAATTCCCTGGATCCCTCTGGAATTCCCGGATGTCTCCGGAGCTCCCGGTGCGGAGCCGGCGGAGGACTCGCGGGAGGACTTTGCACCATAAAGCCTCTGTTTTGTTTTCAGCATTCTTCCATGCTGGGCAGTGTTTTTGGGGACTCCTATTATGAGCAGCAGATGACAGCTAGGCAGGCTAATGCCCTCTCCCACCAGGTGAGCAAATTCATCTCGGGCCCTCCTCGGCCCCTCCCACCTCAAATTAATCCCAATTAATCCCTGATGAATATTTTATTTTTGCCGTCCCGTCCCCGTTTTTGTCCATGTTAAGAGTTTTCCTTCTTTGTGTTACTCAGCAGTTTCTTGTTTTGTTTGGATTTTTTTTTCCTCCCCCCCCCTTCGTCCTCTCAACTCTTTGTCCCCTCCATCCCACGCAGGTGTTCTGCCAAAATAAAAAGGGGAGATCAATTAAAAATACGGATTTTTTTATTAGACATATTTAATATTTTAATAGATGAAAACATATCTCTTGAAAAGCCATAATGGAGCTTTGAAAAATGGAAATAATGCCAGGCAGCTTTGAAGAGGGGGAAATGGGTGAAAAGAAAAGGTTAAAGCAAAGTGAAAAATCCGCTCGAAAAAAAGGGGAAAAGAAGTTTTGGAGAGGAAAAAGAGTGAGGTTTTTAAAACCGGAAAGCGGGTTTGAAAGGGAAAAATGATGAAAAGAAGTTTTCAAAATAATGGAAGACTTTAGAAAGGAAAAATAAGGAAAAGAAATTTTTAAATAATGGAAAAGTAGAAAAAGGAAAAAAAAATATGAAAGAGGAAAAAGTGAAAGTTTTAAAATGAAAATCCGTTTTAAAAAGGAAGAACAAGGAGAATTTTTTTTTAAATAATGAAATTTTTATAAAGGAAAAAAAACGAAATTAGAAAGAATATTGAGATTTTAAAATAATGAAAATTCGTTTTAAGAAGGAGAAAACAGGAGAAGAAACTCCTAAAATAATGAAAACTTTATAAGGAAGAATACTGAAAATCTTTAAGTAATGAAAATACATTTTAAAAAGGAAAAACATAATGAAAATATATTTTAAAATAATGAGAACGAGCTTTAAAAAATAAAAAGGAATTTTTTTAAATAACGATTTTTTAAAAAATAAAAATTTTATCAAGGCAAACGATGAAATTAAATTTTAAAACAACACACCAAAATTTTTACAGTGATGAAAATGAATTCTGACAAAATTTAAGACCTTTTTTTAAACAAATTAAACATTATGGAAATACATTGACAATTAAATCTTAATTAAATAATTTAAATGATTGCTTCTTTCAAGCTCCACATTTCTGGCTGGAGTTGCAATTCGGGAGGATTCCCCTGTAGGCGATGACAGGGTTGGAACGCGGGAATAACCCATGGCTGGTTTCAGTTGGGAATAATCAGAACCTCGCCTTGGTTTGGCCAAGCGAGGCTGAATTAAACCATGGAGCGATTAAACGCGGGACGTGTCCTGGAGGGAATCCTCATGGGCCGCCCCGAATTCCCTTTTCTTTTCCTCTCGAACCTCCCTTTTCTTTCGTCCTCCCCCGGTTTTGATTTGCGCCTCCCCGATTGGGCCGGGAACATCCCCTTGGGCAGCTCTGAGCCCCTTTTCGAGCGAGGAAAGATGAATTTGTTTGCCTGTCTCTCGTCCTGTCCTGGAGCCGTGTCCTCGTCCCCCGTGTGCCCCACCCGCGGCGTTAACTGTCCCCCCTCCCCTCGGTGTCCCCCTACAGCTGGAGCAGTTCAACATGATCGAGAACGCCATCAGCTCCAACAGCCTGTACAGCCCCTGCTCCACCCTCAACTACTCGCAGGCTGCCATGATGGGACTGACGGGCAGCCACGGCAGCCTGCAGGACTCGCAGCAGCTCAACTACTCCAGCCACGGCAACATCCCCAACATCATCCTGACAGGTCGGTGCCGCGGGGAGCGCTGCGCCCCGGGCTGGGCTGGGCTCCCTGCCGCTCCGCCGGGGGGGCCGGGGGCTCCGCGGCCGGGAAAAGGGGGGAAGAGGGACGACGGGACTCGGGGTCTGCAGCTGAAGGTGTTGGAGTGTCCGGAGCTGGGATAACGGGTGGGAAAAGGGACGAGGGGACTCGGGGTCTGCAGCTGAAGGTGTTGGAGTGTCCAAAGTTGGGATAACAGGTGGGAAAAGGGACGAGGGGACTCGGGATCTGCAGCTGAAGGTGTTGGAGTGTCCAAAGTTGGGTTAAGGGTGGGAAAAGGGACGAGGGGACTTGGGATGTGCAGCTGAAGGTGTTGGAGTGTCCAGAGTTGGGATAACGGGTGGGAAAAGGGACGAGGGGACTCGGGGTCTGCAGCTGAAGGTGTTGGAGTGTCCGGAGCTGGGATAACGGGTGGGAAAAGGGACAAGGGGACTCGGGGTCTGCAGCTGAAGGTGTTGGAGTGTCCAGAGCTGGGATAACGGGTGGGAAAAGGGCTGAGGGTGCTGCAGAGGAGGCTGAGGGAACTCAGTGGATCTGAGGATGCTGAGGGAACTCAGTGAGTTCTGCATCTAAAGCTTTGGCAGTGTCCAAATTGGAATAACAGGGGTGGAAAAGGGCTGAGGAGGCTGAGGAAACTCCATGGATTCTGCTTCTGCAGGTGGTGGAGTGTCTCACATTGGTGTGTAAGGGTGGAAAAGGGCTGAGGATGCTGAGGGGACTCAGTGAGTTCTGCATCTAAAGCTTTGGGAGTGTCCAAATTGGAATAACAGGGGTGGAAAAGGGCTGAGGATGCTGAGGGGACTCAGTGAGTTGTGCATCTGTATCTTTTGGAGTGTCCAAACTGGGATAAAGGGGTGGGAAAAGGGCTGAGGAGCAGCTGAGGGCACTGCAGAGAAGCCTGAGGGAACTCGGTGGGTTCTGCATCTAAAGCTTTGGGAGTGTCCAAACTGGGATAAAGGGATGGGAAAAACTGAGTGCTGAAGGGACTCAGTGAGTTCTGCAGCTGAAGGTGTTGGAGTGTCCGGAGCTGGGATAACGGGGGTGGGAAAAGGGCCGAGGGGACTCGGGATCTGCAGCTGAAGGTGTTGGAGTGTCCAGAGTTGGGATAATGGGTGGGAAAAGGGCTGAGGGCACTGCAGAGGAGCCTGAGGGGACTCCGTGGGTTCTGCAGCTCCCATCTCTGCTCTGGGAGCAGGGCCAGGAGCCAGGGAATGGCTGGAGCTGTGCCAGGGATTTGGGATGGAGATCAGGGAAAGGGTCTGCCCCTCAGGGAACTCTGCCCAGGCTCCTCAGGGAATGGTCCTGGCCCCAGCCCTGCCGGAGCTCCAGGAGTGTTTGGACAACTCTGGGTCAGGGTGGGATTTTGGGGTGTCCGTGCAGGATCTGGATGCGTGATCCTGCAGGATATTCCATGATCCCAGCCTTGGCGTTTCCCTTGGGGATTGTTGCTGCTGAGGGGTTTGTTTCACCTGGCCAGCCCAGGTGTGTATCCCAGTGCTCACCTGTGGTCCCAGCACCAGTTTTCCTGTGGATTTATCCTGCCTCTGAATTCCCTGGATCTTCTCTTACAGTGAGGAGAAGCTGTGGGAGCCAAACTCCTTCCTCTGCTCAGCCCGGGCTGGCCAGCAGAGGGTCGGAGTGTCACGTATGGTGGCCAATCTGGTCCCAGCGGGATTTTGGCAACAATCCTGTGGCTGCAGCCAGGGATTGCTGGTGGCAGTGGTGGAAACCGAGATTATTCCTCCTAAACCTGAGGGAGAGAAAAGCCTCCGGTTTGAGTTTTGGGTTGCGTTTGGTGGTTTGGAGGTGCTGTGAGGAATCTGAAATCTGCAGGAGGGTGGATGTTCCTCATCTGAGAACTCCACAAACGTTTCCAAGGTTTTTTGGGGAGCTGTTTCCTGCCTTCCACCCCGGTGTTTGACCCCCCTGTGTGTTCCCTCCCCTGCAGTGACGGGAGAATCCCCCCCCAGCTTATCAAAAGAACTGACCAGCTCCTTGGCGGGAGTGGGGGACGTCAGCTTCGACACGGATTCCCAGTTCCCTCTGGACGAACTCAAAATTGACCCTTTGACCTTGGATGGACTTCACATGCTCAACGACCCCGACATGG
Source organism: Chamaea fasciata (assembly GCF_029207755.1). NCBI lineage: Eukaryota > Metazoa > Chordata > Aves > Passeriformes > Sylviidae > Chamaea > Chamaea fasciata. The sequence continues at coordinate 4,192,981 of NW_027094113.1, read as the reverse complement.
TCCTCACCGACCCCGCCACAGAGGACACGTTCCGCATGGACCGCCTGTGACCCTCCGTCGCCGAGCCTCCGTCCCCGAGGGTCCAGCCCGTCCCGGAGGATCCATCCCGCCCTCGGAGGATCCGTCCTGGAAGGGAGCAGCTGCTCCGTGTCTTCTCTCCCCTCCCCTCACCCTGTACAATGAGTAAAAACCAAACCCACAGCTTGTTGTTCTGAGCTTGCCGCGCTGCCGAGCCCCCGCCCGTCCCCGTGGCGCCCCCCGAGCCGCTCGTTGCCGTCCAGCTGTAAAAGGACTTGTCCCGTTTTCGTTGTTGGTTCTTTTTTTGGTTTTTTTTTTTTTTTTTTTCCCCCCCCTCCACTTTTTCCATCGGCCTTTTCCTCTCCAGAGCTTCCCCTTTCCCTCCCCACCAAAGCTCCAGCAGGACCTTTGCGCTAGAGAAGGGCTTTGGGCGGCTGAGGAAGGGCGGGAGGTGCGGGCAAAGCGAGCGCCCCAGTCCCGGGGCCGAGGGGCCGAGCCCCCTCCTGTCCCCTGGATCGGGGAGTCAATCCCTGCCTTGCCACCTTTTCCCTGGAATTGTGACTCCGCTCTGTGACACTGTCGTCCCTCCGGGTGCCGTGCTTGTCCCCAGGTGTGTCCCCAGGTGTGTCCCCAGCCTCTTGTCCCTCCCTCCTGCCCCAGCCATCCCGGCACAGCGGAGCCGCCGCCGGCCACCCACCCCCCAAAAAAAATCCACTTTCAACACTATTATTTTTATTTTTCCCCCCCAAGCTTTTTATGGGTTTCGTTTCGTTTCTTGTTTTGAATATATATGTAATATATATCTATTTCTATATATGGCTACATATATAGAGAGCATTTCTGAGCACACATGAAAGTTCTATAATTCATTACTTGATTAGACAGAGGATCAGAACATCTTAAAGCAGCTACAAAAAAAATAATAATAATAGAGACTAACCTGCATAATCCTAATTTTTACTTTGTGAGAGATTCCTGGGCAACAGGAAGGGCATTTCCATAGCTCGTAGAATCATGATTTTTTAATTTTTTTATTCTTATTCATTACTTATTCTGTTACTTATTTATGATATTTTTTTTTTTGGTCGTTGTTGTTGTCATTTTTTTTTTTAATTTAAATATTTGGATATTAGGAAAGTAGCTCAACTACATACAGCCAATGGAAGCACTCTACGTAATATTTGTACAGTACTTTTTTTTTTTTTGTGGTTTTATTCCAGAAATATATTATATATATATATATTATATATGTAGGTATTTTTAAACTAACTGGAATTTTAAACAGATGTTAAGCAGGAATAAGGAAGCCTAAGGCAAGTTTAGATATTTTCCTTTGGAACAGGCAAAAGGAGGTGGTTGGAACTTAAAAATTCCTTCATTCACCCGGGAAAAAAGAAAAAAAAAAAAAAAAAAAAAAAAAAAAGAAATCTCTTGCTCCACAGTGACCAGGATTGAATCCTCCAAAATTCTGTTCAATTAAATGAAGAATTGATTATTTCTGGTGGTCCTTGTGAATATTCTGTGCTGCAGATTAAACTAAAAGAAAATCCCCTGCAGATGCCTCAGGCTGGGAATTGGGGGTTTCGCTGGATGGATCAATGGTGATTCCCGGATTTCTGGGAATGAGTGAAGGAATTTAAAGGGCACTGCTGGAACATCCTCATTCCACTGCATCTCCCAGCGCAGGGCAAGGCAGGAATTAATCAGCAATTAACAGGATTTGGAATCTAATTAACTAATTAACAATGTCCCCCCCCCCCCCCCGAGGGCGAGCTGGTCCTGGGGAGGGAAGCGCTGCCAGCCTGGGCTGGGAGCACCCCGTGGATTCCAATCCCTAAAATCCCAGTTCCCACCAGCTGGGGTCTGTTCACCCTTCCCACCCCTCCTGCCCCACCTGGATTTGCTTTTTTTCCTGGATTTGCTCCAGCCCCATCCAAGGAACCCCCAACGCCGGCATTCCCCATCCCAAAGCTGCTGGGGAACGGCCCCGGGCTGCTCCTAACGAGTTCCCCCGCAATTAACTCCAGCCCCCCAGCAATTAACGACTTGTCGGCGCTCTCCTGAGTTCCCCTAATGAGTTCGAAGTTCCTGTGTGCTTCCAGAAATCCGCGGCTGCTGTGCCGGGGTTCCTGCCTGCTCTGCCGAGCGCAGCGGGCTCGGGCTCTCCCCCCACCTTCCGTGCCATTTGTTCACCATTTGCACTAAAAATGTGGATTTTTTTTATTTTTATTTTTTTTTTTTTCCCCTCCTTGGCTTCCCTGTGTCTTTCGGGTTTTTGGGTTTTTTTTGTTCCTTCTCCGCGCCCTCCAGAGGTTTCCCCCCCCGCATCTCTTGGGAATGTTTTGGGATGGAATTTTTGCGGGTTTTTCGGGCGGGGTTTGAGCCCGGTAGGACACGTTCCCTCCTGGTGTGGCCGCTTGTTTCAGACCCCTCGCGCTTCTTTTAGTGTAAGGAGGAGATAAAAGGCGGCTCAGACGGGAGGAAAACCAGGAGGAATTTGGGCGCAGGTGACTCGGAGCCCTTTGCTGGGGGTCCAGTGTGAGCCCCGTGTTGCTGCCCTGCTGGAATGTCTCCTGTGCATGCGGCAAATCCCTGCGATGAGCTTTACACCACCGGGGTCGCTCCGGGGTGAAGCATCCCGGCAGGAGCTGAGATTCCTCCCGGGAACCTCCGGCTCCTGGGCCGGCTTTTTGAACTCCGTGTGTAAATGAGAGCTCTTTGTTCCTTTCGCTCGTCAGCAGACCTTGCCGACGGCCTTAATTTCAAACGAGCACACCTTGGATGCAGCCGGCACAGTTCGGGACCCTCCAGCTGAGAGAAATCCGGGTTGAATCCCTTAGGGAAGGAGCTGGGGCGGCCCCGTGGGAAACGCTGTGTGTGACAGGATGGGCTCCCAGCTGTGGGCAGGGAAAAGCTGCCGCTCATCCCGGGATTCCAGCAGCTCCTGCCTTTCCCTTTCCCCGGGGGAACCTTTCTCCTGGGAGCTGCCCCACAGGGTTCCCCTTCTCACTCCCTAAAATTCCAGTTTTTGTGGCGTCGGGCCGGTGCGGAAGCGAACGCAGAGAAAAGCGTGGAGCGGGTCCCCGAGTGTTCCCAGCAACAAATAATCTGCTTTTATTTCCAATGTGACCGCCCTGTGCTCGTTTCAGTGTGTGGGGCTCCCTCCCCAGGGGTGGGAGCAGAAAAAAACCATCACTTAGCCAAAAAAAAAAAAGAAAAAAAGAAAAAAAAAATCGAGGAGAAACCGGTGTTAATTGCTGTAATTGCCGAGTTTGGTTTCAGTGGTGGTGAAGCTGTCCGGTGTCTCCAGGGGTGACTGTCCCTCCTTCCCTCCGTGTTTTTCTATCTCCATAAGGAATCAACCCCCCTTCCCCCCCCCAATTCCCAAGCTAGACTGTTGCATTTGCCAATACAATGGGGAAGAACAGGAATAAACCCTCGGTGCGTCCAAAACTGTGATTTTAATTTCATTTCATGTTTTATTTTATTTTTTCTTTGCCCAGCAGCCAGCCCAGCCCCGGTGCTGTGGGGGGGCTCCTTCCCCCTGTACATAATTCCCCTCTGGGCATGCCAGACCCGGCCCGGCTCCCACGGCTTCTGCATGGCAGGGAGCGCTTGCCAGCCCCCCCCGTGCCCCCCACACTGCCTGGCCTGGCCTTTGCCCCCCACCCCGGCCTGATTCTGCATCTCCAAGAGGGGAAAAACCTTTCCAGGAAAGGCTGGGAAATCCCTCCGCGAGTCCTCGGTTCCGCGGAGGGTTCGCGGGGTTTTTTTGGTGAATTGGGTTTTGTGGGTGAACCTTCGGCTCAGAGGGAGGTGGGGTTTGATGGGCCTGGAGGACTTTTCCAACCTTGATCCGGCTGTTCCTTTCCAGCCTTGATTCCGGAGTTCTTCTCCAACCTTCCTTTGGGTTTTTTTTTTCTTCTCCCGCCTCGATCCGGTCGTTCCTTTCCAACCCTGATTCGATGATCCTTTTCCAAACTTGGTCCAGGTTCTTTTCCAACCCGAATCCAGCGATTCTTTTCCCGTCCTGACTCGGTGGCTCTTTCCCATCCTCGATTCCAAGGGAAAAAGTTTATCTAAAATCAGTTTACCTAAATTTCCCTCTAAAGCAGACCCTCGCTCCTAAAAACTTTGATTTCTTTCGAAATAACGAAGCTTGAGCTGTTCCCTGAAGGGAAGACCCTGGAAACCCCCTCTGGACAGGAAGGAAGCAGGAAGGCCCCTCCTCCCCCTGCAGATCCCCACCTTGGCTCTGGTTTTTTTTGGGTTTTTTTTTTTTGTTTTTGGGGGGGGAGAAAACCCCCAAACCAGCGCGTTTATTCCTCGGAGCAACGGCCCCCCCCCCGTCACTGTGATGGCAATGTGAAAGCGCAGGTAGCCTTTGTTACGTGTGTCTGTCCTTTTTAAAAAACAACCAGGAAAAAAAGGAAAAAAAAAAAAATACAACCCCCCCCCCCAAAAAAAAAACCCCCCTCCCTCCCTCCCCTCATAGAATTAAAACTTTGTAGTTGTTCCTGTTCTTTGTATTTTGAGTTGCATCTTATTTATACGGCGCAGTGTAGGCATGGATTGCATGTCGGTTTTCTATGCGGGCACCACGACATTCTGACTGTGTATTATATAAATCATTTTTACCTTTTTAAACAGGGAAGAGGAAAAAAAAAAAAAAAAAAGGAAAAAAAATAAAAAAAGGAAACCAACGAAACAACAACAACAAAAAAAAAACAACACCCAAACAAAACAACAGCAACACAACAGAATCATTGTGTGGAATTTCTATACTGCAAAGCCAAACACTACATGGAGTCCTCTCTTGGTTTGTGTTATTTATTTTCCGAGGCGGTTTGGGGCGGGCGGGGGGCGGGCGGAGCCGTGTGTGCGTTGCCTTATGTGGGCTTGACCAATTTTATCAAATAAAGGCCTGAAGGGGTAAAAGCCGCTGGCTCTTTTCTTGGGCGGGGCGGAGGGGTGGGCTGGGAAAGGCGTGGGGAGAAAGGAGAGAGTCCCTTGGGAAAAAGGGAGAGACTCCTTTGGAAAGAAGGGAGGGAATCCCTTGGGAAAATGAGAATCCCCTGGAAAAAAAAGGAGAGAACCCCTTGGGAAAACGAGAATCCCTTGGGAAAAAAGGGAGAGAATCCCTTGGGAAAAAGGGAGAGAATCCCTTGGGAAAAAGGGAGAGAATCCCATGGAAAAAGGGAGAGAACCCCTTGGGAAAATGAGAATCCCTTGGAAAAAAAAGGGAGAGAATCCCTTGGGGAAAAGGGAGAGACTCCTTTGGAAAGAAGGGAGAGAACCCCATGGAAAAACGAGAATCCCTTGGGAAAAAGGGAGAGAATCCTGGGGGAAAAGGGAGAGAATCCCTTGGGAAAAAGGGAGAGAATCCCATGGGAAAAACAGGAGAGAATCCTGTGGAGAAAGGAGAGAACCTCATGGAAAAGAAGGGAGAGAATCCCTTGGAAAAATGAGAATCCCTTGGAAAAAAAGGGAGAGAATCCCTTGGAAAAATGAGGGATGTTTGTTCCAGCAAGAACCGGGCAGGGCAGGGCTGAGGACGGGAGGTCCTTGAGGAAAAGGTGCCCCCGTGCTTTGGCATTTCCAAGGCGATTCCCAATCCAGCCCAGGGATCTCTCAGCCCCCCGAGCTCAGCCCTGGAGGGTTCCTCCCTTCCACCTCTGCAAGGGAAAAGCTTCAGGAGAGCGGAGAGAGCGCACACACCACCAAGGAGAAATCTAGGATTTATTATCCAGCATTCCAAGTGTTCATTATCCAACATCCCAGAACAAAGATTCTCTCCTTAAAGTGCTTTTTTTTTTTTTTTTTTTCTTTTTTTTTCATTCATTAAAACGAGCAACTTGTACCGAGGCTGCTCCGCGCGTCCTCCTCACACTCGTGCTGCCTTCGCTCTGCTTTGCAGCACGTCTTGAAGAGGCCAAAAAATAAAAAACCAAACAACATTCACACTCCGGAGCCTTGGAGCAGGGAGAAGATTCCCGGGAATCATCCACGCCAAACTTCTTCCAACCATCCCCGGCTGCTGCGGGGAGCTCCCGGCACGGCCGTGAGCTGGGGCTCGCAGCAGCTCAGGCTTCTGCTCACACTCCCTGTCTCCACCTCTGCCCTTCCCGGAGGATGTGTGGCAGGTTTTCGGGGATTTGCCGTTGGGGAAGGGGAGCTGGAGGCCGTGAGGGCGCGCTGGGAGGTGCTGGCAGCTCTTGGGGCGGGATTCCGGAGCAGGAGCAGGATGCGGGGAGCAGGACGGGCTGCAGGGACGTTCCGCCGGGGGCTTAGTCCTGCTGGACCCGGAACGTCTCGTAGTCCTCTGGGATGGTGTCTGGGGGTTAAAGCAAGGAGAGCTCAGGGGCAGGAGCAGCAGGAGAAATGGACTCGGGTGCTGTTTGCTGCCCCGTTCCCGTGGCTCCGCAGGGCTGGAAAACGGAGGAGAACTCCGCGCGGTGCCTTCCCACACTCACCGTTGCAGCGGTAGCGGAGGTTGGACCAGATGATGTTCTCCTGGGAGAAGCAGAAGACCCCGAGGCGTCCCCCCCTCATGGTGGTGTCCAGGACAACTCCAGTGTCTGCCACCACCTCGGGGCCCTCGTAGAACCGAGCCCTGCAGGGGAGGGAACCAGGCAGGAGCTCCAGGGATGCTCCACCCGAGGGAGGCTGGAGCAGCCTGGGACACTGGGAGTGTCCCTGCCCATGGCAGAGCTCCTTCCAAAACCATTCTGGGCTTTCCTGAGGCTGTTTTTCCTGCTGGGAACCGTCCTGCCCGGGCGCTCACCTGATGTAGCCGACCTGGGGCCGGTGCTGCAGGAACCAGCGGTACGAGGTCTTGTCCTTCCAGCCCGAGTTCCGGGGATCTTTCCAGAGCAGCTTCACCTGGTCCGTGGTGTCACCCGTGTGCCACAGGGAGTTCCTCAGGTACTCCCCAGGGCCCGTTTTGGATTTCACTGCCTGGGGCAGAGGAGAGAGCCTGGTCAACGCGTGCGGCAGGAAGGATTCCCAACAGAGCCAAAACCGCCCGGCAAAAATCCGCCGAGGAATTCCTTCCGCGGGGTTCCTTCACCTTCAGCTGAATGCCGGGCTCTGCCACTGCCCTGAAGGGGTTCGCCTGCCAGTAGGTCTGCTCCATCTGCTTCCACATCACCACGTAGAAGCTGGAGCTGTCCTGGTAGCCGAAGATGAAGCCGGCGTAGTCGTCGTCCGTGGCCGTGTTGACGTGGAAGGTGCCCTCGAAGTCCACGCCGTTGAAGGCCGTGTACCCTGTCAGGGGCAGCACAACAGAGCCTCTGCACTCCAGGACAAAACAGAGCCAGGGCTCAGCTGGGGACGAGGAATTGGCCAAGGGGAGTCGGGGCTCTGAGCGCTCCAGGAAACGGTGGATGCAGGCACTAAGGAGTGGCTGATGAAAGCTGCAGCCAGTGGTGGATTCCCAAAGGGAAATTCCTCACCTACAGCCAGGCCAGGGTCGCTGTTCATGGTCTGGACGATCTCCATGCCCTGGGAAAGAGGAATTTTGACTCTTTAGCGCAATTCCAGACACACCAAATTCCCTCCAGGGCTGCTCCTCCGGGACTTGGGCACTGCAGGACCACAGAGCCTCCCAGGGAAAACCCTCCAGGGCTGTTGGCGTGTCCCCACCTGGTTGAGGACAATCCAGTTGGGGTCGATCTGAGCGTCCCCCTCGGGGTCCAGCACCACGGTCTGGAAGGCCCTGAAGTCAGTGAGGGTCACCTCGGCGTTCTCGGGGCACACGTCGATCCTGTCGATCACCATGTCCCTGTCGAAGTCGTCCTCACACAGGTTCCCCACGCCGTCCCCTGGGCACGAGGAGGAGGAGGAGGAGGAGGAGGAAGGAGCCTGGAGCAGCAGCTCCTGCCCTGGGTTTGCTCAGCACCAGCAGCAGCTGAGGGCACCGAGGGGCTGCGGGGAAACCTGGAGGCTTCTGCTGCTGGCAGAGAAACGCCTCGAGCCCCTGGCCCTTCTGGGGGAGAGAACCTGACCCCAAACATGACCCCAGACGTGATCCCAAATGTGATCCCAAACCTGATCCCAAGCCTGATCCCAAGCCTGATCCCAAGCCTGATCCCAAGCCTGATCCCAAGCCTGATCCCAAACCTGACCCCAAACCTGACCCCAAACCTGATCCCAAACCTGACCCCAAACCTGACCCCAAACCTGACCCCAAACCTGATCCCAAACCTGACCCCAAACCTGACCCCAAACCTGACCCCAAACCTGATCCCAAACCTGACCCCAAACCTGATCCCAAACCTGACCCCAAACCTGACCCCAAACCTGACCCCAAACCTGCCCCCAGGCCCGATCCCCGTGCCGGCACTGTGGACATCTGCGAGCGCCCCAGGCCCGGCTGGAGTCAGCCCCGAGAAAACCCGAACTCCTGCGGATCCCCGCGCCGGGAGCCCCCCGGAGCCCCCCGGGGGTCCAGCCCTCACCATCCGAGTCCTCCTGGCCGGGGTTGGGCACCAGCCGGCAGTTGTCGGGCCCGGGGGGTCTGAAGTCGGGGATTCCGTCGTCGTCGTCGTCCTCGTCGCACTCGTCCCCCAGCCCGTCGCCGTCCGTGTCCACCTGGGAGCTGTTGGGCACCGCGGGACAATTGTCCCGCGAGTCCTGGTGTCCGTCGCCGTCACTGGGGACGAGGGACAGGGACGCGTCACCCGCCGGGCCCGGCGCCTTTGGGACCCGCAGAACGACGCCGCCTTGACCCGAGGCCGCGGGAAAGGCTCCGAAAACGAGTGACAGCGCTGGGGCTGCGGTTTGGGCGGACGTGTGTGACAGCACGGGGCGCGAAACTCTGACAGCTCAAGGTTTTGAAATGCAGTCATATGTAATATGTAATATATTTAATGGATATAATATATTCCGTATATAAAATATACTATGTACTATATAATGTAATGTAATATAATACAGTATAGTATAGTATGGTATAGTATAGTATAGTATAATATAATGTAATATAATATAATAAATTATAATATAATATAATATAATACATTATATTATAAATATAAATATAAATATAAATATAAATATAAATATAAATATAAATATAAATATAAATGTAAATGTAAATGTAAATGTAAATGTAAATGTAAATGTAAATGTAAATGTAAATATAAATATAAATATATTATAATATAAATATATAATATTATAGCTATAGGATCTATTATATCCTATATATATAATAATATCTATATAAAGCAAGGTGGAGGATTTAGGATTTAGGCCAGTCTTTCTTTTTCACCTTCTTCTTCCTGGCTCTGGGTGGGGTTTTGGAATTGGGTAGGAAAATCCGCACTGCGGGCCACGGGTGGTTGGTTATCGGGTTAAAAGTAAAATTAATTTAGTTGTCATATCTTCATTAGAGAGTTTGGTAAAAGACCTTGTGGAGAGACGGAGAAAAAGCCATTCTGCGCTTTGTGAGCTGGAGCTCACAGCTGGTGAGACCGCGACAGAGATGAGAGTTAATGAACACCGAGTCCAAACACAAACTGCGTCTCTCAGGTGTTAACACCGGCTCTGACCGAAGAACAGATCACGAACCCACAGTTGTCACAGCCCTTTGGTCCCTTCACCCCCAGGATTTCATGCAAATAAATCCATTTTTTCGGTTTTGCAGCTCACCTGTCCTGGTTGGTGTCACAGACATCTCCCACCAGGTCGTGGTCGGTGTCTTTCTGGAAAAACAAAGGAAGAAGAATTTAAATTTTCCAGAGGAGGAGGCGAGAAAGAGAGCAGAGAGCTGCCAGCACCAGGAGAGATCCTGTGGGATTTTTGGGGGGCATTCTGAGGAATTCCAGCAGCGGGACAGGGCGGGATGGGAGAGCCCGGAGTGCCAAACTGCCGAAATTCGCCAGGAGGGAATTTCCTTTGGTGCCACCCAGGAGGGTGGCAGCAGGAATTGTCACCTGGGCAGTGACCCGGGTGTCATTGTGGGGTGACAGGAGTGTCCCTGCAGGGCGGGAGGGGTGACAGGAGTGTCCCTGCAGGGAGGGGTGACAGAGGGGTGACAGGAGTGTCCCCACAGGGACAGGAGGGGTGACAGAGGGGTGACAGGAGTGTCCCCGCAGGGCAGGGAGGGGTGACAGGAGTGTCCCTGCAGGGAGGGGTGACAGAGGGGTGACAGGAGTGTCCCCACAGGGACAGGAGGGGTGACAGAGGGGTGACAGGAGTGTCCCCGCAGGGCAGGGAGGGGTGACAGGAGTGTCCCCGCAGGGCGGGAGGGTCCGTACCTGGTCAGGGTTGCTGAGGGTGGGGCAGCTGTCACAGGCGTCCCCGACGCCGTCGCCGTCGCCGTCCCTCTGGTCAGGGTTGGGCACTCTCCTGCAGTTGTCCACGGGGTTTGTGATGCCTGGAGAACGGGGGAGGGATGAGCCACGGAAATCGGGGTGAATTCGTGGGTGAAGGAAGGATTCCAGGATTCCAGGATTCCAGGATTCCAGGATTCCAGGATTCCAGGATTCCAGGATTGGGGGTGGTGGTTGTTGGGGTTTCTGGCTGCTGGGAGCAGCTCGGTCCCCAAAGTCCCCACCCCAGGGGACAGCCCGGAGTCCGCCAGCCTCCAGCCGGGAGCTGAGACATTCCCAAATTCCTCCCTTCAAGCGCAGCACAGGCAGCCGGCCCGCGGCTGGGTGTGATTGTGGAGGACGAAAACGACGATAAATCGGAGCTGTGAGCAGCACCCGGCCACAGGCTCAACCCCGGGGACACGGGACGGCCCGGATTGTCCCCGCAGGAGCGGAGCTGGCCCCGGCGGCGGCAGGAACCGCCCGCGCTGGCCGTGCCCGGCCCTCACCGTCGCCATCCATGTCATCGTCGCACTCGTCGCCCTTGCCGTCGCCGTCGATGTCCCTCTGGTCGTTGTTCTTCACCTGCCGGCAGTTGTCGCACGCGTCCCCGAAGTTGTCCTTGTCGGCGTTGCGCTGGTCGGCGTTGCGGGTGTACACGCAGTTGTCCTGCGGGGACGGGTGACACGGGACAGGGCTGGGGACAGCAGCGCCCCCAAGGGTTTCCCCAAGGGTGTCCCCAGGGGTGTCCCCAGGGGTGTCCCCAAGGCGTGTCCCCAAGGCGTGTCCCCAAGGCGTGTCCCCAAGGGGTGTCCCCAGGGGGTGTCCCCAGGGCCGGGCTCACCCAGGACAGGCTCCCCCCGGTCCCAGCGCTCCTGGGGAACCCTCAGAGCCCGGAGGTTTCTCTGCCTGGTTTGAGATCCTGAGAGCACCCAGAGAGGCCGGGTGTGACCTCGGGATTCCCACTGGGACCTCTGAATTCAAATTGAGACTCCTAAATTCCCACTGGGACCTCTGAATTCCCACTGGGACCTCTGAATTCAAACTGAGACTCCTAAATTCCCACTGGGATCTCTGAACTCCCACTGGGATCTCTGAATTCAATCCGGGACCTCTGAATTCTCAGTGGGACCCCTAAATTCCCACTGGGACCACTAAATTCCCACTGAGACCCCGAAACTCTCACCGAGACCCCGAAATTCTCACCGGAACCCTTAAATTCCCACTGGGACTTCTGAATTCCTACTGGGACCTCTGAATTTCTCCTGGGACCCCTAAATTCCCACTGAGACCCCGAAATTCCCACCGGAACCTCTGAATTCCCACTGTGACCACGAAATCCCCACTGTGACCCCCAAATTCCCACCGGGAGCCCGGAATTGCCCCCGAAGGGCGCTGCTGCCTTGCAGGAGGAGCCCTGGGAAGGGCGGCAGAGCCCAAACCTCAGCGTTTGGGATCCCGTCCCCGTCGGCGTCATCGTCACAGGCGTCCCCGATGCCGTCCCTGTCCGCGTCCTCCTGGCCCGAGTTGGGCACGGTCACGCAGTTGTCCTGTCGGGAGAAGGGACACGGAGAGGTGGCAACAGCAGCCAGGGCCCGTCCTGGAGCGGAGGCGGCATGGAATTCCCGGATTTCCCGAGGAAAGGGAGAGCCGTGCCCTCCTCACCTTGCGGCATTTCTTGTCGGAGCAGCGCTGCTTCTCGTCGGGGACTCCGTCGATGTCCGTGTCCTTGCCGCACACGTAGCCGTTCCCTGCCCACCCCACCAGGCACTGCAGGCGGGGCACACGCACAGAATCAGCCCACCCCCCCAGGGCCCCCCGAAAATCCAAGGATTCGCAAGGGAAACGCTGCAAATCCCGCGCTGCGAAACCCTCCGGGGGGGGGGGGATAAGAACGCCCGGGAGAAAAGTTTTCCTGGAATTTCAGCGGCTCAGATCCGACTCTGCTGCTGAGGCCGGGAAGAGGCAGCGGCAGGAGGCGGCTCTCAGGTGGCTGAGGGGATTTTTCCAGGGAATTCCGTGCCCGACACAATTCGCAGCGCTTCAGGGAAAAGCCAAAAGGCCCCAAAAGGCAGCGCAGGGAGGAGCTGAGGGGACAGGGACGGGCGGGGAAGGTTTGGGAAGGGCGCTCTCCAGGAGAGGGCAGCGGCAGACCCGGCGGAGCGGCGCGGGCTGACGGAACCAGCAGGCCGACCCCAATCCCGGGCAGTTCGGGGTCACACCGGCCCCCGGGAGCAGAAGGGCGGGAGCAGACCCCGATCGTGGGGGAATCAGAGCAGACCCCCAATTGTTGGCGGGGGGTCGGACCAGACCCCAAACCGCGGGGAAAATCGGGATTAAATCCAAACCGCAGCAGGGAGAGACCAGACCCCAACCAGCTTCGGGAGGGTGGGATCAGACCCCAATCTCCATGGGGTGGGACTCGACCCCAAGCTCGGCGGAGATTGGGACCACACCCCAATCACAGGAGGGTCAGATTAGACCCAAACCTCACAGGGCGGTGGGACCCGACCCCGGGAAGGTGGGACCCGACCCCAACGTCGGGAGCAGCCCCGCCGCGCGGGTGGCACGGCTGTCCCCGCACCTGGCAGGACAGGGAGCCGTCCCTCTCCACGATGCATTCGGCTTTCTCGTGGCACGGGCTGATCTCGCCGTTGGGGCAGCGCCGTGTCCCCGGCGCCGTCTGGCTGCGGCAGCCGCTGATCTGATCCCCCACGAAGCCCGGCTTGCAAGCCCCGCATTTGTAGGATCCCTGCGGGGAAACCGGGCGGGAGGAACTCGAAGGCAAATCCCGGCAAAATCTCTGCCGCAGCCGTTCCTCGGGACACCTCCCACCACCCCTGGGACGTTGACAGCGATCCAGGGGCAGCCAAAGCATCCCAGCCAGGAATTCCTTCCCAAAATCCCGTCCAGCCCTGCCCTCTGGCAGTGGGAAGCCGTTCCCTGTGTCCTGTCGCTCCAGCCCTTGTCCCCAGTCCCTCTCCAGCTTTCCTGGAGCCCCTTCAGGCCTGGCAGGGGCTCTGAGGTGTCCCTGGAGCTTCTTCCTCTCCAGAGGGGCTCCAGCCCTTGGATCCTCCCCACATCCCTGCGGATTTACCCGGGTGTTGATGCAGATGGAGTTTGGGACACAATTCCTGGCAGCTCCAGTCTCACACTCGTTGATGTCGGTGCACACCTGCCCGGGGAGAACAGGACACGCCTTCACCTCCACCCCAAGTCCCCAAATCCCCAATCCCCAAATCCCTAATCCCCAAATCCCCAATCCCCAAATCCCAAACCCCAGGGTCTGGGCGGGCCCAGGTGCAGCAGCAGAGCCCTGGCACACCTCACTAGCCCAGGACTAGTGAGTTTTCCTGCTGACGAGCTTGAGGCAGATCCCAGCAGAGATTCCAGCCTGGGAGCAGAGCTGAGCTCCGAGCTGAGCTGCTGGAATATCCGCACTGTGGAAAAGGGGCTCCAGGGATTTGGAGACTCAATGGCTCCATCCCACGACCAGCCCCAAATTCCCGGAGCCACGTGTGGGGACAATTATCCCTAAAAACCCCAGTCAGGCCGGGCTGTTGGGATTTTTCATCTGCCTGGAGCTGTCAGAGAAGTCGGGAGGGGGGTGGCAGCAGCTGCGTGAACTCTTCTGTGTCCCAGCAGGAAGGATTCCCATCCCCATCCCCATTCCCATTCCCGGGATGGCTGCACAGCCCCAGAGGTGCTGGGATGTTCTGTCCAGCCCCAGTCGGGCACAGGGGAGGTGGCTCTGGCTGCCAGGACATCCTGGGGCACTCTCCCCTCCCTGCATTCCCACCAACACACGGAATCACGGAATCCCAAAACGGTTTGGGCTTGGGAGGGACCTTCAATCATCCCATTCCCTCTCCCAAGGACACCTTCCACCATCCCAGGGCTGCTCCAAGCTGTCCTGGGACACTTCCAGGGATGGGAATTCCCTCCCAGCCCTCCCCTCACCCTCCCAATCCGGAACCCCTTCAGGAATCCACCACCACCTCCCGTTTCTCGGCACAGCTTTGATTCCCAGCCGCGGAGGGGAGGGAATTCCCAGCCTTCGAGGGACGCAGAACATTCCAGGCCCTCCTCACCTGTTTGTTGGCCCTGGCAAAGGCCAGGCCCACCCCTTCCAGCAGCTGCCCGGTGAAGCCGGGCGGGCAGGGGTCGCAGCGGAAGCCGGGGTTGGTGTTAATGCACTGGACTTTCGGGAAGCAGGGGTTGGCATTGCACTGAAAACAAGATTTCACTCAAATTCAGACGGATTCAGAGAGGTTTCTGGGTTTTTTGGTTTGTTTTTTTTTTGTTTTAGCCTGCTAGCAGCTGCTAGCTTTTTTTTCCCCCAAGGAAAGATTTCTCGAGAAAGTTTCTCCTCGAAACAATCCTGGCGAACAACTCTCCCCTCTCCAGGTGGTGTTTCGCTGTTTCTCCAGTTTAAATAATTGGATTAGAGAGGTGTCGTTCCTATTCGCCAACCATGCTAAGTCTGTATCAGAACACCTTAGAAAAGGTAGTAAGAATGAGCCAGTAATTCCTTTTTTTTCTGTGCTCTTGGCCTTCTGAAACATTTGGAGTCTCTCCTCTTTCTTTCCTGTCCTACAACGACACTGGGGCACGTCCAGCTCTTGGATTTTTTCGGTTTTTAAGGAAGATAAAATGGAAACAGAAGTTCCTCGAGGGTTTCCCCAGCTCGGGTGTCCCCCTGGGTTACAATGAAACAAAGGAAATTATTTCAGCTCTGATTTTGATTCTGCTCAGGTGACACCAGGGAGCTGCTTTTGCTTCAGCTTCTCCTTCCTGGAATGCTCAGACCCCAGGGAACTGCACAGTTCCTCCCTGGAATGCTCAGACCCCAGGGAACTGCACAATTCCTTTCTGGAATCCGCAGAGTCCAGGGAACTGCACAATTCCTCCCTGGAACCCTCAGAGTCCAGGGAACTACATAATTCCTTTCTGGAACCCTCAGAGTCCAGGGAACTGCACAATTCCTCTCTGGAATCCTCAGACTCCAGGGAACTGCACAATTCCTCACCCTGGCCTTGAAACACGACACGGGTTGTTTGTTCCCTGCTCTCTTTCCAAAATTTTCTCCGAACGCTTTCCTTCCTCCACCACTTCATTATCTCCCCCGGGTTTTTATGCTCTGCCACAGGAACAGAGTGGATCCCGTCTTTTGGATTGTGGATCCCGTCTTTTGGACGGACAGCCCCCAAATCTCCCACGGAAGCCCCTCCAGCAGGTTTTTAAATCGAAACGCAGTTGAGGCTCTGCAAGGGCGGGATCATCAAGTTTGGGAACGTGGTTTGGGAGGCACAGAACTCCGGAGCCTTACAAAAAAATCATCCACGGGCGAGCAGAGCTCTGCAGGCGCGCAGAGCTTGAAATTGGCGGAATGCCGCGTTTCGTACATAAAAGAGGAAAATTTCCTGTAAAATACCCGGTATCTGCCCAGCCCTGGTTGATTTAGGGGCAGAAACAAAGCCCCGTGGATAAGGTTTTGCTGTCGCGAGGATTACCGGGGAAGTGTTTGATCCCATTCCACACCTAATAAATCTTATCTCTAACAACTCCCCAGCAAAGGGAGGCGGCTCTGCTGCTCCGAGCTGCGCTCCCTGCGTGGCACAAACCTCAGGATTCATTCTGCTGGGAGAAATCCCCACTGGACTGACCCTAAACCCTCCCCGGGGGCGGAGGAGAGGAGGGCCAGGCACGGAATTCCAGCTCCTGCAGGAGGAATTCCAGCATCTGCCGGGCAGGGAATTCCAGCTCCTGCAGGAGGAATTCCAGCATCTGCCGGGCAGGGAATTCCAGCGTCTGCAGGAGGAATTCCAGCGTCTGGCGGGCAGGGAATTCCAGCGTCTGCAGGAGGAATTCCAGCATCTGCCGGGCAGGGAATTCCAGCGTCTGCAGGAGGAATTCCAGCGCCTGCAGGAGGAATTCCAGCATCTGCCGGGCAGGGAATTCCAGCTCCTACAGGAATTCCAGCGCCTGCCGGGCAGAGAATTCCAACACCCGCAGGAATTCCAGCATCTGCCGGGCAGGGAATTTCAGCGTCTGCGGGGCAGGGAATTCCAGCGTCTGCGGGGCAGGGAATTCCATCACCCGCAGGAATTCCAGCATCTGCCGGGCAGGGAATTCCAGCTCCTGTAGGTTCGGCGAGGCTTTCCCTGCCAGACCCGGGGGAAATCCCGATTCTCGGGCCATTCCCGGCCATCCCCGCCCATCCCCGGCCATTCCCGGCGCCTTACCTCGTTGATGTCGGAGCAGTGGGTGCCGTTCCCGGTGTAGCCGGCGGGGCACGGCCCGCAGCGGAAGGTGCCGCCGCTCTCGGTGCAGGGCACGCCCGGGAAGCACGGGCTGGGCACGCAGCGGTTGAACTGGGTCATGGTGATGACGGGACCCGTCACCTCCGGCCGCATCCCTGCGGGGCGGCAGCGCGGTCAGGACACTGTGCCGGGGCCGCCAGCGCAGCCTGCGGTGTCCCAGAGCCACCAAAAACCAACTGCGGTGTCCCAGAGCCACCAAAAACAACCTGCGGTGTCCCAGAGCCACCAAAAACCAACTGTGGTGTCCCAGAGCCACCAAAAACAACCTGGGGGTTCCCAGAGCCACCAAAAACCAACTGTGGTGTCCCAGAGCCACCAAAAACAACCTGGGGGTTCCCAGAGCCACCAAAAACCAACTGTGGTGTCCCAGAGCCACCAAAAACAACCTGGGGGTTCCCAGAGCCACCAAAAACCAACTGCGGTGTCCCAGAGCCACTGAAAACAACCTGGGGGTTCCCAGAGCCACCAAAAACAACCTGCGGTGTCCCAGAGCCACCAAAAACAACCTGGGGTGTCCCAGAGTCACCAAAAACAACCTGCGGTGTCCCAGAGCCACCAAAAACAACCTGCGGTGTCCCAGAGCCACCAAAAACAACCTGGGGGTTCCCAGAGCCACCAAAAACAACCTGGGGGTTCCCAGAGCCACCAAAAACAACCTGGGGGTTCCCAGAGCCACCAAAAACAACCTGCGGTGTCCCAGAGCCACCGAAAACAACCTGTGGTGTCCCAGAGCCACCAAAAACAACCTGGGGGTTCCCAGAGCCACCAGAACAACCTGGGGGTTCCCAGAGCCACCAAAAACCAACTGCGGTGTCCCAGAGCCACCAAAAACAACCTGTGGTGTCCCAGAGCCACCAGAACAACCTGGGGTGTCCCAGAGCCACCAAAAACCAACTGCGGTGTTCCAGAGCCACCAGGTCAGCTCTGGGGTGTCCCAGAGCCACCACGGGATGTCCCAGAGCCACCAGGACAACCTGGAATGTCCCAGAGCCCCGTGGGGTGTCCCAGAGCCCCGTGGGGTGTCCCAGAGCCGCCCCCCCTTGTCGGCGCCCAGAGGAGCAGAGGGAACAGCCCCGCACTCACCGCAGGCATCGCACTCCATGACCGTGTTCTTCAGGAATGTGATCTCCTTGATCTGCAAGGGAACGGCAGCCGGGCTGAGCCGGGCCAGGGATCGGGATCCGAGGATTCCCAGCACCGGGAATTGGGTGAGAGCAGGGCAGGGATCGGGATCCGAGGATTCCCGGCGCCGGGAATTGAGTGAGAGCAGGGCAGGATTGGGATCCGAGGATTCCCAGCACCGGGAATTGGGTGAGAGCAGGGCAGGGATCGGGATCCGAGGATTCCCGGCGCCGGGAATTGGGTGAGAGCAGGGCAGGGATCGGGATCCGAGGATTCCCGGCGCCGGGAATTGAGTGAGAGCAGGGCAGGATTGGGATCAGAGGATTCCCGGTGACAGGAAAACAGGGGCAGGATTGGGATCAGAGGATTCCCAGTGCCAGGAGAACAGGGCAGGATCGGGATCAGAGGATTCCCGGTGCCAGGAGAACAGGCTGGGCCTGCTCAGCTCCCACCCAGCAGTTCCTGCCCCCAAATCCAGGGATTCCCTGGGAACTACAGGGATTCATCCCTTGGGATCCATTCCCTGGGAGCTGAGGGGATTCATCCCTTGGGATCCATTCCCTGGGAACTGAGGGGATTCATCCCTTGGGATCCATTCCCCGGGAACTGAGGGGATTCATCCCTTGGGATCCATTCCCTGGGAGCTGAGGGGATTCATCCCTTGGGATCCATTCCCCGGGAACTGAGGGGATTCATCCCTTGGGATCCATTCCCTGGGAGCTGAGGGGATTCATCCCTTGGGATCCATTCCCCGGGAGCTGAGGGGATTCATCCCTTGGGATCCATTCCCTGGGCAGTTCCCACAGTTGGTCTCTCACAGAAGAGGAAACTCGACTGGAGTTTGTGGAAGAAAAGAGGGAAAAATCCGTTTTCTGCCCCAGGGGCTGCTGATCCCGCAATCCCGGAGAGGGAACGCAGCAGGAGATTCCCTTGGGAATAACCTCGGGCACTGCTGGCGCTGTTCTTGGTGGATTTTTGGAATTTATTCCTGAATTCCCCTCCTGATCTGGCTCCTGTGCGGAATTATTCCTGCCTGGAGCTGCATCAGGGGTTTGGGGATCAGGGAAAGAGGGAGCTGGGAATTGCCACATTCCCAAGGCTGCCAGAGCTCTGGGAATATTTGGATATTTGGACAACGCTCCCAGGGTGGGATTTTCGGGGTGTGTTTGGGATTTTGGAATGTGCCGAGATAGATTTAGCCCAGATCCCAAATCCCAGATTTCCCAGAGCAGAGGATCCAGGGCACTGCTCATGGACTCCCAGGGATTCTCCAGCCTTTGGCTCCGGACGCTTTCATGGCTTTAATTGAATCCTCGCTGCCAACATTCCCAAAATAGTGAGGATGTAAGGAAAGGCTGAATAAGGAAAAAGTCAAAGGTTTTTGGGAAATCTTTGCCCTCGTGAAGGAATTCCCACCTCGTTTTCCCGCTTGGGAATGGGAGTTTGGCTCCTGAGGGAGCGTTTTTGGGGTGGGCGTGGATGAAAAAAAACCCCGTGGATTTAAAAAAGTAAAATATGAAATGATACGAAGAGGAATAACATAAAGAAAAATAAATAAATCAATCAAGTAAAAATCACATAAATAAAATGAAGGTAAAGTAAAATGAAGGTAAAGTAAAATGAAGGTAAAGTAAAATAAAGGTAAAGTAAAATAAAGGTAAAGTAAAATAAAGGTAAAGGAAAATAAAGGTAAAGGAAAATAAAGGTAAAGGAAAATAAAGGGAAAGGAAAATAAAGGGAAAGGAAAATAAAGGGAAAGGAAAATAAAGGGAAAGGAAAATAAAGGGAAAGGAAAATAAAGGGAAAGGAAAATAAAGGAAAATAAAGGAAAATAAAGGAAAGGAAAATAAAGGAAAATAAAGGAAAATAAAGTAAAGGTAAATATAATAAAATGTGGCAGGAGGGGGAAGAACAAACAGGAAAATCTGCTGGAAGGGAGCACTGGAATGGCTGCTGGAGGCTGCCAGGAGCCCTGGCTGCCCCAATTCCCAAAAAAACCCCGGAGAGTTTTTCACGCAGGAATGTGAGAGGAGCTCTGCTGGCGTGGCAGGATTCCAGCCCCCGCTGCCTCTGGGGTCCCTCAGCTCCCACCCGGAGCAGCGGCGGGCTGGAACTTTTCCTTCCCCTCCAAGAGAGGAGGGCAAAACCTCCGGTGAAAATCCCGCTTGGAGCAAGGAAAGAGGAATTCCAAATTCCCTCTCTCCTCCCCCCAAAAAAAACCTGCTGGAGGCAGGAGAGTTTTTTTAGGATTTAAAGAACATCCAAGAGGGAATCCAGAGCTCATGGGACCACAAATAAAGGGGAGCAAAGGCTCCTCCAGCTCCCAAATCTGGCCTCTCCCCTGAGCTCCTGAGCCCGCAAAACCGAGGGAAAAGTGAATTTGTTCTCCCGGTTCAGCCCGTCCTGGCACATCCCTGATTTCAGGCTTCGCCCTCCAGGTCTGCTGCGGAGTTCGGGAATTCAAAGGAACTTCCAGGGATTCCAACTCTTAATTTGTCAACTCGAGTGCGTAGAGTTGAGGTTTGTTTGTTGTTTTTTTTTATTCCCCGACTTGAAGGGTTTGCTCAAGTGGAATTTTTTCCCAACTTGAAATGGTTTTTTGTCACCTCGAAGTTTTTCCCAACTTGAAGGTTTTTGGGGTTTTTTTCCACCTCATTTTTTTTTTCTTTTCAATTTGAAGGGATTGTTTCTTCCCCTTAGAAGTTTTTCCCAGCTTGAAGGTTTTTTTTCCAACTGGAATTTTTTCCCGACTTGGAGTCTTTTTTTTTGCACCTTGAAGTCTTTCCCAATTGAAGGGTTTTTTTTTTTTTCCAACTGGAATTTTTTCCCAACTTGAATGGGTCTGTTTGGGTTTTTTTTCACCTTGAAGTCTTTCCCAATTGAAGTTTTTTTTTTTTCCAACTGGAATTTTTTCCCAACTTGGAGCCTTTTTTTTTTGTCACCTTGAAGTTTTTCCCAACTTGAGGCTCTTTCCCAATCACAAACCACCTCTAGATTCCGTTTTGCAGCAAGAATTTCCTGCTCTCTCCGCACAGGAAGCAGAGAATTCCCAGGAATTAAGCCCAGGAATCAGCTCCCCAATTCCGGATCGAGCAGAGAATTCCCAGAGCTCAGGAAAACCAGGAATTAGGATTTTTTTTTTTTTCCACCCACCTGCTGCTTCAGCAAATCCCGAACTTCCAGCAGCACCCGGTTGGTTTCCCTCATCTCCTGCAGCATTTCTGGCCCCATTTCTCCTCCTAAAAACAAAACAAAACAAAAAGGCAAAAACCCAAAAAACCCCAAACCCCAAAAATCGTTGGGAAAAATCCCAGAGCATCCCAAAATTTATCATCCAACAGATTGACTACTCAGGATTTAGCTTCCGCCCCGAGGAGTTTTTTGGGTTTTTTTTTGGCTGGGATTTTTGGGGATGGATTCGCCGTGCGGGGATCTCCTCCGGCGACCATTCCCCGAACTTCACGCTTGGGAAAAGGATTTGGGGCCCAAAAAAAAAAAAACCAAACCAAGCGGCAAATCCCGGAATTCTGGGAGGCGCCCGAGGCTCTCCCAAGGGTGGCAAAGGGGCCCCGGGAGCAGCTGCCGCCTCCTCTCACCTGTTCCCAAGGAATTCCCGGGATTCCTGCTGAAGGCGGCATCTTTGCGGGCGGCGGCGCTTTGGAGGGGCCGGTTGGGATCTTTGGGATACAAAGGACACGGTGGGGGGGGCTCGTCCGGGGGGAAAATCGGGAATTCTGGAGGGTCAGGAGGAGCTCCGGGGGGAAATCGGGAATTCTGGAGGGTCAGGAGGAGCTCCAGGGGAAAATCAGGAATTCTGGAGAGTCAGGAGGAGCTCCAGGGGAAAATCAGGAATTCTGGAGGGTCAGGAGGAGCTCCAGAGGAAAATCAGGAATTCTGGAGGATGAGGAGGAGCTCCAGGGGAAAATCAGGAATTCTGGAGGGTCAGGAGGAGCTCCAGGGGGAAATCAGGAATTCAGGAGAGTCAGGAGGAGCTCCAGGGGGAAATCAGGAATTCTGGAGGGTCAGGAGGAGCTCCAGAGGAAAATCAGGAATTCTGGAGGATGAGGAGGAGCTCCAGGGGGAAATCAGGAATTCTGGAGGGTCAGGAGGAGCTCCAGGGGGAAATCAGGAATTCCAGAGGGTGGGAAGCGGCTCCTGAGCTCGGCCTGGGAAGGGGATCCCGGTTTTTCCCCTCCCGTTGGGATTTGGGGCCTGCAGGCTCCTTTGGGATGGGGGAAAAATCTGGGATTTCCCCAAGGCAGGGAGGGCTGGAGCTCGTGGCTGCGGGATTCGGGGATTGTTTGGGATAACTTGGTAGGGAAGAGGTAACTGGGCACGGAGTTTAATTCCCAAAATCCCAACGTCAAATCCCTCGTCGGCCACGAGGATGCACAACCTCATTTCTCTGTTTTTTTTTCCTATAATTTCTCAAAATTTCCCATAATTTCTCATTTTATTCCTGTATTTTCTCTATTCCCCCTCTAATTTCTCTATTTTTCCCATAATTTCTCATTTTCCTCCGCAATTTCTCCATTTTTTTTCTGTAAGTTCTCTATTTTCCCACATAATGCCTCCATTTTTCTTATAATTCCTCAATTTTCCCTATAATTTCCCATTTTTCCCCATAATTTCTCATTTTCCCCCATAATTTCCTTTCTCCCCCTCTCATCTCTCCATTTTCCCCTTCAATTTCTCTAATTTTTTCTCATAATTTGTCTCTTTTTTCCCAAATTTGCCAATCCCCTAACACAAACCACTCCCCACCTACAGCAAAGAGAAAACCAGGAATAAATCCCCCCAAAAAACCAGGAATAAATCCCCCCAAAAACCAGGAATA